>NC_045664.1:2046764-3246764 GCF_009829145.1 Chiroxiphia lanceolata
TTGAGCAGTTTCAATGAGATTTAGCAGAGGGGGGACTTGTTTGCTTGTTTGGGACTGTCAGAGTTGTCTTTTAATACCTTTAAAGTGTTGTATCATTGGCTTTCTCTGTCTGCTACCAAACTGAGGGGTTTGCTCCCCAAATCTGTGTTTGCTCCCCAAATCTGAGGGTTTGCTCCCCAAATCTGTGTTTCCTCCCCAGTCTGAAGTGTTTGCTTCCCAAATCTGTGTTTGCTCCCCAAATCTTTATTTGTTCCCCAATCTCAGTGTTTGCTCCCCAAATCTGTATTTGCTCTCCAGCTGAGGGGTTTGCTCCTCAAATCTGAGTTTTCTCCCAGATCTGAGGCGTTTTCCTCCCCAAATATGAATATTTAGTCCCCAGTCTGAGATGGTTTGCTCCCCAAAACGCTTTGCTCCCCAAATCTGAGGGGTTTAGTCCTCAATCTGAGGGGTTTGCTCCCCAAATCTTTATTTGTTCCCCAATCTGAGGAGTTTCTCCCCAATCTGAGGCATTTGCTCCCCAATCTGAGGGGTTGCTCCCCAAATCTGTATTTGCTTCCCCAATCGTATTTACTCCCCAATCTGAGGGTGTTTGCTCCCCAAATCTATGTTTCCTCCCCAATCTGAAGTGTTTGCTCCCAAATCTTTGTTTGTTCCCCAATCTGAGTGTGTTGCTCCCCAAATCGGTATTTGCTCCCCAGTCTGAGGTGTTTGCTCCCCAAATCTGAGGGGTTTGCTCTCCAAATCTTTATTGTTCCCCAATCTGAGGTAATTTGCTCCCCAGATCTGATTCTCTTCCCCAGTCTGAGGATTGCTCCCCAAATCGATTTTCCTCCCCCAATCTGAGGTGTTTGCTCCCCAAAGCTTTATTGCTCCTCAGTCCTGAGGTGTTTGCTCCCCAGATCTGTGTTTGCTCCCCAATCTGTGCTGATTCACCAATCTGAGGGGTTTGCTCCCCAGCCAGAGGTGTTTGCTCCATCCCAGAGTAAATCCCATTCCCTGGAGCATTTCCCTGTGCCACAAATTCCCTCCAAGCAGCCTGGGGTACTCTCTGTGTGCTTTTCTCTCAGCCCTTGTTCCCTTCATTAGCACTGTCAGGGCAGAGGGGATGGACATAATTACCAGGAGTTCTGGGCTGCTGGAGTGGATAATGAAAAGTGCTCCTGACATGGTCTTTTCATGCCATTAAAAAAAATGAAGGTGATGATTCAAGTGCAGAGTTCCACGTGTGCTGTCAGGAGAGCTCTTTGTTCCCTGCTCCTCCTCAAGACCACACTGCTCCAATATCCCCTTGCCCACCCAAATCCCCCCTGCTCTTCCTTCACTGCCTCATTTCAGCTCTCACAGAATAACACCCCCTCAAGGCAAGGTTTCCTCTTGGCATCACTTACTACAGGTCTCCAAGGGAGGAGGTTGATGATTTGGAGAGCCTTGGTTGGTTGGTTGGGGCTGGGGGGTTCCCATCCCACACTTTTGGGGGGGTTTGAAGCCCTCTGGATGCTCATTCCTTCTGTGGCTTTGGCTCAACTCGGGTCATGGAATCACAGAATCCTTCAGGTTGGGAGAGACCTTTAAGACCATCAAGTCCAACTGTCAACCCAACCCCACCACTAACCATGTCCTCCAGTGCCACAGCCACACGTTTTTTGGACACTTCCAGGGGTGGGAACTCCACCCCCCCTGCACAGCCTGATCCAGTGCTTTACAACCCTTTCCATGGAGAAATTCCTCCCAGAGGAGGCACCAAGAGATCCAGGGGCTGTTTTGCTTCTGTCATTACCCTGCAAAGGGACCTTCTGCCTCTGCTTCAGTTTCCCCATTTTCCATGGAAGGAGAGACTCTTCCCTCCCTGTGTGGGAATGTCCTGCTCTGTTGGTGCACAACACAGGATTACAGAGTCAGCCAGGCTGGAAAAGACCTCTGGGATCATCGAGTCCAACCTGTGACCCAACCCCACCTTGTCCCCCCCCACCATGGCACTGATGCCACATCCAGGCTCTGCTTAAACCCCTCCAGGGACGGGGACTCCCCCCCCCTCCCTGGGCAGCCATTCCAAGGGCTGATCCCTCTCTCTGGGAAGAACTTCTTCCCCATGGCCAACCTAAACCTGCCCTGGGGCAGCTCCAGGCTGTGCCCTCTTGCCTACTGCTGTTCCTGGCAGCAGAGCCCGACCCCCCCCGGCTCCCCCCTCCTGGCAGGGAGCTGCAGAGAGTGAGAAGGTCTCCCCTGAGCCTCCTCCTCTCCAGGCTGAGCCCCCCCAGCTCCCTCAGCTGCTCCTCCCAGCACTTGTGCTCCACACCCTTCCCAGCCTCGTTTGCCCTTCTCTGCACCTGCTCCAGCCCCTCACCATCCTTCCCAAACTGAGGGCCCAGAGCTGGGCCCAGCACTCCAGGGGTGGCCTCCCCAGTGCCCAGGGCAGGGGCACAATCCCTGCCCTGCTCCTGCTGCCACACTCCATCCCATCCATCTCTGGGGTAAAAGCCCACTTCTCAGCCCCTTCATAAAGTCCTGACCAGCCTGGACCTGCTGCTCTCCCCAAGGAAGGCACGACACACTCGGTACCTGCTTCCCATTTTGCCTCTGAGCTGAGGGAAAATGAAGGGCTTTTATTTCAGCAGCAAACTACTCCTGCTTTATGTAGGAAAACCAGTTATTTTTTAATGATGCTCAAAATTTCCAGCTTATGGAGTAGCCAGTGGATAACTTGCACTCCTGGAACATTAAAAATTGAAGGAGTCTTTGGAAGTTATTTGCTGTGGAGTTAATGACACCTTTGCTGTTGACTTCTGGGGGAGTGGATGCAGTAATGTAGGCAATAAAAAAACCACAAGGACCATGCAGAAAACATCCAGGCTTGCCTCAGGATTGCCTTTACATGGGACAAGATCTACTCTCACATTCATCAACTTAATTTACATCAAACTCAATTTATAGACTTGGTGAGACTTTTTTCCCCTTCTACCTTTAAAAACTCCCCAGAATTCTTCATTAAATCCTGCAAGGGGGTTCAAAACACTTAAAAATGCATGATTAATTTCTCTCCTGTTCTGTAGGGCTTTCACTGAATTGTTCAGCCTTGACTAGGATGTCCTGGGAGAATTGTGACAGAATTACTGAGAAAATTTCGTATTCAGGGAGATTTTATGCTGCAGATCTTCCTGCTCTGAAACACTGCTCAGAGAATGATGATAAGGAGGGGAAATTGTACAGGGAGGGTTCCTCTGAAAACATCTTTTCACTGCTAATGTGATTAAATGCATTTGGTAATAGCTGATGAAGATCCATTGCAATCTAGGAGAGCCTGAAAATTAGCAAAGGGATGGATTAATAGGGGCAAAAAATGACAGTCTGGGATATTGCCTTGTAAAACATCCTTTGCTTCAACTGCTCTGGCTTAGCATCGTTGGAGTCCACTTTATAAATTGATATATAGTGGGAAAGGATGGACTGGGGATGTGACAATGAGCTGACATTTAATAAAATATCTTATTTTTGGCACTCTGGGAAGGTGTCCTGCACAGTTCCTTCCCAGTGTTTACCTGTGAGACTCTGGGATGGGAGGAAAGGCTGATGCTGAGCTGGTCTCCCAGCACAGGAGAGAAATGAGTCATTCCAACGGGACTGCAGCAAGACATGCCAAATTCTGGCAGCCAGACTGCTTGGGGAACAGAGGGCATCTTTTTCCTCTCTAATGAGAAGGCAATATATAATATTATGCACAATGACAGGGGCCAAACCTGTCTGTGCAGGAGCTGCTCAGGCTGAAGGCTGCAGAGGGAGGAGCTGCTGTACAAGGGCTCCACGGCCACAGGCAGCTCTGGAAGATGATGCAGAACAGTTTGAGGGGATGGAATTGTCACCTGGAAAACACTTAGGCCTGGTTTGAATTCCCCAAGGAGACCTGCAAACTGGTGCTGGGGTGGGGCAAGAAAAACTTGCTCCCCTGATCTCGGGGGTCCCTCTCACGGGTCACTCCTGTCCCAGAGATGGTGGGTTTGGTGAACACCCCCAGGGCTCCATCAGCACTGGGACATTTGTTGGCCTCCTGTGCAACTCTGCACACTCTGTGTGGGGACACCTGGAGCTGGAATGCCAGGTGTTCCCACTGCCAGGTGTTCCCACTGCCAGGTGTTCCCACTGCTCCTCCTCAGGGAGTTATGGACCAGTTGGACCCGAGCTCTGTTGCAGCAAAAGCGACTTTTCTGTGCCACGTGCAGCCCAGGACGTGCTGCTATTCTCAGCACTACAACACAGCTTGAAGTGCCTCTCCTACAAAAGTCCTCTCACAAACCTCTTTGTCCCAGCATGTGCTGTGAGTAAAATCCACAAGGAAGCTGGAGGCATTTTTCCTGCAGCTTCAAGTCTCGGTTCGGAGCAAGGGCTGAATTTCAGAGCGAGTTTTCTCGGCCAGTTAAAAGGCCCGGCCTGCTGCCACCGTTCCCTTTGTGCTGAGGAGCAGAAGTAGGTTAGGGAGTAAATGAGAGTGGAGATGCTGAGCTCCCTTGATGTATTCACTGAGGATGTTTAAAGGATGTTCTCCGTGTCGAACACGGCGCAGGACGACAGTCGGGAGCGCGCTGAGCCTGTGCTGCCCCGGCATCTGCTGCAAACCAGCACGTCAAGGCAGCTCCACCACGGCTCAGGCCTCCTCAGGGGGAAAGTTCCTGTTGGGTTGGGTGATCTGGAATGACATAGGGGTGGTCCAAGCCCTCAGGCTTCACCTGAGTGTCCTGAAAACTGAGTTTGGGGTTGTTTCTTGACAGCTCCAACCCCTGCAGCAACTGGCTTCTGTGGCTCAGATCAGTTTTATGAAAAGGTCTCCTAAACAGAAGACATCTGCATGGAGCAGTTTATAAAGTGCTGGTTTAAAGAGCCTTTCTGTTCCTTTTACTAAAAGTTTCCATGTTCTGCCCCCTGATAAAGGAGCAGCTCGAATGCTCAGTGTGAGCTTTGTGCTCCTCCAGCTCTGCAAACTTCCTTTTTTTGGGGTTTTATTGGAGGCTTTCACTGCCTGGCCAACACAAGGTTTTAGGAAAGGTTATCTTGGCTTCTGTAAAGGAAATTCTGGCTTGGATTGGAACGCTTGGGCCAAAGAGATGGAGGCGGGTTTCTCATTGTTCCATCCTGGTGTGAGTGAAGGCTGGGTGAGACCTCCCAGAGCTTTCCCAAGGGCTCCATCGTGTTCCAGGGAGTCCCCAGGGGCTGCAGGGCCTCGGTATCTCTGCAAACCAGGCTGCTGCCACTGGGATTTCCACCTGCAAACTCAGCTGCCAGCTTTGCAAAGGGATTGTTTTGTGAGCAGCCTGTCCTTTGCTCGTGGCTCCCTGGCTCTCTCCCCTGGATCCTGTACTGCTCCTGATAACTCTCGCTTTTCCCTTGCTCCAGTGGAGCAAACAGCTCTGTGGATGCTCCAGGAGTGTCTTCTCCTGGTGCTGTAGCTCAGAGGGATGGCACTTGAATGGCTCTTAAAATGAGGTCTGGCTGGGAGAGAATCATTTAAATTCCACAGTTAAAACTCCTGGTGATTGAGAACAAAGGGAACTGCTCTGAAGGCTTCAGGAACTCGCTAATGGCTGGAAAGAAGAGGGTCAGGCTCTTGTTGGGAATCGTTTAAAATCCTTCCCTCCCCATTACTCACTCTTTAAGTGACACCTCGATCGTTGCAGGAGGGCAGTTAAACACGAATTGTTCATGCACCAGCTTTCCTAGGGAGGGTTTTTTTTTTTTTGCCCCAAAACGGAGCTGATTTATTTTTGTGCTGATTCCCACCGGTTGTGGAGGCCATTAAATATCCTTGATTGCCTAGAAATGGGTTCCCATCATGGAGTCCTGGTCATGCAGAGCCCTGGAGCTGGGGTTGGTGTGTCATCCAGTGCTCATCCAGCAGTGAGCAGCCTGACATCTCCTGGAATCTCCTGCTCCCTGATTTTTGGAGGGATTCCTCAGTCTGGCTCGTGCCCCAACCTTAAAGGAGCAGCTGAGCAGCTCCTATTTCTGGGTGTGCTCAAAACCCCACTTGGGACCTCCGGGATCACAGCTCAGAGCAGCCCTGCAGCTCTTGGAGCTCCAGGATTCTGGCACCTGGAAAATTTGGGCTGAGCCAGCTGAGCTGCTGGGGGTCCCTGTGAGGGAGGCAGAGCCCTGAAAACATCACCAATGGCTACAAATGCAGATAATTTAGGGCTGTGCTCCATCTCTTTATGAATTTTCAGCTTTCTGAGTCCACTGAAAAGCCATTCCACTACTGACATTATTCTACTTTATCAACCTGCTTGCTCTGGGTTGTCTTCTTGCCCCATTTTTCCACCCATGGTGTAACTCAGGGGCAGACCCAGCACCAACATTTGCTGCCTTCTTAAAGCTTGATCTTCATTTCCATACCCAGGAACCTCCCCCTGCTGCCTGAGCTGGAGCCTCCAACCCTGGGGAGTGGGATCTTGCAAAGGGAAACCACTGGTTAGATCTTGTTAATAAAAAATAAAATTAAAAAATATTAAAGGCAATCAAAATTTACTAGTTTCCTTAGAAAAAAACCTTATTTTCTAGGTTTTTCTATAAGAAAAGCCTTTTCTTATAGGAAAACCTTCTTCATGTTTTTTTCTGTAAGAGCTGCTCTGCTCACTGATAATCTGGGACGTGTTTTGGGAGCTGTTTTGGAGCTGTAATGTCTCTGGAAAAGCACATTTTAGAGGGACCCTGAGCTGGCTGGGGAGGTTGGGGTGTCAGGCAACCCCTTGCAGACACATCCCTGAGGTTCCAGCCCCTGCCAGGGATCCAAATCCCCATTCCTCCCCTGGAATCCCCATTTCTCCCCTTGCCCTGTCAGGTCCAGGAGGGGTTGTTTTAAGGCAGGAGATGTTGCTGTAGAACATGCCAGACAAGAGCTGTGATATCCAATGGGGGGAATAGGAAGGGAAAAGGGGAGATTAATTCAGGATAAAGCCCTGTCTCGGTGATCCCTTGCAAGCTGTGCCTGCTGATGTCAGTGGAGCAAAACCAGTTTCCATCTGCCAAGGCTGCAGCCCATTAGAGGTGCAGCAAAGCCAATTCTCTGGGTAAAAATAAACCCTTACAGAGGAGCCTCTGCCAAAATGGGGATTAAGTGGGGAATTCTCCCCCAAAGCAGGATTCAGACCCCTCCAGGCTGTGGAACATCCCCTCCCCCCCGTGTGCCTGGGGAACATCCCCTTTTCCCTCCTCTCCTCTTCAACTGGGTTTATTTTCCTTTCCCCAAGAGCTGTTGGTGCTGCCATGGTTTGGGACCCAGCGTTGATCCAGTGATTGGAGACACCCCCTGTGCCTTGGGATAATCCCCAGGAAAGCTGGGATCTCGAGGAAGGATGGCAGATCACACATAACCAGCTCTGCTCTTCCCTCCTTTTCCATTTGGGAGCCAAACCAGTAACAGGGACAGTTCCAGCAGTGGGTTTAACTGGGGCAGTTTGGGATCATTATCCATGGCAGAGACAGCTCCAAAGCTCAGGTACCACATGTTCTCCTGGGCCAGGGCAGCCCTGGCTGATGTTCCCTGCTGTAAATCCAGGAGATTTTACTGAAGGAGACTCCAGAGCTGCTGAGATGTTCGTCACCATGGTGCTGGTGACTGGGAAAGGGACTGGGATGGACTGGGTGTGACTGGTCTGCTGGTATTGGGTTATCCCTCAGCCCCTGGTCACAGCACAGCTCTCCAGGACGTTGAGGCACTCTCAGGAAGCCCCAAAAATGTTAATTTAATTGGAATATGACATGTCCAGTTAAGGAACTTGCTCTTTTTGACTGGTCAGGCCACAGTTTTCCCCTTCCCAACTCTCTGCAACCTCTCAGGAATGAATTCACCAAAGTACCTTCAACACTTGTGCAAGAACCAAAAAATATGTGTAGCTCTTGCCCAAGTTCCTGTCCAGTAAATGCCCATCCTGAAATCTCCTCACCTCCCTTTCCAACAGAGAAATTGGGGATATGTTTTTTTATGGCATCTTGACATCCCAGCCACGCAGAGCCTTCCAACCAGGCTCCAGCTGCCATCAAACACTCCCAGGAGGCTTTTCTTCTTCCCCTTTGGAACCTGGACTCCCCCTGAACTCATGGAAGTGATGTGGGAAGCATTTGGGGTGAGGTCTGGGATGGATTCTCCTGGTTTTTCTCATGTGTTTAAAATCCCCTGCTGAGCCAGCTCAGCTGCATTTCTGTGCAGTGAGTGACACTATTAAATGATGTAACAAGAGTTTGGTGCCCAAAATGAGGTTAAAAACCCTGTTTGAATTATTGAAAATGAAAACATTTGTCTTTTGGGGTTTGTGGAAGTCTTTTCTACCATTTTTTTTAATTAAAAATAAAAAAAAATTAAATTGTTTCCTCTCCAATTCGTGCCAAGCCTCGTTCTCTCAAATAAAATGAGAATTTTGGCCACACCACCCCCTTCCCCTGGGTCTGAACAAAGGGCTGGTGGCCTCCAGCAGTGTTGGTTTGTGCTGCTGAGCTGGGTCAGGGATATTTGGGAGTTTAATGGGAGCCCCCCAGGGTTCTTCCCAGAGTGTTGATGGTTCAGTAAATGTGACTTCTCCAGAGTGCTGTAAATCACATTTATTGCTGCCACCAAGAACAGGCTTCTGTTAAAGAATCAGAGGATCTTTTGGGTTGGGAAAGGCCTCTGAGGACATCCAGTCCAAGCATTACCTCAACACAAATAAGGAAGCGCTGTAGGACTTGGGTGAATTCATTCCTGAGAGATTTGGGAAGGGAAAACCAGCCAAAAAGGGTAAGTTCCTTAACTGGACGTGCCATAATCCAGTTAAATGAACATTTTTAGGCTTCCTGGGAGTGCAGCAATGCCTTGGAGAGCTGTGCTGTGACCAGGGGCTGAGGGATAACCCAGCCCAGGAGCTGGGATTGTCCCCTTTCAGCAGCAGGAGAGGGATGAGCCCATGGAGGCCACCCTGAGCCCCTGGAATGTGTCAGATGTCCCCAGTTATTGCTGCTGGGGGACACTGGCCTTGCTCAGCCTCTGGGAATGCCACAGGAAGGGCACAGGGGCTGCTCAGGAAAACCCATAGCTTTTGTGGGTCCATCTCAGACTCAGTTTTAGAGAGTTTTTAATCACAAATTGGAGGTTGTGACAGCAGACCCTGATCTTGTACTGTGCCTTCCTGGCAGATATCAGGGACTCAGAGACACCTTCTACCAGCCCAGGCTGCTCCAACCCAGCCTTGGATGCTTCCAGGGATGGGGCAGCCACAAGTTCTCTGGGAATTCCATCCCAGCCCCTCCCCACCCTCACTCATTCCTTCTCAATATCCCATCTAATCTTCTTCTCTTTCACTTTGAAACCATCCCCCTTTGTCTCTCTGGCGATGACACCTTTCCCTTGGTTTGCATCCTTTCAGACTCGCTCCAAAGCCTCAGGAAAAAAAAGGAAAACCTTGATTATGCTGCTTAACTTTCATCCCCAACAATGTTCACCCTTGGCAGAGGTGCCTGCTCTGATTTCCATCTCAGTTCACACCCAGCCACAAGAGCAGCTCTCAGCTGGATTTGGGGGGTTGATCAAAATCAGGTTTAAATTGAGGCGTGTTCATGGTCAGGGGAAACTCCTGGCAACTGTTGTCAGCAGAAATCTGCTCCAGGTGACAAAACTGCCCCGAATTTTAAAAGATCTCCCTGTTGTCTCCGTGGCACGTGGGTTTTTTGGACTGGCTGCTTGTTCCAGGGGCACAGTGGAACCATCCCTGGGTTGTTTGTGCGTGTCCAGTTCAGATCTGCCCGCGGGATCTGACAAACTCTGTCCCTGTATTGTGTTAACTATAAATATGTATTTACAGTATATTTTCCTCTGACACATATGTTGAAATGTGGCCTCTTCAGCTGTATTTTTGTCTTGATTTATCCATTTTATTGTTAGATATATTTTATGTGAAAAACTATTTATCTTTTTATAGAGAGTGTTGCAAACTCAGGATGGGGTTGGAGTTTGAGCCCTTAGCTGATTTCTCCTTTATTCCCCAAATTCCCTGAGCTATTAACTTATTTAATAAACTAATAGACCAGTTATTTATATTTATTTCTTTATTATATAATTATAATTTTATATAAAATTTTATATAACATGACTATGCATTATATTCTATATAATTATATAGTATATATAATACATAATCTATAGAATATATAGTGTATATAATATACATTATATATACTATATATTATATAGTATATATAGTATTATATCTATATTATATACATTCTATTATATAGAATATATACTATATATACTATATAATTATATATAATATATATTATATATACTATATATTTTATAGAATATATACTATGTATACAGGATATATGTATTATATATATTATATATATAATATATATTATTATATGTGAGATATATATATGGGATATATATCTCATATATATAATATATATAATATGTAATATATCAATATATATATCATATATATAGTTATATAGAATATATACTATGTAAAAGGGATATATATACACACATATAAAATATGTACATATATATACACATATCTAGTTGTATATATAATTACAATTATTTAAATTTATTTAACAGAACAAAGAATAGAATAAATAATTGAATATTTATTTAATTTCGTTATTTATTTATATTTCTTTAATAGACTAATGAATGCTTTGTATTTCTCTTTATCCAAAAATGGACACTGCTTGGTTTGGGGGTTGATTTTGGGGTTTGAGTTTGGGGTTTGATTTTGGGGTTTGATTCAAGCACCTGCAGCAGGTTGAGGATCAGAACAGGGCTGTGTGTTGGGCCAATCCTTCAGCCAGCAGACAGCTGCTGAAATCTTGCCCTGCCAGCTCAGCTGAAAAGAATCAGACAGCAGGAACATCCTTGATAATTCCTGTCCCCCCTCGCAGTGGGGAGAAGCTGCCGGGGGGTATTTTCAGCTTCCCTTTGTTCCCGGGGCAGTCCCGCTGCTCCTCTTTAATGCTGGAGACACACAGAGCAGCTCCCGGGGCTCAGGATGGTTTGTCAGCTCGGAAAGGAACATCTTCCCCTCGGGAATGGTTCAGGGGATTGTGCAGCGTGCATATATAGAATAATATTCTAATTTGGAAATAATTGGAACAAGACACACTTGACATTGGGAGTCGGGGAGAATAACAAGGAGTTTTGGTTAATGTGACAGAGCACTTTCCATGCCTGGGAGCGAGGGGAAACAATAAAGAACTTCAGGGACTTTAATCTTGTTTGTCAAGTAATTTATCACAGTTGTTTTCATGAATCTCCCAGATAATCAGCAGCCGTGGCAAATGGAACTGGATTGAACACGAGCTCGGCTGTTGTTCTGCTCAGCTGTGCCTTGTAGCTCAACGTGTCAGGTTTGAGCCGGGCACGAGGCAGAGGCACCTTTTCAGGAGTGATGTAAGGGATCAAACACTGAAGAGGCTGTTTGGAAACTTCTCTTTATCTCCTCCCAGTTCCAGTCACAGGCGTGTTTGCAGCTGCCTCTGCTCCTGCCTGAAATGAGCACATCTGGATGCTTCTCAAGGCTTGAGGTGTTGGGATGGAGGTGATTTTAACTCAGGGGGTTCTTGCAGAGCAATCTCTGCCCTTCTGCAGCTGCTTTTCATTGGTATTTGAGACCTTCTGGCTCTCTGCAACTCCCTGACACAAGAGTGGAGCCATGGGGGGGGTCGGGCTCTGCTCCCAGGGAACAAGGGATGAGAGGAAATGGCCTCAAGCTGTGCCAGGGGAGGGTCAGGTTGGACATCAGGAGGAATTTCTCCATGGAAAGGGTTGTAAAGCACTGGATCAGGTTGATCATCCCAGAGGTCTTTTCCAACCTGGTTGACTCTGTGATCCTATGTCATGCACCAGCAGAGCAGGACATTCCCACACAGGGAAGGAAGAGTCTCTCCTTCCATGGAAAATGGGGAAACTGAGGCAGGGGAGGGGGCAGAAGGTCCCTTTGCAGGGTAATGACAGAAGCAAAACAGCCCCTGGATCTCTTGGTGCCGCCTCTGGGAGGAATTTCTCCATGGAAAGGGTTGTAAAGCACTGGATCAGGCTGTGCAGGGGGGGTGGAGTTCCCATCCCTGCAAGTGTCCAAAAAACATGTGGCTGTGGCACTGGAGGACATGGTTAGTGGTGGGGTTGGGTTGACAGTTGGACTTGATGTTCTTAGAGGTCTCTCCCAACCTGAAGGATTCTGTGATTCCATGAGCCGAGTTGAGGCAAAGCCACAGAAGGAATGAGCATCCAGAGGGCTTCAAACCCCCCCAAAAGTGTGGGATGGAAACCCCCCAGCCCCAACCAACCAACCAAGGCTTTCCAAATCATCAACCTCCTCCCTTGGAGACCTGTAATAAGTGATGCCAAGAGGAAACCTTGCCTTGAGGGGGTGTTATTCTGTGAGAGCTGAAATGAGGCAGTGAAGGAAGAGCAGGGGCGATTTTGGGTGGGCAAAGGGGATATTGGAGCAGTGTGGGATTGAGGAGGAGCAGGGAACAAAGAGCTCTCCTGACAGCACACGTGGAACTCTGCAAGTGTGGCCCCTACAAGAGCCAGGCTGGAATGCAGAGCTCCCATCACTGGAATTCCCAGGGAAGGGATGGAGTTCCCACCCCTGGAGGTGTCCAGGGAAGACCTGGATGTGGCACTCAGTGCTCTGGGCTGGGGGACGAGGTGGGGATCAGACACAGCTTGGACTGGATGACCTTGGAGGTCTTTCCCAACCTCAGTGATTCCAGGGTTAAACATTGCCCAGGAAGTTTCTGATTTTGGCTGGAAGGTTGTTGTTTTTTTTGCCTGGGAACTGTTTTACCCTTTTCCCTAATTTGAGGAAGGTTTGTGGAACTGCACTTGGCACTGGGAGCTTTTTGGAGCAAAACCTCTCCATGGCCTGTTAATACCATCCAAGGGGTGGATCCCCATCCCTGGGGGTTTTCACAGCCCTGTGGATGTGGCACTTGGGGACATGGCTTAGTGGTGGCCTTGGGGACTCAGTGGTCTTAGGGGATTTTCCAACCTAAACAATTCCATAATCAAACAGGTCTTTGGGATAAAGGGAATAGAAGAGTTACCACTTGGTGCTTGGGTGGCTCCCAGCTGGAATTCCTGCCCTGCTGAGCTGCTGAGAACAGCATGTGGGACTCAGGCTGGAGAGCTGGACTGAGAGCAAACACTGGGGTGGGAGTTAACACTGGCAGGAACTAATTTAAACCAGCAGGAACTAATTTAAACCAGCACTTGAAGTCCTTCCCTTTCCGAGCCGGGCCCAGGTATCGGATTTGGTGGGAGCAGCGGGGCCTGGCCGAGGTGTGCAGATCTGTCTCCATTAGTGAGCTCAGCTCAGGGTGCCTTTGGCTGCTGCAGCAGCTGTATTTTATCACTTTACAATGCTGGGTTAATGCAGCATCAATAAATTCTGGATTAGGCAAATCTGCAAAGAAGCAACAGCCTTATCTTAATTAAGCAAAATATATGAGTCCTGCCACAGCCCATACCAGGAGCCAGTCAACCTTGTAACAGCCACTTTTTTCTTCTCTTTGATATTGCTTTTGAGGTTTTTTTTTACTGTAGAGATTGGGGTTGGGGCAGGAAAGCACACATCCTACAAGTGGCTGTGACAGAAGGGGATTGAGCTGTACTCTTGAGAAGGAGGAGCTCATGTGGTGTCTCCCCTTGTAGCTCCTTTGAAGTGGGGATGTCCCTCAAGATCTAACCCTGGGGCCTCCCACCCTCCTCCCAGACACCAGGGCTGGCAGCTTGAAGCTAAAAGCTGCTGTCTGGGACTGGGACTGTCGAGCTTCCCAAAGAACTTGGAGTGACTTGGACAAAATGGATCTGTTTTCCTACAGTCTCTTTGTTATTTGAGGTTTGGTTTTGTTTCTGTGACCTAAACAATTTGTCCCTGTGTGGTCCTGTGTGAAGTGGGTACCTTGTAAAGGGGGGATTTAAACCCCCATCTGCTCTGCCCCCCTGTATCCCTTGGGACACCTTCACTGCTTCAGAAATGCAGTGACCATCCTGTCTGAGCTCAGTGTGTGCCAGGCTGACCATGGAATAATAGAGCCATGGGATGGTTTGGGTTTAGAGGGACCTTAAAGCCCATCCAGTGCCACCCCCTGCCATGGGCAGGACACCTCCCACTGTCCCAGGCTGCTCCAAGCCCAACCTGGCCCTGGACACCTGAGCACTGATGCTACTCTGCATCTCTAACCGTGAGGAGATGTATTTTCAGAGTGTTTATTCCCTGTTTTCCCTTTTCCAAACCTCTTCACTTGCTTTGCCACGTCCTGCTGCATCCCAGGCTGGTTTATTTGGAGGGGGAGTGACCTCTGTCCATACAAAGCCAGCAAAGCCCTTTCTGTTCTCACTGACTGCAGGGCAGTGGATAAACTCCAGCTCTGACTCCCCATCCCGGGGTGGGATCCCAGCTCTGAGGGAGAGGCTCCCTGTGCTGGGGCTCTGGGTGAGGAGCTCCTGCTTCCTTCACTCCAGCACCTGATTTACAGCAGCTGCTTGGCCTGGACCTGTTTCTCTTTAACTTCTGGATTTATTTGGGAAGGAGAAACGAGCTGGGGTTGAGGTGGGGAGGTGAACATGCCTCTAAATCAGCTGCAGGGCTTCAGTTCAGCACTGACCCCTCCAAGTCCACTTGGCTCTCCTGGATTGCTTCCCTGCTTCCAGCCAAAGGGAACGTGGCAGCTGCCTCCTGTTCCACTCAGTGGATTTAACTCCTGCAGGTGAATTCCTTGCATTCTCCTGGGGTAGCTATTCCTGTGGCCCCTGGACACATTGGAAACTCCATGGAATGTGGCTTAAAGTCAACCAGCTGTGCTGGGAAGCTCCAGTGGATTCAGTCACTCGGGATAGAAGGAGCATCCTCTGTGTCTGTGAGGTGGGAGAGCCCTTCCCTCCTTCCCTTCCTTTCTTCTCTTCCCTACTTCCCTTCCTTTCTTCCCTTCCTTTCTTCCCTTCCCTACTTCCCTTCCCTACTTCCCTTCCCTACTTCCCTTCCTTTCTTCCCTTCCCTACTTCCCTTCCCTTCTTCCCTTCCCTGCTTCCCTTCCCTGCTTCCCTTCCCTGCTTCCCTTCCCTGCTTCCCTTCCCTTCTTCCCTTCCCTTCTTCCCTTCCTTTCTTCCCTTCCCTACTTCCCTTCCCTGCTTCCCTACCTGGACAACTGTAGGAAAGACAATTCCCCAGCCTGGAGCAGTGTGGGGGTGCTTGTGGGGTGTCCCCAAAAGGACAGGGGGTGTCACTACAGAGCTTTGGGGTTTCTCCACACGGGCTCTGCTCCAGGTTCTCCCGTGGGAATTGATGCTGCTTAATGACAAAGGAGAGAGGCCTCAGGGAGCAGGAATGGTTTAGTGGCTGGTTGAGAATTCCAGGAGAATTGTGGGGCTGGAAGAAAATGCTGGTGTGCTGGGAGTTACCTGAATGTACAACAGAGGGGTGGACAGTTGGAAACCCTGGAGCTGGTGGGAGGAAATGGAAGAGAGGCAAGAGAGGTTTAAACTTCCAAGTTTGAGAGTTTTGAAAACATATTACTACAGAAGTATATTTTTAATGCACTCAACGATGAATTTTAGAGACTGTACAAGACCCAAGCCAGAGCAGGGAAAGGGATCTGTTCTTAATTAAAATTTAGATCAACTCTTACCATCCTCAGGCTCCTTCTCCTGCAGAGCTCCTCAGCTCACACCCACAGCAGCCCAGTTCCCAGTTTGTTATACTGGGATCCTGGTGCAAGCAGGAGCAGGATGAGGCTCCTGGATCTTTCTAAAACAATCGAGTTTGGTGGAACAGCAGTTCCCTCCTCCCCCTCCCCACTCCCCCAGACAATCCAACCCGATTACTCATTGCAGCTTCCTGCAATCACAAAGTACAGATGGTATCAGATTGTTTGGAGGCCACCACAGATAAGCTGTGATGAGAATTCTTTGTTACCACTGATTTCTACCTCGGTTCTTTTACTTTTAAATGTTTATTCAGCCAAGGAGAAAGAAACCGTGGGGCTTTTTCATTTCCATTTCCAAACCTCCCCGGCTCTCTGCTGGTGCCGTTTAAAACGTAGTTATGGTCAGGAAAAAACGATGCTCTGAAAAATAAATGGCCTGGGGAGTGCCATAAATTTTGCCTGCTCTCTCCAGGCCTCCCAGATCGAATTTGCTCCGCTCTCAGATCCAAAAGATGCCCGTGCAGTTTGCCAGGCCTGCAGGAAACGTGGAATTCATTGGGAACTGTTCTCCCAGCCTTTCTTTGGAGCTGGGCTGTGCCTGGGTCCCTGCAGGCAGGACCAGCCACGTTGCTATGGCACTGATGGACCAGTCTCTGCAGCCCATTTCTGACAGCAACGAGCAGCACATACTTTGGAAAAGGCTTCAGGAAGCTCCTCAAAAAAGAACTGAGTGATACTTTTTTCACCTCAATGTTCTTGTGTAGCTGGAAGTGTCTTTTTGGCCTGGTTTTCCATCTTCCCTGGGCTTTGCAAGCAGCTGTTGATTTTACCACAACCTTAAACCATCTTGTCCTTGGTGAATTGAAGCCCTGGCCCATGGTTTTTGTGTTCCTGAGGACAGAAACCAGTTTAGCAGAACAGAGTCTCTGCCTTGCAGGTCCCAGGGGCTCAGGAGGGGCTGCTGAGGGGCTTTGCTGAGCAGGAACCAGGGATGGACCTGGATCTGTGAGCAGGGACAGTGGAAAGCCTCGTGGGAGCTGGTTAATGGAGCTGAGGGGGGTCTGTTCCCTCCTGCCCAACCCTCCCAGCCTGGCTCTGGGGGGACCTGTCTCTGCAATTCCTTCTCCAGTGGCTGTGATGTTGTACATTGGTGTGGAGTGTTCAGCAGGAATCCTGAGGGCACTGCCCTGTTCACCTTGGAACAGCAGCTGAGAGAGCCCTGGCCAGGGCTGCTCTGAGCCTGTCTTTCCCTCTGTTCCAGAGGAGAGAGAGCCTGGGCACCAGCTTTGCCTCTTGCTGGGCATTTTCCCTTTTTTCATTGCTCATTCCCTTTTTTGAGGCCAGTGTGAAAGGGAGGCAGGTATGGGAAAGCAGATTTCATGGAGAGCTGGAGGGATGGGGGAGCTGTGGGAGTGTGTTGGGACCTCAGTCAGTCCCAGGAGGGTTTGGGTGGGAAGGGACCTTCAAGATCATCCAGTGCCACCCCACTGTCCCAGGTTGCTCCAACCTGGCCTTGGATGCTTCCAGGGATCCAGGGACAGCCACAGCTTCTCTGGGAATTCCATCCCAGCCCCTCACCATCCTCACAGGGAAGAATTCCTTCCCAGTATCCCATCTAACCCTCTGGCAGTGGGAAGCCATTCCCTGTGTCCTGTCCCTCCGTCCTTTGTCCCCAGTCCCTCTCCAGCTCTTGGAGCCCCTTTAGGCCCTGGAAGGGGCTCTCAGGTCTCCCTGGAGCCTTCTCCTCTCCAGATGAACCCCCCCAGCTCTCCCAGCCTGGTTCCAGAGCAGAGGGGCTCCAGCCCTCACAGCATTTCCGTGGCCTCCTCTGGACCTGCTCCAGCAGCTCCAAATCCTTCTGCTCCTGGGGGACCCACATGGAGTCCCAGCAGGACTTTGTGCCCAGCTAAGAAGGGCTGGGAATCCCTTGGGAATGGGCACTGATGTTTTATTGAGCTGAGCAGCCACTGCTTCACCTGCTTTCCACTCCAAACCCCCCCATCTACCCCTCCTGCCCCACTCCCACAGCCCCCAAAATTCACCTTTGGGATGAACTCACTGCTGGTTCTTTGCACTGCAAAGAACCTTGGCCTGGTTTTCAGCACCGAGTCCAGAGAGATCCAGGGAAACAGATCCAGGGAAACACCAAAGGGACACGAGAAGCCAAGTTATTTTTCCATATTTTTCCACATTTTTGCCACCAGAGGCCACGGGCTCAGCTGGAGGCAGCTGGACTGGCTTCACTCCCCTCCCTGTTTTCATTTTTAATTCCATCCTGGAGCGTTGGGTGCCTGGATCCCCCAGCCTGGCTGCTCCTGCTCCTCCTCCCAACAACAAACCAATATTGACAGGCAGGTCAGAACACCTTAAATGCTTGGGAGAAGGTTTTTTGGTTCCTTTTCGGAGCCTGTCAGCCTGGATTATCCAGCAGAACAGGAACATTCCCGTTCTCCTCATGCGTTAAGGATGGATCACTCTATTTTCTTCCCAAAGAACAGAGGGAAGAGAAGCAGCTGTGACAACTTAAGCATTGAAAAATCATAAATCACCTTCCCTTCCCCTTGTCCCCCCCAGATATCATGAAAAATAAATGTGTGGAGCCCTTTAGGAGATATTTTTGCACTTTTCATTCTTTCTGGCTGGGAGGCTTCCAAACTGTGGGGCTTTTGCCATCGCCACGTGGCTTCAGAATTGGGGGGTTTAATAAATAATAAGTGCAATTAAAATGGCAAGAGATAATACTGAGGAAGCTTTGGGAATAAAAGAGTGGCCCAATCCTGGTGCTCCATGGACAGAAATGTTCATAATACACTCAATTTCTGAAACAAGTGGTGATAATACGACCTCAGCTGATAAACAGATCAGGCTTTACAAGAACTGTAGTTACTTAATAGTTGGGGAGAAAAAATACCTTTATTTTGTTTAATTTGTTGGGTTTTTTCAGGTTGCACATGTTCTGGGTGAATTAGTATTGGAGTCACATCACCTGAAGGCTCCTGTACACCGAATTTCTCTTCTGATTTCTGCCTGTTCTCCTTCATCCCATGAACTGTGGAACTGCCATAAAGGACGTTCTTGGCCACAGAAATGTTCTTAATCCTGATTTCAGTGCCTGCAGATGCAAAGGCTCTGCTTTAGCACCTCCTCCAAGCCCAGCTCTCATCTCTCGCTGCTTGGCTGCTCCTTCTGGGCTCTGCCATTTACTTTCCTCTGCTCTTTATTTTCCTTTGGGAAAACCCGATGTCGTGTCCAGGGAAAACCTCCCGGAGTGTTTCTTGCTGCCTCCCTCTGTCAAACCCGGGACATTTGGCTCAGGGAGCACCTCCTGTGACCCACTCAGGGCTTCATCCTTTCCCCTCCCCAACACCCAAATGTCAGAATATTCAAGCAATAAATGTTAATTCTTTTCCTTTGACCCGTGGATCTGAGCACACCTGGATATATCCTCCTTCCCCAAACTTGGAATTTAACCCTCTTATCCTTGGCTGCAGAACAAAGGCAAAACACCTCGAGCACTCAGGGTTGAAGAGATTTTTAACCTTCCTTCTTTAAGGTTAATCAGGCCCATTAGCAGAAGTTGATTAAAGCAATTAGGTTACTTAGCATATTCCCCTTGGTCTTTGCTAAAACTGGGAATTTAAGACCCACAGTAAATAGGCTGAGATTAAGGAGAGTTTTGGGCTGTTTTTATTCCCGTGTTCCCAGGAGAGGTGCTGGTGCCCCACGAGTCCCCCGGGAGGGTTGTGCTGTTGTTTATTCCCTGTTCCCAGGAGGGGGGATCAGCCCTGGGAGTGATTATCTCTCAGATGACTCGAGCATAAATATTGTAAGTGGCCACAGCCTGTTCTTTGCTGCCTGACTTGGTGCATTAAACTTTCATCCTCCTCATCCCCCCCTCCCGGTGCCCTCCAGAACCCGGCGGTGAAAATAGAAGGATTTGTTTCTCCCCCGAGGGAATTACATTGTGCTGGGGCCAAGGAGGATGTTTAAAGATCTTCTGTGCCATTGCTTCTGTTTAGTCTTACAGCTTGTCCTCAGCTATTCCGACATCTCCTGGTTTTGGAGCTGTGATGTTTTGGCTACCAGCGATTTTCTGCTCTCCTCTGACATCACTGACAGTCACACTGGAGACACTTCAGCTCCAATCTCGTCTCACACGAGGGGAAAAGGAGGTTTTCTCTTTTCTGCTTCTTTTTTTTACTTTTGACAACACAGATGTGATTTCCCACCTGCTGTTTCCACATCCACCGGAGCAGGGGCACAGGAAACCTCCCCACTGCTTCTTTTAATGGCTTTGCTTTCAGAGGAAGAAACTTTGAAACTTCTCCCATCTCTTGGATGGAGTAGAGTAGATTGATGTGGATATTGGGAATATGTCCTTCCCTGTGAGGGTGGGGAGGGGCTGGGGTGGAATTCCCAGAGAAGCTGTGGCTGCCTCTGGATCCCTGGAAGTGTCCAAGGCCAGGTTGGAGCAGCCTGGGCTACAGGAAAGTGTCCCTGCCCATGGCAGGGGTGGAATGGGATGAGCTTTAAGGACTCTTCCCACCCAAACCATTCCATGATTTTCTCTCAGCTCCTCATTAACTCCTTGCCTGCCTTGCTCTGATGGTGGAGCTGCTCCAGAGTTTCTGTTCTGCTGCTGCAGAAGCTGCTGCCCCTCAGCTCCCCAGCAGTGCCCAGCCAGGGCCAGGGCCTGGATTCCCTGGATTCTTCAGGATCTCAGCACAGCCCTGAGTTACCCCTGTGCCAGCAGCATTGCAGTGTGTGCATCTCTGCCTGCTTTTAATTGCTGGGAAAACACAAATTAGTGGGGGATAGAAGACCTTGCTCAAGGTCATGTGCAAGAGAGAGAACTAAATCCAAGGATTTGGGTCATCATACAATGGTTTGGGTGGGAAGGGACCTTCAAGATTTTCCAGTGCCACCCCCTGCCACGGGCAGGGACACCTCCCAGGTTGCTCCAACCTGGCCTTGGACACTCCCAGGGATCCAAGGGTAGCCACAGCTTCTCTGGGAATTCCATCCCAGCCCCTCCCAGGGAAGAATTCCTTCCCAATATCTCCTCTAACCCTCCTCTCTGTCGGTTTAAAGCCATTCCCCCCTGTCCTATCAGTCCATGCCCTTGTAAAAGTCCAGCTTTGACTTTGCCACTGAACCCTCTTTGATCTCCAGGGAAAGCTGAGCTTGATAAAAGATGGAGAGCTGAGATCAACCCTGAGCAGCCTCTGCAGCCAGAAGGGACTGGGGAGACTCTCCCCAAAACCACACGAGTGTTCAGGGTGAGTAAGAGGAGTAAAATCCAGGAGGAATAATAATTGAGTGAAGGATAAAGGGACAAAGCGAGTAAATCACAATCTTTATGCAGGGATAATATTTCTTACTGTCCAAAGAGAATATTAAGCTGCTGCCTAGGAAAAAAAAAAAGAAAAAAAAAAAGAAAAAAAAGGACTAAGCAGAAAAAGTTATTAAGAAAAGATAATGGAAGGAAGGGAATATTATGCTGATTCTCCCAGCAGTTATGAATGAATATAAATACACTGTCTGTGATAAAAGAAACACATTCCTCTGAAGGGAATTGAAAAAAAAAACAAGCAGTCATTGCCAAACACTGAGCTGTCTTTCAAATGCTGAGCACCAAAATAACCCACCTTTTCAAGCCTCGTGTTGATAAATCCTGATCGGACCCTTTGAGTCATAAAACATTTGCAGATTTCGATCTCGTTTGTAGAGGAGCAATAAATCAAAAAGATGGGACAGACATTCCTTCAGGAGCAGCCCCTGAATCAGTCGTGTAGCACTTAAAAACAAAAGTGCCAAAGAAAAACCTGCCTGGTGTGTGGTGTTTGTAACAGATCAAGTGTTCCTGGTTTGTAGCAGTAATCAACGGGGCTGTGGAAGCAGCTCCTTGGCAAAAGCTCCAGAATTAGAAAATCAAAGGGTGTCTCCACACTGCAGGAGTCAATTGGCTGCATTAAAGGAAGGGATTTGTCAAATACAAAATAAAATTTGGTATTTTTTCAAGTTCACCCCCGTCTTGAGGCGGGTTTTGTGTGTTCCTGATTGAAGTTCCTGCAGCTGGGCAGTGGTCCCTTAAACCAGGGAAGGTTTTTGTGGTGGAAACTGCTGCAAATCAGCTGCCAAAGGGAGTCATTCCCTCAGCCCTTGGCTGGGGGACACTCAGCAGGGACAAGGAATGGCACAGGGACAGGACAGTCACTGTGGGAATGGCAGGGAAGGGATGGAGATGGGATTTGTGTCCAGCTCTGCTGAGACCCCAAATGCAAAGTCTGGTTAAAATCCTGCCTTGTGCCAGAATTGGGCATCAGCAGCTGGGTGGAAAAGGTGGAAAACACACAGTGAGGGAGGTTTTGAGCTGCACAAACTCTTTGCAGCCAGAGAGACCCCAGGAGCTGATAATGTTGGGAAAAGCTTGGAAAAGGGCTGTAAAGAACAGCCCTGATGTGGCAAAGGTTGTAGGGAAGTCCCAAGGAAGAAGGTTCAGCTGTGTTTGATGCTCCAGTGTGTGGCCTGGATCCCAGGGCCGGGCTCAGGGAGTGCCTGGAAGAAAATAGGGATGGATTTGGTCTTCCCAGAGGTGCCACAGAGCTCCTGGCTGCTTCCCAACAAGGGGCAGCATCTGCTCCTGTGCCAGGTGTCTCCAGAGGTGGGAGGAACATCCTCATGTCATGGGAGGGAGTGATGGGCAGCCCTGAACTCCCACTGGAAGGTGGGGAAGAGCATTTCCCAACTTCTGTGGAGGTTTGCTGGAGTAAAGAGCAGAGGAATTGGGGTTTCTTTGCTGCATTGTTGTGATGAGGAAAAAGTGATTGTGGCCATTTGGTTTATATGGAAAGAAGGACTCTTCTTATCACAGAATCATGGAATGGGTTGGGTTGGAAGGGACCTCAAAGCCCATCCTGTTCCACCCCTGCCGTGGGCAGGGACACCTTTCACTTTCTCAGATTGCTCCAAGCTGGCCTTGGACACTTCCAGGGATCCAGGGGCAGCCACAGCTTCTCTGGGAATTCCATCCCAGCCCCTTTCCACCCTCACCCTTCCTTCCCAACATCCCATCTAATCCTACCCTCTGGCAGTTTGAAGCCATTCCCCCTTGTCCTGGCACTCCAGGACCTTTTAAATAGCCTCTCTCCATCTTTTTTGTAGGTCCTGGAAGGCCTGGAAGTGAGGTCACCCCAAACCCTCTCTCCTCCAGGCTGCACAACCCCAATTTTCCCAGCCTTTCCTCTCAGCAGAGCTGCTCCATCCCTCTGAATCCACTCCCCTGCACTCCCTCCCTCCTCAGCTGTTATTCTTTTCATTTGGAGACCTGACTGAAAAATAAAGGCTTTTTTTTTGTTTGCCTTTCCCATCTCTTTCTGGAATGAACTCTGCTCTCCATGCACGGGCTCCTCCACGTTTTGGAAGGCTCAGATAACTGCTGGGTGCAGAACTGGGGAGGAATTACTGTCTGTGGCTTAGACATGTGTTGGGTGTGTTTGGATGGGCTAAATCCCCCCAAAATCCCCTGGAGATGTGCCCTGAGATCCTCCTGAAAACACAACCTGGGAGCAAAGGTGCTCCTGCCCAGCTCTTGGACAGGGAGGAACTTGTGTGTGTTGCTACTCCAGAAACCTCTCCTAAAATAGCATTTTAATTGATGTCACAGTTGCTCTGCTGTTAGTCTGACATCTGGCTGAGATCAACCACTTCTTAATTTCAGTTTAGGATTAAATCCTGCCTATCCCTGCACCAGTGAGTGATGGGAACAAACTGGGCCTTCCCTCCAGGGTAGCTCTCTAATGACTTGGGCTCATGGAGCAGCAGCAGCTCTTCAGCTCTTGTGCCCCTGGGGAATTCAGTGGCACAGGAAAAAGCAAGAATGTATCTTTAATCCTTTTTTTCTGAGCCCTTTGGACCAACTGAGGAGCTAATTGATGATCCACAGGGCCCAGCCCTCACCAGGGTGCAGTAAGTGATGGGAAGCCTCCTCTGTTTCCCTGGGGAACTCTGAGCTATCACCTTCCTTTCTCTCAGTCCTTTCATGATTTATAAAACCCAGTGTCCTGTGAGTGAAAATCTACTGTAAAAAATTATCACCCATTTTATTAATTAGCATCATTCCAATGTAAAGCTCAGGGTTTGATTCTTGAATTAGTTGTTTACTCCCTTTCAGGCTGTGCTTCCTTACTGTTGAACTCTGCAGCAAACAGGGATATTTTTCCAAGACACCAGCCCAGACAATGGTATTCCCACTGCTTCCCAGCAAACAGGGTGGCAGCTGCAAGGCCATTTGGACATTTTAGGTTTCCAGGGCATGTGCAAATTCTGTTGGATGTTGTTCTGCTCCCTGTGGGAAGCAGTTTGCGTTTCTCTGACAACATTTTGGGGGGTGTGTCACAGATTCCTCGACTCCTCTAACACTTCAGAATTCCAGTGTTGTTTGTTTTCGGGCACCTGAGCTGTTTTTTTCATCTGTTTTGTGATTTGCATGTTGGTTTTGGACCAACAGAATTTGGTTTTCAGTGTCCTGATGGATGGAAATGAGAGAGCACAGGGAAGGGTTAACTGGGAGAAGTTTGGCTCTCAGGTCTGTTGGAAGGATTGGGATGATTGACAGGGAATGTGCATTTTTAAACTGGCACAGCTCTCAGCCTGGTGTGTCCAAACCCATCCAACAGATCCATATCCATCCTTCAGCCCAGTTATTCCAGTAACAGCAGCTCCCAGGGATGTGCTGACAAAAGGCTGGGAAATGGTTGGTTACCTGGGAGAGCTGTTTTTACCTGTTCTCTTTTCTACCTTTATTAAAATTTAGCCCATAATTTCCATAAAATACGGCTACTTTAATAAAAAGGAAATTTGGGAGTTAAAGAAACAAGCACTGCAGTAAGAACTGAGGGGAGCTTGGTTCCTTTGGCTGGCTTTGAATTCCATTAATTGATACCCCTTTAAATGAACATTTACTGGGGTGGACACGAAGGAAAAAAATTAAATGGTGGCTTTTTAATTTTACTGGCTTGATTTTAATGGCTTCAATTTAATGGTTTCATTTTAATGGCTTAAAATTCCTTGGTGCTCCACAGCTGCCTGTTTGGCACAGCCTGTGGTAACTTGTATTTGCATTTTGGAGGCAAAATTTGGTGTGGCTGGTCTTGCCTTTGTGTCAGAGATGCCCCAGAGCAGGAGTATCTGTGACTGCAGCCTCTGCCTGCATTGATTAGCTGCTCTTGGGCTGGTTGTTTAATTAGTGTTAACCAGCCCAGGCTCGTTTGAGCAGACAGACACCTGGAAGCTCTGTGGGTTTCCACATGGCAGGAATTGATGTCTGGGTTAGGAATGACCTTTCCCTGCACACTCCACCTGCAGAGATATTCAAACCCACCAGAGTGGGTGCTGGGGGGTGTAAATCCCAGGATCACAGAGTCAGACAGGTTGGAAAAGATCTCTGGGATCATGGAGTCCAACCAAGTTGTGGTTTATCCATCACTGGGAAGATGCAACAAAACCCACCTGGAGAGTGGAACAAATTTATTTCATATTTACAAGTAACTTCATGTGGTGACCAGAGGAGGCACCAAGAGATCCAAGGGATGTTTTACCTCTGTCATTACCCTGCAAAGGGACCTTCTGCCCCCTCCCCTGCCTCAGTTTCCCCATTTTCCATGGAAGGAGAGACTCTTCCCTCCCTGTGTGGGAATGTCCTGCTCTGTTGGTGCACGACACAGGATCTCAGGATCAGCCAGGTTGGAAAAGATCTCTGGGATCATCGAGTCCAACCCGTGACCCAACCCCACCTTGTCCCCCCCACCATGGCACTGATGCCACATCCAGGCTCTGATTAAACCCCTCCAGGGACGGGGACTCCCCCCCCCCTCCCTGGGCAGCCCATTCCAAGGGCTGATCCCTCTCCCTGGGAAGAACTTCTTCCCCATGGCCAACCCAAACCTGCCCTGGGGCAGCTCCAGGCTGTGCCCTCTTGTCCTACTGCTGGTTCCTGGCAGCAGAGCCCGATCCCCCCCGGCTGCCCCCTCCTGGCAGGGAGCTGCAGAGAGTGAGAAGGTCTCCCCTGAGCCTCCTCCTCTGACCACTGTCTCTGTAAAGCACTTCTTCCTGATGTCCAACCCTGGAATGGGCTCCAGCTCCTCCCCAGCTGAGCCTCTGGCACTTTTCCTCCCTGCAACCCGCTGAGAAGCAAATGTTCGGGAGCAATTCCCGCCGATCCCTTCTGCCGTTTGCCACGGGCTTTTCCAGCCCTTCTGTCGGCAGAGTGTCCAGCTGGATGGGGCTGACAGGGACAGGCAGTACAGGGATGTTGGCTCCATCAGCTGGGAGCAGGGTGATCCGGGATGACACTGATGGATGCTGGACTGGGAGCACTGGAGCAGGATGCTCTTGGAGCAGTGCACTGCGGGACTGGAGCGGTGGCCGAGGCTCTGAGACCCCCAGTCCTGGAGCAGCTGCACAGTAACAACCTCAGGCTTCATCACCCCTCTTTCAGAGCATCATTTGCCATGAATATCTTGATTGTTGGCATATTTGGGTAAAGAAGTTTGGGGCAGTTTTCAAGCCAAAGCACTCGGTGCCTAAATGGGGATTTCACTGCATGGCTTTCCTGGAACAGGCAGAGGGGTCTCATTGCTCTCAGGAACCCTAAAGGTTAAGCCTGTGGGGTGTTCTCAACCCTGCAAGAATTAATGTGGTGACATTTAACTGCTATTAAAAGAAAAAAAAAAATTCATTTTTTGCCTTCCCACACCCTCCCTCCACCCCTTTTTCCTCGGAAAACCATGTGAGCTGTTTGCTTTGCAGTGATGGCTATTTCAAATTATTTTAAGAGAAATCAGGACCTTCCTGTTAATTTGTTGGACAGGAAAGACTTTTGACATATTTGGCTTCTTAAAAATATCTTTATGTACCAGCTTAATGCAAGAAATGAGAGAATAACCCTGGTTTGGGGGCTTGGACCATAATCCAATGAAATCTTTTCCCACCAGGCTCTAGATTATGATTTTCTCCTTTTCCTCCTCCTTTTTTCATCCTTTTCCCCCCCCTCTCTTTTTTCCCCTGCAACAATTAAATCCAGAACTATTAATATTAGTTATACTTTCCATAAAAATCAGTTCATTCATCAGAATAAATAACCACTCTCTCAAATGGTTATAACAAAAAACAGCTGAGTTAACACACATTTCCCTACCTTGTGGGGGGATGACTCTTGTAGGGCAGCATAAAAACTGATTAATGCAATTTGGTTCCCCTGGTTGCCTTAAGAAATGGAAAATATTAATATTTTTCAATTAAATATTAAGAACAGTGAGGCAAGGGATGATCTGCTTGTGCAGTTTCCCAGAGCTGAGAGTTCTGATGAGGTGAAAAGCCGATCGATCTTCTATTTCAATTAATTTAAGAGAGTTTCAATTCTATAGAGTCAATGCACAGAAACAAGCTCAAAGTGAGGTAGAAATTCAGGGACACGATGTGGGTGCCTTATTTTGGGGAACTCCCTGTCAAACATTTCAGAAAATCCAGCCCAACAAAACCCAGCCCAACAAAATCCAGCCCAACAAAACCCAGCCCAACAAAACCCACTCCAATAAAACCCAGCCCAACAAAATCCAGCCCAAAAAACCACAGCCCAAAAAAACCACAGCCCAATAAAACCAAGCCCAACAAAACCCAGCCCAACAAAATCCAGCCCAAAAAAACCCAGCCCAACAAAACCCAGCCCAAAAAAACCCAGCCCAAAAAAACCCAGCCCAACAAAATCCAGTCCAACAAAACCCAGCCCAATCTATTGCCTGCATTTTATCAGGACTAATAAATCATTGATCCCAGTTGCCCATCAGGACTAAGAAAACCCCTGATCCCAGTTGCCCACCAGCTCCCTGAGGAGAATAAGGATTTGGGATGGATCACTATTGACAACCAGGCTCTTTCTCAGCCCATTTTGGTTAATCTCTGCCTTCCTTTTGTACCATTTATTTTTATTTTTAATTCTCATAGCTTTTTTTTTTTAATTGTCATACCTTATTTATTATTACTTTTAATTCTCACAGCTTATTATTTTTTAATTGTCACAGCTTTTTTTTTTTTTTTTTTTTTTTTTTTAAATTGTCATAACTTATTTCATCCCAGTATGGAAAGCAGGACCCTGGAGAGCAGCTCAGGCTGGCTTTGATCCACGGTGTTGTTTACTCTTGTTTCACAAACCATTAGAGATGCTCAAGGATGTAAACCAAGAGATCCATCAGGGAAAGCCTCACGAGCCACTTGCTGCAGATGTCCCCGTGTCCTGATGGCAGTGGCAGGAGGCAGAGTCCTGAGAAAGCCCTTTTTTTGTGCTAATAGAGCTCAGAATCTCAATAAAGTCCTTTTTTTGGGCCAATAGAGCTCGGATGGAGCCTGGAGATCAGCAGGAGCCTCACTAAGATTGGCCCCAAACTCTGCTCTTCAGCTTCTCACCTTTAGGTTGGGGTGGGCTTGGTTTGTGGAGCCCACAAGGATCCATGGAATGAGAGCTGGGAATAAACCCTGGGTGGCTGCTGGGATTGGGAATGTGTCCCTGCTCCTGATGGACAAGTGGAAATGGCCTCACGTTGTGCCAGGGAAGGTTCAGGTTGGATAAAAAGGAAAATTTCTTCATCCAGAGGGTTGTCCAGCCCTGGGGGTTCAAAACAGGAATTGTTCCCTGGGAAGCTGCTTTGACTTGGAGCTTTATTTACTGGGAAGGCAAAATTAATTAGAGAATGATTGCAGAGAAAAATCAGGCATCTGTGGGACTGTGTGGACACAAATCCCTGCCTGGCAAACACAGGGATCCCATCCCTGGGAGTGCCCAAGGCCAGGTTGGATGGGGCTTGGAGCAACCTGGGCTAGTGGAAGGTGCCCCTGCCCATGGATGGGATGATCCTTGATGTCCCTTCCAACCCAAACCATTCCATGAGTCCATGTGCTGGTTTAGATGGGATATTGGGAAGGAATTCTTTCCCGGGAGGGTGGTGATGGGCTGGGATGGAATTCCCAGAGAAGCTGTGGCTGCCCCTGGATCCCTGGAAGTGTCCAAGGCCAGGTTGGAGTGACCTGGGCTAGTGGAAGGTGTCCCTGCCCATGGCAGGGTATGGAAATCCATGGTCTGTAAGGTCCTTCCAAGCCAAACCATTCCAGGATTCCATGGTTCTATGAAGCTGAACATCTGGAAACAGGATTAACATCAGGAATCACTTCAACAGAACTGTGCAGGGGTGGAGCCCCATCCCTGGGGGGATTTCACAGCCCTGTGGAAGTGGCACTTGGGGACATGGGGCAGTGGTGGCCTTGGGAAATGGTTGGACTTGATGGTCTTACAGGTGTTTTTAACCCAACAATTCCATGATCCTGTTGTGTTTTCCATCTGACAGGATGACATCCACTACACCCACCCTTGGGGAAGGACCTGCTCTGCCCCTGGTGCCTCAAAAGGACAATTTCTGTCCCAAATCCACGGCCACAAAGCCCCATCTTCTTACTCAAGTGTTGCCAGTGGATGCACCCACTGGGCTTCTCCTGGTTCCTCCTGGAGGGAAACATCAGACACCAAAAAATCCCAGCAGTGTCTCGTGGCAGCAACACGAGCTGGATGGAAATATTCCACTCAGTTTGTGGCAGCTGCCAAACGTGGGGGGGTTGAGGCAGGTTTTTTTTTTTCCCCTGGAAGTTTTGTTTCATCCCACAAGTGGGCAGAAAATAAAGCAGTGAGGAGTCCCAGCCCATCCCACCCCCCCTGGCATTTGGTCTTGTTTTCCAAGCATTGAGGAACAGTCAGAAATGTGCAGGAAGGAATGTTTTAACTTCATATTTCGTGCATTTAGGTGAGTTTACTCCTTGAAATAATGCAAGGATTAGGGGGCTGGAGGAGGTGTGGGATTGGGAATCTGTGGAATTAAAGCCAAACTGGAGCATTCATCCTTAGCAGGGCAAAAAGGGCTCTGAAGGGATTTTCTGTGCCAGGTTTTTTGATGGTCAAGAAGCTTTAAACTCCAGCTCAACCACCTCCCTCCCACCCCTTGGTCCTTATTCCCAACATCCTAAAAAATGGCAACTCTAACAAACACACTTCTATGGGAGGGTTGTGCTGATGGGGTTATTTTTCTGTATTCTTTCCTATGTAAAAGCAGAGCATTATTTAAAGTGTCAGGCCCCAAAAATCCTCTAAATAATGAGTTTGGAACAAGGGCAGGCCCCAGGATTGAGGTGCTCTGAGGGGCTGGAGGAGGTGTGGGATTGGGAATGTGTGGAATTAAAGCCAAACTGGAGCATTCATCCCTAGCAGGGCATAAAGGGCTCTGAAGGGATTTTCTGTGCCAGGTCTTTCTAATGGTCAAGAAGCTTCAAACTCCAGTTCAGTCACCTCCCTCCCACCCCTTGGTCCTTATTCCCAACATCCTAAAAAATGGCAACTCTAACAAACACACTTCTATGGGAGAGTTGTGCTGATCAGGTATTTTTCTGTATTCTTTCCTGCGTAAAAGCAGAGCATTATTTAAAGTGTCAGGCTCCAAAAATCTCCTAAATAATGAGTTTGGAACAAGGGCAGGCCCCAGGATTTAGCTCTGAGGGTTCATCCAGCATTCACTGAGCTCCCAAAATCCTCAGCCAGCTCTTCCCCAAAACATTTACAACCAAACTGCTCCCTGCAGCACTCGGGGATTTAGTGACAGAAATTGTTAGAAGTGCCATAATATAATTTGTAAATGATGTTGATTTACTCATTCCAAAGCCTTTTGAAGCAAATAGATTGTGTTCATTTTCTCCCACGAGCTGTACATTCAGAGTAACCATTGAAACACTCCATTTAAATATATATGCAATTAAACTAATGATGTTTTAGAACATCCTAAATAACAACACAGCACGAGGACAGCTGTCCATATCCTCTATTTAGGTTTACAGTTCTGCTGCACAGTTTGCTGGGTTAGTTTTCTTATAAATAACAGTGTAAATCACCCATTTTCCTGCCTCTCAAAGAGCAGCAGCTGCCCCCGACTCAGAGCTGGCAATTAGAGGAGGGAAAGGATGGAAACAAAGGCCAGGGTTGAAAGAAAAAGCTCTTCAGGTGTAATATTGGTGTAAAGCTTAATGTTTTCAGATGGTGTAAAGAGACTCCAGGGGAAAGGAGAATTAGGCCCTGTAATATCCAATGTAATTATGCAAATTGATATTACAAAAAGGGCTTTTAATTGGGAATGCTCAACAACATTTCACTGGTGCCAGGTCATTAATCTGGATGGGAGTCAGTTCAGCAGGAGACTTGTCTTGGGTTCAGGAACGTGGCCAGGGCTGTGCTGAAGTGATTCCACGTGTCAACCTGGATTCCAGATGTTAAACTGCATGGAATCATGGAACCATGGAATGGTTTGGATTGGAAGGGACATCAAGAATCATCCCATTCCACCTCCTGCCATGGGCAGGGACACCTTCCACTAGCCCAGGCTCCTCCAGCCTGGCCTTGGACACTTCCAGGAATGGGATCCCTGCATTTCCCAGGCAGGGATTTGTCTCCCCACAGTCCCACAGTTTTATGAATTTTCTTTCTCTGCTCTGCAATCATCCTCTAATTCATTTTGCCTCCTCAGTAAATAAAGCTCCAAGTGAAACCAACTTCCCAGGTAACAGTTTTTGTTCTGAACACACATAAACCCCCAATACCTTTGTCACCTTTGAATTGAAATAATTACTGCTTCTGTTTGCCACTAAACCTTCTGAGGGCCTTCCATTCATGGAGGAATCCACTAATGTTCAGCTTGTTAGGAGATGAGACCCCTCATTAACTCGGAGTATTAAATGAAACAGTTGAGTTGGTAACCAAATCGACAAAGGAACAGCTGAGTCTCTCTGTGATTAGGGACTTTGTCATCTTGTTCATGGATTAATTATATGGTCCATTATACTGAAATGTGTTTTTGATATCAAGACTAGTTTTGTTCTTGAGTTTTTCTACTTGCCAGCTGCTTTAATGTTCTTTATCTTTCTGGGAACAAGCAGCAAATTATAGATTTCTGCACTTGAAGGACGAATTTAGAACATAGTCTTGAATGGCTGTTATTTAAAAGAAGTTCAAGGATAAATGTAGAGAGAACAATCTGCACAAGGGGGAGTCTGGTGCAGCTCTTCTCTGCTGTGATGTGGCCCTGAAAGCAAACAAACAAACAGGAACAGCCTGGGAAATGGGTTGGAATGCTGCACAGGCTTCCAAAGCCACCCTGAAAACTGCTGCTTTGGTGGGATCAGGAGTGTCCTGCAGCTCAGGGCCAGCAAAGCCTGGTTTAGCTGCCTTTGGGAGGGCTGGGAAAGCTGTGCCAGGTCCCAGAGGGAGAGCTGGGGTCCCATCAGGGTGACAGGTGTCCTAGTTAGAACAACTGGGACCAGTTCATCACTGGATGGGTGTAACCCAAAACTGGGTATTCCAGAGCCTTCCATGCCATTGCCCAGAAACTGTTCTCAATGAACCATTTACACCCTCTGCCCAGAGCAACCCTGACCCCTCAGGCTGTAAACTGGGTGTTCAGAGGCCTGGGAGACAGGAGGGTGCTCCTGTCCTCACCCCCAGTGTGGAACTGGGAGACAGGAGGGTGCTCCTGTCCTCACCCCCAGTGTGGAACTGGGAGACAGGAGGGTGCTCCTGTCCTCACCCCCAGTGTGGAACTCCCCACCCTGAGGGAGGTGCTGGGCATTCCTGCCTGAACTGGAGGATAGAGAATCTTGGGGTCTTGGGACTTTTTTAACCACTCATGGGATCCAGAGACTGTGACCACCACTCTCAACCAGACTGAGACCGCCACTCTTGCCCAGACTGCACCACCACTCTCACCAACAGGTTTTTTTCTCTCCTTTTCCTTTGGACTCAGGGGGCCCAACAAACACCACTCTGTTCATGCCCCAATGTGCTGGGTTATACCTTTGGGTTTTGGGGGTTAAAACCAACTGTTTGTCTGTATAATCGTAATTATTGTATTATTTTATTAAATTGTTATTCTGACTTACAATCTCTCCTTTGAGTTGGGTTCATTTCCCCTGCTGGTTTACCTTTAAACCAGCACACCAGGGTGGCTGCATTTCCCCTCTCAGGGATCTCCTGAGGGTGTGGCAGCCCCACTCTGCAGCTCCAGGAAGATTTGGACATCAGTGCTGGGCTCTCCTGCTTGGATTTAGGGAACGAGCAGCATCCCTGGGGTGCCAGAGAGGGGATTTCCAGCCTGAAATCCGCCCCAAAGTCCTAAAGCACCACTGGAGTTGTGAGAGTACCCCGAGGAACTCGGCTCTTGTTCCAGCCCTGACTGAAAAAATGCAGGTTTTGCTGAGAGTTGTGGCACTTCAAAGGCAGAGATAAGGAACAGGCCCTTGAAAATGAGGTATGTGTTTATCTCCAGCAGCTGCCTAACTAAGGGAATGGGAAAATTAAATTTGTCCCATAATTATCTTTTGTACAAACAGGCAGTGGCCCTCCAGCCAGGCAGCTTCTAAAAGAGCCTATAATTATTGCATATAATAACTCCCAACATTAATCTTAGCTGTTGCTTGTACAAAAATTATAAATTACTGCACCAAATCCTATTACTGCAAATATTAAAAGTTACTCAGCGTTTATTTGAACCTGGATAATTTTTTTTTCCATGTAACTTTGTGTTAATTTTCTCCCTATTTCACAACTCCAGCAATTGTTGGAATAGAGGGTTGATGGTTTAAAAAATTCATTCTTGCGAGATTGGAGTAATATGGCAAAAGAAAAGGTCTTAAAGCTGGAAGGATTGGGAATATTCCTTGGGTTTGGCCAATCCAGGACTTTATTCTTGTTGGGGTGTTTCTCAAGAGTTGTTTAGCTTGGATTTGTGGATTTGAGCCTCCAAACTATCCCAGTATCCCAGAATTCCTGCAGGAATTCTGCCTGTTCCCTAGGGAATTCCAACCTGAGGGCAAATGCACTTGGGAGCTTTGCTGGAGCTGCACTGGGCAGCAGAATTCCCAGAGAATCAGGGAATATCCTGAGCTGGAAAGGACCCACAAGGATCATGGAAGCCCAGCTCCAAAGCTCAGTTTTTATTGGTCTCCCCTTCCTGGATGTGGTTTTGGAGGCTCCTGATCCCACCCTGCTGGAGCAGAGCTTAAAGGAACATTTCTGCCTTTACTGCTCCCAGACCTCCAAGTGGTTTGGGAAGACTGGAACCTCTGGAATCTGATGTGCAGGAGGACTCCCTTATTCCTTGAGGGCCTCCCACAGCCACCCTTTCATGCCTGAAAATTCAGGGAATCCTGGAATGGTTTGGGTTGGAAGGGACCTTAAAGCCCCTCCAGTCCCAAGAAACCTTTTGTTTTGTTGTTTTTTCTCTTTTTTGCTGCTGTGCTGAAAAAAATTGGGTATCCAGTCACTTAAATCATAAAGAATTTAGAGTGTAAGACAATGTTCTTTTTTAGACTGTGCTGTTCCAGAGACAGTTTTGAAATGTTTCTCTGAGGTATTTATAGAATTCTCTCTGTTCTCCTCAAAACAATCTCAAACTACTTTATTTTCTGTCTAGTTCTCGAGTTTTGAAGGCCCCTTTAGATGGGTTTTTGATATTATTGTTATTTCAGGGGGTGAACTTGGATTGTCTTGAATATATTTTAATATATTCCACTTTGTTTTGGTGGAAGATAAGACATGAAGCACTAGAGCAGCTGACTTGGGGTAGAGCCTGGGGACACGACTCTGGAGCCCAAACCCTTCTGGAGCTGGGAATTTTGCATTCCATAAAGAACATTCTCCCTTCTGTAGTTGCTGGGTGGTTTTGAAGCAGTTTTTTCCAGTGTTTTATCCCCTTTTGTCCATAGGGAGAAGCAGGAGGGAGCATGGCCGTGTCTGGATGGAACTCTTGGATGCAGCATCCTGGGAAGTTTTTCTCCCTGAAATCCTGGTGTGAAAATAAAATCATTCCCCAAATAACTTGGGCTAGGTAGCAGCATAATTTTGCGAGCATGTTGATCAGAAATAGGATTTTAAATCATCAGCTGCCTTAAAAAAAAAGCCATTTAATATAGAGGAGAATTCCTTTTGCTCTTTGTGGAGCTCTCCTGGACTCTGTAGCTCTTTTTTCTTAAAGGTCAGAGAGCTGCACTCTGGTTTTTCCTGCCTTCAGAATGGATTTGAACAGTGGAGAGGAGAATGAACCTGGTTGTAAATATAGAAATACAGCAGGGCACGTGTGGGACTACATTGGAAGGTCCTGGTTGGGTCAAAAAGGGGCAGAGTTCAGGGCAGGCTTTGAAGAATGGACAGAAGGGGGGGAATAAAGGCTGGTTGTTTTTAGATAAAGCTGCCTCAGGAGGAGCAAGGGCCCCTTGGAGTTACTGCAGCAAGATTTGCATTTCTGCTCAGCCTCAGGTGCTGGAGCTGGGAATTCACTTGGATTGAGCAGGAATCACTGGAACAAACCCCAAAGCAGCTGGAACGCAATAAGTGCCATCTCAGTTCAGGATATTGCCTGATTCTCTGGGAATTCTGCTGCCCAGTGCAGCTCCAGCAAAGCTCCCAAGTGCATTTGCCCTCAGGTTGGAATTCCCCAGGGAACAGGCAGAATTCCTGCAGGAATTCTGGGATACTGGGATAGTTTGGAGACCCAAATCCAAGCTAAACAACTCTTGAGACACACCCCAACAAGAATAAAGTCCTGGATTGGCCAAACCCAAGGAACATTCCCAATCCTTCAACTTTAAGACCTCTTCTTTTGCCATATTACTCCAATCTCGCAAGAACGAATTTTTTAAACCATCAACCCTCTATTCCAACAATTGCTGGAGTTGTGAAATATGTTTAGCAACGATTTGGAGGAGGAATTGCTGCTGGGGAGGATTTGGAGGAGGAATTGCTGCTGGGGAGGAGTCTGAAGGCACAACCTCGACTCAAGGCCCTGCAGGAGGGCTCACTCAAGGCCCTGCAGGAGGGCTCGGTGTCCCCCTGCATCTGCTTTGTCCAGGATCCTGCCACAAGATCCTGAGGGAATTCCTGCCCTGCAGCCAAACTAGGGAGCTGTTTGTTTTGTTGGTTTTGTTGCTGGCACCACTATTATCCTTTCTACCTGCCCAGCACTGGGTCGAGGGACAATGTTCCTCCAGCCCCACAGACACGGCAGCTTGGATGTTTTGTCCTGAGTTTTTTAGGCTTAGCTGAAAAAATACAGCATGTGTTGTCATGCAATCCCTTAGTTTCTGCCTGGTTTACTCCTCTCTGAGGTTTTTTTAAGGGATGATTTATTGGGCCAGTATTTCTCCAGCAGCAAAATTTTGAAGAAAGGCGTGAATAAGTTTTGAGAACAGCCCTATATGGATGTCAGCCTTCAAAAGAATTCAAATATAATATTTAGAGGTCTCCAAAAACCTTTTTCTTGGTCACAAATTAGTGTTTGTGATTTGATTTTGTCCAAGACAACCTTGGGGAGGGAGAGGACATGTAATCCCCACAGAGACATCCCAAATGCAGTTCCCAGGCTGATCCTCCAGAGCCTTTCACCAAGAAGTTTCCTGCTGCTTTCAAGTGTCATTAAGTGGCCACTGATATTAAAATAATAGTCAGGGAATCAAAGAATGTTTTGGGTTGAAAGGGACACTAAAGATCATATTGTTCCACCCCTGCCGTGGCAGGGACACCTTCTACTAGCCCAGGTTGCTCCAAGCCCTGTCCAAGCTGGCCTTGGACACTTCCAGGGATGAAGAAGCCACAAGATATTATCATCATCATCATCATCATCATCTTCATCATTATTACAATAATAATAGCAATAATAATAATATTCTATGCTTAAAACTTCTGATTTTAGTGATATTTATAGATTTTTTTTTTTTTTACTTAATCCAGCACGTGCAGCTGGGGGAGGTTGAATCCAGTTATTTGGGGCTGGTTGATGTGGCAATTCCTACCCCTGGTTCTTCAATAAAACCACCTGGGGAAGGTTCCCTCCCTCACTTAAATGAAGGGCAGAATTAGTCTCTCCCTTTAATGCTTTTTCAAGCCTCTCTTTAGAGGTGCAGGGGCATCTTTTTAAGTGCCTTTTGAAGCAGGATTTGCTTCAGTCTTTTAATTATCTGAGGAAATCGCTGTGTCATCTCCAAGGCCAAATATTCCAGTGTAAAATTTCCTGGGTGATGTGTTGAAACACCTCCTTCAGTGGGACTGGGCCTGTTCTCACCTGACTTTGGGCTAATTGTGCTCCAATTCCTGGTTTGTGCCATGGGAATGAGCTCCCTGTTGGCATTTTGGGGGGGAGTGGAGCTGCTGGTCCCTGAGGGGGGAGTTCTGACTCCTTCCCACTCTGCTCCACATCCCCCCTGTCCCCCCCACCCTGCAGCTCAGGGGCTCTCAGGGCCCTGCTGTTCTTGCAGGGGGGTCCCAAAGGTGCTCTGGGCTCTGCCCCTGCCCCTCCCCTGCCCTTTGCTGCCATTCCTCCTTCCAGCCTGCCGTGGGCAGAGCTGCACAACAGCCTTGAGGGTGCAGAGCAGGAGTCCTGCTCCTTTCCCAGCCCTTCTGCATCCCATCAAATCATGAACGGCTTTGGTTTCATGAATCTTAAACACCAAGTGTTCAACTGGACACCTCCCACTAGCCCAGGTTGCTCCAACCTGGCCTTGGACACTTCCAGGGATGGGGCAGCCACAGCTTCTCTGGGAATTCCATCCCAGCCCCTCACCACCCTCACAGGGAGGAATTCCTTCCCACTATCCCATCCATCCCTGCCCTCTGGCAGTGGGAAGCCATTCCCTGTGTCCTGTCCCTCCATCCCTTGTCCCAAGTCCCTCTCCAGCTCTTCTGGAGCCCCTTTAGGCTCTCAAGAGGCTCTCAGGTCTCCCTGGATCTTTATTCCAGTTCTCTCAGCCTTTCCTGGTAGAGATGTTCTGTCTCCCTAATCATCCTCATGGCTCTAAAACTTGTGGAAAAGGAATCAGTCCAGTATGGGAACACATCCCTGGCTGCCCCAACAATTAATCTGAGGCTTTTGACCTGAAACTTCCTTCCTTTCATCCCTAGAGCCATGAAGAAGTTGAGGCAAAGCATTTTCCTGCTGGATCTGGCAGAAATGTGACACCTGGAAGAACAAATTAGTGATGCCCGTGGTGTCTTTGCAGGAGAGGGGACGGGACTGGGAAAGGTTTGTGTCCTTTGGGAGATTAGCTCCTGGTTTATTTAATATCACCTTGTTCTCCACTCCACACTGGGCACAGATTAACAGTTTTAACAGGTGTGGAGATACTGTAATATCCCTTTGGCATGTTAATCCAATTAATATTTGATGTAAATGAGGAAGAGGCTCGGAGTGTGTTGTGCTCTGAAGGCAGAGCAGGGCCTGGAGTGTTTGTTATTCCACAGGAAGGGAGGAATAGCTGGAATTCAGGGGTTTTCATCCATTCTCACAGAATGTGCTGAGCTGGGAGGGACCCCCAAGGACCATCAGTCCAACCCTCAGCCCTGCACAGACCCATCCCCAGAGTCACCCCCTGTGCCCCAGAGGATCAGCCAAACCCTCCTGGAGCTCTGGCAGCCTTGGGGCTGTGCCCACTGCCCTGGGGAGCCTGGGCAGTGCCCAACCAGCCTCTGGGGGAAGAACCTTGTCCTGAGATCCAACCTGAGCCTGCCCTGACACAGCTCCAGCCATTCCCTGGGTGCTGTCCCTGGTCCCCCCAGAGGAGAGTTCAGTCCCTGCCCCTCCTCTGCCCTCAGGAGGGTTTGCAGACCCCAGGGAGGAGGATTTGCAGACCCCAGGGAGGAGGATTTGCAGACCCCAGGGAGATCTCCCCTCAGTCTCCTCGTCTCCAGCTGAACACACCAAGCGCCCTCAGCAGCCAGAAGGTCTCTGGAGGGATGGAAAACAAGGATCTGCCTTCAGGGGTGAGCTCAGAGGGGTGAGATCAGAGCAGGAACCCCCCTCACTGTGCCTGGGGTGGGTTTGGGGTGGGTTTGGGCAGCAGCCTCCCAGCTGCACATCCCATCATTCCCTAGATCTCAGCCATCCCATCCAGCCTCCAGCACATCAGTGGAGGCTCCCAAAACACTGTTAATGCCTTTCCACCCCCTCCAACCCCCAGCCAAGTTGGATGCCATGAGATTTAAGCCAAACACCAAATTTTGTTCTTTTTTTTCTCCACTCTCAGCTTCGTGGAATGCACTGACTCCTGCTTATCCCACTGCTGGTATTCCATTGTTTTCAGCTGAGTTCCATCCCTTGGGAGATCACAGCCAAGGAATCTCTCCAGGACCACACCGGGGAGGAAAAATATGTGGTTCAAACAGTGGCTTGGGAAGCCTGGAATGAACTCCCTGTGCTTCCAAGCATTTCCTGGGTGACTGAGGGCACAAACTTTCCTGCACAGCTCATTGCAAGCACTGAGTTGCCCTCTGGCTGCAGGGACAGGCACTTCCCGAGGCTGACTCACTGCAGTGGGATGGAATATTCCCCCATGGATCATTCCAGCCTGGCTGGTTTCTCTCCAGAGGTTTTCCAGGCAGAATGTGGGATAACTGCATCCCTAACAAGGATGCCTCAGCAAAGTGTCTCTTCTTTGGCTGCTGAGCTTCATTTTGGTGTCTCTGTTCTGAGGAAAAATGGCACAATGGCTGTTCTTTATCTTCCTTGGGAAGGAATCTACTGGGATTCTTGGGCCTGCAGTGCAGGGTCTGATTTATTTTCCTTGTTTAAAGGGAAACAAGCAAACAGAGAACTCATTAAATGGTTGGAGCATTAAAAATCTGCAGCCCAAAGTGACATTTAGCAAGCACATGAAGAGTGTAACACGAGGACTTCATCTTTTATATTGCCCCTTATTTTGAAGGATAATCATGGAATGGTTTGATTTTGAAGGGACTTTAAAGATCATTTAATTCCAACCCTCTGCCAAGGGCAGGGACACCTTCCACTAGTCCAGGTCGCTCCAACCTGCTCATGATGCTGTGGAATCACTCAATTAAATGTTGTGTTCTCTTTTAATTTTCCCTAATTAAGGTGTTCTCCACTATCCCCAGCCCAGCTTTCACACAGCCTGCAATGGACTCCCCATCCCAAGGGAATGGGATTAAACATTTTGGCTTTGTTGGGCTCTGTATCTGAGCTGGGCTTTTGCAGGGAACTAATGAACAGATTAGTGGCATTGGCAAGAAGAGACTCGGAGTATCAGCTGGGATGAGGCTTTTCCAAACCAGCCAGGCAACAACAGAGAGAGGGGAAAGCTGGAAAAAAGCTCAGTGAGGAAAAAACAAAAGACAAGTGGAGTCAGTTTGGTTGCTGTGGAAGGCAGGGGTGGAGAGCAGGTGAAGGATGCCTGGTCAGGGGTTGTGTGAACACACTGAGGAATTCATTTCCCTCCTCTCTCACCTCTCTGGAAGTTTGGGGAGTATAGATGATCCCAGTTGTTCTTTTTCTGGCATCTCCTGGAGGGATCTCAAGTGTCCTCTCCAGGCAATGCTGGAATATTAATGCACCAGGAGAGGTTTCCAGATCCTACAGAGCAGTTTTAAGAGTCTTCCTTGTCCTTGCTGACTTTGCCCCAGAATTCCATGAGCCCCCCTTCATCCCAGAGCAGAGCCTGAGTGCTCCCAGCAGAGCTGTGGCTGCAGTGAACTTTGATTCCTCTCCAGCACAAAATCTCTGGAAAACAGAGAAGAGCAAAGCAGGGCCATTCCCAGGAGTTTGGCTTGTTCTGGTTCAGCTGAACTTCCCGGGAATGTTTTTCCCAGCAGTGTTTCCTCCAGGCAGGATCATGGCAGTGAATTCCCCTCCAGGCTCTCTCTGAAGAATTGTGGGATCCCAGGATGGTTTGGGTTGGAAGGGACCTTAAAACTCATCCAGTTCCATGGGCAGGGACACCTTCCCCTAGCCCAGGTTGCTCCAACCTGGCTTGGACACTTCCAGGGATCCAGGGGCAGCCACAGCTTCTCTGGGAATTCCATCCAGCCCCTTCCCACCCTCCCAGAGAGGAATTCCTTCCCAATATCCCACAAAACCCTGCTCTGCAGAAATTTAAAGCCACTGAAATGACCTGGATGCTCTGGCTGGTGCCACCTGTGCCCTCCTGGCCAGCCCTGACTTTCCCCTTTCTGGTTCCCCCAAGGAAAGATTACCTGGTGCCCAGGCACCTTTTTCCTTGAGACCCCTTCCCTGCCATTCCAGAGGAGGGTCTAGGGAATATCACCAGGCCCCCTGCCCTGCCCAGCTCGGTGCCAGGCAGCAGCAGAGCTGCACCTTCGTGGTACCTGCAGGACACAGGGCTTGCCAAATGACCTCAGGGAATGAGCTGTACCCATGGATGGAATGGTGTGGGAATCTTCTGTGGTTTGTTGTCAGGTTTGACTGGACTCCCGTACAAAATCAATCCCATCCAGTGCAGGTTTGCTCCATCCTGCTCCTGGGGGTCCAGCTGCCCCCAGGCCGTGCTTTGTGAGGAGCAGATTTCAGCCCAGCTCCCAGCATTTAACAACTCCAGCGATGCTTCCTTTGATACCCATATTACTGGAGCTAAAAAGAAGGGAAAGAAGCCCTTAAAGAAGCCCACTGGCCTCTTTCCCCCCTGCTCCCCTGCCCTCTCATCTCCCCAGGAATTACTGGATCGTTCTTTTCGTTACAAACTCAGCTTCAAGGGAAGGGAAAAGATCTTTGTGTGGGTTTTGTTCTGGCAGCTCCCCCGAGGGCTCCTGTTCTCAGTCCTCCAGCCTGACCTCTGGCCAGCAGGGCCTCGTGGATGGCCACAAAGAAGGCAAAGAAACTCTCGGAGCTGAAGTTACTCAACAACTTTTCTTTTTCCTCCCGTTGCCTCAGAAAATTTCCTAATGGTGGGGGAACCTCAGGAGCTCGAGGTTGCCTTCCTGCAGCTCTGGCTGTGTCTGCAGGCTTTGAAAGGGTGTTTGGAATCCCCCAGACTCATCCACACAGCCCCAGCAGCACTTCTAAACCATTTACTTCCAAAGGGGAGTCCCCTCCAGGAAGGCAGTAGCACAAGGAGGGGGTGCAGGCAGCTGGAACAGGCCTTGGAGTGTTTCTTTAGAGTTTCTTTTGTTTTTCCCACAAATAAAGAAGCTCATTTATCACTACTCCAGGTTTATGTACAGGGCAGCTCAGGCAGAGGATGTAGAAATGGTTGGTTGGGGAGTACAGATAATCCTGGTTATTCTTTTTCTGGCATCTCCTGGAGAGATCTCAGATGTCCTCTCCAGGCAATGCTGGAATATTTGGAATGAGGGAACGGAAACCCATTCCCTCACCAAATGTTCTCTGGAATTGTGTTGCAGGGAAAAATCAAGTTAATCCTATTGAATTCTCAACAGAGTATAGAAATCTGTTGCCTGTTTTTATTTTCCCTCCCATCAACAGTTCTCCTTTTCGGTTCTCCTCTCTCCCATCATTTCTTCCACTTCTTTTTCCATGTCACGAAGCAACAGGGATAATGCAGCTGGGATCACAGTGTCAGACAGCCCCTGCCTGGGCTTAAAAATCAAATTAAAACATAGTTCTGACATCAAAAGCTACAGATTAGGAGCCAGTGCCTGAAGAATGGCAGTTAATAAACCTGTGTGGGATTCATCAGTTTATTCCAGCTGAGAACCTGCCCCTGGGTCTGTGTGTTCCCAGCCTTTCGTTGTCCATGGCAGATTTGAGGTTTAAGGTACAGGCAGAGCTGGGTCAGGTCACTCCAATCTCTGACTCGGGTTTTTCTGGGATCTGGGCTCTGGTGGAAGGAAGGACCGAGTGCATCTGGGAATCACAAACCAGCCTGGGAGCATCTGGGATCACCTCAGCAGGGAATAATTTCCAGGAGACTCCATGAGATAATCCACCAGACACACAGGGATGTTGTGTCTGTGGAACTGAGGAGGCAGCTCCTGGTTTTCTGTGGGAGTAGTTTGTGTTCTGCACAAGTTCCTAACCCAGACAGGGAGTAAATGCCAGACTTGTGTCTGCATTTCCAGCACACTGATCCTGCAATGAGGATCATCCTCAACCTTCCCCCTCCTGCCTCAGTTTGCCCCATCCCTGGAAGTGAAGCCCTGGCACAGGTTGCCCAGAGAAGACCTGAGAGCCCCTTCCAAAGCCTAAAGAGGCTGGAGAGGCATTTGGGACAAGGGATGGAGGGACAGGACACAGGGTATGGCTCCCCACTCCCAGGGTAGGGTTAGATGGGATACTGGGAAGGAATTCCTCTCTGGGAGGGTGGGGAGGCCCTGGCACAGGTTACCCAGAGAAGCTGTGGCTGCCCCTGGATCCCTGGAAGTGTCCAAGGCCAGGTTGGAGCAACCTGGGCTGGTGGAAGATGTCCCTGGCCATGGTAGGGGATGGCACTGGATAAGCTTTAAGGTCCCTTCCAACCCAAACCTCTTTTAGATTCTGTGATTTTGGCTCTGGCACCATCCAGGCCAGAGGTGTGAAGCCCTGACCTTCTCCTCTGGCTGCTGGCCAGGTGTTGGGTGAGGAGTGAGACCTGAGCCACCACCCCAGGCTGTACTGGGACCAGTGTTGGGCCTTTAGGATTTGAACTCATGAGCTGGTAGAAAGTTCCTTCTTAGGCTTCTGCAGACGAGTTAATCCAGCGTCCTCCTCAAAGCAGAGCTCCTCCCAGGTGAGGTCAGCTGGTCAAAGGCCTCCTCTGGTTGATTGGAAAACGCCCTTGGAGGAGGCAGATGAAACAATGTGTGTGTAGAACCTGTTCTGGAGCTCATCGGCTCCAGAGAGCAAAGAACCTCTGTGGTTCAGGCTGTGTCATGTCCTGAAGGTTTAGAGAACCATGGAATCAAGGGATGGTTTGGGTTGGAAGGCACCTTAAAGCCCATCCATTTCCACCCCTGCCATGTGCAGGGACACCTTCCACTAGCCCAGCTTGCTCCAAGCCCTGTCCAACCTGCCCTTGGCCACTTAGACCCACTTTCACAAGTCTGTGCCCTGAGGAGTAGCAACAAATCTGGTGGGATTGCTCTTTTCCTTCTGCCTGCAGTGGTGTGGCTGAGCCAACCCTCTGTCCTGGCTGTTCCAGAGCTCCTTGGAAATGTTCTCCCTGTTCCTCTCCCTTCTTCCCCTGGACTCAGCGCTGGTGAGGCCACCCCTGGAGTGCTGTGTCCAGTTCTGGGCCCTCAGCTCAGGAAGGACATTGAGGGGTTGGAGCAGGTGCAGAGAAGAGCAACGAGGCTGGGGAAGGGACTGGAGCACAAGTGCTGTGAGGAGAGGCTGAGGGAGCTGGGGCTGTTCAGCCTGGAGAAGAGGAGGCTCAGGGGAGACCTCCTCACTCTCTGCAACTCCCTGACAGGAGGGGGGAGCCAGGGGGGGGTTGGTCTCTTTGCCCACCCAACCATCAGCAAGACAAGAGGGCTCGGGCTTCAGCTGTGCCAGGGGAGGGTCAGGTTGGAGATTAGGAAGAATTTCTTTGCAGAGAGGGTGCTCAGCCCTTGGAATGGGCTGCCCAGGGAAGGGGTGGATTCTCCATCCCTGGAGGTTTTTAAGGTGAGCCTGGATGTGGCATCAGTGCCATGGGCTGGGAACCACGGCGGGGTTGGATCAAGGGTTGGACTGGATGATCTCAGAGGTCCCTTCCAACCCAGCTGATTCTGGGATTCTGGGATTCTATGATTTGTTTGCTCTCTAACAATTCCATGTGCTTTCTGTGCTGCTCAGGGACATCCTGGTGTAACCCCCCTGTCTCTGCAGCTGGGCTGGGGTCAGGAGGTGTTTCCAAGGAGTGATTAACTGCCAAGGTGCAGAGGCAGATAAACCCTTACAAAAACCACTTGTAAGAATGAAGCCAAAAGTATATATTTAGAAACCCATTTAGGTCTCACCATCTTGCTTAAAATGGAACTGATAATAATAACACCTGGCTGGGCAGTGCAGTTAATGAAAGGCAGCGAATGTAAAAGTTAACAAATGTAAAAGTTGATTTTTTTATGGGAGCTTTGCTTTTTCAGCGAGCTTTTTAAAAGTCCATTCTCATTTGAAGCAATCTACTGATACATTTAACAAATGTCAAGATGAAATGCTTCGGCAGAGATCAAAAGGCCTGAGGGTTTTATTGTGCCAGTCCTGCAGCACTGATAGCCTGTATTGAACTTTCATGCTGAGGATCAATAGTTTTATTTGATCAAATATGGGCAACCCTCAAAGCCAGCGGGCTCTGCCTAAAGGACACTTCAGATTGAGGTGTCTCCCTTGAGAGCACTCAGGCTCTTCACCTTGGCCTTTGATATTTGCTCATGTCCCTGCTTGTTTGGAAATTATTGTTTAATTAGTTTTTTTAACAAAACCCCCAGCCCTGGGTTGCTGGATATTCAGGAGCATTGTTGGATATTCTGGGTGTTGTTGGATATTCAGGAGTGTTGTTGGATATTCAGGAGTGTTGTTGGATATTCAGGAGCATTGTTGGATATTGAGGAGTGTTGTTGGATATTGAGGAGTGTTGTTGGATATTCAGGGTGTTGTTGGATATTCAGGAGCATTGTTGGACACTGAGGAGTGTTGTTGGATATTGAGGAGTGTTGTTGGATATTCAGAGTGTTGTTAGATATTCAGGAGTATTGCTGGATATTCAGAGGTGTTGTTGGATATTCAGGAGTGTTGCCCACACCCCAACCTGGCACGTGGAGATCCAAGTGCTGCTCCTGCCTTTATTGCAAGGCTGGGTTTTAGTCTAATCTCTTGAACCCAGATTTTACGGTGTTGGGAGACTTAAAATCCCCAGAAAATCGCCAGAAGGGGTGTTGTGGGGCTGGGAAAGGGCTGGGAATTCTGCTGAGGGTGAGGAGGACAACAAGGACAACAGCCCCTCGTGCCCATGGCTGTGCAGGAGGAGGAGGAGGAGGAGGGGCAGAGATGCTTCTGCCGAGGCTGAAAACTGAACAACTTACCCCCAAAACTCCCAAGTCTTCCCCTCCCTCTCTCCCACCTCCACCATCAATGATTAAGAGCTTTTGGCTGTCGAAGTTGGAATAAACATTTGTGTTTGTCAGCAGAGCTGCTGAAAGAGGAAAGCGGTGGGAGCAGGTGGAGGTGGAGGGGGGAGAGGAGGAGAACTGGAAGGACAACTAAAAAACACCAGAATTAAGCTTCCAACCATACTTTAGACCAGTTTAGTGGGAATAAAAGGAACAGCAGAGGCTGGAGGAAGCTGAGGCAGAGGGGAGGGAGGTGGTGGCAGGTCCTGGTGGGTGGAGAGAGGGGGTTCTGTGCAGCCCTCGGAGCGTCTGTTCTCCCCTGCCAGGGTGCCCCCAGCCTCAGGGCTGGTTCTTGTGGCACAAAAAAAGGGCTTTAACTTCTCCCCTGAGGCAGCTCAAGGGCTGGGCTTGGGGGAATTTGGTGTGGGATGAAAAGGCAGGTGGATAAACCCCCCCTGGAGGCAGGGATGGGGCAGAGGGAACAGGCCCTCGGATGAGAACCTGTCACAGCAGCAGAGAAGAAATACTTGTGTCTCCTCCTGAGACTGAATGTGGGGTTTGCTGAGAGGGGAATTACAGCTCAGAGAGGGGTGAACAGCCCTCAAAGTGAGGTTAGAGGGAGGAATGAGGCTTTTCTCCTCCTTCCTGGCCCTTCTTTGCTGCTTTTTAAAATTCATTTCAGTGTAACAGTGTGAGGCAGGAGGCCTGGAGAACCAGGAGCTGGAGAGGAAGGCTCTCCACTGTGCTGGGAGTGTTGGGGGTCCAAGTGGATGGAATTTGAGGGATCATTTCAACAGTGCCTTGAGTCACCCTGTGGGTTTATTTCTCTCGTTGCAGCACAGCTTGTTATTGTTTCTACCAAACAAATCAGCAACCAAATGAATGACTCAGAGTCAGAGAACAGCTCAGCTCGGAAAAGAGCTCCAAGATCATCACTGCCAGGCCTCACCTCACCTGAAAATGGCTTCAATTGGAAACAAATGCAAGCTAATGGAAGAAACGTGCCTGTCCTTGCACCAGCTGGAGCAGCTCAGCATTCCCAAACACCAGCTCTCTCCACATCCTGAGCACCATTTTGAGCCATTCCTGCAGGACCAGGAGGAAGATGCTCATGTGGTTCTACCAACATGTGCAGAGCGAAATATTCTGGAGCTGGTGGGCTCCAGTTGCTCTTAGATCTGAAGCAGAGGTTGAACCTCCTCTTCTGAGCCCCAGAGCAGCCCCTTCCTTCTGGGCCTTGGAAAGAACAAGGCCTGCAACCACCTCAGCTTTTTCCTTTCTTTGGGAATGCTGCTGATCATGGTCAGGATTTTTGGTTTGCTGGTTTCACAGACCCATTAAATCTCCTGAGTTGGGAGGGATCCCTGAGGATCATCAAACCCAACTGCAGGCCCTGCTCAGGACACCCCAAGGATCCCACCCTGGGCATGAGAAAATTCCACTTTTGGGCAGGAATTCCAAATGGGGGAATGTGCTAATACTCCTGGATTTGGATGAGGATCAGCCTGTGGACCTTTGGGTGTCTTCTCTGTGGTGCAGGAAGCAGCACAAGGAAAAGTTCTGTGCCTGTTTCTAGTGGAGGAAAAGGATGTTGCCCGACAAGTTGCTGAGGGAGTGACTGTTTAAAGGACAAAACTGACCCCTGGGATTCCTCCTTCTTATTTTTACAACACAGCTGAGAGTGAAATTTGGGTGGTGGGCCTGTGGTTCAAATGCTCTGGTCCTAAAGCTGTGCTGGAGGGTCAAGGGGCCAAATGTGCTGTGAAATTCTGGCTTTGGCATCTTCCCTTTGTGCCCACATCATCAAAATCTCCCCTCACTGTGCATTGTGTTGGATGAAGTGCAGGAGAGGGCATGAGGACACTGCTGGAACCCTGGGACAGTGTCACCTCCTTCCAGGTGATGAGGGGTGGAATTCTGAGGGCACCAAGTGATTTGGGTGCTGTTGGTCTCTGTATCAAACTCCTGAGCCCACAGGTGGGAAGGAAAAGAGGCTCTAAAGACCAGGATTCTTGGTTAGGGAGGAGGGAGCTGAAGGAATGGGTAGAAAAGAGCTCCCTGGTTAGAGCTCAGTGAAGCACTAGATTGCAAAAGTGAGTCTCTGACACCCTTCTGAATAAACTCCATATTTATGAACAGAGACAGAAATTGTAGAGAATCCCGTGAAGGGAGATGATTTGAGAGCAAAAATAAAAGCTGTTTGGGGCTGCAACTCAAGGCTGCTCTTCTCCCGTCTCTGGAATTAGGATGTGTGTGAACAGTCATCCTAAACTGCACAGAAAGAGGGTTTCATGCAGAAACCTCCTCGTGCTGACAGGCTGCAAACAGGGACTCGCTGCAGCTCCAGCAGCCAATATTATAGTGATGCTTTTTCCCAGTGTTTTCTCCTCCTCAGTGCTGATGGGATAAATCTCTGGGATGTTCTCCAGTGCCTTTCCATCAAACCAGCCCTGGGGTTGTTGCCTGAAAGGCTCAGGGGGAGTGGGGTAGGTAAAGGGCTTGATTTGAGGGGCTGGAACTGGACTTAATTCTAGGCAAGTTGTTCAGTCTTTCAATCACTTTTCTGCAGAATAAAGGGGCTCCAGGAGAACTGGAGAGGGACTTGGGACAAGGGATGGAGAGATAGGACAAGGGGGAATGGTTTCCCACTGCCAGAGGGCAGGGTTAGATCGGATAGTGGGAAGGAATTCCTCCCTGTGAGGGTGGGAAAGGGCTGGAGCTGTTGTTTTCCAGGTGACTTGACATTTGCTAGACCTGTGAAAAGTCCAAATTTCCCTCTTCCCAAACAGTGGGGACTTTTACCCTTTCCCAGGAGCTGCTCCCCGAGGTGGGCAGGGGCTCTGGTTAGACTGGAAGGTGGAATTCTTCCTGTGGAAGTGTCCCTGCCCCTGGGAGGTGATGAGACACAGATGGGGACAGGACAAGGAGGAACAGTTTTCAACCAACAGAGGGAACATTTAGCTGGGATATTGGGAAGGAATTCTTGGCTGGGAGGGTGGGGAGGGGCTGGCATGGAATTTCCAGAGGAGTTGTGGCTGCCCCTGGATCCCTGGAAGTGTCCAAGGCCAGGCTGGAGCAACCTGGGCTAGTGGAAGGTGTCCCTGCCCATGGCAGGGGTGGAATAAGGGGGTTTTTAAGGTCCCTTCCGTCCCAAACCATTCCAGGATCCTCTGAGTGTCTCTTTTCAATGGAGATCCTCCCTGTCCTGTGCAGGGGGGAGTTTGCACAGTGGCATCTGCAGTCTGGGGTCACCCCAGGGCCTGGGGCACCTTGGAATCACCTTTCTCTTGGTGTCTGTGAGTCCTCGGGCTCCAACGTTCAGTCCTGACCACGATGATATATTGGGTGAGAGACAAATGCAAAGGATTGTTCTGGACCAGCCACCCTGAGAGCAGAAATCACTATTTTCTTAACCAGGTTTACTAATTCTGTGGGTTATTAAAGGCCCTGAGTAATGGCTGTTTGCTTTCTGCAGCCTCTTTAGATTTCTGGTACCTGCTGCTGATCAGTTTGGGGTGTTTGCTTTCATTTCAGCTCCTGTGAAATCCCCATCCCTGCCTTTGCAGACACAACTTTTGGTCTTCCCTAATTATCTCCTCTGGGAGAGCAAACAATTCAGTAGGTTAAACACACCCTAAAATCAGCAGCTCTTTAAGAGAATTCTCATTTTACACAGAAAGACAACAGGAACCACGATAACATTAAATGGAAAATAGCATAATAGAGCACACAAGGTGGAATTCACTGTCTTAAGTGTCATCACGTGGTCTAGGTACCATTTAGAGCCTCAAAATGGGATTTAAATTGCTTATAGGAGTCGTCTTGGATCTCTTTATAGGGATAAATTTCATCTTCCAGCAATGGACTCAGTGATTGAAATAAATTGCTTTGGGGAGTTGCTGTGCCTGGAAGGGAATGTTCTGCTGGGGGCTGAGTGCTGGTACAGGAGATTTCTCTCCTGGTGTGTTTAGTTTCATTCAGACACTCCCAAGTATTCCAGGAAAAATGCTCCAAGTTCCCATATTCCAGCCCAGAAGTGCTGAGCAGGCAGAGCTGGGCTGGGAATTGATGGAAAACCCTGAGCACAACATGTGTCACTGTCTGGAGCAGCTCCTGGGGCCCTGGAAATTAAACACCTCAAGTTAGTGGTCTCCCTTGACCATTAAGACTCCCTTTCTCTCAGTCTGCTCTTTGTCATCTGGACATTATGTCTTTTATCTCTTAGAGACGCTGGGAAAAATAAATTGTTTCTGAAAATCTCTCAAAATCGAGTGCTGAGAGCAATAAAAAACCTGGTGAGGAGCTTAATTGCCTCTGGGGGGAAGGTTTAGAGTAATGTGCTGTAAATAAGGTACAGAACCTCTCAGGGAACAATAAAGGACATGACAGAGTGGTGAAGAGCTGGTGGTTAAATGAGGACAACCCGCTCTGGGCATCCAGGACCCCTCTGGTGGGAGGAAGGAAGGGTGAAAGAGGGATAAAATCAGGGAAGATGGGACTGATCTGTGGTAGAGCAACACAGGGAGGTTCAGGGAGTCCTGAAGCTGTGGCTACCCCACCCCTGGAAGGGTCCAAGGCCAGACTGGGGCAACCTGGGCTAGTGGAAGGTGTCCCTGCCCGTGGCAGGGGGTGGAACAAGGTGATCTTCAAGGTCCTTTCCAACCCAACCCAGCCCATGATTCCACATCCATCAGGAAGGAGAAGGAGTCACTGTTCTGTGACTCCAGGAGCTCCTTGACGAGGTGACAGCAGAGGCTTTACAAGGACTGAGAAGAAAAAAAATAGCATAAAAAGCAGAAAACCCCCAACCAAGGCTCCAAAAGCTTGGAAATGGTTGAAGCAGCCAGAGAGGGAACAGAGAGGATGAGGTAGCAGCTCAAAGCTCACACTGACAATCCGTTGTTGGATCATGGAATCATGAGGATGGAAGGTCTCCTGATACCAAAATAAACCCCCAAGGTGGTGTGTCTAACCCCAGACTGTGTTCACATTGGTGGTACTTTTAGTTCTGTGTCTATAAAACTGAGTTTTCCTCTCCAAAACTGAGTTTTCCTCTCCAAAATTGAGTTTTCCTCTCCAAAATTGAGTTTTCCTCTCCAAAACTGAGTTTTCCTCTCCAAAATTGAATTTTCATTTCCAAAATTGACTTTTCCTCTCCAAAATCGAATTTTCCTCTCCAAAATTGATTTTTTCTCTCCAAAATTGAGTTTTTCTCTCCAAAATTGAGTTTTACTCTCCAAAACTGAGTTTTTGTGGGTGTCTTCTGTCACCACACCAGCCTGGATGTGCGTGGACCATCCTCTCCAGAAGCTGAAGACTCACTGTTGGCTCTTGGAAGGGTTTTTATGGATCTTCAGTTCTTTGGGTTCATCAAACCCTTGAGGAAGATCAAACCTGAGCTAGAGAACGAGATCATGGAGGATGGAAGCTGTTCTGATGCCAAAACAACCCCCCAAAAGGGGGGTGTGACCCCCTCTCGTGTGTTCACGTTGGTGGTTTTGGGTTGGTTTTAATGGGGTGTAAATTACAACATTTGTGCCTTTACAGGGATTTTGTTTGTTGGATCGAGAACACACAAAAAAATGTCATTTCCAGAATTTCCTCCAGCTCCTACTTATGAAGAATTTGACATCCTAAAGCTTCCCTTAGTCCCTGAAGCCTGGGAATATTTTTCTCCCACTCGACCCGAGCGGGAGGGGCCGGTTTCAGAATGTTTAATAAAGAGGAAAATGGCATTGCAGCCTTTGCTGCTGTAACACTGCATTGAGTTATCACTGAGAGCAACCTGGTACAAAAACACACGGAATTCAGGAGCTGCAAATGGAAAATTCTTCCTGCTTCAACCCACTTGCTTTTGTTGCAGCAGCAGGAGCGGTATTTCTGGAGCCGGGGAGTGACAGGCTGCCAAGAGATCTTCAGCTGGCTTCTGGGAGTCTGGGGGTGTCAAAATAAAGCCAAATAATCCCCAGTTCTTCCAAGCAGCTCGGCTCCCAGGAAGCTCATTGGTGTTGTCAGTTGTTCCACGATGAGCTGCACAAACTGCTTTGGAATTCAAAGGGACTGATATTCAATATTCAATGAGAGTTACGGGCGTGATTGTCAGATCAAAGCAACATCCTGTCACTTCCAATTTGCTGCCATTTTCCCGAAATTTTAAGGACTGAATCTTCCAGCGTTCCTCTCCAGGTAGTCAGCTTTGCAACGTGAGGAATCCGACCTGTTGCCTTTTGGCATCCTGAGAAAGGCAGCCCAAAATATCCCTTTGAAACGTTAGGGGACACACCTGATGTATCCCAGTAAACTGGGAACTGGGAATGCTCAGAATTCCCAAAACCACCCAGCTGAGCCTGGGCTTTACTTGGCTTCATTTTGGTGTTTCTGTCAGTTTAAGATAAATAAAAAGCAAAGCTCGAGGTTGACAATCTCAGCTGCTTTTATTGGGTTTAATCCTGCAGGATTGAAGGCAGGAGTTGGAAATTGTTTTCCTGCCTGTGGTGGATCGTCAGGAATTCGATTATGGGAGAGACAATCTTCCAAAAGACGGATCAGGTTGGTGGTTGCTCGGAATTAGGAGCTCTCTAATGGAGTAAATGGAGGTGATTGTTGCATTTTCAATATTCCTGTGTCTTTCTTTTTGCATGTACTGGCAGCTGACATGATAAATACATGAGAAGTGGAATAAATGCTGGAAAGAATAATAAATAACCAAGACTGTGGGCAGAAGGTCCAAAAGATCAGAACTATGTTAGTTAAAAGTTGGAGGTGGCATTAATTTTACTGTTCTTCCCTGTGTTAAAGGTTAAAAGGGAAATGTGAATAAGACACACGTTTGAAAGTGAGTTCAAACCATCAGTGGGATGAGAGAAGTTTTTCTTTCCCTGCTCCCCTCTGTCCAGTCCTTGTCCTGCCCACCCTTTCCGAGCAGGAAATTCCAAAATGTTCCTTTTGCTGTGCATGTCAGCCAGAAATTGCCTATGCTTGGTCTCCTCTTCATCTCCAAGTGGGAATTCCTCACACCAAGGATTCCAGCAGGATCCTTTAGCTCCTGGCAGTGGTCAGGACCTTTTAAGACATAGAATTATGGAATGGTTTGGGCTGGAAAAGTCCTCTGGGATCATCGAGTCCAACCATCCCCCAGCACTGCCCAGGCCACCACTGACCATGTCCCCATTTCACAGGGCTGTGAAATCCCACAGGGATGGGGATCCACCCTGCCCAGGGCTGGACAACCCTTTCCAGGAAGGAATTTCCCCAATATCCCACCTGACTCTGCCCTGGTACAGCCTGAGGCCGTTCCCTCTCCTCCTGTCCCTCGTTATGGGACACAGGCACAGACTGATCCTCTCACATTCCCTCAGATTCGTTCCTTGACGAGCCACAAAACTACAGAACAAATGTTTTGGGTGGAATGTTGAGCTCTGGAAGAGAGAACAACAGGAGCAGAAGGCACAGGCTGGTGCCAGGAAATCCTTCAGCACTGAACTCATTCAGAAACACGAGCAGAGCAGGAACCGAGGGGAAGAAAGGACTCGTTTTGAAGGGACTGAGTGAAAACTTCTTCACACAAAATGTGTTAGGAAGTGCTCCTGGGCAAATCCAGTGACAAATTTAATGGGAATGGATCCCAAGCACCCAGCCAACGTCTTGGTTGTTTAAAAAGGAAAGTGTTTAGTGGGAGCTGTCCATGGTTTCCCAGGGTTAGTAAAGGGAGGTCTCTGTGTCTTCCAGGCTGGATTTCAGCTCCCAGCTGGATCTCTGTGTGTAGGACAGGGATCCAGGCCCAGGAATGGGCTCCAAGGGCTGCTCCTCCCTCCTCCATGTGTCAGGGGACTGAGACACAAAAAGCCAGAAGAGAAGGGATGGAGATGGCAAAGGCCAGGAGTGGATGTGGGCATTGGTTTGGGATTAGAACTGCTGGGATTCATCCAAGGCATTGGTTTGGGATTAGAACTGCTGGGATTCATCCAAGGCATTGGTTTGGGATTAGAACTGCTGGGATTCATCCAGGTGAGAGCCCTGGGGCTGTTCTGGAGTGGAACTCCTGGGAATGGGGCAGCAGGGCTAGGTCGGGTTTGCTTCAGCCTGGAGCAGAGGATCCTTCCTTTTTGTTCTGCTCAGACTGAAGGGCAGGATTAGGTGGGATATAGGGAAGGAATTCCTGTGGGCATCTCATTAGGATAGGGCTGGAGCCAGGCTGGAGAGCTGGGAGGTTTCATCTGCAGAAGAGAAGGCTCCAGGGAGAGCTGAGAGCCCCTTCCAGTGCCTAAAGGGGCTCCAGGAGAGCTGGAGAGGGACTGGGGACAAGGATGGAGGGACAGGACAGAGGGAATGGCTTCCCACTGTCAGAGGGCAGGTTAGATGGGATATTGGGAAGGAATTCCTCCCTGTGAGGATGGGGAGGGGCTGGGATGAAATTCTCAGAGAAGCTGTGGCTGCCCCTGGATCCCTGGAAGTGTCCAAGGCCAGGTTGGACAGGGCTTGGAGCAACCTGGGACAGTGGAAGGTGTCCCTGCCCATGGCAGGGGGTGGCACTGGATGAGCTTTGAGGTCCTTCCAACCCAACCCATTCCACATTCCATGATCAGACACTTTCCTTGGCAATAGGTGCAGACCTTCATCCAGGGACAAACAATTGTGGGTTTTTTTCCCTCCTCATTGAATTTGAGAGAAACACATAATTTATAATATAAATGATAAAAATATACTATAATAAATACATACAAGGGGGACTGGCTTCCCACTGCCAGAGGGAAGGGTTAGATGGGAGAGTGGGAAGGAATTCCCACGTGGGAGGGTGGGGAGGCCCTGGAATGGATTTCGCAGAGAAGCTGTGGCTGCTCCATCCCTGGATGTTCTCCCTGACTCCCAGTCAGACACCAATTGCAGGAGGAAGAAGGAAAAGCCAAACTGGAGCAGCACCCGAGCCCAGCCATGGCTTTGTTGGCAACGTCCCTCCTTATTTAACTGCCCAGATCCCAAATGGGAATGTGGGAGCAGCGGAGCCATTTCCCGTGGGATCCAGACCTGCCTCACACCTTTCAAACATTGATATATTTAAGCTGCCAGTTTTTCCGACTCTGTCAAGGCTGAAACAACCACAGGGATGAAAGATGAGACTGAAAGGCAAGCAAGCAGCGTGTTAGGCCCATTTAATTTAAATGCACTGCATTCAACCCAGAGCTGGGTTTGGGCAGTTTGGCTCCTGATTAGTGTTACTTAGAGAGAAAGATGATTTTAAAGCAGCCATGGCTAGAGATTAAGGGAATTTAAGGGAGCCCAGAGCTTTGGAATCCTTTTGTACTCCTCTCATTGTACTCTCAGGGAGGAGGGAGGCTGGATGTGTGACAGAACTGCTTGGGAAGGATGGCTGAGCTGGGGGGATCCTGTGCCTCCTGAGAATGTGGGAATGTTCCCACCTCCCTGCTGGAGCAGGAGGGAGGGGGTGGTGAAGGGCAGTTGGGGTGTACCCTGGTGTTGCTGTGGGACAGCTCAGCACTGTCCATCTCCCTGGGGTTGTTCTGGGGGTGTCCATGGGCTGCTGAGCTCCAATGTGGGTGAAGAGGAAAGAGAAAAGGAAGCCTACTGAAGATGGACTGTGGCCCTAAAAGATCAGCAGAAGAAGAGGACTTTGTTTTAAGCCAATGGACCTTACTTATTTGGAGAAAAATTTATCAGAGTAGAATCATGAGTTTATGTTAAGTTGGTATTTGCAAGTTGAATGGTAAATTCCTAACCCCACGTTTTATAATGAATTGTTCTTAGACAAGAGTGTCACCCCTCCTACCTTATTTGTAATTCCTCCCCTTGTGTTCTGTATCCAACTACACCCTTCTCTTTAACAAACTCCTCCCCTGTTTTGTAATACTCCAGAAAGGTCTCTGAGCTCCCCTATATAAAAGGGAGCCAATTTTAATAAAGTGATTTACTCCTGCACTACCTGCAACCTGTGTTGGACCTTGAGTGGACCTTTTCCCATCACCCTTAGCTGGGCTGTGTTACTCCAAGGGTGGGGATGTGGTTCCTCTCCCTGTGATTCCTCTCCCTGTGATTCCTCTCCCTGTGGTCCTCTCCTGTAGAAAGTGGGAGCTGGCAGGTGCTTGCAGACATTGCAGAAGAGCCTTGAAAAGCTCATCAGGCAAATGAAGGTTTCCTTTTCATTTTTGTTTCATTTTGTGTCGGTGCAGAGCTGATGGGGGAAGGTGCAATTTTTGGGATGGATTTTGACGTCACCTCCTTTTGGTACAAACTGCCCCCACCTGGGTTTAACCCTGATGACTCCTTTGGGAAGCAGCCTGCCTGTTATTAAAACCTGGGATAAAAAAAACCCTGGGACTGCCTCCAGCTTGCTCAGAGAAGGCTGTGGCTGCCCCTGGATCCCTGGAAGTGTCCAAGGCCAGGTTGGACCTGGAGCAACCTGGCTAGTGGAAGGTGTCCCTGGCCATGGCAGGGATGGGCTTTAAGGTCCTTTCCACCCAAATCCATGATTCTGGATTGTTTAAGGCCTTTCATTCTGGGGGATTGGCTCGTGATTGGAATTTCTATGTGAGAGATTTAATAAAACCAACCCGAGCTCACTGTGGGATTTAAGAACATTCTCAGAGCCCTGGGATCAGGAAGATCCAGCCCAGGATCCGAGCTGAGCTCCTGAGGGTTGGAGAAAGTCTCTGCTCCACTTCCACCAACCTGACCAGGATTTTACAGCAGCTCCTGGCTTCAAATTTTCCTTAGTCAGAAGAAAGGGAGCCTAAACATGGGAACAAAATTAAATCCTTTAGGTCTTTATGGATTCGATTACTGAGGGAAAAACAAGGAGATTTGGGTAATACAGTGTTCCACTCAGGAATATTTGCTGTTCTTACAGATGTTTTTTCCTGTTAGTTTTGTTTCCTATTTCATTTCAGATTTTCTTTTCTGAAACAAGCTGCTGAAAAGTTGTGCCTCGGCTCATGTTTAGCTGTGCCATGGGAAAAACTTGTATTAGCAGTAATCTAGGAACACTATTTGGACAGAAATTTCCACCTGATTTTAAAATGGATGCTGAACAAGCCTGTTCTCCCTGGGTTTGCAATCCCCCAAGAATACCTCAGGGAGCTCAACAGCTCCTTGGCTTGTCTCTGCTCTCCTTTGGGATGTTCCCAGGGATTTTTATGTGTGTGTCCCACCCTCCCAGGGAGGAATTCCTTCCAATATCCCATCTAAACCTGCCTAAAATGGCTCTGTCCTTGATTTTTGCTTCCTAATTAGCATTTAAATCCCAACCTATTGTCTCTGGGGGAAGTAGGACTGTGCTGGGGAAGCCAGGCCTGTCCATCAGGGGCAGGAAATTCTGTTTGTTCAGGTAAAGCTGGCAAATATCATCAGGCATTGGCTCCAGGGGGGAAAATACACACTAATCACCATTCCAGGGGGGGAAAATACACATTAATCACCATTCCAGGGTTAAAATTCACCCAGGCATCAGGTCCAGGGGGTTAAAATACACACTGATCACTATTCCAGGGGGCAAAATACACACTGATCACCATTCCAGGGGGGAAAATACACACTGATCACTATTCCAGGGGGCAAAATACACATTGATCACCATCCAGGGGGAAAATCCACCCCAGGCATCACCTTTCCCATCCTGGCTCCAGAAGAGCCCTTGGAGCACCTTTCCCTTCTTCCCAGCTGGAGGTTGCAGAAGGTCTTTTGGAGCCCTCATTCCTCCCCTCATCCATAAATCCTCTACATTTGCCCCCCATACATTGGCAATTCCTACCTATATCCATTATATCCATATATATTCCCAATATATAGAGGCCAAATATAGAGGATTCATATTTATTTTTATATTTACTCTGCATTTTTATATCTATATATTTGCTCTGCATTGTCACCTTGCCCTGACAAGAGCAGGAATCCGGGAGCAATCTTCCTGTTCCTCTTCTCTTCCCTCGGTGGTTTTTCCCGGTTTTCCAGTCCTTTTCCCTCCCAGGGATTTCGGGAGCAGCTCGTGGTACGGGGGTTTTTGTGGCCTTTTGATGCAGTTTGGCTGTGAAAAGGTTTAGATTTGCATCCAAAGACAAGGGGAAAAGGGGATTAGGTAATGGAGGGAGATTAGGTAATGGGGGGGAGATTGGGTAATTAGTGAGATCAGGTAATTAATGAGATTAGGTAATGAAGGTGACTTTGCTGGTGGCCAGAGGACCCTTGGAAGTTTCAGCATCAAATCTGAGTTAAAATTCAGCTGCCAGCAGCTTTTTCCTGCAGTTTCCAGCGGGGATTATTCTCATTTTTCTCCTTCTGGGAAAGCACAGTCGGGGCCCAAACCCCAGCTGAGGATCAGTGGGGCAGCTGTTCTCTGTAAATTGATTATTTTGGAGGATAAAGCACCGAAAATAATGGGAAAAAGAGGGAATGAGAGGATGGAAAGGCTTTTCTTGAAGTCTTTTAGTCGATTTAGTTGCAGCAGGACAGTTCACAAGTGCTTCAGTCCTGCTCACGGGAGGGTTGTGCTGATATTCCTTTGCTTTTTGTTTAAATACTGGTTCATATTATTGTGGAAAATGGGAAATTATCTTGGTGGTGGGTCAGGTTAAATCCTAATCCAAAGCCTTGAGTGCTGCCATGACTGATTAGACAGGATTTCTGTGATAGCAGCAGAGATAAAATAAAATAAAATAAAATAAAATAAAATAAAATAAAATAATAAAGTAAAATAAAATAAGTAAAATGAAATAAAATAAGTAAAATAATGTAAAATTAAAAAATGAAGTAAATAAAGTAATATAGTAAAATAAATTAGATAAAGTAAAATAATTTAAAATAAAATAAAATAAAATTTATAAATAAAGCAAAATGAAATAAATAAAGTAAAACAATAAATAATAAAATAAAGGCAAAGGAAACAAAATAAAGTAAAATAATGTAAAGTAAAATAAAATGAAGTAAAATAATAAAAAAATGAAGTAAAATAAAATAAAATTAAGTAAAATAAAAAAATAATAAAATAAAGTAAAGTAAATAAAGTAGTGATTTAAAAAATAAAATAATGTCAAATGAAATGAAATCAAGTAAATAAACAGACTTGTTTGGAGCTGGGCATATGTAAAACACCCTCCCTGACACCTTGTGGCTGAGGTGACATTTACATCAAAAAAGGAACTTTTTTTTGGTGCCTAGTTGTGAGTTACATCAAGAAACGGAACTTTTGAGTGTCTAGTTGTGGGTTATATCAAAAAAAAAAAAAGGAACTTTTGGGTGCCTAGTTGTGGGTTGCACTCAAGAAATGGAACTTTTGGGTGTCTGGTTGTGGGTTATATCAAGAAATGGAACTTTTGGTGTCTGGTTGTGGCTTAAATTGTTTGAAGCACCGCCCTGAGGAGGTTTGGCCTCTGCCAAGAGATTTTTTGGGGCTTCTGAATGCAGGCCAAGACATCCCAAGTGTCCTGAGGGTTGGGAAAGACCTCCCAGATCATCAAGCCCAAGTTCAGGTGTGAGGAGAGCTTGGATTCCAGTGGCAACCCAGCTGCAGTTTGTAGCAGCCCAGAACAAGCTGCCAGCAAAAGAAGCTTGATCCATTGAATGATAACCTTGGGGAAAAAGGACTGACAAACACCTCGTGAGCTAAAGTTGGACCCTTGTCCTAAGACTTGTTGATGCACAACCCTGGAATTCAGCTGGCACCAGGAGAATTCAGAAAGGACTTTTTGAGGTGATTGTTAAGACCATGTAATCCTTCCTTCCCCTGTGTAATCCTGCTCGAAGAAAAATTAACTATTTGGAAACTCCAGTGAAAACTTGTGTAACTCCCTAATTAACATAGCAACTCCTTAATTAATACAGCTTGTCCCCCTCATTAACATGTCAACCCCTGAGACCCTAAAATTGTGTTCTCATGTTCAATAAATATTCCAGTTATGCCTCAGACTGGAATTGTGTCAGCTTTGGTTTTTAGACCTCCACTGATTTTCTGGTTTAAGCTCCTGGTTGAAGGAATCCCACAAGGATTTGGGTTGGGAGGAACCTCAAAGCCCATCCCTTCCACTGGCCCAGGCTGCTCCAGCCTGGCCTGGGACACTTCCCAGGATCCAGGGGCAGTGCAGCATCCCTGGGTACCTCATCATGAGCAATCCTAAGCAATAAACAACCAAACGGGGAGGGAAAGTGCAGGAATTTTCTCCCTGAGTTCATTAAAACCCTGGAAACCCAGTGCCTGTTTCCAAGGCACACTAATGAGTCTCACAATTATCACAGCATCAGGCAGGGAAAAACCTTCTGCCCTAAAGGAGTTGTTGAAGGGCACAAAACACGTGAGGCTCAGCCCTGAACTGTCAGGGATTTGCAACAGGGATTGTTTTTTTTTTTATTGCTGCCAATGTTTAAAGTTAAAAAAAAACAAGTGGAGTTTAGCCCTGGTTGGAAAAAGCAAATGTGATTTTTGGTGTCTTTGAGCTCCCAAGGATGGGTGCAAATGGTGGCTCCCTGTTCCATCTCCAGTGGAATGAACTGTGCACAAAGAGCCCCCAGGTATAATTATTATCACTAATTACATACTTTGTGTTTAATGAAAGGGTCCTGTCTCCTGTCAGAGGCTTTAATGAAATGTTAATTTTGCTACTAATCAACTTGAAACATAAAAGCAGCAGCTCAGTAACAAATCAGTGAACTTTGTGTTTGCCCTGTGCTGCTTTGGAAGATTTCCAGCTTTTTCCTGGGACGATCCATCTCCCTTGCAGACTCAGGGAAAGCAGCAGCTCAGCAGAACCTGGAGAAATCCATCACATTCCAAACAGTGTGGAACCAATTAAATACTTACCCTGCTTTTGGTTGAGCCTTAGAATGCACTTGATCATTCCAGGTTTTCCTTCGGCCGTGGGAAGGTGATTGAATTCTCTCCTGGGAAATGAAGATGATGGAATGCTCTGGAGTTCCACCCTAAATCCTGCCTCTCTCCAGCCTTTCTGAGCTCAGCTTAATGCTCTGAGCTCTGGTGGGCCCCAAACCCTCCCGAGATCCCGGGAAATAATTCTGGCTGTGGAATGGTTTGGGTTGGAAGGAGCCTTAAATCCCAGCCAGTGCCAACCCTGCCTGGGCAGGGACACCTTCCACTGGCCCAGGGTGCTCCAACCTGGCCTTGGACACTCCCAGGGATCCAGGGGCAGCCACAGCTGCTCTGGGAATTCCAGTCCAACCCCTCCCCACCCTCACAGGGAAGAATTCCTTCCCTATATCCCGCCCAAATCTCTACTTTTTTTCCATGGGAAGCCATTCCCTGTGTCCTGTCCCTCCATCCCTTGTTCCCAGTCCCTCTCCAGCTCTCTGGACCCCCTTTAGGCCTGGAAGGGGCTCTCAGCTCTCCCTGGATCCTTCTCTTCTCCATCTGGACAATCCCAATTATTCCCTATTATATCCCCATGGATTTAAACAGTTGCTGATCTTTATCCACAATAAAACCAAGGGCTTCCCACATTGGAACTGCTCCTTTGGGATGTTCCCAGGGATTTGTGTGTGTGTCCCACCCTCCCAGGGAGGAATTCCTTCCCAATGTCCCATCTAACCTGCCTAAAATGGCTCTGTCTTGATTTTTGCTTCCTAATTAGCATTTAAATCCTGACCTATTGTCTCTGGGGGAAGTAGGACTGTGCTGGGGAAGCCAGGCCTGTCCCTCAGGGGCAGGAAATTCTGTTTGTTCAGGTAAAGCTGGCAAATACTCATCAGGCATTGGCTCCAGGGGGAAAATACACACTAATCACCATTCCAGGGGGGGAAATACACTCCAGGGGGTAAAATACATACTAATCACCATTCCAGGGGGGAAATACACTCCAGGGGGTAAATACATACTAATCCACCATTCCAGAGGGTAAAATACACACTGATCACCATTCCAAGGGGGGAAAATACACACTAATTACCAGCTCCAGGGGGGAAAATACACACTGATCACCATTCCAGGGGGGGAAAATACACTCCAGGGGGTAAAAATACATACTACTCACCATTCCAGGGGGGAAAATACACTCCAGGGGGTAAAATACACACTGATCACCATTCCAGGGGGTAAAATACACACCAGGCATTGGCTCCAGGGGGTAAAATACACACTAATCACTATTCCAGGGGGTTAAAATCCACACTAATTACCAGCTCCAAGGGGTAAAATACACTCCAGGGGGGAAAATCCCCCCAGCCATCAGCTCCAGGGTGTGTTTTTGTTTTCTGGCTGGTTTCTGGGAGGTCGGTGGCTTCTCCTGTTTGGCCCCATCTTCAGCTGCTCCTCCAACACTTGTTTGGAAGGAGGAGCAGGAAGCAAAGACAGTTTTAGGACAACTTTTGTGCTTCCTGCAGTTCGGGGCCGTGGGGTTTTTTATGGACTGGGGGGTGTTGGGCTCCAAGCCAAGGGGTGCTTGTGCCAGCCTTGCCCAGAGTCACAGGATGGCACCACAGTGGGTCATCTGGTCCCTCCACGTGGCACAGGGTTGTGTCCACGTGCTTCTGGAATGTTCTCACCCCCTCCCTGGGCAGCCTGTTCAGGGCTAAATCCCTGCCCAGGGAAGTTCTTCCTCAGGTTCAGGCGGATCTTCCCGGGCACCAGTTTCCTTGGAATCGTTTTCCCAACATCTCCTTGGGTTGCTCCTCGCTTCCTCTTGGAGAAAGGGTGTTCAGGGATGGGTTTGGGTGTTCAGGGATGGGTTTGGATCTTCAGGAACACGTTTGGTCCAGGGGGCTCAGTTTGGGAGCTGCAGGTTGAGCTCTGGGGGGCTGGAATCTGGAACGGGGGGCTGTGAACTGGCACACTGGGCATGGGAAGGGCACACAGACAGGTGGCACTGGCCAGGGGAGGGACACTGAGGGACAGCAGGAGCTGGAGATTCAGGGGCAAGAGGGAGATTTTGGGTTCTTGGCCTGTGAGGGGATTAAAAGCTCAGGGGAACTTTGCTGGGGTCCCTCAGAGCTGGGTCTGTGTCACAACGGGGCATAACTGGCTTTATGGGAGAGCTGTGACCCTGCCATGGGAATCCTGGGATGGGGCTGCTGAGGAAGCTACTCCAGCTGGGAGTGGAGCTGGGAAGACCTTCAGTCCCAGCAGGGAAAGCCTCAGCCAGAGAATCTTGAGAATGGTCAGACTGGGAAGGTTCCTGACAGTGGAAGTGGCACCAGATCCGAGTCATGGAATAATTGGGTTGGAAGGGACCTTAAAGTCCATCCAGTTCCAACCCCCTGGACACCTCCCCCTGGCCCAGGTGCTCCCCTGAGCTGCTGAGGTGACACCCTCTGCTAAAAACAGAAATATTGGGCCCATTTCTGCCGTTTAAGGCTGAGCACTGCAGGGAGAGCTTGGTGTGAGTGAAACCCAACCTCATTATCCTTTATTATCCTCATCCTTTGAGTTCTCCATCCCCATCCCTTTTCCCAGGGTGCAATAATTGGCCAAACAAGAGTCTGTCAGTGTGGGCTTTGAGCTTTTCCTCCTCCTCACTGTTCCCCCTGTGGCTGCTCCAATCCCTTCAAACCTTTGGGAAAACTGAGCTTTGACTCTTGGCTTCTCCCTTCTTTTGGCTCTCCCCTGGATTCCCTGGATGTCTCTGGGCATGGCACACTGTCTGTCTGCAGCAGTGCTCCTGTGACCAGAAAAACTAGACCACTTGTTCTGCCCCAGAAAGCAATTTAAGCTTAATTAATACTTGAGGGCCACGTTGCTCCAGCGAAATGAGCAGGAAGGTCTGCTGTCTCAGCCCTCCTGTCCTACATTTCTGACTAATTAAAACACCAAGCTGATATTAAAATAAAAAAAAAAATCAAATAATAAAGGAATCCAGAGTTAAACTGATGACTAAACAGCCTTTGTATTCCTGGGTTTCTCTCCTGGTTAATATTTCAATAGAAATAGGGAATGAGAAATTGGAGATATTTTCTGCCCTCTCACCTAAAAATACTGTGTAGGGGGGAGGGATTTCTCTGGAATGATGAAGTGGGTTCAGCAGTGTAACAACAGCTAAGGAGAGTCAGGGAAAACAGCTCTGAAATGAAACTGGTGTTGGGGTGTAAGCAGAATCTCAGACCAATTGTTTTTTCCTTTTAGGTTTATTTGATTTTTAGAACTCATTTAGAAACCCAAAATGGTTGGGTTTACAACTCATTTAAAACCCAAAAATGGTTGGTTTTAGAACTCATTTAAAACTCCAAACTATCCTGTTTTAGAACTCCTTTAAACCCCCAAACTGACACTCTTTTGTTCTGAAGGTCTCTGTCCCCTCAGGACAGATTTCACAGGGACTAATTTGCTTCTCTGAGCAAAATTGGAGCTTTTTTGGAATTCCCACCCTCTGCCACCTCCATGCCCAGGAATATGGATCACAGGGGTCTCCAGAAGGGCTGTGCTCACACAGTGACCACGGGTGTGTTTCAAAAGCCTTGGGTGACAAAACTTGTCATGGATTTATTCAAACCACTCCTCAAAAAAAAGTCATTTGCAGCCACATTTTCAGGCTGCTCCATTTTGGTTGGTCGAGTTTCATTTTGATTTGGTTTTTTGATTTGGCCAGTTTAGTGCCTGGCAGGGAATTGACTGTTTTAAAGATGCATTGCTCAAATATACAAGAAAATAAAATAACATATATATATAAAAAATATAAATACATAAAAATATAAATATATAAATATATAAATATATAATTATTATATATATTTATATATAATACATATTATATCATATATTATAAATAATATAAAGAATATAAGAAATATAACAAGAATATACAATATATATGATTGTCTCTCCCTCCTCACTCACTGCCTCCTCTTGTTTCTCACCCTGTTGCTGTGTCAATCCAGGGCTGAATCCAGGGAGAACTGTCCCTTTGGCACTTGGAGCTGGACCTGCACAGCACTTTCTCCCTGGCCATAAATCAGAATCTGTAAAGATTCCTTGAAAACAACCCAAAATATGATGTATTTATGGCCCCCATGACCAGACTACTCTGTTATGAGAAGGAGTTATTTTCCTTCATTTTTTTTTTCCCTTGGAAATGAGAGTGGGTTCTAGTGGTGCTCTGAAAAATAAAAACTAGACAATTCCAGCATGGGGAAAACAGGAATGCTTTACTGAACACAAGAACACAATTTAAAGGCACCAGGGCTGGATTTGTTAATGAGGGGGATGAGCTATGTTAATTAGGGAGGTACACAAAGTTTTTACTGCAATTCAAATAGTTGATTTTTCTTCAAGCAGGATGACATGGGGGATAGGGGGATTACAGGGGGTTTAGACATGGTTTTAACAATCATCTCAAAAAGTCCTGTCTGAATTTTGCTTATATCTCAGGGTTGCACATCAACAGGTTCCGGACCAAGGGTCCCAAATTTCTTTGGATCACGAGATGTTTGTCAGCCTTGTTTTCCAAGGTTTATGATGTCAAATTACTGAGCTTCCTTTTGCTGAGAGTGGTTTTTGTCCCCTCCAGGTTCTCCTTTCAGTGAAGTGTGGAATAAAGCAGGCCAGTAATTCAGATAAAATGATTGATCTGAGCCACCCATCACCTCTTTTTCCTCAAAACAACCCCTGAGCTTTCCCTGGGTGTGTAACCATCTACCTGAGGGCTCTTCCAGGTGATTGATCCTGGATTCCTGGCAGTGTGGAGGACGCTCTGGGAGGAGGGTGAGTGTTTCTGCTGCTCATGTTTATCCTTTCTAAATCCCAGGTTCTTTTGCAGCCCTTTCTCCCCAGCTCCACACCTGAGCAGTGCTCTGAAAAATAAAAGCTAGACACGATTCCAGTATGGGAAAAACTGGAATGCTTTATTGAACACAAGAACACAATTTTAAAGGCATCAGGGCTGGATATGTTAATGAAGGGGACAACCTGTGTTAATTGGGGCGTTACACAAGTTTTTACTGCAATTTCCAAATAGCTAATTTTCTTCAAGCCGGATGACATGGGGGATAGGGGAATTACAGGGGTTTAGACATGGCTTTAACAATCATCTCAAAAAGTCCTGTCTGAATTTTGCTTATATCTCAGGGTGCACATCAACAGGTCTCAGGACAAGGGTCCAAATTTCTTTGGATCACGAGATGTTTGTCAGCCTTGTTTTCCAAGGTTTATGAGTCAAATTTACTGAGCTTCCTTTTGCTGAGAGTGGTTTTTGTCCCCTCCAGGTTCTCCTTTCAGTGAAGTGTGGAATAAGCAGGCCAGTAATTCAGATAAAATGATTGATCTGAGCCACCCATCCACCTCTTTTTCCTCAAAACAACCCCTTGAGCTTTCCCTGGGTGTGTAACCATCGACCTGAGGGCTCTTCCAGGTGATTGATCCTGGATTTCCTGGCAGTGTGGGGATGCTCTGGGAGGAGGGTGAGTGTTCTGCTGCTCATGTTTATCCTTTCTAAATCCCAGGTTCTTTTGCAACCCTTTTTTCCCAGCTCCACACCTGCTTGGGCGTTGCCAGGGAATTGCTTGAGCTTTAATAAGGGCAAGTCAACTTCCCATTCAGAGGGAAAAGGTTTATTGCCTCCAAGAGGTGGCTACAGGCTCATTAATAACACTTCTCATCTCATCTGTGCCCTTGGAGCACTTCACAAAGCAATGTTGGGTCTCATAATTGCCACATCGTGTGCAGAGACTTGTCTGTGCTGACCCCACCGGGTTAATGTGGGACTCCGTGGGCTTGGAGGGCTTTTCCAACCTGGATATTCCGGGAAATCAGGGAACAAAGCCATGTTCTGCCCCAAAAATCAGGGCTTGGTCCTTCTCTCAGGCTGGTGGGGCAGCTCAGCCCCAGCCAGAGCAGTGAGGGGTCTGGAGTGGAGCCAGGGAGGGGAATTTAGGATTCGAAAGGAGAATGAAATCTGCCTCAGAGCAACCCTAAATGAAAAACTGGGGTGGTGGCAAACACTGAGCCTCTGTTTGCAAAGCAGAGCCTGAACTTGGGGGGATTTGGGTGCTCAGGGTGATCCAAGGGAGCCTGGAGTGTGTCAGAGATGCCACAAAGAGGGGTGGGCACAGAGCCAGGGGAGAATATTTGGGAGAGGAGGAGCTATTGCCCCTCCTTCTTCACACCTACCATCTTAATAACTAAACCAGCTCCAGGCAGAGCAGATTCCCTCAACCAGGGAGGTTAAAGGCTCTGGAGCTGGGGAGGGATATCTGCATTTCCCTCCTCCTGTCCCCCAGTGTGACCCTTGACGCTGCTCCGAGCTGGAAACTGGGCCATGAGCCCCTGCAGGGCCAGGAGTAGCTCCTGGCAGCACTGAACAGTCAAACACCTCCCATTTTTTTGTGCTTTTTATGCTCATCCTGCTGCTAAGAAAGGGCAGAGAGGGAACCACAGAGAACTGAGAATCTTCTGAGCACTTGTGGGGATTGTTTTGGGGACTTCACAGCAAAGGCACTGCCCCAGGGCTCTGGGTAACAGCTCCTGGAAGGAAGAAAACTCATTCCAGGATGACCACAAGCAACCTCTGATTGTAGGGAGAGGTTCCAGAGAGAGCCCAAGCAGCCCTAGCAAGGAAAGGCAAGTGCTTGGTGTGTTTGCTGTGCTGAGAAGTGGTCCCAGGCAGCCTGGGAGCCCCTCCTGGGTTCAAGTGCTTTGTCTCCTTGCTTGATCTTTATTTTCCATCCCTGCAGCCTCCCTCAGATACAGAAAACCAAAGTGCCCAGATTGACCAAAGCACGTGGGATTCTGTGCTGGCTGGAAAAATCACACAATCCAGAAAGGTTTGGGTTGAAGGGACCTCAAAGATCATCTCCTGCCACAGGCAGGGACACCTTCTACCAGCCAGGGTGCTCCAACCTGGCCTTGGACACTTCCAGGATCCAGGGGCAGCCACAGGCTTCTCTGGGAATTCCAGCCAGCCCCTCCCCACCCTCACAGGCAAGCAATTCCTCCCCAGCATCCCCTCTAGTCCTGCCCTCTGGCAGTGGGAAAGAAAGAAAAAGAAAGAAGGGAAGAAAGAAGAAAAGAGAAAGAAGAGAAAAAGAAGGAAAGAAAGAAAGAAAAAGAAAGAAAGAAAGAGGGAAAGAGGGAAGAGCAGAGAAGGAAAGAGAAGAAGAAGGAAAAAGAGGAAGGAAGAAGAAGAAAGAAAAAGAAGAAAGAAAGAGAAAGAAAGAGAGAAAAAGCCACTGGTCCCAGGAGTGTCCAACTGCTTGGTTTTATCTGGGTTTTTACTTTTTGTCAAAAAAACACAAACAAATTTGGAGGGCTGGGGGCTGCAGCCCCTCATTAAAATGATTTAGGAGCCAGGATGCTGCTGGAACTCAGAGGTGCACATTTGATGACACGAGAAAAAAGACATAAAGCAAGAGATGTCCCTGGAAACTTGGCTTTTGGGCTCTGGGGGGAAAACACTTGCTGTCAGCACTTGGAGTTGGATTCACTGGTCCATGTGGGTCCTTCCCAGTTCAGATATTCCATGATTCTGCATTCTGGGATTGTCCAAAGCCAGTCTGTGACTTGCACCTGCCTGCAAAGGCACAGATGTTGAGTTTTCTGTTTTATTCTTTGCCTTCCAAAGAAATAAATTCTCCTTGTAGCTCTGGTGTTTCAGCAGACACGTGACTCTGTCACTGCTGAAATGCTCCTGGTACTGCTCCTTCAAGGCCAGTTGGGAATTGTCTGAAAACTCAGGGAAGGGGATTTATGGCACCTTGATCACAGGGAGAGGAGCCAGGATTTTGTAGAACAAAGTTCCCCTGCTAACAGAGTTTGTCTGGTTGGTTTTCAGGCTGGAAAACTCTCTGCAGGTTTGGTGTTTGTCTCTTCCTCCAGATAAAACGTGGAAGGCTGATAATGAAGGGTTTCCTTTGTCAGTGCATTGCCAGGATTGAAAGCAAAATGGGCTTTTATTCTCCAGGGACATCCCTATTTCTGAAGCTCAGGTCGAGAGGAGAGGGGTGGCAACACCCCTTGCAACAAAAGTATTAATGAGTTCAATTTATTAATTAATCAAAGTAGTGCTAAAGGAAACTTGGTCACAGCCTGTCCCCACAGGAGCAGGTCTGTGGTTCACTTTTATTGTGAGTGATAGTGAAATAACAGTTTCTGAGAGCTGGGAGTTGTTTAGGGGAAAAAAACCCATCTCAAAACTGGGTGTGAACTCTGGGAGTGACCCTGGGGTGCCCAGCCCTGGAAGTGTTGGAAAAACATGTGGATGTGGCACTTGGGGATGTGGCTTAGTGCTGGATTTGATGATCTTAGAGGTCTTTTCTAACCTCAGCAACTCCATAATTCTATGAAGTCAGGGAGTATTTGGAGAAATCACTGCAGTTGTGGTTTATCCATCACTGGGAAGATGCAACAAAACCCACTTGGAGAGTGGAACAAATTTATTTCATGTTTGCAAATAACTTCATGTGATGACCAGAGGAGGCACCAAGAGATCCAGAGGCTGTTTTAGCTCTGTCATTACCCTGCAAAGGGACCTTCTGCCCCCTTCCCCTGCCTCAGTTTCCCCATTTTCCATGGAGAGGACTCTTCCCTCCCTGTGTGGGAATGTCCTGCTCTGTTGGTGCACGACACAGGATCTCAGGATCAGCCAGGCTGGAAAAGACCTCTGGGATCATCAAGTCCAACCCTTGATCCAACCCCCCTTGTCCCCCCCCCATGGCACTGATGCCACATCCAGGCTCTGCTTAAACCCCTCCAGGGACGGGGACTCCCCCCCCTCCCTGGGCAGCCCATTCCAAGGGCTGATCCCTCTCTCTGGGAAGAACTTCTTCCCCATGGCCAACCTAAACCTGCCCTGGGGCAGCTCCAGGCTGTGCCCTCTTGTCCTACTGCTGGTTCCTGGCAGCAGAGCCCGACCCCCCCCGGCTCCCCCCTCCTGGCAGGGAGCTGCAGAGAGTGAGAAGGTCTCCCCTGAGCCTCCTCCTCTCCAGGCTGAGCCCCCCCAGCTCCCTCAGCTGCTCCTCCCAGCACTTGTGCTCCACACCCTTCCCCAGCCTCGTTGCCCTTCTCTGCACCTGCTCCAGCCCCTCACCATCCTTCCCAAACTGAGGGCCCAGAGCTGGGCCCAGCACTCCAGGGGTGGCCTCCCCAGTGCCCAGGGCAGGGGCACAATCCCTGCCCTGCTCCTGCTGCCACACTATTCCTGAGCCAGGCCAGGCTCCATTGGCCTCTTGCCCCCCTGGGCCCCCCTGGCTCCTGTTCAGCTGCTGTCAGTCAGTCCCCCCAGGGCCCTTTCTGTCCCCCCACTCTGGCCCAGCCCGTGGGGCTGCCGGGGGTTGTTGTGGCCAAAGGGCAGGACCCGCAGCCCCCATGTCAGTGCCATTCCCAGGATCCCTGCCCATGCCCTGGTATTCCAGCTGTGTTTGTGGCAGTTTAACAGCAGAGTTGTGCTGCCACAGCTCCTCCTGGACGGATCAGAGCTGCCTCCTTCCCATCACTCCCGAGTCTCTCTCCGTACGTTGCCACCGTGACCCACTTTCCTTTCTTGGCTCAAAGCTGCCCACCAGCAGCAGCATTTCCATTTCCATTCTCCTCTCCACTCCCACACATTCTCCTTCCAAAACACTTTATCCCTCTCCACGAACCCTCGTGTGTGTCATTGTTGCCGGGAGTCACTGATCTGCTTTAAGAATGAGTTTCAAAGCCTTCAATTGGGATTTGGGAAGAATGAAAGTCCTAATGAGGGAAGGGAAGCCACCAAGCAGGAGTTAATGGCTGCAGCCACAGATCTCTCCACGGGGTCTGGGTCATTAATGCAGATGAAGAGGCTGCTGATGTTTGCTTTTGTAAAAGTTCTCCTTAGTTTCACGTGGGCACTGGCCACAAACAGTTCTGGAGAATTTGGAAATCCAGGAGCTCTGGAGGGATGAAGGGGTTTGGTGCCTGTCGTCCTTCTGAGCACATCCACATGTCCTGGTGAGGGGGTGGCCTTGGACACCTCCCCTGGGACCCCTCCCGTGCCCTGACCCAGCACATCCCACAGCTCCCACCTCCAGTCCCCAGCACCGTCCAGTTGCTTTCCTGGGATAATTAGCTCATTAACGTGGGTAATTAGGCTGGATGACACCTTGTGCTGACTCATCTGTGGCTCAGGCTCAGCTCGGAGCTAAGGGGGGGTGTCTGTGCTGTGTGGATCCATCCCAGGGGGAAATCCAGCTCCATGGAGGCATTTGAGGGCTTGGAATCCCCAAATGGGAGTTTGGAATCCCCACATGGGTTGGGTTGGGTTGGGAGGGACTTTAAAGATCCTCTTGTTCTATCCCTGACACAGGTAGGAAACCTTCCTCTAGAACAGGTTACTCCAAGCCCTGTCCAACCTGTCCTTGGACCCTCTGGCAATTCCAGGTGGGAATTCCACCTGCTGCTCCAGCCCTTGGTACCATCACCAGGTGGGGTTTGATTTTTTCAGGGTCCTGGGTGTGAAAGACGTGAGTTTTATCTCTGGGGGTGAACTCAAAAGGGAGAAGCAGGTTTGGATCCCAGCCCTCCCTTGGGAAACCTCAGTGGGATGCAGTGCTGGGATACAGTGTTGGGATACAGTGTTGGGATGCAGTGCTGGGATGCAGTGCTGGGATGCAGGGTTGCAGGGTTGGGATGCAGTGTTGGGATGCAGGGTTGGGATGCAGGGTTGGGATGCAGGGCTGGGATGCAGCTCTGGGTTGCAATGCTGGGATGCAGGGCTGGGATGCAGTGTTGGGATGCAGTGATGGAATTGCAGTGCTGGGATGCAGGGCTGGGATGCAGTGATGGAATTGCAGTGCTGGGATGCAGCATTGGGATGCAACTCTGGGATGCAGTGTTGGGATACAGTGCTGGGATGCAACACTAGGATGAAGTGCTGGGATGCAGTGTTGGGATGCAGGGCTGGGATGCAGGGCTGGAATTGCAGTGCTGGAATTGCAGGGCTGGGATGCAGTGATGGGATGCAGGGCTGGGATACAGGACTGGGATGCAGCAATGGGATACAGTGCTGGGATGCAGGGCTGGGATGCAGTGGTGGGATGCACTGTTGGGATACAGTGCTGGGATGCAGGGCTGGGATGCAGTGGTGGGATGCAGTGCTGGGATGCAGTGCTGGGATACAGTACTGGGATGCAGGGCTGGGATGCAGGGCTGGGATGCAGCTCGGGGACACTCATGTCCCTCTGGCATTTGGGATGCTCCTGTTCCCTTTGGGATGCTCCTGTTCCCTTTGGGATGCTCCTGTTCCCTTCCCCCCTCCAGCTGCCTGAGCCTGGGGTCAGTTCAAACAGGGGATATCAAGTTTCCCAGGGGGTCCCCACCCTTCCTGCTCCACCAAAGACCAGATTTCCTCCAACTGCAGGAAATAAAGGATTCCATCAAACCCCCACTTTTGGGAGGGTGCTCTTTACTCTCTCCTTTCCACAGCAGTGAATCCCTTTGGATCTTTCTGTTGCCTTGTCAAGGTAGAAAACCAGCCCTTGACTGGCTGGAAAATGGAAAAACCAGCAGGATATTCCTATTCCCTGAGTGGGGCTGTCCAGCACCTTTCAAAGGTGAGCACATCCAGCCCCTGCTTCCCTTTTATTCCATGGATATTCTGAAATATCTCTGGACTCCTCCCGTGGTTGTTGAGGCTCCAGGAGTGATGGGAGCACCGTGAGAGAATCAGAACAACTCTGAGCGGGGTGTGTGAGGGGAGGAGAACCATCATTGCTCAGAAATATCATTAAAAAAAATCTTATTCCAGGCAGGATTCTCCCCCAAAGCCCCGTGGTGGCTCCTTTTGGCACTCTGGAAGTGAATCATTGCCTCTCGTGGTCTTGTCTAGGAATTCCCAGACATCACCATTCTTCTGAGGAATTGCAAGAGAGAGAAAAAAGCCAAATTAACTTTGAGCCCCCCCTCTGTACCTGCCTTAGATGAGATCAGGGATTTTGTTTCCCCCGGCCAGAGCCTGGGATTTTTTTTTTCCTGTTATTAAAAATAACCAAGCAGCCTCTCACAGGGTGTCAGGAGCTCTCATAAAGCCTGATTTTATCTTGGAACAGATAATCTGACTTCTTCATTAGGAGCTCTGGGACTCTTTTTGGGCTGATGCCCAAAGGATGAACATTCACCACGGGAGAAAACAAACCTCTCTGGTCTCAAGCAGAAAATTCCTTGGTTAATCCTTTTATTGGTTCTGGTGGCAACAAAGGGTTTTTGTTTTTGTGTTTTTTTTCAGGTAGAGACAAAAAAAAGGACAAAGTTGGGTTTTTTTCTCTCTTTAAAGCACAGAGTCCATGAGCCAATACCCTGAATTGATGGGAAATATTTTCCATAACCCTTCAGGGAAAAAAAAAACATATTTTCACAAGGCTAAGAGGAAGCAATTCTGCAAGAGCAGGTGGAGAACACTTTGCTTTTCCTCCTCAAATAGAACTGTTGGGTTCTGTGGGTTTATTTCAGATGATCCAGGAGGATGAGCATCATTTGACTCCTGAGATTCAAGTCCCTGTGGTGGCTTTTCTCACCTGACACCAAAGAGCTGAACCAGCAAAGGCACCAGGAGGTGATTTATTTAACCCCCCTTCATCCCCATGGTTCATCCTCCCCTTTAAACCAGCACTTTGTCCCTTCCTTCAGCCACTTTGGGGTCTTTTCTTCCCCTTTCCCCCCCCTTTTCAGCCCCACTAAACTAAATCTCGTTGGACATTTCACGCTGCACACTCTGATAGTCTCTAAAATATCAACTGCTTCATCCCCAGGAGCCCCACAGGAGCTGCTTTTTTTAATGGATTAACTATGACAGGGACTGCACTCCCACAGTTTCTAAAATATACAATAAGTATTACATACTTTTACAGCTATAAATAAGATTTATACACAACCCATGGGGATTTTCCATTAAAACTTCATAAATCACATTGTACATTATCCTTTTTAATCCTCAGCCTTGCCATGTTAGTCACCAGAAAATACATTTAACCCTGTATAAAATTGATGATAAGCACGTAGAAAGAATGTTAAGGAGGGCTTTTATGTGCTCTGTGTTTTCTTAGCCCAACACACTCATTTTCCTGGCAATTATTTGTAATAGTGGCAGTTATCTCTTGGCCTTTATTAGCTGCAAACTCAGGTGCTCTGTCTAGAATAGATCCAGCACAGACCAGAATAAGCTTCTCCTGCCTTATCCTCTCTTTAGCTGGAGGGGTTCCTGTTGTCTGGTGCTTGGAGAAGGCAATTTTCCCATTCCATGGCTCATCCATGCTCATCCTACTGCTAAAAGCTCCTCCTTTCTGGTGAGTGACATCTGCAGAGGGATGTTGGTTTAATTCTATTATCACAGAATTAAGGGCCCATCAGACCTGACCAGCCTTCCAGAGTGGAAGGTGGAACGTGGGGACCTTGGGAAGGGAATTTGTGCCTTCATTTTAAAAGGATTTCACAGCTTGGTCCTGCCTGTGCTGTGTCATCTCTGATGTTCTTGCCAGTCCTCCATCCATCCACTCATCCGACCATCCACCCATCCATCCATCCCTCCATTCCTCCATCCATCCATCCCTCCATCCATCCATCCCTCCATCCATCCATCCCTCCATCCATCCATCCATCCATCCCTCCATCCATCCATCCCTCCATCCATCCCTCCATCCATCCCTCCATCCACCCATCCATCCATCCATCCCTCCATCCATCCATCCCTCCATCAAGCATCCATCCACCCCTCCACCCATCCATCCATTCATCCATCCCTCCATCCACCCATCCTTCCATCAATCTCTCTATTCATCCATCCCTCCATCCTCCATCCACCCATCCCTCCATCCCTCCATCCATCCCTCCATCCATCCATCCCTCCATCCCTCCATCCATCCCTCCATCCCTCCATTCATCCTTCCCTCTCCCATCCATCCATTCATCCCTCCATCCATCCCTCTTTCCATCCATCCCTCCATCCATCCATCCCTCCATCCATCAACTCATCCATCCATCCATCATCATCCATCCATCCATCCATCACCATCCATCCATCCATCCATCCATCTCCATCCATCTCCATCCCTCCATCCATCCATCCCTCCATCCCCATCCCTCCATCCATCCATCCCTCCATCAGTCATCCACCCATCCATCCCTCCCTTCATCCACCCATCCATCCACCCATCCATCCATCCATCCACCCATCCCTCCATCCATCCATCCATCCATCCATCCCTCCATCAATCATCCATCCATCCACCCATCCATCCATCCATCCCTCTCTCCATCCACCCATCCCTCCATCCATCCCTCCATCCCTTCATCCATCCACCCACTCATCCATCCCATTTCTTATTTCTATATCTATTTCTTATCTATATTTCATGTCTATACTTATTATATATCTTCTATTATATATAATATATTTTCTAGTTTGCATATAGATTGAATTCTGTTTTCATATCTATTGAAATCTCCTTGGAAATCACAGCTCCCAGGGATCTGTGTGTGTGTCCCACCCCTGGGGGTGGTGGTGCTGAATTAAACCCAGCCCTGGGTTTAGGGCAGAGCAGAGTCCCTGTGCTCTGATCTCATTGTCATTCCTCCCTCCAGAGCAGTTTATTTTTGGGATTCTGGTTCCTGGCTCCATCCCTGGTTTGGATAACAAGACTCAAGACTCTCAATTCAAATGGAAGCAAAATTCAAAGAGCTGCAATCGGCCTCCAGAATAAATCTGCCTGTCAAACGTCAGCCAGAATTGACCTCTATTTTTAAAAATATCTATATTATAAACCTGGGGTGTAAAAGGGTTGTAGCAAAGTGCTGATGGGCTCTCAGCTGTAAAACACACTTTAAACCCAAGTCTAATCCAGTGTGACAGAGCAATGGATTTTTCCATGTGTAGGATGTGCACGTTGGTGGAACAGGTTGGACCAAACTTCCCCCACCCAAATTGATTGGATCATCCTGTGAGAGTCATAATTTTACCAGGGGCTTTTTGACAACATCATTAACCTGGGAGACATCAGGGCAGCGAAACGAGAGAAGAAACCTGTGTGATTATTGGCAAGAAAATCCAGAAGATGTTGCAGAATAATCACAATTTTAATCTTTTGCCTTCCCAGGAATTACTGTAATTGCACCTTTTAAACTGTTGCCCCAAATGCTGTCGCTGGCCTAAGTTTGAGAGGGATTTTTAAAGAATTTTATTCTGTATCTTGCTTTTCATGTCCAGAATTGCAGGCAGGCTAATCCCTGGATTTTTCCCAGTTAAATTGCTGTTTGGAGAATTAATCATGTGTATTATTAAGGAAAAGGTGAACTTAGCAAAGCAATGCTCAGTGAAAAGGAAATTCTATTCCTAATAACTGCTTTTAATGGGACTATATCCCTAAAGTTGTGCCAGGACTGGAATCACCACCTCTGGCAGCTGAAAATGCAGCTTTTAATGCCCCTGATTCCAGGCAGATAATGGATGCACATCTATCAGATTGTTATTATTGCTATTTATCTCTGCTCAAGGTGGTAGTTTCAGAGAGTATCTTCCTCAACCTGCCTCGTGGCTGAATAAATCCCAATTAATGCTCTCCAAACATGCCCCACACGGGGGTTTCTGCAGCAAGTTGAGCAAAGGAGGGGCCCAAATATCTCTTTTCACCTTCTTTCCCTCCACATGTGGCTTGTTTGCTCCTCTGATACAACTTTTAGCACTGAAGGGACTCTGTGGGGAGGGAGAGATGCTCCTTCCAGTCCTGGAATTACTTTGGTCACTGATACCAATATAGAGGGGAATTGTGGTGTCCTCTGTGTGTTTGGCACAATTATGATGGGAAATGACACAGAGTAGTACAGAAAATAATACAGAATAACAGAAATAATACAGAATAATACAGAAATAATACAGAGTAATACAGAAAATAATACAGAATAATACAGAAATAATACAGAAATAATACAGGAATAATACAGAATGATACAGAAATACAGAATAATATAGGAAATAATACAGAGTAATACAGAAATAATGCAGGGTAATACAGAAAATAATACAGAATAATACAGAAATAATACAGAATGATAAAGAAATAATACAGAATAATATAGAAAATATTATAGAAAATAATACAGAATAATATAGAAATAATACAGAATAATACAGAAATAATAGAATGATAAGAAATAATACAGAATATAGAAAATATTATAGAAAATAATACAGAATAATATAGAAATAATGCAGAGTAATACAGAAAAAAATACAGAATAATACAGAATAATACAGAATAAAAAATAATACAGAATAATACAGAAATACAGAATAATATAGAAAATAATACAGAATAATATAGAAAATAATACAGAATAATACACAAATACAGAATAATATAGAAATAATACAGAATGATACAGAAAATAATATAGAATAATACAGGAATAATACAGAAATACAGAAAATAATCCAGGACCTGCAGCTTGGTAGGGAAGGATTGCTTTGTGCTCCCTGGAATCTCCTGGATTTGGATCCAGAAAAGCTGACAGAACTTTTTAGGGTATCTTGCACATGGTAGGACCCGACTTTGCCTCTTTTTTGGGGCTTATTTAGTAAAAATCAGGGGGTGATGAGGCATTGTGTGATGCCATTAGCAGGGGATGTGCTCTGTGTAGGAAATTCCAGGAATTGTTGGCTTGGGAAGAATTCAGATTGGGAAAAGACAAGGAACCTGTTGTGAAGCTGCCCTTCTGCACGTCCTTTCTCTGCCCTTCCTCCTTTTCCTTCAGGAGTCCAGGGGAAAAGCAGGTTTGCCCTTTCAATTTTAAGGAAGGCAATGCCCCCCCGGGCTGTTCAATCTCTTCCTGACCTGGCAGGGAGAGATGATTTGAGGAGGACAGGGAAAACCAGGAGTATTCCCACATCCTCCCAGCTGGGATGGATGGAGGATCCAGTTCTTTATCCTGAGTTTGCAGCCATGTGACTCCAGTCTGGGATGTCTTCCTTCCACCCCCTCACCTTCCCATCCCTCTGCCACCTCTAAATTCACCTTTAAGCTCGATTTTAAACTCAATTTCCAGCTCCCCAGGTGCCTCCTCCTCCCGTTGCTGCTGTGGAAGGGGCAGAGGCTGGATCCCAGCCCTGGGATTTGAGGGGAAACAGAGCTTGAAGCTGAATTTTGGAGGGGTCAGAGGGATGGGAAGGGGATGCATCAGAGCCCCTCATCATGCCCTGCCACAGTACCTGATCTCAGCAGCCAAAAGGAGCAGGATTTAATATAAATACACCAGATAGGACACACAGGAGCATTTACAGGGTGTGATGATGGGCAGATTTTTGGGTGGGTGGGCTGCTCGTGTTCTTATTGGGGGAATGATCTATAAATAAGTTTGGAGTCTCTCTGCAGACATTTTGCAAGCCACAAATCAGAGTTTTCAGCGACGTGCAGAGCAGCTGAACGTTGGAGATAAACACAACTTCCAAGCCCTGATTTCTAAATCAGAGCCAGGGGTTTCAAATTCCCCGGCAGCTGTTATAAATCAGGGACCCAGGATGGAAAATCCCCGGCATGGGCACGTGGGGAGGTTGAATTTCACCTTGGAAATCATGGTGGGAGGGAGGGAGAAAGGTTGGGGGGTTGAAATGTTTGTTTGTGGAGGTGCAGAGACGCTCAGGAGACACAAACTTGGATTGATAGGACACAGGGAATGGCTTCCCACTACCAGAGGGAAGGTTAGGTGGGATATTGGGAAGGGATTGTTGGCTGTGAGGTGGGGAGGGGCTGGGCTGGAATTCTCAGAGGAGCTGTGGCTGCCCCTGGATCCCTGGAAGTGTCCAAGGCCGGGTTGGAGCAACCTGGGACAGTGGAAGGTGTCCCTGCCCATGGCAGGGGTGGCACTGGATGGGCTTTAAGGTCCTTCCCACCAAACCCATTTTGGGATTTGATGATCATAGAGGTCTTTTCCTGCCCCTGGATCCCTAGAAGTGTGCAAGGTTGGACTTGGAGTGACCTAGTCCAGTGGAAGGTGTCCCTGCCCATGGCAGGGGTGGCACTGGATGGGCTTTAAGGTCCCTTGCCACCAAACCCATTCCAGGATTCCATGACAGCCTTCATCATTCCTTCAGCTGAGCTTGGATTTCCCTTTGCAGCAGTGCTGGGATCCCTCAAGCTGTGGGACTTGTCCTGGTTTTCCCTTCTATTCCCAGCTCTATTTCCCTTCTGTTTGTTGTGCTACCCATCCATCCATCCATCCCTCCATCCCTCCATCCATCCCTCCACCCATCCACCCATCATCCAGTGGTTGGTGTTTGGGAAGGGAAGTGTCCAGGACATTCCAGAGGTGCTTTGGATCAGGACAGCCCCTGTGGAGAGAAGCACAGCCCACGTCCCCACATCCAGTTAAGTCAGCAAACCACAGCTTCCCCTGGAATGTGGGAGCACAGGGAGCTGTTTTGTGGAAAAATCCAGCATTCCTACCTGCATTTGGGATTAGCACAATGTCTTGGTTGCACATCTGGAGTGCTTGAGGACCACAAAGTCCTCAGGGCTGTGGAGTTCATTCCTCATCCCAAAGATAAAAGGCCTGGCTGGCATCACTCATTGGTTTTTCCATGGCAGAACTTCCTCAATCCCATTGGATAAGTTCCTTTTCAAACACCCTCCAGCTCCTGCAAGCCCTGACAAATTAACACTCATCAGTCCAACCAGATCATGGGATCATAGATTATCCTGAGCTGGAAGGGACCCACAGGGATCAGCAAATCCAACTCCATGGCTGGAAGAAAAATCAGCATCAAACGAAAGACAAATGAAAGACAAACCAACACCACCATCAGTTAATGGAGCCAAGAGATGCCACTGGAAAAGCTGGGCCCGAATTCTTCTTGTGTAACCAATATTTAGTCATAGAAGGTGGAAACTCGGCTTAATTGGAATCCTAGGAAGGCTCTGTTAGGAAATAGTGACTCTCTCTTTCTGAGGAGCAGCCCCAGCAGACGTACACTGAGATTGGCAGCTGCTTCCCTGCATATGCCAGGGAAATTCGGGAGCTCTGGAGGTTCATTCCACATATTCCAGCTTGTCCTTGGCTTATCTGAAGTGTGAGAATTCTTGAGGTGCATGGAAGTGAGCTGGGAATTTAACAGCAGATGGATTTTTGTCAGCAGATGCTGCAGTTTCTGCCCCTTCCCTCGTCCAGAACCAAACCTGGAGCCCAAGGAGCCTTTGGACGACACCTTCAGGGACAGGGGGGATTTTGGGAGGTCTGGGCAGGGCCAGGAGTGGGATGGGTGATCCTTGGGGTCTCTTCCAGCTCAGGGGATTCTGGGATTCGAATTGGCACAAAGAAATGGCCAAAAAGATGGGAAGAAGAAGCATGACCCAAACACAAAGAGACCACGAAAATCCAGATCCAGTTTGGGTTTGACTTCTGGGTCTTGGTGTCAACTCTGAGCAACTCCACAGCCTGCCACACCAGGGCAGCTAAGAAGTCCTTTCAATCCCAAATTCCATGAAATTAGCTGGCTTTGGGCAGGGCTTTTGCCTTGGAATCTGCTCAGCTCAATTATCCCTGACGGAGGCAAAGGGAGGTGGGACATTCCCAGCCTGTCCTCCCTGAACTTTGGGGGCAGCCTTTCTTTGAGCAGCTCTGTCTCCAGGGAGAAGTGGCTGGTGGTTTGTTTTTTTTTTGGTGATGTTGCCTCCTGGAAATAACAGAGATTTCCCAAAAATTGGGAAAGAATTGTGGCAGTAATGCTTTTTTTATGCCCGGGGAATTTATAAGAGCTGCAAAGTGAGTGTTTGTTGAGTGGGATGGCTGAGAGCATTGGGGGTTTGAGAAGGGCCAGGAGAGACTGGACAAGGGGAATGGCTTCATGGAAAAAGCAGAGATTTGGGTGGGATATTGGGAAGGAATTCCTCCCTGGGAGGGTGGGGAGGCGCCAGGATGGAATTCCCAGGGAAACTGTGGCCACCCCACCCCTGGAAGTCCCCCAGGCCCATGTCAGAGATGATCTTTGAGGCCCCTTCCAACCCCCCCACCAGTCCAGGATTCCATGGAGCCTTTTTAATAGCTCCCTAAATTGCTAAAGTGGCGGGAGCTGTGGCTGCCCTGCAGTGATATCACCACCCCAACAGTGTCTCTCCTAATTTTGAGCAGCTCCACCCCGGGATGGGGGATATCCAGATGGTGTCTTTTACACCTCCTCTTCACCAGCCTGGGTGTAGCTTTGCACATTCTCCCTCCTGACAGGACTCAAAGCCTGTTTGTGATGTGTTCAGGTCCTGCCAGTGCAGATGGGCGAGATGTGCTGGGAAAGGCCAAAAGATGCCAATTAGTGCTGTTTAAAATTAATGACCGTGGTGATTATGCGGAGGGAAGGAGGCAACAGGAGAGGGAAAATCCCTGCTGCAGGAATAGCCAGGTTGGGGTTTGACCATCACTGATTAAACACAGCTTTTGAAACGTTGGGAAGAGGCAGATGAAGGTCCTGGCAAACGAGGGGGTTATTTATGGTGGTTCAGGTAATTAGTGTTGCATGGCTGCTGGAAAATTGGGAGAGGAGATTTCTGGCTGGTTCCAGGCCCTGGCACTGCTGTGAGGAGCAAGGAACTCTGGGGGAGGACATCCAGGTTGTGTTCCCTGGGTTGTTGCCCATTAACAATGAGCTCAGTCCTGCTGTCAGAGAGCTCCAAACCCTGGGGATGGATAATCCAAGGCCAGGCTGGACAGGGCTTGGAGCAACCTGGGCTGGTGGAGGTGTCCCTGCCCATGGCAGGGGTGGAATGAGGTGATTTTAAGGTCCCTCCCAACCCAAACCATTCCATGGTTTATGATAACTCCTTTTACCTCTTCCCCCCAGGAGACTGGAGCATCCAGAACTATCGGGTGGTTTCCTCCATGAATTTATCTGGAGGATAAATGGGGAAGGAACTGGGATTCAATTTCTGTTTCCTGAGTTTGAGACCATTTTGGCATCTTAAACCTTCCTGCCAAGAGCCTTCCAGCCTCCCCTGTTTCAGGGTAGATCCAAACAAGACGGAATTAGAGGGAAAACAGGAAACCTCCATCAACTCGAGCTCCTGCAGAGGAATAAATCAACAAATGTGATCTCTGCCCGAGTTTCTGTCACAGGGAGAGCTCTGAGGGCGTGGAACAGTGTGTTTTGTGCGACAGATGCTGGAGGAAGAGGTGAATTAAGGGCTGGGTGTGGGTGGTTGGTGCTTGGGGAGCCAGAGGAACGTCCTGCCCACGGACAGGGGGCATTAAATGGGCATTAAATGGGCAGAACCTCCACCCTCAGCCCTTCTGGGTGTGACAGTGGGAATTTGGCCACCCAGATCCACAGGATTCCGAGTCCAAGGTGGCTCAGAACCCCTCTGTGCCATAAATTTAGGGGTAAGGTGATTGCTCAGGTCATCCTGCTCTGCTGGAACACTCCAGGCACTGGGGCAAAGGCAACACTTTTTATCAGTTTCATTTCTGTCATAAATTTGCCCTGATTTTTGATTTCCTTGCTGCCAGGGTGGGACTTGTTTTGAAATAGAGGCTGCCTTTGAATTATGAGTAATACCTGTGTTTTGTGGACTTTGTTTTTTTGATACAGATTACAAAGAAGGAAGAAAGAAAGAAAGAAAGAAAGAAATGCATCTGGGCTTAAATCCAAGTGGATTCCTGTCAAGCCCAGCCAGCTGAGCAGGGGGAGGACAGATGTATTGATGGGCCCTGCAACGAGAGGGAACAAAAGGAGACAACCTGAGCAGGGAAGAAAAGATCCTCTTGCAAAAGGTTGTGTTTGCTGCTTCTTTAGATTTGTCTTTCAGAGTTTTCTGTGCCCCTCTCTACCAGGTACACCCCCCCCCTCCTTTCTTCTTTTCCTTTTGCCTCAAGGACTTCGATTATTTTTTGAACTCAAAATTCAGCTCCTCTCCTCTCAGCACTTTGGCACCACAAGCAGAGTGGCACCTTTGGAACCTCCCAAATCCTGCTGCTCTCCTCCCTGTCACGGTCTGGAGATGCAAAGCCCTGGAACCCGGGGGGGGGGTTTTGGTTGAAAAGGCCTCTCAGTTCCTTCCATTTGTCTGGTTTGTTACATTTTCTGGGTGTAATTTGTCTTTTGGGTGTTTTCTCTGCCATTGCACAATCTGAGCTCTGAGAAGGGAGTAAAAAGGGAGTTCTTCTTCCCCCTGGTGTGTTCAGTGAGTCACCAACCACCCCAAATTTTGCTGTCAGCTGAGTCAGCTGCCCAGGCACCCCCAGAGGTGGATCCAGCTGGGAATGTGGTGCCAGAGGGGCTTCATTCAGCCCAGCCCTCCCTGGGGGATGTTTAGGTGAATCATTTTGGTCCAGACAACCAGGAGGATTTTGGAATCTGATTTTTATCAAGGTGGCAGGAACCAGTTGGCCAAACACCTTTAGGATCTGTCAGAAACCTTTCCTGGATTTGCTGGAGAGATCTTCCAGAGTGATATTATTTCAGGAATGAGGCAGATCCCTGGTTCTTCCATCCACCCCTCCACCCCTCCACCCCTCCACCCCTCCACCCCTCCACCCCTCCACCCCTCCATCCACCCATCCACCCATCCCTCCCTCCATCCATCCATCCATTCCTCCTCGGCTCCCTCTGTCCACCCTGGATCACCAGCCCACCCTAGTGCAGCACAAACCCCTCTCCAAAGCTCACCAACTCCAACCACGTCAGTTTAGACTCAGTTTTAGCCCTAATCTGTGTCCCTTTGATTTGGATGACAAAGCTGAGGAAGGGTCTGGAGCACAAGTCCTGTGAGGCAGCTGAGGGAGCTGGGAAGGGGCTGGAGCAGCAGGAGGGGCTGAGGGAGCTGGGGGGCTCAGCCTGGAGAAAAGGCTCAGGGGGGACCTTCTGGCTCTGCAACCCCCTGACAGGAGAGGGGAGTTCCCAGGGAACAGGAGGGGAATAGCCTCCAGCTGTGCCAGGGAGGGTCAGGTTGGACATCAGGAGGAATTCCATCATGGAAAGGGTTGTTAAACATTGGAACTGCCCAGGGAGGTTTGGAGTGCCCAGCCCTGAGGTGCCCAGGGAAGGCCTGGCCGTGGCACTCAGAGCTCTGGGCTGGGGGACGAGGTGGGGATGGGCCACAGGTGGGTTTGGAGATCTTCTCCAACCTCAGTAATTCTGGGATGGTGAGAACACATCAAAGCCTTCAGCCAATGGGGGTCCAGGTGAAGACTTGTCTCCAGTGGCTTTAACTCTGGGCTGGTTTAAGTCTCTGCCTTGATTTACCTGATTTTGCATAACAGAGAAATCAATGCCTTTGGTTCTGATTTTCCTGATGGAAATCTCCCAAGGGAGATGGGGCTGTTCAGAAGTGTAAACTGTTATGATGATTCCTCTAAAGCATGTTGTCCATAACTCACAGCAGAGTTTATGCCACACGCTGCCTCTGCAGTTCTCATTTTTCATCCTTATTTATTAGTGCCTTTCCAGAGCACTTGAGATAAGGATTTGGAAACCTGGGGAGAGCAAAGCTGTATTTTGCACATTTCACTTTAACTGGGAAGAACATTGTTTTCTGATTTTAATCATAGAAATGAAATGCTCCTAATGGAGCAGAGAAACCCAATTTCCTCCAGAAACATTTGCAGGCTGATCTGGCTCAGATATTCCTGAGAGTCATATTTTGGGCATGAGAAAATAGTCTGAGTCCACCTGAAACAAATAGAGCTGTGCTGGCCAATTAGGAGTTTAGAATCATTGACTTTTAATGAGATGACTGAGATCCTCATTAGTGGCTGTGGTTAATTATTAACCTTCACAGCCCTGGGCCTTTAATTCTGGGTGATGTTCACTTGAATCATTTCGGTCCAGACAACCAGGAGGATTTTGGTACCCAATTTTTATCAAGGTGGCAGGAACCAGTTGGCCAAACACCTTTGGGATCTGTCAGAAACCCTTCCTGGATTTGCTGTAGAAATCTTCCAGAATGGTGTCATTTCAGGAATGAGGTAAAGCCCTGGATCTTCCATCCATCCATCCCTCCATCCTTCCATCCACCCACCCATCCCTCCATCCATCATCCAGTGGTTGGTCTTTGGGCAGGGAAGTGTCCACGACACAGGAATCTCTTCCCAAATGTTTGCCTTTGAAGGCAGTAGCATTTATTCAAGTTACCAGTGTTGTTTTGGGGTTTTAACTCCTTTCCAGAAGTCTCACTGCAGGATGCTGGGCAGGGTCCATCTGGGTCCAGTTTGGGATTTTTTTTAAATCCTTTTTTTTTTTTTTTTTTTGAGATCTAAAGGATAAAAAGATACAAAAGGAGAGTGGAGCCAGGTGAGGGTCAGTCTCTTCTCTCAGGGAACAAGCAACAGGATGAGAGGAAACGGCCTCAAGCTGTGCCAGGGGAGGTTTAGGTGGGATTTTAGGAACAATTCCTTGATGGAAATGGTTGTCCAGCCCTGGCACAGCTGCCCAGGGTGGTGGTGGTTCAACAAACACGTGGAGGTGACACTTGGGGACGTGGGTTAGTGAGGAGGAACATTTGACCTTGAGGATCTCAGAAGGCTTTTCCCACCCAAACAATTCTGAGATCCTGGGACATTTCCAGCCTTGGCTCCCAAGCTCTTTAAAGTGGGAATTGGCTCCTGCCACGGGTTTGTTTGTGCTCTGCCTCCCACGAGGGCTCCTCATTGATCAGCCCCACCACGTTGTCCCGAGCAAACGATGATTCCCAATTCTGCTGATTGGATCTGGGTGTGCCTGGGTGTCTGTCAGGGAAAATTGAATTATTTCAATCTCTCCTGAAGGACTCTGAGATTAAAATAAAGTGGTGATTTCTCACTGCAGGGTATTAGTACTTCCATCTCTATTGGCAGACGTCCCTTGCAATATTCACAGGAATTGCATTCCATCTCTCTCCCAGGCAAGTGGAAGTGCTAATGAAGGGAGAGTGTGTTCAAATATGGGATGGTGCCTTGCTGGAGTATTAAACTGAGATGAAATTTGGCTAAAAGTAGCACAGAGCAGAGTTTGTGTGTGCTCAGCACAGTGAATGTTTATCCTCTGCTCTTAAAGGAACAAACACAGGAGAGGAAGATGCTGATTGGACAAATTAAAGATCTCCCTGGTTGGATTGGGTTTGTCTTTATCAGTGTTCAAGGATTAATAATTGGGGAGAGTTGTGGGGTTTTCCAGAAGGAGTTATTTACAGCACCGTGGGGATGTGAATTAAATGTTGACAGACAATATCTCCAAGATTTACTGCAGGAATCTCAGTGCTCCTCCACTCCAAGCCTTGAGGAGAGATGGGAATTATTGCCAGGTGTGAGGAACAGCAACGGATCTGGGATAAGCTTGGCCATAACTCAACATTTTGGGTAGGAAATGCAAAGAGAAAGTAATCTCTGGCTTTGGAAAGCCAGGCCCAAAGGTGCCCAGCACTCCCTGAGGGTCTGCCACTAATAAATGGTTTTAAAAGAGATTTTATAGTCAATAAGTGCTGTGCTCATCATCCTGAGCTCAGAGAGGAGCAGAAGGTGCAAAACCCGGGCAGGAATTCAGATGCCAACAGTCTAAGCCAAGAAAAATTCATGGGATCACAGAGAAGACTCCAAAGTCATGGAATCAGGGAACTCTTCAGGTTTGAAAGGACAGGATCACAGAGAGGATGGAGAAGACTCCAAAAGTCATGGAATCATGGAATTCTTTAGGTTTGAAAGGACATCTCAGAGCACGGAGTCCAACTGTTCCTCCAAACCATGTCCCCCAGTGCCACCAGGGATGGGCACTCCACTGCCAAGTCACATGAAATCTTGGCTCTTTGTGGAGGGAAAACGTGGGAATCTGTAGGAAATCCCGGCACCAAGAAATGTCCAAGTTACCAAAGGGGTCACGAGGTGGGCAAAGGGTTCCTGGGTTCAGGAAGAGCTGGGAATTACTCGTGGACACTCAGGTGAGGAGTGAATCTCCTGCTCCCGAGGGCAATCTCTCTTTTTTTTCCTGAATGTCCAGGAATTATCAAGGATCTGGGAGCTGTTTCTGGGATCTGGGAGCCTGTTCCTGTTGGGCTGTGAGTGCTGTGAGCAGTCTGGGAGTGCCATGGCTGGGTTACCACAGAACAGGCCAGGCCCAGGTTCTGAGTCCAGTTCTGGTGAAGAACATCCAAGAATGCAGAGCATCCTCCCCTCCTGCTGTTTGCCCTTGGGCACCATCCAGGGGGTTCATTCACCTCAATAATATGCCCCATCTCACCTGGAGATTTGTTTTCCACTCAGGTTTGGAAAACTTCCCTGCACCGTCCTGGCCCTGATTTAGGTTTCTTAGGCCCAGCTCATGAGACAAAGTCACTCCCATTCCATGTCCCTGCCCCAGATTTTGGTTTTTTAAACCCAGCTCACGAGACAAAGTCCACTCCATTCCATGTCCTGCCCCAGATTTTGGTTTTTAAACCCAGCTCACGAGACAAAGTCACTCCCATTCCACATTCCTGCCCCAGCCCCAATTCCTTTGGTCCCATTCCTGCCCCCAGCTGCAAACTCAATGTTCAACCCCTCAAAATCCTCTGCCCATTTTTCCCTTCATCATTCCCCGTCTGTGATGTCCTGAGTGAGCAGAAAAATCCCCCAAGGCATCGTTTCCTTTTCCTTTTGCTCTGACACAGACACTCCCCGTGCTCCTCCCAAGTTTCCAGGTGGGAATTCACCTGGGAATTCACCCGAATTCACCACTGGAAATGTGTTTTGAAAGGAACAAGTCCCGGGGTTCGTGTCTGATGAGGTTCCCAGCCACTCCTGTGTCCTGCAGATGGGGAGACTGGCACATCCTCACTTCCCAGCTCCCAGCAACGGGGCTGGGAATGGATGGAAATGTTGAGCTGAGACAGAATTTATGGACCATGAAGAATTCCAGTCAGATTTTGCAGGAGAGGCCGAAGCAGAGCAGGAGAAAACAACCCCCAGTGATTCTTTTCACAGGCTCTTCTCCAGCCCTAAATACCAACTGTGAGACACCCCAGGGAGAATTTGGCTGTAAAATGAACTCTTGTTTGGAGACAATAATTGTTTTTTCTGGCCCTTTCCTTGCAGCTCAGGAGTTTAAGTTCAGGCTTTGTCGCTGAGTAAATTCAGGGACTGGGAATAAATTTGTTTCTTTATACTTGGGAAGTGAAATTGTTTTAAGGGTCATTCTGAGCAGCTTTTATTGAAGGCAGAGGATGCTTTAATACATTAGAGAATCACCATCACACTCTTTTCCCTTGATAAACATCATAATAGAAATAGTTAATCAAGACAAGTCAACCTCAGGTATCTGAGGAATATCAAGTTTCCCCCATCCCCAATATTCTCTCTGAGACCTGTCTTATTTAAAGTCCTCTGATATATTTAGCAGGAGATGAAAATGATGATGGCCTTGGGGTTGTTTTTTTTTTTCCCTTTACATCGAGAAGCACAAATAGAACCCTGGCTGCTTATAGGTGCTCAAATATAGATCTAATTAGTGTTTAAGTGCTAATTGATAGTCATTAGGTAGGGCTGCTCCTCAAAGTGGGGGGAGAAGTGTCTGAGGAGGGAGAGCTGAGGATGTGATGCAGCCTGAGGGGGTTCAGGGGGTGGCACAGGTTTGTCCTGGCTGGGAGGTGCCCACAGGGATTTAAATATATAGAAATATATTTTATAAATATATTTTATATATATAGAAATACCCAAGCACTGCCCAACCTCTGCCATGGGAACAGGCTGGGGATTGTCCAGCCTGGAGAAGAGAAGGATCCAGGGAGACCTTGAGCCCCTTCCAGGGCCTGAAGGGGCACCAGGAGAGCTGGAGAGGGACTGGGGACAAGGGATGGAGGGACAGGACACAGGGAATGGCTTCCCAAGGAAAAAGTAGAGATTTGGATGGGATATTGGGAAGGAATTCTTCCCTGTGAAGGTGGGGAAGGGCTGGGATGGAGTTCCCAGAGGAATTCCCTGGATCCCTGTCAATGTCCAAGGCCAGGTTGGACAGGGCTTGGAGCAACCTGGGAGGTGTCCCTGCCATGGCAGGGCTGGAATGAAATCATCCTTAAGGTCCCTTCCAACCCAAACCAGTCCCAGACTCTGTGACCTGTTCTGGATGGTCTGGAAGGTTCCTTCCCACTTTAAAAGCCATGCTGGAATTGGTAGCTGGAGACCATCCCCAAGTTCTGCCACTATCCCAGCTGAGATTTCCAAGTCCAGGAATGCACTGAGTGCCAGGAAAAGCAGCCTGGGCTTCCCAAGTGCTCACAAATCCTTTTCCATGGCCCCTGGATAAGGAGGGCACAGGAGGGGGCTGAGCCCACCCGGGCTCTGAGCTCTCCAGGGGTTGGGATGAGCAGGGAACAGGAGCAGGGAGCAGGGGGGTCACCCCAAAGGCAGCCCAGTGGGGGGGGGATATCCCGGCATTCCAGCTTTCCCTGGGAAGGGCAGGGAGAGCTCAGCAGGGGCAGGCTGCACTTGGGACAAACTTCCAGCCAGGAAGAGACTCTGAGCTGGGAAACTGGAGTTTGAGGTTGTTGGTGCAGACAGACCCTCGTGTTCCCTTGGATGGGCTGCTCCAGGATTCCCACCCGGGAAGGATCATCCACAAAATCCCTTCCTGGCTCAGTTCTCTGCCTTTGCTGCCAGGGTTGGGTTGTTTTTTTTCATGTTCCTTGGTACCAAGTCTTCCCTGTGTGTTTGCCACTCTCGGGACTGGGTTAATTCCTCGGGATTTTGTAATTTTAATTTGAATAAGGGGAAAAAATGGTCCAGAAATCCTAGTTCAGAACTCAGGGAGAGGCAGGAGGGAGGAGATATTTCATTTCCAGAGGAACCCATTGGGGAGGGGACTCAGTGACAATGGGGAAAAGTTGTTGGAGGTGGAAAAGCTGGAATGGTGCCCAGATTCCCTCTCCTTTCATCAGCCCAGTCTCTAGACTCTCGTAATTCCTCAGTATTTAGTGATTTTAGTTTAAATAAGGGGAACAAAATGATGACATGCCCAAAATTCTAGTTCAGAACATGGGGAGAGGCAGGAGGAGATATTCCATTTCCAGAGGGAGACTCATGTTCTCAGAGAAGGAGGAAAGCTGTTGGAGGTGGAAAAAGCTGGAAGTGGGGCCCAGATTCCCTCTCCTTTCATCATCCCAGTCTCTAGACTCTCTTAATTCCTCAGTATTTAGTCATTTAATTTAAATTATCCAGAAATTCTCATTAAGAACCCAGGGAGAGGCAGGAGGAGGAGATATTTCATTTCCAGAGGAACCCATTGGGGAGGGGACTCAGTGACAACGGGGAAAAGCCTGTTGTAGGTGGAAAAGCTGGAAGTGGGGCCCAGATTCCCTCTCCCTTCATCATCTCACTCTCAGGACTGGGTTAATCCCTCAATATTCAGTAATTTTAGTTTGAATAGGGGAAAAATAGTCCAGAAATTCCCATTGAGGACCCAGGGAGGGGCAGGAGGGAGGAGAGATTCCATTTCCAGAGGGACTCATGTTCTCAGAGAAGGAGGAAAGCTGTTGGAGGTGGAAAAGCTGGATGTGGGGTCCCAGATTCCCTCTCCATCCGTCCTCCCACTCTCAGGAGTGTCAATCCCTCAGTATTTAGGGGCTGCCCTCGACTTGCCCCCCCTGGAGCCATTCCCAGCCCTGGAGTCACAGCCTCGTTTTTTCCAGCATAAAACTCCCTCTGAACAAAGCCATGCAGGGCCCTGGGGAGCCCCAGGGAGGTTATTTATCACCAGGGACGGGGTCAGTCCATGTCCAGCACATGGCCTGGGTGTGATTAAAAGTCCTGGAGCTGCAGCATTCCATGATTAATGCCCTGGGTGGGCACTCCAGCTCTCCATACTAATGGGAAGTGACTCGTTCTCCGCCAGGAGTGGGGCTGGACTTCTCAGGAGGAATAAAGGTTGCTCCAGGCACATTGCAGGATTCCTTGGCTCATTAATTATAGCTGCTGCAAGTGGAAAGTTTCTAATTAAACATATATTTACCTCCTCAACTTCTGGAGAGAGGAAATTAAGGTAATCGGATTTATTTATTTATTTATGTTTGGAGAAGCATATGGAGGAATTTAGGGAGCACAGGGGTGTGGAACAAGGAGGTTCCTGCCCGAGGGGAGCTCTTGTGGGATGATGTCATGTTTATAATCAATTTGTTCACTTTAATGACCTTTCTAGGCAGCTTTGGGCTGTTAAGAAGGAGTGAATGAGCAGCTACAGTGTTTGGCAGGAAGCTGGGTTGGGATGAACCAATCCCATTTCCTTTCCTGATCAATAGGGAGGGTTTGAACTGAAATATCAGTGTGGAATTAAAAAAGAAATAATAGAGGTACCAGTGCAGGTGTGGTGAAAGAAAAAGGGGGTTTAGTACTAAATGTGAGACATCTCGGGTGTTACCTGTTCCCAGGCAGCTCCAGGATGGCTGAGTATTCCCAGGGTTTCTGCAGGGTGGGAAATATCAGCTCAGCTTTTCCAGGAAACTGAGGCACCTGGGCTTGAGTCAATTCTGCTTCACACAGGGAATTTTAGGCAGGGAATTGCTCCTGAATCCGAAACTGGTGCCCGAACTTGGAGCAGCTCTTGCTGAGGCCTTTGTGGGTTTGAATTTCACCAGAATCGAGGGCCTAACTGGAAATGCTGGGAACTGCAGCCCCTCCTTCCATGGCAGATGTTGTGGTTGGGTTTTGGGGTGCTGGCAGCACACAGGGCAGCAGTGCTGACACCTCAGCTCCTGGGCTGGCTCTGGAATCCACCTTAGGAAAGGAACAAGCACTTTGTGCTCCTTTCCCTTCTCAGGACCCTCCTCCTTCTTCCCCTGCATTCAGCCCAGCTCAGGTTGATCTGGAGACAAGCTCCAGTTTTAGGGGGTTGTCCATGTCCACATCAGTACAAGCAGCTTCCCTGTGTGTGGAATTTGGGGGTTCAGCTCCTGGAGTTGATTTGAGCTGCAGAATGAGGCACCCAGAGCTGTTATTTTCCCAGAGAGGTGAGAAATAACTGCTGGGACCTCAGTGGCTCCTGTGCCCTGGTGGGGCTGCTCCTCTCACCCAGTGCCAGGAGCTTTTCTCTGTGTGTTGGCTGCCACTTCCAAGGCTGGAGCTCCAGAGTCTCTGATCTGGGTGTGTTGAGTCAATAAAACTCATTAATCCCGGCCTGAGGCAAGGCTGGGAACAGTAGGAACCTCTCCTAAGTAGCAGGAGTGACTCAAGTAGGGAGATGAGGCAGTCTGAGTACCTGGGCTGGGTGTGAGTGCCACAGGTCCTGTTCCTGCTGTGGGCAGATAGAGCAGGCATTGATTGCCCAGGAGCACGGGGCTCTTTGCTGCTCTGCAGAATTAAACTTGGCATCTGCATAATAAAGACTGGAGCAGCTTTAATGAGCTTTGCCAGGCCCTGTTTGCAGCTCTGGGAGAGCCTTTGCTGCTGCTGAAATCCTGTGGAAATCAAAGGGAAAGGCTGGCAGAGCTGGGGGGGTTCAGCCTGGAGAAGGGGAGGATCCAGGGAGATCTCAGAGCCCCTTCCAGTGCTTAAAGGGGCTCCAAGAGAGATGAAGAGGGACGTGGGACAAGGGATGGAGGGAACATCAATCTGTGATGCAGGGGTGTCACTTTGGCTTTGTGCAGGAACCTTATCTCACTTCCCTCATCAAGCAGAATAAACCAGCTCCCTCTCTTTGATTTTCCTTCCTGGGGGCAGGGAGGGAGAGCAGATCTGCTGCAGTTGGCTTGTCCCAGAGATCTGGAGCCACACAAGGAGGCTCTTATGTTGTTCTGCCCAATATTGCTTGAACTGAAGAGTTTTTCCCATCCTGTCTGGGCTGTTGGCCCTGTCCTGCCACCCCCGGGGTGCTCCTGTCTCAGCTCCCTCCTCTCCCTGTCCCTGCCAGCACAGCAGGAATTCCTCTTCCATCAGGAATTCCAGGAGCTGGCATTGGTGTTTATTCTGTAACATCAGTGCCTGGGCTGGGAATTGGGAATTTTGACCCACTGTCAACTTCCTTACCTCTGGGCCAGGTTAGTTTGCTGTAAATCCTCCAGAACTGGCTCCAGGGGCTGAAAGAAGGGCTGGGTCAGCACGTGCTGAACCTGCAACGGGAGTGCCATGGATTTCAGGAAGGTTTCTTTGCATGGCATGAAGTACATCCCTTCTCCAGGGGTTTCTAGTTGGCTTCCTGACGTGGTTCAGCATCACAGGATGTGCTGAGCTGGGAGGGACCCACAAGGGCCATCAGTCCAACCCTCAGCCTGCACAGGCCCATCCCCAAGAGTCACCCCCCTGTGCCCCAGAGGATCAGCCAAACCCTCCTGGAGCTCTGGCAGCCTTGGGGCTGTGCCCACTGCCCTCGGGAGCCTGGGCAGTGCCCAACCAGCCTCTGGGGGAAGAACCTTGTCCTGAGATCCAACCTGACCCTGCCCTGACACAGCTCCAGCCGTTCCCTGGGTGCTCTCCCTGGTCCCCCCAGAGCAGAGCTCAGTCTCTGCCCCTCCTCTGCCCCTGCCCAGGAATTGGAACTGCACTGAGGTCTCCCCTCAGTCCCCTCTGCTCCAGCTGAACACACCAGGGCTGTGCAGAAGGACAGACACCAGTGGCCAGGGGGGTTCTTCCCCCAGAGGGTGGGTGGGCACTGCCCAGGCTTCCCAGGGCAGTGGGCACAGCCCCAAGCCCAGCAGAGCTCAAGGAATGTCAGGACAACACCCTCAGACACTTGGGAATCACAGAATGATGGAACTGTTGAGGTGGGAAAAGTCCTCTGAGATCATCAGGTCCAACTGTTCTCCCAGCACTGCCCCATGTCCCCAAGTGCCACATCCACAGGGCTGGGAACTCCCCTGGGGATGGGGACTCCCCATGCCAGGGCTGGGCAGCCCTTTCCAGGAAGGAATTTTCCCCAATACCAAGTGAAACCTCCCCTGGTGACATTGGGAAGATTTTTGGTGTTCCTTGGGTTGACTCTTGGGGTGGTTCTGTGCCAAACCAGCAGCTGGACTCCAATATCCTCATGGGTCCTTTCCAGCTCAGGATATTCCATGATTCCATGGAATCATGGAATCCATGAGGTTCCAGATTGTCCCTGGAAGTGTCCAAGTCAAGCTGCTGCCTGAGCCCAAGAAAAGAGTGTCTGTGATCACCTCTTTACACTGATAGTTCCTCCCAGACCCTCTGTCTGTTAAACACCAACCACCTTCTCTGGTAAAGGACATCTGGGAGGGAAACAGAGGGAGAGCAGGATGAAAATCTCCAAGATGTGGATGGGAAGTCATCACATGGGAAGCAAAATGTCACATTTGTTGCTCCACTTTGCAGGATTCCAGCTGGAAAAATGCAGCCCTTCATTCCTGCTGCTGGAAATAAGCTGGAGTCAAACAGAAGTCCTTGAGTGCAAACACCCAGATCAGAATTAAATTTCGTCCTAACTCCTGGGTAATAGAGTTTGCAAGAGCCAGGAGTCAATTAAGTGGATAAATACTCCCATAACTCACCAACACTTTGCATTTCAGGGCTGTTTTGCTGAAGTAAGCACTTAATGTGATTATTGTGTTTCAGCCTGATTTAAGATGACAACTTTTGCATTTCCTAAATATTAATTAGCCCGGGATTTCTATTTATTTAAGCTCGGAGGCAGCCAGTGGGGGGGTTGTGTGATTTACCTCCCTCTCCTGGCACTTCCCTCATCTGGGACATCGGGAATGAGTTGGGAGCAAGGAACTTGGCAGGGGAGAGAATCACAATGGGGTTTGTTTGGGGTGTCTGGGGGAGGGTTCATCCTACAGAGCAGGGCAGGGATCTGTTCCACTGGATGAGGCTTTTTGGATACCAGCTCGGGGCACAGAAATAGGGTTTTTACTGGATTTTCCTCTGTTTGGGCCCTGCTCCCCCGGGATTAGGCTGCTTTCCCTTAGGGCTGGGTTTAGGGCTGGGTTTAGGGCCATGGTGCTCCTGGGGTGTTTGCCCAGCAGGAGGGACCAGAGTCTGTTCCTGGAAGGGGTTTGGATAATATTGGAGGAATGGGAACGAAAGAGGTGGATTTTTTAAACTGAGAGAGGGTGGATTTAGATGGGATATTGGGAAGGAATTCTTCCCTGTGAAGGTTGGGAGGGGCTGGGATGGAATTCCCAGAGAAGCTGTGGCTGCCCCCGGACCCCTGGAAGTGTCCAAGGTCAGCTTGGAGCATCCTGGTCTGGTGGAAGGTGTCCCTGCCCATGGCAGGGGTGGAACTGAATTACTTTAAAGTCCTTTCCAACCCAAACCTTTCCATGATTCCATGCTTTTATGGAAAGGAGAGTCCTCCCTGTAAACACAGGACATTTTCCACATCAAACCCCTTCAGAGCATCCTGGGATTGTCTGAATCCCTTTGACATCTCTGAAATCCTCACCCTGTGGTATCCAAGGATTCCCAGGCCAGCTGTGAACTCCTGTCCTCCCCCTCCCCTGTGACAGGGAGGAAAGGGGGGTGTTTAAAACCCCAGATTAAAGCTCTGGGAGCCCAAAGCTCTGCTGGAATCTGGTGAGAATTTGGGTACTCAGCAGCAAAAATCGAGATTTTTTATGAAGCAGAACCAAGTGGAGCTTGGAGAGTCCCCCTCCAGGACTTCAGCTCCACTTCTCCACCCCAGTTATGGCCCTCCTGGAGCTCTCCTGGCTGTGGCTCCTGTGCAACGAGGTGATTGAAGTGTTCCCACCATAACTGACAGCCACCAATTCACTTCAGAACTGGCTTTTCCCTTAAATCCTTCCACTCTTCCAAGCCCTGGAGATGCTGAAACACTTGTATTTCCCTGGAAGGAGCTGTTTGTCATCCCAGCAGAAGTGGGATGGGCACCCAGTGGTTGTTCCTCTTGTGGATGTTCAATAAAATCTTTGGATCATCTTCTGGTTCAGAGCCTTGTTTTCAGCTCGTGCTCTTTGAGAGGGTTGTTGCCCACCAGGCAGGGAACAGGAGGGTTAAAGTGGTGCCTGTTGGAGCTCCTCCATCTGCTCCAGCTGCCATCCAACCGTGGAGCTTGATGAGAGCTCTCTAGGAGGGGTTGGAATTGGAGTTTTCCAATTTGGGATGTTCTCTGGTATCGAAAAGCCAAACGGGAGGGAGTAAAGCCTTCTAAGAGATAAAGGAACTTGGAAAGATGATGTTTGCTTTCACATTTCCAGGAATTATGTTTATTTCCATTTATATTGAACTCAGAGAGCGGAACAGATGGAGGGACTGTGCAGCACTCTGGGATCAGCCGAGGTTGGACACTCAGGAATTAGGAGGCAGACACCACTCATTGGGTTTTTCTTCGGGGTCTATTTGTGTTTTATTTGCCCTGTTATTTATGTCAACAGCCACACATCCAGGAACAGGCTGGCCCAGCCCCGTGGACAGGATGGACCACCAACACTTGTTAAATTGTGTTTATAGCAGCTCCTGAAATTCCCAGGCAAAACACCCCCAAGGATTCTATGGAGAAGTGTTGGTAGGACGCAGATATTTTGTGAGTTTGAAAGGAGGGGTTGAAGTCAAGAGTCAGGGAATGCCACAAGCTTTTGGATGATCCTCTCCTTAGTCTGGAATCCCAGTTGTCCCAGCTGATCCATGGATTAGGAGACTCCTGGTGCTTTGTAATGGTGGCCTTGATTTGGCAGCATCATCACCAACACCAGTGTTTGCACTAATTAGCTGCAGGTTGATGGTTGGACTCAATGATCCTGAGGGTATTTTCCACCCTGAATGATTCCCTGACTCTGACTTGGATTATTCTCGTGGATTTTTCCCATGGGTTCTGACATGGATTTGGATTTCTCCTGTGGGTTCACTCATCTGGCAGTGAGGCCAAGTGGGAGCTGCTCCCTGAATCCATGGATACATTCATTTAATACATTTAATCCGTGCTGTGGGCAAAGAGCTCCTGCTTTGGTTTCTGGTGGCAGCTTTTCCCAGTCTCCCTCAGCATCACAGCCACCGAATTAAGGGAAATGAAGTAATTGAAATCCTTCCCTGCTAATCCATCTGGGCAGCCAGTTGGAAATGCAGATGTTATTACAGCAACCTAATTAAATCATTGTTCCCCACTGGCCCCCCCAGCTCTGAATTACCCGTGACAGGGGGGGACTTTTCTCCAAGCAGCCACCACGAAACCAGCACCAATTTTCCATCCAAAAGGGACAACTGGGACCATCAAACCAAGGAGTGCTGGAGGCATCAGACCTGGGACACCTCAGTAAGTGTGGAGTGGGAGGGATTTTATTCTCCCAGCACTGGGCCTGGACCTCAGACATCCTAAAACTGGAAAGAATTCCTTCTCTTCATTAAGTTGTTGGCTGTTATTGGCCTTTTCCTTGGAGCTGGGTTTGAGAAGTTCCCCTTCAATTCCCTCCTTGGTGGAGGTCAACTAACAAAAAACAAAGAGGTATAAAAATAGGAAAGGGATAAAATTGTGGTTGTAAATAAGAGAGAGAGATGAGGCCAGAAAGCCCCTGAGAAATGGTTGGGCTTAGCTGAGTGTGGCTCCAGAAATCATCCTGGGCAGGTGCCTCTTAATTGGGAGTTTTAAATAGAGGTGTCATCTTGAGTAATTAAGATTAAGAAATGGTTTAAAATTAGGACAGTGCCCTTCAGTCAGTGGCATAAATGGGAATCACAGGGGGAAGAAGTGACTTCCCCAGGGTTGCAGAAGGTGAATTTTCCAGTCTCAGTGAGTCCATGCACTGGTGCCTCCCTGGTGTCCTTCCTCACCTCAATGCCTTGGGGCTGAGTCATGGAACCATGGAATGGTTTGGGTTGGAAGGGACCTTAAAGCCCATCCAGTGCCACCCCTGCCATGGGCAGGGACACCTTCCACTAGCCCAGGTCGCTCCAAGCCCCTTCCAGCCTGGCCTTGGACACTTCCAGGGATCCAGGGACAGCCACAGCTTCTCTGGGAATTCCATTTCAGCCTCTCCCCACCCTTACAGGGAAGAATTCCTTCCCAGTATTCCATCTAACCCGGGTCAGTGTGAAGCCATTCCCCCTTGTCCTGTCCCAGGTCTGGGCTGCACATCCCAAAGTCCCCTCTCAGAGTTGAAGGTTCCACATTTGCCCCAGGAAAACATGGAAGCTGCTTTACAAAAGGCCACGTGAGACACCAGGAATCCTCTGCAATCCAGAAACATCCCGGGGGGACCGAGGGATGAGGTGGATCAAGAGGGAATTAAAACACACCTGGGGGTGGGGCAGCTCAGCCCTGGGTGTTCCCAGCCCCTGAAATCAGGAGTTGTTTTATTTTGTGCTCCTGTGAAGTGTCGTTTTTGCTGTTTGTTGCTGTTTCTGCCGTGTCCCTGGTTTTGTTGGGAGCTCTCCCTTCCTGCCAGGCATGCCCTGGGAATGGCTGGTGCACAGCAGAGAGCAGTTGTGTTCCCTTCCCTGCCTTCCTCCCCCTGCCTGTGTGTTTGCTGTTGGATCTCTGGGGTCACCAGGTGTGCAGTGACAGTGCTCTGTGTCCTGGCACTCAGGGCATTGCTGGGTGTCCTCTCTTGTCCCCTTTCCCTGGCTCTCAACTCCTCCCTGAGCAGATCTGGCCCTGGATGAGACTCTCAGACTCCCTCACTGGAGCCAGAGCCATCGAAGGGAACGAAAAAAGGATGATTTTGTGTTTCTTTTCTCCCTAATTTACTGACAACTGTGGCAGCCAGGGCTGCCAGTTGAATCACCTCCCTGAGGCTCCATGATTAACTGATATTTTTATTATTTTCCATTAATCTGGCCGAGACAGGGGAGGAGACTTTTTCCCATGATTTTCAGTGGGAAACGAGCATTTAACTGGTCCTTTGTGCCTTTGAAAGCCTTCTCTGTTAAGGTTCACTCCGTGGTGGAAGCAGCCCTAGTGTGGTTTAGTCCCTGTTACCTTAATTTGAAGGAAAAAAACCCTGCTTCCAAAGGTAACTTGCTGTGGTTTATCCCCACCCATGTGGGGAGGACGGCTCTGATCATTGCTGTCTGTTTAATCTGCCTCACAAAAGCATCACAAGGCCCAGGAGTGGGAACCTGAAAGTTCAGGCTAGACATGGAATTGATGTTTTCAACAGTCTGAGTTGTTAACCCTGGAAAAAACTCGACAGATTCTCTCTCCCTGGGCTCTGCTGGGGGTGTCTGATGTCGCTGCACGGGGGGAGCAGAGCAGACCCAGCCTCGTCACACTAATTATCCCAAACTGAGGCTGCAGTGTTGGAGCTACAGGGCTTCTGGGACAGGAGCTGGAGCTTCCCTGGGCTGTTCCTTGGGATGGATCAGGTTTTTCAGAGCTAACTAGGCTGTGTCCAAGCCAGCCCTCGGTTGCTCTGTGCAGCTGCTGAAAGTTGAGGTCGAGTAGATGGAAAAGAAGTTGGGCTGTGACGTGAGGGTTCTGTGCTGGGGAAGGGGGGCTGTGAGCAGATCTTGGGGGTTTGCACATTTTTATGTGCCTCTTGAAAACCTGTGGGGTTCTTTGTTGCCCTAAAAAGCAGCTGAACTTTGCTGAGCCCCCTCCTGTGCTGTAGTAGCACAAATCCAACGGTGCTCGTTGCTCTCTGCGTGTCACGTCAGCCTGATTTCCTCCCTGTGCCTGCAGCCTTTCTCCAGGGACGTCTGTTCTGAGCACTCACATCGTGCTGCTCGGTGTTACTGCTCAGAACCTGCAGCCACCGTGGCCAAAGCTGTTATTTCAAGGACAAGGGGGGCTGAACTTGCCTTTGACTTGAGACTCGTGGCTGGAATTTCACTGCCACCCTCCTGCTCTTCAGTGGGGGCTTATCTCTGTGCTGCTCAAGATTTTAATTGAACTCCTGTCAGAGTAATAATAGAGGCTGGTTCGACCTGTCCCAGCATTGCCAGTGGGATTTACTTTATTTGTTTTTATTTTCACAGCCACCAAAGCCTTCAATGGAGCTTATCTGAGGTGTCCTCAATGGGGAGGGTGGGGGGACTTTGAAAGAGAAACTAAAGTCAGGTCCCCACAAGGAAACTCCTGCTGCAGATCCCTGCTCGCTCCAGCCTCAGCAGGAAGGTGGGAACTGGGTGAGCAAAGTTCAAATCAAACCCATGCAGAGGTTGGTCCTGGCCTTGCTCCCAGCAGCAGCTCAGAGGAGGCTTCCAGGGGGACTCCACCCAGGGGTGGGAGCTGCCTCTGAAGGAATGAATCATGGAATCATTAAGGCTGGAAAAGACCTCCAAGATCCCCATCTCTGGAAGAGCTCAAGGCCAAGTTGGGTGGGGCTTGGAGCAACCTGGGCTGGTGGGAGGTGCCCCTGCCAGGGCAGGGCTGGCACTGGATGAGCTGTAAAGTCTCTTCCAGCCCAAATCCTTCTATGATTATATTCTTTAACGTGCTGGTTGGTCCTCTGTCTGTTTTCCTTCAATCATTACTTGCTTTAACTGGTTTATTCCCCTTTTTTTGGTGTGCCACACAAAACTGTCACTGCCTGTTGGTACCTGGTGCATGACTGGCCTCGGGGCAGTGAATGTACAGGAAGAAGCTTCAGGTCTCTCCTGGGTTCATCCCTTTAAATTTGCAAGGAGGAGCAGCCCCTCCAAGGAATCCACACAAGGTCCTGGAGTGCAGGAGACTGCCTGGGGCTGTTTACTGCAGCAAATGGATTTGTACAGGCACATCCTGGCAGTTGGCTCTCCACGGACACCATGGCAGCAAAAGGGGAAGAAACTGTTTTCAAGTCCTCAAATATTCCCTCCTGCAGCACCTGCTTGTGTTTTGAAAGGCAAAAGATGCCTGGCAGGTCCTGGAGCTGCTGCAGCTCAATAGAACATGGCTTTTTAAGGTGGTCAAGGCCAGGGTTTCAATCTCCCCCCCCCAAGAATTGCTCCAAGGCAGCAGCTGGAGAGGCCAGTCCGGTCAAAGCTGGGTGTGGGCAGCTCTGATTCACTGGTGGGGTTTGCAGGATCATGGCAAGTTCTGCTGGTGGTTGGGTTTGGTTGGAAAGGGTGGTTGGGTTGGTTGGAAAGACTAGTTAGGTTGGTTGGAAAGGGTGGTTGGGTTGGAAAGGTGATTGGGTTGAAAAGGGTGGATGGGTTGAAAAGTATGGTTGAGTTGGGCAGGATGGTTGGATTGGAAAGGGTGGTTGGATTGGAAAGGGTGGTTGGGTTGCTTGAAAAGGGTGGTTGGGTTGGTTGGAAAGGGTGGTTGGGTTGGAAAGAATGGATGGGTTGAAAAGTATGGTTGAGTTGGGCAGGATGGTTGGATTGGAAAGTATGGTTGGGTTGGAAAGGGTGCTTGGGTTGGAAAGGGTGGTTGGGTTGGTTGGAAAGGGTGGTTGGGTTGGAAAGGGTGGTTGGGTTGAAGATGTTGTGTGTTGAAGAGGATCCTTAGGTTGGAAAGGATGATTGAGTTGGAAAGGATTTTTGTGTTGGAAAAGATGGTTGGGTTGGAAAGGATGAATGAACTGGAGAAGGTGGTTGGTTGGAAAGGATGGATGGATTGGAGAAGGTGGTTGGTTGGAAAGGATGGATGGATTGGAGAAGGTGGTTGGCTGGAAAGGATGGATGGATTGGAGAGGGGAGTTGGTTGGAAAGGATGGATGGTTTGGAGAAGGTGGTTGGTTGGAAAGGATGGATGGACTCAAAAGGATTCCAGATGAGTTTCCTAAGGAGACAGGACCCCCCCCCCCCGATCCTGAGCCAGGAAATATTCCAGTTGAGTTTATCTTCACAGGCAGGAGGATCTTGGTGGGCTCTCTTTAATAATAACCCTTTGTCCAAGTGATATCTTTCATCCAAGGATATGCAAACAGGAGTTGATTGAGGAATTCCCCCACAGAGGGTCTGTGTTTGGGTTTGGATAACACAAGAACTTCTCAATGTCACGTCCCAGCAGCACAAAACCTGGGGGGGAACGTTCTGTCTGTCAAAAAGCAGGACCTGAGGGGCCTGAAGGGAGAAACATCAGCCTGGAAATGCCAAAATGGAGAGGATGGGGATGGAGCCCCTGGAATTGTTAGTCAAGGAGGGAAGGGAATGGAGCTGTTAGTCCAGGAGATGTGAGGAGCAGGAGAAGAAGGAATAGGAACAAGGACAGGACGTTTCCATGGTGATGAAGGTGAAGGAATAGCCAGACCCTTTGGGACATGAAGAGATGACAAAAGTGGCACAAACAGGTGAACTGGCAGGAAAAAACAGTGAGGATTTCCTGGAAAGTCAGTGGCACACTGGGAACAGACCCCAGATGTTCCACTCTGGGACCCCCAAGGCCAAGCCCAACTTTCCAGGGTGCCCCAGCTGGTGGGAGCTGCTGCCCATGAAGCAAAGCCAGTTTATGCTGGCTGGCATCTCTGGGGGTAATTATTCATGCTCACCATTTGTATGTGGGGGCTAATTAACTATTCGAGGTTCCTATAAAGAATATTGTCAACTATTTAATGGCTCATTGAGTCCAGCAGGATTTCCAGCTTCTCTCTTCCCTTTTCCTGCAGGATAGTTATTGTGATTTGTGACTTGGAGGAGCAGTTAGTGAGCTGTGAGCAGAGCAGGAGCATTATGGTGTTAGTTCTACCCTTTGACAAATAGGCTTTAATTGGCTTTACGTGGGTTCTCCTGGATGCTACAAGGCACATGAGGAGAGGAGTTATGAGAGCAGAGTTATTTTAAAACACATAAAAGAGGTGCCTTTGTGTTCCTGTGTGTTCCAGGGGTGCTCTCCAGCTTTAGACACTGAAAATCAATTCCTGTGTTGGTCTTGCATCCCCTTCCCTAAAGATGTTTGAGTCAAAGTCTTCAGCCTCATTTAAACACCCTGGAAATGCTCAAAAAATGTCTGGATGTGGCACCTGGGAACGTGGGTCAGTGCTGGGCTTGGCAGTGCTGGACTCAAGGACCTTACAGGGCTTTTCCAACCTGGATGATTTCATGACAATAAGATTTTGCACTAAAAAAAGCCTTTGGAGTTCCTGCCTCTCTCAGGGCATTGACTGTGGAATAACCCTAAAAATGGCTCTTATTCCAGTGAAAAGTGTGTGGTTGCAGTGGCCTGGGGTACTCCTGCAACCATTAATTATTCAAGGAAGTCTTTGTACCTCTGTGTTTCCATCAGGAAATGCATTTGCTGGGGTCTGAAATGGCCTTTCTCACAGGAACAGGTTCCTGTGCTGCAGAATCCTCCCTGTGAGCACCTGAGAGCACCTGAGAGGGGCAAGGGCAGCATTTGGAGCTGCTGGTGTCCTTATTCCTCCTGGATGTCCTTATTCCTCCTGGATGTCCTTATTCCTCCTGGATGTCCTTATTCCTCCTGGATGTCCTTATTCCTCCTGGATGTCCTTATTCCTCCTGGATGTCCTTGTTTCTCCTGGATGTCCTTATTCCTCCTGGATGTCCTTATTCCTCCTGGATGTCCTTATTCCTCCTGCTCTCCCGTGGGTTTGGGGTGTGGGGCTGACCAGGGGGAGAAGGAGCAGGAACAAGTGACTCTCAGGTTCACCCTATTTGCAGAAGTTTTCAGGCTTTTTGCCACCTGCTCTTAGTTGTGGCTTTAAACTGAAAGAGAGGGGAGTGAGATGGAATATTGGGAAGGAATTCCTCCCTGGGAGGGTGGGGAGGGCTGGCACAGGGTGCCCAGAGAAGACCTGAGAGCCCCTAAAGAGGCTCCAGGAGAGCTGGAGAGGGAATTGGGACAAGGGATGGAGGGATAGGACACAAAGAAAGGCTTCCCACTGCCACAGGGCAGGATTAGTTGGGATATTGGGAAGGAATTCTTGGCTGTGAGGGTGTTGAGGGGCTGGGATGGAATTCCCAGAGCAGCTGTGGCTGCCCCTGGATCCCTGGAAGTGTCCAAGGCCAGGTGGGAGCAACGTGGTCTGGTGGAAGGTGTCCCTGCTTGTGGCAGGGCATGGAATGGGATGGGATTTAAGGTCCCTTCCAACCCAAAGCATCCTGGGATTCTCTGAATTCCGATTAAAGAGAGGAGGGAGGGATCTGAGAGCCTGCCCATCACAGGCTGGCAGGGTCATCAGGGACAGAAAAGCTGGAATCAGGGGTGGAAGAGGCAGAGAGGAGCAGCCCAAAGGAATTTGCTGGGACATTCCCAGTGCCTGTCTCATCCCCAGATCCTGGGTGGGAAGGGACTGCAAAAAAAACCCTCATGGAAATATTTTTAGTGAGAAAAAAACAAATCCTGGAAATATTTTTATTGAAAAAAAAACAAGTCATGGAAATATTTTTATTGAAAAAAACCCCCAACCTCATGGAAATATTTTTATTGAAAAAAATCTCAGGGAAATATTTTTATTGGAAAAAAAATCCTGGAAATATTTTTATTAAAAAAAATAACTCATGGAAATATTTTTATTGGATAAAAATCCTCATGGAAATATTTTTATTGAAAAAAAAAACCTCATGGAAATATTTTTATTGAAAAAAAACAACTCATGGAAATATTTTTATTGGAAAAAACCCAACCCATGGAAATGTTTTTATTAAAAAAAAACCAACTCATGGAAATATTTTTATTGGAAAAAAAACAACTCACGGAAATATTTTTATTGGATAAAAATCCTCATGGAAATATTTTTATTGAAAAAAACCCCAACCTATGGAAACATTTTTGTTGAAAAACAAACACCTCCTGGAAATATTTTTGTTGAAAAAAAACAACTCCTGGAAATATTTTTATTGAAAAAAAACCTCCTGGAAATATTTTTATTGAAAAAAACCAGCTCATGGAAATATTTTTATTGCAAAAAAGAAAACAACTCATGGAAATATTTTTATTGAAAAAAAACAACCCATGGAAATATTTTTATTGAGAAAAAACCTCCTGGAAATATTTTTATTGGAAAAAAACCTACTGGAAATATTTTTATTGGAAAAAAAACCTTCTGGAAATATTTTTATTAAAAAAAAAACTCATGGAAATATTTTTATTCAAAAAAAACAACTCATGGAAATATTTTTGTTGGGAAAAAATCCTCATGGAAATATTTTTATTGAAAAAAAAACCCAACTCTTGGAAATATTTTTATTGAAAAAAAACCCAACCTCATGGAAATATTTTTATTGAAAAAACCACCTCATGGAAATATTTTTATTGGATAAAAATCCTCATGGAAATATTTTTATTGAAAAAAAACAACTCATGGGAATATTTTTATTGGAAAAAAACCTCATGGAAATATTTTTATTGAAAAAAACCAACCCATGGAAATATTTTTATTGAAAAAAAACAACTCATGGAAATATTTTTATTGAAAACAACCATGTGAGGAGCTCCTGTGTGCCCCAAGAGCCTCCCCTCTGCCTGTTCTCAGCCTGTGCCAAGAAAAGCAGGTTTCAGTTTTAGTTTTCTTTATTTTTCCTTCTTTGTTCCTTATTTTTCACCTTCCCAGTGGCTGCAGAGGCTTTGGCTGGAGCTGCCCTGCCAGACCTTGCCCTGCCACTGGCTGGCTTGATGTTGGAGGATGTAGAAAAATAGGAAAGACCAGTTTCCCCAGAATGTTTAAAAGCCTCTGCACCCCAAAAAATGAGAGCCCACTGGTGGGAGATTAATTTGGGAGAGACAACCCCTCACCCAGAACTGAGCCTTCATGGCTTGGCTTGTCCCTTCCATCTGCTGCCCTTTGTGGAATCACAGAATAATGAAATGAAAACTCCAGATATTCAACATCACTCAACATTTCATGGAATCTGTGAGTCTGTAACCACAGAATCCCGGAATGGTTGGGGTTGGAAGGGACCTTAAAGCTCATCCAGTCCCACTCCTGCCATGGGCAGGGACACCTTCCTCTAGTCCAGGTTGTTCCAGCCTGGCCTTGGACACTTCCAGGGATCCAGGGGCAGCCTCAGCTTCTCTGGGAAATCCATCCCAGAATTTCCCTCTCCAGACACCTCTTGTGTCCTCTCCAGTATTCACACACAAAAAGGAATTTCCCATAGGAACGTTGTGCATCCCATGGAAGGATTGTTAGTCCAGGGGGGCTGTGCATCCATGGAATCACAGCATGGATTGGGTTGGAAGGGACACTTCCAGGAATTGGGCAGCCCCAGCTTCTTGGGGCAGCCTGTTCCAGGGCCTCCCCACCCTCCCAGGGAGGAATTCCTGCCCAGCATCCCACCTATCCCTGCCCTCTGGCAGTGGAAGTTGTTCCCCTTGTCCACTTCCCTTTCCCCCTTATTCTTGCTTTGAGTCCTGCTCTCCCAGTGGCTCCCTGAAATAAATCAATAATTTGGGTTGGATGACAGCTTATCCAGAAATTCCCTTTCAGTTTGGCCTTCATGGCCATGTCCCAGTGCACATTTGCTTTCTGAATTCCCCAAATATTCCCAGCTGATCCCCACTGTCGTGCCCAGGGACTGTGTCCTCCCCCCCTGCCCCAGCTGTGTAGTTTGACTCCAATAATGCAGAAATCAGGAGTTTTTAAAGCACAGGGATTTTTTTTTTCCCCTGCTTGAATTCAGTGGCCGTGGCAGAGCTGAGAGAGGAAAATCCAATCCATCTGCTGTGAAATGAACTCAGTCATCCTTCGGTTTATTGAGTGAGAGGGAGCACAAAACAAATCCACAGATGTCAAAAGCAGTCTACAAGGGATCATTCCACTGCTTTTTCCCCATTTGTTTCCTTGATTAAAATGATTTTTAAGCGATTCCTCTCTTAATTTAATACGACAAAATATAATTCACTTGAATATCCTCCACAACCCCTCTGCCAAGGTTTGTGCTTGGCCAAATTTCCTGGGAAAAGAGGGGGGGATGCTGGGGGGGGGAATTGCTGGTGCAGTGCAGGGATGGCTTGGCTGCACCTGCAGAGATGTGACAGGGAATTCTTGCTCCATTAAATTCACTGGGGGGTTCCTGCTGCTTTAGGTCCCCCCAGGGGGATCAACTGGTTTTTCTGAGGTGGAAAGAGTTGGTCTTTCAGCAGGGATTTATTCCTGGAGATTCTTCTGGAAGCGTTGGGCTGGAGATTCCTGGGGTAATATGGGATCATGGAGGGATTTGGGTTGGAAGGGATCTTAAAATCATCCAGTTCCACCCCCTGCCATGGGCAAGGACACCTTCCACCAGCCCAGGTTGCTCCAAGCTGGCCTTGGACATTTCCAGGGATGGAGCAACCACAGGTTCTCTGGGAATTCCATCCCAGCCCCTCCCCACCCTCCCAGGGAAGAATTTCTTCCCAATATCCCACCTAAACCAGCACATGGAATCGTGGAATGGTTTGGGTTGGAAGGGACCTTAAAGGTCATCCAGTCCCACCCCCTGCCATGGACCTGCCATAGCCCAGGTTGCTCCAAGCCCCGTCCAACCCTGTGCAGGATGTAGAAGAATTCCCAGCCTTCCACGAGAGTTATGGATGGGTCCTCTCAGGGGGATAGAAACTGTTATTCCACCCTCCCAGGAAACCCCTGAAATGGCTTGTCCAGCATCATCTGGGGAGACTGGGGCAGGAACTCACCTCCAGTCCCAATTATCCAACCCAGTTCTGTGCCTTATCCACAGGAAGGTCCTAATTCCCACAGAACTTCTCAGTGAGGGGATAGCTGAGGTCCCTCTGTATTTCTGAGTGTCTGTGGGAGTTCTCTGCACTCTGGAGCATCCCAAAAATCAGGAGTGGGACAAGCACACGATGGAAATGAAGAGGAAGAAGGACTATCTCGCTGAAACAGGACAAGATTATTCAGGAAAAGGCTTCTTCCTCTCCTAAGGCCATTGTTGTCTTATCAAATCCAATATCCTGAAATGAAAAGAAGGTCTTAAAAAGTGGAAATAGAGGAGTAATGACTGAAGAGCCAGCAGACATTGTTAGGTTAATATTCCAGTTGAAGAGCCGAGTTTAGTGGGACAGGATTTAAGACAGGATTTAAGGAAGGCACCGTTAGGGATTCTCCTGCTTTAATTTTCCAGCCAGAGCTGAAATGGGGGAAAATTTGGGCCCCTGCAAAGGTTCAGGTTGGTGGAGGGGCCGAGCAGCTGCAGTGGGATTTGGAACCAGGGAAGCAGCCTCAGGAATTCTGTTCCCCCTCTGCCAAGGGCACCAGTGCAGGTGGTGCCCAGGTCCCTCTGTCCCCTCTGCCCAGTCCCCACCCAGACCCAGGGCTGGCAACACCCCCAGGACACCATGGAATCCATGGCAATTCCAGGCAATCCCAAAGCCAGCATGGCAGGCTAAAGGAATGCTTAATTAAAAGCTGACACGGGAAGGGAAATTAAATTAATGTCCTAATTAATTCTTAGGGTTTAGTCCAAATAGGAACCTTAATGACTCCCCTTCCCCTTTTGCAGCGCTGCACTTACCTCTGGGCACTGATGGATTTGGGCTCATTTGGCCCCAATCCTGGAAAACATCCTCATTAAAAATTGTGGTGAAGCCCACATTTAATTCTATTCCTGCCATGCTTAATTGCTGGCCTGCACAAGGATGGATTCAGGATTAAAAAATGTGGTGCTATTGGGAAAAATTTGCATAATTTTGCTGATTTGACTCTTAAAAACTTCACTTACCGACCTGTATTGGAATAAAATCAGTTAAATTAATAATAAATTAATAAAGAGAGTTAGTCAGAGTTACAGTGGGTTTTTTATTACAGCCATCTTAGTGGAATTGGTATTTTTGTAGCATCACTTCCTTATGATGAAGAAGAATGGAAAGTCTACTGGAGCAGCAAGTTTTCCATGAGGGAAAATGAGAACAGGAGAAGAATTGGAAGGATTGAGGCAGCACATTCACGCTTCCAAGGTTCATTTCCTTTAACAACTCCTGCTTTATTCGTGGCAGAGGGGGAAGTACAGCAGAGTGGGAAACTCAGAATGCTGGGATATTTATGTTGCTCTGCTGGCTGGAAAATGAGCTTCATGGAATGGCTTTTGCATCCCCCCCCGGAGCTGGGGAAGCAAGACCCCAGTGTGGTGCCTGAAGAGCTGCTCTCTGTTCTTTGGGAAGGTGGGAGGGATTTGGGGCCTGTCTGGAGGGAACAGGCTGGATAATGCACGTGGAGAGGTGGATAAATTGCTGAAAGGTCTGTTTTTTGGGATCCAGGGCTCTGCAGAAAAGCAGAGGATGGAATGGTCCCACCTGTGCCCCAGCAGCTGCATGAGGAGCTCTGCAGTGGTGCCTCGTGAGCTCGTGTTTTGGGGATTCATGGATTCAGCCCTGGAGGGATCCCTGGGGCAGGAACATCACCCTGGGAGTCCTGGGAGTCAGTCCTGGCAGGGAGTCAGTCCTGCAGAGCAGCAGTGAAATGGTTTCCTGGCTTCCAACCCTTCAAACTGCTGGTTTTTTTCTTTCCTTTCCATTCTGAGATGAGGAAAGCTGCAGGTTGGATTCATTGTGGGCTCTTCCTGCTGGGAATCTTAACAGGGCCAAGCTCAGGCTGTGCCCAGCAAGAAGCAGAGCTTCTCTTGTCTGAGATTCCCAACACATCAACACCCGGCTGGGCTCGATGTGAAGTGTAAAAACTCCGTGGATAAAACTGGGATTGGGCTCTGAATGAAAGGGAATGAGGAGGGAAAGGCACAGCAGGATCCTGCCCACCCATCCCAGCACCTCCTCAAGCTGGGATTTCACTGCTCAGGGGTTACAGGACCAACAGAGGGGAAAAGGTGGAATCACAGAATCCTTTAGGTTGGAAAAGACCTCTAAGACCATCAAATCCCAGAATGGGTTGGGTTGGAAGGGACCTTAAATCCCATCCAGTGCCAATCCCTGCCATGGGCAGGGACACCTTTCACTAGCCCAGGGACACCTCCCACTAGCCCAGGTTGCTCCAACCTGGCCTTGGACACTTCCAGGGATCCAGGGGCAGCCACAGCTCCTCTGGGAATTCCATCCCAGCTCCTCCCCACCCTCCCAGGGAAGAATTTCTTCCCAATATCCCACCTAAACCAGCAGAAGGAATCATGGAATGGTTTGGGTTGGAAGGGACCTTAAAGATCCTCGAGTTCCACCTCAGCCATGGGCAGGGACACCTCCCACTGTCCCAGGGCAGAAGAGCTCCTGAGGTCACGGGAGGCATTAAAAAACTGTGTGTTTGTATCAAACAAATCCCAACTTTAGAGCTCTTTCCTACTTTGCCTTTTGGGTGGAGCCCTCCAAGTTCTCTCCAGAGTGCCCTGAGGTTTCCCTGCACTGGCAGACAAGCCCAGGGCAAGTTGAGGTGCTCATCAATCTCATGGTTCCTGCAGACTGGCTTTTTGAAAGAAAAATAAATTAAAGATGTTTTCATAATTATTAAGAAAAACGCCACCAGGCTGAGAAATCACCTGAAGAGGTGGCACTGACTCCCTTGGGATCAGGTTCCCATGGAAATCCAGGGGAGTTTGGCAGTGGTGCTGCTCAGGGTTATTGATTGGTGGCTGAGGGATGAGCCTCGGGGCTCTGCAGGTGCACTTTTCTCTCTCCAGTCGCTTTTTCACCCTCTCAGCTTTGATAGAAAATTGGTTCTGGAAGTTTCAGAGCCTGGACTTGTTTTGTAAAGCTCAGGCTGCTGCAAGGGCTGGGTGGTTGAGGGTGGGGAGGGCTGGCACAGGGTGCCCAGAGAAGACCTGAGAGCCCCTTCCAGGGCCTAAAGGGGCTCCAGGAGAGCTGGAGAGGGACTGGGGACAAGGGATGGAGGGACGGGACACAGGGAATGGATTCAAACAAACAGAGGGCAGGGATAGATGGGATATTGGGAAGGAATTCTTGGCTGTGAGGGGGGGTGATGCCCTGGCACAGGTTGCCCAGAGAAGCTGTGGCTGCCCCTGGATCCCTGGAAGTGTCCAAGGCCAGGTTGGAGCAATCTGGGCTAGTGGAAGGTGTCCCTGCCCATGGCAGGGGGTGGCACTGGGTGGGATTTAAGTCCCTTCCAACCCATTCTGGGATTCTTTGATTCATTTCCTAAGCCCTGTTGAGATCCCAGTTTGAATACTTGGGAGACAACAGAACTGGGCTGGTCCTGTCCTTTGGTGGGCAGGGGGAAATCCTCTCCAGAAACCCTCTGTGTCCTCTCCAACATCACACACAAAAAGGAATTCCCAGAGGAACTTTCCTGTATGGAATGACTGTCAGTCCAGGGGTCTGTGCATCCATGGAATCACAGCAAGGTTTGGATTGGAAGGGACCTTTAAGATTATTTAATTCCACCCCCTGCCACGGGCAGGGACACCTCCCACCATCCCAGGTTGCTCCAACCTGGCTTTGGACACTTCCAGGGATCCAGGGGCGGCCACAGCTTCTCTGGGTAACCTGTGCCAGGGCCTCCCCACCTTCCCAGTAAAGAATTCCTTCCCAGTATTCCATCTATCCCTGTCCTGTGGCAGTGGAAGCCATTCCTTGTTATCCCTACAGATCCAGCTCCCCCAGAAATGATCCCACAGGGATCGTGGGTGTGTTCAGCATCAGGGCAGGATGAAAATCCATCCCATTGTGGATCCAGCTCTGATCCCTGGATATCTGAGGTGCTGGAGTGTTTCTCACCCTCTGGCTCTAGATGTGAAATAGTTTTTTAGGAGCAGCTCCTCCCTGGTGGGCTCTGCAGGATGAGTCAGTGCCCTTCAGAGAGGAACTGGGAATCAACAGATCCCTGGGAATTAGATAATGCACTAAAACATGGAGATGCACAAAGGCCTGGGAATTGGGATGGTGACTAATGGCTCGGTGGGAATACACAGGGAAACCAGCTCTGGCAGACAACAATCCTTCTGGAAGCTTCTGGGAGCCCCAGTGCACTCGTGGGGGGGGGTGAGGGGGTGGGAAAGGGAGCTCAGGGATCAAAAACGAATCCCTACAAGGCTCTGAAGGACTGGAAGTGCCCCAGGATTGTTTGCTGGGAAATCAGCTGCAGGTGCTGCCCCTGAGGCCGGATTAGGGAGAGATCAGTGGGGGCAGCTGATTATTCCCTTTCCCTCAGCAGGGAGGAGACTCATCCCGAGCTTTGTGTCCAGTCCTGTGCTCCCAGCAGGAGAGAGACATGGACACACCAGATCCCCATCCCTGGAAGTGTCCAAGGCCAGGCTGGATGGGGCTTGGAGCAGCCTGGGCTTGTGGAAGGTGTCCCTGCCCATGGCAGGGGCTGGAATTAAATAATCTTGAAGGTCCCTCCCAACCCAAACCAGTCTGGGATTCCATGTGCTGGTTTAGATGGGATATTGGAAGGAATTCTTCCCTGTGAGGGTGGGGGGACACTGGCACAGGTTGCCCAGAGAGGTTGTGGCTGTCCCTCAATCCCTTATTTAGCACTGAGGTCTCCAGGGAGACCTGAGAGCCCCTTCCAGGGCCTAAAGGGGCTCCAGGAGAGCTGGAGAGGGACTGGGGACAAGGGATGGAGGGACAGGACACAGGGAATGGCTTCAAACAAACAGAGGGCAGGGAGAGATGGGATATTGGGAAGGAATTGTTGGCTCTAAGAGTAGGGAGGGGTTGGGCTGGAATTCCCAGAGAAGCTGTGGCTGCCCCTGGATCCCTGGAAGTGTCCAAGGTCAGGTTGGAGCAGCCTGGGCTAGTGGAAGGTGTCCCTGCCCATGGCAGGGGGTGGCACTGGATGATCCTAAATGTCCCTTCCAGCCCAAGTCATTCCATGATTCCGTGTTCTGTGATCCCACCTTCCCCTCACCGCCCAGGAATGTGCTCGGGGCTGTCTCAGATCTTCCTCTCCAAATGTCCCGGGAGCCACCTCCCAACCTTCCCTGTCCCTTTGATCTGAGGAACGTCGGGAGCTGCTGGAAACAACGAGCCGCTGAGCTCCCGAATTCCACATTCCTGGCAGGAACAGGAGCTGCCAGCGGCAGGAACAGGAGCTGCCGGCTGTGCTGCTCCAGCCCCTTCCCTGGCACCGGGAGTGGGATTGTTCCTCCAAACACGGGATGGCCCCGGGCAGTGCCGGGAATTGCATCCCGGCCAGCTGGGGGAGGGAAAGTCAGGGACAATCCTCAACCAAATCCATCCTCCCGCTTGGCTCTGCCCTTCCCAGCTCCAGGTGCTGCTTCCCGCTGCTCCCCAGGGCCGGGGAGGGAAAGGAGGATCAGAAAATACGGCTGGGATTGTTCTGGGATAAAAGGGGCGTTGGAATCCATGGGGTGATGCCGCGGAAAGAGGGAAGGCTGGAATATGGGGATTCCGGGATGTTGAATCAGGAATACAGGGATTCCTGGCTGTTAAATCGGGAATGCAGGGATTCCTGGCTTTTGAATACAGGAATTCCTGGCTGTTAAATCAGGAATACAGGGATTCATGGCTGTTGAATACAGGGATTTATGGCTCTTAAATCGGGAATACAGGGATTCCTGGCTGTTAAATTTGGAATACAGGGATTCCTGGCTGTTAAATTGGGAATACAGAGACTCCTGGCTCCTGACCAGGAATATAGGAATTCTTGGCTGTTTAATCAGGAATACAAGGATTCCTGGCTGTTTAATCAGAAATACAAGGATTCCTGGTTGTTTAATCAGGAATACAGGGATTTCTAGCTGTTGACCAGGAATATAGGAATTCCTGGCTGTTTAATCAGGAATACAGGGATTCCTGGCTTTTGAATAGAGGGATTCCTGGCTGTTGATCAGGAATACATGGATTCATGGATGTTGAATACAGGGATTCCTGGCTGTTTAATCAGGAATACAGGAATTTCTGGCTGTTAAATCAGGAATATAGGAATTCCTGGCTCTTAAATCAGGAATACAGGGATTCCTGGCTTTTGAATACAGGGATTCCTGGCTGTTAAATCAGGAATACAGGGATTTCTGGCTGTTGGTCAGGAATACAGGGATTAATGGCTGTTAAATCAGGAATCCAGGGATCCATTGTATGATGGTGTCATGTGCAGTCACTGAGCAGAGCCAAATAAAAACAACCTCATATATCTAATTATCTGCCCATTATCTGTGTTATCTACACTCATATCTAGTAATCACTATTAATATTAATAATTAATTGTATTGTTGTTGTTGTTGATTCTTCTATAACTAATATTGACTGTAATTAGATAATATCCAGATTATAATACCGAAATTATCTATATTATCACATTCCTCTAAAAATATCTGCCACAGGCAGAAGGTTTTATCCCCTTCCTGGAGATGAGAGGCTCTGCTGGAGAAAAATGAACATTATTTCCTCTATATTTCTCTTTCTCTCTCATTTATTGACTCCTTTTCATGGCAGTGACCAGACCTGGAGTCCCTCCATTCCCAAGATCGTGTGTTAATCCATCAGGAGAGAATCCTGGGATATTTTGTGGTGATACTGGTATAAATATACAAATTATATATTTAGATTTAGCCCCAAGAAAGGACTTCACTGGGTCAGAAACATGGCTGTGGTTTTATTTTCTAATTCCTGATAGCATTTTTATTTTTTTAATTCCTGAAGGTATTTTTATTTTTCTAATTCCCGAGGGTATTTTTATTTTTCCAATTCCTGATGATATTTTTATTTTTAATTCCTGATGATATTTTTATTTTTTAATTCCTGATGGCATTTTTATTTTTCTAATTCTTGATGGTATTTTTATTTTTTAATTCCTGATGACATTTTTATTTTCTAATTCATGATGGTATTTTTATTTTCTAATTCATGATGGCATTTTTATTTTTCTAATTTCTGATGGCATTTTTATTTTTAATTCCCGAGGGTATTTTTTTTTTCTAATTCCTGATGGTATTTTTATCTTCTAATTCATGATGATATTCTTATTTTCTAATTCCATATGGTATTTTTATTTTCTAATTCATAATGACATTTTTATTTTCTAATTCCTGATGGAATTTTTATTTTCTAATTCATGATGGTATTTTTATTTTCTAATTCCTGATAGCATTTTATTTTCTAATTCATGATGACATTTTTATTTTCTAATTCCTGATGACATTTTTATTTTCTAATTTATGATGGCATTTTTACTTTTAATTCCCGAGGGTATTTTTATTTTTCTAATTCTTGATGGAATTTTTATTTTTCTAATTTGTGATTAAATTTTTATTTTTTAATTCCTGATGAAGTTTTTGGTTTTCTATTTCATGATGGAATTTTTATTTTTAAATTCCCACGGGCATTTTAATTTTTCCAATTTGCGATGACATTTTTATTTTATAATTTGTGATGGCATTTTTATTTTCTAATTCCTGACGGCATTTTTATTTTCTAATTCCTGATGGAATTTTTATATTTTTTAATTCCTGATGGCATTTTTATATTTCTAATTCCTGATGATATTTTTATTTTCTTGATTCCTGATGGCATCTTTTTATTTTTCAATCCTGCTGCTGCTCTCTCCTGCAGTTTGTTCCTTGGAAACAGGAGCTGTGCTGAGATGTTTCCCCCACCCTGAGCCTTGCAGGAATTTCCAGGAAATGGTGATTTTCACTCCAAATGTTTGGGTTGGGGAGGACATGGACGATTCCAGGGGTTCAGGGGTCACTTTTTCCCCAGGAATGTTCAATCCCTCCCTTCACCACCAAGGATCAGGGCAGGAAATCCAGATCCATCCCCATAAATTCCCTGAAGTGTCTGGAGCCTCCCCAGGAGCTGCTGTGGGAGGAGGGTTTGGCCCAGAAGAGTTATTTTTGCTCAGACAAAACACAGGCTCTGGATTCTTCTGTCACAGAAACTTCATTTTATTTGGAAAGAAAAAAAAAATATGATGCAAGTGCTGCTTTCAGCTGCTTTGGGGTAAACTGGAACTCACTGTTCAGTCAGAAATCACCTTTATTTTGCTGCTCTGACCCCAAATTCTTGACCCCAAACCGTTCCCTCTCCAGGGGAAATGCAAATCCAGGGATCCAGGGCTGTCCTTCTCCTCCTGGAGGATGAAGACATTTCCCAGTTCTGAGAGTGGGACATGGCATTTGGGGAGAAATTTGGGGATGGGGATGTTGTGCCTTCAACACCCTGAAGGGCTTTCTTGGTTTCTGGGCCTTCGGGGTTGGGAGGGGGTTTTAGGGACAACCAGGAGACCTCTGGCTGCAGATGGGGAATGTCAGGACACTGAGAGTCCAAATGTTGCCTCGTGCCACTAAATCATGGATATTCCCTGGAATGGTTTGGGTTGGAAGGGACCTTAAAGTCCATCCAGTCCCACTCCTGCCATGGGCAGGGACACCTTCCACCAGCCCAGGCTGCTCCAATCTGTCCTTGGACACTTCCAGGGATCCAGGGGCATCCAATATTTTTTCCCAATATCCAATCAAAACCAACATGTGGAATTGTGGATTGGTTTGGGTTGGAAGGGACATTAAAGCCCATCCAGTGCCACCCCTGCCATGGGCAGGGACACCTTCCACTAGCCCAAGCCCTGTCCAAACTGGCCTGGAACACTTCTCTGGGAATTCCATCCCACCCTCACAGCCAAGAATTCCTTTCCAATATCCCACCTAAATGTTCCCTCTGTTGGTTTAAAACTGTTCCTCCTTGTCCTGTCTCCATCTGTGTCCCATCACCTCCCAGGGGCAGGGACACTTCCACAGGAAGAATTCCACCTTCCAATCTAACCAGACCCCCTGCCCACCTCTGGGAGCAGTTCCTGGGAAAGGGTGAAAGTCCCCACTGTTTGGGAAGAGGGGAAATTTGGAATTTTCACTGGTCTAGCAAATGTCAAGTCACCTGGAAAACAACAGCTCCAGCCTGGGACACACAACGTGTTGCCCTGGGAGGTGTTGGAGCTCACAGATTTTTTCTCTAACGTGTTAAAAACCCCCAAACAGAGGGTGTGAGTGGAAACCCTGATCCTGCAAAGCCTCAGCTGCTGCTCTGAGTCCCTTTCCTGGTCTCTGGAAGAGGTGCTGGCCCAGCCCCGGGCAGGATGGATGCAGCACAGCTCCCGGAGGGTGTGAGAAGTCACACCCTGAGCGGGCTGAAGTGCTGCTGACGGATCTTTGCAAAGCTGCAAACTGCCTTTTCCCTGCTCCTGCACTTCTCTGGCACCTGTCAGGGGAGATTAGGAGAGAGAAGATGACACGGAATTAAGGAAGAGATTTCTGGTGGCCCGAGATGGGGGTAAAGCCCACGGTGCTCCAGCCTGGGTATCAGAGTTCTGCTTCTTATTAGCAAAGAAAATTCAAAGCACACCAGTGAAATGGTCTGTGCTCTGCTGCTGGGCCTGAGAAAACAGGGAGGAGATTTCTTTCCACTGAGAAAAGGAGGATATTTCAAGTGAATTGCTTTGGAAAGCAAACTGCCATCTTTTAGCACCTAATTTAAGATGCTTTAAGACAAGCTGGTGGGGAGGTGGTGAAGGCTCAAGAATTCCTTCAAACCATAATCTTGGAGCAATTGGGGAAGCAGGAGTTACCAGAGGAGCTGTGGCTGCCCCATCCCTGGAAGTGGCCAAGGCCAGGCTGGACTTGGAGCAATCTGGGATAGTGGGAGGTGTCCCTGCCCATGGCAGGGGGTGGAACAGGATGATTTTAAGGTCCTTTCCAACCCAACCCATTCCAGGATGCTGTGATTTTTATCACTCCGGGTGCAAGTCCATGGATGGAGCTGGAAGAACCTCCAGGCACTGAAAGACTCGTAATTCAGTGAGATTATCCTGGATTTTTGTGCTCTGGTGACCAAAGGCAGAGGCTGCTGTTGATGGGATGAGGTGACATTGTCTGGGGAGTCCTAAACAGGGAGGAAAACAACTCAGGGCTTTGTAGGGTATTTATTGGGGTTTGGAAACGGCTTCAGGTTGTTCCAGGGGAGGTTCAGGTTGGATATTGGGAAAATTCCTCCATGGAAAAGGTTGTCCAGCCCTGGAACAGGCTGTCCAGGGCAGGGGTGGAGTGGCCATCCCTGGGGGGATTGAACAGCCCTGGGGATGTGGCCCTTGGGGACACGGGGCAGTGGTGGCCTGGGCAGTGCTGGGGGATGGTTGGACTCAATCTTAGAGGGCTTTCCCAACCCAAACAATTCCCTGATTCTGTGATTTCTCTTGCTGAGTGTCAAGAATTTTCATGGTACAACTTTTGTGAGGAAGAGGAAACAACTCCCTCCCTGTCTTTGAGGAGCTGGGGAGGTACAAGGTGTGTGGAAATGTTTTATAAAACAGCCAGATCCCCTTTAAGAATTATTGTCCTCGGAGCAAAGCTCACTTGTGCTTCCGAAAACATCTTCAATTTGGATTCTTTAAACTTCCTGAGAATTTTTTTTCCCCTTTGGAAACAGCAACATTCCTCTCTTTCTCCGCTGTTTCACCAGAGTAAAAAAAAAAAAACCACTTTCCATGAACTCTTTGTCCTTTTTTTTTTTTTCCTTTAAGGTTTCCTAGTTTTTCTGCCAGTGAAACCATGTACTTCCCATTCCTCTCCCCAGGTTGGGAGTTGATTCCCGTGGCGGATCCGGGCGGTGATGCCTGCACTGATCTCAGCCAGGGGTTATTTTTATTCACAGATATCAGCAGCTCTTTGTCACGCTCCCCTGCAACGTGGGACTCACATTTCTGTGGTTTGGGGAGATGTAACTCACTTTCTGTTTAATCCACTGTCTGTCAAAGGCAGAGATTTAGGATGGAACACTCCAGGCTTTCTGACACGGCTCCCCATTTTTTTCTATCCCTGTGTTTATTTATTCTCTGGCGTTTGTTGGGTTGGGAGCACAAGGAAGTTGGGTTTGCAATCGGTGTCATTTGAGGAAAGTCTCTCTGTGAGTGGAATGGGCTGTGGATGGGACTCTGCCAGGATTCTGGAATATTAAATATGTCCTGGTGACAGATTGGGCTGTCAATCCAGCTCTGCCTGCAGGGAAGTCGTGGAATCATGGAACGGTTTGGATTGGAAGGGACCTTCAAAATTATTTAATTCCAGCCCCTGCCATGGGCAGGGACACCTTCCACTAGCCCAGGTTGTTCCAACCTTGGACACTTCCAGGGATCCAGGGGCAGCCACAACTGCTCTGGGAATTCCAACCCAGCCTCTCCTCACCCTCCCAGGGAACAATTCCTTCCCTGTATCCCCGGCCTTGGACACTTCAGAAGTTTTCCCCCTCTTGTTTCTTCTCTGATTTAAAGATTCCAAAAGCCACAATGGTGCTGCTCCCCTGGGTGAAGCACTTGGAGACCATGGAGCAGAACTTCTTGGGAAGAACCAGGGGGGGCTTTGTCAGGGGGAGCTGAGGTGACCATGGCCACAGAGAGCTGAGGTGACCATGGCCATGGAGAGGTGACCATGACAATGGAGAGGTGAGGTGACCATGGCCATGGAGAGGTGACCATGGCCATGGAGAGCTGAGGTGATCATGGCCATGGAGAGGTGATCATGGCCACAGAGAGGTGAGGTGACCATGGTCACAGAGAGCTGAGGTGACCATGACCAGAGAGGTGAGGTGATCATGTCCATGGAGAGGTGACCATGGCCATGGGGAGCTGAGGTGATCATGGCCACAGAGAGCTGAGGTGACCATGGCCATGGAGAAGTGAGGTGACCATGGCCATGGAGAGGTGACCATGGCCATGGAGAGCTGAGGTGACCTGCAAATGGTGACAAGCAGGAACAACAACTCCAACCCTTCCTGAGGAGGAGGAGGAGGAGGTGCTGCCGGGTGGTACAAAGTGGGTCACACACTCTGCAGAGCTGGAAGGGCCCCAGGAGGCTCAGGGACACGTCAGTCTCCTGTCACACCTGTCAGCTCAGTGCTGTCACCTCCCTGTGTCTGTCACCCGTCCCGGAGCGCTCGGGATAAACCCAGACACGAGGCAGGAGGAGGAACACTCCCAGCTGCTGTCAGGCTTCCAAGGGGGAGCTGAGAACAGCCCTGGCCCTGGCTGGCACCCTGTCACCCCCTTCCCCAGGCTGTCACCACCCCAGCATCCCCAGGAGCATCTCCAAGGCTCCGAGGTGACTCACACCCACCCAGAGCTCCTGCCTAAAAATACCCCCGGGGAGCTCTGCAGCCCTTCCCCAAAGGGACCAGGAGATGCAGGAGTGTGGGTGTCATCCTTCCAGGGAATAAAAAGCCTCTGGAAGATCCTCAGGGCTGATCTCTGCAGCCCAGGCCCCGTCACAGGGAGCTTTGCTGGGGCTGAGAAGCTTCTGTGGGAGCAGGGGCTTGGTTTAGGTTATTTTGGGTGACTCCCTCCTGGCTGACGTGTCCCCAAACGGGACTTTTGTCTCTCTGCAGTGAAGGTGGGAAAAAATTGTCGTGTCTGACAACAGATTTGGAGTTTCCTAGAGAAATTGGGCTTGGGAAGTCCTTCCTGTGGGCTGCTCGAGGTGATCAGGAAGGGAAACAGTCCTTCCTAAGGGATGCTTGGTGGGATAAGGAAGGAAATGGTCCTTCCTAAGGAAGGATAAGGAAGGAATTAGTTTTTCCTAAGGACTGATTAAGATGATGAGGAAGGAAATAGTCCTTCCTAAGGGCTGATTAATATGACAAGGAAGGAAATAGTCCTTCTTGAAGACTGGTTAATATAAGGAAGGAATTAATCCTTCCTAAGGCTTGATTAATATTAAGAGGGAGGAAATAGTCTTTTCTAAGGCCTGATTAATATAAGGAAGGGGATAGTCCTTCCTAAGGGCTGATTAATAGGATAAGGAAGGAATTAATCTTTCCTAAAGGCTGATTAAGATGATGAGGAAGGAAATAGTCCTTCCTAAAGGCTGATTAATGTAAGGAAGGAAATAATCCTTCCTAAGGTTTGATTAATATTAAGAGGAAGGAAATAGTCCTTCCTAAGGGCTGATTAATATAAAGAGGAAGGAATTAATCTTTCCTAAAGGCTGATTAAGATGATGAGGAAGGAAATAGTCCTCCCTAGGGTTGCTTGTTAGGATAAGGAAGGAACCCCCCCCCCATGAGGTGCCATCAGTGGGTTGGAGGAGGAGCACAGGTCTCCCTGGATGGACAGTGGTAGGTAACACACAGTGAGAGGGAAGGTCCTGGTCCCCAACGGTCCAAACCAGATCAAATTTAATCAGATGTAAAACTCAGAATTATTTAGGTCTGGTCTAAGGCCAGCAGTCGGGTCTGGACATCCCTCCTGGGCAGGATGGCTCCTGCTAAGCCGTGAGAAATTAAAGGTGAACCCGAGCCCTTAGAGCTCTGGGGATCCTGGGGAGTTACTGCAGGGAAACAAATCTCCTGGAATGAGTGTGGGCTTCCTGCTCTCCCTTGGGATCCTCGTTCCCTCTCACCTGCTGGCAGCTGATAAATTTGGAGGCTCCAAACAGCACCAAAGCCAATGTTGAGGTGAGAGAGAGCAACGAGCCCTGCTGGGATGGCAGCAGACAGAGAGCTGGGCTGCGTCACCGGGAAGATCTGGGAGAAGGGAGGGTTGGAACAGCCTCCCATGGGATTGGGAGCAGACAGGGAGATAAAGGATGCTCTGGGAGCCCTTCTCCATCCCTGCTGTGAGTCAGTGTGGGTTGTGCTGTCAGGGGCACTCAGAGGAGCATTACTTTGGGATTAGGCAATTCTGATCCCCCTGGAGCAGGAGGGGATGGATGATGTGAATCCATGGATGCTCTGGACAAGGGACAGGAGGGCTGAGGACATTTGTCAGCCTTGGATGAGCCTCTTCCCTGATGGAATTCCAGTGTCCTCGTCGCTCTAAGGGAGTTTTATTGCTCCTTAGTGAGAGGTGAGGGAGGGAACAGCTGAGAGGGGATTTATGAGGCTTTGCAGCCCCAGCTGCAGAAACTGGGGCAGAAATGGAGCAACTGAGCTTAAAACTGGGGCTTGGAGCTGTTTCTGCTGCGTGTGGGGATGCACAGAGAGCTCAGGGGATGCTGAGATCACTCCATGCCCTTCCCAGCCTCTCCCAGGTTTCTGAGTTCCCAGCACGGCTGATCTGCCACTTTATCCTGATTAGTCAGTGTAATTTATTAATTTATTGATTACTTATTTATGTGCTGGGGGACGAGTCCCACGTCAGCCCCTGGCAAGAGAGCAGCACAGAGCCAGCCTGGAGCCAGGTGACAGATGGGCAGGACACAGGCACCTGCTTTGGAGCCAAATTTCACTTTGCTTTGCATTTGGGGATTCAACCAGTTTGTCTCCAGCACAAACCCATGGTGGTGTCTGGTAAAATTTGGGCCTCTGGGTATCTCTAGGTCGAGGTTTCTGCACTTGAGCTTGACCTCTGACTTCAGTCCAACTGCAAAATCTAGGATTAGGTAATTTTTTCGTTCTGGCTGTGTGTGACTTGCAGGAGCTGTTGACTGTGAGACAAAGAAATGCTCCTGACAGGATATGTGGCTTTTTCCCCTCTGGCTTTTTCCCCCCTCTCCTTTGAGTTCTTAACCTGAGACAAGTTGTGTTTGGGAATCAGGATGTGCCAGAGCAATCCAAGTTAAAGAGAAGATGAGGATGGAATAATTCATCCAGCTCCACACCACCAGAAGTGGCTGCTGGAGGCTCCTTTTCATTGGAATTCTGTTAAAATTGCCAACTTCCAGACTCGGGAGCGAGTTGGAGGAGGCTGTGACAAGGTTTTGGTGGCACCAACACTCCGAGGATGTTTCCATGTGGAGCATATGGTTTGTGTCTCCTTGGAGCCCCTGCTTCAGCACGAGGCACTGACTCACTGCTGGGGAAGGGTTTGGGGCTTTTTTGGGTTTCTTTTAACAAGGGATGTCTCTTGGGATAAACTCAGGCCTCTTGAAGGCTTGAAGTGGTGCCAGACAGAGGGAGCAGCAGGTAGAGCTGGGTAGGTCACCTCCTGTCTGCATCAGGAGGGGGACAGGGGAACTCCAGGTGCTTCAGATCTCAGAGTCATGGAATGGTTTGGGTTGGAAGGGACATTAAAGCCCATCCAGTGCCACCCCCTGCCATGGGCAGGGACACCTTTCACTAGCCCAGGTTGCTCCAAGCCACATCCAACCTGACCTTGGACACTTGCAGGGATCCAGGGGCAGCCACAGCTTCCCTGGGAATTCCAGCCCAGCCCCTCACCACCCTCCCAGGGAACAATTTCCTCTTTATCTCTCATCTAAGCCTATTTTCTTACCATCAGCCCTTTTCTTTCCACATTAATGTGACCATTTGCTCCCGAGCCAGGAAGAAACCTCCCTTCAGGAGCAGCTCCATCCTCAGCTCCTGCTCCTCTCCTTGACTGCCCTGCAAACCCCAGAGCTGAGGGGTGGGACAGGGAGCACGAGTGCCATGAGGAGACACTCAGGGTGGGAACAGAGTCCTTTCCAGGAGATCTGTGGCCTCCTCAGCTCCCCTGAAACCCTCCCAGCTGCCCTTTCCTTCTGCCCTTGTGCTGCCTCACTGATGTTGAGCAGAGTTTAAGGGACTCAGACAGATCCTCGAGCCCAAACTGAACCCCAGCCCCCCCCAAACAGAGTCCCACAGACCCCGAGGGGACATTAAAATCATCCAGTGCCACCCCCTGCCACGAGCAGGGACACCTCCCACCAGCCCAGGTTGCTCCAAGCCTTGTCCAACCCGGCCTTGGACACTTCCAGGGATCCAGGGGCAGCCACAGCTCCTCTGGCAGTTCCATCCCAGCTCCTCCCCACCCTCACAGACAAAAATTCCTCCCCAGTATCCCACCCAACCCTGCCCTCTGGGTTCAACCCATCCACTTGGACTGTCTGCTGTTGCTCTGCAGTTTTGCAGCCTCTCCCTCCCTCCTGCTGCCACCGAAACCTTGGGTTTGGAGATAAAAATTAATGTGCTACATCGGCTGCTAAAGCGGTAGAATAATGTGGATGTGCACAAATATCCGGCTCATTATGAGCACCGTTAGTTCTCCATAAAAACCTGAAGTTGTGGAGCCCAAAAGACATCTGCCTCGTGTCTAAATCCCTGGGTTTATGTCCCAGAGCCAACATGTCCAGCCTGGCTGTGGTGTGTGCTCTTCCCCTCACAAATGCCTGGCACAGCCCAGACCTGCAGGGTGAGCTCCGACCAGACGAGATTGCAGTAATGGGCAGGAGGAGAAGCATTAACACAATAAATAACAGTTCACTTCTCAGTGCAGCAGCTCAGAGCTCTTGATTCCCATCAGATCCCTGTGGTAGAGTGTTCAGCGTGGGGGAATGAGGCGTTCAGAGGGAAAACCAATTGCCCAAAATCTTCCGTGGTCCTCGACTCCCTCCCTGCTCCGAGCAGCCAACAGACCTTTCCTTTCCCCATGGATTGAGTCGTGTGTGTGACCATAAATTATTGATGTGCTCTGGCTCCTCTGGCTGCCCTCTGGATGAATCCTTTGGAGTGAGAATTATCTCCTGCCACGATCTGGAGCAGTGCAAAGCCGTGCAGGAGAGGTCGCGGCTCGGGAGCGGCGACATGAGAAATGTTTGTAACATTCTCAGACGCTTCAGTAACACGAGTCCTCTGCTTGGAGAGATGTGTACGTTCCTAAACCGAGCATTCATTTACTTCCTCGGATGTTTCTGGGCTTCTCTCAATAACTGCAGGGCCAGGGAAGCTCCAGGTTTTTCCCTGGGGGCAGTGCAGGTGTCTGGGTGCTGGGGCTGGGTGGGAACACATTTTTCCTCCTGTGGAAGGTTGTGGCTGTGAATCCAAGCCCCAAACTTGAGGTTGTCCCTGAGAGGTGAGGGAGGCAACAGCCTCAACATATTTGGCTGAAACAACCTGTCCTGGGGCTTTCCTGAGGTGTCCAAGACCAGGCTGGACAGAGCTGGTGGAAGGTGTCCCTGCCCACGGAACGAGATGAACTTCAAGGTCCCCTCCAACTCAAACCATTTCACGGTTTCATGATCATAAAATCCAGGCCAAGGGACAAATTTGAGTGACACCCAGCAGGGGTGGTTTGGTTTAGGTAGATCCCTTCTGCCCTTGCCTTCCCCACACCTCAAGATGATTCTTCCACATCCGCAGAGACTTTTGTGTGACATCAGTGCCTTGTCCTTTGCACAGGCTCTGCTTTCACCCGCAGCAACTGCATCTCATCCTGTCTCAGATCAATCCCAAAAGCCTGGAGAACTCTCCCAGCACATCCTTTGTCAAAGGGCTTTGCCCCCAGCCACGTTTGGAACACCCAGAGCACGCCAAGGGAACGAGCAAATCCACTGACTTCCTGTATCCAAATATTTTCTGGGAATGTGGCATCAAAACCATCACCTGACACAAATCACCTGTTTCCTTCCTCTTTTCCTGCCTCCCCCTCTTCCCATGGGAGGGAAAACAAAGGCCTCCTTTGGGGTGGTGTTTGCAGTGCCGTTGTCTCCAGTGCAACCCTGACATTTCCTCCCAAAGCAGCACCTCCTGCCTCCCCAGAACACATGAAAGTTTCAAGATGTCTCGGAGTCAGCCCGGAGCAAAGCAGCTCAGACGGATGTGCCTGGCTGGGGATGCTTCCAGCCCCCTCCAAGAGCTCCTTCAGCCCAAACAGGGGCACACAACACGTTTCTTGCGGGCTCTCTGTGCCAGTGACATCCCCAGGAGCAGGTTGGAAGGGAGGAGAGGCAGATGGAGGTGAAGAGGTGATGAAAAGCAGCCATGGTTGAAAGCACTCAGTGTGTGACAAAGCATCCCCCTTTCCCTGGAAATTTGCCTGTGAAAGTCCAGATCAGGGATGTCTCTCCTGGATTTCTCTTCCCCCTCTATTTCTTCCAGTTTGCCCATTTGGCTTTTCATTTTTTTTGCCAGCTGATGTGGAAACCCCCTTTTTCTGGGCATCTTTGAGGAGCAGAGCACCCAGCCAGGCACCCCCAGGGCAAGGGTGTGTCGGGGCTTCAGAGCAAGCCCATCCAACCCCAGGAGACCATTGGGGTGCAAATCCCACTTCGAGCTCCTGAGTCCGTGTTCTAACTGTCCAGGATGCACAGGGCAGGGAGGGAGCAGCAAAGAGCACCTCTGTCAGTCTCTGTGAGGCAATATCATGGAATCATGGAATGGTCTGGGTTGGAAAGGACCTCAGAGACCATCCTGTTCCACCCTGGACACCTTCCACCAGACCAGGTTGCTCCAAGCCCTGTCCAACCTGGCCTTGGACACTTCCAGGGATGGTTTATCCACAAATTCCCTGGACAACACACCTCCTACCTTTGAATTTGATCTCTGCTCCTTCACTCAACCTGCATCCAACCTCCTCCCCAAACTGTTCTCGATCATGTCCTACTTAATGACTTTTATTAACGATGCACGGCCGCTAATGAGATATTAAAAATGTTTATGGGACAAATTCATTTAGAGAAACAAAGCTGCTGGAGGACTTGGGGCTCTCCTGGGCTCAGCTCTCCTGGCTGCAATTATTCTTGCATAAACAGCCAGAGAGTCTGGATCTCTTTCATTCCAATATTAAGCAATAGCTTTCCTTTTAATCTCCTCGTGTTTTCCCCAGGCTGGTGGAGGTGGGAGGGAAGATCCTGAGCAATAAAGCACGAGCTAATGTGGGAGCAGGCACAGGGAGCCTCTGCCATGTCAACACTGCTTTGGCTCAGCTGGTTTAACAACAGTGAAACACAGAAATGCTTTCTGGGCACTGAGAGCTGCTCAGTGGAGTGAGAGAGCCCCCGATCCCCTCCCCAGCCCAGCCCTGCTCACTTCACCCCACAGGCACCCCCAGGACACAATTCCTCGTGGAATATGTGACTTCCAGGGGAAATTTCTCCATGGAAAGGTCTGTCCAGCCCCGGCACAGGGGTGGAGTCCTCCCCCCTTGCAGGGATTTCACAGCCCTGGGGAGGTGCCACTCAGGGACGTGGCTCAGTGGTGGCTGGACTTGAGGACCTCAGAGGGCTTTACCCACCCAAACAATTCTGGGACATTTCCAGCCTTAGGTCCCAAGCTCTTTAGGGTGGGAATTGGCTTCTGCTCCAGGTTTGTTTGTGCTCTGCCTCCCACGAGGGCTCCTCATTGATCAGCCCTAACACATTGTCCCGAGCAAACAATGATTCCCAATTCTGCTGATTGGATCTGGGTGTGCCTGGGTGTCTGACAGGGAAAATTCAGTGACTCAGTGACTTTTCTAATGGAAAAACTCTCAGCTTTTAACCTGGACTTTATTTATTTATTTCACTGGGAGGGGCAAAATCCTTGGAGGGCCTTTTAGCACCTTCCCAATTCTTATTAATTAATGAAGCAGGGTTGCTTTAGGTAGCTGAAGGTGCCTCCTGGCAGCCTGTCTGCACCTCCACATCTGTCCACATCTGCAGTCAGAGCTCCTGGGCTGCCCAGCTCACCACGGCAAGGTCCAGGAGCAGGGCCTGGAAAGCCACTGGGGCCAGAGTTGTGGGAGATGCCCTGAGCCTGGAATTTGGCACCTGTTTCCAGTAGGAATTAGCTGAAGGACCACAAGGATGTTCCAAGCTCTGGAGACAGGGTGGGAACAGGCTGAGGGTGTTCACCCGGAGAAGAGAAGGATCCAGGGAGACCTGAGAGCCCCTTCCAGGGCCTAAAGGGGCTCCAAGAGCTGGAGAGGGAATTGGGACAAGGGATGGAGGGACAGGACACAGGGAATGGCTTCCTACTGCCAGAGGGCAGGGTCAGATGGAATATTGGGAAGGAATTCTTCCCTGTGAGGATAGTGAAGGGCTGGGATGGAATTCCCAGAGAGCTGTGGCTGTCCCTGGATCCCTGGAAGTGTCCAAGGCCAGGTTGGAGCAACCTGGGCTAGTGGAAGGTGTCCCTGCCCATGGCAGTGGAGTGGAATGGGATGGGATTTAAGGTCCCTTCCAACTCCAACCATTCCAAGATTCCATGGAATTGTGCCTGCAGCCATCTGTCCCCCTCACCTGCTGCTGGGGTAGGTTGGCCCAGGCCCTGTCTGTATGTCCTGGGCCGTGTCCGGGTGGGAAGAACCGAGCCCTGTGCCCAGGGATGGGCTGCAGGGAGCAGGAACAAACCCCTCCCTGATCCAGGGGGGAATTGCAGCTCCATGAAGGATCCTGCAGGGAGAGCTGAGGCCGTGCTGGGAGCAGGGCCAGGGCTGGTCTCTGCGGGCACAACCTGCCTTGATCCCACGGGGTTTGATCCCGCGGGGTCAGGGTGTGGCTTTTGTGAGAAACACACTCTTTGCCCTCTTCAAAACCAAGGAAACTTCTGGAACAGAGGGAAAGAACTTTGCAGAGGGCGATGGAGACAGAAAACCTGGGTTTGCCAAGAGCTGCACCAGGGTTCTGATGCCTCAGACCCGAGGGGAATGTGTTTGATCCACGCCGAGGGCTTCGCTCGGGAGAAATGTTTCCCAGCCCTTTCCTTCCCTGTTCCCACCTGAAGAAAAAGAACAACACAGAAATCATTTCAGGCAGAAAGGGCTTTTTCTCTGAAGGGCAGAGCTGGGGGAGTCTCTCCAATATCCTCTGAGGACTTTGGTTCTGTGCAGAAAACATTCCGGAACGGTGGCAATGAGGCAGGGAAAAAGCCCAGGGGGGAGATGAACTGTCCCTGGGCAGGAATGGAATTGCAACCAGGTTGGAATTATGGATCCTCCAGGATTTTGACACAGTCAGAAGCAATTTGGGGCGGAAATGTGGGAAATGAATTAAGTATAACTTTCTTTTAATAGGAATTTATAGGTCATTTAAAGCTTAATGGTCTTTACCCAGAGCCTTTGGAACCCTTTAAGAGGAAAAAACACGAAGGGAAATATCCCAACTTGATGGTTGGGGGGGGAATAAATGCCCCAAGGAGCTCTGCTTTAGAGGCAAACCATGTATTGGGAAAAAGTGTTTGGAAAAAAGAAGGATAAAGAAGGTTTGGAGGAAAAGGATGCAGTGGGAGTTCTGCTCCGTGAGGTCCTGATGGAAAAAAAAAAGGCAATAAAGGTCACTGAGGTTAAGGAGTGATGTAAGAGCAAAGAATTTACAGTAATTTTGGGATATAAAGCTGAAAAATATAATCAGAGGGGAGGTGGGAGACATCTGTGTGGAGAGGGAGAGGCAAAGGAGGAATTCTGGGTGGAAAATCATCCTGCCAAAGGCTCAGCTCCCAAAAAAATGACCTTTTTCAGGGTCTCTGGTGAGAAAGAAAAGAGAAATGAGACAAGAGGCCAGGGAGTGCAGCAAACAGGGTTGATTTTGATCTCTCCTTTTGCTTTCTCCCAGAGAAAATGGAGGTGGAAGAATTCCAAAGGCAAAGCTCCGGTGGCTGTTGGTGCTGCTGGGAGAGCCCTGGAGCTCTGCCCTGTCCTGCTGGAGGTTCTCCAAAGAGAAAGGCAGAGAAAGGGGGTTATTTTTGAGGAGGAGGACCTGGGGGTGGCAGGGGGGAAGCTGCAGGAGGAGGAATGTGAACACGTGCTTGGGAAGAAAGGCTTCTCTCCCCAAAAATAACGTCGGGAATGGGAAGGAAACGGAAAGGGAAATGGAGGTTTGTCAGGGATTTTAGAGGAAAATTCCCATCCCTGGGGTCAGGGCTTGGTTGAGGTGGTTTTTTGGGATGGCTTGGGTGGCAGCCTACAAGAAATGGTGGGTTTAAGGAAAATATTCCAGGGTAAGGAACTGGATGGGGCTTGGAGCAACCCGGGTTAGAGGGAGATGTCCCTGCCCTTGGAAATGTCCCTTCCAAGCCAAACCTTCCCTGATTCTGGGAAATTCAGAGCTCAAATGAAACATTTAGTTTCCCACTGCCTGGAATAACATCCTGGATTTGACCTGTTATTATTCTTATTTTTGCAGTTTGACTTGGGGATTGTATTTTTAATAATTTCTTCCTTTCTGCTGGGATATAGAAAGAAGCAAAGATCACAAAGCAACAGTTACTTTTTAATTTAATTTTAAATAGCTGCACATGGCCCTGACCACTGCCAATCCTTCCTAAATGGGAGTGGGAAGCATAAAATGCCTCTTCCCAAAATTCTTGCCTGGCACTATTATGAATATCTTAATTAAAAGAAATTAGGGAGCAACCTCTCAGTGCTGCAGGTGGGAAGTGGAGTAAAAGTTCGTAACCACAACTTTCAGGTGTCTTTTAAAGCTCTTAATTGGATGTAGTTTAATAACAGGCTGGGCTTTTTCAGGGATTAATATTAAAGGGATTTAATATCCTGCTCCATGTTCCTGAATATGAAGTTATGGGAATGCTGTGAAATGATTTGCTTTGAGAGGAAGGTTCAGCATCGCATTATTCAGATTATTTTTCGCTTTGGGCACTGTGACCAAAAAAGAAAAATCCAAAATGACCCTTTCATTCCCCTTCAGATGTGTAATTTTTCCAGAGCTAGCAGTGAATTCCCTCCCTGGAGCTCTGTGTTTCTCAGCAGTGGCAGAGGAGCTCCTTGCAGAGCCGGGCAGGGCTGTGTTAAACACCCCCAGAGGGCTGTTGGGAGGTTGTTTATTGTTCCTGCTCTGATCAAACACGGCTCCACTTCCCCTCGTGCTGCTCCAGCTTCTCCTCCACTTGCTAAAAATAGTGGGAAACAGCCCAGTGAGCAGCAGCATCCAGGGATTCGTGTTCCTCCCCCCCAAGAGCGAGCTTCTCCAAAGAAATATTGTTTCTTAATTAATCATTTATCCACTTCATTAGGTGGTGGCAGCAGCAGAATGAGAAACAGGGCTCGGGGATGATGAGTTTGTTTGCTCTGCTGGGGAGCTGGAGATCATTCCAAGGAGCAGCTGTGGCACAAACACAGAAAACGGGGAATTTGTGTGGAGCCAAACGTGGGCTGGGGGTCAGGGCTTTAATTCTGGGTTTGGCCACTGCTGGATCAGGATGTGGAGCTGCTGGAGCAGGTCCAGAGGAGGCCACAGGGATGGTCCAAGGGCTGGAGCCCCTCAGCTCTGGAGCCAGGCTGGGAGAGCTGGGGGGGTTCACCTGGAGAAGGGAAGGATCCAGGGAGAGCTGAGAGCCCCTTCCAGGGCCTGAAGGAGCTCCAGGAGAGCTGGAGAGGGACTGGGGACAAGGGATGGAGGGACAGGACACAGGGAATGGCTTCAAACTAACAGAGGGCAGCAATAGATAGGATATTGGGAAGGAATTCTTGGCTCTGAGGGGGGGGAGGAGCTGGGCTGGAATTCCCAGAGCAGCTGTGGCTGCCCCTGAATCCCTGGAAGTGTCCAAGGCCAGGTTGGACAGGGCTTGGAGCAACCTGGGCTAGTGAAGGTGTCCCTGCCCAAGGCAGGGGTGGTACTGGATGAGCTTTAATGTCTCTTCCAACACAAACCATTCCATGATTCCATGTACTGGTTTAGAAGGGATATTGGGAAGGAATTCTTCCCTGTGGGGGTGGGGGCCATGGTCACCTCAGCTCTCCATGGTCATGGTCACCTCTCCATGGCCATGGTCACCTCAGCTCCCCCTGACAAAGCCCCCCCTGGTTCTTCCCAAGAAGTTCTGCTCCGTGGTCTCCAAGTGCTTCACCCAGGGGAGCAGCACCATTGTGGCTTTTGGAATCTTTAAATCAGAAAAGAAACAAGAGGGAGACAAGTTCTGAAGTGTCCAAGGCCAGGGATACAGGGAAGGAATTCTTCCCTGTGAGTGTGAGGAGGAGCTGGGCTGGAATTCCCAGAGCAGCTGTGGCTGCCCCTGGATCCCTGGAAGTGTCCAAGGCCAGGTTGGAGCAGCCTGGACCAGTGGAAGGTGTCCCTGCCCATGGCAGGGGTGGAACGAGATGACCTCCAAGGTCTCCCTCTCTTCATGTCCCTCAGAGGGCTGAGAGCTGCTCCTTCCCCCCTCTCCCTCCTGCCACATCCAGGGTTGATTTCCTGACTCCCAACTCCACGTTCACCCGGATCAAAGCTCTGATGGGCTGGGGGGTGGAAACCTCCCCTGCAGGAGTCCCAGGTGAGAGTGGGGGCCATTCCAGCTCTTTCCTGGCTGTTCATTCCGTGCCATTCCTGCTGCTCCAAACCCTTCCCCCTCCATTGCCTGTCCATGACAATGACTCGTGTTCCTGTGTCACCCTCACCTTGGCTCTGGGAAATGCATTAATATCCTTTCTCCTTAGCAATTCCCCCCTTTTCTGTATTTGCTGCTGTCACTCTGTCAGTCCCTCCTGTGACAGAGACATGAAACCCCTTTGATCAAAGAAAAATACCAAGAGGGACTAAAGGATGAGGTCTGGGGGGGGGAGGAATGAAAGAAAATGAACCTCTAGTGCTGAGAGTCCATTCAGTGAGGTGGAAGGGACATTAGGATCAACCCATTCCACCCCCTGCCATGGGCAGGGACACCTTCCACTGTCCCAGGTTGCTCCAAACCCCATCCAACCTGACCTTGGACACTTCCAGGGATGGAGCAGCCACAGCTTCTCTGGGTAACCTGTGCCAGGGCCTCACTGAAGTCAAATCAGAAATGTTTGTACCAATTCTGGGTTAAAAAGCTCAATTTCTGTGATATAAAATCACCTACAACTGGTCATTTCTCCCCCAAACCCGAACCAGGAGGGGCCTGCCCTGCTTTGGAAGAGGGCAGAGAATAAAAGTGCTGGAGTGTGATGGCTGAAATGAAATTTAATTAAGCTTTCTGCTTCTTTCTGGCAGCCTGCAGTTTTGTTTAGCTTGCCCTGCTATCTGGCAAATCATTATTAGCCCAATAATTTCTGATGAACGTGTTCTAGGAAACTGTCAATTATAACTGTGGAGGACTTTGCTCCTTCAGTCTATTCCCTGTAAATGAGTTATTCAGGAACAAGGAGTTCAATTGATAAAAGGCAAAAAATCGATAGGTGAGATTGTTGAGATTAATTCCGAGTTCATAATGGATTCCCCCCCCACTGAGGTTTCCAAAAACTTTTGGAGACTCCACAATTAGACCTAAATTTAAGCTTTCTCCGAGCCAAACTTGTGGCTGAACTCGAGTGAAACTTTTGCAAACCCTTATTTTTGCAGTGAGTTTGTTAATAAGTCCAAAATTGCAGCCGTTGGGGATAAATGAGGAGAGCCATAAAAACCCCCTGGACCTTCCGTAGTGAAAATTGCTGGAAATGTTCTGGCTGCAGCACATTAATGAAAGGAATGGTAATTGAGTTTAATATTTGTGTTCTCGTGTGTGGCAGAGATCAGGAGGCTGCTCTCAGGCTGCTGTCCCAGCTCAAGGAGACTCATTCAATCAGAGAGATTCCATCTAAAGAGAGGAGAAAAAGAGAATATTCTCCTCAGTTTCTAACTGGGTGTGAGGAGCCCGAGGGTTTTGCCAAGGGGATGCTGTGGCAGATTAAAAATTGGAGCCTCCAGCATTCCCAGCCAAGTGCTGGGAGCTGGCTGGGCAGGATCACTGGGCTTGTTGGGAATGGGTAACTGGGGTGGGTCAGTCTGGAGAAAAGGAGGCTCAGGGATGGAGGTGTCCAGGGAAGGGAACAGAGATGGGAAGGGGCTGGAGCAGCAGGAGCAGCTGAGGGAGCTGGGGGGGCTCAGCCTGGAGAAAAGGAGGCTCAGGGGGGACCTTCTGGCTCTGCAACCCCCTGACAGGAGGGGGGAGCTGCCAGAAAACAAGGAACAGGAGGAGAGGGAACGGCCCCAAGCTGTGCCAGGGGAGGGTCAGGTTGGACATCAGGAGGAATTCCATCATGGAAAGGGTTGTTAAACATTGGAACTGCCCAGGGAGGTTTGGAGTCCCCACTCCAGGAAGGTGCCCAGGGAAGGTCTGGCTGTGGCACTCAGTGCTCTGGGCTGGGGGACAAGGTGGGGATGGACCACAGGGTGGGTTTGGAGATCTTCTACATCCTCAATGATTCTGAGGTCTGAGATTCAGACCTCAGGTCTGACCTCTGACTTTTACCTGCAAATGGGCACAAAGAGCTCGGTGGCCCTGGGTTGTTCTGATCTGATGTGGAAAGGACAAGAAAAAAGTGTCCCAGCTGATGGTTTGGGGTAAGTTATGGAGGGAATGGTGAAGGGTGGCAGGATGTAGGTCCTGTGTGCTGAGATTGATTCCCTGGCTCATGAGAGTGTTGGAGTTATTGACTACAACTAAATCTCTGCTCTGGGGGGACCAGGGACAGCACCCAGGGAATGGCTGGAGCTGTGTCAGGGCAGGCTCAGGTTGGATCCCAGGACAAGGTTCTTCCCCCAGAGGCTGGTTGGGCACTGCCCAGGCTCCCCAGGGCAGTGGGCACAGCCCCAAGGCTGCCAGAGCTCCAGGAGGGTTTGGATGATCCTCTGGGGCACAGGGGGTGACTCTGGGGCTGGGCCTGTGTAGGGCTGAGGGTTGGACTGATGGTCCTTGGGGGTCCCTCCCAGCTCAGCACATTCTGTGATTCTGTAAATGTGCAGAATTTCTTTTTAAATGTGTTTTCTACCAACGTGTGTGAATACAGAGAAGCCTTTTCAGGCTTAGGGAACCTGTCCCCCTGCTCTGATACCCTTGGCTCTCCTGCTGGCCTTCCCCTCCCTGCCCTCCCTCACTGACCCTTCACAGTCCGTAAATTCTGGGAATCTGGAGAAAGTTGAGCATCCTTGAAGAGCCCTTGTTCAGTCTTTCTGTGTGAGCAGAACAGGTCCCTCTGGGTGTTTGGAAACAGTGCTGCTGACTCCAGCCCTCTCCCAGGCTCTGCAACTGGTGACGTCCAAGTTTTTCATTTCCTTTTCCCTGTTTTTGCTGAGCCAGCATTTCCCAGCTCTCCATCCACCCACCCCAAGCTCAGAGGCATCATCTGCATCTCCAAGGCCATCAATTAATTTCTGGTTTAATCAAGGAATCGTGTCTTCCTCTTCAGGCCCATCAGTCATTGCAGGCTCTTAGTGGAGCTGCAGACATCCATCCATCATTCCTGCTGCCTCAGCCCTCAGGGGAGGCTGTGCTGCCATGCTGGGCAGGGAGGGGCTGTGCCAGCCCTGCCAGGGAATCACAGAATCATGGAATGGTTTGACTTGGAAGGGACCTTAAACCCATCCAGTGCCACCCCGGGACACCTCCCACTAGCCCAGGTTGCTCCAAGCCCTGTCCAACCCAGCCTTGCAGAGCCCATCCCAAAAAGAATCATCCATCAGACATCAAATGGTGCAGCTCTGATTAATTAAGCATCTAGTTGGGCTAATTAAATGGGAAACAATTCCCTGAGTTAGTGATGTCACTTCTGTTGGAGCCCTGCTGCTGGTGGGGGCACAATAAAATGTTCCCACAGGGTTCACAGCAGATACATTGATATAAATTCACATAAATAAATAATTGATGCTTTCCTGGGGTTAAGGAGAGCGTGACCAGGTGCTCCCAAATCCCAGATTGGAAAAGACCTCCAAGATCATCCACTCCAACTTTGACCAATCATCACGTTGTCAACTCAACCATGGCACTGGAACACATCCAGTCACTGGATGGTACTGGAACACATCCAGGCATTGGCTGGCACTGGAACACATCCAGGCATTGGCTGGCACTGGAACACATCCAGGCATTGGATGGCACTGGAACACATCCAGTCACTGGACGGCACCGGAACACATCCAGTTATTGGATGGCACTGGAACACATCCAGTCATTTCTCCTTCTCCTGGCTGGAAGCCCCAGTCCTGCCCTGGAGTTCAGGAAGGACAAACTTTTCCCTCCAAATCCCACATGATCCCTATGTTCTGAGCACTGTGTGCCAGGGCTGAGGGGAAGCAGGGCTGTGAGAGCATAGGGGGAGAAGGGGGTCACCAAACCCATCCATGCCAGGCCCCCAGACACGCAGGGAACCAAATCAGCCAAGGGTAGGGAGGTGTGTTCCTCATCAAACACGGCACTGCAGGCACAGCCAGGGCAGCAGGGAGCTCACTGATCAGCCCTCATGGGTGACACTGTGCTTTGTCACCTCTGGGGCTGGAGGGGAACTCCTGCCTGAGCTGGGAACACCAGGAATTGCAGCCTTGGAGCTGCCAGGGGTTCAGCTCCTGCCTCAACATTTCCCATCTGCTGCATCACGGCTCTGGGTGATTGCGGGGTGGGATTGTGGGGTGGGATTGTGGGGTGGGATTGTGGGCAACAGCAGCCAAGGAGGAGCTCTCCAGGTGCAGAGACCTCCAGCACCAACACTGGTTTAACATTTGGATCATGGAATTATGGAATGGTTTGGGTTGGAAGGGGCCTTAAAGCCCATCTTATTCCACCCCATTTCCATGGGCACGAACACCTTCCAGCAGAGCAGGGAAGGGGATTTTGTGCAGGGGGAGTGTGGAGGTCCCAGAGTGGAGCAGAGGGGCAGAATCCCCTCCCTCCACCTGCTGCACATGGGAGAGGAAGGAATCAGGTGCTCCAGGATGCACCAGCCCTGTGAGATGTCTGGAGGGAGCTCAGACAATCCCAGAGGAGCCTCTGACACACAAACCAGGGGAGAGTGATGAACACAGGAAAACACATCAATCAAACCAACACCCCTGTGGGCACTGCCACACACAGAGGCACCTCCTGCCCTCCTGGGATGACAACAAGCCTTTCTGTTGGCCCCTCTGCATCCCATGGACTGGTAGAAACGTTCCTAGATGTGTCTGTCCCATCCCTGGAAGTGCCCAAGGTGGGTTGGATGGGGCTGGGAGCAACCTGGGGGAGTGGGAGGTGTGGGCTGGAACTGGGTGGGCTTTAAGGTACCTTCTCACCCAAACTGCTCCATGTGCTGGTTTAAATGGGATGTTGGAAGAAATACTGGATGCCCCTGGATCCCTGGAAGTGTCCAAGGCCAGGCTGGATGGGGCTTGGAGCAACCTGGGCTAGTGGAAGGTGTCCCTGCCCATGGCAGGGGTGGCACTGGATGGGCTTTAAGGTCCCTCCAACCCAAACCATTCCACGACTCTGCACCCACCAGAGCTTCACTTGCTGTTTCCTCTCTCAATCCCAACCCTTTTTTACACCCAGGACAACAATTACCTCAGGATTAACTAACTCCTGGTACTTTCCCCCCTGTTTCCAGTCACTGTACTCCTGAGAAGGGAGTGGGAGCCCCATGTCTGGCCCTGCTTGGATGGGCCTTCACGTGGCTCTGACGCTTCCCCGAGGCTGTTTTTCCACCTTCCTGGTGAGGGGGAATTACAAAGGAAAATCACATCTTTGTGCATCAGCTGCAGCCCACTGGGAAGGAGAAAACTGCAGGTGATGATGAGAAATCCCAGGAGGAAAAATGTCACACACCAGGGAGCTTTCTAGTTCAAACATTGCTGCTCTGAAGGGTCGTGGGGAAGGGAATCACTCTTTGCACGGGACATAAAAACTGGCACATTTGAGAAAGCTGCACAAAGCAGGCAGGAAAATCCATCTTGGCACTCAGGGTGATTAAGCACAAATCAGTTCTGCTGATAGGAAAGAGTTGTACAAGGCAGGGGACAGGAGCTGTGGGAGAGGGATTTTAAAATATCATGGAAGAAGAGGGGGTGGACTATTTATTAAGCCATAGTTTTGTTTCAGGGATGGATGGAATTTGTCCACGTGTTTGACTGGAGAAGAGAAAATGTGCTGGAATGGATCACAGGGTAATCATCCATATTGTTGCTCACCCTTATTGCTGCAGGTCACATCTGAAAGGTCATATTTTTAATTTTGACGGCTTGAGTTTGGTCTTTAGTCTTTGAGGTCAAATATGGCCGTTAATCTCTGTAAACAGTTTTGTTTTGTGAACAAGTTAAATCATCCCTTTGGTAGGGAAATGTGGGCTCTAGATTAGGCATAAACCCAAGGAATTTTGTGTTCTTTATTACATCCCTGCAGCGAGTGCTGACGTTATTGGTAGCAGTCCCAAAAAGCTGCATTTCTCCCTTGACTGGGGTATAGTCGGTGTTGAGCCTCAAACAGAGCTTATATAATTTAAAAATATTACATGAATAAAATGTGCAAGTGACTTTCTCTCCGAGCTGTCAGTTTGCCAGTCTCAGTTGGAGAGCAAGTAAATGATTTCTCCAGATTTTGTGCCTTTATAGTGTAACAAAAGATGTCGGGTTGAGGCTGAAGAAGAAGTCTTTTGTCTTTTTTTTCTGCTCTCGAATGTTAGAAATGAAGAATTGGGTGTCAGAGCAGAGGGGCAACCCGGGTGTCTAAAGGCACCTGAACTGCCCTTCTCCAAATCCCTCATCCTGCCAGGTGTTGGGTTTTTTTATTTTGCCATTGTGCACAGTTCAGGATGATTTTCAGCCCTTCCCCTCCAGCAGATTCCCAGGGAAAAAAAATCTCCTTTCATTTTCCACTCAGTCTGTTGTTGGACTTGAAAGCATCTCCCCGACCCCCCTCCCGTGGCTACGGGAAGCCCAGGAAGCATTTTGTTCCAGGAACAGCCTTTTAAATGGAAACTAAACCCTATTTCCAAAGGCAAATTGTGCACTGGTGGTAAAGGAAGTGCAGCAGGAAAAGTGTGTTTTTCCCTGAAGGAAACAGGGAGAGCAGGAGATGCTTCCCCTTGTTTGTTCTCCAGTGTCTCTCTGTCAGAAACAAACTCTCTTTTCCCTGCTGTTGTTGTGTTGTTCAGCTTGGCCACATCTGACCTGCATTCCTGGCCTCTTCCCATTCCCATATCCATGTCTTTTTCCATCCCTGGAAGTGCCCAAGGCCGGGTTGGACAGAGCTTGGAGCAGCCTGGGCTCGTGGAAGGTGTCCCTGCTCATGACAGGGATGGGACTGGGTGGGCTTTAAATTCCCTTCCAACCCAAACCAGCCTGGGATTCCATGTGCTGGTTTAGATGGGATATTGGAAGGAATTCTTCCCTGTGAGGGTGGGGGGACACTGGCACAGGTTGCCCAGAGAGGTTGTGGCTGTCCCTCAATCCCTTATTTAGCACTGAGGTCTCCAGGGAGACCTGAGAGCCCCTTTCAGGGCCTAAAGGGGCTCCAGGAGAGCTGGAGAGGGACTGGGGACAAGGGATGGAGGGACAGGACACAGGGAATGGCTTCCCACTGCCAGAGGGCAGGGATGGATGGGATACTGGGAAGGTGAGGGTGGGGAGGGGCTGGGATGGAATTCCCAGAGAAGCTGTGGCTGCCCCTGGATCCCTGGAAGTGTCCAAGGCCAGGCTGGATTTGGAGCAACCTGGTCTGGTGGAAGGTGTCCCTGCCCTATGACCTTTAAGTACCCTTCCAAGCCAAACCATTCCATGATTCCATGGCTTTACTGGGATTTCCAAGCTTCTTCCAGCACACCCTCCCCGTGTTGCCAGTGAGTTCCCTCTCCCTTTGCATTCTCCCTCTCCAATCAACCCTCTGCAAACACCAACCCTCAGAAAACAATCACCCACAGCCAGAGCCCCCTTGGCAGGAGGGGGGGAAGGTGAATTAAGGTGCTTTTCTTTCTCCTATGCTAATCTTCCTGCTAATTATGTTTTATTAATATTATGATGCAGACGCTCCCACTCTTGTTTCCACTCATCTTGTCCGTGGTTAAAATCAAATTGCAAATGAACGAGCTCAATATCTGACTTAATCACTTAAGCCTCTGCCTTCCCTCCCTTTCATAAGCAACCCCTACAGTTAGACCAGGCTCAGGTACCTCTTTTTTCCTTTTTTTCCGTTTTTGAGGTATTTTACCATGATTATTCAATGGGTGACATTGACATTTTGTTATGATAAATTGGCTGAGTCATTATCATCAGGAGGCGGTTGGGTTTTCTTATATTTATAATTAGGTGCTTTTCACTGCAGAATGGGGGGGGGGAATAGAAAAAACAACCACCCATTTTTGTTTTAAACAGCCTGATATTGCAGCTTTTCTGTCAGAATTGCCAGAGAACAATGTTCTATTCCTCCCTTTTATACTCTGGAGGGAGGCTTTGAAAGGCCTAATCAAACAAAAATTGGAGCCTTGAGTTTGGTTGTTCCCCGTAGACAAGCAAGTCTTTGAAGCTGAACCCTTGGTGATCTCCCAGGTTGGCTCTTCCAGGCATCAGGATCCCACAACAGCTGCTTCCAGCTGTTATTTTGCTGGAAAAGTGTGCCAGGGCCACAACCAGCACCACATGGCCCCCAAAACCTTCGTGGTTTTAGTGTTTAAACCCCTGACTTGGTTGGGTTGAGCGACGCCCATGTCAGGCTCAGTTTTGTTTCTCTCTTGTTGTTCAGGTGCAGCAACAGAGCGAAGAAAAAAAAAGGTAAAAAGCCCCATAAATATGTGTCACGCTGAATTTAGGAGCTTTTGCTCAAGATCTGTTTTGATGGAAATGCCAAATTCTATCAGCTCAGTTTATTTCAGGTGGCTCTTGCAAATCCTCCCGCTGGTTTGTCCATCTGGTGGTGCTGCTGTTTTTTATTCCCTGGGTTTGGTGGTTTGTTTTTTTGTTTTTTTTTTTTTGAGATGGAGAAATGAGGATTCTTTTCACCGCTACGGACAAGTTGGAAAATATTCCCCGTGTTGTGCAGCTTATCAAAGAAATGTCAGCCCACGAGTTGGTTTCTTTCCCAGAAGAAGCACAATAATGCCTCGAGAAGAGAAAAATATTTCTTGGTTGACAGAGACTATTTAAATACATAATTATCACTGGGAGGGAGTCATTAAGATGATACATTTTTTTGTTGGGCTGATGAATGCATTGAATTATTAGTTGCATCAGAACCACTTATAGGTCTTGCTTAAAGAGGCGAAGAGGACGCGGTGGCAAACACGCCGTGCCCTCGGCGTGGCTGTGGGATGATTAAAGGGGCCTAAAAATGGGGGGAAATCCATCATAAAACTGGATTTTCACCGGTGTGGGTCTGTGGGACTCTGTTTGGGGGGGCTGGGGTTCAGTTTGGGCTCGAGGATCTGTCTGAGTCCCTTAAACTCTGCTCAACATCAGTGAGGCAGCACAAGGGCAGAAGGAAAGGGCAGCTGGGAGGGTTTCAGGGGAGCTGAGGAGGCCACAGATCTCCTGGAAAGGACTCTGTTCCCACCCTGAGTGTCTCCTCATGGCACTCGTGCTCCCTGTCCCACCCCTCAGCTCTGGGGTTTGCAGGGTAGTCAAGGAGAGGAGCAGGAGCTGAGGATGGAGCTGCTCCTGAAGGGAGGTTTCTTCCTGGCTCAGGAGCAAATGGTCACATTAATGTGGAAAGAAAAGGGCTGATGGTAAGAAAATAGGTTTAGATGAGAGATAAAGAGGAAATTGTTCCCTGGGAGGGTGGTGAGGGGTTGGGCTGGAATTCCCAGGGAAGCTGTGGCTGCCCCTGGATCCCTGCAAGTGTCCAAGGCCAGGTTGGATGGGGCTTGGAGCAACCTGGGCTAGTGGAAGGTGTCCCTGCCCATGGCAGGGGGTGACACTGGATTGGCTTTAATGTCCCTTCCAACCCAAACCACTGCAGGATTCCATGAAATCCTGGAGCTGTAAAATCCATGTCAGACTGAGCCGTGTGGAACCCGTGTCTCATCCAGCACTGCCTGACCCAGGTGCACCCTGGCAGATTTTTGTCCAAACACATCTTTTCACTCCTCCTTTCTTGTTGCACATTTGCCCTCATATTCTCCAGATTTACCTTTTTTTCCTCTTAGATCTCTCTGTTTTGTCTCTGCTCTAAGCCCTGGCCTCCAGAGGAGAGGGAACAGCCTCTAACTCCGTTAGGGAAGCCGGGACTCACAGAGCTGCTTAATGGGATTGCACTCCAGAATTGCCCCAGAGAAGGTGTCTGCTGCAGGAAACAGCCAGCAGATGATTAAATTGCCTCCACTGATGGAATGAACCGAGTGTGTCTTGCCAGAAAACTGGATTTTCCCTGCTCTGCACATTTATTTGCTTTCCAAGATGCAAATACCTTGAAGAGGAGGAACCGTGTGTGTGGCCTGTGTGGGGACGTTGTGGACACTGTGATCTACAGCAGAACATGTTGGGAATGGGAACCTGTCCCTGTTCCTCATTAATCTCGGAGTGCTGAGCTGGCCTGTGCAGTGTGGCAAACTCATCCAACCCGTGCAGTTAAAGAGCAGTAATTAGTGTCACTCCTGCCTCTCTGGCTGTTCCCTCAGCTCTTCCCTGCACACATCAGCTCTCCAGGTGTTTTTCCCCGAGGTCCTGCAGCTGATAGACCAAGTGACCTGTTCCTTTCACCAGACACACCTCAAACAATTCCTTCAAACAAGCTCCACATGCAGTTCCAGTTGGTTTCACAGTGTCCATAGGAAACTGTCTTCTTTAAGGAAAAAAACCCCTCAATATGTAAAACACCTGTCAGCCACACTTCAAGTGGGAAGGTTTCAATATTGTCATGACTCATCTTAATTGCAGTTATTCTTAATTGTAGAATTCTTCTTTGGTTTGTGGGCAGCCAGAGTGAGTCACTCCCAGGCCAGGCAGGACCAGAGGCTGGAAAGCAGGTGATGGATGTGCAGATGCAGTTCCCAGCAGATATAGGTCCAAAATAGGATCATAAATAAGATCACAAATAAGATCACAAAAATAGGATGTTCTTAAGCCACCGTTGAATTGGTGGAGTCAGAACAGGGTCGGTAACACAGAGCTGGATGCCCTGGGTGCAGGTTCCCTCAGCAGGTGCTGTGGGGATCCATTCTTCACCTTGACTGGGCCTCTGGCTGGTTTCCCTACCCATAAAAATGCAGATTGCTGCCATTCTGGGAGTTCTGAGAACCATGGAATGGGTTGGGTTGGAAGGAACCTTAAAGCCCACCCCACTCCACCCCCACACCTCCCACTAGCCCAGATTGCTCCAAGCCCCATCCATCACCTAAAGGTTGGGACTGTGCTGATCCCAGAGGAAGCCAGGAAAACAGTTAATCCTTATTTCTCATTACCATGATAATAATTAGCACTTTGATCCCCAGGTGGGCACACCCACATCTCTGGCCAGGTTGCCCCACTAACACCTGCAGTCCCATCCTGCTGCACAAACCCCAAGGAACATCTTCCCTGAGGGACACCAGCTGCTTCCCTGCTTTCTGTTCATGCTTGGCAGTCCTGGAGCCGGGCAGAAAAAGGTGGATATTTACCTTATTTTTCCTAAATTTGGAATTTTCACGATGTATCAACTGCAGATGAGCACTAAGAGGTGAGGTGGAGAGGAAACTCTATGGAGGAGGGTTCCCAGGAGCCTCAGTTGTGTGTGGCTGGGCACTGCCAGGGTGACAACGTGACATTTGAGGGCATCAAACCCCTCTTTAGGAGGCAGTGAAGCCCCAGTGGTGACAATAAATGATACCAGCTGGGACCATCTCCTGCTATTTACAATGTGACCTCTAAATTAAAGAGGAGACTCCACTCCTGAGCAGCCAAGGAGGACTCTCCTCTCCTGCACATGGGACACGAGTTGTTCTCCATAAAAAACTTGCAGGAACGTGGAGGCACCTCCCTTATTTTTGTCTGTTGGGTGGAAAACCTGTTTTTTCACTCCTCCAGCTGAACAAGTTCTCCTTCATCTTCAGCAAAGCCTCAGAGGGAAAGCAGAGATCAAAATAAAAACGTGGGGAGAACAAAGGTCTCGGTGAAGAGAAAGGGATTGGGGATGAAAAGCCTCGGGAGGAAACACTTGGCAGGAGCTCTCTGGGTGGTGGAGAGGAGGAGGTTTGTGCCCAGAGCCTCCTCTGAGCTGAACCAACACAACAATCCTCACTGCTGAGGGCTTTTTTTTTCTGCTTTTAGATCAAAAGGTGAGAATGTGCTGCTGTTTGTGGGACAGAATTGCAGAGGAGGCGAGATGGAAACATCTGGAAAAGGAATAAAATGCAGGAAAGGGGTAGAGAAGTGAGATGTTCTTGACTGAATTTGCTGATGCCATTCTTTCTTTTCCATTGTAGCTGGAACTGACAGATGGTTTGGTTTTCATTTCCTTTTTTTTAGCTGGTTTAGATAATATTGAAAAGTCTTTGAAGGATGGGAGGAGTCAGAATTACCAGCTCAGATCATGTCAGGGATCTTGGTTTGGAGTCTGGTGTGGAAAAGGAAAGTGGGATGGGAAAAGTTTGGCCAGAATGGGACAAAGCAACTCCCCTGGAAAACTTCATCTGTATATCTTCATGGCAGGAGGATTTTAGGGCCTAAATCCCAAGGTTCTGTGAGCTGAATTAAGAATGGTTTTGGGTGCCACCTGCGTCCCTTCTAAACACACCCAAGAACTGGCAGTGTGGTTGGGTTCAGGGGTGACAAGATGGTGAGAAAATGGAGGAGCTTTTTTCTGTGCTTTAAATGTACCAAGTGAAGAACCTGGAATGTCAAAGGTGGAAACATGACTCTGGAGCAGGTCTGGGTGGTGGGTGTGCTTCTGTGTCCTGTGCCCACCATGGGCTGAGCCTGAACCACCTGAAGCTCCCTGGGGACACCTCTGAGCATCCCAACCAGGTGGAGCTCAGACCAGGGCTGGTGGGAGCCCTTGGTGGCCTCAGGCAGGTCCCTGCTCCCACAGGGCATCCCCATTCCCAAAGGGAGCATCCCAACTCCAGTCCCAGCAGGGGGAATGGCTCCCCACTGCCAGAGGGCAGGATGAGGTGGGATGCTGGGAGTAATTCCTCCCTGTGAAGATAAAGAGGGGTTGGGATGGCATTCCCAGAGAAGCTGTGGCTGCCCCTGGATCCCTGGAAGTGTCCAAGGCCAGGTTGGACTTGGAGCAACCTGGGCTAGTGGGAGGTGTCCCTGCCCATGGCAGGGGTGGAATGGGATTACTTTAAAGTCCTTTCCAACCCAACCCATTCCATGTTGTCCATCTCCCCAGGCCTGGCTGGTCCCCCTGGCTCTCCAGGTGAGAGCTGTGCCAGCCTCGCCTTTGTTTTCTGTTTACTCTTTTCTCCTCTCTTCCATTCATGAATATTTATATGAAGCTCCAAAATAGCCAAGAGCACTTTAATCAGAGGACTATCTGCAGCCTAATCAGGGCTAATCCTAATCAGGAAGCTCAGAGCAGCCTTTCACACTTGCTGCAGGAGGCAAAAGTTTGCTCCCAACTCCAGGACGGAGTTTGGCGAAGCCTCTCTGGAGTTCACCCCAGTTACCAGGAGAGAAAAGGAAGATTTACTCTTTACATCTGGTGTTTTAGAGCTTCACTGCAGGAGCAGGGAGTGCTGGAGATGTCACTGGAGCCGGGCTTGTCAGGAGGAAATTATGCAAACAGCTCCGTGCTAATTTAGCCCCGACGTCTCCCGTGTTTCCAGCCGTGGGGATCTCGCTTTTCCAGCCAATCGCTCAAAATCCCGTCTTTTTTTTTTCACCTCATCACGTGGCTGGGGTTGAATCTCGCTTGCAGGAGGATGATTTTCATGCAGAAGAGCTGCTGTGCTCCTCCTCTGTAGGTTTTTATAAATCATGGGCTTCGCAGGATTTTCCGGCGGCGATCGGATTCAAAAGGGAGGAGGAAAAAAAAAAAACAACCCAGCCCTGAGATAAATAAAGGTAAAACTTTTTAAGGTTTAGCAAACTTAAAACTGGAGCTCCTGAGGGTTTCAGCCCTGGCAGGCAGCGTTGTACATCTGTTTAACACGATGCCCTTTCTGGAGCTGAGAGGTTTTTTTTTTTTTCTTCTCCCTCAGACACCGAGTTTTGCAGAAAATCCTTTTACACGATTCACATGAAAGTCTTGGCTTCCCAAAGTCTTCTCAGATATCGATGACAAAAGCTCCCATTATCTTCCCCCTTCTTTCAATCACAACTTTCCGGGATGAGGAGCCCCAGCGAGCCTGGATTAGATCTTTAATGCAGATTTATTTTTTTTCTGCCAAGGTTTTCTCTTTAAAGGGTTTCATTTATCAAAACGTGGGGCTTTAAAACCAGATAACTCCTGTCTGGGGTCACAATCGACCAAAGCCAGAGGAGGCAGCAGTTGTAACAACTGTTAGTGTGTGCTGCTGCTGCCTGGGTGTGTTTCCTCCTTTTCCTTGGATAAGAAGGAGCTGGAGCCCCATTCCCTGAGGTGCCAGCACGAGGACAGGGCTCGTGTGCCTTGGGAAGCACAAGCACAGGGATGGCAGGGACCTTACAGACCATCCAGTGCCACCCCTGCCATGGGCAGAGACATCTTCACTAGCCCAGGTTGCTCCAAGCCCTGTCCAGCCTGGCCTTGGACACTTCCAGGGATCCAGGGGCAGCCACAGCTTCTCTGGGAATCCTATCCCAGCCCCTCACCATCCTCACAGGGAAAAATTCCTTCCCAATATCTCATCTACCCCTGCCCTGTGTCAGTGGGAAGCCATTCCCTGTGTCCTGTCCCACCATCCCTTGTCCCCAGTCCCTCTCCAGCTCTCCTGGAGCTCTTTAGGCCCTGCAAGGGGCTCTCAGGTCTTCTCTGGGTCCCTGTGCCAGCCTTCCCCCCCCTCCCAGGGGAGGCTTTTTTCCTGCTATCCCATCTAAACCTCCTCTCTGTCCATTTGAATCCACCCCCCCTTGTCCTGTTATTCCAGGCCCTTCTAAATAGTCTCAAATTTCCCTTTCCATTGTCAATCACCAGAAAATCCCAGAGCTGAAGGCAGAACCTGCTGTTTGCCTGCATTCGCAGGGCTAACCTGGAATAATCCCAAACATCCTTTAAGTGCCATTAAACACATGACCTGGATGCAGCTGCTTACCCAAAACCCACAGGGCCACGGGGCTGAGCCACTGGAAGCTCCTCCTGGGAACACCAGCCAGGACCAACACCTGGAATGGATTTGGGACACCAGGAAAAATGGGAAGGCAGCAGAACCTCCCCCTGCCCTTCCCAGGGTGCTGGTTTCTCCCAGGCACAGGAGCTGATCCCTGGGGATGGTTTCCTGAGCGACACCCAGCCCCTCAAGGCAGTGAGGGGGAGGAATTCTTTTCCATCTAATCTGTTAAATTTGGAAAGCAGGATAGGAGCCCCCTGGGAGATCCCACAGTGTGTCCCACCCCGACCTTGTGGCCGCTCCCCTCCCATGGTGTTTGCTCCGTTTGTTGTCTCAGCTGCATCTTCACCAAAGCTGGAGGTTTGATCTCCTGGAGCCCTGGAAAAGGGTGGATTTGTGCTCAGATGAACAGCACAGAGCAGGACAAAGTCTGGGTGTGCCCAGGAGGGACAAATGGTGGGGAAGAGGGGGAACCAAAACTAACCCAGGACAGTCTGGAGCCAGGCTGGGAGAGCTGGGGGTGTTATCCCAGAGAAAAGAAGGATCCAAGGAGATCTGAGAGCCCCTTCCAGGGCCTAAAGGGGCTCCAGGAGAGCTGGGGAGGGACTTGGGACAAGGGATGAAAGGACAGGACACAGGAAACGGCTTCTCACTGCCAGAGGGAAGGGTTAGATGGGATATTGGGAAGGAATTTTTCCCTGGGAGGGTGGGGACAGGCTGGGATGGAATTGCCAGAGAAGCTGTGGCTGCTCTTGGATCCCTGGAAGTGTCCAAGGCCAGGTGGGAGCAACCTGAGCTAGTGGAAGGTGTCCCTGCCCATGGTAGGGGGTGGCACTGGATGGGCTTTAAGGTCCTTTCTAACCCAAACCATTCCATGACTCCACAACGTGCTTTCCCAGAGTGCAGTGGCACAGACAGGTCCTCCACAGCACCAGATGGTCCAACTGAACCTCTCAAGGCCCAACTGAATCTCTCATGGCCCAACTGAACCTCTCAAGGCCCAACTGAACCCCTCATGACTGTGTAACCCCCTCCAGCTCTGCCCATCCCGATGACCCCCACGACCTCTGGTTTGGGCAGTGACTCTTCCCCAGGTGTTTCTCTCTTCCCTTCCCAGCTCCTCACTGCTTCCTTGGTTAACAAAGGCCTTTCCACGATACTTTCAGCAAGTTTTATGTGTTTTAATTTTCTTTTATTACTTTGCAGCCGCTTTCCAACTGCTTCGCCCGACGAGGCGATGAGACAGAGCTCCCAGCAAAGCCCCATCCATCACTGCCTTGTTTGCCTCCCTTTCATCTCCAACCACTCTCCAATCAACAATTGGACAACTGATGCTCCTGAGCTTGCAATTAGACCCAGGCTTTCTGCCCCTGATGAAAGGAGATTAATTAAATCAGCTCTTTTTCAGGACTAGAACAAATGCGGGAACGTTTTTGGCAATTTTCTCCTTCTTTTCAACCTGTTAATTTAAGACACCTGGCGTGGAGAGAGTGTTTTGGCCTGATAGAAAACAATAAACTGAGATTTACACACTGGAGCCTTATGGAAAGGCTGCTTTTTCCTTCCCACAGCCCAAATTATGGAATAAAACAACACGAGATCGGGGATGAAGTTTATCACCTTTAGCACCAAGAGTGAGGGAGACTTCTATGGTGAACTTTGCATTTTTTAACTACACTGAGAGAGAGAGAGAGAGAGAGGCTAAACCAGGATAACTCCATGAGATCAGATTGACAGGATGAGAGGAAACGGCCTCAAGTTGCAGCGGGAGAGGTTCAGGTTGGATTTTGGGGAAGATTCCTTCCTGGAAGTGCTGGGCAGTGCTGGAGTCCCCATTCCTGGGGGGGCTTAACAGCCCTATGGATGTGGCACTTGAGGACATGGGTCAGTGGTGGCCATGGCTTGGACTCGAGGATCTCAGGGGGTTTTTCCAACCCAAATGATTCCATGGTTTTTATGCTCTTTGGAGCAGGTGGGACGATGAAGGTGTTTGTTGGTGTCAGTCGTTGCATTAACAGAGGCAAAGGGACTTGGAATTCCAGCAATTGCAGGTGTGTCCAATCTTTCCCCTTGGTCCACACTGCAGGAACAGCTTGGATAAGATTTAGGTCTTTTTTTCACTGACAAAGCTCCGTGAAGATAAAACCCACCGGCCCAGGGGAGCTCAGTGTGTGTTGGTTCCAAGGCAACGCCTCATTTTATCACCATCAGCAAATTTTCCCTGGATCACATTCCAGCTCCTTGCTCTGGTCAGAGAGCTCCAACAGTGCTGAATCTCAGGCAGAGCAGAAAGACACCTGTATTTTCAGTTTTCTTGTAAATTGATGCATTCATAGCTGTGTTTGAGGCACAGAAAGCTCTGATAAAACACCTCCTGTCTCTCTGTCCTGTCCCTGGGATGGTCTGAGGGGTTGAGGTTCCTCCCAGGGATCTTGGATTAGCTGGAAGCACAAGAGTTCCCAGATCTGAGCCAGTTAAAACACACACCAACTGACTGTGTTCATAAATGAGTCATTTCTAAAGGGGATGGAAAGGAAAGGGGTTTAGCAGGAGGAACAGGGAGGCTGTACCTGGGCTTTTCCAAGTGTGCAGCTGGCATGGACATGGATCCAAAATCCTCTGGCACCACCAAAATAAGAGCAGAGGTAGCAGATGGACAAATGTGATTTATCACAGCTTTCCAGAATGGGTTGGGTTGGAAGGAGCCTTAAAGCCCATCCAGTGCCACCCCCTGCCACGGGCAGGGACACCTCCCACTAGCCCAGGTTGCTCCAAGGTGGCCTTGGACACTCCCAGGGATCCAGGGGCAGCCACAGCTTCTCTGGGAATTCCAGCCCAGCCCCTCCCCACTCTCACAGCCAAGAATTCCTTCCCAATATCCCATCTAGCCCTGCCCTCTGGCAGTGGGAAGCCATTCCCCTTGTCCTGTACCCCCATCCCTTGTCCCCAGTCCCTCTCCAGCTCTTGGAACCCCTTTAGGCCCTGAAAGGTGCTTTGAGGTCTCCCTGGAGCCTTCTCTTCTCTCATCATCAACCAGGACCCAAGTCTTTAAGACATCTAATCAAATTTCCCTTTTCTTTGATTTCAAACCCTCCAGTCTGAGGTTCCACCCTGCCCTTCCCACAGCCCTTCCTCACCCTCGTTACGAGTGAATCAGGCAATTATTGTCAGGCTGATAATAATTAATGCACTGATTAAAACCAAGAAATGCTGCCTTTGGAGCAGAGGAGAATCCCAAACCCTTTCCTGCAGGAGGCTGTTTCCTTGGAGGTTTCCTTCAAGGAGGTTTCCCTCCAGAAACATTTACTTGCAAGGAGAAGATCATTCCTTTCTAGTGGGAGAATAAAGAATCGTTTTCTCCGCGGCCTAATGGGTAAAGTCATATGTTTTTAATAAACATAGGGAAGGGCATTTTTCCTCCAGTCAGGAATTAGTATTCAGGAGCTTTACAATGCTGATAAATCTCTGTGCCTTTCCTGGTTTTTATCCAGCTGAGGCTGTTCTCAGTCTGTGTCCTCTGAAGCCCGGGATGTTTCGCTGACTCTGGGATCGCTCGGGGTGTTCAGCACCAGAACATTGATGTTGATGTTGATGTCCATGGGGTTCCCCTGCTCTGCCCAATTTCACTCTTTCCCTGTCCTGGTAGGTTTTTCATTTGAGGTTTTTGGGATGTGAGGGAATTTGCTGGGATTTTTCACACTCTTGTCTTCATGTGACGTTGGCACTGTTGGGTAATGGTTGGGCTTGATGGGCACGGGCACAGGTGAAGCTGTGGCTGCCCCTGGAGACCTGGAAGTGTCCAAGACCAGTTTGGATGTTACTTGGAGCAACCTGGGCTAGTGGAATGTGTCCCTGCCCATGGCAGGGGGTGGAACTGGATCCTCTTGAAGGTCCCTTCCAACCCAAACCATTCCATCCTGGTTTAGATGGGATATTGGGAAGAAATTCTTCCCTGTGAGGGTGGTGAGGGGATGGGATGGAATTGCCCAGAGAAGCTGTGGCTGCCCCTGGATCCCTGGAAGTGTCCAAGGCCAGCTTGGATCTTGCTTGGAGCAACCTGGGTTAGTGGAAGGTGTCCCTGCCCATGGAGGGGGGTGGGACTGGATGGGCTTTAGGGTCTCTCCCAACTCAAACCATTGTGGGATTATATGATTCCCAGTTTTGGGGGATCTAAACTTATATGGAGAGCCAACAGAACCCACTGTCCAACCCTGAGATGTTTGGGTATCTCCCTCCCTTGCTCCCACTTGGGCCAGGTCCTCGTTAGCTCAGTGTGCAGTTCATGAGCACCCCCACCAGCCCAGGGGGGGTGTGTAGCTGTTTCCAGACTTCCCTCCAGGAAAAGACCCCTTTTTTATTTTTTCTCTGCCCAACCCTGGCTGGCCCAGTGTCCTCCCTTGGCTTTTTAATGCTCAGAATGGGAAAAAAGTTAAATGAAAAGGTAAATAGAGGGTGAAGGGAGGACAGGAGGAGGGAGAGCTGCTGCCAAACCCCACTTGTAGCGAGTCCTTTGTATGGCTGTGGTGTGGCAGCTGCTTCTGGCACTTAAAGCAAGGTATTTTGGGGTTAAAAGCAGCATTTTTCCTCATTATTTGAAGTGTTTCCAGGCAAGGCTGTCTCTGGATCCACCGAGCTGCTCATCAGAGCACCGGCACTGAGGGAGCCACGTGAAACTCTGAGCTGCTCTCATCCCATCCCTTCTCGTTTCCAGGGCTCCTCTGGGATCCACAGAGCAAATGAGGAGGGCAGAGACAGCAGAGATGGAGAGACTGTGACAGGGAGGGAGCCTGCTGCTGGATTTAAAGGATGGGATCACAGCAGGCCTGAGGATATCGCTTCCCTAACAGGGGTAATGACATTTCTGGGGTTTTTGGAGAGGTCCTGCTCCCACCTGTGTGCAGACCCCTGTGCTGTCACACCTGGCACACAGCAGAAGCCCCCAGAACCTTCCTTTGAGATCCATATCCACATCCAGCCCCCAAAGCAACCGCTGCCAGGGCTGTGATGGAGGACCTGGGGATGCCTCAGCAAAGCAGGAATGTTCACCAGGCACTGGCTTCTTCTCCTTTTGTTTTTATTCCTCTGCAAGGTAAAGGCATAAATGTCTAAATATTTGGGGTCTGACTCACTCTGTGTGTGCTTTCCCATGAACTGTGTTTCCTGGGAGGAAGGAGCCAGGCTTAAGACAAAGGGGAAAGGATGGAAAGGTTTTAAACTCGGGAATTATCCCATAATGACCCTCTGGTTTATGGCCTTTGCTCCTCATTTGTTCCTGTTTTTCTGTTGGATGGATTGAGCAACCTGGTCTAGTGGAAGTTGGTCTAGGGGGTCCCTTCCAACCCAAACCATTCTGGGATTCCTAAATTATGGAATCATAGAGCCAAGAGGAAACACAGCCATGATCAGCACGTGGGTCAGGAGCACCCAGAGCTCTCCAGGGGGAATTTACTCCAACTTCCTCCTGACAAGAGACAGAGGGATAAAAACCAACCCAGTGACTTCTGTGCAGGAAAGGGCTGGGGAAAATATTGTTCATCAGAGCTGTAAAGGTTATCCCAGCAGGGAAATAATGCCTGCAGCGTTTGGCTCAGAATTCCTTCAGGAAAAGTTGTTGGAAGTCAAGGAGAAAGGTCTGGAATGGGCAAGGGATGACTCCACACCTCAGCCTTGGAAGGAGCATTGTTGTGGTTCATTGGCTTTGAGGAAAGAGCCTCAGGCTGCACCAGGGCAGGGTCAGGTGGGATATTGGGGAAATTCCTTCCTGGAAAGGGTTGTCCAGCCCTGGGCAGTGGTGGATCCCCATCCCTAGGGGGATTTAACATCCCTGTGGATGTGGCACTTGGGGACATGGGTCAGTGGTGGCCTTGGCAGTGCTGGGGGTGAGGGTGGATGTGATGATCTCAGAGGGCTTTTCCAGCCCAAACCATCCCATAATTCCATGTTACTTTGCTCTACAACAACCTGATGACAGGGAACGTTCCCCAGTGCTGATTGTTTCTCAGTCATTCCCATGGAAGGTGAGGAATATCAGCTAGGACCCAATTCCCAGGAGTGCTCAATCCATGAATCCCATTCCTATTTATCTGGCCCAGAGCCCCAGGACTCTCCTCCCCCTCCTTCTCTCTCCAACCCCCCCACTTCCACCTCTTTAACAAATCAGCTCCATCCCGAAAATCCAAGCCCAGGGGAAGGAGCCTGGGGAAGGAGTGACACACCAAACGAGGTTTTGATTTCGTTTGGAGCTCGTTAGGGTACATTTGCATAACGACAATGTCAGATTCATTATTCACGAGCATAAATTGCAGTGACCCCCTGGCTCCCAGAATCCCAGGATTAGGCATCATTCCTGCTGCTTGAAGCAATTCCTCTCCAAAAGGAGCGTGGCAGAGTGACAGCCTGATTTTTGATTTTTTTTAATTCACGTTGGGTCTTTCCAAGGAAACAGAAAAATCGTGGAACAGAAAAATCAGGCCCAAGGGTCGAGGGGGCAATGGCTTCAGCAAATGGGGGTTAAGAAGAGTTTTTGGTGCAAGAGAAAGGCATAAATGTGTAATTATTTGGGGTGGCTGGTGGGGGAACGAACAGGGATGTCCCTCCTGGAGTTCTCTCCCACACATGTTGTGCTCCAGGTGATATGGAAAAGGTTGGAGGAAGATCACAGGAGGTCCCTTCCCACCCAAACCACCCCATGATTCCATGGAAAAGACTTTCATTAACTTCTCTGGCAGTATTTAGTTCCCCTCTTTGCCCCAGCACCGGGGTCACCTTGAGGAAGTCACTGCATCTCTAAGCCCAGAGTGAGGTTTTAAAGCAAAAAAATGACAAATTTCAAACCAAAGTTCCAATTTCCAACAAAAATTAAGGCTCCTTTAATGGGGGATTCTTGAAGGAAACACTCCAAATGCCACATTCAGCTCCTCTGGGGTTGAGGGTGATCAGCTGGTGGCATTTCTGTCCCACCACAGAGCTGGATTTCAGCTGGGAAAGGTTCCCTAAGGCTTAGGAAAAAAGGGGAATAAGCTAAAAGGGGCTGCCAGACTATTTCCAGCTCTGTCACTGCCCACATTGTCTCTTGTCACCCAGAGGGCTCCTGCAGTGACTTGACAGGAGAGAACTAAAGTTTCCCATCAGAAAAGTTTCCCATCTCAAAAAGACCAAACCTTTCCTCTTGCACACACAAGGCCAAGAAAGCTTTGGCACAGCAACATCCAGGTGAAGCATTGCAAAGTCTCACCCTTGCTTGTTCAAATTTGAACTTCCCACCTGCGCCAAAGGTGAGTTTTCCAGTGGAAAAAAAAAATATTTCCCGGTGGAAAATTCCCTTTAGGTCAGTGGCAAGGAATACACTGGCTCCCAAACATGGCTTTTCCCAGGGCAAGGAAACCAATCACAGCCTCTCTTGGTGAAAACCATAAAGCTCCCACAGTTACAGGTTCATTGCTTGGGCTGAGCTGCCTCCCAGCTTTCCCTCAGAAACTGGGAAAAACCAGAGAAATGGGTATAATGAGCTTAATTCCTGTGCCCTGCTCTGAGGTCTGGCTGAATTCTGAAGCTCTGCCCAGAATGACTTCTGCAAAATGCTTTTGAGCTTCCACATCTTGCTGCTCACCTCGTCCTGGGGAGCCAGTTTTAGTCCTGTGTGACCCCCAGGCCCGGGGTCACCCCCAGCCCAGCCCGGGGCCATAATTAACATTTGCATGGGAGGAGTGGAGGTGGCATCAGACTTTCTGCTGCTCTCCTTAACTGAGTGCTCCTGCCTGTCTAATGCCACAGCCAGTGGGATGTTCCAGCAGCTCCTTTCCTTCCCACCCCTCCCTTTCCAAAGGAACGCCCCCCTAATTGGCCCTTTTAAAAGGAATGGCCCATAATTGGTGATTAACCACTTTCCTCAGAGCTGGATACCCAAAAAGCGACCTGATTGCTGCCCTAATGATCCCAAAAATGCTGTTGGTGCTGTGAGTCTGACAGGGCTCTTGAATGGTTTGAGGCCTGAGGACCATGGGCTTTATTTGGAAGGAAGCTGAAAGTTTGGGATTCAAGCTTGCCAGCTTGTGCAACCACATCCTGGGTTTCCTCTCTTCTTTGCTGGGTGCAAAGAATCCCCTTGGTACCCATTTATAAAGGTTTCAAACCCTTAATATTAGCAAGGAAAAGGATGAATCACAGAATCACACAATGGTTGGGTTGGAAGGACCTTAAAGATCATCCCCATTCCAACCCCTGCCATGGGCAGGGACACCTTCCACTAGCCCAGGTTGCTCCAGCCTGGCCTTGGACACTTCCAGGGATCCAGGAAGACTCACAGGGAGTTCTCTGGGAGGGTAAAGATGAAAAGAGCAGAGTTCTTTGCCCAGCCCCAAGTGAAAGGCACTCCCTGCTCCACACAAACTCCTCCAGCCCACCCACAGCCAAGATGGAAAAAAGAGGGAAGGAAAAATCCACGCACCAAAAATGCCCCCTGGATCAGTCCCAAGGTCCAGAACACAGGAGCTGGAGCTGGTTCAGCATTAAATTGTGCCCTAAAAAACTCTTGATTGCCCCAAGGAGTGAGTCCTTCTTTGCTGCTGGTTGTTGTCCACGTTCCTTTTCTCACAGAGCTCATCCCAACATTTCCATGATCCTCGAGGGTCCTTCCAGCTCAGGATATTTTCTACTTCTCTGATGAAACTGCAGGTTTTAAAAGGGTTCCTGGATTTCTTTGGTGCTTCCCTCAAAAAATCCCCACTCCCTCACCCCTGTGCTGGTACTTGACACTAAATTATTTGTTCAATAAAGCACCGAGCAACAAACAGGAACCCCTGCTGGTAGATTTAGAGAAGAAATGATAGGAGCAGAGCAGATAATCTCTCCCCAGGTACATTAGGCATTTAATTTAAATTGTCTGGGTGTATTTTCTCATGTTTACATCCTCAAGCAATTTGAGATTGGCCCAGGACTGACAGAAGGAAAATATTGTTTATGTCATACAAATCATTAAACTATAAGCAATTCCATTAAATGTTTCTCCACTGTGTAGGGCAAATGAGAAAACAGCTGGTTATTCAGTTCTACTGAAATCTTTGCCCACAAAACCACTGACATTAATACAGGCAAAAGCTGCTCTTTGCCATAGGATTGATAAGGATAATTTGCCATAGGATTGATAAGGACAGTTAAGATCCTTTACTGTGACAGTCAAGGGATATTATGTTTGAGAACAAAGTATGTTGTTTACCTGTTTTATCTCATAACCAACAGATCTGTTACCTGGATGGGACATTTGGGGCAAGTCCAGGGGGGAACAATCTAAAAAGAAGATTTCTTGGGGATTTTAAAAGCCATTCTTCTCTCACATCTCTAAGCAGGAACAATAAACAAAAAAATCGCCCAGGAAAACACTGGAATCAGTCACTTAATTATTGGATCTCACACACAGAAATCAGGAGTTTACCCTGAGCTGTCTCCTGGGGCCATTCCTGGGAGCTGAGGAGATGCTGCTTTTTGAAGGTTCCTTCACAACCCCCAGGGCAGGGCTCTGCTGAAAGAGTTGTCAGACACCAGAGTACCCCTGAGTGCTGCTGCCCAGCGGGTCCTGCCCGTGGGTTCCAGGTGCCAACCACCTCCCAGCATATCCCTGGCCTTCCAGGAGTGCCTTATCCATGGATTCCAGGTGCCAACCACCTCCCAGCACATCCCTGGCCTTCCAGGAGTGCCTTATCCATGGATTCCAGGTGCCAATCACCTCCCAGCACATCCCTGGCCTTCCAGGAGTGTCCTGCCCATGGATTCCAGGTTCAACCACCTCCCAGCACATCCCTGGCCTTCCAGGAGTGCCTTATCCATGGATTCCAGGTGCCAACCACCTCCCAGCACATCCCTGGCCTTCCAGGAGTGCCTTATCCATGGATTCCAGGTGCCAACCACCTCCCAGCACATCCCTGACCTTCCAGGAGTGCCTTATCCATGGTTTCCAGGTGCCAACCATCTCCCAGCACATCCCTGGCCTTCCAGGAGTGCCTTATCCATGGTTTCCAGGTGCCAACCATCTCCCAGCACATCCCTGGCCTTCCAGGAGTGCTGCCAACCCCTCACCCACAGAGTCACCCTCTGTTTTCTGTCACCAGGCTGGCAGTGGAGGGGCTCCAAAAGATCCATTGCCTCCTCTTTTCCCGGTTTTTTTCCCACATCCCGAGGCTCAGCCGGTGTTTTTTCACTCCTTCTTTAGTCCTTCAGCCCCACCTAGTGCTAAAGCCAAAGTAAAAACCTTGTTCTTTAATTAAGCCAAAGAAAAAGCCTTTTTCCCCATCCCTGGAAGTGTCCAAGGCCGGGTTGGAGCAACCTGAGCTAGTGGAAGGTGTCCCTGCCCATGGCAGGGGGTGGAATGGGATGATTTGAAGGTGCCTTCCAACCCAAACCACGCTGGGATTCTTTCACCAGCCTAAGACTGGTCCCTAAAGTCCAAAGCAAAGCATGACTCCTTTGCTTTGCAGGGAATTCTGCAACCCCTGGGCCCCTGCAGAGGGGTTTTGGCGAAAATGATGCCTCAGAAAAAGGGTTTTGCAGACTGTTCTCAGAGAAACGTAAAAGCAAAACACCATCATCACCTGGTTTAGTAAACACTGCCTGGCAACCCTACACAAACATGTTCTCCATCCTGCCTTCTCCAAAATTTATGACATTTAAAATGTTCTTGAGCCCTTAAGCACAAATCCCTTGGAAATAGTGCATTTTTTAGTGCTCTAGTGCTAATTATGGTGGAGGAAAACCTATTCTCTTCCCTCCCCCCCCCCCAGTAGAAGTGTCTTTTGGTAGAAATGTTATTTAGAAATGGAAAATTTTAAAGCCAATAATTTTTACAAGCCAGGGTTTCTGTTCTCCTTCCCATCCCCTTGCCTTGAATGCAAACAAAGATCAAGAGGACGGATACGTTACGTTTAAATCGTATTAAACTGGGATCAAAACCTGAATTTACTTCCTAACATTTGCTAAAACATCACAGAGCAATGACAAGCACGAGAACAGAAAGGTTTGCTGTCGACCTTACAGCAGCCCTGATTTTTATTTCCCTGCCACGAACATGAGATTAGATCATCCATTATCAACCTCTGAGGCTACACAAATTTGTCAAGTGTTCCGCAGGAAATCCCCACTGCAGCAAAGCTGAGAATTTGGGAAGAAATCCTCTGTGGTTTCTATTCCCAACACGTGAATTTGGGCTGTTCATTTGGGAGGGTTGGGAGGGTCCCTACCTGGCATTTCCACTCTAAATAAACTGTATTTAGAGTCCTGCAGCCCTCTGGGCTCTCGCTGACTCTGTTATCACATCAGACTTTTCATACTCACACTGACTTGCAAGTACTCACTGTGGAAGCAAATGTACTGGGTTCTGGGTAATTCCCAGCATAATTTAAGCACTAATTAAACAAAATGGATTTTTATCATGATTCTTAAATATTTACCCAGTGCAAGGAGCAGCCCCCAAGATCACCACACAGTCACTGAGGAGCAGGAGAGTGATGCAACGTTGTGCCTGAGTTAAGACAAGAGAAAGGACAACACTGTCCAGAGAGCAAGTCCATGCAAACAACTTGGATTTTATCAAAGTGATTAATTCTTTTTCTCACTGAATGACTAAATCCTTCCACGCTGACCAAAGGCAGATGAACGTGAGCAGCAGGGACAGATCTTTGGTTCTGTGCTGCCCCCAGCTGTCCTTAATATAATCCTGAACTCAGAGAGAAAGGTTCAGAGGTGATGGTCAAGGGCAGCACTACTGCAAAGTCAGATTAGAGCAAATATAATTTGCATAATGAGTATTTTCTCAGGATCAAACCCTACCTGTATATTGGAGTCACAGCACGAGCTTTGGCTCTCACCAAGCCCCGCTGCCAAGAGATGGAGCTTCCTCTCCACACCCTCAATTTAAAAGGTACCACCCCCCCCTTCCACTAGAAACATTGATGAGATTGCTCCTCATCTCCTGCAGGCAGAGTGAGATTCATTTAATTGAATTGATTAGCTCTTTAGGCTACATTGGGTGATTCTGCCCAGCAGAGTTTCCCTGTGGTGACAATTCTCTGGGAGTTTAGATGAGCAGTTGGCCTTTGGAACTCTGAGCTTCCCTTTGAGATCTGCCCTGCAGGAAAACCAGGGGTGCTGTGCAACCTAAAGCTTCATTTTTGGTGCCTTCCAGCTGATATTTGCCACAAGTTTCAGGGTGTAATCACATGTTTGATCAAGCCTTGTGCCCCATCTGTGTCACTCCAGAACAGGACTTGAGGTTCACCACTGAACATAGACAGGTTTGAGGATTAACATGAAACCAGACAGTTCCATGTGGCTTTTTTTGCCAAAACCTTCCCTCAAGCAGATCCCAGAGAGGATTAGGTACCTACTCAGAGATTTTTTCTAAAAGCCAGGCCCATCTTGGCAGCTGAGCTGTGCCAGGGCTGGCAGCACCTCTCCTGGATCCTCTCTGCCCAGCTGGGACAGGAGCAGTGCCCTCAGAGGGCTGTGGCTTTGTTTCAGCACAAAATTGCTCAAACATCTGCAGTGTTGCTTGAAGGAACTTTGACAGAGCCCTAAAACAGGCTGGGAGCATTCCAGTCACCAACTGCATCTGTGCTGGGAGAAACCATAAGAAAGGCTGGAATCCTGCTTAGGAAAACCAGGCAGCAGTTAAGGAATACTCCAGGGTTGTGCACAACTGTAGGCTGACACTGCTGTGTAAACACGTTAATATTTAATAACATGTTAATATTTTAATAATGTTCAATGCAAAATCACCTTCTCTGGTCTCTGGTATAGTGAGCCAATGTGGTAAATCTGACAGGGAAGTTTTCCAAGAGCTTTTTCAGCCAGGAGAACCAGCATTTCCACAGCAATGGAAGGAAATTCTGGGCCTGGAAGCTGCCAAGGACTCCTGCCAAGCATCTGCAGCTTCACCTCCTCTGGACACAGAGGAGTTCCCAGGTGCCAGCCCAGGACTCCCCTGAGGGAGCTCCAGGAGGTGTTTAGTCCATGTTACAGAATGTGTTGAGCTGGGAGGGACCCACAAGGACCATCAGTCCAACCCTCAGCCCTGCACAGGCCCAGCCCCAAGAGTCCCCCCCTGTGCCCCAGAGGATCAGCCAAACCCTCCTGGAGCTCTGGCAGCCTTGGGGCTGTGCCCACTGCCCTGGGGAGCCTGGGCAGTGCCCAACCACCCTCTGGGGGAAGAATCTTGTCCTGGGATCCAACCTGACCCTGCCCTGGCACAGCTCCAGCCATTCCTGGGTGCTGTCCCTGGTCCCCCAGAGCAGAGCTCAGTCCCTGCCCCTCCTCTGCCCCTGCCCAGGAATTGGAACTGCACTGAGGTCTCCCCTCAGTCTCCTCTGCTCCAGCTGAACACACCAAGTGCCCTCAGTGTCCTCACACGGCTCCAAATCAAGGCCCTGCACCATCTCCCAGGGCTGGGGCCGTGCTGGCAGCCACCCAACACCTCCAGGGTTTGCCCTGGGCAGAGGTGGAGTCCCGGGAGCTCCGTGCAGAGTTTCCTGGAGCAGCTCCCCAGAGCCTGGGCTGTGCTGGGCAGGGCCGTGCCCGTGGAACGTTGGAGGCTCCCCCGGAGGCAGCAGAACGTTGGCCGTGGAACCCCCCAGGAGGTCACAAAGCCAGGCTGTGGTTTCCAGCGTGGGGAAGGTGCTGTGGGCACCACTCCAGCAGTGGCACCGCCGCAGCAGTGGCACTGGAGGCTCTGGTGGCACCTGCAGTGGCAGCAGTGACGATGCAGGGGCGACGGGCCCCCGTCGGCCGCGTCCTCCTGGTGGGGCTGAAAGCCCTGGCAGCCTTTGCAGCCCTGGCAGTGCTGGTGGCCCTGTATGCCCACATCACCACGAGGGGCCACGTGGATAAGCCAGGGCCGTTGGGAGCAGGTAGGTGGGCAGGGAAGGACCCGTACCCAGCACGGCCCCCACGGATCCCACAGGTCCTGTCAGGTCCTGCAGGTCGTCCCTTGAACGTTTCGGTCCCAATCTTCTGTTGATATGAAATTTAACAATCATTTTTTGGGCAGTCGTGCAGCAGAGCAGAGAGGGAACAGGTGGGGCTCAGGGGTGGCCCCAGGGCACTGGGATACACAGATTCCCTGACCCCGAGCTGCTTCCAAGGGTCACTGCAACACCTGCGGGATTGGGGCTGAGTTCAGGGCTGGTGTGAGCTGCAGAAACTCTTTCTCCTGACAGCTCCTGCACTGCTCAGTTTGGATCATGATGGCTCAGGCACCTTCCCACACGGTGCTCCAGAGAGAGAGGGACAGACAGTGTCAAGGAGCCATTCCATGTCCAAACAACAGTCAGATCCAGGGAACTACGAGGAAATAGTTCAGTTGAGCATCTCTGTTCTGTTCCCAAACGTGTCTGGAGGCAATGGAGATGAAGGTTCTGGATCTGGCTCTCCTGGAGGTCACATGGATACGTCCTCCCTCTGGGAACTGCCAGCTCAGAGCCCAACTGTGAGCAAGGTATCTCCTGCAGGTGAGAGAACCCAGCCCTGCCTGTCCTGCTCCACGATCCCCTCCCTGTTCTGGGATTCAGGCAGCACAGGGGGTGCCACAGGGTGTGACAACAGCTCCCCGTGGGGCTCTGGTGTCAGCTGGACCCTGCACTGGAGCTCCCCTGACACCACAGGGGTCACTGGTCAGTCCTGACCCACACCCGGGGCTCCAGAGGGGGAGGGACAGGCAGTACAATGGAACCATCCATGCCTGAACAGCAGGACAGGCAGTGCCATGGAGCCATCCATGGCTGAACAACAGGACAGGCAGTGCCATGGAGCCATCCATGCCTGAACAACAGTCACTGCTGTCACATCCGGGGAACTACATGGAAATATTCCAGTTGAGCATCTCTGTTATGTTCACAGACGTGTCTGGAGGCAGTGGAGATGAAGGTTCTGGATCTGGCTCTCCTGGAGGTCACATGGATACGTCCTCCCTCTGGGAACTGCCAGCTCAGAGCCCAACTGTGAGCGAGGCATCTCCTGCAGGTGAGAGAACCCAGCCCTGCCTGTCCTGCTCCCTGTTCTGGGGTTCAAGCAGCACAGGGGGTGCCCCAGGGTGTGACAACAGCTCCCTGTGGGGCTCTGGTGTCAGCTGTGGGCACAGGGAGAGCTTTCCCAGTCTCAGTCCTGACTGACAGCACAGCCCAGGCGCTGCTTCCACAGTTTGCTGTGGCAGAAATTTTTTATTCTTTCTATTAAGGTCCAAAGAACGGAACTGAACCTGGAGACATTTACTGGCAGTTGGAGGAAACGCTGACTGAGGTCCTGGGTGCCCTGAAGGAGATGCCTGATGGTGGGTAGGGGTGGAGCTGGGAGCTGGGCTTGGGATCCCACTGAGAAACAGGGACTTGGAACTGAACTGATGCACTTTCTCTCTGAAGTTGTGGAGCTCGAGACTGTGGAGGTACCTCAGGAAGGCCATCAGGAGGTGTCATTCCCTGGGGAAAAGCCAAGGGCTGCTCAGCCAACAGGAGGGTCAGGTAATCGCTGTCCCTTGGCTACCCGAGGGGGGAGGATGTGGCCATGCCAGGGACACGCTCTGGGACCCTCTGGGGATGTGGGAGATGCTCCCTGCCCCCCACACCCTGTTCCCAGGGATTTCACAGCTTTGCCCTCTTGGGACCCCGCTCAGCAGATGATGGAAATGTGACTCTGGATCCTGGAACATCCCTCCCACAGCACCTGCATCCCAGAGCATGCCAGGAGGCCCTGGAGGCCCTGGCACAACAGAAGGGATCCCTCCTGGGATCTGAGGGAGTGCAGGGGGACCCTGCACCATCCTCCTGCAGCCTCTGTACCTGAGCCACGCTGAAGCTTTACCCTTCCCTGACTCTTGGCAGTGCCAGCAACTCCCCATGCCAGGCTAGGGGAATGTTTCCCAAACTATCCAAGCAGTGAGCAGCCCTACCAGGGGCCACAGCCTGGAGAGACAAGGCCAGAAAATTGGGGGCAGGCAAGCACTGCTTGTGCTGCAGAAAGGGAAACCATGTGCTCTGTGTGGCCCCCTGAGTCCTGTGCAGGGGCACAGTGTGTCCCCCAGGGTCAGAGATCTCCATCCAGGCAGCACCAGCCAAGCCTGGAAAGGGGAGGTAAGAGAGCACAGGAGGGATTGTGGGCAAATGTGAAGGATGCCCAGGAACAGGGAGCGAGGGCAGACACTGGGAGGAGTGGATTGTGGCCCCTGCAGAGTGTGAGCGAGGCTGAGAGGAGAGATTGAGGCTCAGAGAACACGGACTTGCAAGGCCTTTGGGAGCTCCCTTGGCTTCCACTGCAGCCACGGAAACATTTTCCCCCTAGGATAGTCCCTCCTTCAGAGGTGGCAACAGAGTGGGAAAGGACATTTCCTGGCAGTGTCAGCCCTGCCATGGGATTGCCAGGGGTGAGCAGGACACACTGACGGGCACAGTTGTTCCTCCAGGTGTGGACAAGAGGAGACTGGGCAGGACCAAGCCAAAGGCTGTGGCTGGCAGGGCACACAGAGGAGCAGTGGATGCTGAGACCAGCAGGAAGGTCCTTCTCAGCAACTGCCTGGTGGCCGTGGCCGGGGTGCTCACTGTGCTCTTCCTCTGCCTGGTGGTCCCTGCCTGGGCAAAGGACATCCAAGGGTGAGGGAGGGGTGGGGGGCAAAGGATGTGCTGGGGGGGGCAGGGGTTGCCAAACAAGTCTTGGGTGGCTGTGCCAGCCGTGGGGTGTCTCGAGCTGTGCAGCTCTGGGTGCCCAGCTGGTCACTGCCCAAACTCAGATTCGTGCTGGGAGCTGATGCCCTGTGTTCTGCCCAGAGCTCTCTGTGCCCACAGCTCCCCTGTGCAGCCAGATGCCCACATCCTACAGGGTGCCCATATCCCACAGGGTGTCCACATCCCACAGGGTGTCCACATCCCAAGGGTGCCCATATCCCACGAGGTGTCCACATTCCATGGCGTGCCCATATCCCACAGGGTGTCCACATCCCACAGGGTGCCCACATCCCACGGAATGCCCACATCCCAGGAGTGCCTACATCCCACGGGGTGTCCACATCCCACAGGGTGCCCACATCCCACAGGGTGCCCACATCCCAAGGGTACCCACATCCCACAGGGTGCCCACATCCCACAGGGTGCCCACATTCCACAGGGTGCCCACATCCCATGGGATGCTCACATCCCACAGGGTGCCCACATTCCAAGGGTGCCCATATCCCCCAGGGTGTCCACATCCCAAGGGTGCCCACATCCCAGGGGATGCCCACATCCCACAGGGTATCCACATCCCACAGGGTGCCTACATCTCACAGGATGCCCACATCCCAGGGGTGTCCACATCCCATGAGGTGCCCACATCCCAGGGGTGCCCACATCCCAAGGGTGCCCGTATCCCACAGGGTGCCCACATTCCAAGGGTGCCCACATCCCAAGGGTGCCCACATCCCACAGGGTGCCCACATCCCACGAGGTGTCCACATCTCACGGGGTGTCCACATTCCAGGGATGCTCACATCCCACAGGGTGTCCACATCCCAAGGTTGCCCACATGCCACGGGGTGTCCACATCCCACAGAGTGCTCACATCCCACAGGGTGCCCACATCCCACAGGGTGACCACATGCTATGGGATGCTCACATCCCAAGGGTGCCCACATCCCAGGGGATGCCCACATCCCACAGGGTATCCCCATCCCACAGGGTGCCCACATCCCACAGGGTGCACATATCCCACGGGGTGCCCCATATCCCACGGGGTGTCCACATCCCACGGGGTGCCCACATCCCACAGGGTGCCCACATCCCAGGGGTGCCCACATCCCATGGTGTGCCCAGAGCTGCTCTGCACCCTCACACCCTCCCCACAGCCAGGCCTTGGCAGGGCTCCAGCAGCTCCCTCTCTCCACAGGCACCTGGCAACTTGGAGAGCCCGATTCCGGCCCCTGGGCAGCCGGGAGGAGGTGGAGATTTAGCAGTAGAATAATAGTAAAGAGAATAATAATAAAAAAATAATAATAATAACGATAAGAAGAAGAATAAAAAGAATAAGAATAAAATGAACAGAAGCAGCATAATTGTCTGGGTGGAAGTTGTGGATGGGAAGGAATTCTTGCCCCCTGCTCCATTCTCCAGACACTCTGTCTGGAGCCACATCCAGCTCAGGGGCTCCCAGCACAGGCAAGACCCAGCTCTGTTAGACCAGGCCCAGAAGAGGCTCCAAAATGATCCAACTGCCCCGTGCAGAAACCCCAAGAGAGCTGGGGGTGTCCAGCCTGGAGGAGAGAAGGCTCCAGGAGCCCTTTCAGCACATAAAGGGTTTCTGGGAAAGGTTTAGAGAGTTTTTTCCCAGGCTCTGCCGTGCCAGGCCCAGGGGGAGGGTTTCCCACTGCCAGAGGGCAGGGGCAGATGGGACACAAGGCAGAAATGTTTTAGGGGGAGGGTGGGGAGGCCCTGGCACAGGTTGCCCAGAGAAGCTGTGGCTGCTCCTGCATCCCTGGAAGTGTCCAAGGCCAGGTTGGACAGGGCTTGGAGCAACCTGGGACGGTGGAAGGTGTCCCTGCCCATGGCAGGGGGTGGCACTGGATGAGCTTTGAGGTCCCTTCCAACCCAAACCATTCCATGATTCCGAGATGGTGGGTAGGCAGTGGCAGGAGAAGTTGGTTTTCAAAGCTTTGAGCATTTTTGCTGATTTTTACCAGCAGAAATTGTGTGTATTCATATATTCTCCTTCCTGACACGTTACCTACCTAAATATACATAACTGGGTTAAAAATGTGAAACCTAACAAAACCAGGGCTGAATAACAGAACTGGGTGAACATCTGAACTGCAAATAAATGCTACTCTAAAAGCCAAAAAAAAAAAAACCCACTAGAATTCCCATAAGACACACTGCAACTTGAAATACTGCCTAAAAGCAGGTGCCTCTTTCTCATGTGTAAAAATACACCCTGGATTGACACAGATTCTTCCAGTGAACAGAACTCAGGGCTGTGCTGGAGGTTTGTAAGGCAGGGAGAAGAGACAATGAAATACAGTGGAAAAGATCCATGGCTTGACTTTGGAGGCATTTAATGAATCAATCAGTGCTTAAACTGATTTAACTTTGGAGACATTTAATGAATCAATCAGTGCTTAAAGATCAGTGTGCAAAGGGGCTGAAGGAGCAGAAGTTGGTATTGCAGGTGTGCAAGGGATGGGTTGTGCAAGGGATGAGCTGTGCAATAGAGCAGTGGGTGGTATTTGTTAATTTTGGGGTTTTCCTCTAATAAAAGCCTCCCCAGGGTGGTGGTTGGGAAGCAGAACTACCTGCCCAGGGCAATCCCAGAGCTCACCTCCAGCCTGCTGGAAGAGGGATCCTTGAAATCCCCTCATCCTGGGAAGGTTCTTCCAGATTTTCCCTCCAAACAGCTGGAGAGGGTTGGAATTGTGTCTTTACAAACTGGGGGCTCCCGGGGGGTGTTGGGACTGTGTGGGGGGGGACAGTGAGCACAACTCCAGTGCTGCACCTGCTTTCCACCTCTGCAGGGATCCAAAGGGATTTTAAAAGCTGAAGGATCACAACTCTTCTCTAACAGAGCACTTCAGCAATGCTGGGGGTTCTGCAGAGCAGTGACATGGATGCACTGGAGCACATTAAATGAGCCAGGATAATGTCCATGCTCCTGATATCCACAGGACACGGGATTATATCCAAACCCAGTCCAGATGCTGCTTCAAACTGACTCAGCTTTGGTCAAAAAAATGTTCAACACTGAGCTCTCATCCCCTTTTTAGAGGTTTATTAACACAATCAATGATTATACCTATTAGCACAAGCTGATATCTCATAAGAATAAAGAAATTCCTGGGCAGAATTTTTAGGGTCTGGGGGCTTCTGTCTCTTCTTTTCTCTCTGCCCCTTCTGGGGGCTTCTCTGTTTCACCACATGCTCATCTTCACCCCCTCTGAGCTGGGTTTCAGGGGGGGTTGAGTCAGTAAAATGGTGATTCCAGTTCATTCCCCACAATCCACGGGCTGTCCACTCCAGGGATCCAGTCACGAGGAATATTTAAGCTGCAGCTTTGTCTCTTCCAAGGATTCTGAATTCTCTGATCATCAGCTCCAGGTTTCACTCAGATCTGTCTCTGAGTGACCCCACAGCCACTGGGATCAAAGGAAGGGCATCCTGCAGCCTCACATTTCCAGGTGTTTATGTCAAATATCGAGTATCCCCTGGGACACTTTCCAACAGGAAATTTTCAACATGGAAAGCCTCAGGGTTGGATGGGTTGGTCCCATATCAGTCACCTGCCTCCTTAAAGCTCTGCCCTGGTCCAATGACCCCTCACAGGCTGCTGGGCAGACACTGCTGGAGGCTCAGAAGAAGCTTTGAGCTCTCCAAATGGCAGAACATGAATCCTAAAGAGGAGGATCAGCTCCTGACCTGGATTTGGGCTCAACAGTGAGCCTTTACACTCTCTAAAGAAGCCTTTGGGTTCTCCAAAAGAGGTTCAATTGGTCAATTATAGTCAATTCAGCTTTTTGCCAAGTCTCAAACCAAACCCAACCCGCTCTGTTCTTCCTTGCATGGTCTCACCCCTGCCAGCAGCAGCACTGGGGCTGGGCTTTGGGTTCCTTTGGGAATCTCACACCATGGGAGGCTCCCTGCTCCAGGACAGAGTCCTGGCTGTGCCCTCCAGCCCCCCAGATGGCTTCAGAACAGGACACCTTGACCCCAAAATCCATTAGAGCCGAGGGATCCCTGGAGATCCCCCCTCTGACTTTGCATTCCCAGCAGGGAACAGCCTCTGGAATGGCACCACCTCCAGTCACGTCCCAGTTCTGCCACCTCAGGTGCTGCCCAGCCCGGCCCTGTCACTCCATCCACGGCCACAGCCCCCTGGCCACCACCTCTGTCTTCTTCAGCACGGGGGACCTCAGGGCTGGGGGCCCCTCAGGGAGCAGGGGGGGCACAAACAGGGAGGGCTCGAACCTGTATCCCGCCAAAATGCTCTTCTGGGGCTCCTTCAGCACCGACCAGAAGGCCTCAGGCCGTGGTCTGAGTCCCTGTGCTGGCTCAGGGCCTGGTGCCAGCACGACAGAGACCCTGGAGGTGGAACCCTCAGGCTCCCAGGCCTGGACATTCCATGGCAGGGACACCCTTCCAAGAGCAACTTTCCTCTCTTCTTCTCTTCTGGGAAGAAGTTTCTTTTCTCCTTCTCTTCCGAGGGGATATTTCACTCCTCTTCTGAAACGAGCTTTCTTTTCTCTTCTTCTTCCAGGAGAAACATTCTTTTCTCCTTTTCTTCCAGAATAAACTTTCTTTTCTCCTTTTCTTCCAGGAGAAACTCTCTTTTCTCCTTCTTTTCTGGGACGAACTTTCTTTTCTCCTTCTTTTCCAAGAGAATCTTTTGATACTCCTTCTTTTCCAAGATGAACTTTCTTTTCTCTTTTTCCTCCAGGAGAAACTTTCTTTTCTCCTTCTTTTCCAGGAAGATCTTCCTTTTCTCCTTCTTTTTCAGGAAGATCTTTCTTTTCTCCATCTTTTCCAGGAAGATCATCTTCCTTTTCTCCTTCTCTTTCAGGAAGATCTTCCTTTTCTCCTTCTCTTCCAAGGGAATCTTTTGATGTTCCTTCTCTTCCAAGATTAACTTTCTTTTCTCCTTCTCTTCCAAGAAAATCTTTTGATGCTCCTTCTCTTCCAAGATTAACTTTCTTTTCTCCTTCTTTTCCAAGATGAACTTTCTTTTCTCCTTCTTTTCCAAGAGAATCCTTTGATGTTCCTCTTCCAAGATGAATTTTCTTTTCTCCTTCTCTTCCAAGGGAACTCTTTGATGCTCCTTCTCTTCCAAGATGAACTTTCTTTTCTCCTTCTCTTCCAAGATGAACTTTCTTTTCTCCTTCTCTTCCAAGGGAACTTTTTGATGCTCCTTCTCTTCCAAGATGAACTTTCTTTTCTCCTTCTTTTCCAAGGGAATCTTTTGATGCTCCTCTTCCAAGATGAACTTTCTTTTCTCCTTCTCTTCCAAGAGGATCTTTTGCTTCTCCATCTCCTCCTGCCCTGCCCCTCTGAGTGGTTGTTTCCTCTCCATGGCTCTGCTTTGACCCTTGGCCCTTGGGGGTGGGTTTGCCCTTGGCTTGGTCAGTCCCAGACTGCTTTTTTCCAGCAGCAGCAGCCCCTGGGATCACTGGCAGCTTCCTGGAAGGACACAACAGGCTGGGAGGGGTCTGGGGCCACATCCTGCCCACAGGAATCCCGCTGAGCTGGGACCCTGGGCTGGCACAGGCTGTCCCCATGGGGCTGCAGAGGAGCCAGGCTGTGCCATGGGGGGTCCAGCAGGTCCCTCAGGGGGTTGGTGCTGGGAAGGGGCTCTGGCTGCAGCCCTGAGCCTCCAGTCTCACCTGACCCCAGAGCTGTCCTTCATCTCCTCATCCCCCTCGTGCCAGGGCTGCTTGTCTGCCTTAGTGGTGGAGCCAGAGGGCACAGCCAGGCCAGGAAATCTCCCTGGAATCAGGAAGGAGAGACCTTTGTCAGAAGAGCACAGTTGTGATGGCTCCAGAGGCCTGGCACCCTCCCCAGTGCCAGCACTCCCTGGGCCCCTCTGGTTTGGGGCAGGGGAGCTGGGTGATACCCCTGAGGTGACAGAGCCTCTCTCAAAAGCAGAGGGAACTTCCCAGAGCCTTCAGATCCCCACCCTCCTGCTGTACCCAGGGATGTGCCTCTAGGGCACCTCCCTCCCCAGGGCTCTTGTGGAGCCAGCTGAGGAGAAGAGGCTGTGCTGAGCTGGCACCAAGCTTTGGCACAAGTCAGACCCTTGTGACAATCATCCCTGGGGATTGTCCCATCAGATCCCAGAAGCCAGCTGCCCTGGCTATGGAAGCGAGGTGGGAGCTGCTTTACCTTCCGTGCCTCGCCCGACAGGTGGCAAACTCTTTGTTTGCTTCCCTTTGTCCCCACCAGGGACATCTCTCCAGGCCCTGAGATGGTCCCTGAGCAGTGACAGGGGCAGACTCGCCGGTTCAAACCTGGAGGCAAAGAGGAGGCACAAGAATGAGCCACAGCACCACCAACCCCTGTCACAGGAGAGTTTGGCACCGGCTGCTCTCCCAGGTCAGCTGTGCCCCATCCCTAAGGACTGTCCTGGGAAACAGGAGCACCCAGGAAACAATTCCTAGCCATGATGGGAAAGCAGGTGTCACCTAAAATCCTTGCTGTGCCCCCTCAGGTCTGCTCGTGGGAGTGATGACCGGTCAGACCCAGGTGAGAGGGGCAGCTCTGCGTCCCCACGGCAGCACTGCCCTGCTCGTGAGGACAAACTGCCCCAAACTGCAGCTGAGCCACAGGATCACAGAGTCAACCAGGTTGGAAAAGACCTCTGGGATCATCGAGTCCAACCTGTGACCCAACCCCACCTTGTCCCCCCCACCATGGCACTGATGCCACATCCAGGCTCTGCTTAAACCCCTCCAGGGACGGGGACTCCCCCCCTCCCTGGGCAGCCCATTCCAAGGGCTGATCCCTCTCTCTGGGAAGAACTTCTTCCCCATGGCCAACCTAAACCTGCCCTGGGGCAGCTCCAGGCTGTGCCCTCTTGTCCCACTGCTGGTTGTCTCAGGCAGAGCCTGAAGCTGCCAGAATTCCACACTCACTCGGGAAAGATGAGGATGCGGCTCGTGAACGCCAGGGAAGCAACGGGCACCTCCCGGGACACCACCAGGTCCAGCTGCTGGAGAACCTGCAGCAGGGAAACGTGGAGATGCCAGGACATCCTCAGCATGCCCAAGGCTGGGCACGCTGTATTGGTTTGGTTTAGGCCTTTTCCTGGCATCCAGGTGGAAACTAAGGAAGTACCCATATCCCAGTATTCCATTCTACTCTTTACATAAGCAGAAATGTAAATAGAAGAGGGAAAGAAGTTGGAAAGCAGATCTCTTCCAGCAGAGTTGGAGAAAGCAAGACAACCCCTCTGCAGATGGGTTTCTCATGTGGGAGTGCAGGCCTGTGAGTTTTTGGGAGGCTGTTGCTTCTTCCCAATTTGAGAGGAGAGATCCAGTGGTGTGGGCTTTGCTTTCTTAAGGAAGGTATTAAGATTTTGTTCTGCTAGTTCTTTATTGGCTGAGGATATCTGTTCTTCTGCTTCTTTCTTTTTTTTTTTTTTTTGGGAGGGGGTATTGGGGTTCTTTTTCTTATATGTACATAGTTTTTGTAACTGTATATGAGAGTAAATACATATATATATATATATATATACTGCTTTGATTCTGTTATTTTGGTCTTTTAGTTTTTTTTTTCCTTCCCCTGTGCTCATAAAAAGTGGGAGGAAGCCCTTTTCTTGTGGTCTTGGGCTCTTGGCAAGGAGCTAAGTCCAAACTACCACAGGCACTCAGGACTGGAGGAGCTCAGGGCAGCAGGAGCTCTCCGTGTCTGAGCCCCTGGCCAGGTCAAGGAGGTCCCTCCAGCAGCAGTGCTGAGGGTCTGCCCAAGCAGGGGGGGAAACAAAAGGCTCACCTTGAGTGTAGCCCTGTCCTGGATGTTCTTCCCAGTCATCTTCTCCAGGAAGTCAGGGTAGAACCTCATGTGTGCCCTCCTGCCCTCGATGAGGAGCACGCCCACGTCCCTGAGGATGAAGGCGGCGCTCTCGCCCTTGGCCAGGCAGTGGTACAGCAGGGAGGTGGTGCCCAGGATGCAGCTCTCTGCTTTCCTCCGGGACACAGAGGCCTCCACGGCCACCTCAGCGTATTTGAGAGGCTCCAGTGGCTTATCCCCTGGAAAAGCACCGGAGAGGGGAGGAACTCCTGCAGGATCCGGCCACAGGCGCTTCCCGAGGGCTGTTTGTTGCAGCCATCACCCAGAAAGGCCCTGGGGTCAGACCTGGGGTCAGACCTGCTCCCTTTGCTTCTAGAACAGGAGTGTGATCCAGCAGGGAGCCACTCCCTGTCTTACCAGTCAGGTCAATGTTGTTGTCCATGAGATTGGAGACTCCCCCGAGGTTCCTGGCCAGGTAGAACATCGGCCTCTGGAGAGTCACAGTCCTGTCCCCCACGGGGGTCTCTGTGTGGACCACATCGAAGGAGCCAAGGGTGGGAACTCGGACCCCCTGCAGCAGGAGGGAAAGGCCAAAGGTGGGGACTGGTCAGAGGGAAGAGCTGGGAATGGTTCCATTCAGGGATGGCACCTTGGACAGCTCCCACTGTTCAGAAGCAGGAGCCAGGACAGCGGGAACAGCCCTGGGGAGGAGGTGCCAAGGCCTCTCTTTTCACTTCCCTGCCTAAAAAGCTGTTCTGGGGCGGGGGCAGAGGCAGCTCCAGGGTCTCCAAGGATCAGGATCAGCCCTGTGGTACAACACCCCCTCCCAGAGGTGACACCACCCCTGCACAAACCCCATCTGTCCCTCCGTGGGGACTTTTGGTGGGGGTCTCCTGCTTTCTGAGGAGGGTAAAGGAACTGCAGACCACGCTCCAGGGCCACGGGGACTCCTCACTTCCCTGGGTGGATGAGGAGGGTGCTCAGGAGGGGGGTGTTGTCCAGGAGGGTGCTCAGGAGGGGGGTGTTGTCTGGGAGGGTGCTCAGGAGGTGAGTTTTGTCCAGGAGGGTTCTCAGGAGGTGGATGTTGTCTGGGAGGGTGCTCAGGAGGTGAGGGTTGTCCAGGAGGGTGCTCAGGAGGGGGGTGTTGTCCAAAAGGGTGCTCAGGAGGTGGGGGTTGTCCAGGAGGGTGCTCAGGAGGTGGGTATTGTCCAGGAGGGTTCTCAGAAGGTGGATGTTGTCCAGGAGGGTGCTCAGGAGATGGGGGTTGTCCAAAAGGGTGCTCAGGAGGTGGATGTTGTCTGGGAGGGTGCTCGGGAGGTGAGTGTTGCCCGGGAGGGTGCTCAGAAGGTGGATGTTGTCCAGGAGGGTGCTCAGGAGGTGAGTTTTGTCCAGGAGGGTGCTCAGGAGGCGGATGTTGTCCAGAAGGGTGCTCAGGAGGTGGATGTTGTCCAGGAGGGTGCTCAGGAGGTGAGGGTTGTCCAGGAGGGTGCTCAGGAGGTGGATGTTGTCCAGGAGGGTGCTTAGGAGGTGGATGTTGTCCAGGAGGGTGCTCAGGAGGTGGGTGTTGTCCGGGAGGGTGCTCAGGAGGTGAGGGTTGTCCAGGAGGGTGCTCAGGAGGTGGATGTTTTCCAGGAGGGTGCTCAGGAGGTGAGGGTTGTCCAGGAGGGTGCTCAGGAGGTGGGTGTTGTCTGGGAGGGTGCTCGGGAGGTGACTGTTGCCCAGGAGGGTTCTCAGGAGGTGGGTGTTGTCCAGGAGGGTGTTCAGGAGGTGGATGTTGTCCAGGAGGGTGCTCAGGAGGTGGGTGTTGTCCAGGAGGGTGCTCAGGAGGGGGGTGTTGTCTCACCTTGTGCTGCAGGAGCTGCCGTTGGACGTATCTGGACACTGCACTCCAGACAGCCCTTCGCTCTGGAAAGCAAGGGAAAGCCAAGTTGTTCTCTGCTCCTGCTGGTTCTCAGCCCTCCAGCCCCCCTGGCTGTGGGGTTTTGGGATGGACTGAAGTGCTGGTAATGTCTGAAACATTGGCAAAGTCGTGGAAAGCCTTTTTGTCAATCTGCAAGGAAGCCACTGCCAGTCTGGGACCCCCAAAGCAAAACCCCCTCCCCAGTGTGCGTCCTGGCTGGAATTGGGACTGTGATGAGAACTTGAGATAAGACTGTTGTCCAGTTCTCTCAGGCCTGAGGAGAAGCAAACAAGGCTCATGGGGTGGTGGAGGAGAAGAGTTTGGGTGTGATGGTGAAATCTCTCCACCCCAAACCCAAGGAGTAACCACTCCACTCCCAGAAGATCACGCACACACGGGACATTCACGTGAGAGGCAGCTGAGAAGGGTCACAAACCATCAAGGACCCCCCTGACTCACTCCTGAGCCTTCCCACCACCAGAGGACTGCAGGAGATCCAAGTGATGGAGCAAATCCAGATCCTGTCACAAGAGACTGCAAAGCTTCCCCCCACCCCCAAGGAAGGAGCCTGGACATCTCCTGATGATCTTAATCCACTGGACTCTCTTTTGTGGGACCCTCACCACCAAGAAGACCACAAGATCAAGAGAACCACAAGATGCCCTGGAGTAGTGATATATTTTCTACTTAATCTCTCTCTGTCCTGTTCTTTCTTCCCCTCTGCTTTTTCTTTTTTCTTTCTATTTTTCTTTCTCTGCCTCAGGTTTACTGTTAAATAAAATCCATATCGTTGACTTTGGCATCTGGCCTCACTTGCACCTTAATTCAGCCTTTCTAATAATTTTAATAGCCAGGTGTGTGTGTGTCCTGCTGTCCCCAGGGCTGGGAAGGTGGGTCCTGGTGATGCCCCTGCAGTGCCTGTACCTGTGGGGGTGATGTTGGGCATCATGAAGACAGACTCCATCCCATCCCAAAAGTCCATCTTGGTCTGGCTCACGTTGCCAGTTTGATCCTGAGTGGCCACAGCCATGTTCTCAGTGCCAGAGGTGGTCACCCTGTGGATTGTGTCCTCCAGAGTGCAGATGCCACCACCCCACAGCCCTTTCTGTCCCCATGTGTCACAGACTCAGTGTGACATCACAGTGCCACCAACCTCCCTGGTCAGACTCTTAAAAATAATACTCTGGGCCCTCTGGGCTTTGAACTTTAAAATCATCAGCCTTGGAATTTTGAAGTGTGGGTTTGTAGGCCAAAAGTGGGGGTTTGGACCTCAAATTAACTCGTTGGTCTCCCAGATGTGGCCTTTGGGGGTTTAAAAGTGATGCTGTTCTCCCTGCTTTGGAGGATTTTGTTATATAAATAAGGGGTTGTGCTTGGGAAACTCTGAAGAAATAATCAAAAAATAACCCTTTGGACCTTGGAATTGTGCTTTGGGCTGAAAATTTTGTGGCTGTGCAAGGGATGGGGTGTGCAATAGAGTACAGTCAAGCTAAAACCCACCAGAATTCCCATAAGACACCCCCCAGTTTTGGATACTCAGTAAAAGCAGGTGCAGGTACCTCTTTTTTGTCTGTAAAAATACACCCTGTGTTGGCACAGATTCTTCCAGTGAACACAACTCCGTGTTGTGCTGGAGGTTGGTAAGTCAGGGGGAACAGAGACAATAAAATACAGTGGAAAAGATAAATGGCTTGACTTTGGAGACATTTAATGAATCAATCAGTGCTTAAAGCCCAGGGTGCAAAGAGGCTGAAGGCTGAGAAGTTGATAAATGCTGGGGACTCCTCAGGAACAACCTGAACATGTAACATCAGCTGACAGGATCAAATGGGTTTATGAAGTGAACAATATTGTGATTTGGAGTGACCTCCAGCCTCCCAAATGTTCAATAACAAAACCTTTTTGACACCAAGGAAAGCATGATGGATCTTTTATGGCATTCAGCTGCTGCTGGGGGGACGTCAAAGGCTACATGAGATAGTTTATCTGCCTCCAGTCTGGAGTGATCAGAGGATTGAGGAGGGGATCTGATGCAGTCAGGGCTGCTGCATCTTGGGAAGATAAACTGGACATCAAACCCAGTGATTAAAGAGAACGAGGGCAACCACTAAAGCAGTCTGAGAGGGAAGCAAAAGGAAAGGCTTGTTCAGGGTCAGAGCACAGGGGACGTAAAGAAAATTCCCCAGGGCTGAGGTGACAGCTGAGGACGCTCCTGCAACCTCCAAACACACTGTTTGTCCTTCATGGTGCAGCTGGAGAGAGTGTCAGTGCCACGGATAAAATAGTGATATAATTCATCAAAGCTTCTTGTTACAAAGAACTCCACAAATGTGAAGTCTCAGAGAGTTCTTGTGAGGAGAGAAAGGCTCATCAGCCCAGCTGGGCAGGGAAACCACAGCCTGGGGGAGAGCAGGGGTTTGGGGGTTGTGCAGCAGTGCCAGACACACTCACAGGCTGCAGCTGCTGGGAAAAAGGCCCTAAATTCACCCAAGGAGGAGGTGGAGGCAGCACAAGGGCTCATTGCTCTCTGCCATCATTCTCAACGTGCTGCTGCCACTTATTCACCTTTAGAAACCATCCCACCTGGGAGGGTGTTCAGTGCTCACTCCCTGAGACAGAAAACAACCCCCAGAGCTGGAGGAAAAGCCACAGAGAGGAAAGAGGAATGAAAGAGCAATGAGGGAGCAAAGAAAGAGCAATGCAAGCCTGCACAAGCTCACCTGAGCTGCCACACTCCCATTTAAAGCCAAAAGGTTTTGCCCGTGAGTGTGTGCCCTGTTTGCCCCTCACCAGCCTTTTCCTTCCCTCCTTCAGCTTCCCAAATATGATGTATAAATACTATGTCTTTTAATAGCATCAATATTTTCGTAATATTAATAATTTCATAATATTAATATCTTCCTAATATTAAAAATTTCATAATATTAAAAATTTCATAATAATTTAATAAAGTTCCATTGAATCATAACACATTTTTACTCCAAAAGAAGCTGTGAGTCCTTCCAGCTGCACGACAAGCCAAAAAAAAACACCAGAGAAAGCCAAGTGTGTTGGTTTGTTTGGGTTTTTTATAATAGAAAAAGTAAGTCAAATGTCTTCAACAGTAAAACTCTTACAGATAAAGGACACAATGCAACCAGCACTGGTTGTTTCCACTGTTGCATATTTATGGACTCAACAGGGTGAATTGGGGTAAAATATTGCATTTTGAGTGGGAATTCTCTGAAGCTGCAAAGTTCCTGGGGGAAATCCTCATATTCTCCAATTCAGCAGCAGCTTGGACTCAGACAACAGCAGATTGAGGGGCAAAAAATGTCTTTCAAAGCTGAAATTCCAACGAGCTAAAGATGGTTCTGTCCTGGACCACATTTAATCCCATCACAAGAAAGTCATAGCTCTCCTAAAACACAGCCCTGCCAGGCTGCAGTTGTTTCCATTGCTGGGAAAAAAAAAAAAAAGGAATCCAAATTGTGGAAAAAGTGGGAAAGACCTGGTTTCTTGGAACACTGGAAATCCACCCCCAGCCTCCCTGCTCAGGCTGAATTCCAAATTATTCAGGCTCTTTGAGCACCAGTGAAAAGTTGTGAGCAAACAGCCCCATCCCTCTCCCAGGACGGTGCAGGAGGGAGAATCCCTGGAAAACTTCCCGTTTCCAAGTGCTGGTTACACAAACGTGATGGATGCACTGCCTGAGTTAAATTTACAGGAACCAGAGAGAATGGCAGGGAAAACAAACAGAAACCAGGAGGAGGAATTAATGATGCCTTTAATGAAGAGAAATCAAAACTCATTTGTTGTTTTGGGAGGAGAAGGCGACTTCCAAGCCCATCACAGCACGAGCTGAACAACAGCAAATTGATGTCTTGCCTGTCAGAGCAAGTGCAGTAAATTATTATTTTCCATGATTTAATTTTCCCTTTTAAAGCAAATACTTCATCCTGCTCGGCTCTGAGGAGAGAATCACATTATTTAAAACAACTTAAAACCATCAGCCTAATGAGCTCTAACACGGGATGCCGGGTGGGGATGTGAGGAGGTGCTGGAGCTTCTTGGAAGGAGCAACATTTTTCACTAGGAGGGGAAAAATGAGGCACAGGAGCCCAATTAAAATTAAGTCAGTGTTCAAATGAGCGTGAGAGAGTAATATCTGTGATCTGCAGGAGCACAGGAACAGCTGGAATGCTGCTTTGTTTTACCACATCCTCAGGAATTTCAGCAGCACTTTCCCCAAGGTGCATTTCCAAGGTCACCTTTGGAAAGTCTGTATATTTTAATGAGTTGGTGAAACGTTGATTGCTGTTAAATTTGAATTTTGAATGTTTGAATGAATAATCCTGGGTGATGATTCAGGTCTCACTGAGCTACATCTTTGCTATAGGCTGTGATTCCACAACGGATTCAAGCAACAGGGTGTATATTTTTAAACGTGACCCTGACATCTATAATATTTCTGGCAGGTTAACTGGGAGCCAATTAACATGGAGAGAGTTAATTACTGAACCTGTTGAGTTTTCTTGCGGTAAAATTCAACTGCATCAGGACAAACCCTCACAGAGTGGTCAGAAATGCCATCGATTTTCTGATGTATTGGCACAAATGTCCATAATTTTATGTGCCTTAAACAGAACTTGAAGCCCCCAAATCTTCTGATCCTCCTGCCCCAGCAGAGCAGCAACGTCCTGAGAGCAGGATCTCAGTGTCTTTTGCTGAATAACGTCTCTAAAACCAGGTTTTTAAAGCAGCACCAGTGAATTATTTTGTGACTCAACGTATCTGGCAACTTTTGGCAGCGTTTTGTATTTATGAGTCTCTGATGTGGGGGCTTTATTGCCCCTTATCCCTCCTTCCCTACGAAATAATGATGGTTATTAAGGCTTTCTGCTCACCTGCTCTCTTCCTACTCGACATCTCTATTGCTAAGTGGAGTCTGCCTGGAGATTTTAATTAGCTCTGAGTGAAATATTGCTCATTAATAAAACCTCGGGACAGTAAAACATCCGCCAATTAGCTCAGGGTGAGGAGGGAACCAGGAGGAACAGGAATGTGCCTTATTTTTAGACTAAGTGCCTTATGTTTATGGAGACTTCTCTAATTTAAATGTGAAGAGAAAAAATCACAGGACAATTCAGGCACTGCCTTGGAGCTTTGGGGGAAGTTTTGGTATCTAAAATATAGAAAACACTGAGCATTTCACACATTTTCTGGTGCAGTCGGGGTGTCTTTGTAAAAGAGACAAAAAACATGAGGTTTATGTTATGAATTGTTAAGAAAAAGGCTCTGTCTTCCATAAGACAGAACAAGAGGTTTGAAACAAAAAGACTCCAAAAAACCTCAGTTATTAGGTAGAAATATGGGTGAGCAGAGGGCAGGAATTCCCTGACTTTGGGAGCAGCCACGTCCAGCCCCAGGCAAAGCTCTGGTGCTGCTCCCCCGGGCCGGCCTAATTTGGGATATTTAAACATTTAAACCCAGTTCTACCCCGGTGAGGGATTAAACCACACAGGGAGAGAGCCGGGAATCAGCAGGAAAAGCTGCAAAGCAGGAACATTCCACGGCAAAGGAAGAGCCAGGAGAGGGAGCCCGGACACCACCAGCTGCAGCCACCCTTTAAATCACATTTTGTTTCCTGAAGATGTCTCATTTTCCACAAAAAAAAAAAAAAAGTGACAACGGCCAGAAAGGCCAGGCCTAAGTGTAATAATAAACTTGTATAACACAGAACTACTTGAGAGAAACTTCCCTTCCCTTTGAAGGCACTGACAAATTAATAACATTCATGGGAATTACTAAAATCAGTAAATGATTGAGTTTATCAGTGCTTTTCTCAGGGGGTCAGGTTGGGTCTGTGTGGGGGTGGAAAGTTAGAAGGTGCTGGTTTTAACCTCTGCAGTCAGATATTGCAGGTGGGATTTCCTGAGTGTTACCAGGGCTGGGTTTAATCTGTGCAGTCAGATATTGCAGGTGGGATTTCCTGGGTGTTCCCTGGGCTGGTTTGATTCTGTGCAGTCAGATATTGCAGGTGGGATTTCCTCAGTGTCACCAGGTCTGGGTTTAATCTGTTCAGTCAGATATTGCAGGTGGGATTTCCTCAGTGTTCCCTGGGCTGGTTTGATTCTGTGCAGTCAGATATTGCAGGTGGGATTTCCTCAGTGTTCCCTGGGCTGGTTTTAACCTGTGCAGTCAGATACTGCAGGTGGGATTTCCTGGATGTTACCAGGGCTGGGTTTAACCTGTTCAGTCAGATATTGCAGGTGGGATTTCCTGGGTGTTCCCTGAGCTGGGTTTAACCTCTGCAGTCAGATATTGCAGGTGGGATTTCCTCAGTGTCACCAGGGCTGGGTTTAACCTGTGCAGTCAGATATTGCAGGTGGGATTTCCTGGATATTCCCTGGGCTGGTTTGATTCTGTTCAGTCAGATAGTGCGGGTGGGATTTCCTCAGTGTCAGCAGGGCTGGGTTTAATCTGTTCAGTCAGATATTGCAGGTGGGATTTCCTCAGTGTTACCAGGGCTGGTTTTAACCTGTGCAGTCAGATATTGCAGGTGGGATTTCCTGGATGTTCCCTGGGCTGGGTTTAACCTGTTCAGTCAGATATTGCAGGTGGGATTTCCTGGATATTCCCTGGGCTGGTTTGATTCTGTTCAGTCAGATATTGCAGGTGGGATTTCCTCAGTGTTCCCTGGGCTGGTTTTAGAGCTGAGTCAAAGAATCTCAGAGGGTGGGAACCCTTTGGTGTCTGCCCAGCTCAGAGCTTGGCTTTCTCCTCTGCCATCCCTGCCCCAAATTCCCTCTCTTTATTCCCCCCTCCCTCTCACCTCCTACTCACGAGCCCCAGACAGATCAAACTGTGAAATTTAGAGATTTCCTTCACTTTGAAAGTTTGATTTCTCCTCCTAAAGCTGCCAAGCCTCCCCCTGGGAAGCATCAGTGGAGAGCAAATCTGCCCAGGAGTTCCTGTTCCTCCCCTTAACTTCACAAACTGCTGTTTGTCACAGGTTTGAAGCAAAGCTGAGCAGCTCCTCATCTGATTTGAGTTGAAAATGCATTTAACTATCCCGGGAGCACCATCAATGACTCTCCTGAGAGCTGGGGGGGGGATAAATCAAAGCCTGGGGATGATGTTGCTGCAGCTGGGACAAAAACCAAAATAGACATCTGGTGTTCTGCACTATTAGAGCTTCAAAATTCAGGAGAACTTCGAAATGCTTCAGGAATTCCTGCCCAGAATTAGATTTTTAGAAAGAACGTTTTCCCACCTGACATAAATTGGGATTTTATTTTATACAAATTGCAGAGAATTAGGTGAAATTAAAGGGAAAACTACATCAACACAGTCAGAAAATTAGCATTATTTGGGTTCTTATCTGAACTGCCAGTGTCTGAGACGTGAATAACACCACTGAAATTAAAGATATTTTGGAGGTAATGTTTGTTTTCTATCGAAATCTTAAAAAAAAATAAATTAAAAATCCCCAAAGACAGCCCTAAAAGTGAATCCTGATGATGGAAACTTTCAGCTGGTCCCAGGATAACTGACCACCTAGAAGTGAGCAGAGGAAAGCTGGTGCCCAACTGGAATATTCTATTTTCCTTATACAAAAAAGAAGGCACAAGGAAAAGTTTTGGGAGTTTCCACAGTCCTTTCCAAATAAATCAGAATTTTCTCAGCGTGGAAGGTCCTGTCTCAACTGTGAACCAGCACATCAGACCTGAACTTATGTGTGCATTTTTAATTGGGGATTTTTGAAGTTCCACAGTTCTCTGGCTGTTTATTTGTTGGTCTGAGTCATTTAATTAAGGTTGCAGTGCTCAGTTTGGATTCTCTGGTTGATTCTCCTCAGGAAAGATGTGTGACCTCTGCGTGATGCAGGAGAACAAAGTAAAGTTGGCAGCAATTAATGTCCAAGTGGGAGCAGAAAGTGCTCATTATTGTGCTACTATTTTGTTAAAAAGAACACTTTCTCTTCCATCTGCCTGAAATCCTCTGTGTGCTCTTGGGCTGTATTTTTAACCCCGTTTGTGGTTATGTTTGTCTTTACAGAGTAAAAGGAATTTTCAGCTTTCCTTTCTCATGGTTGTCCAACTTTTCTGCCCTTTCCAGAGAAGTCCTCCCTGGTGCGTGCACAGAAACAGGCTTAAAGAAAGGAATGGATGATTGGGGAGGGGAAAAGCCTGGATACAACTTGACCTCCTGGGATTTGGAAGTAAGAAGGACTCAAGGGATGTGTCTGCTGAAAGCTGCCTGGGTGAGCTGAGCCAGGATCTGGGACATTTCTGCTCTCCCCTCTTCATTCCATGCAAGGAACTGGCAGGATTGTTCTCTCCCCTCCCTGCACTTGACCTCTGGATGTTTTTTGGAGTGGAAGGGTCTCTTCCCACGAGTTTTCCCAGTGGTGGAGCCCCAGTCCTGCCTGGAAGTGCCACAACTGCCCCTTGGTGAAGGGAGTTGCAGAGATGGTCGAGCAGGATCGTGCTGCTCTTCTCCTGCTCTGCTCTTCTTCCTCCTGCTCTTCTTCTCTGTCTTAGTGGAGAAAGAGAAACCCATTTCATCACTTGTCTGCAGAATCCTTACAATCATGGAATGGTTCATGGAAAAGGGGCTTCAAAGCCCATCCTGTTCCATGGGCAGGGACAACATCCACTAGACCAGGTTGCTCCAACCTGGCCTTGGACACTTCCAGGGATGAGGCATCTCCTTCTGAACTACTCTTCTTGGTGTATCCCAAAGCCAAGACAGGTAAAACGAGGCCAAATGTCCCCACCAGGCCCATTCATCCCACGCTTTCATTCCCACACCAAAGAAAGCTCAGCCTGTTTCCTGCAGAGAAATATTCAGGAATATTTCTGCTTCTTCTCAGCGTGGCTGAGAATGAAGTGAGTGGCTTTGCTCCACCACAAGTATGGGATCTGGTTACAGCTATTTATTTTAGCAAGCAAATCCCAGAGACACTCGAATCCTTCAGTGCTTCCATCAACATCTGTCATGTCAGAGCAAGAAATGAATGTACAGACTGTTGAAAGGGGTAAATATATATATAGTGCAGCCCATGTGCTGTTCCAGCAGGTTGAGAGCCATAGGACTGATGGATGATATGGCTCTTTTCCTGCACTGTGAAAAGTAAATAAAGGTTTGAAAGAGAAGTGCTTCTATTTTTAATGCACCAACGTGAAGTCACCCCAGTCTTGGCTAAAATGTGCTTTCTGAATGTGCCTAAACTGGCTTTGTGGGAACCACTTACACTTGTGTTTGTGACTTCCAAATACTCCAAGTCTACTCCACACCCAAATATTTGCCAGAACTACAGCTCAGATAAGCAGGACTGTGATGATCATCAGGAAGAAATAGTCCTCAACTCAATTATTCCTATTTTGTAATTCTCCTCTCACTATGTACTGTTCTAAAGGAATTAAAAATTGTTAATTGGAAGGAGGTTTGATTTGCTGGATGGGAAGGAGGGTGTCCTTTCCCTTTAAAAACACTGAGCATTAAAAAATGAACCCAGGTCAAAATCAGAAGAGGAAAATGGGATGGGAATAGGGAAATACAAAGAAATAAGGAAATATAACACAGATCAATCAACCCATGTTTGCCTTTTAAATGGATTTAACTGCACTTCCCATACAGCTCTGAAAGAAACACCACCTAGATATTTGTTTTCCTTTTCATAATAAAGTAGTGAAGCAATTCAGATTTTTTGTTTTCCTGACAAAAGGTAGAAATGAGGAATTCAGCAGGAGTTCTTGTCATTTTGGCAGACTTTTGTATGCATAATACATCGTTTTTCTCTCTCAGAATCTCCTGCTGAAAAATTTCTGGGCAATTTTGTTTTGCAAATGAAGAGGGAAGTGTTTGCTCTGCACTGATGGGAATTTCTGCCTTTTCTTCTCTTTTCTTCCTGTCTGCTGGGGAAGAACAAACTGGTTTTGCTACAGTGAACACTGACAGTCAGAGAGCAAAGAATGCTCCAGGAACTGAAGAAACTCCCCTCAGCAAATCAGTGGTTGTGCCACAAACAAAAAAAAATGGGAGTGGTGGGAATGATGTTAAAATTATGCAGACATTTCATTCCTATCGAGGTGTTTAACCCCTAAAATCAGAGTTTGCACCTTCAAGTACTTTGAATTACAGAATGGTGTTTGGGTTGGAAGGGATGTTAAGGATCATGTTGTTAAGGATCCATGGGCAGGGACACCTTCCACTAGCCCAGGTTGCTCCAACCACCCATCCAAACTCAGAGATTTAGGCTTAACTTCCAGTCTTGATTAATCCTTACCTAAAAAATTCGGTGGCTTGGCTACAATAAAGAAAATATGGCATGAGAATGACAAGAACATGGTTACATGTGCAAAACATCCCCCTGCAGGCACTGATAAAACAGAACACGAGGCTGAAACCACCTGAAACAAGAGCAAGGTGAGGATTCCCAGCTCAGCTGCAGCCCTAGAGCCAGAAGGAGCAGTGGTAGAAAGGTGTTTAAAAATTACTAGGTATTGTACAACACCAAAACCACCCTGTTTTGAGGAATAGCTCCAAAAAAAAAAAGACCATCTGGTGGCAGAGCTCCCCAGGGTTTTAAAAATAGCAGTGCCTGGTCTGCAGACACAGCTCCTCCTGCATTCACATGCTGATTAACCATCTGATTTGTCAGGCAGTTCACCCTGACAGCTGCTCTGCAAAAATCTGAGTGTGTGCATTAAAGCCTCATAAAAACCCTCCTGGACGTTGTTGTGCAGCACAGGCCGTGTGTGCCAAGTGAAAAAAAATTAACAGGACTGGATTGTTATTGTCTCCAGGAGAAAAGTATTATTAGCACCACTGGAACATCTCCAGTGCTCCATCCAATCCCACTCCCTTCCCACTGCTAATAGGATCTTGCACGTTTTGGAATCCAGAAGCAGGATTTCTCACCATGAGGAGCTCAGACACACCAGTGGAAATGCTCAGAGAATGGCTTTGTACAGGTATTTAAATGCCAGGTATCAAACCCTGCCCACCTCAGCAGGATTTGCCAGGAAGGCTTCATCACTCCTGGGTGTGAATAAACAGGATATTCTGTAAATATTCTGTAAATATTCTGCCGTGTCCAAGGCTGACTTGATGTTTTCCTCTTCAATCTGCTTTTTTGAGTGAAGTCTCAGAGCACTCTTAGCAAGGTTTAATCAATTAATCAACATCCTTTAGCCCAGAGGGTACCAGTGTGGATGCCCTGAGGCAGGAGGTCTCACACAGACACCTCTGCAGCTGAAGAATCAGCCTCTAAAAGCCCTTTCCATCAAAGACAGCAAGGTCAGAAGGGGGTTTATTGCAAACTGTCACACAACAGATGTCAAAAATTAATGCTGGGGATAATTAACACCATCACTTACATGGCAGTCACCAGTAATTAGTTGGTGGTGTGGCTGAGACCACTGGACATTGCTCAAGCTTTTCACTGCCTGGAGCTGCCCCAAACTGCTCCTGTGTGTTCCAGGCAGATGTATATGAATATATATAGATATATATGAATGGATGAACATTTTCCAGGGGAGTTTGAGCAAGCTGTGTGTAGAAATTCGGAGGGAGGGGATCAATACTACTTTTAACAAATAGCTTTTTTCTAGCCTGGCTCTTCTTTCCTTTCCCTTCCCCTCAGCTGCCTGTCCCTGCATGTTTGGTTCTAATTTGTGCTGGACACTCAACTGTGCTGAAGGATGAGAGGGAGGGTTCTTTTATTCCACAGCACAGCAATAATCATGAGCAAGGCATTACTGCCTCCAAAGGAAACAGAAAATAATACCCATGGCCACCACAGCAATATTCTTCCTTCTCTTAAAGCCCTTTAAAGCCTCCAAAAAAACCTGCATGATTTTCTTCATTAGCAGCCTCTAAATTTATTTGTTTCTTAACCCCTTGTTTTTTGCTTTCTCCCCCCCCTTGAGTGAATGAGGAATTTTGTCTTGGCACAGAGTTCCCTTCCTTACTTTTTGCCATGATTTAGCAGTGAACAAGTCAAACATGTTTTAGGCAAAATATGAATTAATATTGCACTGAAAGTCAGTTAAAATAGCAGTGAGGAGCACAGTGGGCAGCAGGTTATGCTGAGCTAAAGGGAATTCCAGGAGCATTTTGAAGGTGCCAGTCTTGGGTATGTTGGACTCTCCCATTTTCCCCTGATTTAATCACACAGTAGAAAATCACATGTCAATCAACCAGGAAATAATACAGTTGGCACTTCACTGCTAGTGCAGTTACAATACACTGGGAGGGTAATAAATCATGGTAAATAAACTACAATTCAGAGATGAGCATAAGTATTATTCAAAAGACAAAATTCTCCACTCTTACAGTCATTTCTAAAGAGCCAAACTGCAGGGCTGGGTTTCAATCACCCCTCAGTGCCAAGGAGACAGGAAATAAATGGGGCTTTATCTGAGCAGTGCAGAGGAACAGCATCATCCATCCCTCCAAAATTACTGCTGCAGGACTGAGCCACACACCAGGACTGAGCCACACACCCAGTGATCACAGCCTGGGGCAGGAGACTGGCACAGGAGCTGCCCTGGAATTTGGGAAACAGCAGGGAGAGCATTCCTGGCCATTCCCCTGTGACTACTGCAGTGTCCAGGGTGTTCTGCAGCTCATCCCCTCGGGAGGAGCTGGTTGAAGGCAGTGAGGTGAGACACTGGTTTATCAGTGTTCATCTCTACCTGTTCCATGAAACAACACCAGCATGTTCATTCTGGAGGGCACAAAATACTCAATTAGCTTGTCCTAAACAGATTTCTAGTGGTTTATATTATAAAGAAGCCTGATAATAATTTCCTTTCCAACTGTGGTTCGTAGTCCCAGTGACCAACCCCTTGCAGTCTGTTGAAAAAAGGAACCCAAAACTTCCTTAGAACCAAAATGAAAATAAAAACTTCTGGTAGCTGGAAGTTTTCCGCTCTTCCATCACTTCACATCCATTACTCAGGTTTGTTTTCCCTTTTCTTTTGTTGTTTCCCCAGGCTGCAAGTTGAATATCAGTGTCCTGCACTCCCAGAATTTCAATCAGACCCAGGGCAGGAGGGATTTGGGAATTCAGTTCATAAGTACTTTCAGCTGAAGGTCTGGGCAGCTGGAGCCGATGCCAGTTTTTCTCTGGTAAGGTGCTGGCACAAAGCTGGCATTGGGCAAATGTTCCCACCTTCCCACACTGGCAGAAGGGCAGGGATTGTGCCCCTGCCCTGGGCACTGGGGAGGCCACCCCTGGAGTGCTGGGCCCAGCTCTGGGCCCTCAGTTTGGGAAGGATGTGGAGGGGCTGGAGCAGGTGCAGAGAAGGGCAACGAGGCTGGGGAAGGGTGTGGAGCACAAGTGCTGGGAGGAGCAGCTGAGGGAGCTGGGGGGGCTCAGCCTGGAGAGGAGGAGGCTCAGGGGAGACCTTCTCACTCTCTGCAGCTCCCTGCCAGGAGGGGGGAGCCGGGGGGGGTCGGGCTCTGCTGCCAGGAACCAGCAGTAGGACAAGAGGGCACAGCCTGGAGCTGCCCCAGGGCAGGTTTGGGTTGGCCATGGGGGAGAAGTTCTTCCCAGAGAGAGGGATCAGCCCTTGGAATGGGCTGCCCAGGGAGGGGGGGGAGTCCCCGTCCCTGGAGGGGTTTAAGCAGAGTCTGGATGTGGCATCAGTGCCATGGTGGGGGGACAAGGTGGGGTTGGGTCACAGGTTGGACTCAATGACCCCAGAGATCTTTTCCAACCTGGCTGACTCTGTGATCCCGTGAGATCTCATCGTACTGAAGTGAAATTGTGCCCTGGACTTGGGTGAAGTCCTGTTCCCTCTCCATGGCCCTCTGGTGCTTCATCCTGGCCCCTCCTGCATGAGGGGTTCACTCCATCCATCACCCCTCTATAGACTTTTTATTTAATAGAGCAACTGCAGCCAAATATTGAGGATGCTTTTGCAATGCTAATTGCACAGACTGCTCCTCTGTGCCTCGGGGGGAGGCTGCCAGGATATCATTACTGTTAATTAATCAGGTCTATTTTGAGCCAACTGCTGCTCCCCCTGTAATCAATTGAATCCCTTTCAATGAATGCAGGTTCTTTACTGCTAAACTCCGTGTTTCTTTTGTTTCATTAAGCAAGGTTGCCTTTCCAGCAATTCCAAAGATTTCTGATTTATTTTAACCAGTTTCATGAGCTCAGCCTCAAGTCTGAGCTAAGCTCACCAAGCCAGGACCAGGTGACTTTTGTGTTCCATAAAGTACCAGCCAGAAAAGAGTTTTATTTCACCCATTTTGAGCTTGATAAGGAGAGATAAAGAGTGGAATATGCCACACACTCAGGCAGCACTCAGTAAAAGAGTTTCTATTTTAACATTATTTTTATTTTTTATTATTTAATTTATCCTGTTTTGGGGGATAAACTTTGGAAAATTTGGATAAATTTAATTAATCCAAAAATGTTGGGATAATTCTGGATAAATTTGGATAAAACTAATTTATCAAAAAAAAAAAAAATCCACATAACTTCAATTCTCGGAGTTCTATCCTGAATTTGGATAGACTTTGAGGTACAAATACCAATGTTTGGCTCCTGGGAGGCCTTTGAGCTATTCCTGACTCAAATACTCATCGTGTCACTACTGAGGGGTTTTATTTAACACTTGTGAATCCCACACTGTTCCTCGTGTGCAGGCAGAGCATTTGCAGCCTCCAAACTCTGCCAACAGCTCTTCTTCACACATCACAGACAGCACAAACAGAAAGAGAGATAGATGAAGAAACTGTGGATTTATTTATCCTGAGCCCCCAGTTTAGGACAGAGTTTTAAGAGGATATTAGAAAATATGGGAGGACACTGTGGTTTGTGTTTCTGGGCTGGTTTCTGGCATGAAGTGGCAGCTGGTTGGCTCTCACAGCCTGGCAGGGAAAATCAGGGAGTTTTTTCTTCCCAAACCAGGGATTTTAACCCTCTGTGGCCAAAGCAGGAAATTTGAGGACTAAAAGATATCACTAAATGTCAAGGCTGTTGATAAAAAAAGGTTCTTTGTGATGGTGGAAAAAATGGGGTTGGGTTTTATAGAACTGACACTGATCTATTCATTTAATTGACATGTGTCTAATTACCCAAATTGCCCCTGCAGGCACAGGAGAGGTTTCTCACTGACAGGACTGACCAGATTGGCTCAATCACTGGCACTGAAATTGTTTTTTCAATATAAGGTTGTGACAATTTTTCACTGCAGAGTGGGAACCACGAGTGCTCTGGTGTTGTCAGGTGGTCTGTGCTTCCCTGACAGGATCCTCTGGTGATTGAGATCTCTGAGATGCTGCAAACCAACAGCTCAATCTTTCCTGGAGACTTAAAGCTTTGTTCTTTGCATTAGGAGATCCAAAGTTAAATCCCTGCTCCAAAAAAATAAACCCCAAACCTGCTGCAGGGAGCCGTGGGAATTGTTCGGTGTCCTAAAGGAATAGCAGAGCTCTGCCAGCATGAGGAAATAAAGGGGTTGTCAGGTGCCTTGTATCCACAATTCCCAAGGGATTCAAGTGGCTTATTGCTCAGATTACCTGGGATTGAACAGGGAAATCTATCACAGGGAAAAAAACCCAGCATTTGTAGGTGGACATGTTGCTTGAATGTGTTCCTGGTGCTTTTCTTGGTGCTCTGCACACTCATCATGGATAAACCATTAACTTCCTGTGCTTTTCCTCTTTCCAGCTTTTTAGCTGCACACTTGGAGCACTGGGGGAGCTGCCTGTGGGGAACAAGTGGGACTGTGCAGCTCCCTCAGCTCCTCTCAAATGGCTGGGTATGGGCTCTGATTTTTAGGGATGTATCTGCTTTGAAATTCTATATTCACAGTCCAGCCCTTGAATAAAGTCAGGGCTGGCAACAGGCTGTTCCCAAATCATTTCCTGAGCCATTGGTGCTCCTGCCTCAGCTCTGAGAGGGGCTTTTCCTGGTCCTGGATGAGCCAGCTCCTCAGGATGATGTCACCACAATGCAGAAATACATCCTATATTTAACATTCCCTCTTTTTCCCTTTTACTGTCTTTCTTGGATAAACACTTCAGTGCAAAGGTGTTTGGGAAGCAGACAAAAGCTGCTCCCAGTGCCATCCAGCATCCTGGCATTTTTCTCTGCTGCCTGTTGCTGTTGTATTCATTTCCCCCAGCATTCCTGTTGCACACAGGATCCTTAAAATCCCTACAACCCTCCCAAAAGCAATTTGGAGGCAGAGGTGGTGGGCACATACAGGGAAAAAAAATCCCTAAAACTAATCAGGTAAATAGAGGAGGGGTCATATTTGGAAGTTGGGGATGTTCCAAGTAAAAGAGAGGAGTCATCAGAGGTGTTTGATGCCATGGGAGGAACAGGAATTTGGCACCTTGTATTCCAAGGTGCTCTTCAAACTCCCTGGGCTGCTGAGCTGGATCTTTTAGAGCCTCCACACCTCTTGCCAGTGAAGTGGCTAAACATTAAATAGATTTGAGGCACCTGGTTGCTCCCCTTGGCTGTTTGTGCTCCTCCTTGGGGTGGGGTCTCATCTCCACTCTGTGTCTCCTCCTGTCACCCCTCCCCTTACAGGGAAATGCTCTTCCCTCAGCAGTGTCATTCCAGCTCCTGGTGTTTCCACCATAAAATCCCACAATGGTTTGGGTTGGAAGGGATTTTAAGGACCATCCAGTGCCATGGGCAGGGACACCTTCCACTAGCCCAGGCTGCTTCAACCTGGCCTTGGACACTTCCAGGGATGGGGCAGCCACAGCTTCTCTGGGAATTCCATCCCAGCCCCTCCCCACCCTCCCAGGGAAGGATTCCTTCCCAATATCCTACCAAACCCTGCCCTCTGGCAAGGAATTACTATCCCAAAGTACAAGGAATTCCTATGAAAGCCATTCCCCCTCCTGCCATCACCCCATGCCCTTGCCCACAGCCCACTTCAAATTAGATCTGATTATTAAAACCAGAGCTGTTCACAAAATCACAATTAAATCCACACAATCAGATGGATCCACACAACTGAAGGAATGTTGTGGAAATGGCAATAACTGGGAAACCAGGAACCAGGGAACCTGAAAATATTTGCCACAGAAGGAAAAGAAATGTGCACCCAGGGTCCTACAGCCTTTGAGGTGCTTTACACCCATCAAGTTGAGCTCTTTAGAAACAAATGTCCTTTTATATTTATAAAGCACCTCTGCTCCAGAGAACAGAAAGTGCAAGGAATTACTATTAAATGTTATATGGCAGTGCCAAGGCATTCTGAGATGGCAGCAAATCATTTTCACATTTCAGTAATTTATTGAAGAAGTTAATTCTTGAGGATTTTACTGTCAAACAGTCAGCAGGACTCAGAATTAACCTACAGTTCCCTTGATTCCAAAACAGCCACAGGAAGGGGGTTTTAAATGTACTTTTCCTCCTGTTTCATGGTAAATAAAGCAGCTCATGTCCTTGTGAGCGCTGAGGTCTGGCTGAGAAAATTCTAGAAAGCCAACAAGGCAAGGCCTGACTGCGAAGGCACAAAGGCAGCTTTGCTTTATCAGAAAAGGGAGCATGAAATTGTTTAAAAAATAAAAAAAAATTGCTTAAAAAAAAAAAAAAAAAGCCAACCCTCCAAACACAAAAATAGAAGCGGTGGAGTTTGCCCATGGTCTCTTGGCTCCAGGGAGTGGCCCACGATGCCAAGGACTTGTCATCAGGGGCACCAGCAGGACATGGGAAGGGCACGTTGCCCCCCTGCTCCTGCTGCTGCCCAAACTCCCGCTGGTTGTGTCACCAGCTCCTCCCGGGAATTTCTGTGGGTCCCAAAATGCCTCCCTGCCGCTGACACGGAGCTCAGGGAAGTCAAATAAAATACCTGCTGGTGACAGAAAGAGGAGATTTCCTCCATGTGAGAACTGGCATGTCAGAGTGTTCTCTGGAGGGAGCACAGCTGAATGTGATTAAAGGCTTCAAAAAAGGCATCAGGAAATATTTTTGGTTCTCTGTCGCTCATGGAATCACAGGAACCACGGCCTGAAACTGCTGGGACAACTGCTGGATGGTTTGTTTTCCTTGTTCCCTTTCTGCTTTGCTTTCCGTGAGAATGTTTGCACAACCCCCCGGCCGGGGTGGACTCTGACACCAGGGTTTATTTTTCCGGTTTCATCGCCGATGCCTCGGTTGAGTTCTGGTTCTCCAGCAGCAAAATTATCCAAACTGCCCTGCAGCCACTGAATTGCCACCAGAGCAGCTCCAGCAGAACTGGGTTGGAAGCACCTCACGTGGCAGAGGCTGAAGCCAGAGGGAAAAGTTCTTCAAGTTTGGAATGTTTCAGGTCAGACCCAAAAAAAAGCAAATTAGGCCTCCCCAAAAAGGGGCTGGAGGTGGCCAGGGAAGGAGCTCACTGCAGTCTGAGGGCAAAATGGGAAACTAGAGCAGAATGGGGGAGTGACCCTGGTTTGGTGGAGAAGGGAAAAAAAGAATTGCCTTCTTTTTCTGTCTGCTCAAACCTTGAGGAAGGACATTGAGGGGCTGGAGCAGGTCCAGAGAAGAGCAACGAGGCTGGGGAAGGGACTGGAGCACAAGTGCTGGGAGGAGAGGCTGAGGGAGCTGGGGCTGTTCAGCCTGGAGAAGAGGAGGCTCAGGGGAGACCTCCTCACTCTCTGCAACTCCCTGACAGGAGGGGGGAGCCAGCTGGGGGTTGGTCTCTTTGCCCACCCAACCATCAGCAAGACAAGAGGGCTCGGGCTTCAGCTGTGCCAGGGGAGGGTTAGGTTGGAGATTAGGAAGAATTTCTTTGCAGAGAGGGTGCTCAGCCCTTGGAATGGGCTGCCCAGGGAAGGGGTGGATTCTCCATCCCTGGAGGTTTTTAAGGTGAGCCTGGATGTGGCATCAGTGCCATGGGCTGGGAACCACGGCGGGGTTGGATCAAGGGTTGGACTGGATGATCTCGGAGGTCCCTTCCAACCCAGCTGATTCTGTGATTGATTCTCTGATTCTATGGTTCTGTGATTCCCAGTCTCTCCACACAGCTTTCTGGGACAACCCTTCAGGACACTGCCCGATGAAGAGAGACTGGAAGCACTAAAGAACCATAAAGGGCATTTATGTTCACTGGAACCTCTTCCTGCTGAAAGGACGTGGGTGCACCATAAACTCCTCCTCGATGGCTCCTCCTCCTGCTCCCTCAGGGGCAGAGCTGCTCCAGCCTTTCCTGTCCTCCCACCCCGACAGCACCTCCAGATCTCCCTCATTCCCAGCTCTGGATCTCCTCCATTCCCAGCTCTGGATCTCCTCCATTCCCAGCTCTGGATCTCCTCCATTCCCAGCTCTGGATCTCCTCCATTCCCAGCTCTCCTCCATTCCCAGCTCCTCTGCTCAGGAATTGAGAGACACGCAGGGAGAGGGATTGGAGCACAGTTTACAGCTCAGATCCATCAATGGCTCGTGCTGGGATGTAGATTTGGAAATATTTAGAGGCTAAAATAACCCCTGGGATTATCTTTTGTGATGCCTTGAAACCACTTTGCCATAAACACACAACTCCTCAAATGCTGTTGGAAGAGATTCCTGCCAGCTCTCCCTCGTTGCCTCTAAAATTGGAATTTTTTTGCAGGGAATTGCTTCATTTTTTTCCTTTCCAACTAGAATGATTCCCCAACATTTTCTAATTTCAGTCTGTGGATAAACAATTTCATTTTCAAGTTCAGTCTTCCTCCATTTAAGCCACAGCTCTTAAATGCTGTCAAAGTGCAGAGGCAGAACCGAGATAACCAACTAATTTTTAATCCTCTAATGGATTCTTTTTCCAAACCTTCATATTCATCTAGCTGACAATTTCTTCTAAATAACAAGAAAAATTTCCCTGCCAGTTTTCTGGGTGTGACAGTGCGTTTTCCAGACCCAGCAGCTCCCAAAAATCAACAGGAATAAACCACAAATTAATTGGTTCTATGGCTGTTCTCAAAATGGGCTTCCTGCATCTCCCTGGAATGGGACAAGCTGTGGGAAGCCTCAGAGAAGATAATTAAAGCATCTTCATCTGTTTACATTTAGACTTGCCAAATAATTTGTAGAAAGGGAGAAACATTGTGCCCTGGGAGGGATGGAAGGGTTTAATTGCATATTCTTAGAGAGCTGTAGAGAAATACAGAGAGAAGTGGTTAAGGGGGTTAAATCAATGTTTTTGCCACATTTACAAACAAAACATAGAAACATTATTAATAAAGTATAGAAAAGAGAGGGTGAAGATCCTACCATTGCAAACAATTTTGGATTGGAGTAATAGAATATAATTATAATAATATAATAATACAATAAACATAATGGGAATTTCTTCATTAAGGTCTCTGTTCTCCTTGCCTATTTTAGGTTTCAGCATCACCAGAGCAAGGAGTGCTTCCCACATATTGCTAAAATATCAAGAGCAGAGACAGTGCCCCTCAAAGAGTGGGATATTGGGAATCTCTGTTGGCCTCTGCCCCTCCAGACTGGCTGGCTGTGTGCAGGATGAGGGGCTTCACCCCTGCCAGGTGCCCCCAGGCAGTGAAAACCCTGCTCCTTTCAGCCCTTCATGCTGAGGTCCAGAGAAGAGCAACGAGGCTGGGGAAGGGACTGGAGCACAAGTGCTGGGAGGAGAGGCTGAGGGAGCTGGGGCTGTTCAGCCTGGAGAAGAGGAGGCTCAGGGGAGACCTCCTCACTCTCTGCAACTCCCTGCCAGGAGGGGGGAGCCAGCTGGGGGTTGGTCTCTTTGCCCACCCAACCATCAGCAAGACAAGAGGGCTCGGGCTTCAGCTGTGCCAGGGGAGGGTTAGGTTGGAGATCAGGAAGAATTTCTTTGCAGAGAGGGTGCTCAGCCCTTGGAATGGGCTGCCCAGGGAAGGGGTGGATTCTCCATCCCTGGAGGTTTTTAAGGTGAGCCTGGATGTGGCATCAGTGCCATGGGCTGGGAACCACGGCGGGGTTGGATCAAGGGTTGGACTGGATGATCTCAGAGGTCCCTTCCAACCCAGCTGATTCTGTGATTCCATGATTCTATGATTCCATGATTCTATGATTCTGTGATTCTATGAATCATTTGGTGTCTCCAGCTCATGACCCTGCTGGTCTGTGACACTCTGACCCTCTGAGGTCCCACTGATCCAGCCCAGCCAGATGTTCAGAGCTGATCAACCCCCAGGAGATCCGTGGCCATTCAGTGCCTGACTCCGGGGTCGGAAGCATCTCCTGGTCCCACAGCAGCCCTTGGGAGAGCTCCTGGAAACAAGAGACGAGCGTGGTTGGGTCTCACTGGGAGCAGCAGCAAAGGAAAGGAGCAGCTCCATCTGGGCTTCAGCACCTCCTCATACAACCAGGAGAGCTGGGAGGTCCCAAAGGGCTCCAGAGGATCCTGAGGAACAACATGGGGTGGGAATTAACATGTGGCTCTGGGGGAGAAGCTAAATTTCCTTCCTGCTTTGCTGCAGAAGGGCTGTGCTGGGACATGAGTCTCTCCAGCTTCAGAAGGTCCCACAGCTCAACCTTCCAGTGGCACAGCCTGGCACAGGTTGCCCAGAGAAGCTGTGGCTGCCCCTGGATCCCTGGAAGGGTCCAAGGCCAGGCTGGAACAACCTGGGCTGGTAGAAGGTGTCCCTGCCCATGGTAGGAGTGGAATGAGATGATCTTTAAGGTCCCTTCCAACCCAAAGCATTCCATGATTTCTGTTATCAGTGGCTGACAATCCCTTCTGATTCCTGCAGCTCCATAAACACCTGGCACTGTGCACAGTTTCCTAATCCATAGCAAAGCAATACTGATGGATTTATTGTTCTCAGGTCTGTAAGGGGATTCCATTGCAGGATCAAGGCACCTATATTTTTAAATGAGATTAAAAGGCCATGTTTAGATCAATCTTTCCCAGTAAATTAAACCAAACTCTTAATTTACATTGGATATGAATGAGTTTGCCTATAGCTTACCATTAAGTAAATTACCAATAAAAGAAGAGGGGTTTTTACACTTAAAATTGAAAATAACCACTAAAATATAATTAGTTAGAGTTGCCTCACTGATGTGCTTTAACCTCAAAAGAGAAAGCTCCATACACACACCAAGGGAGGACAATATTCAAGTGCAACCATCAGTACTAAGAACAAACCAAAAGTTCATCTGTGCAGCAATGAAATGGAGGAGAATATCATTATATTTTTCAGGAACATGGAAAAACTTTCCTTAAAGTTTCATACTTCTTTTATCCTGGGAGAACACGGACAGGATGGCACCATCACCCAGGCCCTGACACCCAGGGGGTGACACAACCCTGGGTGATGTGCTCTGGGGGACCTGGGCTGGACCAGGTGGGCTCCAGTGCTCCTTCAAACCCCACCCATTCCAGGATAATCTTGGTAAAACATCTCCCAGGTGTGTCTTCAGTTTGAGTGGGACTGGGGGAGTTGCATCTCCTGCTGTGCCAGAAAACATCGATGTGAAATTTGGAGAGGATGGAAAAAACCCACGGGTTGGTCTCCTGCAGTATCTCCACTTTTCCTGCTGAGGAATCAGAACCAAATTGAATTCCAGCCGTTAACAAATTCTATACCCTTTTATCTGATGCTCCAGGCAGGACCAAGATATCCAAGTAATTAACTGAGGGAAGATGAAGCCAACAAACATTCCGAAGGAGCTGCATCGATGCTGCAAACCCAGCCGAGCAGAGTGAGAGGAACAAGACAAGCTCCAATCATTCCCAGTCATCTCCGTGTTCCTGGAATCCCTTTGGCTGGCACAGTAAACAAGGGGAGAGGAGCCTTTCCCTCCTCAGATAATGGAGACGAGTTTAAAAAATCATTTCACGGCAGGTGAGCAGCCAACTCGTTTGGAGCTGGGCTCTCACAGACACTTTGGGAGCTGAGAATCCAAATGGGGAGAGAAACAAAGGAGAAGTGGGGGCAGCTCGTGCTTCCCTGTTTGCTGCTCCTTCCACAGGCTCCTGAGGGAATTTGGGAGCAGCCTGGAATGAAGGGGCAGGTTTCTGTTTGTGCTGGTTTAAAGGTAAACCAGCAGGGGAAATGAACCCAACTCAAAGGAGAGATTATAAATCAGAATAACAATTTAATAAAATAATACAATGAATACGATTATACAGACAAACAGTTGGTTTTAACCCACAAAACCCAAATGTATAACCCAGCACCCTGGGGCATGAACAGGGTGGTGTTTGTTGGGCCCCCCTGAGTCCAAAGGAAAAGGAGAGGGAAAAACCTGTTGGTGAGAGTGCTGGTGCAGTCTGGGCAAGAGTGGTGGTTGCAGTCTTCCTCTGGATCCCACGAGTGGTTAAAAAGGTCCCAAGACCCCAAGATTATCTATCCTCAGGTTCAGGCAGGAATGCCCAGCACCTCCCTCAGGGTGGGGAGTTCCACACTGGGGGTGAGGACAGGAGCACCCTCCTGTCTCCCAGTTCCACACTGGGGGTGAGGACAGGAGCACCCTCCTGTCTCCCAGTTCCACACTGGGGGTGAGCACAGGAGCACCCTCCTGTCTCCCAGTTCCACACTGGGGGTGAGCACAGGAGCACCCTCCTGTCTCCCAGGCCTCTGAACACCCAGTTTACAGCCTGAGGGGTCAGGGCTGCTCTGGGCAGAGGGTGTAAATGGTTCATTGAGAACAGTTTCTGGGCAATGGCATGGAAGGCTCTGGAATACCCAGTTTTGGGTTACACCCATGCAGTGATGAGCTGGTCCCAGCTGTTCTAGCTGGGACACTGTTCCAGTGGCCAATAAATATTTGCCTCAATAAAGGGCAAAGCCTGGTGTTTTCAGGGCGCATTCTGACAGGCTCAGCCTTTCAGGGGGATAATTCTGGCAGCCCATCTCTTCATCCATCTGCCTGGAAAACACACTGAGGGGAATTCTGGGAAGAGTGGGACTCAAAAATATCCTGCCCCCACCTGCAGCCATCCTGCAGACACGACTGTGCTGAAAGTTCACCTTCAGATGGAAATAATTAGTAAATTCTGGCTTGTGCATCCCTTGCCCTCTTGCCCTGTAACAATGTTTTTTCCCACAGGTGGGAGAATTAGACACCGAAATCCTGTTTGACAAGGAACTCTTGAGTCAGCTGTTGGCCTCTTATCACTGCCCAGGAAACATTTAAATCAGCATTAAATCCGGAGGGTTTGAAACCACCCTGTCTTAGCACTACTGCTCTTACTCCTTCATTCTCTGTGGTTGCAAGGGCTTATTATTAACTTCAAAATGGAGGTTATTTTAGAGAAACCTAAAGTCCCTGTGCAGCTCAATGGGGCATTAGTGCTTCATCCTCTAAAGAGCTCCCTGCTGAAAGAGGTTCAGGAAAGGGTTAAAGCAGCCCCCTGGAGTTTATAAGAGCCAGAATGGATCCCTTGCAACAGATTCATTTTTTCCTCCTTCTCACACTAAAAAAAAAAATCCCTTGCTTTGTCATTTCTGCTCCTCACTGTTGCCTCCCCACTAAATACCATCTCTGATCATCCCTCTGCTTTATCACTCAGCAAAGTGCTGCCTTCTGCCTTTTTGTTGAGTCTTGAAAGGTGGTTTTTTTCCCCTTCCACGCAAAGTTCCTGGAGCAGTGCTCCCCTCCTCTGCAGCTGACTCATCTGCACTGCCATTTATTCGGGATATCAGCTCTCTCCCCGTGTGGTTGGAGGGTTTTTTTTGGTAAAAAATGAAGAGAAATCTGACACTTCAGCTGCATCAGAGCAAATCGTGTAGTGGACAGGTTGTTTGCTGTTCCAAACGAACTCAGTTTTCTGAGGAAGGCAGAGAGAATTCCAATTGCCACAAGAGCACAGCAGGAGATCTGCAGTCTCTTAACAAAACCAGGATGATTTACAGGTGCTATTCAGAACGCTTAGATTGAATAGAATCTTTTCAGCCCCCGAAATTCTATTTTAACTGAGTGTATAATATGTAAAGTAGCATCTGAGAGTGTGTGTCTGGCATTTAATACACAATTTTCCACTTCTTCCATCAGGTTACTGCTCCTCATTTCATTTCCTTCTTTATATTATGGGGCTTTAACGTTCATGATGATGATAAAATATCTAATCCAAGAGACTGCCAAGTGAAATTTTAACCAAAGGCCTTTAGGAGCTGAAAGTCTGGCTTGGTTAAGTGATCAATAGCTATTGATGGAAGGAGTTTGGAAGAAAAATAGTTCTCTTTGCTTAGAAAAAGGAAGATACCATTAGAAATTATTAGAAACTTGGGCCAATTTGCCTCTCCCACACCTCCTTGGAGCCTGGATCCAACCTTAAATACATTGGATGAAATCATCACGGAGCTATTTCAGACCTACAATTAATTAGAACCTGAATATGAACAGACTGGTGATACCTGACACTTAGGGAAGGAAAAAGCTACAGGAATTATCATCACGTGCACAACAAAACTTGTTCTCTGTCTCAGAGCTGCATTTTTTGACTTCATCACACAGTGGGCTGAGGGAAAAGGAGAGAGATGAGGCTGAAAGTCTGAGTGGAAACCTGCCAGGAAGGATGATGGAGAGCACTGATTCACATGCTCCTTTGACAGCAGGACAATTAGGATGCAGAGACAGGCACCAGCAGCAAACAGGGATGTGGAACCAGCTCCCAGCAGGACAGGACAGGGAGGGATCCAAGAGCAGGAAGGATCTTGCTGCAGTTTCCCAAGAGATGATTTGAAAGGAACGTCCCTTCAGTCCTGACAAAAGTGAGGGTTTCAAACTTACTGATGTGGGAGCAGGTTCCTAATCCTACCTCTTTCAAAGCTGCTCATTCCAGGAATTCTGTCAGGAAGGAAAAGACAAAATCCCTGGGTTTGTTTGCTGCTGGTATCAGTTCCAGACCCCTTCTGAATCAAGCCAGAGTGGATCAGTTAATGTCTTTCAGAGCATGTTAGAAAACAGTAACAGAGCAACCAGTGGGTGTTGTTCTCCTCTGAGCCCCTCCAAGGCCACTCCATTTTCAGGTGGATCAGGGAAGATCCTACAACAGGATTCTTACAAGCTTCAAATATGTACAATTCCTCCTCCATCTGATTTCTGCTGTCACATGCACATTTACACACATTAATTACACAGACAATTAAACATTTCCCCTCTATTTCCAGGTATTTTTATCCTTCCTTCATCCAAACAAATAACTCTTTCCTTTCCTCCTCTTCAAAATACTGACAATTCCTGCCAACACAGCGTGGGTTTGTTATTTGGAGAGCTCAGGCTTTGGGCATGGAATTAAATGGCCATTTCCCCAAGCTGGAGCTCAGCTGGGGAGGTTTTCCTTTCCCTGGGATAATTGACTCTGGGAAGGGGGTTTGTTACAGCAAAAGCTCCCCTAGATCAGGGTCTGCATCTGATAGAGCATCACCATCCACAAAAATCCAGCACATCATGGAGCACATGGAGCACATCAGAGGGAAATAATCCACTCAGTCCCAGAAAGATTGAAAGATCTGAGCCATGACCCAGCCAGACCTTCCCTTGGGAGCTCAGATAAACCCACTCAGGTTTAAAGCTTGTTGTTGGACCCATCTCTAGAAGCACAACCCTTTTATTTCGAATATTTTGGGGCATGACATGGGCTGAGTCTCAGCCTGATCCACCAGCCAAGTTATTTTACAGAGAACAAAAGTCCAATCTTGCTGAAGCTGCATCTCTGTGCTTTGCCAACCAATTATCTCAGGGAAGAAACCTCAGATATAATGTTCCTACTACATAAATTCGCTGTAGGCAGAAAAGCTTTAGGTTTTCACAGCTCTTTCTCTTAACAGCAGCTTCTGAAAACATAAATTGAAACAAGAGAAACAAGCAGAAATCCATAGAAACTTTAGAAATCCAGAGTTATTTATTGGATATTGCTGCTTCCTTTGCAATCCAGCCTGAGCCTCTCCCCTCCAGGATTTTCAAGGCTGTCCAGATTTCTACATTTGCTCACAAACCATCCTTACCTGGGTGTAGCCTGGAGGCTCTGGCTGGGGGCAGAGCTGGGCAGCAGCCACTGATCCAAGTCTGCTGGTGGGCACATGGGATTTGGGAGCACTGCTGTGCATGGCGATGAGCTCGGATTTGGAAGATCACTCAGAAGGTTTGGATTCATCTGGGGTTAAACCACAGGCTGTTCCCAACTCCCTTGGTTGCCAACTCAACAGCCTGGCCATCCCTGTGCCCCACTGCTCTTTTCCACTGTCTCACATCAATAAAAGCTGAACCCCTCACTCTCCATCCAAGGGGAGGGTCCTGGGGGTAGGAGAGTCAGCTCAGTGCTGTTTGTCTCAGCTGAACTCTGCAGCCACTTCTTTTCCCTGGTCTAAAGCTGTGCCAGGGGAGGGTTAGGTTGGAGATTAGGAAGAATTTCTTTGCAGAGAGGGTGCTCAGCCCTTGGAATGGGCTGCCCAGGGAAGGGGTGGATTCTCCATCCCTGGAGGTTTTTAAGGTGAGACTGGATGTGGCATCAGTGCCATGGGCTGGGAACCACGGCGGGGTTGGATCAAGGGTTGGACTGGATGATCTCAGAGGTCCCTTCCAACCCAGCTGATTCTGTGATTCTCTGATTCTATGAATCACATCTTTTCCCTGGAATCACTTCTTTTTGTTCAGGTCTAAAGATACAGAACCACATTTTGCTCTGACTGCCCCCTCTCCCCGTCCCTGTCAGCACAACCCCCTTGGACTCCAGGCATCAATCACAGCCAGGCCTGAGCTGGAGGAATTCCCCTGTTCCCTGAGTTCTCCCTGCTTTCCTGAGGGGGCTCCTGGCCAGACTCAGCTCAGGCAGGAGGTCTTGATAAGCATCTTGACCACGTGCTTTCCTGAGCTTGGTGTTTGGAGTCCTGGGCACATTCCCAGGCGGAGGAGTCGATGTCGGGAAGTGTCTCCGAATGCAGAACAAAAAGTTGGGATAATCCTAAACCTCTGTTTCTCTGCTAAGCCAGGCTGATCCAGGTTTCCCCCTGTGCCTGGCTGCTAACCAGCAATGCCACAATTCCCAAATACACCTGGGAGCACCTGTAAAGCAGCAATAAATTCATGGCAGTGGAGAAAGGACACATTGCTTTCCTCCCTTATCTGCCTCGTGGACATGGTTTAATCTGCTTCCTGCAGTGAAACCTGCATTCCAAACCCGGAGGAATCCGAGGTAAATGGATGGATCCAGGCCCTGCTTGACTGCAGAGCGTGAAGAATTTTGCTTAACTCCCTGCTTAGATTGTTTTCCACCTAAAGAGATATTTACTGTAATATCCAAACACTGTCTCAGAGCAGGCAAGGAGCACTCCTGCCGAGGAAATGCAATCTCCCAGAGCTCCAGGAAAGGAGGGAAGGCTTCCCAAGGAGAAGATTTGTAGTCAGATGTGCCACCTTGTTGTGCCAGGCTGGGTGAAGTCCTAGCTGGGCATGAGGAGAAATGTCCTGTTTCAGATGGGGAGATTTGTTCCCTTTGGGAGTCGTTGAACTCCTGCCTCTGGCTTTACAAAATCATCAAAATAGGGATTAAACCAAAGGGAATAATGCTGCAGGCAGAGCTGGGAGCTGGTGCTGCTGTTCTCCAGCTGGGGGTTGGGGGTTTTTTGTGCCAACAAAGCAGCAGCTGTGAGGATTTTGATGATGGAGCCACCGGAATTGCTCTTTGGGGGAGAGGATTGATTTTCCTCAGGGGGCAATTCCAGGCTGCTGCTTTCCCCAGGAGCTGGAGGGTTTCAGACCTCCCTGCCACCCCCTGCCAGGTCACACCAGTTCAGGGCTCACCAGGAGCTCTGATGAATTTGTTAAAGACAAGGCTTCTCGTTTGTACCGAATCCTAAAGTTAAATCTGAAACTTAATTTCAGTTAAGTTCATTTCATTTAAGTTCATTTCATTTAAGTTCATAAATAAAGTTAATCTGAAACTTTGAAGAACCTGCACGGGTGTTCCACTCCCTCCCCTCATCCTGTTTTGAGACATTACAAGAGTTTTAACTGATTCTCCTCATCCATTCTGTTCCTTTCTTGATGGAGTTACAGTGGAATTTAAGCTGAACACAAATGAGCTTTTTTAAAGGGGAAGACCTGGGATGTGGCAACTTGGATTAAAACAAAGACATTCCCAATATCCCACCTCACGTGGAACAGGTCAGCAATTCCTCAGCCTGGGGAAGTGAATGCTCAGAAAAACTACCCCCTTCCACAGCCTGAAGGGGCTCCAGGAGAGCTGGAGAAGGACTTTTCCAAGGGTCTGGAGGGACAGGACAAGGGGGAATGGCTTCCCACTACCAGAGTGTAGATATAGGTAGAGATAGAGATATACATATAGATGATATATAGATATAGATGATATATAGATATAGATGATATAGATATAGATATAGATATAGATAGATAGATGGATATAGATGATATAGATATATAGTTATAGATAATATAGATATAAATGTAGACATAGATATAGTTGATATAGATATATAGATATAGATATAGATGATATAGATATAGATATAGATATAGATGATATAGATAGATATAGATTTAGATATAGATATAGATATAGATATAGATATAGATATAGATATAGATATAGATATAGATATAGATTTAGATGATATAGATATAGATATAGATGAGCCTCTCCTATGAGGACAGGTGAAAGAGCTGGCAGTGTCCAGCCTGGAGAAAAGAAGGTTCCAGGGAGACCTTGGAGCCCCTTCCAGAGCCTAAAGGGGCTCCAAGAGCTGGAGAGGGACTGGGGACAAGGGATGGAGGGACAGGACACAGGGAATGGCTTCCCACTGCCAGAGGGCAGGGATGGATGGGATACTGGGAAGGAATTCTTCCCTGTGAGGGTGGGGAGGGGCTGGGATGGAATTCCCAGAGAAGCTGTGGCTGCCCCTGGATCCCTGGAAGTGTCCAAGGCCAGGTTGGAGCAACCTGGGATAGTGGAAGGTGTCCCTGCCCATGGCAGGGGTGGCACTGGATGATCCTTAAAATCCCTTCCAACCCAAACCACTCTCTGAGTCATTCCATGATTCATCCTTTTCTTCCCTATACACTGTTTTTTTATCTGGATCACAAGCAAATGTCATGTTTGTGAAATATGGCCCAGCATAGAAATAAACACCAGAACACACCCAAGGAGCCAGCCTGGCACCAAGTGTCCCTTCCACCTTGCCAGGGCTCCTCAGCCCTGCATTTGGAGGCTCCCATTTGGCTGGGACAGGGCATGGAGCAGCTGCTGAGAGCCCAAAACAGCAGCAGTTTTACAGCTCTTTGCAGACTTGTGGCACCAACAGGAAAGGAAAAGGCAGGAGGGGCAGAGCAGGAGGTGATTTGGGATGGCAGGGATCGATTCTGTGCTGCCAGAAGACATTATTTAATCTCTGTGCCTCAGGTTTTCCTTCCCCTCAGTAAAATTTTCCTATTTCTTAGGGTGGTTTTTTTTTTTTGCTTCATCTTGAGGAGTCTCTAATATTGCCAAGTTGGAGCTGCCCCCAGGGTTTTGATGGCATCTGTTATTTTCCTGTGAGGAACCACAGAGCTGATTGATGGGTGGGATTTTTGCTCTTTCAAAATGTAAGTTAAAATTAAGGCCGTTGCAGTATCAGTCCCCTGTACCTTTAACCCCTCAAGTTGGACCTCTGCTTATAAATCAGATTTTATTCCATTTGCTCTGCCATTTCTGCAAAGGAGAACAATGAATCAAGAGCATTTGAGTACAAACATGTGAGCAGTGAATGCCCAGTAAGGATGAGATGATGTTGACTCCTGTCCTGGTGCTGGAGCACCGATGGAAAATCAGGGATCAGAGAACAGCACACACTTTTCTGGACTAAAGGAACTGATTTCTGTGTCCACACCACACTTGGAAAATTAAAATAATTGAAACAATGACACAGCAGACGTGCCCCCAGGACATAGTATTCCAGAGATCTCAAGGAGTGAAGATAAGAGGGGTGGCACCAAGGATTCAGTGCTTTGGTGGCAGTTGTGCCCCCTTCTAACCTGGAAGGAGGGATTTGTTTTGCTTCACTGAGTGGAACTTCCACATTTCAAATCCCAGGTGGCCCAAAAAAAGCCCAGATTTCAGGATTTTTATGGAATCAATCATAGAAGCAAATCAGCACTGGTATAAGCTGAACCATTTCCTTTTATTATACTCCCAAGCTTCCTTTTTATTTTAGCCATAGAAACGTTCCTGCAGCCAAGCAGTTTGAAATAACAGTGGGTTTGCCTTCATTTTGACATTCTAGTCTATTGATTTTGCTGGCATTCTTGTTGTTTTAACGTGTCAAACCTGGAAATTTCCCTAGAAAACAGCCCTTCCAACACCAATGTTTGGATCTGTGCTGTATTTTAACCTCTCAGCTCAGTGGAGAAGGTACTTCCCAGATGACCAGACTGCTCTGCCCTTAAGAGCTCAACACATTTTGGGTGCCAGGAAACCTTTGGACAGCATGAAAACATGAATCCACTGTTTGCTCAGTGAGAGAAAGCAAAAAACCAGCTTGGGAACCAGTTGAGCACTGAGCTGAAGTGAAAGCTGTTGGTTGAAAGCATCCATTTAGCTCACACACACACACAAAGAAAAAATCAGTGGTACAGCACAAGTGCTTTGGTTTGCCTTGTGTAGAAGCAAAAAGGGGGATGTTTTCCAGTGTGGCTGGATTTCTTCCTGCCACAGAAATGGGAAAATAAATAAATAAATACCTAAAGAAATAAATACCTAAATAAATAAATAAATAAATACTTAAATAAATAAATAAATAAATAAATGAAAAGCAACTAAAATCAGCTCCATCTGCTGAGAATTAGTCCTGAGCTGATGCAATCCAGGAGAGTGAAAGGAGGGGAATGAGTTCCAGCTGATCTCAAGGTTTCCAGCTCAGTGAAACTTTGGAAGTGAATTCCCTTGCAGTGATGAGCTTGGTTTACACAGCTTTTCTGTCAAGCAGAAGCCTTTTGTGCAGAGCTTTTTGGGTGGCTGCTGCTGAGAGAGCTGGGGGAGCTGCAGGGAAGGAGAAGAGCAAGGCTGGACCTGCAGGGAGACACCTCTGGGATCCCAAAGTTGGGGGGCTGATCTCACCCTCTTTTGGAGAATGGTCTCAAGCTGTGGCAGGGCAGGGTCAGGGTGGACATCAGCAGGGATTTCTTCATGGGAAGGGTTGTTAAATGTTGGAAGGGGCTGCCCAGGCAGGGGGTGGAGTCCCCACCCCTGGAGGTGGCCAAGGAAGGACTGGAGGTGGCACTTGGTGACAAGGTGGGGATGGGGCCCAGGTTGGACTGGATGGTCTGGGAGGGCTTTTCCAACCTGAATTATCCTATGATTTGATGAGAGTGCTTTTGTCAGAGGTCAGGAAGGGCACACAGGTGAGTTTGACACCTTCAAAGCAAGAATTCCTGCTGCTTCTGCCCCTCAGTGCCCACCAGGAGCCAACATGGGGCTTTCCACGACTCAGAACACTTTTGGGATCAAAGGAGCTGCTGGAAGTAGCACAGGCAGTGAATAACTTTCCTCCTGCCCAGAGAGAGGTCCCAGCACAAAACATGAGGCCAGTGAGGTTTCTCTGGCACTGATGTGTTGACTCAAGGCAAAACCTTCCTGGCTGAATTTCCCTGGATGGAACACAAGGATGCTGCACATCCTTCCAGCTCAGTGACTGATTCCTGTATTAAGGCCTTCCTGCTTCTCTTGTTTGTCTCTGAGGTGTCTTAAATTACCCTTCACACAGGTTTGGAATTGGCATCAAGCAAAAAAAGAAACCCAAAAACTTGTATTTACTGCCTAGCATTCAATTTGTTAATTTTTTTTTTCTTTTTCTTGAAGCCCAAGCATCCCTGCAGGCACTCCATTTCTGAGGGAATTGCTGCAGTTCTGGCCAGCTCTGATGACTCAAGACTTTTCTGTTCTGGCATGGTCTGGGCAGTGGGAAGAAAATTCACTGAGCAGCAATTCATTTCTGGTTTCTTCATCACTAAAACATCTACAGTTCTCTTCACTAAGACAGTCCCCTGCATCATGCTGAGCAAAGGGAGGAAAATCCACTTACAGAGAGCTTTTTCCCTTTGAAATCAAATTATTTAATGTGATTTTTTTTTTTTATGTAACCCAAGGGAATGCTGCTTGGTTGGTGTTAACACTGGGAAATCAGCCTGGTCTTTTTTATCAACTTGAGTATTGGTTTTGTGAGGAAATTCAGCTGCAGGAAAGCACGTGGTGAGACATCACTGGTTCTTTACCTGATTCACTGAATTAATTGACTTTTCATTTATTTATTTAAACTTCTTCTCCATTCTCCCCTTCATCTCTTTGCTAAAATAAATCAGTAATAAATCAGTGTTTGAGCCCCAGCGTGTTGGATAAGGTTTAGCAAAAGTGTGGCCCTAGATACTGGGAACTCTGTTAATAATATTAATATTAATATTAATATATATTATCTATCACTAAATATAAATATATTATTAATTATAATCATCCTAAGCAAACCAGGCTCGAGTATCAGGCAAGAGGGACATTTTCCACCCCCTCAGTCTGATAAACCAACAGCCAAATAAGCAGCAAAAGGAGCAAAAAACTCCTTAAACACCCTCAGAAAAGCATGAACAGCCTTTCTAAACTCAACTCTCTGCTGGATCACTGTCCTGGGCACGGGATTTTCCAGCCTAAATTAGTCAGCAGTGTCTCCAAATCCAGGCACTCAGGACTGGGAAGTCTCTACTGCCTGGAAACAGGGGCAGGGACCCAAAAATCAGTGATGGGAACCCTCCCTCCACCTCCCTGTGACCCAGGGAGCTCAGGGCAAAGTGTCACTGGGAAACCCAAGGCTCAGGGTGGGTTTCTCTGATGTCGAGTCACAGGAATTCTGGGTATTTTCCACCTATGAAAAATGTTGGAGGGGAAAAACTTTTTGTTTTGGGTCCATTCTTTGGAATATAAAGGATATTGTGCCCCATCTCTGTGCCAAAACCTGGCACTGGCACTGACTCCAGCCACACTGGGAGCACTGGTTCATGTGCACTGGGGACCAGTTTCAGGGTAGAACAGCCTGAGAAATCCATACCCTCAAGTGCTTGAGTTTTGAAGCTCCAAGAAAGGAGACTTTGAATTGTCCCTCCCTGGTGACCAACATAAACCAGGGCAACCACTGCAACTCCACAGCTATAAAGACTCTTGATGCTTTGCTCATCTTTCCAAGAGGCAGCAAGAGCACCTAAATCAAAGTGCAGCCCTGTGTAAACATTAAAAACCACACATCAGCTCGGGAAGGGCCACAGGACACCTCCACAAATCACTTTGCCACGTGCCCAAAGCAGCTCCACGCTCTGCACCAAAATTGGAGACCACTCTGTTAAAAAAAGGTATCCAAGGGCTGTGAAAAACACCCTGTGCCATGGAGGGGGGGAAAAAGATGCCAAGGGAATTTCTAACATCTCCTGGCTCTGGAATCAGGAGGTATTTATTGAACAGTAACAACCTGGTAACACCAAGAAACTCTGTTTTCAGCGATGATAAATTTTGACAGGCGACATAAATGTCAGCTGGGAAACTTGGAGCAGGACCCAGAAGACAATTCCTGAGGGTGACTCTCCACTGCCAGGGATCTGAATGGGATTCACAGCAGCACTGGGAGCAGCAGAGCTCCTTCCACCTCCTGGGTGTGACACCGGGAGGGACAAAAGAAATCAGAGTGTGAACAGCACTGCCCAGCCACCAGAGGCAGGAACCCAGCCCTTCAAGTGGAATAGTCTGATTCCCTTCATATTCTTAATTAGTTTGTAATGTAATCATCCACAAAGGGAAGAATTCCTTCCCACTATCCCATCCATCCCTGCCCTCTGGCAGTGGGAAGCCATTCCCTGTGTCCTGTCCCTCCATCCCTTGTCCCCAGTCCCTCTCCAGCTCTTGGAGCCCCTTCAGGCCCTGGAAGGGGCTCCAAGATCTCCCTGGAACCTTTTCTTCTCCAGGCTGGACACTCCCAGCTCTTTTAGCCTGTGCTCATAGGAGAGGCTCATCTATATCTATATCTATATCTATATCTATATCTATATCTATATCTATATCTATATCTATATCTATATATCTAATCTATATCTATATCTCTAATCTATATCTCTATCTCTATATCTATATCTATCATCTATATCTCATCTATATCTATATCTATATCTAATCTATATATCTATCTATAGCATCTATATCTATATCTCATCTCTATCTATATCTATATCTACACTCTGGCATTCCCCCTTGTCCTGCCTCTCCAAGCCCTTGGAAAAGTCCTCCTCCAGCTCTCCCATCCTGGCTCCAGAGGGGCTCTAACCCTTGGAACATCTCTGTGGCCTCCTCTGGGCTGGTTGCAGCAGCTCCACACCCTCGTGTTGGGCTCCCAGAGCTGCAGGTGGGGTCTCACCTGAGCAGAGCAGGGAGGGAGAACCCCTGGCCCTGCTGGTGCAAAAAGCTGTCGAATTAAAACCCAGCAAAAGCATTTTGCTTTGTACATCTCATTACCATTCCCGACTGCCGGTGGTTTAAGTGGAGCTTTAAAATGCCAGGCGGTTGGGGAGGGTTTGTTTGGGTTCTTGGGCTCTTTGTTGTCTCTTTGTTTTTCATGAGACGCTAATTTGTGGTAATTGTGTTATGCAGCAGCAAGAGGCTTGGAGGAAGGGAGTCATTGGTGTGTGTATTTTGGTAATAACGATTAGAGAGCCAGGGAAAAAAAAATAATGAGACAGAAGAAAACATATTGTTAAAATGCTCACGTACTTGGGGAGAAAGCTCCAGCTTGGTGCTTTAAGGGAATAAAAATCTGTCTAGTGTCTCTCAAGCACCTATGTCTACTGGCATGCCATCAAGATACAAACTGTATACACTGCCACAGACAGCATTAATTTAGGGCAATTAGGGCAAATTAGAGGAGGAGTGATTTTGGTTGCAGCAGGAGGTGCATGGAAGCTGCTAACTCCTTTTTATGATTTGATGTTCTTAAGAGGAGCAACCATCAGGAGAGGAGAAAGAAAGGCCAGTTCTCTGCTGGTGGTGGTGCAGCAATGCCTTAATACCTTAATTAGGGACACAGAGAGCTCTGCTCTGCCCAGGGCTGAGCTCACAGGCAGCTCCAGCCCCACAGAACACGAGGGAAAGAGGCAAAGAGGGGCATCAGGAGGCAGGAGGAGTCCAGCCCAGCCAGAAGAAGAGGAGGCTCAGCCTGTCTGGCCCAACTCAGCCGAGGAGGGAGGTGGCAGGGCCACGGGCTGGCCTGGAAGAGGTTAAAGCAGCAGGACCTGGCAGAGGTGTGACGTTGGTTGTCTGCTCTCCAGCAGATTTGTGCACTTGGGCTCCAAATGTCTCTTCCCCTGGAACATCCTGTGCTGCCCACTGCGTGACAGGCTCCTAAACTTGATGGAGCACCGGTTTGTCCTGGCATGGCAGCTCCCACCCAGAGGAGAAAGGGCCCAGTAAACTCAGCAGACACATTTCTGGAGCTCCAGCTCTTGCCTGTGGCTTCGGGGGGCTCTGGATCTCATCCCTGCCCGGGCTGGTGCTGCTCCCTGGGACACGGTGCCAAGAGGACTCTCTGCTGCCACGTTCCTTCCCAGGCTGCTGATTCCTGCTGTCATCAGCTTGGGCCCCTTCCATTCCGAGGGGATCTGAGACAAGATGCAGCGAGAAGCAAATAATGGGTAAATCTGTGCCTGTGGAGAGACTGATCCATCCCCTGGAGCCCATCCCTTCCCAGCCTTTCCCTACACCATTTTTTTGCAGCAGTTGCTGCCTGCAGAATGGCAGTGGGGACCACGAGAGCTCTGCACTTCCAGTCCCCCAGGTACCACGGGCTCCTTGTAGATGAGAGGCTCCATATTTCACCTGCAGCATCATTATGGTCTGAGCTGCTCGGAAAATCACTTCAACAAAAGCTGCTGCTGGAGCACAGTGGGGAGGTGGAGGCTCTGCAGGGATGAGAGAATGATACACAAAATCACGTGGCAAGAGGAGTTTAACGTGGCCATGCAAGATGCCCTGAGCCTGGGCAATCAACCAGTGCAGGGCACGAAATTCTCACAGAGAATGTTCCTGAATAAAGGCAGAATTCCTTCCCTGGCGTTTTTCAGAGCCACGTTCCTCTAAAGCAGGGCAGGATTTGCTGCACTGTGTGCTCTGGATGGCAAAGCAAGTGGTGAATGCTGAGGCACAAGACCAGACCTGAGTGCAGCTCTGATGTGGGGAAGATAAAGCAGGATGTTGGGTTTATTTCTGTCCCAGGGAGGGGACAGGGATTGTCATCTCTGCTGCACAAAGAGCTGCACGTGCCACAGCGGGTGCAGAGCCAGAGCTCTGGCCCCAAGGAGGGTCCTGCCTTGCCAGGCAAAGCTGGAAGGAGAAAGGGAGACAAAGGGAGATGCTTTGGGGGGGAAAAATCAAGTCAGTGGGATGAAGGAAGGTGTTTCAGGGCGCTGGATCTCGTGGCTCCTCACAGCACATAAAAGCCTGACTGAAGGATTTCAGCGGTGTGATTTAGACACACCTTCAATTCCCCAAAACTGTTTTACATATTAAAGATTAACCTCAAGCAAAAGCACAGAAAAGGGGCATAAACTCTCACCTGAGGGAAGCAGCAGGAGCAGGATGGCAAAGGACCCAGCAAGACACGGGAGGTAAACAAGAAAGAAGCAGGAGGGATGAAAACTGAAGCAGGCTCTCATCCCTGGATGGATTTGTTTCAGCAGTAGGTAAAAATCAATCTTCCTGAGGCTCCCAAATAGCCCCGTCCTCTGTATGTGGTTAGATTTTATCAGATCATCCAGCAAATAAATCAAAGCAGGAAATTCTTTGTGAGTTACAGAGAAATAAACCTTTAACAGCTCCTCTCTGTAAAGAGGCAGCTTTCAGAGCTGCAGCTGCACACAAAATCCAGTGTTCAAAATCTTCATCTGGTGAGAATTAAGAAATCACCCTTAATTTTAATGAATCTGCCCTGATTTATGCAAAAGCATGGAACTTGTCTAGCCAGCATTAGGCTGTGCTTAATTGATTTAGCAAAGTGGTGATAAAGTCTCTCTGAATCCCAAGATGGAAAATTTTAGACACTTCTAATACTTGAACATCTTATAATTGAGTGTGAAATCCCAGGCAGATTTATCTGGTGTGAAAATTTCACCCTTTTTTTGCCCACCACTTTTTTTAATCCACGGCTTGAACGCTCACTCCGAGTTCTCCAAACGAGCTGGATCGTTTTTAACTTTATTTCCCCTCTCTAGTACATGTAGATCTTTCCATCAGTGGCACTCCTAGACTTAAATATCTCACAAAAGAGGCTGTTCAGGGAAAGGAAATCATCAGCACTGAACACAAACCCCTCTCCAAACCTCAGACCACACACAGCAACCTCTTCCAACGCTCCTACTCTCAACATAAATTAATTGTCTCCAATGTCTGAGCAGCTGGGTTGGGTTTTTCCCCTTTTAAAACACTCAGAATTTTGTATTTTATCTTCAGCTCAGCTGTGTTTTAAGCTTCAGGCTGTCCCAGTCTTAAAAGACAGTGGAATGAGTCCAGCTTCCAGTTTAATAGCCAGCATTTAACACCTCTTGCCTTTGGGTGGGTTTTCTTTCTCAGCCAAGCAGAAGCTGAACCCTTGCTAAAATCTGAGGGATGATTTATCAAAACAATGCTTCTCACTTCTTTCTGAACAAGTAAATAACTCATCATTCCAAGGCCTAGAGCAGCTCAGAGAAGTTTCTCCACTCCTGGTCCCTTTTTTTGGTGCATGGGCTGGCCCTGAGCTGAGCACATTAAGGGTGGTACTTCATCCAAAGGCCCCAGACACTCAAACAGTGGGATTCTGGCCTTTCTGTGACACCCTTGTGATGAAAACACAATGCTGCCCCCCCAAAAAGCAGGATTTAAGGCTCTGATTTTAGTAGTTGTAGCTTAGAAAGAGCTGAGCAGCTGTGGTTTGCCTGGAGCTCTCCCTCAGGGACCCTCTCATGCTGATGAGGGTAATTTAGAGCACAGAAAACACAGGATCCCGTTTTGGGCAGTGCTACCTTGGCAGAGTCAGGTGAAACCCCTGCTCAGGAGGACTAAGGTCCAACTGAACCAAAGAAAAGCTTGATTTCTTCCTCCACTTCACAGAGGGAGAAGATACACCCAGAAATGGACCTGCCAGAGACCCCCAAGGATGGACCAAGGAGCACATCCAGGACTCCTGTTCCTTCTCCCACCTGACTCAGAGACCTGCCTCTCTCTGGAGAAAACCACCTTGGATGGGACAACATTTTTGGGTTGGAATTACGGGATCTTTAAGGTCCCTTCCAACCCAAACCACTCCCTGTGAACACCGGGGGACAGTTAATCCTTTCTCCAAAGCCAAGTAAAACACTGTGGCAGATCTTTGCCTAATATGTTCTCAAAACCTCCCAGTGATGGACATCCAGAACCCCTCTAGGCAGGATTTATTTGCCCTCAGGAATGCAAAGCTTGAGACTGAGCAGCTCCCCCTTTGCCAGGCTCACAGGTCCTGTTTTCCAGCCTGGTCTCCCTCTCCCTGCTTTCTCCTGAACTTTGATGAGTCCAAAACTTGTAAATTGGACACACACAACTCCAGAATGTCTTGGCAGAGCTAAGCACAGGGATTGCTTCCCAAAACTTTGGTGTGACATCACGAGAAATAAAAATACAGGTTTTAAAGGCTTATCATGAAGTTGTAAGATATCCAAGTTCAAAAGCACTGGAGTCGAGTGTCAGGGTCTTTTTTTGGCCAGATAAGGGAAATGCAAGAGTTCTTAAAATCTGTTGGGGTCGTTTTTGTACAAAAGGGATTCTTCTCTCTCTTTGGGCTAAGAATATCATCCTGGGCAGGGGACACCTTACAGCCAATCAGAATAAAAGGAAAGCCCCTTTTCAGAGAAAAGAAAACTTTTCAGGCAAAAATGAATATATTAGGCTTATCTCAAAAAGGTGGGATTTTGCAAAACTATAAAATGCATGAAATTTAAACCCAAGGGGTCTTTTCTCCCCAAAAACTCAGGGTGAGACCAGACCCAGGGTGTTTCATGAGTTTTTGCAGTCTTTCTAAATTCGAGGGAGAAATTTTTCTCTCACTGCTTTCTCCTGAACTCTGATTAGTCCAAAACCTGTAAACTGGACACACGCAACTCCAGAGTGTCTTGGCAGAGCTAAACACAGGGATTGCTTCCCAAAACTTTGGTTTGGCATCACTCCTGTCCTTCTCCACCTGATGATACTCTGGATGTGTTCAGTGACCCTTCTGACTCCCAGTGGTCTCCAGGTGAACAAGCTCTTCACTGCTTGTTTTTCCCTGAGGATTTTAGGCAAACAAACCTCCTCTCTGTCACTTCCTTCTGCTTCCTCCATTCCAGAAGATGTCCCCTAGCAAGGGTATTACTCACAGATGAGCTGACACCTCAATCACAATGCTAATGACTGAGGCCATGAATATAAATTTATTTTCCAGAGAGCATTTAAGAGCTTGGAACAAGCCACAGGTCCAGCGAGGTCATAGGTAGGAGCAGAAACAAAACCCAGGGTGGGGCTCAGCTCCCTCCCCTCCCATGACTCATTTGGACTCATCTTCCAATGGATCGATGGAAACAGAGTTGCCTCATCCTAAGATAGGCATCTAAAATAAACCTGCTGAATCACAGGCTTTAAGGGGCTTTGGCAGCTCAAGATTTCCTTTGTTATTTAGGGTTTACTCTCTTTGTCCCTCGGGGAAGGACATGGTGCAGCCCTTTGGATATCTCACCACCCCAAACCTCCAACCAGCCTTCAAGAACAACGCTTTTTAACATCTCCTGTAGCTGTGCCACAGCACAGGTGCCTCAGGTGCCAAGAAAACCAGGGAGAAACAACACCTGGGCATTTAAAAACCACCTCATTTTTGCAGTTTGCGACGTTCTCAAAATCAGTTTGAATTCCCTGCTCTTTTTTTTTTTTATCTCCTTACCTTGGGGTTTCCTCTCGTGGATCTTTGCCTCTCCAGCAGGGAGATGGGAATGCAGCTGCAGGTGCCACAGGGCTGAGACACTTTCCCAAACTCTGTGCCCAATCCCAGCAACTGCACACTCCTGGAGCTGCTCTGATATCTCCCCCTGCAGCAGCAGTGCCTGTCCAAGAGTGAGCAGACACTGCTCCAAATGTTTGGCCCAGCCAGCAGGGCTGCTGACAAGGCCAGCTCTGCTTTCAGTGCTCTCCTGGGGGACTCTGAGCAGCCCTTAAATTTGCCTCAGCTCGTGAAACGTTCAAATCCAAAAAAAAAAACCCTAAACTTTCAGTCTCTGAGTTACTGCCCTGGAGGAGGAGGAGGAGGAGGTGGAGAGTCTGTCACACAAGAACAGGCACATGGTTCATCTGCTTCCCAGTGACTTTCCTTTGGCTGTAAAACCCCACTTGGTGTACAGCTCCACCTCAAGACATTATTTTTCTATTCATCAGTTCACCATCAGGGACTTGGACCACTTCTTTTTTACTTCAAAAATGCAATTAAGAGCCACGTGAAAAATCAGCATCCCCTCAGCAGCACATTCTGCTCGAGGCACTTCATCCTTAAACCCCCCTCTCCAGTGCTTTGTCCCACCATGCAGAATCCATGGTCAGGGGGTCTCTCTTTGTTATTTCCTCCATGTTCCCTTTATTTGGCAGGACATTCTCTTTTTATAACCCAAGAATATTTATTTATTTATTTATTTATATGTATGCATGTATGTGTATATACATATTTTATATATAAAAATATTTTTATATATATATATATATAAAAGAATATAACAAGAATTACTTGTTAGCACATAAACAGGAGGTTATAATCTGCCTTTCATTTTCTGGTCTCTGCAGGAACTGGCAGTTTTTTATGAAAAAAAAAAGAAAAGAAAAGAATATTTAAAGCCCCACTTGTCATCGGATTGGAGTGCTCCTTCTTTCTGGGCAATACGGGACTGGCAGGGAATTACGGTAATGGCAAGGACACTGCCTGCTACATCAGCAGAGCAGTAAAGTTCCTGCTGCTCCTTCCCAGTGTGGAGCTGAGCTCTGAACTGGGCAGGGATCCTTCCAGGGAGCCTGGAGTGAAGCCCCCCACGAGCCCTGGATAGAGGGAATCAGCACAACTGAGCTGCCAAAACAGCAGTGGGGAAATAAAGGGAGAAAAGCAGCGGATTTCCAGGCACAGAGTCCCATCCCCGCACGAAGAGAGGAGCCTGCTGTGCTGACAATCTGCTTCCCAGATGCTCAGAGGAGCTGTGCTGCCTTCTAGAGACTCCAGAGGTGAGTGTGGGGCAGGCACAGGAGCCTGGGGTCTGCCCTTCCCAGCAACATCCCTCCCCACAGGCTGAGAATTATTTGGGTTTGAGCATGAAAACCTCTGTCAGTCCTTTGTGCTGCATCTCCTTGACTTGCTGGGAAGTTTTTCTTCCTGTGCTTAAATTCAAGTCGATAATTTCTTAATTTTCTAGGCCACTATCAACCTTATAATGAGCACAGTTTCAACCCTGTAATGACCAGTTGTGATGGTTAGAGATGCTCGATGTTACAGCCACTTCCCATTGATGTGCTCAGTAAAACCTCTCCTTTCCTTCCTTGGAATTATTCCTCCACTTGTTCTATCTGGTGGGAAAGAAAATAAAAGATCCAATTTCATTTCAGTTCCCTAAAGGCAAATTCCCACAGTGCAATACCTCCCCATCTTCCCATCCCCCTGCCCTCCCTGCCTGGGAACTGGGAATTTGCAGGGGCTTCAGAGCTTTAAAAGCCTTTTTTGCCCACAGGAAAGTTCAGCTTGGAGGCTCCCAAACATGACAGTTGTTGCTGCTCAGTGTTTGTGCCAAGTGTGGTCTGAGGGACTCATCCCAAAAACCCAACATCAGGACACTCCGAGAGCCTTCCCTCCCCTTGGATGTGACAGGGGTGGGTTTTCACATCTGATTAATATTTGGGATGGGAACATGATATCCAAGCTCAGGTTGTGGGAGGCTTTTCAGCCCACACTTGTAGCTCTCCCTCCGTGCCCCCGTGTCCCAGTTCCCAGGCTTATCCTCACTTTTCCATCTGAGGTACCTTTTCTCCATATTTAGTCAGCTAAGGCTGAGCTTGGCTTCCAGATCCTCTGAAATGTTGTGTCACTCACCAGGAAACTTGTTGCATGCAACATCTTCTGCTTGGCAGGACCTGCTTTTCCCTATAGAATTTTCAAACTGGGCAGCTCAGCTGGACTAACAAGTTCAGGGGGTGAAGGAGTGGCTTAACAAAGAAATCCAGGACTAAATTCTGGACTTCTAAATCTAAATCTGTAATCCTGAATCGTGTCCTGCAGGTTTCTCTCCCTCCCAGAACTGGTCTCTGCAGGGCAACTGATAATTAGGATTGATGCCTGTCCCTATAAAGGAAGGAAAATTCAGGCAAGAAAACCCACCTGGAGTTTTAAGTTGCTGTTAAACAATACTGGGCTGGAAAAGGTTGGTTCCACTGGCTGAGCCAGCCTGAGGAAGGCTCCCTAAAATAGCCTCCTGCTCTATTCTTATATGGGAACCACAGCAGCAAGGGCAGCTTCTGGGAACCACATTGTCCCTGGTTTTGTCTTCTCCAGGGGGTGAAGATCTGCAAAGAGCACCAGAGAACACAGCAAACTTCACTCTTCCCTGCACAGCAAGCCTGAAACTGCTGTAAATGAACTTTAATTCACAGCCCAGGACCTCAAGTGACAACTGCTCCACACGCAGGGAAGCTCTGAGTGACAGCCCAGACCCCGAGGATGGGTAGGGACAGAGATCCCCAGTGGAACTGCTGAGCAGACACAGCACCAACCTCCACCCAGGCAGGTTTGTAAGCCAATTCTAAGGCAGAGCCAGGATTAACACAAGGCAATTAAAAGCATCAGTGATTTCCTCTCGGAAGAAACTTAAATTCGAGACCCTCTGGAATATTTTTGTTACTGAAATATTGAATCTTCCCCCGAAGACAGAAATGATTTTAACCGGCAGCTCCAAGATTTCTCAGCACATAATCCTGGAAAGGAGGATAAAGAGCCTCAGTTCTGTGTAGCCTCACTTGTGCCCCCCAAGGAAAAATGCAAAAGGAGTTCAATTTGACTTGGCAATGGTGGTTATCAACTGTGCTATGCTGCTGAAAATTTAGGGACAAAGGTAGGTTTTCTAACATGTTTCTGGATCTTTCTCCTTGTTCCTGGTGCTGCACTTCTGAGACGTTCTCACAGCCTCTCTTTCCCAGGAAAAGCAGGCAGATGTTGCCTGTAGGAGCTTCTGAGGACTGATCTGCTCCCTGTTTCTGCCTGGCAGGGGGTGCAGCCCAGCAGCCTCGCATGGACACTCTCAGCCACTCACCATGACTTTCCTGCCCGGCAACTCCTCCAACTGCTCCAACTGCACCCACTCCGTGGAGCCCGTGAACATTTCCAAGGCCATTTTGCTCGGTGTTATTCTGGGGGGGCTGATTGTTTTCGGGGTGTTGGGCAACATCCTGGTTATCCTCTCCGTGGCCTGCCACAGACACCTCCAGAGCGTCACCCACTACTACATCATCAACCTGGCCGTGGCCGACCTCCTCCTGACTTCCACCGTCCTGCCCTTCTCGGCCACCATGGAGATTTTGGGCTACTGGGCCTTCGGGAGGATCTTCTGCAACATCTGGGCGGCCGTGGACGTGCTGTGCTGCACGGCCTCCATCATGAGCCTCTGCATCATCTCCATCGACCGCTACATCGGGGTCAGCTACCCCCTGAGGTACCCCAGCATCGTGACGGAGAGGAGGGGCCTGCTGGCCCTGCTCTGTGTCTGGGCTCTGTCCCTGGTCATCTCCATCGGGCCCCTCTTCGGCTGGAAGGAGCCGGCCCCCGAGGATGAGACCATCTGCCAGATCACCGAGGAGCCCGGCTACGTGCTCTTCTCGGCCCTGGGCTCCTTCTACCTGCCCCTGACCATCATCCTGGTGATGTACTGCCGGGTCTACGTGGTGGCCAAGAGGGAGAACAAAGGCCTGACCTCGGGGCTGAAGACGGAGAAGTCCCACTCCGAGGAGGTGACCCTGCGCATCCACCGCAAGAACGCGCCCGGCGCCGGCGGCTCCGCGCCCAACCCCAAGAGCAAACACCACTTCTCCGTCAGGCTCCTCAAGTTCTCCAGGGAGAAGAAGGCTGCCAAGACCCTGGGGATTGTCGTGGGATGCTTCGTGCTCTGCTGGCTCCCGTTTTTCGTGGTGATGCCTCTGGGTGAGTAAAGCGAAGCCCTCTTATCTCCCGCGGCGCCTTCCCCGGGGGAGGGCTGTGCCCGTGCCTGGAGGGAGGGCTGTGCCCGTGCCCGGGGGTGATAAGGCTGAGCAGAAAAGCTCTGAGGGAACAATTTCCCGTTGCAAAGCTGTCAAAAAAACCCCCCAAATCGTTCCCCACCACAGAGCAGTGAGTGGAAAACAGCAAAAGTCTCAAGAGAAATAAAATGTCGCTGGTTATGAGAAGCAAAATTCTGAAAATTAGGGAAAGGATGTAATGCTTTTTCCATACAGAAAATGCTCTTTTCGAACCAGGACAGGTATTTCTGACCAGTTCTGCATTAGGAACAATATGATTAGTGGGCTGTGTGTTTATATCCACGTTTGCAGCCAGTTCTTGAGGTGACTTCAAGACGTAAAAGGTCAAGATATAAATGAACTCAGGGTCAAGTCAAAGTAGCTGCTCACAGACTTGGGGCCAGATCTGGAGTGCTCAGCGCTGATAATTCCCACTGTGAGGAAAATAATCAGCTTTCTCCCAGGAAAATCACACTGTGAGATCCCATAATCCAGATGAAACGAGTGTTTTTTCCTATTTATCACATGACCAGTCAGGAGGCAGCAGTGAGGATCCTTCCAGCTCATTTTATACTTCTCTGGTTTGCATCTCTTCTGGAAACCCACTGGCCAAACCCTGGCTCAACCATCCCTCTGAACATGAATATTTATCCACCACTTGTCATCCTAAAGGGGAGCAAAGCTGGGGATTTGTTCTGCTTTGCTGGAATGTAAGGAAGTAATTAGAATTTTAATTAAACTTTACTCGGTTACCTTTGATGCAGTTGCAGGATTTAAAAGCAGAATACTAATTTCACACCTATAACTGAGGGTGATGTCCAGGGCTCATCACGCTGAGCTTGGCTCTGCCACAGCCCCACTAAAGATTGGGTTGGAAACGTGGAATTGAAAATCTGATTTGCTCCATTTCAAGAGTTTTCTTATGGAAAAGGCTTCAGCTGTGCAGGAAAAATAAAGCATGATTGCATGGAAGCTTTAGCTGGAAACAGAACAATGTGGACAGTTAAGAAAAATACCTAAATATAAAAGGGATTTTAATTTCCTGGGGTTTTTTTGACCCATTCTGTTTTTTCAACCCTATAAATAACTATTCTTTTTCGCTTCCCTGGTTTTACCAGGTTGCTTCACCAAAACCTGTTGCTAACGTGAAAAAACACCCAAAAATTTAGTTGTCTTTTTTTTTTTTTTTTTTGGGTTCTCTTGGTCAGTCCTGGGAAGTGCTGGAGTAAGAGCTGGAGATGGTTCCTAAGGAGGAGCCCTGCAAGGCCTGGCTCGTGCTGTCCAGGATGTCAGCACGTTGGAATGCTGGTTGCCAAGATGACTGAAACATACCCAAAAAGGGTTTGCTAGAACACATTTAAACACACTTTTCGTCCTGCAAATGTGGTTGCCCACACAGAGCCTGCTGCTAATTAATTTGCTTTGGGTTTCAGAAGTTTCCTGGGCTCAAGAGTGGCTTTGCATCTTGCTTTTGATCCCTTGTAAGGAAACTGGTGCTTCGTTTCCCTGTCCTTGTGGGGTTGCTGGGTTATTTTTAAAGCATATAATAGGGCTTTCAAAACCTATTTGCTGCCTTTAAAGACAAAAATAAAAAAAAAAAAAACAAACAGGCAAGTGGCACTAAAAGAAAAGAAGAGAACAGTTTCCAAAAGACAAGAAGCACCTTCAGCTCTGTCCTGCACACGGGTGAAGGTGGGCAGAGGGAGGCAAAGGGACCCAGCCAGGATCCCAAAGCAGGGATCAGGCTTTCCAGAGGTACAAAATACTCCTGGTTGAGCCCCTGGGAAGTTGCAGAGCTCCCAGTGTGCCCAGCTGGGCAACAGGAGCCTTTGGAGAGCAGCTCTGTGGGTTTGTGGCCGTGGGACAGGCCTGGGAATGGTCCCATCAACCAGCTCTGCAGGGTTTGATGGTGCAGAGGTGGCACTCAGGGACAGGGTTTAGTGGTGGCCTTGGCAGTGGGAGGTTTAATGGCTGCACTCCATGATCCAAGAGCTGTTTTCCAACCCAAATGACCACAATGGAGTCCTGTGACTCCACCAGCCAGACCACTCTCGGTGTAGGCTGCCCATGAGACAGACAGAACCTGAACGACCCTAATTCCAGGATTCCAGCAGCCAAACCACTCTCAGTGCCCCTGGGACAGAGAGTGTTAAACTGCTACACAAACCTCTTGAGAAAGCTGGCAGGTGCTGATCATTCTGTGCAGCACAACTCCCCCAAACCCGAGTTTATTTGACTGTGAGCTGCAGCAGCTTCAGCATCTCCACATCTCTCAACACCAACCCCACCAGCCAAGACCCCAAGAAACACCAGGTTTGCTGAAGTTACACCAAAGTGGGGTAGACAGTTTGGACATGTAGGTATGGGAAAGGCAAGAGAAAATATCAGGAAAAGCACAATATCCATATTGGGAGATACTGGAGGAACAATTCCAGTATCCCCCTGCCCCAAGGTCTGAACTGAAGGTGGTGTGTAAAGGTGCCAGCTGCAATCTGGGTAAGGAATGGCTTCCTTCCCTCCTTGGATGGAGTTTCACTCCAGACAAAGGGTTTGGAATGAAACCTTTCAGCCCAAGAGCCCAAAACACCTTCTTCTCACTTGGCTTGATGTTTGTGGAATAAGCCAAGGAATGATAATCCTGCTGCATGGAAATGAGGGAGGCTAAGGGTTGGTTTTTTCTCTGCATGCTGGAGCATAAATTCACCCCTCACTAAACTTCTGTGATAAACAAGACTGTCAAAACAGCTGATTGCTCCCTGAAGAAGTCAGATTTTAATTCCTCACAGAGAAGCAGGCAGAGGTGGCATCACTGACAGGTCCAGTAATCAGCAGACAAACACAAAACAGCAAAACAGAGCCAGGAGGGAGCAAATCTGAGCTTGTCTGCATCCCTCAAACAGGGCTAAAAAGAAGAGCCTGAGCTTATCTGCAGCTCCTGGGCCAGGGGGTTTGTGGGGAGAGGCTCAGACCAGGCTCATCTGGCACTGCCAACAACAACCTGCAGCACAGAATGCTCCTTCCAGTCCTGGTTTTTTGTTCTCTTGGATTGCTAGAAAGGGATGCAGACAGATGGAAATACAAAGACTCAGGGCTAGAAGAGTCCAGAAATCAGTGGATGCCCCCAGGGATGGTTTTAAGTGATGTTGGAGTTCCAAGTGACAGAACAGACCTTGTGCTGGGGCTGGAAGACACTGGAATGGGAATTTTTCAAAAGGTTTCTTTTCATCAGCATAGAAGACAGTGCTTGGAGGGTGTTCTGAGGTGCTTGGAGGTTGTTCTGAGGTGCTTGGAGGTTGTTCTGAGGTGCTTGGAGGTTGTTCTGAGGTACTTGGATGTTGTTCTGAGGTGCTTGGAAGGTGTTCTGAGGTGCTTGGAGGTTGTTCTGAGGTCCTTGGAGGTTGTTCTGAGGTGCTTGGAAGTTGTTCTGAGGTGCTTGGAGGTTGTTCTGAGGTACTTGGATGTTGTTCTGAGGTGCTTGGAAGGTGTTCTGAGGTGCTTGGAGGTTGTTCTGAGGTCCTTGGAGGGTGTTCTGAGGTGCTTGGAGGTTGTTCTGAGGTGCTTGGAGGTTGTCCTGAGGTGCTTGGAGGTTGTCCTGAGGTGCTTGGAGGGTGTTCTGAGGTGCTTGGAGGTTGTTCTGAGGTGCTTGGAGGTTGTTCTGAGGTGCTTGGAGGTTGTTCTGAGGTCCTTGGAGGGTGTTCTGAGGTCCTTGGAGGTTGTTCTGAGGTGCTTGAAGGGTGTTCTGAGGTTCTTGGAGGGTGTTCTGAGGTGCTTGGAGGTTGTCCTGAGGTGCTTGGAGGTTGTTCTGAGGTGCTTGGAGGTTGTTCTGAGGTACTTGGAGGTTGTTCTGAGGTGCTTGGAGGGTGTTCTGAGGTGCTTGGAGGTTGTCCTGAGGTGGAGCACACACAGAACTGATGGGAAAAAAAGGAAACAAGAGTTGGGGTATTGCAAAAAATGGTCCTAAGTTGGGATTGATGGTTTATCCTGAGAAGAGAACAAGCTCAGAGAGCTCAGCTCATGGTCCATTTTCTGTGCCAAACTGGCTTGACTCTGGTTGTAGATGTTGCTTTCAGAAGTAGAAGGAAGGAAAAAGGGAAAGGCTGAGCCAAGATACCACAGGAGAAAAAAATCAGACAGACTGGGCAAGGGAGAGGAAGGTTTTTAACATTTGTCAATCATTCTCATGATAAAGAGAGAAGAAAAGAGGATCCACTGGAGGGTGTTTGTGTTTGTAATAAAGCAGTAAATTAGTCTTGTGAACTGACACAAACACTGTCGAGGGAATCCTCTAATCCTGTCCATGGGCCTGTCTGCAGCTGGTGTCTAATTACTGTTTTGTGGCAGTTTTTTAACTGAGGGCAGAAAGAACGAAACACAAGCCAGAAAAACAAACTGCATTTTTCTCTCTCTGCCGTTGACACGAGGCGACCCCTCGGGAGGTCTCGGGGCACGGAGGAGAAACACAGATCCCTCAAATGAGCATTTCAGTTCTCTCTCAGCAACAAAGAGGAAAAAAAAAGAAATAAAAATGGGGGGGGAAAAAAAAAATATGGATTCAAGGCCCATCTCATCCTCAGCTCAGGGAGAGGAAGGATGTTTACAGTCCTCAAGCCACTGAGCACAAATGTGTGTGTGAAGCCATTGATCAGGGAGAACTTCAGCAGATAAACAGCCAAGATATTTCCATGGGGTGTTTTTTTCCGTATTTCCAAGTTTTTTGGGTTTGTTGTTGTTTTTTTTTCTTTAAGCCCAAGGGGTATTTTTCATCATCCCAGGCTGGAAGGGCTTTGTTGGCTCAGGTCTCCAAAGGTCTCTCTGACATCCCTGTGGCCAACATCCCTCCAGCATTTCCACACCCTGAGGGGTTGGGTGCCACTGACTCATCACACAGCAAAGCACGGCAGGAATTGGTATTAATTGATATTAATAACCATTTACACTGCAAAGCAGAGCGGGGAGGTGGAGTTCTGTGTTCCATGAGTCACTGCCATGGCTCCCCACACGCGTTCCCTGTCTCAGTGCTCCTCTTTGTGCAGTCGCCGCTCCTAAATCCCCCGAGTAAACCAACCAAAAATGTCATTTTTCGCTCTCCCCCAAAATGTCAGGGCTCAATTTCGGGTTTGGTGGTGATGGAAAGGCCACCATGAGTGATTCTTCTGAGAGATTCTCCCACCCCACCCAGCAGGATCTGTGTGCGGTTTGGAGAGAGGGAGAGACACGAGCGGATAACTCCTGTGTTTTCAACCCCAAGGATTCCAAAATCACGACTGACAAGCACATGAGACAGTCTGAGAGAGACTCAGCTTTTCAAACTGTTCTCTGGTTTGTTTTTTTTTAAAGGCAAACTAATGATTTGTTGTCAGTGAATGACACCAAGAGCGACGGCTTTGGGACAAATCTCAAATATCTTAAAAATGTGAGCAGCAGGATCCAGAGCCATCCCACTGCAGTAGCAGCATGGGAGCTGGAATTTGAGAGGCAACTAAATGGAGGTGTAAAACAATGGGATTATTTGGGTTTGTATGGGTAACAAAACCTCAGTTTACCTTCCCATGGTTTTTTATCTGTTTTCTAAATCTGCAGCTGCCCACAGCAGATCTGGAAATAGTTGCTTGTTGAGATGTTTGCCAGAAATACCATCGGTGGTAAGTGGGTACAATATGAGACAGAGCATAAATTAGGGCTGAAAAAATCCAGATAATCAGAGCAGTGTTCCCAGCGTGGCCCATTCCTGCTGCCTGACCTCTCCACCTCTCACCTGTGTCCTCCTGATGCCACAGAGAGCTGAAGTCAGGTTTTTGGGAGGCAAAACAAACTCACTCCTTCTAAATCTGTTTATTGTGGGTCAGGGATAGCTGGGCACTAAGCCCCTCTCCTTTTCCCCCTGGATCAGCCACAATATTCCAGGCCCTGGACTGGGAAGTGCAAGAGTTGCCAGCTGCAGGCTTTGTCCCTTCCTCACATCCACAAACCTGCTCTGCATTTCTGGTGCTGTTTGGATTTCACAGAATCCAGGATCAGTTCCTATTTGATCTTTGATCCCATTTTTTGTTCCACAGAAAATATTTCCCATAAGGGAGCAGTGGGGGCACATGGGACGTGCTGGGAGAGAGTGTGTGCACAGAGTGCAGCTGGTGAATGTCTGCAGCAACAGAGAGATATATAAATACATATAAATATAAATATAAATATATATATATAAATGCACTTTCCAGAGGGTGGCTCGTGTTTTGACCCGAGATGCTGTATAGAATCTTATGGAATAAAGTTCCGAGCTTGGGAACTCAGAAAGCAGCACATTTATCAATGTTTGGAGAGCAGATTGCCATGAGAGATCTAGGCAGGCCCTGGTGCAGAGTCAATTCCCTTTGGGATATAAGGGCTTCATCCCCTGGGTCTTTAGGGCTCTGGAATAACTCCTGTCCTCTGGGCTTGGCCCCTTCAGGGCAGATCCCAGGACCTGAGGTTTAAGCTTGGCTTTGCTGCAAACCAGACCCTCTCCCTGGTCCCAGCCCGTGGGAGTGCAGGGGTTTCCTCCACAGCAGAGCCCAGAGATGCTGAGATTTATGTTGGACTTCTGTGCAGGAGCTGAGGTTGTTCAGCCTGGAGAAAGGAAGGCTCCAGGGAGACCTCAGAGCCCTTTCCAGAGCCTAAAGGGGCTCCAGGAGAGCTGGAGAGGACTTGGGACAGGGGATGAAGGGACAAGACACAGGGAATGGCTTCCCACTGCCAGAGGGCAGGATAAGATGGGATATTGGGAAGGAATTCTTGGTGTGAGGGTGGGGAGGGGCTGGGATGGAATTCCCAGAGGAGCTGTGGCTGCCCCTGGATCCCTGGAAGTGTCCAAGGCCAGGTTGGAGCAACCTGGTCCAGTGGAAGGTGTCCCTGCCCATGGCAGGGGTGGCACTGGATGATTTTAAGGTCCCTTCCAGTCTCAGCTTCTCTTTGGGTACAGCCCTGATGCTGCATCACCCCACCTGCCTCTCCCCTGCTCTGCCTCCACCACCAGATTTGAGCCAAACAACCCAAAAAGAAGGGGGGAAAAAAAAAGCAGGAAACCTAAACAGACCCTCAAGATTTAGTAGCAGAGATGGGTTTTAACAACACTGAGGGTTCACAGGTCACAAAAACATACGGGATCTCATTCCCATGGTGCTGACAGAGTAAACAAACAGCACAAGTTTCTGCAGCCTGGCAGCTCCCAAACCCTCTCTTTTCCGTCCCTCACCACGTCAGGACTGGTTTTTAAACAACCCACAATCAAGCAGCTCTGCAGCTTGTGACAAATGACAAAGCCAAATTACATCTCGGGGAGTGAATTGGCACTTACTCACCGGGAGGTGAGAGGAAAACTTCTCTCTCTCTCTCTCTCTCTCTCTCTCTCTCTCTCTCTGTCTCCCCAAGCTTGAAGGAAACTTGGAGTTGACAAACAGGAAAATAAAGGACGAGGGAAGGAAGAGCAGTCCTGACATTTCCAGGGCTGAGTGATGAAACACTTGATGGCAAAAGATCTCAGGAGGGTGATGGCACATTTTATTTGACTTAATTTTATAAGAAGGAATCGAATTGGGCTGCTGACACTTGAGTGTCTTCAACCTTTTGGAAACAAGGCAGGAATTCCAGCATTATTTACTCAGTCTGGGCTTCAAAATGCATTAAAGGCCAGTTGAGGGTTTCTTTAGTGTGCCTCCAGCACAGACTTCAGGGAGACAATGTAGGGTGAAGCCTCCAAACTTTCATCATTCTTGCTCCTATTTACCATTTAATTCCTGGCAGGGTACAAAGGAAGGCCTGAAGGGCTGTGAATTGGGGAGAAAATTGGTTTTAAGGAAGAAACCTTTGCACCCCTCCCGTGCTGCTCACCCTGCAGCTCTGTCTGCATGGCAGGACTCCACTGAGCCGGGATTACACCCAGCCCAGAGCCAGAGAGCTGGAAAACTCTGCTCTGGGAATGAGGTGCTGCAATAATTCTGTTTTCTCAGCCCCGGCTGCTGGTGGGAAAGTGTCCAAAATTGAGCTGCCATGACCTGGCAGTCCCCAGCTGGCCAAGGGTTGCCTGGGCATGGACTCTGCCCTGCTCCTCCTGTACCTTAAAGAAGAGAGAACTCCCCACTCCATTGTTTAATCTCGTGGGTAATTATGGCCATTGTTTAAAAAAACCCACAAAGCCTTTGTTTTATTTCTCTTTTGAACTCGTCTGACCTGAGCTGCCACTTTACTGCCCATTCCAATTCCTCAGCACACTCAACAAACCACTTCACCACCACTTCAGCAGCTCTGTTTGAAAAGGCCTCCTGCTCACTCCCAGACCCATCAGCCACTGATTTTAATCACAGTACCAACATCCCTGAAAGTGAAAGGTTTGGAAGAAAGGAATATATTCTCAGTATTCTGTGGAGAGAACCACACCAAGGAATTGGAATATATGACATTTTTCCTCTTTTCCCGGATGCTCAGGTGGCCAGCAGGGAGGATTAGGGCAAGTTTCTGAGCTAGGGAGGTAACTGGGTGTCTGCAGCAGAAGAATATTGTTTCTGTGGCCCCAAAGTGTTAAAAACACTTTGCAGGAGGGTTGGAGAGGGGGTTTCTACAAGGCCATGCACTGAAAGGACAGGGGGGATGGCTTTGAGCTGAAGGAGGGTAGACCTAGATGGGATACTGGGAAAAAATCCTTCCCTGTGAGGGTGGGGAGGGGCTGGGCTGGAATTCCCAGAGAAGCTGTGGCTGCTCCATCCCTGGAAGTGTCCAAGGCCAGGCTGGAGCAACTGGTAGCAGTTGCAGGGGTGGCACTGGGTGATGTTTAAGCTCCACTCCAACCCAACCCATTCCATGATTCCACAGCAGACAGGGTGGGATGGGGTCCGTGGGCAGCAAAGTCTCTGTGCTGGTAGAGCTGCTCCATTTTCTCTCCCCGTGTGTTGCTCCAAGGCAACAAGTCTCCCCCCCCCGATGAACCAAAAAAGGTTGCATTAATAAATTAGCATGCAGGTCCCACCCCAAAAAAAGAGCAAGGGACAGACTCTAACACTGGCTGTTTTCTATTTTTAACAGCCTTTGGCACAGCACTTGCATTCCATTTACAGGGAGCCAGGAGTTGCAGCAAACAGGAATTGTTATTGTTTACCCAGCTTTACACTCGGCCTCACACAGCTGAGTCCCTAAACCCGGATTTGTTTCACCTTCTGTCTCAGCCCAGAGTGGGAAAGGGGCAGAAATGCTGCATTTAAATGAGGAAACGACCAAAAAAAAAAAAACCCCTGAGCTCGATTTGGGCATTTCGAAGCCTCCCGTTATTTTTCCCCTGCCAATGACTTCAGCCAGAAAGTTCTTTGAGAATGTTGTTTAATTTTGTTTTTCACCAAAGTAGAGGAGCATTAATTTGCTGAGAAAAATGTGAGGTTGTGGATGTGCCTGTTTAGTCATACACAGCTGCAAAAGAGCCTTTGCTTCCTTCAGCACAACGTTTTTGGTCTTAAAACCTGGTTGATATTGAGGGTTATGGTGACACTGCTGGAGGCAGGGGTAGCAGGACTCGTACCCAGGCTGGATTTGGGGATGGATTCTGAGGTTTAGCTGCTCCAGGGCACAGACTGAGCTCCTGGGAGTGTGTTCTGCTCTGTCTGCAGAGGGAAAACCTTTGGGAACAGCCCCAGTGCTAAAGGGGCTCCAAGAGAGCTGGAGAGAGACAATTTCCAAGGGTCTGGAGTGGTAGGACACAGGGAATGGCTTCCCACTGCCAGAGGGCAGGGTTGGATGGGATAGTGGGAAAAAATCCTTCCCTGTGAGGGCAGGGAGGGGCTGGGATGGGATTCCCAGAGAAGCTGTGGCTGCCCCTGGATCCCTGGAAGCATCCAAGGGCAGGTTCATAGAATCCCAGAATCAGCTGGGTTGGAAGGGACCTCTGAGATCATCCAGTCCAACCCTTGATCCAACCCCGCCGTGGTTCCCAGCCCATGGCACTGATGCCACATCCAGGCTCATCTTAAAAACCTCCAGGGATGGAGAATCCACCCCTTCCCTGGGCAGCCCATTCCAATGGCTGAGCACCCTCTCTGCAAAGAAATTCTTCCCAATATCCAACCTAACCCTCCCCTGGCACAGCTGAAGCCCGAGCCCTCTTGTCTTGCTGATGGTTGCCTGGTTGGAGCAACCCGGGCTAGCGGAAGAATTAAATTAGAACATTATTTGCTTTTCCTAAGCCAGGGGAGGTCCAAGGAAGAGATCAATCCCTGGAAAACTTAGGAGCTGCTTCCAGAGGTAGTTCAACTGCAGAGCAGGACAGAGGCACGGATGCCTAAACACCATTTCTTTCCATGTGCACTCACTGCAGATCTGTCCAGGGGCAGCAGGAAGACAAGAATTTGTTGGTGCTGAAAGTTCTGTTTGTTACAAACTTGGCTCTAAACTCCCAAACAAGTCAATTTTGTTTCTGGGAAATTATTTCTCTTCCCGTGCCCGAAGTGATTCCTGGCACTGGGGTGAGAGAACCACCTGTTTTTCTTCCTTTTCATTTAAAGGGGGCAAGAAACAGCCCTTGACAACCCAGCAATTCACTCTCTGTTCTAGATTAGGTGTAGATCATTTGACAAAATTGATCTTAGAAATGCTATTTTCACTTATTTCTCACCCCAACATTACAGAGAGTTTCACTTTCTTGTCTGTTCTCATTCAGACAATATTCTTTTTATTTCTAAAGCAAAGCCCCAAATAGGAGAATTAGGGGATCTTGGTACAGTGATGTTCCAGGGAATGATAAATTTCCAAACAATTCTCCATAAGCAGCAGTGTTGATTCTCTGGTGTTTTAAATATATCTCTGTAGCTTTATAGGAACATCTCTCCACGAATAAATGACTTCAGCATTTCCTGACATCCCATTCAAGTCATTTAAAGTTAAAATTGGCACTTGAATCAGGAGCTCAAGTCGTAGTTATACGAAAACCCAAAGGTTTGGCATCAGGGAAAATGTTCCCATGATTTTAAATCAGCAGATAACTCATAATTCTATAGAATAATAAGCCCCACAGTACTTTCCTTACTAAGGAGACATCGAAGATCTTGCTCTTTGAATCATCTTTGGGAGTTAACCTTGCAAGTATGTATCAGAAAATGTATAAATATATGTGTATATATATATATAACTCCTGGCTGCCCATGAGAGCGTCCCCAGTGCTCACTGATGTAAGAAGGAACCTTTCCTTTCACTCTTCTGAATTTTAGATGCATTCCATGAGACAGGAGAATGGGCACAGTTGGATTTTCTAAAGGTTTCATGGAAAATGAGTGCCCAACACTTGAACATTTTGAAGACATTCAGCTGTAACACAGTCACCCCAGTAATGTCTCTTCTCTCCAACTCTGACTTCTGAAATGGTGTGATTTTCTTGCCATTTGAAAGCCCTTGTGATGACCTCCTAGATATGGCTGTCATTTGGGGAACTAATCTTGAATTAGGAGTCCCAGAGGAGGCAATTTTCCTCCATCCCTCGTATCAGCCAGGCTGGAAAAGGGGAACATAATGTTTGCATAATAAAACAGCTGCATTGACTGATACCTGACAGGACATCCATGCCATTGTGTGGCACCAGAGATTCTGAATCACTTCTCCCTGCAGGAATTGTGCTTCCACTCACCATTTTTTTCCAAGCCAGAACAGACCCTGATTTATTTTTCCCCGGTGTTTGAGTTTCTCTGGTTACCTGTGATTTCTCACTGCCTCTCTGCCTTAACACTCTCCGTGTGTATTTTTCCATTTTAGGTTCTTTCTTTCCTGCAATCAAACCCCCGGACACACTTTTTAAAATAACATTTTGGCTTGGATATTTAAACAGCTGCATCAACCCCATCATCTATCCCTGCTCCAGCCAGGAGTTCAAGAAAGCTTTCCAGAACGTGCTGAAGGCTCAGTGCCTCCCCAGGAAGGGAGCAAAGAAGCAAATCCCGAGTTTCAACCTCAACCACCCCGCCAGCCAAGGCGTGGAGAGCAGCAAGGGGGTGGTCAGGATCCCCGTGGGATCGGGAGAAACCTTCTACAAGATCTCCAGGTCGGACGGGGTGTGCGAGTGGAAGATCTTCAGCGCCGTGCCCGCCGTGCCGGCGAAAAGCGCCGTGGCCAAAGACTGCACGGCTGCCAAAGCCAAGAGCAAAGGGTTCCTGCAGGAATGCTGCTGTGCAGGCACCTCGGGGAACCTGGGCCACGACAGCTGCCAAGTGCCAGCCCTCAAAATCCACACCATGTCCCTGAGCGACGGCGGGGAGGACGTTTAACGGGCTGCGGGACTCGGGGGGCGTCGTGGAAGTGGGTGTTGAAACCTGCCTGTTGGAAGCAAACGTGTCGTGAAACGGGGCCAGACCTCCTGAGGAGTGAGGTCTCTGAGTGCTGGGAGCCTGAACAAAGCCCCTCAAAGACAGTGGATGGTCTTCTGAGGGACCTGCCCACGGTGCCTGCGAGTGATGCCCTTGGCATCAAAGGCTTTATCCCTCTGTTCTCCTCTTTCAAAGTTCCTGCTGCTCTGATTTAGGTGCAGTGGAGGAGAAAGAGTGAACTACAAAGGCCCCGTGCTGGTTTCAGCCTCTGACACCTCCACCTTTAGAGCCGTTTTGTGGCTCTGCCCCCACCAAAAACCCCCAAAAACCTCAGTTTTGGATTTCATTAAACCCCATTGCTGAGGGAACTCGTTCCATGTGCCTGCACCCCAACAAGCTTCAGAGACCAACCAGAACTCTTCTGTTTTGTGCAACCAACCTCCTAAACCTCCAAGCCCAACCCAAGGAAAATTTGCATGTGTCCTTGGTTTGCTTGGATGGTCCCTGCACTTTGATGCAGGTCTAACAAAACCATAGACTAGGTAAGTCGTCATCAAACAAGGCCCAAAGAGGCCCCTCTCACTCATCCATTTGTTTTTCTTGTTCTGAGTCCAGCAGGAACCTGCTGAAAGGCTCAGGAGTTCCTTGCTCAGGTGCTTGATAGCCAGATCAGTGCCAAAGTCACTGGAAAAGCTGCAGAGTTTTTGCTGCCTCCCTGCCCAGTGTTTTGCTCCATTCCTCTTCTGACTCCTTCAAAACCAAGTGCTCCAAGCTTTCTATGAGATTCCTGGACTCAGGAACTTTCCCCCTGTTTCTGAGCAGTGGGAGTTAAATGGCTTGAGGACATCCATCCCCATGAGAAAGGGCCATCGTCTGGGAGTTTGGGAGCATGTTATATTTTAATACAGCTAATCCAAAGAAATAAATAAATAGAGACGGTCAGCATCTGGAAGAAATAGTGGGAGGAATTCTCTGTACAATATTAGAAATAAGCAGCTCTTGACATAACTCCTGAGCCTGCCAAGTAAGAATTCAGCTCCTTGAAAGAACCCACAAGCCTTTGCTCACGGCTCAGCGTGAGCTCCAGGGCTGAATATCCAGGGAAAGGGCTTCAGATAAGGTTCACTTTCCCAGGAGAGGGCTTTGAAAGGTGTTGTTGATGAGGAATCACTGTTTATTCATCTCTCACTCAGCATTAAGTGCCCAATGTCAAGAGCATTTCAGTCTTCTCTGTCTTATTTGTGCACTCGCAGAAGACAAACCTGTGGCATTATCCCATTTTTGGTCTGAATAAGAAACCCATCTCACTCTTAAGGTACTTCCAAGTCTAGAATTCGAAAGTAGAAGTGTGGAAAGGCCGTGAAAGAAAATATTCTCATGGTACTTCAAGCCAAGACCAGAAGGAGAAAAGCTGGAAATGTCATAAGAAAGTCACGTGAGACTCGTGGCCGAGGTTTTCGGCCTCAGGGGGTTTGGGTACGTGGGACGTTTGTTTGGACAGAACCTGAACTTCGAAACATTTGGAAAAACACCCATCAAATTGAGCAAGGCTGGCAAGATTTAAAGCCTCCCCTGCACACACTTGCTGCCCAGCCCTCTCTTATTTTAGAACCAATACTTCTTTTACAGCCAGTAAAGCCCTCTGTGCCTCCTCTCCTTCGGAGCTGAGAGATTTTGCACGGAGTGACTCCAGGAATTTGAGATTTATTGAGCTTCGAGGTGTCAGGGGATGGTTGTGGAGCTACACCCAGGCTGACACAAAGGGATTCATTTAATTCCACAGCAAGCCTGATGTAGCAACACAATCTGAACCTGTAAGATGAGGATAAATAACTCCCCACGCTGGTGGCAGTGTCGGGATGGACGTGGATAATCCACCTTTGCTCCTGCCTGGCAGAGACAGAGGTTGGAATCATGAAGCCTTGGTCTCATCCTTATGCTTTTTTTTTTCTGTCAAACAGATGCTAAAGGACTGTGAAAAGCCCTCAGCCCTCAGCGTCAGGCCAGCCTGGTCCCAGCCACACCTCTGCTGCTGCCACGTTTGCCAGCACAAACAAACACATCATTTGTTTGGCTTCACCCCGAGAGAATTTCGGCAGGAAAAAAAACTGCCCCGCTCCCGTGTGGCAAGCAGGGTCATTGGCACTTGTCATCTCGATGGAAATCTGGACTGAAAAGTCTCAAAAACCATAGAAGGAGCTCTAGGAAGAAGAGAAATTTAAAAAAAAAAAAAAAAAAAAAAAAAGAGTGGAGATTTAAGCCTGTATTTTTGTGTTATTTAAAGGGAACTTGGCGCTGGTGAAAGAGGCTGAATGTGTCTGTCTGTCCAAAAGCATGAGCAGGACAGGAGGTTTCCCATCTGCCATCACATGTAGAACCCTCCTGTCAGCAGGATCCTGCTGTGTGAGGTGTGGAAGGAGCTCAGCACAGAGCTCCTGCTCAGGTGGGCAGTGAGGGCACAGGGCCATGATTGCCCTCAGAGCCATTGGAGTGTCCTGGCTGAAACCTTGGAGGGGTGATGGGACATCCCCCCACCCCTCGGGTCAGTCCTGTCTGTTGGGAGTGAGTGACAGCCCAGATTCCCATCTGCAGAGGAGCAGAGTCTCTGCTGCAAAGGGCTGGGAGAGCTGGAGCATCACAAAGTTAATTCCCACAGCTCTCTCCTCCTCCCAGGGCCAGGAGAGTTCAGTAGTCCAGTTTCCACAGTTAATTCAGATTTACTGTCTTGTGTTTCTGAGGCTTCATGTGCTTTGTAACGTTACTCAAATCCCAAACACTTCAGTTCTGCCCACTGTCCAAATAAATGTCTTCTAGGTTTTATATTCTTTATTTTGCTCTGCCAAGTCCGGGGATAAATTGTCCATTGTGCAGGAGAGTGTTTCCCTTCTCCAGCCTTTAAAACCCGTGGCACTGAAAAGAGAAAAGCTTAAGCTTCTTGCTTTTCTTCTCAGAGTAAGCAAATGGATTTCACAAAGCACCTTCTTGTTTACTTGCAGTGTTACCTTCAATTTTCTGAAAGGTGACACTGACAGGCTGCAGCATCTTGTACTGATTGAAGGTAGTTAGAAAAGATCTTATTGCTTGACTGAAGTGCAAGTGCTTCGTTCTGGCCTCTTGTCAGCCCGTGCTCCTGTTTAAATGGGCTTTTATTGGGAACTTCATGTTAAAATAAAGCTACTGAGGCCCAGAGAGCCTCAGTGATTCACTCAAGGAAGATTCCAGCTGTCCCATGTTGAATTAATTAACTCCATATCCTACTCAGAGATACCTTTATCCTCTTTCCTGCCTTAATATGGTTTGGATAAGCGAGGCAATGTTGAGAACTGGCTCCGGGGGCCGGGCTGGTGCCACCAGTTATTTCTGGATGGTCCCTTCCCCCAGCAGAGCCAAAGGGAATAGCCAGTTGGTCTTCAAGGAATTCCACTGAGCTGGAGGCACGTTTGGGACCTGCCCCACAGTGTCCTGGTCTGCCAGAGGGAGGAGATGTCTCTGAACTCCCAGGGGAGCTGCTGGGAGGGCACTTTGTGCATCTGCTCCTTCTGCCTCCCCCGCAGCTCTTCCCATCCCCTCCTGCTCAGATTCCCTTGGAATCTCACTGGTGCATCATCCCAAATTGTTTCCCAAGAAGCCCAAGAGCCAACCAACCCTTTTTATGAATGAATCTCTCCAATATCAATTCCCCTGCCTAATTACAACGAGACTTCCCGGGAGGAGGTTACACTGTCTGGCCAGGTTAATCCTGGCTTTTCCCATCAGTGCCCCATCCGTGCAAAGGAGCTGATCCACGAGCACATCCAGCTCTTTTTGAAGGTGTTTCCAAACAGATTGTTTAATCCACGACAGGACTGTAAAACAAAACACTCCAGAGAGAGCTCGTGGTGCATCCAAAGGCAGCTCTTGATGGATGTCACTGAATCTCTGGTTCCCCGGGGGGGGGGATGAAACATTTGTCTCAGGGACTGGAGGAAAATGTCAGGTCTTCTCACTGCATATTTCTCACACTGACAGAGAAGGAGAAAATAGCCAATGTGAGCTAAGGGGAAGTGACTTGCTGAAGAGGAGGCTTTGTGTTGCAGCTCTCACACGAGAAATAACACATCTGTTGGTCCCCCAACACCCTCCAAGGGCCAGTTAGTGCAGGTTTCTGGCTCAGGATAATCCTGAGCTCAAACCCAGGCTGAGAATTATCATCACAACCAAATGAAGGTCTTTTCTCAGACTCAAAACTCCTCCAAGTGTTAATAGAGAAAAGCAAAAATGGTTTTCTTTTCCCAACAAGACCTCCTTGCCTTGATCTGAATTTCTTCTCTGAGCTGCAAAAACTTGGTCCTTGTAAAGGTGAAGAAGGAAACAGAAATGCACCCAAGCATTCCAGCAGGTCTCCACTTCCAAAGCAGTTCCACTCAGCTGATGGCACAAACTCTCTGCTGAATATCCTGAATATCCTGAATATTCCATTCTCCCTGACGCTGCACTGTGGGAATTGTGAACGAGCTGGTTTGGGTTTTTTTTGGGGGGGCTTTGGTTGCAAAACTCTTTTCTTTTCCCTTCTGTCTGCAGCATTTTGCCTGCATGTTGTAGGAGTTTGGCTGCCAGTGGTTTTTAAAGACATTTCCTGAACATTCCCTGCATTTTCCAAGCTTTGTGTTCCCTTGTCACTGGATTTTCTATGTTTTCAAGGTCTCTCATGTGACATGTTTGATGCTGGTCATTTCCTTGAACAAAACTGAATGTATATAAAACCTTGCCAGGTGAACAAATAAATTATTGGGGGTGGGAGGGGGAATGTGCACTTTTGGGAGCTGCAAGTCTGTTTGATTGTTTGGTTTTTTACCCCCAAAATATCAGTGCAACATATTTATATAAATATTTATACAAATCTGTCTTCTCCTTTTCAACAAACATTTCAGGTAGAGATGCCTCCCAACACTTCTGATCTCAGTGGGAGCCAGACACGAAGTGAATAAAGGAATTAAACTTATATTTCTACTGCAAAAAAGTTAAAATTAAGTCCTTAAAAAAAAAGTTCATTTGGGCTCCAGATCCTTACTGTGCTCTCATTCAGTTTGCTTACAGTAAAACATCATTTCCCAGATGAAATCCAGCCCATTTTACTGTATTCCTTATAAATAAACAGCACAAGAACAATCCCTGTCAACCCAAGAATGTAAATCCTCTTGGGGAAAGATGGGGCTGAATTATTATTTCCCGTGATTTATAAAGGGAGCCACGGAGAAGGAAAGACAGGTTTCCAAAGCAGGAAGATGGAAAGCCCTGTCACTGATGAAACCCTTGGAAATGTCAACCTGAATCTCAGGGAAACTTGGGAGAGAAACTGTAAATTTAAAAAAAAAAAACCACAACACAAACAAAGAACAAAAAACCCAAACACATAAATTAAAACGTCAAGAAAAAGCAAACACACAAGAACAAAACAAAAAGCCACACACATAAATTAAAACATCAAGAAAAACCAGACACACAAGAACAAAACAAAAAACCACACACACGAAAAAACCAAAATAATCAAAATCCACACACAAAAAAAACCCCAAAATAAACAAAAAACCAAAACCAAAACAAAACAAAAACAAAACAAAAAACAAAACAAAAACAAAACCAAAACAAACAAAGAAAACAAACAAAAAAAATCACACACACAAAAAAAAAAAAACACAAAAAAACCCCAACAAACAAAACAAAACAAAAAAAACCAAAGCAACACAAAAAACTCCAAAAAACTGTTGCTTCTGCAGGTCTGTTCTTCCTCTGCTTTAAAATGTGGATTTACCCCAAATGACTTTAATGACTGTGTTGCTGTAGGGGCTGGGAGCTTCCACAAAGGTCCCAGATTTGGTCCTTAAAGGACACAGATCTAGTCCTGAGCTGTAGCACTTCCACATTCCATTTGTCTTCAGCAGTCACACAGGTTTAGGAAAACTGGGTTTGCCAGGAGAGTTAGACAGGCTTAGACCTATTTAATATATATAATATTAGTCCTAAGCTATAAGCTATAGTTGCACAGGCTTAAAAAACCTGGGTTTGCCAGAAAAGCATCCAGGGCTAGACAGGCTTATGTAGACAGGCAGTTCTATGTAATATATATAATATTGCTCCTAAGCTGTATAGATGCAGTCCTAAGATATGGTACTTTCAAATTTCATTTTTCTCCAACAGTCACACAGGCTTAATAAAACTGGATTTGCCAGTTAGACAGGCTTAGTTCTATATAAGATACATAATATTGGTCCTAAGCTCTATAGATACAGTCCTGAGCTATAGCACTTCCATGTTTCATTTTTCTCCAGCAGTCACACAAGCTTATGAAAACTGGGCTTGCCAGGAGGGCTAGACAGGCTTAGTTCTACATAATATATATAATATTACTCCTAAGTTATAAGCTATAATCACACAGGGTTAATAAAACTGGGTTTGCCAGCAGAGCATCCAGGGCTAGATAGGCTTAGTTCTACATAATATAGAGAATATTAATCCTAAAATATAAGCTATAGTCACACAGACTTGAGAAAACTGGGTTTGCCAGGAGGGTTAGACAGGTTGTTCTATATAAGATATATAATATTGGTCCTAAGCTCTACAGATACAGTCCTGAGCTACAGCACTTCCACAGTTCACTTGTCTTCAGCAGTTACACAGGTTTAAGAAAACTGGGATTGCCTGGAGAGCATCTAGTGCTAGCCAGGTTAAATATATAAAATACAGAATATTAGCCCTACAATCTGTAGGATATTGGTCCTAGACTCGAGGTGGAAAGGGGAGCTGACCCCAGGCAGGACCCACCCCCAGCTGAGTGCTGAACCCCCCTCCTGCCCCGTTCTCTGGGAACCTTCCCAGCAGCAATCACTGAAAGGACTGAAGGATGTATGAGCACAGCCACAGATTCCCTGCCTGATTCAGTGTTTCCCTCCTTCCAAATCTCTCTCAAACCCCCCTGAGTTTTCCCCAGCCCGGCCCAGCTCCTCAGGAGTGAAAACTGGAGTGAATCCTCCTGCACTCCCCGAACCCCAGGGCAGGATTTCAGCCCAGCTCTGTTCTGCCACAGGGTTTTGCGTCACTGGGTGGGTTTTTTTACCCCTAAATAGCCTTTTTTATTAACACCCACAACTGCACTGAGGTGTTTGCTGCTGACAAAGAGCTGCCCTGGTCCTCCACTGGCCTTTTGCCCCGTTACAGCTGCAGAGATGGAGTCATCTGGTAGCAAGAAAAGCCTTCAAGGCAAGTTAGTTCTTCACTCACACCCTCTGCCTTCACTTGTGCTGCTTCTTTATCACCAAGTCGCTGCTGGAAATCACCCCGAGCTACTTGGGGATGAAACATTTACTATTTCCTAGTGACTCAAGGAGTAATATCCCTGTTTATTGGCCCCTTGCCTCCCAAACCGAATATCCCCTCGGTTGGCAGCTCCCAGGATTTATCCCTGAACTCCAGCCCGGGGCACTCCAAAATGCTGCTCGGGTTTCAGGAATGTTCTGAGTTTCCCTGGAGAGCCATAAAAGCCTCAAAGTAATGGTGCTATATCCGGAGCTGGGCTGGAGGAGGGGGCACGAGCCCTGCCGGGCTTTCAAAGCATTTCTTTCCTTCAGCACCTGGAAAAGGGAGGACAAACCTAATCTGGTGTGAAGCCCAGGGGTCACTAATTAACCCCTTCAGCAGCAAAAAGACACCAAACTCCTCCTAACATTTTTTTAAATTCAGTTTTAATTCTAAGAATCAGAGAAAAGCAGCTATTTTAGAAGAGGGAAAAACTTCTTTCACTGCTTTTTTTTTTTTTTTTTGGAGTTTGAGGATGCAGCAACATCCCATCCCTGAGCTCCAAAGGGGTGATGGAAAGGGGATCTCAGGGACAGCTGCTCCCTGTGTGGAAAACAGGTTTTCCTGGAAGAGCTGTTCTGGTGTGCAGGGAGAAAAGGGACAACACTGCAGTGAGCAACCTGCTCCTAAAATACACATAAACAGGATTTTTGCAGTCAAGCTTAAAGCTCTCACACCCATTGTGGATTTCTTGACACACGGTGGATTTTTTAACACACTGTGGATTTTTTACAGAAACCAATAATATAATATGTAATATAAGAATATACATTATATTATCCAGTGTATTAGCTGACCTCTAAGAAACAAGCCTTTCTCAAAAATCCTGAGAAAGATCCATTCAGAGATGGATGGGGTTCATTTGGCTTGTGGATTATTATTATTATTATTATCATTACTGCTATTGCTGTTGTGATGACACTGGTGGTCCCTTTCAACCTTACTGTGAGGATTAATATTATCATCATCATTATTATTATTATTATTCCTATTCCACTGGCCTTAAGTTTCTTTACACTCTTGAAAAATTGACTCATTTCCAGTGACAGTGTTGCTCTGTCTCATCACAGAATAATCACAGAGAAAAAGATCTTTCCAGTCTGTTTTTTTAGTACTTGGTTCAGGCACTGCTGCTTGGGGGTCTGCACTGAGACAGTTGTGTTTAATCACCAAACCCAATGTGTTTCTGCTGTTTTACCTGTCTTTATCCTGATTATTTATCTGTCTATCTATCTATCTATTTATCTATTCAAAAAGGCATTTTGCTGCTACCAAATATCAAAATGTGGAGGCAACAAAGTAAAATTCCTGTTTGCTTTGACTCACTGCTGCTTCCTATAAGGAAAGAACAGTTCAGTAAAACAAGAACCTTGTCTGGGCTCAGGGTGGGGAAGCAGAAGAGGATCTGGAGGAAAACTTGGAATAAGGAGCCCAGGAGGAATTTCTCCACAGAACTTGTGTGGGTTCAAATGGGATAAGTTCACATCCTCCCCAAAAAAGTCTGTGCATTCCCATCCACTGCCTGTTATATGGGAATTTATCCAGCACACAGGGAATCTGAAAGAGCCAAACCCATGCAAAGGAAAGGAACATGCACTTATTTAGGAGCTCAGAGTCCAGACCCATAAATTGCCTCCTCCCTTTGCCAAAAACTCAGGTTCCATGGGGTTGTTCCCCAGCTATTTTAAGGTACCTTTATGCCTTTCACTGGGTTGTTACATCCAAAGAACATTTTGATTGGGAATTCAGCTGCCTGATTGGGAATGCCTGACACAGCCCCCAAAAAGAGGCAGTCAGATTAAATGACAAAGCCTTGCTTGGGGTGTTTGTTTTGCCACACGCCTGCAGTGCCTGCTGCCTTCCCCAGGAAATATCTGAGCATAAATCTCCTCTCCAGCTCTATTTCCATATGGATCTGGGATATTGCAGGGCTCCAGAGGGCTCCTGGATGGAGAGGGCTCCAGAGGGCTCCAGATCCCAGTGTTCACCTCCCTGGGGACAGTTGTTTGGCTGAAAATGATGTAAAAAAACCCCAATTCAGGGGCCACCAAAGCAGGTGGCAAAGAGCAAATGGGCCAACAAGCACCTGCTGCACCCTCAGAGCTGCCTGGGCAGCTTTGCCATCTGCTGGTCTGCTGGATCTGCAAGGAAAATGGGAGGAAGAGGATCTGACAGCAGAAAACAGTGTTGATCTTCCTCCTGGAGAGGTGGGAAAAGTCAGGGAGGCAGGGAATTGCCCCCCATGGAATTTGCCCTCCCATTTTACTGCTCTGCTGCCCAACCAAGTCAGTCCTGCAGCTGAGTTGGGAGGTTTTAGTCCTGATGCCACAAGCAGTGATGGAGGGAGAGAGGGAAACCTCCCTCCCTGCTGCTTGGCTGGGCTGATCCAGCATCCAGAGGCTCATCCCGACGGGGGACAGGGAATGCTGACCCTGCAAAGGTGTCCCAGCAGCTTGAGGAGGTGCCAGAGCAGGCTGGGCCAGCAGGGAGGTAGGGCTGGAGAACTTCAGCCTCGGGAAGAGCAGCAGAAAATGCTTGGGAAGAACTGGGAAGACCAAGGGAATGTTAAGGCTGACACAGAAAATAAACCCTTCCCAAGAAACTCTCTGACCACCACAATGAGCTCGTGGTGGGTCATCTCCTTGTTTTACACAGCTGAGCTTCCTCAGTTCTTCTTGGGTTAATTTTGTTTATTCCAACAGAGAAAAATCTTAGTTTTGGAGAAGATTTGGGTGGGAGAGACTTGTCAGGGGGTTCAGGCTCCTCTGCTGGGAAGGGGTTAATGCTGGAGATGTGAGAGCCAGGAGAGCAACACAAAGCTGGGCTTGTTTTGCTGATCCTTCTTCTGCCACGAACCCCAGGAGCTTTTGAAGTGGGTTCACTTAATTGGTATCATTAATCTGAGTAGAATCATATCATCTTCGTTTGTACTGAGGTTAATTTTTGTTTAGGAAAAAAATGGCTAAACCTTTTGTTCAATGTGGCCAACATGTGCCTTTTATCCCAGCTCGAAATGATGAATTAGAGGTATAATTTCCTTTCAGGTTTTGAAAATTAGCATCTAATTATTCGTAACCTAAGGGATATTAGCACTTCTTATGAAAGCAAGTGAGAGTCTAATCTAAATTTAGAAGGGAAACTTCTCAGTAAATGGCAAGGCTGGAATTATGCAGAGAGAAAAGAATCAAGCCACAGGAAAAAAAAAAAATTAACATGGAAGAAAAAAGAATCAGAATTCATTATTTAAGCCACCCAAATAAAAAGGAATCTGCCTCTTCTGGATCTGTATTGGCAACATGATCCATCACCTGCCAGCTTTGAGAACAGCTCAGGACAAGCAGCAGGTGAGATTTACATTCTCTTTGGGACCACTCAGATTTCTTTGAAGAAACTGAGATTATTTTTAACTTTTTGTTCATTTAAAAAAGTCAGGGGCTGGAACGAAAATTAGAAATGGGATTAATTTTTTTTTATTGGTGAGAAAGAAACACCATCAGGGCAGAGTGAGAAGCACCATCACAAATCCTCCATCTCTGAAAGGCTTTTCATAAGAATAAAGGAGGGTCTAAAGAATGGGATAGTTCAGCCTCAGACTCTTGGGCCTGGTCTTGGAATAAATCTGGGAATTAACCAAAGAATCACAGTTTAAAAAAAAAAGACTTTAGGAATCCAAACATCTCTGACAGAGACAAAACTGCAGCTGCTTTTCTCCTTTCCAAAGCCCAGATCATTTTTCTGGCTGATATTTCACAATTTGAGGCTTTTTCCTCTAATGAGAAGCAGCATTTTGTTGTCCTCTTTATCTTTAAAGCACAGATTTATCCCAGAGAGAGCTGCAGGAGCCAGCACCAGCTCTGGGTGTCACCCAACAGCTCCTCGCTCCTCATGAATTAAATCCCTCTGGAGAAGGAAGGCAGCACAAGGAAGGCACTTTCCTGGGATGAACTCCTCGGGATTTCAGACTGACTGATTTCTGACTGAACCACCCTGAAGGTTCTGCAGTGAACTGTCCTGTCTCTGGGTCACATCAGCTCATTGACTCTCACAGCCAAGGCAGAAAGGAAGCACTTGCCTTCCTCTCTCTCGGCACTTTGGGTTATTTTCTGTCCCCTCTGGATGCCAGGCTGGTCATTCCCATATCTTGGCATCACAAGTGCCTGTCTCTGGGAATACTTTCACTCACCACCAAGCCAGAGGGTGATTGATTCCTCCCCCAGGGCACACACAGACCTGTGACTGTGGCATCTGCACTTTGCCTCATTTATAACTGGAACTCACAGGCCACGAGGTTTTGCTCAAAATAGGAGTTTCCACTCTCCCGTGCTGGGGGGGGACAAAGCTGCCCTTCCAAACTGGGAGACGTGCTAATATTGTCTCCTGGGCTGTTCCTGAGCTTTCTCCCAAGCTGTTTTGGGGCCCAAACAAAGTGGGTTTGATGCTGGTGCAAGTTTTGGCAGCCCCGGAGGCTGAAATAATCTCCAGACAAAACAGAGGGTGGCCGGAGTAACCAGGGGGGTTCCAACCCTCTCCCTTTGGTGACCCCCACAGGGATGTTGTCCAGTGGGATTGGGCACTGGGAAGGTCAGCAGGACCCCCAGGATGCCCTCATTGCAGCAATGGCTTTGCCCCAGATCTCTGTGGCACAGTTTGGGCACATCCCTCATTCCTGATTCCCCGATAAACCCGCAGCGATTCCTCCTCCACCCCCGGGCTCCTCCTCACCTCTGCTACAGCCTGGAGACGATTTTCCCTGTGGAAAGAAGGTCTTGGTGGTGCCCAGAGCTTTTCTGCACACTTTACACCCAGCTACAGCATCTTCAAGCCCCAGGGGATGAGGGAAGATGTTTCAGAGTCACTCTGATCTTCCCACCTACGTCCCAGGTCCAATTTTTCCATGAGCAGTAGAGCTGAGGGAGGCACTTTGTCTTCCCAGCCACGCTGAGGGAAGGCATAATTACAGTTTATCTTTTCACTCCACACCATATTATTCAAAAGGACAAGATATTTGCCTGGAAACTGTGCAGGAGGTGGGAGGGAAAACCTCCAGCCAGCACTGGGCACTTCGACAGCACCTTTCATCAGAGGACGTGGAAGGGCTTCATAAATATTATTGAGGGATTAAAGTGACAGATTTTTGTCCATTTTGCATTGGCCAGAGCTCTTCTGCTGAGGAAGGCAGTGCACAGTTCCTGCTGTCCTTCCCAGGGGATGCTGTCTAAGCCCATCAAATATTTTTGATGGCCATTTCTCCAGCTGTAAAATTGGAAAATGTGGTTTAGCCCTGGATTACGGGGTGGGCCAGTGAGGGGGTTAAGTTGTGGAAACCAGGAGCTCTAAATATTCACAGTTCTGGAAAATACAGGTTCAGGTGCACTCAGGTGTGGCCAGGGTTGTGTCCGTCCCTCCCTTCTGCAGGTCTTTGGGATGGGGACAGGAGTAACAGGACTGGGATTTTCCCAGAGCAACTGTGGCTGCCCCATCCCTGGAAGTGCCCAAGGCCAGGCTGGATGGAGCTTGGAACATGCTCCAGTGAAAGTCAGGGGGGTGGAATCTGGATGGTCTTTAAGGTCCCTTCCAAGCCAAACTATCCCCTGATTCCACCATCAGGAGTGTGGTTTTTCCTCTGGGATTTCAACCCTCCAGCTCCATCCCTTCTCCCTGCAGTCAGGGAGCTAATTCCATGCCTGGAGCCAAGCACATGCCAACGTGTCCCACTAAATTACGACCTGAAAGTGTCTTTGGACACGAGCATTAATGAGCTCTGCCAGCCCCATTACAGCCCCAGGCTGACACAGCTCTTCAGAGAAGATTTAAAACAAAAGTTGCAGGGGTTTGGATCACACCCTCTCTGTTGCTGTGGCTTGTTCATAACATGGGTATTTAAAAAATAAATTTATTATAAATAAAAAGGAGCGTTTAACATCCAAGTGACAGCAGAACCCAAAGCACATAAATGCCAGGGGCTTTTTGCAGTTTATAAAACCTTGTTTCTAAGTTTATATGAAACATCTCACTGACTTTGTTGAGGTTCTTTTTAATGCTAAAAGAACTCTAGGACCCAATCCAAAGACCACTGAAATGGATGGGAGTCCTCTCATTGATTTAAGTGGTTTTGGGGCAGCGTTGTTTCCAACCCAGGGTGGACGCACAGGGAGGTGTCTCCAGCTCGGGATGCAGGACTCTTGCCCTCTGGTGGCCGTTGCTCGTCTGAGAAATAAAAACAGCTTTAGAGCTGGATTAGGGGAAAAAAAAACACATCAGCCAGAAAAAATAAACCCAGGCTCACTGTGCTGGGAGGGTGAGTCTACAGTGCCACAGGACGTGTCTGTCAGCACTGGACTATCCCCACAGGAGCAAAAAGAGCAATAACTTTATTTTTTCTGGGTTTTTTTTCCTCTTTTTTCCCCTCTGATGTTTCCAGATTTTGATCTGTCAGCTGCACAAAGGGGGGGATTTTCTAAAGCAGTGAAATTAAACCAATGAATTCTCTGTTATCAGCTCAGAAGGTGCTGCCCAACACGACTCAGCAGCACCCACATCACAGAGACTTCAATAAAGGCTGATTTCCAGGAGATCCCAAAGACCCCAGGAGACCAAAGGGCTCCTGTTGCCAATGGATTTCTCCCACTCCAGCCCTGGGTTTGGCTCTGAGGGTTTTCTGGACGTTGTCAGGGTGAAGGAGCTGCTCCACCCCGTGATTTTTTAATGCTGGTGAAAGGCAGAGCATCTGGTCCCAAAGGACAAGTGTTTGTTGTTGAGATGAAGATGGATCTGAGCTGAGAAATTTTAAGCCTAAATGTGGTGATTTTTGGTTAGTTTTACTCATTTGACTCTGATTTATTGCCCTGGCATAAGAACAACCCTGAGCATGTTTGGATTAATGATACAGTTCCTGTGGGACAACTTCCATCAGGAGAACACGGAGCTGCTTCCAAGTGGGGTGAGAACTGTATTTTTGTTTTACAGGATGGAAACTGAGGTACAAAACCAGTCCCAAAAATAGAATCAGACCTGAGCATGGCACCAGTTTGGAACATTTTCAGCCCCAGGTGAGGGAGAGAAACTCCTGAGAGTAAAGACCCTGCTGCTCACTCCAGGGAAAGGAGCACTCATGGGCTCATTGCAGCCCATCCCAGGAGAGAAGCAGCCCCTTCTCCACCCAGGAACAGGCTTTAGGTGATGATTGGAATGCAGGACCATGGGCTCCAGGCTCTGGGGTTGGATCTGGGCTCTCAGCAGCACCTTTGGAGCCCTTTTCCTCATCCTCTCTCCGAGGCACAGAGATGCCTCTGCCATGGCCTGTTTTTTCCCCTCCTGGTTTTGGAGCCTGGCAAGCTTCTGAATCATCTGTGCTGATGCTACTCCTGGCTCACCTCCCACCTGGATCCAGTCCAGAATTCCCTCTATATCAGCTGCTGCTCCTGCTGATCCCTGGGGCTGCCAGGAATGTGACTCCCTTACCTGGGCTAGTCCCTGCTGTCCCCTGCAGCTGGGGATGCTCTGGGAGCTGCTGTGGAGGGGAGTGAAAGCTGGAGGAGGGAAAGGGATCATTTTAGCAGGAAAAATATCCATCATTATTCACAGGGGTGTCTCTGTCTCTGTCTGCACTGTCTGGCTGAGAAAACAGAGTGTTCAGGATTATTTTGAGTTGATTTGTCATAGCTGAAGGTCCCAGCTCTGTTCAGCCAGAGCTGGAGGGAGGGAGGAGATGTCCTAAGCCAGGATCTGAGCTCAGCCACCAGCCCATGGAGTTCATTCCATGCCAAGGATGATTTGTGCCTTTAAATCTCAAATCCATTGTGGACACTGGGAAGGAACTTTCCCCTCCATTGTCACTGTTTAGCTCTTGTTCTGCTTGTCTTCAGCCTTCTGTCTGTCCTTCTTGAAAACCTCAGCCAGAAATATTCCCTCCCTCCAGGATCTTTACAGAACTAATCCATCATTCTGGGGAGAAAAGGAACCTTGTCATGCCATGGAGCTCCTTCCTGGGGGGTGACTGAGGCCCAGCACAGTTTGGGTTTGATTTCAGGTGCAGAACACAGTCAGTGGGGGAACCTGGGGGGCATCTTTGGGGACATATTCCAAGGGAACCAGCTCTGGAATTAGATTGGGAGTCTCTCTGCAGCACTCTGTGCCTGTTGTGGTGGGAATCTCCCCTGCAGAGCTCCAGCCTTGTGTGTCCAGAGGTCCCTCCCCAGCAGCTCAGGGTGAGGAACCAGATGAGTAAAATTGAGTTTGAACATGAGGGAGGGAGAACAGAACCCTTGGAGTAATTTATGAGGCATGTTTTTAGCTGTTATTTATAGCTCTTGCTGGGGGATTCACATTGTTCTCCACCATCTGACATTGTTTGGCAGTTTAGTGGTGCCTGCAAAAAAAAAAAAATAAAAAAAAATACCCCCAACCCTCCCAAAAACCCTCCTCCAAGACCACATTTTTTGATTAATAATCTCCAAAGCTCAGCAAGTCCTCAACAAGACTGTCCCTGCTCCCCTCGAATAACTTACGGCTTAAAGGTACAAGGGTTTGATTAAAACTCTCATCACAGTAAATCAATGGTAGCTCAGGGAAAACAAGTCCTTTCCCTCCCCCTTTCAGACAAACTTTACCCACTGGAGCTGCTCTGGCCTTTGGGTTTGCTCACAAAAATCCTCAGTGGGTGCCAGCAAAGAGCTCACTGGGGGTGCTGAGCCCTGCCCAGGGAAGGCTGGAGCAGCTCTTTTATCCCTGGGCCTTCCAGTGTTATTTTGGGAGAGATTAATGAACTCAGGTGCAGTAAAAATAACCCACTGCAAACAAACAAATCCCTCCTGGGCACACTGGAAGGATGAGGAGTGGCATCTGCACGGACACGGGACACTGGGAGGGTGGGGAGAGGCTGGGGGGGAATTCCCAGAGAAGCTGTGGCTGCCCCTGGATCCCTGGAAATGTTCAAGGCCAGGTTGGAGCAACCTGAGCTAGTGGAAGGTGTCCCTGCCCATGGAATGAGATGGGCTTTAAGGTCCCTTCCAACCCAAACCATTCCATGATTCCATAATTCCATGATTCTGGTTTCCCATCCCGCTGTGGGGGCTGGAGGAACAGCCCTGGACACTGGGAATTTGCTGGGCAGGAGGACCTGGAGTAACAGGACAAAGGGGAGTGGCTTCCCACTGCCAGAGGGCAGGGTCAGGTGGGATATTGGGAAGGAATTCCTCCCTGGGAGGGTGGTGGGGTCCTGGCACAGGTTGCCCAGAGAAGCTGTGGCTGCCCCAGGATCCCTGGAAGTGTCCAAGGCCAGGTTGGAGCGACCTGGGAGAGTGGGAGGTGTCCCTGCCCATGGCAGGGGGTAAATCAGATGATGTCTAAGGTCCCTTCCAACCCAAACCATTCCATGATTTTGGGACAGGAGGAGGCAAAGCCATGGCACCGTTGCTGTGGCTGCTTGGGGCAGTGGGTGGTGGGAGTTCTTAATCCCAGCTATTTATTTAATCCCAGTTATTCACCTGGGATGAGGCAGGAGAAACACTTGGAGATGACCACAGGGAACCTTCCAGCCCCAGTTCTGTCCCTACCTGGGCCCAACACGTGGATCTAATTCTAGGAGGGAGGCTGGAAAATTCCTGCTGGTTCCTCCAGGCTTCTGTGCTGGAATGGTTTTCATTTCTGTGCCTGCCCTGAGCTGTGAGAGGTTTTCCACTGTGTTTCCTAAAATACAAAATCTCAGGGGACCCTAAATTGATTGCTAAGCCCTGGTCACAGCAGAGCCCCCTCAGCCTTCACAGGGTCCCCCCTGCACCCAGCACTGAGGCTTTTTTGGAGGAAAGGACAAAATGCAACTGGATTAAAGCAAAAATGTGGGACAGGAGCTCATTAGAGAACTGGCCCAGAGCCTGGGAAAGCTTGATCCTGCCACCAGCCAGGCTTTGGAGAGGGCAGGAGAGCAGAGGGGAGCAAACCACAGGGAGAACTTTGGTCAATCCCTGGGTAATTTGGGACTGGGAATTCCTCTGGGAATTCACGTTCCTCTCTGACCAAAGAGCCCCACGGAATGGCCCAGGAAGGAAGGACAAATCCCACCCCATGGTGTGCCTGTCCTGTCAGGGCTCACCCAGAACCAGCCATTCCTGGGAATCGCCAAGGATTTGGAGGCAGGAGCCTGAGTGTGGCTGGGGAGATGTGAGGCTGGAATGTCCCCCTGGCCCAGCCCAGCTCCAGCTGCTCTTTGACTTCTCCTCCCTGTCCCACAAACACATCGTTCCCCCAAGGTGACATCCACCTCCAAACCCCTCCCATGGTCTGGTTGTCTCTGTCCTACAAGAGGGAAAAGCCACAGAGAGGTTTATAAATAAACCAGGACGTTTTCCTGCTTGGCTGATGTCCTTAAGGGAGAGGGATGCTGCAGTTTTCCCATCATTTTGTAACGAAAATCTTGCAAGAATCTGCAGAAAAACATATGGGGTGACTCTGATTGTAGAAAATCATCAGCAAAACTACAGCTCTGGTGCTGAATTCTGTGGGCACATTTTGAAAATGCAGTGAAGCCCAGATGATTCCCTGTTACACTTCCAGCCAATTTGGATTGGAGGGGGAAAAAAAAAAAGATTATTTTAGATGTGTGAGAACCAGCACCTGCCTAATGAAAGACAAAGTAAAATATGGCAGGTTTTGGTGTTAAAAGCATAACAGATGTACAAATGGCAAGGCCTGGGTGCTTTGGTGAGGAAGTGATGTGAACAGGAGGGAGAAACAGCCTCAAAAAAGGAATGGAAATTCAATTTAAACAAGGGTATCTGGTGCCCTCCTGTGGAAAGGAATTAGTTTGGAGGAGAGAAGCAAACACCCGGGGGATTTAATGAGCAAAGTCTTTGGGGCAGGGGTGAATATTTGGACTTAGATTAACTAAGAGTGGTAGAAAACCAGAGCTCTGTTGGCGATTTAACTCATCACTTTCCAAAAAAACCACTGTGTGATTTTCTGGGCTCAGAACTGAGGCAGTTTAACACATCCCATGAGCTGCTGTTCACAGTCACACCCCAGCCCTGTGTCACCTCCCAGGTTCCCAGTCAGGAAAGCCCAGTTTGCACTGGAAGGGGCTGCTGAGCTGCTCCTGTTTTAGGGGCTGGTGAAGGACAAGCTGTGGCTGTGGCACAAATGGAGTTAAAATTCACCTCTGTGAAGTTAAATAAAGTCCAGGAGGGGATTCTCCTGGAGAGAGAATCAGGTGAGACCCCCCTGCAGAGCTGCCTCCAGCTCTGGGACTCCAACACGAGGATGGGGAGCTGCTGGAGCAAATCCAGAGGAGGCCACGGAGCTGCTCCAGGGGTTGGAGCCCCTTTGTCATGGAGAGACTGGGAGAGCTGGGGGGGTTCACCTGGAGAAGAGAAGGCTCTGAGGAGACCTCAGACTCCCTTCCAGGGCCTCCAGGAGAGCTGGAGAGGGACCTGGGACAAGGGATGGAGGGACAGGACACAGGGAATGGCTTCCCACTGCCAGAGGGCAGGGCTAGATGGGATAGTGGGAAGAAATCCTTCTCTGTGATCATTCCCTCTTTGTTACTGCTTCTCCTATTCCTCTTTCTTCTCGTAGAACTGCAGACCTTGCCAGTGGACTGCTCTCTAATTAAGGGAAATGATTTCTCTCCCCTCTCACACGGGCCAGAGGAGTTGCCCTCTGCTGCCTCCCGGGAGCTGTGAGTGCCTGGCAGCCCTGGCACTCCAGCTGGGCATTTACCACACGTGCTTGTGTTCTTTCCACAAGCACTTTTTCAACCATTAACCACCAAACCTTGGCAGCTGCTTTCCAGGGAACCTGTCAGTGCTGACTTGAGGAGCCTCCAATGGCCAAAAATCCCTCGGGGATTTATTCCAGGGATCGATCACCTTCATGGTGCTTTTTTTTTCCACTTTCTGCTTCTGATCTGAACTGGCCTCGCAGTTCTTGCCAGGACTTCTTGTTCTGCCTCCCCACAGTAGAAGAGGATCCCTCTGAGCTGTGTGGGATTGCTCCCTGGGGTCGTGGCACTACTGGGAACTGGGGGCTCAGCAGCTCAGACTGTCCTGCACCCACACCCTGCCCCATCCTGCAGGGATGCAGAGTGTCCCAGTGTCCCAGTGTCCCAGTGTCCCAGTGTCCCAGGGACTGGGGGGACCAACAGAGCTGCACCAACACCAGACAATGCCACAATGGTTTGGGTTGGAGGGACCCTAAAGCCCATCCAGTGCCACCCCTGCCATGGGCAGGGACACCTTCCACTAGCCCACGTTGCTCCAACTTTTCCTTGGACACTTCCAGGGATCCAGGGGCAGCCACAGCTTCTCTGGGAATTCCAGACCAGCCCCTCACCACCCTCACAGCCAAGAATTCCTTCCCAATATCCCATCTAAACCTACTCTCTGTCAGTTTGAATCCATTCCCCCTTGTCCTGGCCCCCCAGGCCCTTGTCCAAAGGCCCTCTCTGGCTTCATTGAATGTTTTTGGGCCGTTTTTGATGTAATAAATCAATGGATGAAGTTTATGGCTTGCTCTGTATCTTATTTGAGACAAGGGTCTTGTTAGGCTTGACCTAAAACAGAACCCAGATGATTCATATCTTTTTAACACTGAAATTCCAATGTTATATACATCAATATAACAGAGGATGTGTGTGTGTGTCATCTGTCTGCCACAGGAATCACAAGCCCTGTGCATGTTCTACATTTATTCCATCCCACACCGTTCCCAAGATCCATGTGCCTCCAGGGAATCTTGTTCTTTCCGTTTCTGCATGTCCTGCTGCCACCTAATGGCACCGAGCTCCACCAGCACTTTTTTTGGGGCTAAAAAAGGGAGGGAATTAGGTTCTGAAGCTTCCAGACACGTAGCAGCTAAAAGTACTAAATGCTTCCATTTTTGGAGTCATAAAAATCTTGGGGTGTTTAAATTAATTAAGCTTAGCATTAGTTCATAGGATTTTTGTCCTGCACAAGCTACCTAGAGTCAGGTACAGCACTTTACCCTGTCCCACACCAGGGATCACCCAACAGTGGGGTTTTTGGAAGTGCAAAGCACTGGGTCCATATTGCCAAGGAGCCTTGGGGGGCTCATGGACTGAGACCCCTCAGTTTAGTGTGGTGGGAGGTGTCAGGCTGCAGAAACACTGCTTTTAACTTGTAGGAAAATACTGCAAATTAACCTTGTTTGCTGCAGAACTGGTTGGGATGGACACAGAACATATGTATGTTACATGGATATAAAATATAGATATAAAATCGATATATAATAGATACTGATATAGAATAGATATATAGACACATAGAGATAGAGATGATATAGATATATATAGATATAGACAGATTAGATATATAGATATATAGATGTAGATAGATACAGATATATAGATATAGATGATACAGACAGATTAGATATAGATATAGATATAGATATAGATACAGATACAGATATAGATATATAGATAGATATAGAGGAGCCTCTCCTATGAGGACAGGCTGGAGAGCTGGGGGTGTTCAACCTGGAGAAGAAAAGGTTCCAGGGAGGCCTGAGAGCCCCTTGCAGAGCCTAAAGTGGTTCCAGGAGAGCTGGAGAGGGACTGGGGACAAGGAATGGAGGGACAGGACACAGGGAATGGCTTCCCACTGCCAGAGGGCAGGGATGGATGGGATAGTGGGAAGGAATTCTTGGCTGTGAGGGTGGGGAGGGGCTGGGCTGGAATTCCCAGAGAAGCTGTGGCTGCCCCTGGATCCCTGGAAGTGTCCAAGGCCAGGGTGGAGCAACGTGGGCTAGTGGAAGGTGTCCCTGCCCATGGCAGGGGTGGCACTGGATGATTTTAAGGTTCCTTCCAACCCAACCCATTCCCTGAGATACAGCCAGGAATGAGCCCTGGGTCGGAGCAGCCTTGGCTTGGGAAGTGCCAGTGACAATTCCTGCTCCCAGCACTCTGCCACCAAGGCAGAAATCAAGTGCCCTGTGCCCTGCTCTGCTAACCCACCTCTCCTGAGGAGCTGACAGCTCCTGCTCCAGGTCACCCACTCGCATCCATCACCTCCTTCCTTCCCTCTCCTTCCCCCAGGAATTCTCCATCCCTGTGCAGAGCAGATTAGATCTGTATCAGCTCTTACCCAGACCAGACAACGGGGCTGGCAGAGAACCAGCTCAGCCCAGAACACCCCGAGCTGGGAGAGCTGGGAGCTGGCTCTCACTGCTGCCAGCACAAGGAATTACCTGGATTAACAGGCAGGCCAAACCCAGCTATTCCTGTGCTCCTGTGCAGCAGCAAAGCTGCCCCACTGCCCTAATTCCTCACTGCCTTGGTCCCTCAGCGCTTGCTGGGTTTAGATTTGGCTGCTGCTGCTTCCTCCTGACCTCAAAAACTTCCACACTCAGCTTCACTGAGTCCCTGGAAAACATTTCCTCAGCAAGAGGTTTCTTTCGTTCCAGTTTAGGTGCTGGAGGAAGAAATTAATAATGTAATCAAACCAAGTAGAGGCTCTGCAGAAGTGTGTTAATGAACATCAGGGCTTTGGGCTCAGGGTGTCTTTCACTGGGATATTATTGCTGGGACAAGCTAATAAATATTATATACAGCTACCCACTGACCCTGCTTGATGGGATCTGATTCCATACATGCTAACATCTAATTTCAGCTGCCAGTAGCCAAATAACTGCAAGTCATTGGTGCCAGACCAGGACCCCCTTGTTAATCAGAAGTCTCTTAATTAGGGGATGACCATTGTCCATCCTCAGCAGGTGAAACACCCAAAATTCCACTGGTGTTTCTCCACTAAAACCCAACCACCACCCTCCAAAATTCCACTGGTGTTTCTCCACTAAAACCCAACCACCACCCTCCAAAATTCCACTGGTGTTTCTGCACTAAAACCCAACCACCACCACCCACAGTCCCACTGGTGCTTTTCCAACCAGCTCCAACCCTCCCCATCCAGTCTCTGCCTGTGGCTCCTGTTTCCAGTTGTGCTTTCTCCCCTATTCCCTGGCTGTCAGAGGGTCCAAGCAGACCCACACTGGAGGGCTGAGGGCTGTGCCAATACTTTTAGGGGCTCTTGCCCACATTCCATGAGTGGTCTCTGCCATGCAGAGCCAGGATTTTTCAGGCCAATGTCTCTGCTTTGCCAAATAAAGTTTGTTTTAAACAAACTGCCCCAAGACACAGCTCGATTTTCTCTAAAGGAAATTTTCTGTGGCCCTTTTGATTCCTCTTCAACATCTTCCAAGGACCAGGGGAGTTTTTCTCCAGCTCTGCCTCTGCACATCTCACCTCAAATTGAGAGCTCCATCACCCCCAAATTGAGAGCTCCATCACCCCCAAACTGAGAGCTCCATCATCCCCAATTGAGAGCTCCATCACCCCAAATTCAGAGCTCCATCACCCCCCAAAATTCAGAGCACCATCACCCCAAACTGAGAGCTCCATCATCCCCAATTGAGAGCTCCATCACCCCCCAAATTCAGAGCTCCATCACCCCCAAATTCAGAGCTCCATCACCCCAAATTCAGAGCTCCATCACCTCAAATTCAGAGCTCCATCATCCCCAAATTCAGAGCTCCATCATCCCCAAATTCAGAGCTTTATCACCCCCAAATTGAGAGCTCCATCACCCCAAATTCAGAGCTCCATCATCCCCAAATTCAGAGTTCCATCATCCCCAAATTGAGAGCTCCATCACCCCAAATTGAGAGCTTCATCATCCCTAAATTCAGAGCACCATCACCCCAAATTGAGAGCTCCATCACCCCAAATTGAGAGCTTCATCATCCCTAAATTCAGAGCACCATCACCCCAAATTGAGAGCTCCATCACCCCAAATTGAGAGCTCCATCACCCCAAATTCAGAGCTCAGTTTGGATGTGCAGGAGGCACCAGCCCAGGACTGCAGGGACACAAACACCCACCACCTGGAGACACAGAGGCACCTACTGAAACAACAACATTTTGTCTTTATTAGGAGTTCCCATGGTAATATAACACGGAGTTCTTCAGGAATAAAACACAAGACTTGGGGTTGGGGGTGGGGTGTTTTTGCCATTGAGACAATGGTCAAATGTCAGGACTTCTCTTGGTCTACACACATGATCAGCTTTAGCACTTACAGCTCCTCCACTCATGGTTCACAATCACAAATCCAAGGGTTAAATCCAGCTAGTATTAAATCCTACCTTTTTTTTTTTTGTTATTTTCTTTTTTTTTTTTTGTAATTTTATTTTTAGAGCTTCAAGTCACTGCGGTTAATTCATTAATTAATTAATTAAGCCATCATCTTTTTTTTGCTCTTTTTTTTTGTCATTTTTCTCTTAAGCATTTACATAATGACATTCATTAAAACAGACACAAAGCAGACGAGCTCTCACAGGAAAAAACATGCTTACATAGCCTGCAAAAACCTTTTTTTTTTCTTTTTTTTGTGATTTTTTTTTTTTCCTTTCAAGAACAAATTTAAAACTTAAAAAGTCATCGTGAGTCAGTGAAGGAAAAAAAAAAAAACAAACAAGGAAGACTTAAGTGAATACTGAAGAGCCGCAAGTGTTTCGTAGAATTGAAACTGCAATTCTTTTTTTTTTTTTCTCCCCAACTCGTTTCAAATTGATTTTTAACATACAGGTGACAAAAAAAAAAGAAAAAAAATTAACCAAAAAAAAAAAATAGCTGCAATATATATTAAGTTCACGGATTACTTAACAAACAAAGTGCAAACTCCTTATGCAAAACTAAAAAGACCCAAGAGTTGAACCTAAATGCAAAATGCAGGGAGGAATAATGGCAAAGTTTTTCTTAACTTTTGTGTTCAGAGGGGTCTAAAGGAATCAGGTGCTGCAGCTGGGAGGGTTTGGGTACCTAAGGAGCTTCCAGATCCTTTGCAAATCCCAGCTTTGATACTTCATGACAACAAATTTGGTATTTGTTTAAAAGCCTTCATACAGCTTTTCTTCTTCCTAAAAGAACCTGTAAACACCACTTAAGAAAACACTCACAGCTATGAAAAAACAATGCAGGTGGCAAAGTACAAAGAGAAGAGAAAAGCAGAAGATGCAGCCAAGTGCCAGGGCAGGCAGAGAGTGGAGGTAACGGGGGTGGCAAAGCTCCCTGTGCTCAGAGCCCTCCAGCTGGGGAAAAATGGGAATCTGATGGTGCAGATTTACCCTCCATGTCCTGAAAACAAGCCTCCAGTCCCAGGGCTAAAAGACCTTCAGCCCCAGGGGATGGTTTAAGGCCCAGATCCCCCTGCCTGCCCCAAAAAGCTGGGGCTCCTCCCTTCGTTTAAGGACCACTGATGGTCGCTCGCATCTGAGGAATCTGCAAAGGGTGGGGAACAGCCAGGCCTTCCCATGGATATGTGCACAGATTCCTGCAGGAATGAGAGGCTGGGACACTCACCCCACGTCCAGGAGATTCTCAGCTGCTGTGGGCCCAGCGAGCTGCTCCGGGGCTCCCAGTTCCAACAGCTGGGCCTCTGCTCCCCGACTGGAATTGCCACAGATGCTCAGGCAACCCCCCCTGACCACTCTTTGGATGGGAGCTAAAGATAAGCTCTCACAAAGCTTTAAATAACCTCTCACTGATGGCCAGGGAGGGGGTTTCTGCCACGGAAACCTTTCAACCAGCCCGTTGCTCTTTGCCCACAGCCCCCTGCTCGTGGAGATCCACCTCCAGCACCGAGAGACAAACTCACTGCTAAAAACTTCTCCAAACGCTCCATCCCAGCAGCTCAGGTGGTGTCCAGCTCCTCTGTTTGCACCAGCTCAAGACCTGGTGGGCTGAGGTGAAGATCAGAGCTCGTGGACCTGCTCCACGACCTATTGCAGCTACGTGGCAAGCGATGGCTGGAATGAGGCAACCAAGGGACACCTGAAGGACCAGGGTGGCAGTGGCAGTGACACTGGCGGGAGTCTGTGACTTGGATGAGGTTCAGGAAGAACAGGGAGATCATTCCCAGTTCTCAGATAAGGCTTCGTAAACACAATGGTACAAACGTGTTAAAAACACACACACACAAACGGCACAGAAAAAAAAAACCACCACGAGTTGCCTCAAGGACCCAAGTTGCAGCAAAATCCAGAAGAAAAAAGAAACCAAGGAAACAAAGGAACCCAACAGAAGTCCCCAAGGATTGTGGCTCACCCAGTGGCCGGGGTGATGTTCTCTGTGAATTCCTAGTGCTGGGTCCTGTTCCTCTCTCCTGGCAGCAACAGCTCTCCAGTGACCTCAAAGGTGGTGCTGGGAACAGCCACGGGCAGGCCTGGGATCCGTGTCCCTCTGTGCTTGCCTGACTATCCTGCTGGAACACAGAACCCTACAGAATATCCAGTTTAAAACCCTTGAACTACTCTTCTGCTTGACATTTTTTTAAAAAAAAAAAAAAAAAAAAAAAGCTTTTTTTTTTTTTTTTACATTTATTATTTCTTTATTCTTTTCTTTTTTTTTCTTTTGTGTGTGTGTGTCTTAAAGGCAGCTCCCGGGAAATTCACTTTATCCTTCCTTTATTAAAAGAAAGATGCTGAATGGGACAGAGGCCACATATCTCAAATACCCTCTTTACATTTACTCTTGCATGTCAGAGGTGCCAAAACAGGGTTTATTTCTTTAAATGTGTAAGGGGGGAAGTGAGAGGGGGTCGGTGAAGATGAGGAGGGAAATCTGAGGGGAATGAAAGAGGCGCTTTTACTTCAGCCCCCCCTCACTGGTTGCCCGCAGTAACTGTCACAGGCTCTAAAAGAATCAAGAAGGGTCTCCAGGTGCCCTGGCCCCCTGGTTTGCCTGGTGGGCACAGGAGGGGAGGGTCCTTAGCCCAAGCTGGTGATGTTGGCACGTCCGCCCGGCGGTGCCACGATGCGCTGGGTCGTGCGGCGCGGGATGTTGTCGTCGATCTGTGCCCCTGTGGGGGGGAGAGAGAGGGAGTCAACAACCCTGGGAGTGCTCCAAACCCATGTGGGTGTGGCACTTGGGGACCTGGGTTAGTGGTGGCGCTGGGTTATGGTTGGACTTGATGACCTCAGATGGCTTTTCCATGATTCCACGATTCTGTACCTGGAGGAAAAGCTCCCACTGGCTCCCAGTGCCTTAATTCTGCTGAAAGCTGTTCTGCATCAATAACCTCTCTGCCCTGAACACTTAAACCACCCAGCCCTGCACAGGGAGGGTTGGTTAAATGCTTTTCCCTTAGGGAGCCTTCTCATCCCTTTTTATAGTTTGCCCTTCCTGCACTGGAAGAGCAGCTGAGAAATCCAAGCTGCCCCATCCCGGATCCGCAGCTGGTCCCAGCTGGCAAAGCTCTGCTGAAGCTGGTGACACCTGAAAAACAGACCTTGCCAGCCTCTTAAAAATAGAAAATTCTCACTTTTAAACACAAGGGTCTGGAGAGACAGGACAAGGGGGAATGGCTTCAAACTAACAGAGGGCAGGGTTAGATGGGATATTGGGAAAGATTCTTCCCTGTGAGGGTGATGAGGGGCAGGGATGGAATTCCCAGAGAAGCTGCCCCACCCCTGGAAGTGTCCAAGGCCAGGTTGGACAGGGCTTGGAGCAACCTGGGCTAGTGGAAGGTGTCCCTGCCCATGGCAGGGGGTTGGAACTGGGTGGGATTTAAGGTCCCATCCAACCCAAACCACACTGGGATTCCCTGATCTGCCCTCTCCAGACATCCAGATGTGGAGCCCAGCATGCCCTGGGGTGCTCAGCATTCATGCCATGCCATGAGAAGCAGCAGGACCTTATGACAGCTCCTGCACTGCTCTTCTTCCTTCCCAAAGGGATGACACCCCCCAGCTAAACACACCCCACAGCCTCTCCTGCTGCCTCCCTGTTCCAGCAGAATTCATTCCGAGCACAGGAGCACAAACCAGCTGCAATTCCGTGATTTCACAGCAATAAACCATTCAGCCTCATGAAATCCCATACCAGACAAGCTGAACCCAGACTGGTGCAGGTTCCTCACGGGGGGTGCCTGCTGTTTGGCAGGGGAGGTCTTGGCTGAGGACGCCGGCGTCACCGTCTTCGGTGTCACCGACACTTCGCACACGGGGCCGTCGTAGAGGCCTCGGGGGACACCCCTGAGCTCAGCCAGCTGCAAACACAGAGCAGGGCACAGAGCCTTCAGAGCACAGCCCCACAGTCCCACAGCCCCCAGAGCACAGCCCCACAGTCCCACAGCCCCCAGGACACAGCCCCACAGCCCTTAGAGCACAGCCCCACAGCCCCCAGGACACAGCCCCACAGTCCCACAGCCCCCAGAGCACAGCCCCACAGCCCCCAGGACACAGCCCCACAGCCCCTAGAGCACAGCCCCACAGTCCCACAGCCCCCAGGACACAGCCCCACAGTCCCACAGCCCCCAGAGCGCAGTCCCACAGCCCCTAGGACACAGCCCCACAGCCCCAAGGACACAGTCCCCAGGACAAAGCCTCACAGCCCCACAGCCCCCAGAGCACAGCCCCACAGCCCCCAGGACACAGCCCCACAGTCCCACAGCCCCCAGAGCACAGCCCCACAGCCCCCAGGACACAGCCCCACAGCGCCTAGAGCACAGTCCCACAGCCCCACAGCCCCCAGGACACAGCCCCACAGCCCCTAGAGCACAGTCCCACAGTCCCACAGCCCCACAGCCCCCAGGACACAGTCCTCCAGTCCCACAGCCCCCAGGACACAGCCCCACAGCCCCCAGGACACAGCCCCACAGCTGCCCAGATGTTGCTAAGCCAGTGACACACATTGCAAGGCTGGTGGTTGGTAAGAGGATTGGGAAGCCCACGTCATCTGCTCTGCCTGATCCCTGGGGAGCTGCTCCATATCCCTGTCTATTTTGCATCTATATCTATTTTACATCTATATTTTGTATCTGTACCTATTTTGTATCTATACCTATTTTACATCTATATTTTATATCTGTACCTATTTTGTATCTATACCTATTTTACATCTATATTTTATATCTACACCTATTTTACATCTGTACCTATTTTACAACTGTATCTATTTTATATCTATACCTATTTTATATCTATGTCTGTATCTATTTTATATCTATACCTATTTTACATCTGTATCTATTTTATATCTTTATTTTATATCTGTATCTATTTTACATCTGTATCTATTTTATATCTATATCTATTTTATATCTATACCTATACCTATTTTACATCTATACCTATTGTATATCTATTTTACATCTATACCTACTTTACAGCTATACCTATTTTATATCTATTTTACATCCATATCTACTTTACATCTATACCTATTTTATATCTATTTTACATCCATATCTATTTTACATCTATACCTATTTTACATCTACACCTATTTTAAATCTATACCTATTTTATATCTATACCTATTTTATATCTATACCTATTTTATATCTATACCTATTTTATATCTATACCTACTTTATATCTGTACCTCTTTTATATCTATATCCATGTAAAACTTGGATGTGCCTCTATCCAACCCAACCAGTTCTGCAGCAAACAAGGTTAATTTGCAGTATTTTCCTACAAGTTAAAAGCAGTGTTTCTGCAGCCTGACACCTCCCACCACACTAAACTGAGGGGTCTCAGTCCATGAGCCCCCCAAGGCTCCTTGGCAATATGGACCCAGTGCTTTGCACTTCCAAAAACCCCACTGCTGGGTGATCCCTGGTGTGGGACAGGGTAAAGTGCTGTACCTGACTCTAGGTAGCTTGTGCAGGACAAAAATCCTATGAACTAATGCTAAGCTTAACTAATTTAAACACCCCAAGATTTTTATGACTCCAAAAATTAAAGCATTTAGTACTTTCGGACAAAAATCCTGTAATCCTGTAAATTAATACATGACACGGGACGTGCTCTGGACTGTTGTGGCTCCAGCCCACAGAGACACCCAGTCTGTCCCCTGCCCTGCAGGTGCTGCCCTTTAATGATCCCAACCTTCCTGCTGTGGAATTAAAGGCTCCAGACAACTCCCAAATGCAACTTCTCCCTCCTCCCCAAAAAGCAAAGAGGGCAGGACCGCCCAGGGGAGCCAGGCTGGCTGCCCAGCCCCAGCCTCAGCCTGGGAGCTCCAGCTTGGCTTAAATGCAATTATTCCAGCTGAGATGCTGCCCAATTGGATTTAGAGATCACACTTGTGCTGCTGGGGGAGACAGAGCACAGCAGCCCCCGGGGATCTGGACTGATCTGGAACTCCGTGGGGCTGAGCTCCAGGAGGCTGGAATTGGGATAACTTGGAACTTCTTCCAAAGAACTATCAAGGGAACTCAAGGGACTGGAGCACAAGTGCTGTGAGGAGAGGCTGAGGGAGCTGGGGCTGTTCAGCCTGGAGAAGAGGAGGCTCAGGGGAGACCTCCTCACTCTCTGCAACTCCCTGACAGGAGGGGGGAGCCAGCTGGGGGTTGGTCTCTTTGCCCACCCAACCATCAGCAAGACAAGAGGGCTCGGGCTTCAGCTGTGCCAGGGGAGGGTTAGGTTGGAGATTAGGAAGAATTTCTTTGCAGAGAGGGTGCTCAGCCATTGGAATGGGCTGCCCAGGGAAGGGGTGGATTCTCCATCCCTGGAGGTTTTTAAGGTGAGACTGGATGTGGCATCAGTGCCATGGGCTGGGAACCACGGCGGGGTTGGATCAAGGGTTGGACTGGATGATCTCAGAGGTCCCTTCCAACCCAGCTGATTCTGGGATTCTGGGATTCTGTGAAGGTGCCTTGCAAGGAAGGGGCAGCTGAGCCGTGGCCAGTGGGGCTCACACGGGGCCAGCAGGGCTCACACAGCTCTGGCTCTGCCCAGGAGAGGGCAACACCACCCCTGGCAGCCAGCTCTCCTCAGGAATGGGATTCCTCCAGAGCTGAAGCTCTCGAACCCTCAGCAGCTGAGCTGAGCTGAGCTCAGTCACCTCCCCCGGCAGACACAGCGAAAGACACTTTTTATTTCACAGAATCCAACACTTTTAGCCTCTTCAAAATAGAAAATTCTCCCTTTGCAGCAGTCAGGAGGCTGAGCCTGTGACTCACAGTCACCAGACAGGAGCAGCTGATCGTATGTGACAGCACCAGGTCTCCAGAACAATAAATGACAATAAATGACAATTCTGCATTGCTGCTGCAAGGTTTGATATATAAATTAATATTAGAACTATTAATAACTTCTCTTGGTACCTCTGTGGCACATTATCTACATGTCCAGACTAGGGGGTTCCTGGACACAGAGTCTGTCTGGGTGTCCCAAGACAGAGAATAATTAAAGACAAATAATACTAAAAGTATTATTAAAAATATTATTTAAATATCATTATACTACTATTTAATATAATTAATATTATATATTTTTATATTTTATTAAAAATTGGTCTATTCTGAATATTATTAACTAAAAATATTGTTTAAATATTTTAAAATACTAGAAATAAAATAAATAAAAATAAACACATATAACATTATTATTAAATTATATATTATTAAAATATTGTAAAAATAAAAATATAAAATAAACATATATAACTATTATTAAAATATTATTAAAATATGATAAAAATATTATAAATTAAATAAACAATAAAATATTGCTATTAATATGTTGTAGAATATTAATAAGATTATATTAGAAATAAATTATATTATTAAAAATAAGAATAGAATATCATTAAAATATTAGTATAATGAAACATTAAAAATAAAAATATCATTAAAATATTAACAAAAACTATTAAATATATTATGTAATATATATAATATTAAAAATATTTTTAATATTATGAAAAATAAAAATATTGTTAACATAAAATATTGCTAAAATAAAAATATTATAAAACAAAAATATTATAAAATAAAAATATTGTTAAAATAAAAATATTGTTAAAATAAAAATATTATTAGAATAAAAATGCTATTAAAAATAAAAAATTATTTAAATAAAAATATTATTAAAATGAAAATATTATTAAAACGAAAATATTATTAAAAACTAAACTATTATTAAAAATAAAAATATTACTAGAAATACAATTTGCAGCAAATGCAAGCTCAACCCAAAGCATGTTCCTGCAATGACTCAAGTGAATAGCAAAAGCAAAAGAGCAAAGAGCCAGATGTGGCTCCTGTCCAGGGAACATTCCCTGTTGCAGGAGCGTGGCCTGAGCCAGGGGACAGCAGCTGTTTTCCACCCCCTGGCACAGCCCAGCCCTGCACTCCTCCTGCTCCAACCCTGCACTCCCCCTACTCCAGAGCCCAACCCTCACTCCCCCTGCTCCAACCCTGCACTCACTCACCCTGCTCCAGAGCCCAGCCCTGCACTGCCCCTGCTCCAGAGCCCAGCCCTGCACTCCTCCTGTTCTGGAGCCCAGCTCTGCACTCCCTCTGCTCCAACTCTGCACTGCCCCTGCTCCAACCCTGCACTCCCCCTGCTCTAGAGCCCAGCCCTGCACTCCCAACCCTGCACTCCCAGTCCTGCACTGCCCCTGCTCCAGAGCCCAGCCCTGCACTGCCCCTGCTCCAATCCTGCACTCTTCCTGCTCCAGAGCCCAGCCCTGCACTCCCAGCCCTGCACTCCCCCTGCTCCAGCCCTGCACTCACTCACCCTGCTCCAGAGCCCAGCCCTGCACTCCCCTGCTCTGGATCCCAGCCCTCACTCCCAGCCCTGCACTCCCCCTGCCCCGGAGCCCAGCCCAGCCCTGCACTCCCCCTGTCAGGACTCCAGCCCTCACTCACCCTGCTCTGGACCCCAGCCCTCACTCCCAGCCCTCACTCACCCTGCTCCGGGCTTTGATGCGCTTGTACACGAAGTCTGGGAAGGGTTTCCTGGGGATGTACCGCCCCGAGCCCTCGGTGACGTGCAGGTTGCCGTCCTCCAGCACGATCTTGCCCTGGCTGATGACCACCAGGGGAGAGCCACGGCACTCCATGCCCTCGAAGATGTTGTACTCCAGGGACTGCAACACACGGGGACAGCAGGTCAGGCAAACACATCCCCCGGCAGAGCTGAGCTGGCAGCAGCAATCACTGCTCACACCAACTGCCTCACTTCTAAGGGCAGGTGGAAGCAAACTCAGCTCTGACCTGAGCTGTGCATGCTGTGATTTATAAGGATGTCATACAGGCTGGTCTTAATCAGCCTGAAATTAGTTAGGATTTATTAAGGCAAAATTTCCTTTGGAACAAGATTCATAAAGAATCCCAGAATGGTTTGGGTTGGAAGGCACCTTAAAGATCATCTCATGGGCAGGGACACCTTCCACTAGCTCAGGTTGCTCCAACCTGCCCTTGGACACTTCCAGGGATCCAGGGGCAGCCACAGCTTCTCTGGGAATTCCATCCCAGCCCCTCCCCACCCTCCCAGGGAAGAATTCCTTCCCAATATCCCACGTAAAACCATATGGCAGCCACAGGGCAAGAGGAAAAACCTCTCTGCTTAAATGCATTTAGGCACCTCTCTCCTGTGAACTGCAGGGGATTTAGGAGCCCAGTAAAGCTTCACCTAAGCTTCATATTAAAAACAGTGATCGTTCTGAAAATCTGTATTTCAAACCCAAGTTTTGGTCGACGGCTCAGGGGCCAGGACAATCTCGTTTTATTCTAATGGGATTGCCCATCCTCAGTTAACAGGATTGGAAACATCACACCAAGGAAAAAAGGGAAGTTTTAAAGGAATCACTGCAAATGTCACACCCGTGGAGCCTCCTGGAAGGAGATGCAACCATGTTCTGTGGGGACTGCTACTCTAGTGACCATCTGAGTCAAATCCAGGACTTTTTTACTGAGTTAATGATGGAGTTTGCCCTTGAAGTGTGTTATAAGTGTGGGCAGGCTTGACTGCAGCTGTACAATGAGCCAGGACAGCGGTTAAACCGCCCCTGAACCGGGTCCAGCCTGAAAAAACTTGTGGTGGCAAAGGAGGAGGCTTGGTCAGGAGCTTATGGATTAGGCTGGTTCCAAGAACAACATCATCTCCCTCTCTAGCTCCCAAGGTTTCCTTGCCAGAGAGTGGCAAGAGCAGTGTGAATTCTTGGGAAATATCTGTAACTTGCTTGAACATTTAAAAAAGTAACAATCATCCAAGGCCACATAATGACTGGGGCTCCCTGTGCCACAGCACCCTGTGCCTGCTCTCAAAGGGCCTTTTGTTCCAGACCTGACCAACTCAGGACTCCTGGACTCCAAAGGCATCACTTGTATCACTTTCTGTTCTAACATAAGGCATTTGTGCAGCATGAGATACCAAAAAACACAGAATCACAGAATTATTTAGGTTGGAAAAGATCTGCCAGCCCATCGAGTCCAACCTGTGCCTGATCCCCACCTTGTCCCCCAGCCCAGAGCACTGAGTCCCATTCCTTGGACACCTCCAGGGGTGGGGACTCCCCCACCTCCCTGGGCAGCCCCTTCCAAAGTTTAAACACCCTTTCTGTGATGAAATTTCTCCTGATGTCCAACCTAAACCTCTCCAGACCCTTCAGGGGTGATGCCAGGTACAGTACCAGGGGCAGAGGTCAGAGATGGATTTGCAGAAAAGAAAAAGCTGTGATTCCTCAGACAGCCCTTCAAGCTCTTGGAAACAAGGCCCTTGACCCTCCCTGGTGCTGGCCCAGTTTAAGGCTGCAGCCTTTGGCCACAGCTGATCTCTCACATGCTGTCAGAGCTTTGGGGGGGTCTGCAGACAGAAGTATTTCTGAATGGAGCTGCTTCTCCCTCAGCCTCACCCAGATCCGTGTCTAAATCACAGAGTGAATCCTGACTGCACCAAGGCACATCCACAGGAGAGAAAGTCTCTGAGTTCTGTGTTGGGAGATGTAAAGAGCTCAGGTCATTCCCTAAAGACAACAGCCATTAAAGAGCAATGATTTTCAAACACTCCACCCACCCAGCTACTCTCCAGCCATTCCTAAGCACAAAACCAGGCTCAGAGCACTAAATCTGGCACCTAAAAGCAGTGACTGCCTGGGCTCCCTCCTCTCTAAGTCATTCCTCTCCAGACTGGAAGGAGTCTGGAAGCACCTCTGAGGTGCCTGAAGTGACCAGACTCCTGGAATTCCTGTCAGGAGCCTAAGCAGAGGCAGGATGAAGCCAGGCCATCTGTGACCAATTCTGACACCGAGTTCAGTCACAGGGAAGTGAACCAAACCTTTTAAAAAAAAAAAAAAAAAAAAAAAAAAAAGTTTCTTTGTGAATGTGCCCAGGGACCCAAGTGTGGAAGAAAATGTTGCTCCTTTAGCTCCAGAGTGAATGAAAGCATTCACGGGGAAAAAAGAACAAGGAGGTTTTTTCCAGGGAAACATTCCATAGGTTCATGGCCAGCAGGGAAACAAGTTGTCAACAAATGCAAACAGTGGTTGCTTTCTCTGAGCCAGGGCTCCAATGTCACGGGGAGACTCCAACCAGCCCTTTGCACTGGGAATGCTCTGTGGATTCCCACAGCCTGGGACAGCTTTTGCACTCCAGGGGCCAGGTAGGAGGTGTGGACACCAAATTGTGCCTCTAAGTGGCACCACAAAGCTGCAGAAGAACCAAGGGGAAGGTCTGGTTCGTTTGGGTGCTGCCTTGGACCTTCCTGTGCCAACTAAGCTGTGAAGTCATGACTCCACACATCAGGACATGCTGTGAATCCACTCAGACACTGGGGCTGGGTCAGATCTCCAGCAAAGGTGTCCATGAGCTGACAAACCTTCACTGACCCCAACCAGAAAAGGGATTATTTTCTCTTTTATAGAAAAGGAAAAAACTCCCTTTTCCACTGCTAGAGAGCCTGGAAGTCACAAACAACACACTGTCCTAAGAGGCCTTTTGACATCTTAGAAGATTTAAAGAGCTTTCTGTGTGCTCAGATCCAAGCATCCAACGCTCAGAAAGAGCAGACAAGCCCTTTGCTCCAGGGGAATCTCTGGGTATTCATGTGATTTCACATTTGGGCTCACTCTGCTCCACACAACCGAGTGTGAGAGCAGAGAGGGTTCGGGGCACGGAGAGAACAAGCCCTGAGCTGTCACAAGGTCTAGTTTTTGGCAGCACAGCCTGGCACTGAAGAAGAGGGGAGGAAAGGAGCAGCAGGACAGTGCAGGAGGTGTCCTTACTATGTTGTGGGTCTTGGCAGAGATTGTCTTGACACTGTCGGGGTCCCAGATGACCAGGTCTGCGTCGGAGCCCACGGCGATGCGGCCCTTCCGCGGGTACAGGTTGAAGATTTTGGCTGCGTTTGTGCTGGTCACAGCCACAAACTGGTTCTCATCCATCTTGCCAGTCACCTGGGGAAAGAGCAGAGGAGCCACTGCATGAGCAAGGTGAGGAGCACTCCAAAAAAAAGGGGGGGGGAAACTCAAGTGGAAGGACCGTAACGAGCGTCTGGGGGAGATCACAACAACCTCCTGCAGCTCTGCCACCTCTGAACCCGTGACATGGGTGACATACCACAGCCTTATCCCAGATGATGGACATCCTCTCTTCAGTCCCATTGGTTCCCTCAGGGATCAGGGTGAAGTTGTCCTTCCCAACAGCTTTCTGAGCAGTGTTGAAGGTGCAGTGGGCACTGCCAGTCACTTGGAGGTCTCCACTGGAAAGGACAAAAATAGGTATTTAAGACATTTGATTGTCACAGGTTTACTCCTAAAGGCAAAACAGCTTTTTGCTTGCTGGTAACAACAGCTATTTTCTCATCCTCTTGTCTCCCAGCTGGATGAACACAGAGAGCTCTACTCACCAGGACAGTAATGAGTTGAGAAAATCAGGAGTGGTTGGGTCAGGACTCAGTGGTGGGGATGTAACAAAAGCTGCTGCCTTTGCCCAGTTCTTGCTCCAGTAATGGGATCCATCAGTCCCCAAGCTGGCTGTGATGGGCTCTCCATACACCACAGTGCCTACAGGACAGGGACACACACAGACCCACTGTGAGCACCAAGGAAGGGGCATCTCCAGCCTGGATCCAGGCAAAAAGCATCCTTCTGAGGGAGGACAAGGTGGGCAGGCTGTGCCACCACCACAAGCTGCAGGGTTGGAAGTAGCAATAAAGATAATAATAAAGATACTGCTCCTGATCAGAGCCTGGAGCAGCAAAATGTGCACAAACCTTTACACAACTGCTAAGATTGGCACTGATTAATTTGGCTTGAAAGGGTTGGTGTAAAGAATCATTTTACTGTTTATATTCATTTATTTGTTTATTCTGGACCAAGAACATTATGAAGGAGGCTGAGGGGAACTGTAAGGGTGTGAGGAGATCCAGTCTGATCTAGAAGAGATGTGGAAGAAAAAGAATGAAAAAAATAAGCCTGTAACACTTTTATAAATTCCTATGTACAAAAGACCTTCTAACAAGGCTGGGTTTCTTGGAGCAGGGTCTGTGCATAGAAAACTCCTCTCAGGAAAGTTTCCTGTGTGTGCAGAGGGGAAATATTGGTGCTCCTGGTTCACAAATGCAGCTCAGGGAACGGAGTGATTCCCTCACAGTAAACCCGTGGCACAACTAGGAAATGAAACTGGATCTTGTGACCCTGCCCAGTGCCCTCCCCACCAGTGCATCCTTCCTGCTCATTGATGGTTTGGGAACCACATGAAGGAAAGAGCCCTCGAGGCCAGGACCCTTTGGAATGCACCATCTGCACACCAAGCACATGCAAGATGCTGCAACTTCAAAAGCAGCACGAGCTGGCAGCCCCAGGGATCTGCTCACCAAATGCAACCCTCCCCAAATCCATCCTGTGCCCACCCACCTGCCTGCTGAGCTCTCCACGGGCCTGGAGCTGCCTGGGCAGTGCAGACACCAACCCTGAATCCTTCAGGCAGAGAAGATGGGCAAAGGCAAGCCCAGAATTGGGGTCTTACACCTCTCCATGCAGAGTGAAAATATACATATATTTATTTCACTGCACTGCCAGAGCTACTGTTATGTCTGTGAGGTCTTAAACTAGCTGGGAAAGAGTCCATTAGCTGAGGCAAAATGATGAACTGGCTTCATGCTGCTGCCAGGGCCCCACTGACACAGGAGGTGCAGGAACAGCCTTTGTCAGAGGGTTTCCAGCAGCAGAGGAAGAGGCTTTTCTGACATCACTGGCCACAAATAGGGTTCTGAAATCAGAATAAAGCAAAACACACGCTGGCTATTAACGGCAGGCCTGTTGTGGGCCAGGACATTGGGGGGATTGTTCTGCAGGGAGTGATGTTTTGAGCTCCCAGATTTGCCAGCAACAGAGTCTGCAGGGAATCTCCTCCATACAAATGCCACTGGGAACATCTGGCTTTAAATAACATTCGTTCTTTTCCATTCAGCAAATCAATTCTGGCTTGTTTTCGCCTTGGACAGTCTTCAGTTATGTTTCCTCTGTTGCCTGGGAGGGCAAGGCTTGTGTGTGTGGCCCTCCTGGGCTACTGCACAGCATTTAAATTGAATTATTTAAATAAAGGAACAGAGAATGGTGCACCATCTATACCCCAATTTCTCCTTATAAGGAGAAAACACAATTTGAAGGAGAACTTTGTGTTCTAGCTCAGGAGTTTGAGTGAAGTGAGTGCTGTGGGTCATTCATCTGGGAGAATCCCAGCACCTTTGACAGGCAGGACAACATCCAGCTGAGCCAGGTTGTGTTTTATGGCTTCTGTGACCTCATCCCAATGCCCCACTCTACTTGTAGCTGGTCAGGGGTCAGCACCAAGAAGGTGTTTTTTTGTGATGCTCCCCCTCCATGGTGCCTACGCCTCCAGTGTTTTATCTGCAAAAGGGAAGGGATGCTCCCCTCGCTCACAGGATTCAGCTGCACAACGACAGCAGTTCTTTTCTGGGGTGATCCAACGTTCAGCCACTTTGCTGTGTCAACACATCCTCCTTCAGCACCATCCCCACCAATGGAGCTGGGAGAGGGAGGTTTATCCCAAACAGCTCGAGCTGCTTCCACGCCACAAACAGAAAGAGATGCCTTGGGAATCAGTCCTCCTCTCCAGAACTCACTTCACAGGAATCACGGGACCAAAATCCTCCTGAGCCAATGCACGGACACAAATCTGTTTGCTGCAGTAGGAAACCAGCTCTTCTCACACCAAACACCCAGATGGAAAGTGATGTCATTTGTGTATCCATCCAGGCTTATTTGGAGTGCATAAAATCAAATCCAAGCCTTGGGAGGAAAGAGGGGGGCAAATCATCCCTCCTGCTTACTCACCCACCCTGAGCTGCTTTAAATAGAAATGAAGGGTTTAGTCACAGGATAAAGCAGGAGACAGGCACTCAGTGTGGGGAATCCTCCCTCCTTGAGGGCAAGGCAGCAGAAGGGACAGGGCTCCTGCACCACTCAGAGCAGCTCAGCTCCCTCCCAAACCTCACCCAGAGGCAGCAGCACCCACTGCAGCTCTGAATGTTGCAGAGTTATCAGAGGGGATTGCACTTCCCAGCCTGAGCCAGCCCCCTGATCCCAATTCCTGTCTGGATGTCAGGCTGAGAGCTCCAGCACACGAGCAGGATCTATTCCACAAGCACAGGGGCAGCTGGAGTCAGGGACTTCTTTGGCTACTCCAACTAAATCCAACAGGGCTAGTGAGTCAACATCCCTGTCAGGGCTCCTGGAATCACTTCTGACCCCAGGAAGATCAGCAGAAAGCACCAAGGAAAAAGCACAGCAGCTGGAAGTTGCAGTCTCCAAAGGGAGCCACTAAATGGAGACAGCATGGAATGACTCTGGATAACAAGGCAGCTCAGTGTGGGAGGGTGAGTGTGAACAGAGAGGCTCAGGATGAACAGAAGAAACAGCTCCTGGCTCTGACAGGACCACTGAGCACTCGTCTGTGGGAGATGAGACAGAAGCAGTTGCTTGGGACCTTTTAAAACAGAGCCTGGATGATAACACTGGAAAAAGAAACCTTTCCTGTGGGGATGGAGCTGATGCTGGCAGGGAGCTGAAGTGCATGAGCTCAGAGGGAAACAACTCACCCTTTTTCCTGGCCTGAGCAATGACATCAGCGGCGCTTTTGCTCATCACCTTGGTGATGTAGAGGGGGCAGTTGGTCTGGTTGGCGATGGTTATTGCCCTGTTCACAGCCTCTGCCTCCACCTGAGGGACAAAGGGAGGTTAGGGACAGCCCAGGCACCCTCAGAGGGTCACAGCAGAGCGTGCAGGGCCAAGATGAGGCACTTCCCACCTCTCCAGCTCTGCAAATTGCAATTTATAGTGTAACCACGGCAACTAAACGACATCAAGCTGCAGTCCCCTCTCATCACCACCTTTTCTCCCAGCCTGCTCCAGAGTTTCTCTGCCAGCAGGCAGAGTCTGAGCTAAACCAACACTCCAGTTGCTCTGGATCAGAGTGATTAAGCCCCTTCTTTAACCCAGACAAAAATAAGCAACTAAATGTTGACTCACCAGAGCTACTCATGGCCCAGCCCCCCCAGGAGGGAGATGCTGCACCACACACCCTGGTGAGCCACGTTTGCAAACAAGCCTCCTAAATTGTACCTTCCACTACAGTCTCTGGCTTGGGATCTGACAGAGTGTGAACCACCCCATAAATCAGCTCCTTTTCCTTTTCCATGGGCACAGGGATCGACCTCAGCAAAACTGAGGGGCACGTTGGAACTGCAGCCTGGGGATGATCAGCATCACCCTGCAGGTTTTTATGGATCACACCCCCTAATCAAAGGATCCAGACAGGGTTTTAACAGCAGGGTGATGCTCACAGTGCCATGGAGAACAGAGCCTGCAATCCCACAGACATTTTCCAAGCAAACAACAGAGTAAACAAACCCAGAGCAATCCACCACCTGATTCCCAAGTGCAAGAGGCTCCCAGCACCTCCCACGGACTCTGGAGGGGCTGGAACACGCCCAGCACTTGTGAAAATCTGCTCTGCAGTGACTTATTGCAGCCCAAGCACCACGAACCCTCCTCATCAGTCCCAGAATCAGAACAGGCTGCCCAGAGTGGTTGTGGACTCCCCATCCCTGGCAGTGTCCAAGGCCAGCTTGGATGGGGCTTGGAAAAACCTGGGATGGTGGAAGGTGTCCCTGCCCACTGAAGGGGGTGGGAATGGGTGAGCTTTAAGGTCCCTTCCATCCCAAACCATTCCATGACTGTGTGACTGTGCTTGGAGGGAAAGAACCCCCTGGAAAAGAACCCCCAGCTCAGGGGGCTCAGGGTGCATGGACCACACTGATGGCCAAGTGTCCAGTACAGCTCTGCTCACCCTGACAAAGCCACCACTCGCCCCCAGGCCCTGTCTGCAGCTGGACTGCTCAAAAAAACCCACCAGCACAACAGCTGGGAGCTTTTAAAAGCAGAGCAGCCCCCCCAGAGCCACCCTGGTGGGCTCTGGTGCCCCAAGGGTTACCCAGCCCCAGCCTGTCCCCAGCCAGGTCTGTGACTGACCCCCCGGGCAGGGGGGGGACACAAGGGGATATTTTCAGGCCCAGCTGCCCCAGGCAAATGGAAAAGGCTGTGAGGGAGGGTGTTTGTTCCAGGAGGTTTGACTCAGGGTGTCGCAGCCAGGAGCACTCAGGGGCTGAAAGCAGAGCCAAGAAAAGCACAGTTGTCCCTTCTGAGAGACAAGGAGGGGACTCAGCCAGGCCAGGGCTTCCAGGCTGTGGCATCTGTTACCAAACTGCTCGTTAAAGCAGCTCCTGGAAGTCACATTTCCACTCTGGTGCCTCAGTTTCCCCCCCCCCATGTAAAGCACTGGGATAAAACAACACACTCCCCCCCTGATTTTTGACCAAACTGCAAAGCAGCAGGAGAATATTCTGTGCACAGAAGAGAACAAGGCTGCTGAATTCCTGCCTTGTGCCCAGATGCTATGGTGACAGGCACATAACAATAACCCAAGGACTAGTCCAAAGGGGAATGTTTGCAATTACCAGGATGCAGCAGAAGCCCTAGCACAGCAGTTCTCTTGGATTGGGAAAATAAAAAAAAGAAAAGACAGACATTTCCTGGAGCACTTGGCCTGCTTGTGCTTCCAGCGTTTTTGTGGCTAAAATAAAAACAAAAAAAATGATGGAGAAGTCATCAGAGAGTGAAGTGAGCTGTGAGGGGGAGAGTTCTCCAGAAAGGGATGGGTGAGGCTGAATTGGGATGGTGGGGTCTTAACTCAGGCTCTGCTTGGTGGCTGGAACAAGGTGCTGAATGTTGTCACCTTGGCTCAACCCAGGGGAGTGAGGTGAGCTAAACCTGAGTCAGCAGGGAAACCTAAGGCTTAACTCAGTGATTCCTGCCAGGCTGGGAATGCAGATGTGCACGCTCCAAGACACAAACACACATGGCCAGAGCCTGGATGCCTCACTCTGCTGTAATTCCTGCTGAAATGAGTGGGAGTTTTGATTTAATCACAAATATTTCAGACTTGCTCAACGACTCCTGCTAGCTTGGTGTAGATGGAGTCTGAGTTAAGCAGCTCTCCAGCCAGATGACAATCATCACTGAGTGCTCAGGATGGGCTTTACATCCCCTGAGGGGCAGCATGACAAGCCAATTCTAGTGTCAACAGCACCCCAGAGGGACACAACAAACATCCACTCCTGCTGAAGTCAACAGGAATTAGGGATGTGCTGCCACCCTTGGAATCTGGGCTCTATCACCAGCCAGCCTGGAGGGAGTTGGATGTTTTCAAAAGCACAGAGTCACTCCCACCTTGGAGGGAGGGAACCAGATGACATAGTTTCCTGCCCTGCTTCCTATGACTTCCAAGGAGGAGAATTTTGGATCAAATGCTTCCCAGCTCTGGGCAGAGCACAGCTGAGCTCAGCTGCACTGAGGGACAGCAGGGAGAGGCTTTACTGCTCCTCATCTGGGGCAGCCACGTGTCCTGGGGCAGCTTTCAGCTGTGCTGGGGGAGAGCACAGCTCTGCCCACATCAACCAGCCAGGGGAACACACAGCTCCCACTTTACAGCTCCTGCCCCACAAAGGATGAGCTTTGAAGCAGCCAGACATGACTTGGCTAGCTTGATATCCAGATTATTGAAGGCAGGAGCAGCCTTCCTTTGGGGGTGCTCCACAGATGAGCCCCAAGTGTCATATCAGCATCTGGTGCAAGCCAAAAAATACATTAAATTTAAAAAAAAAATAAATAAAAATGCAGGGATGGGTGACTGGAAAGCTCAGTGCAAGTGTTCACTCACAAATTCAGGAAGCAAGAGATCCCACACAAATTCTGTGAGGATTCATTTACTGTCTAAGTCGAGCATTTTCCCCCCCACAAAATGATTTATAGTCCCACTGAAACGCCTCTGGATGCTGCCTGTCTGAAGAGAGGGGAGGAAGGAGAGCAGGAGCATGAGGGGCACGTGTGGCTGGATGATCTCACCCCCCCAGCTGCCACATCTGGCAGGCAGCAAAGCCCCAGGAACTTGGAGGAACAAAAAGAACTGCTTGTACAGAACAGATGGGCTCCACAAACCAGGAATGCCACGGTGAGGTGTCCAGCCCAGAGACACTGAACCACTGGGAAGGAAGAATGCAATGGGAACCAAGCCTCAAAGGTAAAGTTTCAAGGCTCTTTCTTACCCTTGAGATTTATTTCAAAGACTTAGAGGGATTGGGGTGCTTGTCCCTGGAGAAATCAATGGGGAAATGTGAAGGTTTAGTCTATTAAAGCAGTGGGCTGAGACCTGAGCATTATCTTCCTTTTCTGTGCCTTCAGCAAAGCACTTAATCCCTTGGTTTAAAAAAAAAACATCCACCCTTGGTGAAAATGTCATCAAAATAACAAATATTACAGGACTGGAAGCGATGCAAGTGCCCAAGACAATGTCAGGATTTGGGCATACATTAAAAAATCCTGCTGATTCACTGCAAGCCTGATAAAATAACGACCAAGAGAGAAGCCCGAGAGATTGGATCTAGAAAAATCAGTGGCAGAATCTTGCCAACATAACCCCAAATTCAGGAGTCTTTATCCACTCAAAACTCGACTGGAAGTGAGGGGAAACTAGAAAAGCTTCAGGGTTTAGCTCCCTAAAAACCCACATCATCAATCAGAACGTGGCATTCTGCAGGGATTCCATTTTAAAGTGTTCCTGAGCAGCAGCTGAACCGAGGAACTGGTGATTCAGGTAAACCTGTGCTTCAGGTTGAACATTCCCTACAGCTCCCAGAGCAGGATTCCAGTCTGGAATGTGCCCAGTCCCACCAGCTGCCTCCATTCTCCGTGTTTATGGTGGGCTCTGTGGCTCAAACACATCTCACCTCATTTTAGGCACCTGACGTGTGAGCAGAGCCTTTACAGATTATCTCCAATAATTAACAGAAAGGGAGGAGCTTTTTCCAGGTTAATCCCTGGAAGTGTCTCAGCCTCTTCCCTCACCCCTTGCAGCAGCAACGTTCACAGTCAGGATGAAATCCTGTTTCCAGCCCCATTCATCCCAGCAGGAAGCACTTGATGGCAATGTGAAGATTTTATAAACTGGGGGGGGAAATGCAAAGGCAGGGAAGTCCTCACCTCCTCAGGTCTGCTCAGCACGTGCCCTTCAGGGCCTGTGATTCCCAGTTCCAGGATCCTTTGCTGCTCCTAAAGCAGAGAGGGAAAACAAGAGCAGGAAAGAGATTTAAGGCAGCAGCAATTTTTCTTGCAGCTGTTGGGAAGGGGTGCAAGTGAACTCCTCAGCATCTGTGCTGGGTGAGAATCACATCAGGGCCCTGCAAACAGAGTCCTGTCCAACTTCCCTCGCTGACAAGAACCAGAGCTCTCAAAGCTCTTGCTGATTTGTTCACAGGAGGTCAAGGAAACCTTTTATCTGGATTTGCTTCACTCTGGGTTCACAGCCCCTCGACTTTCAGTTCTCATTTGTGCCTATAAAACCATCTCTGAGAGGTGGCAAAATGATCTCTCAGGAAAAAAATCATCCTGCAACTGCGGACAACTGAGCTCAGAGAGTCAGGTGGACTCTTTGCTAGTCAGACAACAGAGAAATCTTCTGCATGCTTGAAACACAGTGCATAAAATGAGCTGCAGATCAGGTTAAATCCAAATACATTATTAACATTTCTTCTTTGCTGCTGTTCAAAGGCTGAACAGACCCCAAACATCAGCATCCCAGGTACTGTGTGAAGCTTTATCCCTTCCCACTCCTCTTATTTACTGCACAGCTTTTTATTTATTGCACACGGTGAGAGTCACTCCCAGTTTTTTACTTTTAGGGAAAAAGGCAGAGATGTCCCACATCACCACAAACCAAAAGCAAGAGGCTTAAAGACTCAGGTGGGCTCTTTTCTACACAGACAACACAAAAATCCTCTGCATGCTTGAAACACAGTGTATAAAATGAGCTGGAGACTGGGTCAAACCCAAATAATTATTGACATTTCTTTGCTGCTGTATGGAGGATGAACAGATCCCAAACATCAGCATCCCAGGTACTGTGTGAAGCTTTATCCCTTCCCACTCCTCTTATTTACTGCACAGCTTTTTATTTATTGCACACAGTGAGAGTCACTCCCAGTTTTTTACTTTTAGGGAAAAAGGCAGAGATGTCCCACATCACCACAAACCGAAAGCTGCCACAAAAACCTGCTTCCTCAGTGACAAAATGCATCAAATGTGCTGTCCAGCTCTGCTCCCAGCCCTGCCACAGCTCTGCCACGCTTCTACCAGTCGAGGTGACTCCTTTTGCAAAGAAGGAATGGGAATTTCAAGCCCTCCCAGCATTTGGAAAGGAATAATGCCCAGAACAAACAGGCCATACCTCGGCAATGATGTCACCGTTCTCGGCGTGCACTTGGGCTGTCGCGCCAATATCCCGGATCACACTCAGGACCTCGTAGATCTGGGAGACAGGGAACACACGTTATTCCAAAGGGAACACTCCCACAGGAAAGGCTGGGCCCCAGACTGCTCCAGCAAACAGGGGTTTGCAGAATGGAAAGGAGAAGGGGGAGCATTAAGAAATGGAAGATGCGGTTTGCTGGACACGACCCGTTTTCCTGCCTGTCACTTCGTTCCCTAAGTTCTGCAGTTGGATGTTACTGATGTGGCAAAGGAGGGTTGTTCAATGGGTTTGGGATATTTACCACGCTGGAGGAAGAAATAACAACAGCAAATGCCCACAGCTGGAGTGATTTTAAAGAACTCCCAGAGCTGTAGCTGTTTCGTGCCTTCATTTCCTGGGGCCTGCCATGAAGAACACCCCTTACATTTGAGTCCTGGGTGCAGTTACTCCATGAAAATCCAGTGTCTGGAGGCAGGAGCAGTGTGATTTCCCACTCCAGCAACCACTTGGAGAGGGCTGAGGTCGAGTAACCCACAACTGGCGCCGTCAATGGGCCCTCATTAAAATGTTTCCAGAGTCATCAGAGATAACTGTGACACTCCGGCACCTCCTACGCTGCTCCAAACAACTCCCAGGCATTCCTCTCCTCCCACAGCTTTAGGAATATCAACTGCCCCTCTCAACAGTCCAGATGTGCCCAAATGTGCCCACAGGAACAGCAAACAGGAGGGAAATTCCTTTTTAAGGTCCCAGCAATTCCAACAGCAGGAAGCATCTCAGGACCCGGCTGGGTTTCAGCTTATAAACAGATTAATTAACCCAGAGGTCTCACTGTCCTGCTCTGTGCAGAGGCATAAAGCAGCAATTCATAAAACTGCCACTGCTTCCACCCCAAGGGAGCTGGAATAAAACCTCAGACTTCTCAAAATGAGGGGTTTGCTGTTGCTTTCCCCAGCCAAGCCTTTCAGGGTTCGTTGCTGGTTGGCTTTCATTTTTAATTAAAAATATAATCTTCCAACCAGAGCTCTGGGTACTGTTGCAAACCTCAGGTTCTGTTAGACACACAAAGACTGGAGCCAGAAGAGAATGTCAGGTCCAAGTATATTGAATTTAAGCACTTTTATGTGCTTGCAGTGACAGAAGCATTGAACATCGAGCCTTCCTACCTGAGAGTCACTGAGCTGGAAGCGATCTTTGAAAGCCATGTACACCAAGAAGGAGTTCACACCTGGGAGAAAAGAGAGCACAGGTAATGCTGGAAAACACAGCCCCTCCAGCAGCCCCCCAGCAAGCAGCAATGAGACAAATAAATGACTTTAATCTGCTGGGAAATGTGCACAGACGTGTGTCACAGCACCCAGCCAGGGATCCCCCTGGCCATGGGGGATGTGTTAACACCAGGGTGAGCCCATGTCCCAGCCATGGGGACAACTAAACCTGTGAAATGAGAATATTCCTGTGGATTCAGCGCTGCAGGAGGAAAAGTACAACCCAAATCCATCACACACAAAAGCAGAGACTGGGCCTGGCTGATCCCTCGCTCCCTCCAGGAGGGCAATGGGAAAGCTGGGGGTGTGTGCTGCCCCAGACACAGGGAGTGCTCCTGAGGCAACTTTACCCCTCTCTTGCCTTCAGAACCAGTAAAAACTGTGACCTAGCACATGTGGAGAGCACTCACTAGGACGTGAAATGCCGGGTTTTTAAACTACAAACAGGATGGAAAATTCCTCCAGCCCACGGATGAAACGCCGAGGAAATTAAAGAGGGGGAGAACCTCTGAGGTCATTTTACTCTGCTTTTCACTTTTAGCAGCCAGAGCTGGATTGTTCCTTCTGGGCCTGATACTTCCCTTGTTTATAACAGTTTAAAAGGCTGCAGTTATCAGCTCCCTGCACTAATGAGCTCCAAGGGCCTGCACTGGACACAAGTGCTGCTCTGCATGGCAGCAGCAAGAGAATCACCCCTGGAAAATCAATCCCTACCCTGCAATACCAACTGCCCAGACCTTCACAAGGAGCCAGAACGGGCCTGAAACCCCTTTCCTGGGGTATAAGAGTAAAATCTTTCACATGAAAAATAAAACAAGGAGGGGAAAGGCTTCCCTGAACTTACCATGATCTTTAACCAGAGCTTCCATCTCCTCCTGGACACCTTTATGCCACTCAGTGATATCCACGTGCAGGGAGTAGTCACAGCAGGATTTGCTGTCTGCCCATTCTCTCCACTGGTCAAATGCTGTCAGCAAACTGGTCCCTGGCTCGGGAACCACGTGGTCAACTGGGAAAGACAACCAAAGCACTGGTAAATGGCTGGCACAGAAGCTTCCCTGGGTACCTAAGATGCTCGTGCTGTGCAGAGGTTGGCGTGAAAACAAGACATCCACCCCCTTCCCCTTCAAATGTTTAAGATTTCTAACTGGTTTCTGAAGCAGGAGGTGCAGCCAGGAAAATTCTGGAGCAGCAGCCGAAGGGGAGAGTTGTTCCTACAGCCCCTTTAGTGCAACTGGTGCTGCACAACCCCACCAGGAGCACCTTCCAGGAAGGAAAATCCCAACTTGGAACTTGGAACTGGACCAGAAAAAGCTGCAAACAACTGTCTCATGTTGCTATCATGAAACTCAGACCAGTTTGAATCACCTGGAACAATGGAAAAATGTCTCGTGTTCACTTTTTCAGGACTTTGAATACTGTTTTCAATGACCTGGGGTTGCCCAGAGCTTTAATACGTGTTCATGCTTATCGAGTTCCTGTGATTTCTTTCCCATTCCTAGATCTTTAGAAAAAGTAACTTTTGGTTGTTTATTTGAGGGTTGTGATTTTTGTTTGTGTGTTTTGTTTTGGAAGGAGCAGGACCAACAGTTTGTCCTGGCTGGAGAGGCACCTCCTGGAAGCAACAAAGGTCCTGCTGCCTCTGCATCTGCTCTCCTCACTCCAGCCCAACACCTCAGGTCCAGCAGCAACAGGGCTCACAGGCAGAGCAGCCCCAAAGGGTGACACCAGAGACTTGGACCTGAAGGTTTAGTGTTCCTGGTTTTCATCTGAGCACGTGGGATCTCTGAGATCTTCTCCAGACATGGTGAAACAAAACAAGCAAGTCAGCATCTCCAACCCTGAACTGCTGCTGGGAGAGCAGGAAAAGCCTGTGGGACTTCGGGGGTCACTGCTGGGGAGGAGGAGAGGACCTGGCCTGATTCTACATCAAAACACACACCAAAAAAAATAAAAGAATGCTTCAATTATCAGCAGAGAAACTCAAGGGGTTTATTTTTAACTTCGTGGTGAGTATCAGGGCTGCCATCAGCTCAGCAGCTCTAAATCACAGCTGGGGGAAGAGACACAGCCCTGGGTCCTACTGGCTCTCAGTGGAGAACAAAGCTCTGCTTCACCCCCACACAGACACAGCAGCCAAGATTTACTGGTTTTGTGCTGCCTTAGGAACTGGATTTACACCAGGAGCTCTCACCCTGCTGCAAAACCAGCACATCCCTCCTGAACAGCCACGAGCTTCAGTGTTGTGAGGACACCTCTGATGTCTGAGCTCTGCAAATGCTGTGGAGAGCCAAGAGACGACCCAAAATCATCCCTTCTCTCTCTGCCCAGCCCCTCCCCCTTTTGCAAAGGAGACTGTGTGACAGGTTAGGATATTTCTGCCTTCCCCAGGTCTGTGTTGGCCCTGGAAGCAGCACCCCAGCCAAGGGAAGGACACGATGTGCACATATTTGCTGATGTACTGGCAGTGCAGCTGCAGCTTTGATCAGCTCAGGGCTTCAGGAGTGGCTGGTGGTCTCTGTCCACTCCCTGCCTAGCAGAGAAATCCATGCTCTGACTGAAAGCTTTGACATTTGCCTGTTGTCTGGCATCACATCAAGGATGTGCTTTTTGGCCACCATTGGGAAAAGCAACCCAAATATAACCAGACAATCAACTGACCTGTTCTTTAAAAAATCATCCAATTCCTGTTCCATGATCTCCTCCTCCCCAGTGGTCAGAAACCTTCTGTTAACTTCCAGACTGAACTGTTTCTTGGCCAGTACAAAGCCCCTTGTCACTCTGCCAAAGTTAATCTTTAGCTTAAGTAGAACGAACAACAAGGAGAAAAATAACATTCCCTTTGCTTTACCAGTGGGATACAGAGAACCCCCAGGTCTGCACAAATGGCCTTAACACAAGCACTGTCTTCCTCAGCCCACTGCCTAGTTAAAAAGCCAAAAAAAAAAAAGCTCATTTTATCTCTAACACATCACAGTCATAAATCCATCCCTACTCAAGGCAAAAGAACTCTGTCAGCCCCAAGATGATGGCTCATGGGCATTGGGAAATCCTGCCTGAAGGCACCGAGGGGTTAACACAGAGTCTTCACAGCCCAGCACAGAGTCCCCAGGAACGACTCTGGTGTCTGGGATCAGAGCTTTATCACCATCTCAATTCATGCACAGCCCATCTATGACTAATGGGAGGTTGTGGAGGGAGTGGGAAGAGGGGTAAGGGAGCTCTATCAGATCTCTGACAAAGTCAGACCACAGCTGGTTGCAATAAGGGGAAGGGATGGAGGTGGTGGTGCATATGTGCAGCTCCAGGGCTCAGGAATATCTCAGATGGAAGCTGTGCTGCAGGCACATCTCACAGCAGCTCCCCTGAGCTCCCTGACAGCCAAACCACCCATTAGCCCCATCAACACACAGCACACTTTGTCTCCACAGCAGTTTTCTGCCAGGCAAGTATTAGTGATCAACCAGTGCACCACATCCATGGGGAAGAAGACAGCAAGGAGGAGGCCTGGGTGTGCCAAGGGGAGACAACAAAACCTGGGATTAAACCAGTCCAGAGCAGAGCAGAGCACGGGACAGTCACAGTGACATCCCTGGAGAAGGGTCCAAGTGCTGGAGGTCAGGCTGGACCTGGCACACAGCACCCTGGAGCAGGATGGACGCTGTGCTCCCACAGGGGAGGAGGCACAAACAGCAGGGAAGACATGGAGAAGGTGGATGCAATCCCAAATTTGAGGTAATTCAGACACAAATGCCAAAGTCTCCTCGATTTTTCCATCCCTTGTTACAACGGAAGGGACCAACCACCTCACAAGATCATGGCCTACATCCCTACACGTGAGGGTTGGGGTTTTTGGGAGACCAGGTCAGTAAAAAAGAGCCTAAACCCTGGAAAGGACAGGAGCCAGGGTTGGTTCTTCTCCTGCTGTTAAAAGAACCGGGCACTGCAACTGCTTCTGCCTGTTGGTGTGGCCAGGGGTGGCTCAGGGAGAGCCCTCCCAGTGCTCAGGAACAGCTCGAGAGCCGGGAGGAAAACAAAACAGCTTTTTCTTGAAGGCTTCAGAGCAGCAGATGAAAGCTCCATCCCGCCGCGTTCCCACAGCCCCAGGCTCCCAGGATGACCCTGGGGGATGGATCTGCCACAGGAGCAGGGACACGAGGCCTCCTGAGCCACGGGAACACGCAGGGAATCCGCCCAGGGAGACTTCCCAGGAGGGAAAAGCAGAGCTGTGCTGACCCTGCTGAGCTGCCTCTCCCTTGGGATCCCATCTCACCACCCCTTCTTCCCTCCCTTCCCCTCGGAAAGCAGGGATGTAGGATCCCATCTCACCACCCCTTCTTCCCCCTGGAAAGCAGGGATGTGGGATCCCATCTCACCACCCCATCTTCCCTCCCTTCCCCTCAGAAAGCAGGGATGTGGGATCCCATCTCACCACCCCATCTTCCCTCCCTTCCCCTCGGAAATCAGGGATGTGGGATCCCATCTCACCACCCCATCTTCCCTCCCTTCCCCTCAGAAAGCAGGGATGTAGGATCCCATCTCACCACCCCATCTTCCCTCCCTTCCCCTCAGAAAGCAGGGATGTGGGATCCCATCTCACCACCCCATCTTCCCTCCCTTCCCCTCAGAAAGCAGGGATGTGGGATCCCATCTCACCACCCCATCTTCCCCTCAGAAAGCAGGGATGTGGGATCCCATCTCACCACCCCATCTTCCCTCCCTTCCCCTCGGAAATCAGGGATGTGGGATCCCTGGAGCAGCCTCTCACACTCTGTGAGAGGCTCACACACAAGGTGTGGTCACCCCTTTGTCCTCCCTGATCACTTCATTCTGCCCAGTCCTGATGTTTTCTCTTCCAGCTCAATTTTAAACTCCAAGCCAGCTCCAAAACCAGAAAAACAACCAAAAGAATTTAAAATAAAAAAAAAAAAAGAGAGAGAGAGAAAAGAGAAAAGGAAGTATCACTTCATCATTAGGAGATATTTAAGTGATTCCAAGATTTATCCTTTCTTTTAGTTCGTACTCCACACTGAAGCCCATGAAAAAAGAAGCACACAGGACATCAAAGGCTTCCAGTATAAAATGGTCTGTAAACCTTGAGGGACTGGGACTCAGAAAACCTTTTGTGAAGGTGAAACCTTCAAAGGAGGAACAAAATCGTCTGTGGGCTTTGTAGTGGCTCCCTGAATCAGAGTGAAATTCAGGCCTAATCCTACATTTCTCTTTATTTAACTTCCACTCTCAGTAAGTCATATGGCGAAGCCAAGGTTAGTGGTTTCTCAGCTATGGGCAGGACACATCCTGTACATTTATTTTTTAAACTTCTGAGCTGAAAAATCTCAAAAAACGTGGCTCAGGAGCAAACCAACCTGTTACATCAGCAAAGGAACTGCTTTAAAATAAAAATAACAACAAGGGGGTTAGATATTACAAATAATCTCTTTTTTTTTTTTCCCTTGGTAAAATCCTGACAGGATTCCAAAGCGACTGGGAATTAGGGGAATGGATTAAAAGGGAGTGCTCCAAGTATGGGGGAAATAAAGTGAATTAGGGGAATGGATTTAAAGGGAGTGCTCCAAGTGTGGGGGAAATAAAGTGAATTAGGGGAATGGATTTAAAGGGAGTGCTCCAAGTGTGGGGGGAATAAAGTGAATTAGGGGGATGGATTTAAAGGGAGTCCTCCAAGCATGGGGGAAATAAAGTGAATTAGGGGGATGGATTTAAAGGGAGTGCTCCAAGTGTGGGGGGAATAAAGTGAATTAGGGGGATGGATTTAAAGGGAGTCCTCCAAGCATGGGGGAAATAAAGTGAATTAGGGGGATGGATTTAAAGGGAGTGCTCCAAGTGTGGGGGGAATAAAGTGAATTAGGGGAATGGATTTAAAGGGAATGCTCCAAGTGTGGGGGAAATAAAGTGAATTAGGGGGATGGATTTAAAGGGAGTGCTCCAAGTGTGGGGGAAATAAAGTGAATTAGGGGGATGGATTTAAAGGGAGTGTTTTAAGTATGGGGAAAATAAAGAAAGACAGTTTTAACATAAGAATGGAAAATCTAAGTGGGGTAGGGAAGTGATGGCATCACTTTATAAAGTGCATTTACTAATCATATATTAGCATATTATTATCATATATTAACATATAACCTGTATTAGATTCTACATAATCCCATTTACAGACACACAAGTAATTAAGAAGCTTGGATCACTCCTACTTGTTCACAAAATTTAGAGAATCATGGAATACCCCAATTTAGAAGGGACCCACATGGATATCAAATCCAACCCCTGACTCCACAAAGAGCAGCCTAAAATTTGGACCATGGCAAGCTTGGCTTTAAACATCTCTTTGTCTTCATTCAGCTTTAAACCCACCCCATGTGTTTCACTCCAAACGGTGCCAAGCTCAGCTTTACAAAATGTTGCCTCCCATCTTGGCCCCCTTTCCCAAACTGGGATCCACTGGTCCTTCCAAGCTTTTTCCTGGAGCAGGGAGATCTCCAGAGGTGGGCACAAGGGATCCAGCACAGAAGGCTGGGGAATTAACCCCCAGCCTGCAGGATGCTCTGAGAGCAAAGCCAGGAAAAAATCCCACATAATCTCTTTCTGGCACTTGGAATCTCTCAAAAAAAAAAAAGAAAAAAAAATGCCTTTATAGTTTTGACCCCTTGCTAAGCTCAGGAGAAATTATGGCTTCAGTGAGAGAGCTGAAGGCAGCTCTTTTTGCCTCTCCTTGCAAACAAAACTCTACTTTTTGGATGGATGTGCTCATGGGTGGGGATTAATGGCTTTTATAGCTTCCTGGTATTGTGGCATGTGCATTTTTTTCCCCTCTTTTTTTTTGCATCCTGCCTCACTGGAGCAGGCCTTGGCTTGCAAACAGCCCCTTCCTGCAGCTTCTATTAATAGCCCTTGCTTCCAGCTTTCCCCTGGAATGGTTTGGGTTTTTTTTCAACTGGTCTAATTAAGTGTCATCCAAAGCATGCATGAGATTTTTCTTGGGCTTCAGCTAATGAACACCACCACCAGGAAGGAGAAAAACTACTTGATGTGGACAATATAAACGTGAATTAGGGTCAGATGTTACCAAAATTGTGTATGCAATAAAACCATGTACTCAGGGCTCCAGTTGCTATTCTAAACTGCAGTTTTACTCATTATTTCCTGCTCCTACAAGCATTAAATGTGCCCTATTGTTTAAGAGGAGTTTATAAGGTGAAAATCCTTTAACATTGAAGCTTAACTGTTAGCAGGCAGATTTCCCCTACCCAAAACTTGAAATAGCAGCTTGATCACTATAAACACATCTGCCTGTTTAATACCATTTAATCCCCACAGCAACTGCATGTGATGAAATCTGGTGAATTTATTGAGTTGTACATTCTGTCACAAGGCATTTTATGGAGAGGCTGTAATTAAACTCAGCCCTGGTAATTGCACAGCTCCCTAACTTCAGGGTCTGGAGTTGTTGTGGGGCTGTGGCTGCAGAGTTCTCCTGGTACTGGGGTGAACTGGGAGAGCAAGTGGAATAAAATCAATATACATGAACTGCAAATCAGGCCCTTGACTGACCCAAGAAGCTTCATAGAAGATTTATCCCATAATCACAGACCTTACTTCAACCAGAGACTTCCAATTCTCAGCTGGTAAAACACCACAATCCCTTCTAATTTTACCTGGGTATCATGACCCTTTTATGTGCCAAGAAACTGAGCTACCAAAAGCTCTCCTGTCCAATAACAAAAGTTGTTTCCAAGTCAAACCTCCCAGCAACAAAAATTCTGATTTAAGTGTTGAAACCCAACCTCCAGCTCAGCACAGGAGGAGACCTCAGCATCCATTCAGGATAGAAGGAGACCTCAGCACTTCTTCTGAGCTCAAAAAAATCCCAAATTAAGGAACCAAGAAGAGTCTCACATCTCCCATGTTCCAATTTCATCCCAATTCCTCCCCTCATACACACTCCAGGTCCTGGGTTTGATCCATGGCAAGGAAGGACAGCAACAAGATCACTTTGAAGGCAACTGTTCCATGTACCTGGCGCCCCTAAACTGCTGCACTTGAAGGTGATTAAAAGCCAAATACAGGATGTTTTTGAACACTCTGGCTCCAGCAATCAGAATTCAGCTCTGGCTATTTGTGGGGATTTATTCCCACATTATTTTACCGTGGGGTTTTTTCCTCCCCCAAGAAAAGATCCCGGAATAAAGAGATTATTCTGAAGAGTAACATCCCGGCACAGAGCAGCACTTCCAGGGCTAATCCAACTACCCAAGGGCTGTTCTCCTGCACGAGTCTGCCAAACTAAGAGAAAAGGCAGCTTAAATGACATCACATGTTGTTTTCTGTCAGTTTAGGCCCAGTTGACTGGACTCAATGCACAGAAATCAGAAGCTGGACCAGGCTCAGAAGAATCAGACTTATCTGTGCTGCCCTGATTACATCCTCAGCCTGCAATGCTGTTCCCTTATTCCCTCCCTGATGTCATCCAGATATTTCACTTGTCCTTTTTGCTGATTGCCTCCAAAATACAATTAATAAGTGAAGGCCAGCTGGACACAAACACAAAGAGCAATAACTAATAACCCTCTCCAGCAGCTGGAATGATGATGTATTAAGGTCAGATCAAAAAAAAAAAAAAAGGCTCCATCTCTTCCCAGTACAGGTTTATGGCACATCCAAGCTGTGCTTGTACCTCAGGAGGTCTCCATGGCAGAGGAGGAGGAGGAGAGACAACTTCAAAGGAGATATTTAAGTGATTCCAAGATTTATCCTTTCTTTTAGTCATACTCCACACTTGAAGCCCATGAAAAAAAAAAAAAAGCACACAGGACATCAAAGGCTTCCATATAAAATGGTCTGTAAACCTGGAGGGACTGGGATTGAGAAAAACCTTTTGTTTGTAGCCAGGGATTTCAAGTGAAGACAAAACACAGCCAGAGCAGCACATCCAAGGGGCAAGAGCTGGATCAGGAACAACGGGACAAAGGATCACGTGTCCCTCTCAGGTCAGTGGAGATGGATCCTGCCTGTCAGGCTTTTTCCACTACCCAGGGAGCTGGAATTTGCATCATTATCGCCAAGTTTGGACTTCTTCAGCTTCATTTCGTGGCCCACAGTTGTCTCAGGAGAGTTGCCTCCTGCAGCAAAAACTGCAGGATGTCAATTTTTACAATGGGAATCTGTCATGGTTCTGAGAGACCTTTGTGTTTTCAGGATTAGAAAAATAATTTTTCCCCCCCAAAATAAATGTGAAGAGTTCTGATTCTAAATAATTACTTTTGAAATTTTTTTTAACAGAGCTTGTGAGGGGAAAAGGGGGGGGGAATTCAGCTTGGTGCACCTGCAGGACAGAGATCAGGCAGCACATTCACCCCCACACTCACAGCAATTTTCTGAATATCTACTGCTCCTCCCTCAGCTTTCTAAGGCTGATATTGGCTGTAAATGAGCTCTGTAATCACTGACCTGTAGGAGGGCCTAACTAGATTATCCTCAGTTTAAACAGACGCTCCTGGACAGCCCCCAGCTGCTGAACCTCCCTCTCCAGGTCTGACACAGCCCAGCCTGGCCAAAAATCACCCCATTGGAGAGGATGGGTAGGATGGGCATCCCCTGCCCTGCCAGCCCAGAGCCAGACACTCAGCCTGGGGCTCTTCCAACCCCAGACCTCGAGGACAAACTGGTTTGGGAAACTCCCACAGACGGGATCTGACTTTTAGTTGGATTTTTTTTTTCATTTTAAGCTGCACTAAGCTTTGAGGGCCAGCTGCTGCATTCTGCACCTCGGCTTCATTTCCTGTCTCAAACATGATACTGGAAGGAAATTCCTCCCTGGGAGGGTGGGGAGGGGCTGGGATGGAATTCCCAGAGAAGCTGTGGCTGCCCCTGGATCCCTGGAAGTGTCCAAGGCCAGGTTGGGGCAACCTGGGCTAGTGGAAGGTGTCCCTGCCCGTGGCAGGGGGTGGGATGAGATGAGCTTTAAGGTCCCTTCCAACCCAAACCATTCCATGATCAGCCAGAACTGCCCCTGGATCCGTGCAGGACACTGGGTGGGAATCACTCTGCTCCTGCTACCCTAATTCTACTCCTAAGAACAACCTGCACATCTCAGCTTTTCTCCACCTGCTGCTGTGCTACAGAACTTTCTGATTTCACAGTGGAGAAAGTCTCTGCACCTCAGTCTGAAAAGTGTTTTGTACCCCACCAGTAGCTGAACTCTTCTCTTTGGACACTGAGGCTAATCCTGAGAAATCTTATCTGCAATAAAGCCTGTTGGGAATTATCATTAACTGTCACCCACTCTGGAATGAGAGTTTTGAATCAATACTGATGTATTTAAACAGAGAACCCTGTGACACAGCCCCCAGCTGCTGAACTGGCCCCTCAAACATTCTGGGATCTTCCCAGAGCCATGAAAAACCCCAAATTTGGGGGCACAAAGCACCACATCCTCACTGTGCTGTACTTTGACGACTTCCCCCCTTCCCTGCAGAAAAAAAAAATGGTTCTCAAGGAACTCCTTCCCCAGCTCCTGCTGCCTGCAGGCTGTGCCAGGGAATTTCATTCATATGTAAAACACCCAGAGTCCCCCAGATTCCAAAAATATCCACCCTGCACACATGTAGCTGCTTTCAGGAACAAAGCAATCTGGTGAAAACACGCCCAAGAAGTGGCTGAAAGGGGAACTTCCAAAAGCATGGACCCTTCTGATGGGCTTTGAAAACCCACCAAGGTGTTTTCCAGGCAATATTTCCCTGGTGAATCCATTTTATCACTTAAAACAGGACCCAGGAAGCCAAAAGCACTTTCCTCTGCATCTGCACTGGGATGGATGGGGAATATCTCGTTGCGTGGTGGCACCCAGTGTTTCCCAAATTGGCAGCTCTACACAAAAATGATCACTTTTTACTTATAATATTCTTATAATATTATACTTATAAGTATATATAATACTTACATATTATTTATAAGTATATACTATATATATTATAATATATATGCAATAAATACATATTATAATACTTATACTTATTAATATGAGGTAATTAATTTGAATTAAAGCTACAAGCCCTCAGCAACAAAGCCACCTCCCACTGTGGGCAGCCAGCAGGGAGGAATTAAAGGACATTCCCACTATTCCAGGGGTAGTCCCAGCACTAACTGCAGTGTCCCAAGGGAAGGAAAGGGTTTTCCCAGGAGCCATAACTCCTAAGTGCCCATCTCTGCATTCCTGGTGAATGCCCAGGGCTTCCATGGGAGTGAGGGCTGGGAAAAGCTGCAGGCACAGCCCCGAGCTGGTCCCAACTGGCAGTTTCTAAGCAAGGCTGAAGTTGTGCCAGACAGGAGGAGCTCATTTGTATTCCTGAAACATTTCTCCCTCTCACCAGAAAGATTAAAAAAAAAAAAAAAATCCAGTTCCTAAGAAACAGATGGGATCTGTGGACTGAAGGGGCTGAAGGAGAGAGGGGAAAAACCACTCTGCTGATGGAAGACATCAAATCCCACTCCCCAGACAAGGCTCCCAAATCCACCCCAAGTGGGAAATCCTGCAGGGAGTCGGAGCTTTTCCTTCTTTCAGGCACCACTCGCTTCCTTCCCCTGCCACACAAAGCAGGGAGTTAAAAGCTCCTGCCTGCCCAGGGTGGTTTCTGCTGAGTCAAGCTCAGGGGAAGGCACAAGAAGCCAAGGAATTGGACACCAGTAGGAAGGCAAAAAAAAATCCCTGCCCAGAAAAAGAGGCCAAGAAAAGAGCCCCAGGCACCATTTCCTGCTGCTTCCTTTAAGGCCTTGTCTGGACTTGAAGGTGATTAAGGCAGTTTATCCAGCAAGGTTTAACACACATGGCCTGAAAACCCAGCACAGACAGCTAATGGTGTTATATTAAGGCAGGTGGGTAACTATATTTTATTTTTTAAGGTTTTTTTTTTCCCATCTGCAGTAGACAGGTTTTACCTGGAGGACCCAACTCTTCCACCTGCACCCTTCAAAATATCACAGACATTTTCCATTAATGGAAGGGGCTGTAAAAGACAGGACACACCAGAGATGCCTGCTGGCTCTTTACTTCTCCTTTGTGTCATCTCTAAGGCCTGGGACTTGGGGATGAGAGCACTGGACATGTGAAAGCAAGAACTTCTGGGACCTTTGGGACTTTTCACAAGGCCATGCTGTTATAGGACAGGGGGGAATGACCTTAAGGTGAAAGAGGGCAGGATTAAATGAGATATTAGGAGGAAATTCTTAACTACAAGGAGGATGAGGCCCTGGCAGAGGTTGCCCAGAGAAACGGTGGCTGCCACATCCCTGGAAGTGTCCAAGGCCAGGTTGGAGCAACCTGGGAGAGTGGAAGGTGTCCCTGCCCATGGCAGGGGGTGGCTTTAAGTTCCTTTCCCACCCAAACCATTCCAGGAGTCTACAAGAAAAGCACTTAAAAGCAGCTCTTCAAAGAACATGAACTCGTCTCCCAGCAGTGGGAAAGCAGCACTCCTGATCCCCAGCATTATATGGAATCAGAGGTATTAAGTGCTATTGCATAAACAGACAACATTGGTTATTTCTGCTGAGCAAGAGCCAAATCCCTCTTTTTTGGATGCATGGAAAAATCTAGGTCAGTCCCATCTGCAGGAAAACTGTCAGTGCTGCTGCCATTTCCACCCTCCTGTGTTCACAACCAGGCTCCAGCACATGTGGAATATTCTCTGTGCCCTCCTTCCTCTGCAGAGAGGGGATGGAGCAGGTCCAGAGCAGACCAGGGCAAAACAAACCCAGCCAGGGCCCCCCTCACCTGCTCCTTAAAAACATCAGCCTTGCCAAGGGGCAGAAGGATGGGAGAGGAGCAAGAGGAGGATCCAGAGCTGCCCTGAGGAAGGGAGAAGACGGGAAAAGAGGGACAAATCTATCTGACTCACAAACAAGCCCTGCTGGGTGGTTTCAGAGGATTCCCAACACCAGGCACAGGGATTCCACCTTCCAGCACTGATGGCCCAGCCTGAGTATGTGAGAGCCAGGGTTACAGAGCCAGGGTTACAGAGCCAGGGTTACAGAGCCAGGGTTACAGAGCCAGGGTTACAGAGCCAGGGTTACAGAGCCAGGGTTACAGAGCCAGGGTTACAGAGCCAGGGTTACAGACACCATCACCCCCCAGGCACAGCTCCTCAGCTCCTCCAGTCCTTGGCTGCTCCTGTTCCTCACAGGAGCCCGTTCTCTCAGTGCTGAGATGACAAACAATAGCTGCAGCCCAAAGAGGGGGGGAAAAACCCCCCCAGCACACCCAGCCCAACACACCCCACATCCCAGGGCTGCACAGCTGCTTCCTCCTGTGCTCTCTGGCAAAGGACATCAAGGGCTTGGCAGATTCCAGCCAGCTCCCAGCGAGCCCCCCTTTGGAAATCCCAGCAGAACAATAGAGGATCCCATCCAGCACTGCTGGGAGGCTGGAGCAGGGCAGGCTGTGCCTGGACAGTAGCTGCACACCCCGGGCAGGCTGAGCCTAATGGACTTAGAGGGGTTTAAGAGCTCGGGAAGAGGAGCTCGCACCAGGGAACTGCCCATCTCTGCTGACAGCCCCACTCTCTCATTAAGGATTTTAAGCCTGCCCTGAATGAAAGCAACAAACACACCAGCAGGAAGCTGGGAGTCGGTGGAGCGAGGAGATTTAGTGGGAATCAGTGCCCAGGCTGGAGTGGGGGGGGATAAAAAGCACCAAGGGCAGCTGAGAAAGGGCCACGGGGACTCTACACAACAGGCAGTGCCATCCCCTAAATCACAGAGTCCAAGGGAACCTCCACCCATACAAAGCACCAGTCATTTTTTCCAGAAGCAAGTGGACATTTTCACTACATTTCTAGAGAATTAAGCATTTCTTTGCTGCAGAAGAAGCAGTGCCAGAAAGCCAAAGAGCCCCAGAGCCAGGGCTGGTCCAGCCGCACAGTTCCTCTTTCATCTCTGGGTGCAAAGAGAAACAAAACTGGGGCTGGTGCCTGGGGAACAATGCAGTGCTGTGTACACACAGCCAGGGACTTGGTGAGACACTGCAGCTCTGTGGTTGCTGCTTTTGGATGCAAAATGCTTGGTTTTATAATTCCAGCTCAGCCACAAGTCACTGCGTGACCACTGCTGTCACCTCCTCCTGTGCCTCTGCCTCCCTCCTCCTCCTCCCCTCACCATTTAGACTCTTGCTCTCCACCAGGATAAAACTGACCCTGATAACAGAAAATAAAAGCACCCAGAGTGAGGTAGAATATGATCTAGTCTTCACTGGTTCATCTAAATACCTTTCTAAACCCCACTCTAAGCTCACACAGCCTTGTACTCTGACCTCTCTTGGGGCAGCTCCACTCCCTCAAGTCATGCTCAGATCAAAAACCAAGAGGTGAGGAAGCCACCTGGAAACATTCCCTTCCAGCAAGGTGGTGACCTCCAGGACGACCTGGGAGAGACCTGGTGTCACCACACTACAAATTTGACTGAGCTGAGCAGCTCAAAACCTGCTCAAAACCTCTGCCATCCTGCCCACGAGCTCCTTAATAGCAGGGTAAGGAATTAGGAAGCTGAAGGCAGCCCATGTGAGGCTCCTGAACCTCCCAAGATACACAGGCTCATATCCCCAGTGTCCATCTCCATGTTATTAGGAGAACTGCTAGACAAGTTCAAAAGGCAGCTGCCTTCCAAGTCACCAAGCCAGGAAAAGCTATAATTTCTCTCACTGTAATTTCTCTCTGTGATTATAACAGTGGTTGACTGAGTCAACACAGGCAATGTCAGCAAGAGATTTCACCCAAGGACAGCAGAGACCCAGGGAAGAGGTAGAGCTTGGGAGGAGGGGCTGAAATGTGTGTGGGAGCTGGCCTGGATAGCTGGAGTTCTCACTGGGATATTAAACAGGCTCGAGGATCAGAGAGACAGTAAATATACAGAGCTTAACTTCATCCCTTCCCAAGGGCTGGGAGCAGAGGAAGGTGATCCTGCCTCTGCTGAAATCACAGGGAGTTTTCCCACTGGTTTTGATGGGGATTTTACCCATCACAGGCAATAAGCAACCAAACCATCAGCAGGCTGGGAGAGGCCACCCTGGTCCTGGCACTGAGTCTTCCTCCTCCAACAGCTCCAGGGACTGCTTTATATCCTGGGGCATCAACCTATTTCAAGGTGGGAAAAGAGGGGCTCAAAAACAGGGTGTCCTGTGCAGGGACAGGAGCTGGACTTCAGTGACCTTGATGGGTCCCTTCCAATTCAGAGATATTCTATGAATCTACAAAAAAAATGCCATTTTTAGCTCACAAAAATTGTGGCTCCGTGGATGAGAAAGAACCTCTTGTAAAGGGTAACTTCAGGCAAAACTCTGGAAGGACTGTTCTCTTTCCATGGAATACAGGGGAGCTCAGGGAAGCAACCCTGATGGGTTGGAGCATCCCTAATACACCTCCCTCCTGCAAAACCTTCTGTGGATCGTTCTGGAATCCTCCTTTCATCCTAATGCCCAAACACTGCATTCTGACATTTGAAAAGGGCCAGAATCCAAGTTTTTTTCCAGAGCAATGTTATCCTAAAGCACACAGGGCCGTTCCCCCTCAGCTGACGGGCCCACACTAATATTGTTTTACGGTGGGGACAGAGAAAAAGGGTCGTGCCAGTCATCATCTCAGAGCAACAGCCCTATCACAACAGGTCATGTGAGCCCAGCAAAACCAACTCTGTCTGTTCCTACATCAGCAAAGTCAGCTGGAGCCTTGCCTTTGGCACTAGGGAGGGCAGAGACAGAAGGATCATAGCTGGAATTCCTGCTCAGATGGCCCCGGGGGAACCAGCAGCCAGAAAAGAAATCAACCCTAATTCCTCAGTGAAGCAACCTCGGCAGGGCTCAGGAAACCAAGGGTTGGGGGGAGCACAGAGGGTGTGGAGAGAAAAAAACTGGGATCAGCACCCCCAGCCCTTCTCCCTCATCCCAGCTGAGCAGGGGGTGAGTTGGGAATTGGAGCCAGATCTGCTTCCCACCGGGATAAATCACTACAGACAACACAGGTGCCCCATTTGATCCCAGAGTCCATTTGATTCCCCACCTCTGATGCTGCAGTGATGAATTCACTGGAAAGGGCAAAGGAAGCAAAGGAGAACAGGGCTTGGAAACAACAGGTTACATTCCTGAACTCCTGTGTGCTCTCCCTGGGAATTAAAGGAGCAACATGGAATCCGAGCTGAGCTGCAAAGGAGCTCCACTGAAACTCCAGGGGAATTCCTGGCACTGCTGAGGTCGAAGCCCAAACTCTCTGTTACTTCCCCAAAGCCAGAATTTCACCCCAAATTTTGACAAACCAACCATCAGTAGGAAACGTGGCCAGGACTCTTGTTTTAATTTCACTGCGAACCGTATGTAAAATAAATATTTCCCTACAATGACTGGAAAGCAAAACAGCCTCAAAGCCACCCTCCTGCATGAAAATGGGAAATAAATTCAAGCATGAAGCTGACCAACCTGTTTGCTTGCCCAAAATCAGGGCTGTGTATAAACAGAGGGAGTAAAGGTATTTGTAAATAAATCACATCAAGTTTGCTTAAAGCACAAATGAAGAAATGTGGGGGGGCTTTTTCCCACAAATCTCACATCCAGAAAGGCTTTTTTTCCCCCCAAAAAAAGCCCAGGAACAGAGGCACACGGTGGGACACGTGCCCATGGGAGGAGCAGGTTCTTTGGAAAAGTCCCAGCATTTAAAATATACAATGATACAGCTCTGAGAGTGCAATTTTCAGGCTGTAATTTGTCTGCAATATTATGAACCCAGCTCGCTAAACACTGTCCTACTTATCATAAAAGGAAAAAAAAAAAACAAAAAACCCTCTGCCATCAACCACATCCCACCTGCTCTGGGAAAGGCCACCCACCAAGAGCACGTTCAGGAGGGCAGCTCTCCCTGCTCCAGCCTGGAAAAAAACTCCTGCAAACGCTGGAATTCTGCTGAGAAAACAGCTGAGCTGACACAGGGGCTGAAGCTTTGAAGCCTGGTTGGATCATTTATCCTGATTTCCACAGCTCCAGTGGCTGATTCCCACCCTTCCATCATCCTCATCAGTCCAATTCATGTCCTTGCTATGAAGCTTTGGTTGTTGTTCAGAGATATTTTGTATTTTGGTGTCTTCATGTGAGACACTCAGGAGGGGTCAAGTGTAGTGACCTGTCCACTGTCATCATCCAAACTGTGCTTGTTTTCCACAGCTGTAAAAAGACAATTTGTAAAAAGGGGGGTTCTCCTCCCACCTCCCCGACTCAGAGACATATTACCAGCACCATTAGAGGGATATTCAGGTATATTCAGTCCCAAAAGCAATAGACATATTTGCAAATAAAGGAAGCCCAGGTGTTTCTGAAGCACTAGGCTCTGCGGGGGTAAAATCAGGCAACAAAACTAAAGGGCTGCTCCAGAAAATTTTCCCAAAGCAATTTCTGCTTGAAACATTTTTCAAAAAGTGCCACTGAGGGAAATAATGCTGCTGAAAGGTCGGAGGCAGGCGACAGAGAATGTTATTTTGATCTAATTCAGCTTAACAAGGAAGAACAAAATGATAACTCAAGTGTGAACCAGGTGTATTAATAACAAAGGAACGACCAATGGAACGAAGTCAATGAACTGAAGCTGAATTTTCTGAAAAGAAAACACCATTTCACTGCTATTCATTTAAACTGACAGCAAAGACTTGAAGAAAAACTGGATATTAGTGCACACAATGAGATGGTCTCCAGCTCCTCTCCCACTTCACATTCCCTGGGTGAGGTTACCTTCGTGCACAAACCTCACACTCTGAGGGGAGAACACCATGAAAACCCATTTTCCAGGTTATTTTAGGAAGATTTATTTGAAGCATTAGGCCAAGCTCACAGGCCAGGCTGTGTCTGCACCACTGGCTCCTACTCCCAAGCTCCAGATCAATCAACCCAAGTCCAGGGATAAACCTCCAAGAGATGAGGATGTTCCAGTCCAAACTGAGCTGGGTTTGAACTGAGGAGGGTTAGGCTCATCCCTGGCTGTGCCTGAGATCTCTTTATATCCCTGGATTGGACAAGATATCCATGGATTGTACCAGCACCTGTCCTGAACCGTGGGCTTTTATTCCCCTGGGCTTGAACTCCCCTCCTGTGCAAGGGCAGCACCTCAGAGCACACGAAAGACTGAAAGATGCTCAGACATTGCACCACTTCACACCTTTATCCCTCATCCCTGTGTGCAGCAACAGACTCCAGGGCACCATGGAAGAGTTCACACTGCCACAGAGGGGTTTGTTTTTTCTCCAGCTCAGACAACATTCCCAACAATGACTTGCTGACGGAGTTTTAAGACCCTGGCTCTGACGGGCCAAGTAACACAAGCAGGGACAGAGAAGCCTGGAGCTCATTCCTGAGGCATTTTCAGAGGCAGAGGGGAACACCCTGAGTGTCTAATCCTGGTGTCAGCAGAACAGTCAGTCTGTCTGCCTTTTTATTTTGAGGTATTTTCACTTCCCAGTCCCTCTCTTCCCCCCAAAAGAGGAAACGAGCACAAAAGGAACCATCTTAACAAAAAGCTGAAGTGGGCACGTGAAAATCCTTAAATAAGTGGCCCAGTTCTCAAAGACACACAGAAAGAGCTCCTGGGTGTGAACAGTATGATGGACATCTATCCACAGACATCGTGGAGACAGGAACTGAGGCACAGGAACGTGGGGAATCTGCTCCTCAGCCTGGAACCAGAGGTCACAGTGTGACTGGTTCCAGCAGGAGCAGACCCAAAAATCTGCTGGAGTCACACAGGCAGCCAGGCAAAGCCTGCCAGGGGGAAAGGACTGCCAGCTGTGAGGTGGAGAAGTCCTGGGGTCTTGCCTTTCCACCCCTACTCCCCCCCAAACACCAGCTCTTCTCAGCAGCCTGGACAGACCTCAGAAAGCAGCTGGGCCCAGATGTGTGACTTCCACAGCTCCTGAGCTCACGGGAGACAGAGATTTGCCGGGACAGAGAAACCAGGCACTTACTGATCATGGTGGTGCCTCCAGCCAGGGCAGCCTTGGTCCCTTGGAAGAAGTCATCAGCAGATGTCATGCCCTGCTCCGGCATCTGGAAGCGGGTGTGGACATCGATCCCCCCGGGAATCACCATCCTGCCGTGGGCCTCGATGGTCTTCACCCCCCCGGGCACAATCAGGTTCTCCCCGATTTGCCTGGGGAAGGAAAGAGGTTGCCAAGAGCAGGTGAGGCACAGCCAGGTGGAAACAGACACCCCGGGGCTAAGGAACCCGGCTGCAGTTTGCTTTTTCCACCTAAAGGAGGGCAGGGGAGCAGCACAACACACGGGGAGAGGACTTGATCCTTCCCCTTGGAGCAGCTGCCTAAGTGAGAGTGGGGTGTGCAATTCCTTCAGGACATCAGGGCGATAATAAAGGAATTATTTTATACTTTTGTTTCTACATTTATATATTTTTTTATATTTATGTATTTATATTTTATATATTGTATCAATTATATATATAAAAATATAAATTATAAGTACATTTATAATAAATTATAATGTATTATATAATTATAATGTAATATATTATATTACAATATAATATAAACATTTATATTTTTGTTTATTTCTATTTCTATCGTGGTTTATATTTATTTATATTTTATATATTTTATCAACTACATATAAATATAAATATATTTATAATAAAGGAATTATTTTACATTTTTGTTTATTTCTATTTCTATCGTGGTTTATATTTATTTATATTTTCTATATTCTATCAATTATATATATATATAAATTATAAATATATTCATAATAAAGGAATTATTTTATATTTTTGTTTATTTCTATTTCTATCGTGGTTTATATTTATTTATATTTTCTATATTCTATCAATTATATATATAAAAATACAAATTATAAATATATTTATAATAAAGGAATTATTTTATTTTTTTTGTTTGTATATTTCTATTTCTATTGCGGTTTATATTTATCTACTTACATTTTCTATATTGTATCAATTATATATAAATTATATATACATTTATAATAAAGGAGTTATTTTATATTTTTGTTTGTATATTTCTATTTCTATCGTATTTTATATTTATCTATTTATATTTTCTATATGGTATCAATCATATATATAAAAATATAAATTAGAAATATTTATAATAAAGAGATTATTTTATATTTTTGTTTATACATTTATATTTCTATCGTGTTTTATATTTATCTATTTATATTTTCTACACTGTATCAATTATAAATATAAAAATATAAATTAGAAATATATTTATAATAAAGGAATTGGTTAATATTTTTGTTTATATACTTGTCTATCATGTTTTATATTCATCTATTTATATTTTCTATATTACATCAATTATATATATAAAAATATAAATTAGAAATATATTTATAGTAAAGGGATTATTTTATATTTTTGTTTGTATATTTACATTTCTGTTGTATTTTACATTTACCTATTTATATTTTATATATTATATCAATTTATATATATAAACTGGTATAAATTTATATAAATATATAATATATTTATGTATTTATATATAGTAAGAATATATTATTTATATAAATATAAATTGGAAATATATTGATAATAAAGGAATTATTTTATATTTTTCTTTAGATATTTACATTTCTGTTGCATTTTATATTTATCTATTTATATTTTATATATCAATTTATATATATAAATGGATATAATTTATCTATATATTGATATACATTTTCAATTTATGTATATAAATGGATATAATTTATCTATATATTGATATACATTTTCAATTTATGTATATAAATGGATATAATTTATCTATATATTGATATACATTTTCAATTAATATATATAAATGGATATAATTTATCTATATATTGATATACATTTTCAATTTATATATGTAAATTGATATAATTTATCTATATATTGATATACATTTTCAATTTATATATATAAATGGATATAATTTCTATATATATTGATATACATTTTCAATTTATATATATAAATTGATATAATTTATATATATTGATATACATTTATATAAATATAAATGTATATATTTACATATTTATATATAGTATAAATATATTGTTTATATAAATTTATATAAATATAAATTAGAAATATACTTATTTTTTTAACACAGGAAGGAAGAGGTGACCAAGTGGCAGCTGAACCCTTGATCCCAGCTCTCCCACAGCCATCCAGACCTCAGCACTGCTTTAGGAGCACTGGGAGAATTTTCTGCTTCTCTCTTGTCTCCTTTCCTGCACGAGCACAACTCCAGGCAGACCCTGGTTCCCAAATTCCTGGTGAGAGCCTCGGAGGTGCCTCCAGCCCAGCTCCTTTCCCAAGTGCAGCAGTGGATGACACCCTGCAATTAATGAGCTGTCCCTGGCTGGCTCCTTTAACTTTTAACCTTGATTAACAAAGCACATGTGCTGCCTGTTTATGCAGAACAGGAAAATTCCTTGTTTGCAACCTCTGGCTTGTCCTTTTGTGTTGTTTTGTTTTGTTTTTTTTCCTAGGAGTCATTTTCCAAAGAAATCTGTCATGGATTTAACGTGCCAGAAAGGCATGTTTTCGGGGCTGAAAACACCAAAAGAGGTCTGAACCTCTTTGGGTTTGACCTTTGAGGGGGGGCTGGATTGATCTCTGCATCCCAGAACCAGAGAGGTCAGCGCTGCAAGAGGTCACCTAAGTCCAGCCTCCCATCCTAAAACAGAATTAACTGGGTTAGGACGCTGAACTCTGGATTCAAAATATCTGAAGTCATAACTCAGTAAAACATTACAACACGGATAACTTCAAACACATGTGTCATCTCAGCATGGGGCTGCTCACATGGCTAAAATTAAGCACATGTAAGTACCTCCTTTGAGCCAGTGGGGTTTGGGCCCAGTTGTTTATTTAATTCAACACCTTGTTTTTAAAGCCCCTTCATTAAACACCAGGATATACGTGAAATATTCTTTTTTTTTTTTTTTTTCCCCCACTGCAGTTTAACAGAGCTCAGTGAGACTGAGGCATTGCTTGCTCTCTGCAGTGCATTTCTGCACAGCCCCAACCACAGCAGAAGATCAAGATTCACTTACTTTATCAACCCATCCTCCATGTAAATGTCTGCATAAAAAGACTGGTCGTCATTAACTATTTTACCACCTTTGATCAAGAGACGATCACTCTGCAACAGAAGGAGACACAATTACTCAGAGGGAAGGCTGGCAGTCTGCAGTGTCACTCCAGAGATAAAAGGGGAGGGAAGGCATCAAGCTCTGCATTATTCACCAGAGCACTGTCAAAACACCAGTCAACTGCTGCACTTTCAACTGCAAAGATAAAATATTGCACTGCGGCCCCGAGTCCTTTCATCACACCCGTGATCAAAAAACATCAGGAGGGGGTTTATTGGCAGCTCCACTCCTACCTGCAGCTTGGCAGCACCACGTGCAGCAGCAGCAGCAGCATTAAATAATCCTCACAGGGGTGTGGAAGAGCCACATCTCTATTTTTGAGGCACAATTTCCTATCTGCACCCACACAGTGGAGTCACTACTTGGCTCAACGTTGAGTCAACTGCTGTCAGGGAAATGGCCCAAAAGTCTGTTGCCAGGGGTTACACAACACAAACAACCTCCTCTGGTCCAATTTAGTGATGTCTCCCTGCAGTGGATCCTCTCGGAGCCCTTCCAGAGCTCCACTGCACAACCAGATGGAAGCGAGCAGGGAGCAGCACCCGGAGTTTGGGAGAAGGATTTATTAAGATTTCCTCGAATCAGAAGGCACTTTGGCAGGAACAGGGAGGTTATTACAACAAGGCAGCTATCAGGCAAGGTGATTTTATCACAGCACAGGGTACATCTCGCCTCTGCCAGATTTTTTTAGGGCAAAAACAAATGTATCTTTTTTTTTTTTTTTTTTTTTTTTTTTTTTTTTGCAGTAGCCACAAACCAAAGTGAAACACTCTGCAGAGCTCTGGGTGGGAGGAGAGTTAAAAGTGGCTGCTGCACCCCCCTGGCTCCTCCGTTCCCCACATCACAGAGGCATTTTTGAAGCAGATGAATGTTTAAGGCAAAGCACACACGTTATGCAGTGTTTGGTTTAAACCACACCTTGGCCCCCGAATCTGCACTTGTACTGACTGTGATTCTTTCTCCTCCTCCCAAAAAATGCCTTTGGGAGAGAACAAAGCGATCCCAGCACAGCCAAGGGCTCGGGGAACCAAAAGCTGACTTTAACAAGGGGTGGGAAGCAGGAATTTAACTCAGAAGTGCCCTGAACTTACAGAAAATATGTATAATGCAGTGACAGTGCTGCTCAGGGCCCTTATTTCAAGGAGCAGCTCCACTGCTCAAACAGAAGGAAGAATCAGGAGTTTTCCCAAAAAGCTGAAGAGTTGGAACACCCAATTCTCAACTGACACAGGCTGACACGGCCCTTTTAACACCAAAGAGGCCACAGGAATTTCATCAGCTCCTGTTTTATCCCATTACATCCATCTTTTACACAACTGCTGAACATCTATGAGATGGCAAGTCCTTCTCCCTCTTTTTTTTCCATCTCCTTCCTCCTCCTGCTGCAACGGGAGACTCTCCCTGGGCAACGCCACCGACTCCAAAACCAAAGAAAACCCCAAGATTTAAATTTAGGAGCTGCTGCCAATGCCAATGAGCCGGGATGAATTGAGGTGGGGTGTGAAAAACCCACCTGTCTTTCCAGGCCAGCCAACTGCCCTACATGTTTATCACCTCCAGAAGCACTGCAGTGCTGATGCCACCTCCAGAGCAGGCTCCCTGTGCCAGCCCAGTGAGCGAGTTTGGCCTTGGATGTCACCCCCAGCCCGAGTCCCAACGCACTGGGCATCAGTTAGGGAGGAAGAAGGAAAAATATATATGTATAGTGGCCATAAAAATGCAGCCTGGGGCATTTTAATGATGCTTCTGCTAATAAGCAGGGCTGCTGCTGAGGATTTAGGGGTCTGAGATGAGGGTGAATCCTCCTGCTCATCTCCAGCACCTTGGAGACAAAAGCACAGGCAGTTTGTGTGAGGCCCTGCCAGTAAATCCATGTTATTCACCCTGTGGATGCAGAGAAACCAGGGCAGCCACACATCCATTATCCTCCTTCTTCAAGCTTTAAGTCCCAGCTGGTAATTCCAGGTTTATACCACGGCAAATAAGGGCAGAATGTGATTTTCCCCATCCCTTCACAGGAGGGTTGGGCGCACACAACATAAATCAGAGCGTTCAGCCAGAAGAAAAATGCGTCATGTTACTCGTGGCCCGTGACAGGGGTTCAGCAGGAACCTCCATCTCCCTTTCAAACAGCTTTTTAAACTCTTTACCGTTGGATCTTGGAGGGGAACTACCTCCCTACCCCAAAAAAAAAAAATTAAAAAAAATAAATTAAAAAAAAAAGGATGCTTCGTTTTTCACAATTCTGTGCATCCCCCGCGTTTCTTCCCCACTGTAATTGTCCAACCCAGCGGCTCCTGCCCAAATACTGACACGTCAAAGCCGCGTTTCCGAGCTCCCTTTCCTGCCCCCGAGGATGAGGAAGGAGGACGAGGATGGGTGTGTCCGTGGGGCTGGGCAAGGAGCGGCTGGCAAGGATGAAAAACTCCCGTGTCCAAAAAAAAAAAAAATAAAAATAAAAATACAAACAAGCAGCGGCTCCAGCAGCCCGTTAGACGGGAATGTCTTACGTAACCAAAAGTTGGTACCCTCGAATCCGCAATACCTGCCCTAAATCGGCTCCCACAACAAGGAGACCGAGGGAGGGGGTTGGATTTTACATAACGGCTCCTTCCCTGCTCCCCCAGGATCGCTCCGAGACCTGCGCCTTGCCAGAAGCTTCTTGGGGAAGAAAAGGCGATCCTGGACCATCCCCGGGCGGGGATGGAGGGGCTCGGGCTGATCCCCCCCCGCCCGGAGCCGCCCCTTCGCCGGGATGGGGCGGGCGGGGATGGAGCACAAACCGGGGGCACCGAGCCCACCCCGGAAGGCACCGAGGGCAGGGACCCCTCCCCGGGAACACCCCGAGGGCTGGCAGAGCCCCCCGGGGGCAAGGAGAGCCCACCCTGGGCACACCCCGAGGGCAGGGACCCCTCCCCGGGAATACAGCGAGGGCTGGCGGTCCCCACTCCGGGCACACACCGAGGGCAGGGAGAGGCCCCCGGGGACAAGGAGAGACCACCCTGGGCACATCCCGAGGGCAGGGATCCCTCCCTGGGCACATCCCGAGGGCAGGGACCCCTCCCTGGGCACATCCCGAGGGCAGGGACCCCTCCCTGGGCACATCCCGAGGGCAAGGACCCCTCCCTGGGCACATCCCGAGGATAGGGACCCCTCCTTGGGCACATCCCGAGGGCAGGGACCCCTCCTTGGGCACACCCCGAGGGCAGGGACCCCTCCCTGGGCACATCCCGAGGGCAGGGACCCCTCCCTGGGCACATCCCGAGGGCAGGGACCCCTCCCTGGGCACATCCCGAGGGCAGGGACCCCTCCCTGGGCACATCCCGGGGGCAGGGACCCCTCCTTGGGCACATCCCGAGGGCAGGGACCCCTCCTTGGGCACATCCCGAGGGCAGGGACCCCTCCTTGGGCACATCCCGAGGGCAGGGACCCCTCCCTGGGCACATCCCGAGGGCAGGGACCCCTCCCTGGGCACATCCCGAGGGCAGGGACCCCTCCTTGGGCACATCCCGAGGGCAGGGACCCCTCCCTGGGCACATCCCGAGGGCAGGGACCCCTCCCTGGGCACACTCCGAGGGCAGGGACCCCTCCCTGGGCACATCCCGAGGGCAGGGACCCCTCCCTGGGCACATCCCGAGGGCAGGGACCCCTCCTTGGGCACATCCCGAGGGCAGGGACCCCTCCCTGGGCACATCCCGAGGGCAGGGACCCCTCCTCGGGAATACACCGAGGGCTGGGACCTCTCCCCGGGCACACAGAGAGGGCACCGAGCCCACCCTGGGCACACCCCGGGGTCGGGAGAGCCCACCCCAGGCACCCCCCGAGGGCACCGATGCCCCCGCCCGGGGGTCCCCTCGGTACCGCGGGGGCGATGCCGCCGAACCCGCCCCCGGCCGGGGCTCAGCATCCCCCGGCTCCGCCGACCCCGGCTCCCCCCCCGGAGCCCCCCCCGGGCTCTGCAGCACAGGAAGCGCCGCATTATCCCTGATCCCATTATCCTGCCCCAGCCCCGCATCGCTCCGGCACACAAAGGGCTCCATCCCCGCGCACCCCTCCCCCTTCCCCGCCGCTATTCCACTCACCGTGATCCGCGGGATATTTTTCTTCCCCTGATAAGACATCTTGGGAAAAAAAAAAAAAATCAACCCCCGGTGCGTTTATGCGATAAGGTTAATTATTTTTTTTTTTTTTTGCTGTTGTTTTTAAGAGAGAGAAGCGCGGCGGCTGCTGCACCGCTATTGTCTCCCCGCTCGGCAGCGACCGCTCCGCGAGACCTCCCCTCCACCGGCGTGATTAAAAAAAAAAAAAAAAAAAATTAAATAAAAAAATTTAAAAAAAAAACCCAACAGGATAAAAGAAAAAAAAAATAAATCCCCAATTAGAGGCCAAACCACAGCGATCCCGGGGAAGGGGAGAGCGGGGCGGGGGGGGGAGGCGAACCGTGCTCTCCGCAATGGCAGGAACGGGAGAAGCAGCCAGCCCTGCGCGTCTCCCTTTCTTCCCTGCGCCCGGAGCCCGGCCCAGCCCCGGCAGAGCCCAACCCAGCCCCGGCAGAGCCCAACCCAAGCCCGGCCCAGCCCCGGCCAAGCCCGGCCCAGCCAAGCCCGGCCCAGCCCGGGGCGGCAGCGGCGCATGCGGCCCCCGCCGCGCGCGGGCCACGCCCCGCCCGCCTCGCCGCGCCATTGGCTGAGCGCCCGACGGGATGCAAATCAGCGGCGCCCGCCGCCCAATGGGAGGTCGGAAGACGCGCCTGTATGCAAATGAGGGCGGGTGGGAGGGGCCGCGCGCTGCCGGCGGAGAGCGGGGGGGGGGGGTGGATCGGGAAAGGGAGAGGGACGCGTCGGGATAAACCGGGATAAATCGGGACGCACCGGCCCCTCCCCGCGGCCACCGAGCCACCGCCCCGCGGGGGAGCTCCGGGGTAGCGGAGCTGCCGCGCTGGGCGGGGAGGGCAGGGCGGGGCGCAGCGGAACGACCCCCGCCCATCCCGCGCGATGCGGACACCCCCAATCCATCCCCCGACGGGGATGCGAGACCCCCAGGAGGAGAGAATACGACCCCTCCCAGCCCGAGGGCTGCGGACACCCCAATCCATCCCCCAGCGGGAATGCGAGACCCCCGGGAGGAGTGGAAATGACCCCCCCTCCAATCCTGGGGGATGCGAACACCCCCATCCATCATCCAGCCCCCACGGGGCTGTGAGACCCCCGGGAGGGGAGGAAGTGACCCCACCATTCCCGGGGGATGCGGACACCCCCAGAGGAGCCCGCCGGGGCTGCGGGACTCCTGGGAGGACAGGAAACGACCCCTCCCATCTCGGGGGCTGCAGACACCTCCAGTCCATCCCCCGACTGGGATGCGAGACCCCCCGAGATGGGAGGAAGCGACCCCCCTCCGATGCCGGGTGATGCGGACACCCCAATCCATCCCCCGCCGGGGCTGTGAAACCCCCGGGAGGGGAAGAAGCGTCCCCCTCATCCCATGGGATGCGGACACCCCATCCATCCCCCATCAGGGCTGTGAGAGCCTCGGGAGGAGAGGAAACGACCTCCCCATCCAGGAGGATGTGGAAACCCCAACCCAACCCCCGCCGGGGCTGCGAGACCCCCGGGAGGAGCGGAGGGCGCCCGGTGTGGAAAGCACCGCCTTCCATCTTCTTTGTCCCACCCTGCCCCTCCCGGAGCTCCCGATCAGCCAATTTTAGCGGAGAAATGAAGGTTTGAAGCCGCTCCCGTGCAGCAAACGGGGAGGAAACCCAAGCTTTGAAGCTGCTCCCGGCCCTTTGGTTTTCCAGTCTGCATTTTCCCACACCTTGTCCAGAAAATCCATCCCGGATCCACCCCACACACACACACCTGTGGTCACTAACCTGAGCTTTAGTGCCAGGGAAATGTGGGCTCAGAGCTACACACCCAGGCATTGGGGGTCCTCTCCGGTCCCTCCGACCATTCCTTACTATTCCAGTGCTGCCAACTCCGTGTTCCATGTTTCAGTCACACTTGGAGTGTTAAATTTCTCACTCCCTGAACTCCATAAGCTGGTACTTCAAGGAAAGAAATGTATTAAATGGTATAAATATTTTCCTTGTTATTCACGGTGCACTTGGCCCAGTGCAGGGATGAGGTGGGATTTGGGAGCAGGCAGGTCCCTCTGGCAACAGCTGTGCTGGGGAAAGGCACAACACACCTTTAGGAGAACCCACAAATAGCACAAATCCATTGCTGCTTGAAGGCTATGGCAGATAGTTGATGACCCAAGACTTACCTTCTTCCCTCAGCCAGGAGGGAATTTCACATCACACAAGTTTCTCCTGTCACGAAATGTGATGACCTTTACACCCCCAACACGTGAAGAAATGAAACCTTTACTATATATCAGAAAAAAATCATTATAAAGGCAACATCTGTTCAAACAGACGCCTACCAGGACCTTCTATGTCCTTCCATCCACAGGGATTTATAAGGAAAGGGATCAAGGAGCTTTTCCTGGCTATAGGCAGGACATCAGGCAGCATTAAGGAGCTGATATGCCAATCAGTTAATATCCAATTAGTAGCAAATGAAAAAGTGGCTCATTATGACAGTGGCAAAATGATTAATTTGTCAGCCTGTAGGGCTTTATTTTGATTTAATGATTAGAATAGACAATACTAAATGAGTTTCCCTGCCCCTCTGATCCGTGCTGGGAGAAGTTTTGAAGCCTCAGCATGTTTTTGCTCAGAACGTGGAAGCAAAAATCTGCCTCAGATCTCTAAATTTAGGCAGTGCAACTGTTCCTTTTCTGCTCTTTAACACAAGTTTTGCTCCTCGGTTTCAGATCAGAGTGATTTTGTGCCTCAGGTCAGAGGGGGCCTTCAGTAAGAGGAACCACCTCAAGGGGCTGAGAGGTGGCACCGAGGCCCTTGGGCAGCAGATTAAAGATGCTAAATCCAGCTGCCAAGTTCAAGATCCTTCCCCTGGCAGCACCAACAGGATTCTAACCACAAACACGGGCCCAGAAAACCATCCATCCATCCTTCCATCCATCCATCCATCCATCCATCCATCCATCCATCCATCCATCCATCCATCCATCCTTCCATCCATCCATCTCCCACAGGTCCAGTGCTGGGAGAAGAAACAGAAACCCTTGAAGGGTGATGATGTTCTCAGCACACTGAGCCATCTAAAGCCCATTTCAGCTGCTCAAAGACAGCTATTTCAACTCCTTCTTTTTAAAAAATAAAAGGCTCCTTGCTGCACATGGGCTAAATGCAGAGCAGCAGAATTTGGAGGCTGAGTATTCCATACCCATCTATTCCATACCCATCTATTCCATACCCATCTATTCCATAACTCCAATCCAGCAGTGCCCAGGGTCACAAAGCAACAACCAATCTTCAGGTGACACTTAGCTTTTCTTTCCCATCAAGAACCTAAGTAGTGCAGAATAAAATAAATGGAGAGATTAAAGGGCTGCAGAACACGGTGGTTCAACAGTCAACACCCACACAGCACCAGATTTTTAAAAGTTCACGTGATTTAGGACAAAACTGAGCTCCCAGGGGTGTCCTTCCAGCTCCATCACACCAATGTGGCCCAATTTTGTTTCCTTTTAGCAATGAGCTAAAAGGTTGTCAAAATACCTAATTTAAAAGTTAATATAAATGGAAAAATGGACTTATTTAGCCTTGCTAAACAAAGGAAGGGATGTTACCTGCTGTATAAACACACCTGAGGTGATCAGCAGGGAAGGAGAAGAGCTAAGGGTAATGTTGGGATGAGAACAAGTTGGGAGCAGAGTCTGGAATTACTGAGGTGTATTCTGCTCTTTTTGGCTGGTTCTGAGGGGGCTTGGAGCCACCTGGGATACTGGGAGGTGTCCCAGGGGGTGGGACTGGATGAGCTTTAAGGTCCTTTCCAACCCAAACCATTCCAGGATTCCAGGATTCATTCCTCTGCTAAAGCTCTGGTTTGTGTATAAATTCCACCTGCAAGTTCAATGAGGAAAAACAACTCCTTATGAAATGGCAGGGGCAGGAGTTGGGTCCTTTGTTAAGGGAACTGAAGCCCTCCTCAGGTCCTGGCAGGTGTGTATCCAGCCCAGCTCTCCTCCAGGTGCTGTTACCTGCCAAGGTACTGCAGGAAGAGATGGGATTTTGGGATAATGTGGATACACTTTGCCTTCCACAGGTCTGTTAGTGCACAGGGAGGGCTGAGCAGAAGAAATTAGAAGGTGGCAGAGATAATAAGAATTTCCAAATCTACACTAATAAAGGCAAGGATGAAGCCTGGCCAAGTGTCCCTGACCCATCCTTAGGCTTCACGGGAATATTGGCCAGAATTCCCACCAGCCATCCTGGCACCAGGTGCTGCAGCACATCTCTTTGCAGCAAAAACTTATCTCATCTTAAAATTTGTCTAAATTTGTCTTCTGGAAAGGTCTGGAGGGAAAATGGCACAAGAAGACGAGAATCTCTGTGCAGTGATAATCTGTGCTAAAATAAATCATCACAGGCACCAGTGGAAATCAATTTACATCAGCTCTGAATCCTAACTCACAGATTCTGTGAATAAAGCACTTGCTTGGCAAAGAATTTTTATTCCCACTGTGGAGCTGCTGGAAGGTTGGGGAAAAAAAAAATTATTAAAAGAGTTTCTTCCTCTGTGGAATTTTAGTGTAATGGCAACAAACTCCACAGAATTTCTGCAACACCCAATTGCTTTTCCTCCTACTGGATTCTTGAAGGTTTATCCAAAAGGACATTTTGCCATGGAATTAAAAAAAAAAAATCACCTTTCAAATGGAAATCCACATTTTGAAGTGCAGTGGAAAGAGGGATGAGAGATGGATTTGAAGCATTTCCTGGAAGGGTCTGAAATTCTGGCTCTGGATTTCCATGTAGGTTTGTCAAAGACAAATAATCCCATTCCCTGTTGGAGAATCCCCCCCTCCCAACCTCAGTGAGGGTCTTGCTGCTGTGATCAGAGGCAGCAGGGCTGGGCCAAAAGAGCTTTCAGGAGTTCACCCACCAGGAGTTCACCCTAATTTTCTGCCATAGTTCTCCCCACTCCAATCTCTGCCCAGTCTCAGTGACTTGAAAGGAATTTCCCATGGATCCAGCAACCCCCTCCACCTCAGGAAGTGTTGGGAGCATTAAATCCAGGCTGATACATGGCAGGAGGAGTTACATCTGTCCTTCCCAAAACATGATGAAAGAACTGTCGCTATAAATCAAATAACAGGGGGGAATTACACCTCCCAATGAGCATCTCTTGTTTTATTCTCTTAGGTGAAAAAAATAAGTGCCATGAAATGGAAATGACCACAGAGGTGAAACGTGGAGGAGGTAGAAATAATACAGCTTCTCAGAGGAACAGCTTAATTGGTTCTGAATCCAGACTATTTTAGGTTAAAAGGGGGAGATTCACTTTCTGGCCACACAAACAGGTCAATAAAAACGTGCATTCGATCTGCAAATTAAAATTAACCTTCCAATTGATTTTGTTTCTCTTGCTGTCCCAGGAAGCCTTCAGAAGGTTCAGAAATAACCTTTTAAAGAGGCTGTTACTGTTGTGGTGTGTTTGTTGGGGGAAATGTCCTGAGCCTTTCAGGTGCATCCAACAGAATCAGCCTTAAATGAGCCCGAGCTGCTGCTCCCCATTGAATTTACCAACCTGTCACATAATCAGGAATGAGCCAGCCCTCTTCAGGGTTCTAGGCAGGGATTGCTCTGTCAGGGGTTGTACAATTCACAGCAAAAATGTGCTGTCCTCTCCAAACCACTCACAGCCACATCCTGCTGTGCCCTGCACTCTAAATGCAGAATTTCTGGAACAAGGGCATGGGACATTCGGGCACCCCTGTCACTGCCCTGCCCTTTCCCCCCCTGTGGCATCCCCAGGCCATGGGAACCACAGGTAGGGGCTAAGAAATGCCTGTTTTCAGGGATTTGCACTGTTTCCTGCCACTATTTGGGGATTGGACTAGATGGTCTCCAGAGGTCCCTTCCAACCCTGACTGTTCTGGGATTCTGTGGTTATAATCCCTTCTCCTTCCCTAAAATCCCTTCTCCTTCCCTAAAAACCTGCAGGGCAAAGCATCAGGCTCTCAGCAATTGCTGTCCCTGTTGTTCCAGCCAGCTTTGCCCACCTCTGAGGTACAGGACAATCATTGCTAAGTGACAAATTGAAATTCTCTCCTCTGTTCTCCACCTTGAGATTCATTCCTGCCCTCTGGGAGGTGACCACAGAACAGGACATTAATATTCACCCAGAAGTGCAAAGGGGTTTGGTTTTTTTGGGAGGTTTCCTGCTGTGCTGCTTCCAGATTCTGCCACTTTTTAGACCAAAAGATGCAGAACACACACACACAACCTTCACATGAGCTTTGCTACCAATGTCATTTCCCAGCTTTATACCAACATCCCAGCAGAGTCACTCAGATTTAACGTGCCACAGGACAGACAAGTGGTGTGGGGAGGGAAAAAACAGAGTTAAGTGATTGCTCAGCACCTGCTAAAAACAGATGGTCATGCCAAAGGATGGCCAAGGCAGTGCCAGAAGGGTGGCACACCAAGGAACTGTGAGATAAAACCTGCACCAGCTCCAAACTGAGCAGGCAGTTCTGGCCCCAGGGGTTCAATTTGTCCCCTCCAGTCTTTAGCCCAAATAATCCATTGGCCCTGCACCAAAGCCCTTTGCTCACTCCTGCATGAAAAAGCAGTACTGGTAAATTCTGGATATAAAACCACCCCACAAGACCCCCACTGGATGTGTGGAACAGCAGACTGGTGGCTCTGAGAGGGACCAAGGAAGTTAAGAGGACTTTGGCATTTGTGCCCATCACTGTTTGGGTTTTTGCCCCAGTCAGACAAACCATCAGGACCCACTGGAAGAACATGCAAGTCATGCTCCTGTAGGATTATTTTGCAAGCAGTGATTGTGGAAACAAGGCTAGAAAAATTGCAGGGCATTGTAGCAAATTGAACTCAGAACTGCATTTCCAGCTGTCTGGAACAGCTCCTTTGTTTTACACAACAGTTCCATTAATGTTCCAGAGTCTGTGATTATTTGAGCTCTCAACAACATCCTGTTATTCATTATTTCTCTCCAGGAACGAACAACTATGATCCTGAGAGCTTTGAGGTTTTAGGAAAAAGTCCAGTCATGTCACAAGCTCCATGACAGTGTTTTGCAAGCAAGTCCTCTCCTGTCAATTCTGAAACAAAAATATTTTCCTGCTCTCTGTTTGTTCATTATTGTTACTTATTACAATAGGCTTTTGTTGGTTTAGACCAGCAGTTTACACACAGTTCTCTCCTCTTCCCAAAAGCCTATGAACTGCTGCTAAGGGGTGCAAAAAAGGGATGTAAAGGTGCTCAGGGGAGCCACCTGAATCACTGGAGTAATGACAAGGTGGCAAAGGAAGAGGAAATTTGGGATACCAGGACTTATCCTTGTGTTGAAGTGTCTCAGCACCTACTCAGGCTCTCGATGCAAACCAGGTTAAAGCCCCCTTTGTTTTTCTCTGTAGACATTCCCTAGAAGGCTGTCTCTGCCCCAAAAGTGTCAACAGGTGAGCCAGGCAGAAGGAATAACAATCCCCACACACGTGGAAAATCTGGGGAATACACCCAGAGAAATGACCCAGGCCAAGAGAGCGATGGCCAAGGTTTTCCAAACCGTGGATGGGTGCACCTCTCTCCAGGCTGATCATCTAAGGAATAGAGGAAAACTGCCCTGGGATGCCATTCCAGCAGTTCCCTGCTCTGGGACCAGGTATCTTCCAGGTTCTGCACTGACTGCAAAGCAGTGTTTGGGCAGTGGAGCTGGGGAGGGGTCTGGAGAGTCAGTCCTGAGAGGGACAGCTGAGGGAGCTGGGAAGGGGCTGGAGCAGCAGGAGCAGCTGAGGGAGCTGGGGGGGCTCAGCCTGGAGAAAAGGAGGCTCAGGGGGGACCTTCTGGCTCTGCAACCCCCTGACAGGAGGGGGGAGCTGCCAGGGAACAAGGGACAGGAGGAGAGGGAACGGCCTCAAGCTCAACCAGCGGAGGGTCAGGTTGGATACTGGGGAAATTCCATCATGGAAAGGGTTGTTAAACATTGGAAGGGGCTTCCCAGGGAGGTGGTGGAGTCCCCTAGGAGTCCCCAGCCCTGGAGATGCCCAAGGAAGTGCTCTGGGCTGGGGGACAAGGTGGGGATGGGGCACAGGGTGGACTCGGTGACCTTGGAGGTCTTTTTCAACCGTGACTGATTTCCACAGGTCCCTGCCCTGGTGCTGTCACAAAATCCACCAGATCCCAGCACAGGACATGGGCTTGCAGGTGCACAGCAGTTCCTGAGAGCCAGGCCAGGAGAGTCAGGCCAAGGGTTTGCTGCCCTGTTGAAGAAATCCCAGCTTTGACCATGACATCCTTGACCTGCCCCAGTGCTGGGGGCTCAGAGCACTAAGCTGGGCTCAGACACTGGACCAGCAGCTCCAGAACCAGTGGGAACAGGGAGGATGACAAAGTTCAGATGGGAAATAGAACTCTCCAAGGCCTGGCAGCTGGGAGCAGCAGAGCTTGGCTCAGCCCTGAGCTGCAGACCTGTTGAATAGGTCACACTGTCTCCAGAGGCTGAGCTGCAAATGCTGCTTAAACTGAGACTGAGCCTTCCTGGTGCCTCCAGAGATGGTCTTAACCCTGAATTATGAGGCAGCAATGACCCAGAGGCAGCACATGATAGATGCCTACAGAATGGTCTGGTCAGGACAGACACAAAGAGATTTGATTACCCTTATCTTGGCCTGCAGGACAATATATTGCTATTTAATGTGGAATAATTACATTCCCTTTTTTATCCTCTTGACAGTTAAGACCTCAGAAAAAAAAATAACAAATAGCCTGTCCATCCTTGCTTTGTTAATTATTCCAGTGGAGATTAAGACAAGATCTCTCTATAAGTGACAGAGAGGATGACTCTGGTTTAAAGCCACAAAGCCAATTTTACCTGCTGAGGATTTAACCATTGATTCAAGCTTTGGGTGCAGTCAGCTGGAAAAACAAAGCTAAAACATTCCTGCAATAAAGTGCCAATCCATAGCATGTCATTCATCACAACAGACTGCACTTACCCAAATATACACAACCCCTCACAACACCATCCACTGGCATCAGTGTTTTGTTAAGCTGATGAGAAACAACTCAAGTGTTTTGCACCATCCCACTATTTCATACCCTCGATTAACATTTATACACCAATCTTTAAAAATAGAACCAAATAACACAATTCTTAAAAATTGTTATTAATATTCTGTGTGGATTCTGGTTTTTCACAGTACTGTACTTAAAGTTTTTATTATGCTGGTACCATTTAATCAGAAAATAACTGATCTTTTCAGAACTGATATATCACCTGTTTGTACTTCTGTCCCACAGCACATCAAATTGTCCAAAATTAGTTCTTAAAGTGTCCTGAATTGCAGAACCTTTGACTCCTCAAGATGAAAAGGCCCTTTATTCTTGAGATGCACCTTGATTAGTCCAACGAGACTAATTAATCATGGAAAACTACTCCATTAGTAGGCACTCCAACATGGTCAAAGCGAACCTCAGGCATGTGGAGTGGCAAACTTTTGTCTGGGTTTGGAAAATCGGGTTTGGAGCAGTGTGAGGCACATCCCCCTCCTAATTAAGGCTGGTGTGCAGGACTTGTGCAAAGCTGGGCCTGCCTTTGTGAGCTCAGGAGAGCAGCTCAAGGATGGAAATAGGGTGGATGGAGCCTTGGGGTCACTGCAGCAGGGGCTGATTTAGGCAGGATGAGTCCCTGATTTCTATTTTTGTAATATGACCTCCAGGAATACTTTTCTGAAAGCAGGGGAAAGGGATGAACGAGCCCATATTCTGAATTCCAGGCAGATTCCTGCCCTGCACATGCAACCCATACCAGTATTAAAAATCGGGAGGCACATCCTAGAAACAGTTTCCAGAAGACAGGACTGCTCTAAACCCACTGGGAGAAACTCCTGCCCAGAGCCAGGAGTTCACCAGTCTGCTGGTGGGTTTTGCTTCATTCATTCCTGCTCTTCCAGCCTCTGCAGAGGAGCCAGCATTGTCAGAGGAGTGCCCAGAGTATTCCATGGCTCAGCTCTGAATAAAGCTCGTTTAAATCTATTTATTGGTGAAAACCAAGTGGGCACGATCAGCCAGACCTCTGGGTTCAGTGGGTTTTGCCTCAGAGAGGGGATGGGCTTTATGACACCCTGGCACATCCAGAGAGTGAGAAAACATCCTCAGGAGCCTTAAAACCCTGGGAGGAGTTCAGTGGGTTTTTAGGAGAATGCCACATTCCTGTCAAAGTCCCAGATCTTCCCGAGTCAAAAATTCCCACTTCAGCCAGAGGCCCTGCTTAAAACTGGTATGGAAATACAGCTCCCAGGGGTCACTCCGGTGCCTGGGAGGAGGGGCAGGTGTTTCTCCTGGAAGAATCCTGCAGGGATTTGATCCCTGTAGGTGGAGGCTCATTGATGCTCCTTTGCTTAACAATCGCATTTGTGAGCCGCATTCGCCGCCTGGGTGGGGCATTTCCCCGCCCTTGTGCCGGGGGAATCTGCCCGAGGAGCAGAAAAGTCGGGGTCTCTCCTCAAACGGGAGGGCGGGGAGGGGAAGGGAAGGGTGTTTTGGGGGGCGGGAGGGGCTCCTTTCTTCTTCTGCCCCCTCCCTGTGCACACACCCAGACCTGCAGAGAGGTCTGGAGAGAAGGCTCCGGGAGAGATGCTGCTTCCCACAGGCTGCCACATGGATGCAGGGGACGGAAAAGCTGGATGTGAAAGGATCCATCCCCTCTGCAGCCTGCGGTGTGCTCGAGTTCACCTCACACACACACACACGGATATAAATACGTGCACCCACCTTGTCATTCAGGTTCTGCAGCGCCTCCTTCCCCGTGGCACTCCTGATCTCCACCTTTCTCCCGAAATCAACAGATGGTTCCCCTCCCTTCCCGCTCTGCCTGGAATACACGGACGGAGCATCCGGACCCAGGTGGGCAACATCCTTCTGCTTTGCCACGACTTTGTTGGATCCTCGGCCCACCGAGAGCGAGTCGAAGTCGATGGTCTTGTTCTCCAGGGAACCTTCCACCGGGCAGAACATGCCACAGAATTTCTGCCGGGGCTTGGGGCTGCCCGAGCCCAGGTTTTTGAAGAAGGCTGGCACCTCTTCCTCCTCGCCCTGCCGCCCGTTCTGCTTCCTCTCAGCCATGGCTCGGGTGGTCTCCCTGCCGAGGGGGAATAACAACAGCAGTAACCAGGAGGGTCCTTCACACACACACACGAGCACACACGCGGGGAGAGGAGAGGTGGGAAAAAAAAGAAAAAGGGGGAAGCGACGGGAAAGCGATGGCTCTGGGTCCTAAAGACACGGCAGCATCAGCTGCAAAGGGCTGTGCCCCGCAGGTCCCCTGCCCCCATCACAGGCACCGGCCAGCCTGTGGCTCTTTGATGCAGCGCAAAGTTGAGGGGAAAGGATGGGGCAGATCCTGCTGCAATCAAGGGAGGAGGTTTCAAGTTCCCAGCATCCAGATGGGGAGGGAGGGAAAAGGAGAGAGGGGAAGAAAAAAAAATTAAAAAAATAATTAAAAAAAAAAAAATGCTCACTCTGCAGCAGAAACTGGGGACTGCTCCGGAAGTGATGCGAGCGGTGAATTGGCAAATGGACTCGATCAGGTTGGAGCAACAGCCCCCCTCGCACCCACCCACCCACCCGCTCCCCCTCCCCTTCCCCGGCGTGCGGCTCGTGGTCCAGGGAGGGGATGTGCAGCGGGCACCCCTCGGGCAGGGCAGAGAGGGGCTCTGCCCTCCTCCCTCCCACCGCCCTCTCCCCCGCCTCCCCCAGCCCCGCAATGGTGGAGCCGGGCAGTGCTCCGGGAATCCCATTGTTCCTCACTTTTCCCGGCGCGGCGGAGCCGGAGGGCGGGAGCAGCTGGGATCGCGCCTGGGTCAGTGGGGCTGCGGCGATGCTGACTCAGCTCCCCGGGCTTTGGGGCATCGCCGGACCCTCCCCACGGGGGGCACAGGGCTGATTGATGGCACTGGAGAGGGGATGAGAAAGAGAGACAGATGGGAGAGGGGTGTGGGAACCGGGGGAGACGGGGAAACGAGCCGGCGAGCGGGGCTTACCTCCGGGAGCCGAAATTAGTGACCTTGCCAGGCAATTAAGGCTCTGCAGTGCCAGGAGCCCCCCGCCTGGCCCCGCGGGGGAGCAGGGGAGGCAGCCAGAGGCGGCTCCGGCGGAGGGCAGGTTTGCAGAGGAGGAGACAGAGCAGCCCCTGCCCTGGTGACAGTGACAGTGACAGTGACCCTGCGCTGGGCGCGGGGAGATGGGGGGAGAGGGGAGATGGAGAACCACGGGGAGATGGGGAGCAAGGAGAGATGGGGAGCAAGGAGAGATGGGGAAGAGAGGAGATGGGGAAGAGAGGAGATGCGGGGAGAGGGGAAATGGGGCAGAGGAGAGATGGGGGGTAAAGGGGGAATGGGGGCAGAGGAGAGATGGAGGACCGAGGGGAGAGGGGGCAGAGGGAGATGGGAGGCAGAGATAGATGGGGGTAGACGGGAGATGGGGCCCCCCGGCCGGCCCGGCCACCGGCGCTGTCCCTTCAGCACCACCCGCGCCCGGCCCGGGGGGGTCGGAGCCCGCCGGGCACTCGCCGCCCACCGCAGTCTCTTCCCTGCCGGGCTCCAAACCCACCCCAGCTCCGCCTGCCTGGGATCCTCTTTTACCTCTTCCCTGGGGTTTGTCCCTAAAGGAGCCGCTCCAGGCGGGGGGAGGGCTGTGCTCATTCCCGAGGGGCTGCTTTGGGCAGAGCCCAGCGGGCCCCGGGAGACCCTCGGGATGTGGGAGCAGAGACATTTTCATCACAAAGGTAAGAGGTGCAGCACACAGCGGGTTTAGCGGGGCTGCCTCCACCTGATACACGTTATTCACGTGTGATCTGGGGCCTTTGGGCTAATCCATATGTAATGTTCCTGCAGCCCAAACCCCACGGCCAAGCTGGTTATTACTATGCATTATTCATTGATCTGCATCTTTGCACATGCATACATTAATTGTTAATTGAGAAGCATCTGTGTCCAAATGGCCACTAAACACCTTTGCAAGATTCAAAACAAACAAAAAAAAAACCACCTCAAAACACTAAGAGCAATAAATAAAGATATATTTAAAAAATAATAATCTCGGAGCCTTCTCTCCCTGCAAACCACACCCAAGACAAGGCCTTTGTACCAAAATGTGGAAACCCACCAAAGCCAAGGTCACAACTAAGTGAAGGCCTGTAATAAATGCACAGCACAGTGATAAAAGACTCCAGACTAAAAGGAAAGGAATAAGCCTGCAGCTTGGCCCTGGAGGATGAGGGTGATGTGCTCTGGTAACTAATGAAGGAGGGAGGAATCCGAGGCTCTCCAGGGGCACAGCCCCACCTCCTTCCCCTGCTGGGACCGGCCAGGGGCTGCAGCCACGCTGATCTCAGGTGCTTGGTCGGGGACTGGAGGCCAACAGATGGTCTCCCAGGTACACACAAGTGCTGTATTATTGAGGGTTTATAAATATTAATTGCCACGGCATCGCTGCTCAGGAGCTGCAGCCGCTGCTGACAGAGGCTCCAGCCGGAGCAAAGCCTGGAAGTGATTGTGCTGACACGTTCTGCACTTTGCTGAAATGCAGGCAGTGGCTTCCAGGGCTGGGCTGAAAGGCAGCTCATTCATCTCCTGGCACAGCCCTGGAGATGCTCAGGTGGCCACGGGAGCTGGGGAGGGATGGGAGGGAATGATCTGCCAGCGAGACGGAGGCTGGGAGGGGACCCAGACAAGAACAAATCCTGCAGGCAGAGCTGAACCTCCAAACATTCAGAGCTGAGAAAGGTCACTCCCAAAAGCTGAAGTTTCCTGCCAGACAGATCTGACTCTTTTACAACAACCCCTCAAGACATGGGCAACAAGCAGACCCCAAATATCCGTGTCCAAGTGTTGCCCCTTCCCACAGGCATTGAGGACACACTCAGCAGTGCCTTCAGTTATTTGGGGGTTGTATTTCCAGTCCTGCTCACAGGAAGTCTGTCAAAGACATCTCAAAGACATCTCACAGGCTGAGTCTCTGACTGGCCTCACATATCAAAGCAAAGGTGATTTATCACCTTAAGCACCCCAAAAGAGTCACTGAGCTGCTAAAAGACATCCTCCTTTGTATTCTCCTTTTTGGATGCTTCACAGGGTGTCTCTATAATCCCCCTTCTGCCTTTGTGCTCCTTTCATGGACCCTGAAAGAAAAGGAGGGAATTTTAAAAAGGTTTTATTTCCACCTGTGAAACTCAGGTATCAGATCTTGAGCAATGCCCAGCTACAGCAAACTGTACTATTTCTGTTACACTGGAACTGAAACATTCCCATGTGCCCACATGACTCCAGAGCTCTATTCCTGAGGAATTTCTTCCTCCAGAAAGTGTGTTACCCTGAATAAAGCTGCACCAGCCAGTGCACTGAGAACTCAGACCCCCCAAATCACTCTGATTTTGGGACTAGACACAGAAACTTATTGTCTCTGTGAGTCCCATTGAGCCTCTATAACATCTGGCACACAGGTCTTCTTTAAAATCCCAGAATTCCCAATCAGATAGATCAGATTCCCATGAATTTTGTTATCATAAAAAGAGTATAGGTGGATGCAAGTTATATTTCAGTTTGAGTTTACAGCTACATAGCACAATTCCTGGATGGTGAGATATTAAACCAGCAATTTTTTTGCCCAAGCATGGAAATAACCATATTTTGCTGAAAAAAAATCACTGGGATCTGATAACTTGTGTGTTTAATAATCCCACAGGGTGCCTATTTTCACTGAGAACCACACAAATCGCTTTGAAAATGACACTGACCCTCCTCTGAATTTCATAAATCCAGGATCAATATGAAAATTCCTCAGAAAACAGCTTGTTCTTGGTCCTACAAAGGTGGAGAAACACTGGAGTTACCTGAGAAATGAACCAGGGCAGTTGGAGTCACACATTTAGTCTCCATGCAGCAGCTCTTCACTCTGATCCTGTAATGAGCATTAATTAGTTCTTGCAGTATCAGTTATAGGGACATGCAGAGCAGAATAACTTGGGCACTTATCTGCAGGTAAACTGTTTAGCAATAGATGAAAATGAGTTAGTTTTTTATCAGTGATTAAACCCACACAGCACAGAATAAAATGAACAAAAGGGAGAAACCGAGTGGAGTCACATCATGAGGTTTTCTTCACATCCTCACACTCTGGGCAAGTGACTTCCAGCAGTAACAGCACCACAAAAAGCTGAAGTGATGAATGGAGAGCTGGAACTGCAGAGGAGAGTGGCAGAACTGCCCTAATTTAAAGCCTCTTTCATGCTGCTGCACAAAAGTGCTGAGTGCCACAAGCACTCACTGCCTTCAGCACTCAGAGCACCCTGAGAAAAGACAATCCCTGCCTGGGGATTTGCCCCAGCAAAGACAAGGAGAAAAGGATGGTGTGAAGAGCACGAGGATTTCACAAGGATCCCTTTGCAAAAGGAATTTCATGTTGATGTAAAGGGGGAAATGTGAGCGCAAAGACATGGATGGGCTGGTTCCTCATCAAACACGGGGAAAATTGGGTCTCTTTACTCACACAGTGATGTTCTCTCTGTGCTAAAGTGCCCTGGCATCTGTGACTGGCCTGGAAAAACTCAGGAGCACAGGATTTGTCCCTGCCCTGCATCACATCCGTGGCTCTGGGGATTTCTGAGCTCCTCCATCCCACCAAGACATCCCAACTCACTTTTTCCAAGAGCACGTGGTGCCAGGACAAGGGGGAGTCACTTCCCACTGCCACAGGGCAGGGATAGATGGGATATTGGGAAGGAATTCTTCCCTGGGAGGGTGGGGAGGCCCTGGCACAGGTTGCCCAGAGAAGCTGTGGCTGCCCCTGGATCCCTGGAAGTGCCCAAGGCCAGGTTGGAACAACCTGGTCCAGTGGAAAGTGTCCCTGCCCATGGCAGGGGGTGGAGTGGGATGAGCTCTAAGGTCCCTTCCAACCCAAACCACTCCATGATTTTCAAAGGGAAGCTGAACAAAGCTTGAATACAAACCAAGAACTGAATTTCAGGGATGCTCAGGGCATGGCCTGGCACAGCCTGTGCTGTCCCCTGTGCTGTCCACAACATCAAAAACACCAACCTGTTGCATGTACACGTCTGAATTTCAAACCACAAGCTGGGAAAGCCACCTTCCCTCTCTCTGGGTGTTGCTTTACCTATTGCTGCTCCCTGTAATTTGAATTTCCTAAGGTGCAGGCTCAGCATCAAGAGGTGGCAGTGAATAACTGCATTTCCAGAATATTCCTTGGATATTAAGAATCAAAACCCGATCCTAAAATGCTTCACTGGGTTGGAATTGTTCTGGCAGGGCACAAAAACTGAAAGACCAAGTTGTCTGCAGAGAAATCATTAACCAAGTTCCCTCTGGGATATGATAATTGCTGGAGTGGCTGACAGCTTTTCTTGGCGTGGGGCACTCAAAGACGAGACACATTATTTCAGAAACATTAAAGGCCAGAAGAAAGTCCTTTGATAAATGAGTAAAGTCCATTCAGACGCTGGAACAAAGCTCATTTATTTGCGTGGTCCTTTTTTGATTTCTCTTTCTCCTGTGCCTCACTTTTCCTTTATGGTTTTGTCCTCAGCAACCTCAGCGAACGCAAACCAGCCCCGGCGAATTTCTGCCAGTCAAGGTTTGCTGCCAGTGGCTTTCAGTCCATGAAAACAGATGGTTTGAAAGCCACATTGTGCCACCGTGCCCACAGCCAGGAGTACAAATATTTAGTCAATTACAAGGGGATTTTCCGAAGGCACAAATGGGAATTAGGCAAACAATTCCCGTGGATTTCCAGAGGGAGTGGAGAGCCCCGCTGCCACCAAAATCTCTCCTTGCTAATTCAGCATGTGAAAGGTACCAGCCTGCCCTGAAATCAGATTTTTCTCAGCTATTCCCAGGATGATAATCATGGACAGAAACAATGGGAATCTCTCTGAACCATTCAGGATTTAAGACAAAACTTTCCAGCAGAACTGCTGATTTCCTTGAGGCCTCTCAGTGACATTTGGAAGCCCTGGAAAAGATGGATTTCAGCTGAGGGCTGAGGATCTGTTCTTCCAGACAGTGTCATTAGGAGAGCTCAGCCATCTAACCACAAAAAGGCATCATTAGATGTTCACATTTCCTCTGAACACCTCTCTCAATGTGACAGCTCCTGGCTCACCACCAACAACCATGTGGACCTGGGGCTCCACAGGAAAGAGCTGTTGATTTATGGACCAGAATCAGCTCCAATTTTGCCATCATTCTTCCCAAAAGGACCCAAAACGGATAATGAAAATCTTTACTATTGCAACACGGCTTCAAAAAAGCCCTTCCAAGCCGGGGAGCTCTGGCCAAAAACGAGTGAATATCAATTTATGTCCTGGCACTGGGATCTCCTCCCTGCTCTCCATAAGATCTTCCCACTGCAAGAGCTCCAGAGAGTGATCCACGTGGCTTCCCACACCTTCTGAGCACTGCTCCTGAACAATGATGACAAAAATAAGAGCCAGGGTCAGAAAGGAGAGCGTGGCCTGGGGATGAGTCACTGCTGGAGTGTTGCAGCTCTCTGGGCTCCTTTGAGACAGGACACAACAGCACTGAGAATAGAAGTCAGCAGGAAACTCGAGCTGAGAACAGCCCAGATAAGCAAAGGCTACTTGGATTAATGTGCCAACATGGATCAGAGATGAAGTCCAGCCTCACCTTCCCTTTCTGTCCCTGCTCCCTCGTGGCAATTCTTATCACACCTCCCACCAAGGGAAACTGCCTCTCACTGATGGAGCTGGAACTCCTTAAATACAGGATCCTGGGGCATATTTACCCTCAGCACAGGATGATGGGCTCAGAAAAGCCTTCCCTGGGCACTGGAGCCAGTTCTGTGCCCCCAGAGGCAGCAGCTGAATCCACCCTTGGGTCAGACCCGTGCTGAGAATGTTCCTCACACGTTCACACACACACACACATCCCACCAGCACAGAAATCCTTCCCCCTCCCTCAGCAGGGACTCAAGGCTTTCCACTGCAGATATCTGAGCTCCACAAGGGAAAATAAAGGGAGGGAAGGACCATCCAGGCTCCAGGGGAAGAAGGGAGGCAGGAGGAGAATGCCCAGGTGATGCAGAAGGTGTTGCTCGTGTTGGTGGTTCTGTTCATCAGCTTCAGTGGCTGAAATCTCTGCCAGTTCATGGCACAAAAGCATCTTACCCTTAAGCTGCCTTAAGCAGCTTCCCCTCGTGTTTGGTGCTGGCTTTAGAGCCTATTTTAAACCCAGGGCACCTGTCTGCACAGGTAGGCATTTAAAACCAGCTCTGAACACGCTGCTGGGCAGGTTTACACCTACAGTTACCCATTTGGGGAAACCCAAGGAGAGAGGAAACCTCTTGAGTCCCCTGAAAAATAGATTTTCATGCTTTACTCTGCAACAAAAATGCCAACCAGAGGCAATGGTCCAGCAGAGGGAATTGCTACACTGGAAATCCAGTGGACACCGTGGCTAAGCAGGTGTCATTTCCACCTGGAAAAAATGAGGAATAACTACAAAAAACAGATTTCCAAGCAGTGCAACACTTTCAAGTGCAAACAGATAGGACTGAAGCTTCACATGTGCTCCACATCACCATGGCAGCAGGTGTGTAATGTTATTAACACAGAAGCAGCAACCTTTCCCAAAGGTCTCAAGCAAAGATTTCCTGGATGGCCAGCGTTCCAAGGGAACTGGGATTTGCTTCAGTGGCAGAAGGAAGAATGGGAAGGACAAACAGTCAAACCAAAAACCTCATGCTGGCAATTTGGAAGCAAAAAAATCAAACCAAATCATCAAAGCTCACGATTTGGAAAGCAAGAAAAACCTCCCTTTTCTTTCTTGTTTTTACCCCTTTTCCCTCTTGTCTTTAACCCTTTTCCTTCTTGTTTTTACCCCTTTTCCCTCTTGTCTTTAACCCTTTTCCTTCTTGTTTTAACCCCTTTTCCCTCTTGTCTTTAACCCTTTTCCCTCTTGTTTTAACCCCTTTTCCCTCTTGTCTTTAACCCATTTCCTTCTTGTTTTTACCCCTTTTCTCTCGTCTTTAACCCTTTTCCTTCTTGTTTTTACCCCTTTTCTCTCATTTTTACCCCTTTCCCCTCTTGTTTTTACCCCTTTCCCCTCTTGTTTTTACCCCTTTCCCCTCTTGTTTTTACCCCTTTCCCCTCTTGTTTTTACCCCTTTCCCCTCTTGTTTTTACCCTTTTCCCCTCTTGTTTTTACCCTTTTCCCCTCTTGTTTTTACCCTTTTCCCCTCTTGTTTTTACCCCTTTTCTCTTGTCTTTAACCCTTTTTCTCTCTTGTCTTCACCCTTTTTCTCTCTTGTTTTTGCCCCTTTTCTCTTATCTTCACCCCTTTTCTCTCGTCTTTAACCCTTTTCTCTCGTCTTTAACCCTTTTCTCTCTTGTCTTCACCCCTTTTCTCTCTTTACCCTTTTTCTCTCTCATTTTTGCTCCTTTTCTTTCTTGTTTTTACCCCTTTTCCCTCTTGTCTTTAACCCTTTTCTCTCTTTGCTCTTTTTTTCTCTTGTCTCTACCCCCTTTCCCTCTTGTCTTCACCCCTTTTCCCTCTTATTTTTACCCCTTTTCTCTCTCATTTTTACATTTTCTCTCTCGTTTCCCCAGGGGTTTCTCTCCTCCCCAGCTGTGCTGTCAGGGGGAGCCAATGCAAACTGCTGAGACACGTTGGTGTCCCTGAATTTTCCTGTTAAGCCCAGAAGAAGCTTATTTTCATGTTAAGCCCAGCAGAAACGTGCCCTGGGCTGGTTTTTGTGCTGCTCAGGTTCTTCCCTTTGCTGACACATCTTGCCACCCTCAGCAGCCCACAGTGCCCAGCAGGAGAGCTCAGGCCCTTCTGAGGAGCCTTCAGCTGAGCACTCACACCCAAAATCATCTGTCAGTGCTGAAAATCTCATCTCATTACATTTTAAACAGCCAGGACCAGACAAAGGCAGCATTATTAGCCTCACTGTACACGGGGGAAACGAGGCAGAGAAATTCAAATTCACCCCAAAGCAGAGCAGCAGCCTCTGACACGGCAAGACAGCAGGGCAGGCTCCTGTTGGGGAGATCCCCCTGTCTGGGGATGCTCCTGCCCTCACACCTCTCAGCCCCTATTCCTGGGCAGGGGCAGGAATAAGAGCAGCAGCAAAGAAAGAAAGGACCAAACCCAGCCCCAGCAGAGAAATCCCAGCCCTCTCTGTGCTGCAGAGCCCACTCAGTCATGAACCAACGTCCTCATGTTGCACTTATTAAATAAATCTAATCTTATTAAACTGCATTACAAGCTTTTATTTCATAAATCTGTGGGCCTCCCCGAGCAGGCAGAGAATTAACTCCTGCCTGGGCTCTGCCTTTCCCCCCCCTGTGGCCTTGCAGAAGGTGCTCCTGGCAAACCCCCCATCCCCAATCCCACTGCAGCTCTGAGCACTTGGGATGGGTCCCATGGGGGATGGAAACATCCCAGATGCTGCTTTAACACCCCCTAAACTTGGTGCTGCTGTTTCAAAAAGAGTACAAGTTGCATCCCCTCCACCACGTGCTTTATACACAGAAATATTTGTCTAAAATCACCCAAAAAGCCTCTTGTGATGAAATCACAGGGTGTCACTAGCTCCTGGAGGGGAACAGGACCACGAGGTCAGGTTCTGTGACACCCTCAGATGCTGTGACATCCTCTGCAAAACAGCCTTTCCTGCCCCAGGGTGCTGGGATTTTGTTTGAAAGATCTGAGGTCAAGGCGAAACAATTTGTTAGATAAACTTCAGTGAATTGAAATGTAAAATTTCAGGCCTCCATCCAGCAGGAAACGTTTCATCTGGGGCCTGAAATGGTTTTTAACATCTTTTAATGAAACTTTTTTTAAAGTTGCCTTGCACTTTTTGTAGGATCAAAGGAAATATTTGCCTAGAAAGATGTTCTGGCTTCAAAATGCACTTGTTTAAGATCATTATGAATATTATAACCCTTTAAAAAAATTCTCTCTCAAGCATTTTGACAAAGGGCTCAAATCCATTTTGGCTCAAGTGATAGGTTTATATTCAATACATACCTGTGAAGTGCTCAAATCCATTTGGGCTCAGTAGATAGGTTTATATTCAATACATACATGTGGGTAAAGAATATCCAGGATTTAATGCTCCACACTCCCAGGTCTGAGCCCCACAACAGGCAGAATCCTCCCCGGGTCCATTAGAGCCTAATTAGTTTTTAATCTGGGTTTTTCCAATCTCCCAGAGATAAAACAAACAAACAATCTCCCTCCAATTACTCCCCATTTTCTTTCTCAAACAGAAGCCAAGAAATTCCCATTACAGAAGGGAAATATGCACAGAAATATTTCCTGTTTGCTCGGCAGAGCAGGGCAGGGGACTGGAATCTCGAGGCTGCTTTGGCAGGTATGTGAAGCACTCACTTGAGTGAGTCTTTACAAGCAAACCAGTCCCCTTTAGCAGCTTGTTCTGTTCCACCCTGCACACCAAAGCCTGGCAAGAGAAGCCTCAACATCACTTGTCTGGGGAAGGAAAACTCAGGTTCCCTACTTGGCTTCACAACTGACTCCTTTGGTGACCTCTGGCACCATCACTGCCTCCACCTGTGCCTAATGAGTGCCAGTAACATTAATTACCTGCAACTGATAGAGTCCTTAATTCCTTAATGAGTAGAGACTCATTTCAGATGTGGGGATCAAAGAACAAAAAGACACAATGACAAGATGAAACTATTTGAGAAGTCTGCTGCGCCGTGCACTAATTAATCAGCACCTCAAAAATCAGGTTCGAGGAATATGAGTGTTGATATTTGCTGATAAAAAACATGTGCACAGCTCAGCACCAAACACAGTGTTCTCATCGTTTGAAAATCCAGGAAAGTCCAGACAATTAGGATTTTAAAGCAAAGTATTCCCATAATCTGAAAAGCCACAGAAGTCCAGTCAATTAGGAAAAGCAGGATTTTAAAGCCCAGTGTTCCCATCATCTGCAAATCTGGGAAAGTCCCGCCAATTAGGAAAAGCAGGGTTTTAAAGCACATAATTTTTCAAAGGGTCTCTCTCAGTTCAAGGCAGGACACATGGGATATATTCACACTCTCTTACATCAACAAACAAAATTCAAGTTAAGGCAAACCTTGAAAAATGTTCCACCAGCACCTTGGGGGGGGGGAGAATGTTCAGGTCTGGTAGAAAAGATGATTTAACTGAGGATAAATTTGAGGCTGCTGGGAGGAAATGGTCACCACTAGGATTGGAAATGGTCACCATCTCTAGGAATAGTTAAGTTGGGAAGGTGGTTTAATTCTGTGTGGGGAACACAAGGAATGTGGTCTCTGGAAACCTGTCTCCTCACTGGAGGTGATTCTGAGTCTCTCAGCTGTGACTGTGCCCCCTCTGCCCCCCCTTTGGTGGTACCTGGGCACGTGCACCCCCTTCACAATTAGGTGATTTTTGAGGTCATTTGGGTTCTGTTCTAAACAAAGCCTGTTGATGTGCCAGCAACCCCAAATTCCCGAGCTCCTTCCCCAGCTCTGGGGGAGTCCCCGCTCCTTTAACCGGGACGAGCCCCTTCCCTTCCGTGGGACACTCAAAGGGCAGAGCCAGCAGTGACCTGCTGCTCCCCCCGAGCCCAGCACAGACCCACCCGCCCCGTCTCCTGTTTTCCACGGCGACAGCAAATCCCAGAGGGAGGGTGTGCTGGCAGCAGGAAAAAGCTGTGTTGTGTCCGGAGAGGGGATGCCTGGACGGCCATAAAGGAGCACAAAGTCAGCCCTCAGAGCTGCTGAGTCTCCTTCACCTCGCACCGCCAACTCCCACCTCCCCAAAATGCCCGGCACTCCAAAGATCCGAGGGTTCGAAGCCCCCGGATCCCCCTCTTTGTGTGCGGAGCACATGTGGCTCGTTGCTGAGAGCGCGGAGACAAAAGGAAGGGAGCTCATGCTCACAAAGGAACCCCCGTCCACTCAAGGGTTAACGGGGAAAGCGAGCCGTGAGGATGTTTGGAACAGCGGGGCATCAGCTGGAGCCCGCACGGAGCCTTCCCCGCTGCCATTCATAACAAAATCAGGAGGCAGAAAGTTACTATAGCAATGGGAGCAGAATGCAGCACTTGAGAGGGCAGGAGAGCCTGGGCAGACAGCAGAGCTCTGGGTGACACCCATAGGGCTGTGGGTGACACCCATAGGGCTCTGGGTGACATCCATAGGGCTCTGGGTGACACCCAACAGGGGCTCTGTGTGACACCCAACAGGGGCTCTGGGTGACACCCAACAGGGGCTCTGTGTGACACCCATCTCAGGGCTCTGTGTGACACCCATAGGGCTCTCAGTGACACCCATCAGGGCTCTCTGTGACACCCATCAGTGCTCTGTGTGACACCCATCAGTGCTCTGTGTGACACCCAACAGGGGCTCTGTGTGACACCCAACAGGGGCTCTGTGTGACACCCAACAGGGCTCTCAGTGACACCCATCAGGGCTCTCAGTGACACCCAGCAGCTCCACTGCCCCAGCACACCCCCCCTCCGAGGAATCCTCGCTGCAGATCGCTGAATTTTAGCCTAAACCACGCCGAGAGGAGGCCCAGCTGCGGACAAAGCACAACCACCCACCCCTCCACTCTCCAGGTGCTGAAGCAGCCAAAAAGCTGCACAACAAAAGGCTTCTCGAGGCAGAAGCACTGGGCAGTAAAAACGCCTGTGGCTGCAGACCCCTCCCGTAACGCCTTTATCCGGGCAGTTTATCAGCTTTGGAAGGGATTTGCCCACTCCCAACCCGTGAAAGCTGAGCTGGTGGGTGGGTGTGACGAGGGCATGGCAGGGGATTCTGCAGCCCAGGAGTTCAGGACCAGGCTCAAGCCTTGCCGGGAGGGTCCTGCAGAGCTGGACTCGCTCCCTGGCTCAGCCCCCACGCCTGGATTCGACACAACTTCAGCAGCTCACCAGCCTTGGATGCTCTGAAATCAATGCAGGGTTGTTGGTTCAGCTCTGGGGATCGCAGCTCCCACCCGTGCTGAGGCAAAACCGAGCTCGTCCCTCGGCAGATCCCATTGTCCAGGTAGAAACGCGGAAAACACCCGGGAATCCTGAACCAGAAGGACTGGCTGGGACAGAGAACAGCCCCCTGCAGCTGTAAGAAAGCCCCCAGACGAGGTGTGGTTCGGATGCATCCCAACAAATCCCCTCCCTACACCACAGATCGTTTCCTAAAAGCCTGAAATCACAACCCCGGGATTGACCAGGAGAGATGTTGAAGGGACATTGAGTGAAGGGAAAGAGGCCACCAGGCAAAGGACACCCCGGTGGGGATGCAAATGAAGGCAGCCCTAATACCTGTTAACGCCGGCTCGTTTCACAGATGATGGGAGCACAAAAGCGGTTTAAGACGTTCCCCGTGTCTCCCTCCCGTTTATCCCCATGTCAAATCGAGCCCTTAAAACCAGACCCGGAGGAATTTCCCCATTCAGGGAAGGCTTTGAGCTACGTTTGGCCCCTCTTATTGCAGCATTGCAGGCTGAGTTCTGCCACTGCGTGAAAGCAGAGCCCACTGGGGCTACTTTTACCCCAAAATTGCCCTTGCAATCCCTGTTTTCATCTCTCAATTGCCCACCCATCCCCACGGGGACCTGCTTTCCCGCTGGGATGCAGCTCCACCGCTGCCTTTGTTTGCCTCCCCCACCTCACCCTGTCTTCCCGAATTTCCAGTGCTGCCCAGTTCCCTGCACAGACTGGGGGGGCTGCAGCAAACTCTCATCTCAGGAGAGGCCTCGTTGCCTTGGTTACCCATCACCAAGCCTGGGCCTCTGTGAGCTCTGCCCAAACCTGCCTTTTCCTTGCATTTGTCCTGCTTTTCCTACTAAAAACTCAGATTTTTTTTTTTTGCTCTCAGACAGCTGGACTTAGAAGAATAAACTAGATCTAAAAATTAATCAGTTAAATGCATGAAGTACATTAAATAAATTAAATAAAGAAATAAAGACCACGAGGGGAATGCCCTCGGATGTGCATCGGTCGTGAATTCTTGTTCAAATCCCAGTGAGAAAGAACAAAACCAGCAGCAGAGGACACAGGGCTGTGTCAGTTTAGCCACAAAGCAGGTTTCAGAGCCAACTAAGCTCAGCCTAAGTCCTGAGGAGCTGGAGCTGGCACCAACTCTGCTGTCAGTCGATGGCAGTGGGACACAACTGGGGCTGGGCTGTCCCTGCCCCTCAGCCCAAAGGGGGCAGGGGAGGAAGGGAATCCTGCTGGAGCTGTTTTACAGAGGGGGAACAGCGGGATTTTCCAAGAGGATTGGCAGATCTGGAGCCTGTACAGGTGCCAGGCAAGGGCTGGGGGGTGTTTGGCACATGTGCTCACAGAAAAAAGGGGGCTGAACACCCACCCCCACAGCACAGACCAACATCTACACCCAGACATTCACCAGGAGCTGCTTCTGATAAACAGAAAATCTTTGATGTGCCACTGGATAAACCCAAAGAAGAAAAGGAAGCCAAATCCAATGAAAACAACACTTACTGTTTAACTGTCCTCCAGTTCCTAAAAATTAGCTATTTTCTCTATCCACTGTTACCCACTTAAAAATAACATCTGATTTAATTTTTCAGCACTGTCTGGGAGAATTGAATCAGAGCCCACTAAAATGTTAACACACACTCAGAAAGGTCTCAGCATTCTTCTGTGGAGAGAGCGAGTTAGATTTGGTTAATCCCATTTTTGGAAAGAACACGCAACATTCTCAGCCCTGCAAACCAAAAAAAAAATCTTAGAAAAATCATTCCCATCTATGTTTATGATATTTCCAATTGTCACATCAAGTGAAAATTACTGAAGAATGTGAACTAAACAAGATATCAGGCAGCTCTCCTGCTCCACCTATATTGAATTGCAAAGGCCACCTCTGACTCTTTTCAGTGTTGGAGCTTAATTGGATCTTCCAGACAGAAACAATCCCCTCCTCACACGGGAGTGCCAGGAAGGAGAAAGCAAAAGGACAAGGAATTTTAATTGCACTGTAATCCTTCCAGGGAGGTTTCTTGCAAGCACCACATTGCAGGCACCCAACAGACTAGAACCAAAAGCAAAATCCACCAGGAACCTCTCAAAGAAAACACAGTCAGACAAACGTGACCTGCAGGATCCAGAGATGGATCTCCAGGCACTTGGCCACACTGGGGTTTAATGTAAATTAAACTATTTGTCAGGCCTGGTTGAAAGGGGGGAAAGGGCTGATTTGTCAGTGGGTTTTGCCTTCATCATAATTGCTGTGTCCATCTTTCCTGCCCCCCCTAACCCCCCCTTACCCCTGGTGCAGGCTGCCAGCAGCTCTCACACTCACATCTGTGGCCGAGGCAATGCTCCACTCTCCAGTTCATATATCTTGATGAGAGGCTTATAAATAGACTCCATTTCCTCCCCCTTGTCCCCTGTGCTGAATCCATCACCCTCCCAGCACAATCACCTTTCAGCACTGCAGCAAGTCAAGGGTTCTCCAGTGCAGAGCCCCCTGAGCCCCCCCGCACTCTGAAACACCTGCAGTGTCCTCAGGAGCTCCAGCACGTGACAGGAGCGATCCCAGTCTCCCCAAAATATTCCAGGTTGACAACAGACTGCCAACCCAACTGCTGGTAACACAGCCAAAGGCTGCCCAGGAGGACTTGAGCTCCACAGCTCCCATTCTGGTCCGTGGTGCCCCAGGCAGGGCTCTGCTGTGCCCCAGAAAGGGTTGGCAGGATGTGGGATGGGGGGAGATCTCTTGGGGAGTTATTTCCCTCTGGTGTCACCCATTGCCCAGGCCCTGCCAGGACCTCCAGCCCCAATTCAGTTTGGCAGCACCTCCTTCCAGGCCTGGACTATGGACCTGTGCCCTTTTGCTGCACCCTGGAATGGTTTGGCTTGGAAGGGACCTTTAAAGATCATCCAGTGCCACCCCTGCCACGGGCAGGGACACCTTCCACCAGACCAGGTTGCTCCAACCTGACCTTGGACACTTCCAGGGATCCAGGGGCAGCCACAGCTTCTCTGGGAATTCCATCCCAGCCCCTCCCCACCCTCACAGGGAACAATTTCTTCCCAGTATCCCATCTAAATTCTCTTCAGTGTGAAGCCATTCCCCCTTGCCCTGTCACTCCAGGCTCTTCCAAACAGTCCCTCTCCATCCTTCTTTCAGCTCCTTCAGGCCACAGTTAGGTCACCCTGAAGCTTCTCTTCTCCAGGCTGAACAATCCCAACTCTTCAGCCTTTCCTCCCAGCAGAGCTGCTCCATCCCTCTGATCATCCTGGTGCCTCCTCTGGACTCTCCCCAACACCTGCCCCTTCCCAAACCAGCCGTGGAGAGGCCTCCAAACTCTTCCCACAGCAAAGTTTACAAACCTCTCCCAGTTTTGCCCGTAGAGCTGTCCCAGCAGAAGTCCCAGTTGCTGCCCAGGCAGGGTCCTGGCAGCCCTTCTGCAGGGCACCCAGGCAGGGTCCTGGCAGCCCTTCTGCAGGGCACCCAGGCCTAGGTGGAGCAGTTTAGCTGTGCTGCCCTTCCAGGATGGGCTAACACAGGACTTCAAAGGGCTTCTGTGTCTATGTTGAGGGCGTTTTGCAACCCTGGTGAAAATCAAATTGCATGTGCTCCTTGTGCTTGTCCCTGATTGCCCCAGTTAATGAGTTTTTAGTGCACTGAACCCTACTTAATACATTGCTTAATAAAATGAGAGTAATTAATCAATTAGCCAAGAGGGCCCAGCTGATGATCGTTCTTACGCACTTATCACACCGGGCACAGTCCTGCCCCTGCCTCCCTCAGCACCACGGGTCACCCCTTTCTGATGCTGTTCCAGACACAAAGAGGGACCTCTCTTCTCCAGGAGAGCTGCAGGGCTGCTGGGATAACGTGGCTGCTGGCCATGCTTTGTTCTGCTGGGGGGACAAACACTTGACCTCGTGCCAGTCGTCCCTTGCCCAGCTGCTCCCAAGTGGGGACCACACTCACCCCTGTTTGGGATGGACATGCTGGACAGGGCAGTTACCATGGATGGTGTGGGTTGGGAGGGACCTTAAATCATTTCATTCCACCCCCTGCCAGGGGCAGGGACACCTTCCATAGCCCAGGTTGCTCCAACCTGGCCTTGGACACTTCCCAGGATGGGGCAGCCACAGCCTGTGCTGGTGTCTCCCCACCATCCCACATCTCCACCCAGGACAGATCTTCTTCACCCAACTCTGCTGAGCTGCCTGTGCTACCAGTTGGATATCCACACTGTGACTGCAGTTGTTTGCATTCCAGAGGTGAAGTGCAAACCCACTGCCCGGGGGGGTGACAGTCCCCACGCTCCAAACCCACCCCCTAAATCTGTCACTTCCCTCAAGCCCTAAAATTGCCATCACTGCCAGAGCTCCAGGGGTTCTGCTGCTTCCACTTGGCTCTTTCTCCAGACTCTCCTGCTGCTCTGCTGACCTTGACAGATGCCAAGTCTCTCCTCCTCCTTTAGCCCAGTGAAGTTTCCAACCTTCTCACACATTCCCTCTTTAGCTCCAGCTGCCCCTCTCTCGTGGCATCACAGCAGTGAAACATTTGGAAGTCATCCTGAAAGAGGAACTGCTGTAAATGGCAGCACTTTGCAATTTACGCCCCAGAACTGAGGAAAAAAGGGTCTTCCTTTATCTCAGAACTGACAAAAAGAACTGGTGCTCCTGCAGGAGTCCACCTGGCAGGAAAAAAAGGATTTCTTCCACTTAAGTGAAAAATGTTGTTTCATCCTAGTGGAGAAAAAAAAAAAAAAGGAGAAATCCTGAGCAACCCTCTGAAAACACCCAAGGCCTCTACACTCCTTGTGAGATGCTTCCAAAGCTCTCCTGAGCTCTGCAGGGAACAGCTCTGGGTCCATTTATTTGCCTGGGATCTTTCTGGGTGCAGAAAATACAGAGGTTTCTTTCTTTTGTGAGAAGATAAAACAGCCCCTATGTGGCCACCTGACCTTAAAATTTGCTAAAACAGCCCCTGCACAACCTTAAAAGCCGTAAGGTAGGAAGGGAGTGAGCCTGGGAGAGAGTAAAGGAATAGAAGGGACTTAAATATTAGAGTTCTACTTAAAAAACCCCCTCACCCTGACTTAGGCTGAGATGATCCCAGAACTCCAGAGCATTCCATTTCACTCAGCTATGCCTGGATACATCTGAATACATCAGGGTCAGGCCCTGCCAGAACAATTCATGCAGACTGTGAGTCATTGTGCTCTGCCCTCCTTCACAGCCCTGGGCAGGGCAGGCTCTCAGCTGGGGGAGTCCCTGTCGGGAGATGGGAGCTGAAACCTGGGAATTCCATCGGATTCAGAGCCGAGGAAAACCACCCTTCACCCCTGAATTAACACATGAGCACAGGTAAACCCGGGAGGAGCCCAGCCCCAGCCACAAGTCTGATCAAGGAGAGAGGAGCAGAGCAGGCTGCTGAGAACAGCCCCGCATTCCAGGCTGGGTGGATCCCGGTGACACTTTGGAAATACCGGGTCTGACAGCCCTGCAGGGCAGACAGAGGCTCCTGCCAGGCTGCTGGTGATTTCTGAACCAGCAAACTCGGGCAGCTGATCCCAGAACTAACAGCTGGGAGCAGCCCAGAGCTCCCCAGCTCTGCCACGAGCAGCTCCTGGGAGGATCCCGATGGGAAAGGGAGGGGGGAACAACAGATACCCACTGGCCAGGTGTTCATCCCACCAGGAAAAACCCTTCAGTGTTTACAGCCAGGATGTCAGAAGGGCTCAGCAATTAAGATTCCCAATTTAAGCTGTCTCCCAAGGGCCTGGACTATCAGTGTGCCTGCCCCCAGCCAGGTGTGCATCCCATTGCATCCCACTGCATCCCACTGCATCCCACTGCATCCCATTGCATCCCACTGCATTCCATTGCATCCCATTGCATCCCACTGCATCCCACTGCATCCCACTGCATCCCACTGCATCCCATTGCATCCCACTGCATCCCATTGCATCCCACTGCATCCCACTGCATCCCACTGTATCCCACTGCATCCCATTTCCTGGCACCTGGGAACAGGGAGATGTTCCCTGGCGAGGGAACACGGATGTGGAGCAGGGAAGGAAGCAGGTATTGCTTTTTTATCTTTGTTTATTTACTCACTCTCTCATTAGAAGGATGGAGCAGCTCTGCTGGGAGGGAAGGCTGAGGGAACTGGGATTGCTCAGCCTGGAGAAGGGAGGCTTCAGGGTGACCTAATTGTGGCCTTCCAGGAGCTGAAGGAGCTGAAAGAAGGATGGAGAGGGACTATTTAGAAGGGCCTGAAGTGACAGGAAAGGGGGGAATGGCTTCCCACTGACAGAGAGCAGATTTAAATTGAATATTGGGAAGAAATTGTTCCCTGTGAGGGTGGGGAGGGGCTGGGATGGAATTCCCAGAGAAGCTGTGGCTGCCCCATCCCTGGAAGTGTCCAAGGTCAGGTTGGAGCAACCTGGGCTGGTGGAAGGTGTCCCTGCCCATGGCAGGGGGTGGGACTGGGTGGGCTTTAAGGTCCCTTGCAACCCAAACCACTCCATGATCCTACAATTTGCCAGACAGAGACCCTGAAACAGGTCAGAAGAAGCCACTAAAGAAGGGCCTCACCTGCAGATTTCCACCCAGGGCACAACAGCTTCCAGTCTATAGGAATATATCTATATTTTTTCCTATAAATCCTTGGAAAACTGCCTTTCTGGATCTTGAGGGATTTTGTAGTCAGGCAGTGAAAGAACAGCCCACAGCAAGCTCAGGGCATGAACTGACACAGAAGAGATGCTGCCTGAAGGAGCCTGGGAAAGCACACAGAGGAAAAGCTGCTCATTTAAACCCAGGGAACTGCACATCCCTCTTGGAACAATGCAGGTGCTTGGAGTGATGGAGGTGGGAGGATAAACCCAGGGAAGACAAGAGTGATTCCTTTGGCAAGACAAAGGAGGGATTGCTGCCTGGCCAAGGAAAAGCCACGGGAGGCAGAGGCACCACAGCTCCCAGAGTTTAATGGTCACCAGGAAAGGGGCTGGAGGGGACAAAACAAAGGCAGGACAAACTCAGCTGGGGTTGTCCTGGGGTTTTACAGTGGTTACCTGCACCCAGACTGCCCTGGGAACCTGCTGGGATCTGCTCCAGCTGCCACTCCAGAGAATCCTGAATCCCCCCCCTCCCTCCCACCTCCAGCCCAGCTGGCCCAGCTTTCTCCTCAGATTAACCCAAAATTATCCATCTACCACCACTCTGCAAGAAACCCCAGCTCAGCACAGAGACAGCTGTTGGAAGTTTCATATTCAACTTCTGTCTAAACTGCCTTATAAAAGTCTGTGCTATCCCACCCTGCTGTGTGCAGAGAGGAAAAAACACACACAGAATAAATAGGACTAATAAGGAAAACATCAGGCTGTGCAGGCTGCTGCCTGGAAATGTTTGACAGAAGCATCTTCAGGCTAAACCCTGGTCCTTGTTTCCCTGCCTGAGCCTGATGCTACCAATGTGCAGCACACCTTCCTCTTTGCTCTTATGACCCTTCAAAGAGAGACAGATTTTACTCATTTTATCCCCCTTCATCCTGAGCCAAATCTCCTTGGACTTACCCTCGAAGTGAAACACAAAGTAATTTGTGCATTGAGGGAAATTTTCTTTTATTTCAAAGTATCCCCCCCTCCCCAGCAATAAAAAAACCAAACCCCACCAGAACTGCAGATTTCCTTTTAAACATTTCAAATAGGAACAGTAAAATACCTTTACGGCTGTGAGAAAATAGAGTCAATTTTACCCGTGTTGTAGGTGATTTCTTTTTAAAAAACCAATTTTTTAAAATGACAATGTGCTCTGGCCACGAGCCAGATGTTGGGTTTCCTTCTGGTGTCACACAGGACCAGCACAGGCAAAGGTCATACGACAAAAAATCAGTGCCCACTGATTTAAATTCTTTTTAAAAATCAAGCTGGGAGGAGAGAAAAGGGTGGTTTTCCAGGGAAGCTGCTGCTTTATCAGGAAGGGCTGCAGCAGCTCCTGCTTAATCAAGCTGCTGAAAGGTTAATTATCTGTCAGGATCCACGTGGGGTGGGGAGAGGTCCCTGTGAGCAGCTGCCAGGGAGTGGAGCCTCCAGGAACAGAAGGCAAACGGGAGCTTGGGGCAAGGAATGCTCATCCCTCTCTTCCCAGAGTGTCTCCTGCAGCCACAGCTCAGCTTTAGGCCTGGCTTAGAATAAACTGCAGTGCAGGGCACCTGACAGTCTTAACTGCAGCCCCAGCCAGAGCATCTGGAGGCAGAGCTGGTGCAGCCTCAGAGCTCCTGGGAGCCAAACTCTGCTCTGGGTTGGGAATGGGATCACCAGGGAGGGACCACCAACGAGCCAGGGGGTTCCAAAGACACGGACTGGGAACAAAATCTCTTCATTGTGCCTTTTTTCCTTCTTTTTTTTTACACTTATCCCATTATTTGTTCCTAAATGCTCCAGGTAACTTCAGTGCATTTGCCTTCCTCGTGTCTCCACCAGCAGAAGGATTTCCAGCAGCTCCTCAGAAACCCTAAAGCACTGAAATCTAATCCTCCTCTCACTAATTTCCCATTAACTTGGCTCCCACTGCAGTGCTGAGAGGACACTGGGGATTTATGGGTGACTCTCACAGAGCAGCACCTTCAGCATCTCCTCCTCATCCTTCACACCAGTCCTCTTCCCACAGATGGAAGGACACTGGGAAGCACCCACTGCTTCTCCAGGGCCCCTGAAGGAACCTGGGGTGTGACCCAGCTCTAGGACACTGTCACAGGGTCACCTCTGCCAGCACAACGATGCCACAGCCTCCAGAGAGCAGGTCCTGCAGCCAAGATGTAGGAAAGTTCAGCTTCCCTCCATGGACAGCTCATCCAGGCTGGCAAACCCAGGCAGAGAGGATAAAATCAAACACATGCAGCCAGCTTGTGGCAGCTTGGCCAAAAACCCCACAGAAAACCACTTCAGGAGGAGGAAAAAGCAGCTGCAGGTTGAACATCATGGAAGTTCTGAGGGAGAAGCCAGAGGTGCCAGCACAGGGCACGGGAACATTAATCAAGGCCCATTTCTCCCGGAGTCAAAACACGGAGACATTCAAGTGGTGCCTTGGAGAAAAGCCTTCAGCAGGTTTGGATTATTCTGTCCAACCAATATTTTAGTGGCTCTGCCCACCCCCTGGAGATCACCACCAGGTTTCTGGCTCACTGCCCCACTGCAGGGGATGAAAGCTTTCCAGGCTCACCAGAGAGGTTTTCATCAGGGAAGGCTGGGAGGGCTGGGAAGGCACTGGATTGTGCCTGGGAAGGCACTGGATTGTGCCTGGGGAGGGCTGGGAAGGCACTGGATTGTGCCTGGAAAGGGCTGGGAAGGCACTGGATTGTGCCTGGAAAAGGCTGGGAAGGCACTGGATTGTGCCTGGAAAGGGCTGGGAAGGCACTGGATTGTGCCTGGGGATGGATGGGAAGGCACTGGATTGTGACTGGAAAGGGCTGGGAAGGCACTGGATTTTGCCTGGGAAGGCACTGGATTGTGCCTGGAAAAGGCTGGGAAGGCACTGGATTGTGTCTGAAGAGGGCTGGGAAGGCACTGGGTTATGCCTGGGGATGGGAAGGCACTGGATTGTTCCTGGGGATGGATGGGAAGGCACTGGATTGTGCCTGGAAAGGGTTGGGAAGGCACTGGATTGTGCCTGGGAAGGCACTGGATTGTGCCTGGAAAAGGCTGGGAAGGCACTGGATTGTGTCTGAAGAGGGCTGGGAAGGCACTGGATTGTTCCTGGGGATGGATGGGAAGGCACTGGATTGTGTCTGAAGAGGGCTGGGAAGGCACTGGATTGTGCCTGGAAAAGGCTGAGAAGGCACTGGATTGTTCCTGGGGAGGGCTGGGAAGGCACTGGATTGTGCCTTTCCCATTTCCTTGCTGATAAAACCAGGGGGGAACAGGTTGTGTAACAGGCTCTGTGTGTCCCAGCATCACTCATCCCACCTGGAATCACCCACAGGGTGTCCACAGGCTCCAGAATTCCAGAATTCTACCCAGCAGAATCTGACACAGTCCCAGTGTGGTTCACACTAATAAATAATATCTGATAGACACTAACAACAATCCCCCCAGACCTGACCACAGACCCACTGCTCTCCAGTGAGGCTCCACATCATCAGTTCACAGATTTTCAGATCCTGACCCTCCTGATTTATCCAGTTTACACAGGATTCCCACTGCCTGATCCCACTGGACAAACACAGGGTTGTGCTGCATATGAATTATTCAAATGACATTTTATCTCTCAAAACCAAGAGATTAAAAGTACTGCCACTGACTCAGCATGCTGACACATCCAGCTCAGTAATTTAAGATTAAAGACCATCAGCTCGTTATTTCCCTGAGATGTGGCCCCCAAAACCAGCCCATCCCAAATCCTGGAGCTCCACACAAATTTGAATCTCAAAAGAATATCCTTCCCCAGGAATATCAATTCAGTAATTGCTTCCTGGGTCATTAAATGGCTCTTATAAACTAAGACAGACACAGCATTTAATCCAAACCTAATCAAAGCAGCACAGGTCAGAGAGCACCATCAGCTGACAATCAAATTATCTCCAGTGGCTGAGAAGCTGGAAAAAATACCTTTGGCAGTTGAGATCATTAAGCAAAAGTATCATAGAAACCCTTTGCTTTGAACTGACGTCATTAACACCTTCTGTGCCTGGTTAATATTTCCATTTTACAGATGAGCCCTGAGTCACAAAGACTTTCCTACAGCCACTATTAACTCAGTGGCACAAAGGCAGCTGCTGCTTTAAGTGCTCATCCTGGAAAACAAACCCACAATTCCTATTTCTAGCCCAATTTAAAAATAAAATCCTTAAACACTTGGAGAACGAATTCCAAGTAAACCACATATATTTAAAAAAAAAAAAAAAAAAAGGTCAAATCCAGCAGAAGGGGTTAGACAGTAAAATAAACTGGTAAGAAAAGGGTGCAAAGGGTGAAGTTGTCCAGCCTGTGTGGCTTGGCTTGCAGTGGGAATGTCAATTATATATGCAAATTAGATGCTCAACTAGGTGTGCACAGCAAGAACAACATACAAGTGCTCTGGGGCTAAAAAGATGTTTGTAGCATCCAGTGTCACCCAACCCGAGTCAGAGGGTTCCAAAGACACGGCCTGGGAACAAAATCTCTTCATTGTGCCTTTTTTCCTCCTTTTTTTTACACTTATCCCATTATTTGTTCCTAAATGCTCCGGGTAATTTCAGTGCATTTGCCTTCCTCGTGTCTCCACCAGCAGAAGGATTTCCAGCAGCTCCTCAGAAACCCTAAAGCACTGAACTCTAATCCTCCCCCCACTGATTTCCCATTAACTTGGCTCCCACTGCAGCGCTGAGAGGACACTGGGGATTTATGGGAGGAAGTGGAACAGCACCTTCAGCCTCTCTTTTTCTCTCTCCCCCTCTCCCTCGAACACGTTTGTGCCGGGAAATAAAAGGCTCCCACCACGATCTCCCCTGAAAGGCTCCCACCACAGCCTCGTGTGGAGCTGCCAGGGTGACATCACACATGGTACCACCGCAGCTGCAGCCAATTGGGGAGGGCTCTGCCGCTCCCCCAGAGCAGGGAAGCCTATAGGAACATGCTCCAGATGGGAAAGGACCCCCTCTTTTGTCGCTGCTTGTCTTGCCACTCCTCCTCCGTCCCCCTTCCCACCGTCCACACACCCCCCCCCCAGCACAGCCCGGGCACAACAACGTGCCCAACCCCAGCGGGGTCTGGCTCTCACATTCCTGGCAGGGATTCCCACCAGAGCTTCCTGCTGCTGCTGCTGCTGGAGATGTGTGTGTTTGTTCAGAGCTTTCAGGGCGAGGAAGAAGCTTCCTCCTCCCAGTCACTGATGGTTTTGACCCCTCATAGAATCACAGAATCAGCTGGGTTGGAAGGGACCTCTGAGATCATCAAGTCCAACCCTTGATCCAACCCCGCCGTGGTTCCCAGCCCATGGCACTGATGCCACATCCAGTCTCAGCTTAAAAACCTCCAGGGATGGAGAATCCACCCCTTCCCTGGGCAGCCCATTCCAATGGCTGAGCACCCTCTCTGCAAAGAAATTCTTCCTAATCTCCAACCTAACCCTCCCCTGGCACAGCTGAAGCCCGAGCCCTCTTGTCTTGCTGATGGTTGGGTGGGCAAAGAGACCAACCCCCCCCTGGCTCCCCCCTCCTGTCAGGGAGTTGCAGAGAGTGAGGAGGTCTCCCCTGAGCCTCCTCTTCTCCAGGCTGAACAGCCCCAGCTCTCTCAGCCTCTCCTCACAGCACTTGTGCTCCAGTCCCTTCCCCAGCCTCGTTGCTCTTCTCTGCACCTGCTCCAGCCCCTCAATGTCCTTCCTGAGCTGAGGGCCCAGAGCTGGACACAGCACTCCAGGGGTGGCCTCACCAGTGCTGAGTCCAGGGCAAGAATCACTTCCCTGGACCTGTTGGCCACACTGTTCCTGAGCCAGGCCAGGATCCATTGGCATCCTCGTGGTGCCACTGCAGCCGACAGACTTTGTGTTTCTGTCCCAAATCCATGAAAAGCAGCCCAGCCAGGCCTGCAGCCCTGGGACAGGACAGCAGGGAGCTTTAAGCCAGGGCTCAACAGCCTCAAGGTGCAGGTCCAGGTTGGACATCAGGAGGAATTTCTTCATGGAAAGGGTTATTAAACATCAGGAGGGGCTGCCCAGGGAGGTTTGGAGTCCCCACCCCTGGAGGTGTTCAAGGAAGGACTGGACGTGGCACTCAGGGCTCTGGTGAGGATCAGTCACAGCCTGGACTTGATGGTCTGGGAGGGCTTTTCCAACCTCAGTGACTCCATTATCCTGTGATTCCGTGTTCTGCTTTTGCCTGGACACCCATGAATTTAAGTAACTCTCAGCACAGAGAAGCCAAGCCCAACATCAGACCGGGGCAAACTGCAGTGCCACAAATCAAGGCCTTCAAATGCACTCTGTGTTTCCACCAGATACCCCCCCTGCAGCTGCTGTCTGGGAGGAGACACAAGAGATGGGCCAGAGAAGCTGTCTGGGAGCTGAAGCTATTAAAGTAATTTGTAGGAACCCCAGAGGTCCCTCCTACCTGCCAGACAGTGCTCTCAAAGCAGCAGCTCTAATTGCCTCTTGCTTCTTACTCTGAAATCAAATGACAACTGGTACACCCTGGAAGCAAGTCTGTGCTGTCTCCTGGTAGTGGTGCAGCTTTCTCCTGTGAGAGGAGAGCAGCCAGGCCCTCTGGGAGCATCCAAAAGGAGACACTCTGGAGTAAAACCTCCAGGCACACAGCTTTAAACCCAACTAACTCACAGCACCTAAAAAAACCCAACAAGTACCAACAGATTCATATTTCACCTTCATCACAAGAATATCTGAGCACTGCTCCAGCTCTGTGTAACTCTCACACACCACAAGGCTTTAATTCTGACTTAGCAAAGATAAAGCTGAAAAATCCACCTCTGGGTCCATCTTGCTCTCGTTGACTCTGACAGGAACTTTTGTTCCCACCCTTATCAGCCTTTACAAAAAAGTATCTGTATTTTTACAAAGAATCCTGCAACTGGAGCTGACTGGATAAGCCCAGGAGCAGGAACAGCCCGTTCCTGCCACAGGGGCAGAGGCTGCAGCTCCCTCAGACCTCCCTGCTGTGGGAAACCGAGCTCCAAGAAACTGTGTCTCACCCAGCACCACTGGGAGGGAGCACTGCTCACAAAGCATCCTCCAGGCCTTCAGCTGGACTTGTCGAGACAGAAAAGTCCAAAATACAACTCCCAAGTTGGGAGCTCAATCCCTGTTTAGGCTGCATGACCCCCTGACCTAGAAATGGGAAAGAGAACTTCAGATGACCCCAGAACGGTTTGGGTTGGAAGGGACCTTAAAATCATCCAGTGCCACCCTTGCCATGGGCAGGGACACCTTCCACTGGACCAGGTTGCTCCAACCTGGCCTTGGACACTTCCAGGCATGGGGCAGCCACAGCTGCTCTGGGAATTCCATCCCAGCCCCTCCCCATCTTCCCAGGAAGAAATTCCTCCCCAATATCCCATCTTACCCTACTCTCCTTCAGTTCAAAGCCATCAAAAGCAGTTTAAATAATTTCCTCCTACAAATTCAACAGTATCTCACTGTAATTCAGAATTTCTGCCCAACGTTTCACCTACTCCCAGTTTGAACCCCTTCCTCCTTGTCCCAACCCTACAGTTCCTGATGAAACTCTGAACTTCGTTCCTATCCCACTTCCCTTGGAGGTGAAAGCAACCACCCCACCCCTGGCTGTGCCAGCCCCAATTAGACACATCGACCTCAAATTAACCCCCTGCAAGCTCTGGAGCTCTGCAAGTGGCCACACACCCACCTGAGGGAAGTGCTGAGCTCCTGGAACCAGGGAATGCTCAAAACAGGGAAGAGTTTCACCTCAGTAACCAAAACTCCTCCTGAGAGAGGTGGGGGCTCAAAGGGGCTCTGTTTGCTCACGGAATTCGAGCAGAAATGGGAAACAGAGTGAAAACACGAGGAAAGGAAGGGAAAAGGAGCAGGTGGGAGGGAATTCAGTGAGGCAAGAGAGAGCAGAGGCACCCAAGCAATGAACTTCGTGGGGAATAATGAGAATAATGCAGAAGCAGGAGAGGGTTTGAGCCTGCAGGGAGCTGCAGAGGAGGAGGGTTGTTCCAGCTGCACGGGCAGGATGGTCCCAAAAGCTCCTGGAGGACAAACTTGGTCCCTGCTCCCCTCACAGAACCAGCTGGAAGAACCACAGGGGAAGTTTGCACCTGGAATTCCACCTGTGCACCGTTTACACTCCGTTTGCTCAAAAGCTCACGCCACACTTCTGAAGGAAATAAGGAATTTTTATTATTTATTTGAAAGAAAAGAGGGGTCAGAAATGTTTCACTCCAGATTTTGCACACGTTATTTTTTTCTGTGGATGAGTCTCCCTGTATTTAGATGCAGGCTACAGGTGAGAAATAAAAGGCTGGGAGGAGATTTGACTTAAAACACAGAGGTTCTCATGAAAACACTCATTTAGAAGATGCACCTGAGAGTGAAAGGCTCCTTCCTGTACCACGAAAAGGGATTTCCAGTGGCTGAAATTTAAAGTCCAAAGGAAGGTGGAAGTTAAAGGCTGGAACAGCTCAATCCAGGGGCTGGTGTAGCACCAGCTTTGCAAGGACTTGGCCTTTTGTGACCTGAATTTCACACCTGAACTGCAGCAACTTCAACAGCTGTAGGACTGTCCTTCTCTGCTGTTATATCCACCAGAAAAAGGTATTTTCTGGCCTTAAAACTCATTGATTCCTCCTCAGACAACAAACAGCCAGTCAAGCAAAACCACACCACTACAAAAGTCTGTCCCCACCAACTCCCCAGTCGGAGCAGGAACGGGTGAGGAAACATTTGGAAACAGAAAATGCCTCTTCCCATCCCCTCAGGGTTCTGGCAGCAGCTCCAGAAGTTGTCATGTTTACTCTCCCCAATGGCAAAGCACCCCTCGCTCTCCCCCTAATGTCAGGACTGGGTGAGCCGAGCTCAAACCCAGGGAGGGATCCCAGGAAAGGGAAATTCCTTGGGCTTTCTCTTTTCCAAGGGCATTGTTCAGGCAGCCCCAGCTTTTCCAGGAGTACTTTAAGGTTTTAGTGCTGTTTTTAAAGTGCTGGTTGAGCTACAGGGCCCAGCTGAGGAATCCTCGGGGTTTATTTTGGGGTTTAGGACCCAAACACAGAAGAGTTTTCATCAGCACAAGGCAAAGATCCTACAAACACCTGCAGGGCATCAGGACTTCATTTTAGAGAGACTTCTCACATGTGGGCACAACACAAATGTATAAATAATGTTTTCATAGTGAACTTTTTCCTGAAACAATTCAAATTCTAATATTTTCATAGTGAACTTCTTCCTAAAACAGTTCAAATTCTATCCTTTTGATAGTGAACTTTTTCCTAAAACAATTCAACTTCTCATCTTTTGACAGTGAACTTTTTCCTAAAACAGTTCAAATTCTAATCTTTTCAGTGAACTTTTTCCTAAAACAGTTCAAATTCTAATCTTTTCAGTGAACTTTTTCCTAAAACAGTTCAAATTCTAATCTTTTCAGTGAACTTTTTCCTAAAACAGTTCAAATTCTATCCTTTTGATAGTGAACTTTTTCCTAAAACAATTCAAATTCTAATCTTTTCACAGTGAACTTTTTCCTAAAACAATTCAAATTCTAATCTTTTCACAGTGAACTTTTTCCTAAAACAATTCAAATTCTAATCTTTTCACAGTGAACTTTTTCCTAAAACAATTCAAATTCTAATCTTTTCACAGTGAACTTTTTCCTAAAACAATTCAAATTCCATCCTTTTCATAGTGAACTTTCTCCTAAAACAATTTAAATTCTAACCTTCTGATAGTGAACTTTTCCTGAAACAATTCAACTTCTAATCTTTTGATAGTGAACTCTTCCTAAAACAATTCAAATTCTAATGTTTTCATAGTGAACTTCTTCCTAAAACAATTCAAATTCTAATCTTTTCACAGTGAACTTTTTCCTAAAACAATTCAAATTCTAATCTTTTCATCACAGTTAAGCACAGAATTTAAGGGGAAATAAAACTCCTTGGTGCTGATTGCAGAGACACCACAGAGCTCATCTACCCACCTCCAACAGATAATCAATATTACTGAGCTGCTCCAAATTAAAACACACAAATAAATCCCTTTTCTTCAGTCTTTACTGGAACACTCCTGTACTCAATGGGAAGAAACTTGAAGATTCCACAACTCCTTCAAAATGTGATTAATAATAATAATAATAATAATAATCTCAATGTAGAGAAACGGCTCCCTTATGCAATATTATCTTGTATTTATTCTTAATTAGGTTTTGAAGCACAGAATGGATATTTTTTTCCCCTGCAAACCTACCAAATAAATGTGTTTATATCTCAGTTGGCTGCAAAGAAAGAACCTGCTCAGGCCCCCAGCCCTACCCAAAATTCAGGCCCAAGTCCCAGACCTTGAAACTTTCTGAAAGTAGGATTTATATTTTTATCTTGAACCAAGAACATGGAGGCAGATTAACAACCAGGGGGTTTTGTCCCTTACTCTTTAATCTGCAAATTCAACAGAATTAGGGGACAGAAGAGAAATACAAGGAGTACAACAGTTATACAAAATCTCACCAGTTCCACTTGACATTTCATTTGCCACCAGAATATTTTTGTTCCCAGTTTCCCTGGACAAGGTGCTGGAGGACCTGGCACAGGAACCAAGGCCAAGCAGGGCAAGATTTTGATGAAGAGCTTCAGGAAACGAAGCTGATGATCCCAGGTCACTAAAAATACTCAGAATAATAAAAAAAACCAAACCAAAAAAAAACTATTCCAGTCTCTAAACAGCAGCTTCGGTGTCCACATAACCCAGGACTTAAAACATGAGGCAAAACAATCCTGTAAAAAATAAAAACAACCAAAGGAAAAGAGGAGAAGGACAAAGCAGGAAAAAAGGGATTTCAGACCAGCAGTTTTGTGAGAGCTTTAATGGCACAAAATGTTTATAAAGCTACAACTTATACATGTAAACTGGAGATAATGTTACAAAGTGCTAACTAATGGGTGGAGAATGCAGAATCACTTTGGCTCAGTTAACTCCAAGATCTCAACGAATGTCAATTAAAAAAAAACAACAAAAAAAAACAAAAAAAAAGGTTGAATTGCCAACAATCTTCAGCTTTTTCACTTCTGAAAACAGTAAGTAAAGATGCTTTTTTGCTGCAGTTAAGGTCAGCCTGCTGCACTTCTCAGGTGCCAGTTTATGCCTTTTTTGTTTTTTTCTTGATCCTATTTACAAATAGTCGAGGCCAGTTTTTCACTGAATGTAAGAAAAATGAAACCTATTTTGTGTGTGTGGTTTTTTGTGTGTTGCTTTTTTTTTTGTGTGTTTTTTTCTTTTTTCTTTATTTTTTCCAAAACTGTAAACAGGTATAAAGCTTTTTTTTTTTTTTCTTTTTTAAAACAACATTTATCTTAACAAAACTTCCAACTGCCAAGAGTTGAAACCCCCTTTTTCAAATTGTACAACAATCTGTTCCCGTCCATTGTAAAACTAAAAGTTGTAGACATTTCCTCCAGAGCTTATGTAGGGTATCAATAAATACTGCTTTGTATCCCAGCGAGTGTTACAGTGACCTCAGCTCGAATTTTTACTCCATTTTTACAATTTTTACTTCATTTTACTTCAAATCTCACACGTGGTGTTGATACTCCAGCCACAAGCTTGCAAGATATCCTGAAGAATTACCTTGGAATTCAGAAATGGGGTGGTTTTTTTTTTTTCCTCTTTAAAAAGTACTCCCTGCTTGGTAAAAATCTGTTTTTCCCCTGCTCCAATTTCCACAGAAAACGAGGTGCTGTGGTAGAACTGAAAAGTGTTTCAGCCTTTCTGCCCTGCCCTGGTTTTTAGGGCTGTAAAACCAAGTGCTTGGTGCTCCCTAAAACACCCCCCAGCACTTCCCCCTTCCCTCCCTCACCTCTGGGTGAAACCCAAGCTCCAGCCTGGAACAAATACACACTTGGAGGCAACTCAAGTGCCACTAAAAGGGGGAAAAAAAAGGAGATTATTCCAGAGAATTTGCTGTTAGGCTGCCCTGTCACCCCGAAAGCATTGTCTGACAGTGCTCAGAAACAGAGAACAAAAATAAATACACTTTAGCAGTGGGGTCATACTGCACTTTTTTTTTACTTCCTGGGAGCTAACTAAGTTTTTTTTAAACCACATCTCAGCTGGGCTTTAGCTTCTATGCATCAACTGGTTCAAGCAATCACTGCTCTATCAAATAATCAACTTATTATAAAGTCTGATGCAAGCAAACAATTACAGGTAGCTGTTCTCTCCAAACTGGGCTGACTGGATTTCTTTATCTTCTGCAAGTCAGCCAACTAAAGTTTTTATTTCATTAAGATTTTTGCTAGTCTTAAAATTAGCATTGGTTCCCTAAATACTTAGTATTAAAGTCTATATCATATTTTTTTTTTTATATATTCATATATATATAAAAAAAGAGTATTCTATCCTTCAGAGTCATGCTACATGTTCTGAACTCCAATAAAATCTATTTAAGGACACGAGTGTCCCAATGCTTTGTAACAATTTGGTACTAAAGCTTCACATTTTTGAAAAAGGAAGTGTCACTGAAGGAGGACAAGGCTTAATAATGTTCCCTAAGATAAAAGTTCAACGACATCAGTGAGAGGCTGTCTAAGATGAGACACCACGAGAGTGACTTCCAGGTTTCCAAGAGTATCCCCAAAAAGGAGATTGTACAGTAAACAATGAGAGAGAGGAACATGGAAAAATTCATTTGCAGAAGACATTGCACGGCTTCTGAACCTTTTGTGCACCTGCAAGATTATTGTCCCCCTCCCTTAATGAGAAATTAGTAACGAGAAATCAAACATCTGCTGGCTGAAAATGCCATTTCATCTCAGTTCTAAATGGTTCCACAAACAAACAGAGTCATTTCCTTTTACACTTAAAGAGCTTAACTACACCTACGGCTGTTGGGTTTTTCCTTAATTCAAAACTACTTTTCAAAAGGAAAATTTCACATTTCAAATTTCCCCTTAAGAAAACAAGGTAAAGGAAAAAAAGAAAAATCTTCTTTACATGCAAACAATGCCATTTTTTTTTTTCTCTAATATATTCTAGGTATCAGACAGGTTGGTTTTTTTTTTCCTACAAGGAATAAAGGAGCCGACTTCATAGAAAAGACAAGATTACAACAATCACCTAATATTAAAAGATGCTGATGGATTTTTTAAGTTTATCCTACTGGAAAACTGATGCAGTCTTGGCCTCCTGCAAATCAAATGGTGCCAAGGGGGGGGGGGGGGGGCAAGGAAACTCTCCCCCAAAAAAGCTGCTTTAAACTGGGCTTTTATTGCCGGTGATTCCTTCGGTGATTCCACGGCCAGCTCGGAACAACTCTTTCCTGCTCCAGTCAGTCCCTTCCTTTCCAGAGGCTGTTTTCCCAGGGATGCTTCCAGCAGGCCCAGAGCTCAGGGGGCACTAAAGGATCGGAGGAGGGGACTTGCTGGTGGCAGTTTTGGCGTGGAGAGAAGAGAAGCCCTTGCGATGACAGAGCCACGGGGGGAACTCCTGCGGGAGGAATTCCTGAGGGGGGAACTCCTGTGGGAGGAATTCCTGAGGGGGGAACTCCTGTGGGAGGAACTCTTGGGAAGGGAACTCCTGGGGAGGGAACTCCTGGGGAGGGAACTCCAGGGGAGGGAACTCCTGGGGAGGGAACTCCTGTGGGAGGAATTCCTGAGGGGGGAACTCCTGTGGGAGGAACTCCTGGGAAGGGAACTCCTGGGAAGGGAATTCCTGAGGGGGGAACTCCTGGGGAGGGAACTCCTGGGGAGGAATTCCTGAGGGGGGAACTCCTGGGAAGGGAACTCCTGGGAAGGGAATTCCTGGGAAGGGAATTCCTGGGAAGGGAACTCCTGCGGGAGGAATTTCTGAGGGGGGAACTCCTGGGAAGGGAACTCCAGGGAAGGGAACTCCTGTGGGAGGGAACTCCTGGGAAGGGAACTCCTGTGGGAGGGAACTCCTGGGAAGGGAACTCCAGGGAAGGGAACTCCAGGGAAGGGAACTCCTGGGAAGGGAACTCCTGGGGAAGGGAACTCCTGGGAAGGGAACTCCTGGGGAAGGGAACTCCTGGGGAAGGGAACTCCTGGGGAAGGGAACTCCTGGGGAAGGGAACTCCTGGGGAAGGGAACTCCTGGGGAAGGGAACTCCTGGGAAGGGAACTCCTGTGGGATGGAACTCCTGGGGAGGAATTCCTGAGGGGGGAACTCCTGGGAAGGGAACTCCTGGGAAGGGAACTCCTGCAGGAGCTCTGCCAGGGGGACGGGGAGCGGCCGAACACCTCGACAGAGCGCCAACGCCGCACGGAATTCCAACGCCAGCCGGAATTCCAGCGGAACTGCCCGGAACGGGAGGGGAGGGCGGAGGCAGGGGCATGCTGAGGATGGTCTCGAGTCAGACTAAAGGAGACAGAGGGGCCCTGGCGGGGCTCAGTAGGTGCTGGCCGAGGGCGTGGTCAGGCGCTTCCCGATGTAGATGCTGCAAGGGAAAGGAAAGCTGGTGGGAATGAGCCCCGGGAATGGAGGCTGGGAATTGGTTTTAAGTAATTCGCTATTTTGGGGAATTATTTAGGTTGATGGTTTCAAGGTGGAAGCGAAAGAAAATGTAAATTAAATTAGTTTATGGGGTATAAATATGTATTTCTAGATTTAGGTGTATATTTAGACAGTTATATATAATATAGTTATATATATTATATAGATATAATATACACATTATATATAATATAGAAATATATAATCATAAATTTAATATAATAAAACACACATTTTCATAAATTTATATTTTATATATTTATATTTATATACTCTATATAATATAATTTACATATATAATTATTAATTATATATTATATAGATATATAATATATATGATATATATTATATTAATATTAATTATATATTTAATATAATAAAACACACATTTTCATAAATTTATATTTTATATAATTTATATATTTATATTCTGTATATAATATAATTCACATATATATAATTATTAATTATATATATTATATAAATATATAATATATATAATATATATTATATATTGATATTAATTATATATTTAATATAATAAAACACACATTTTCATAAATTTATATTTTATATAATTTATATATTTATATACTATATACAATATAATTTACATATATAATTATTAATTATATATACTATATAGATATATAATATACAATATATATTATATATAAATATAAATTACATATTTAATATAATTAAACACACACTTTCATAAATTTATATTTTATATATTTTATATATTTATATACTATATATAATATAATTTACATATATAATTTATATATAATATGTATATTTTTGTATCTATGTATATTATCATAGGTTATAAACAATAATATATTGATTTTATTTATATATTTATACGTTATGTATATTATCCTAGCGGACCAATAGTATCACAATATATTTTATAAATTTATTTTATTCATATATTTATACATTATGTATATTATCCTAGAGTATCAATAACATCATAATATATTGTATAAACTTATTTTGTTTATATATTTATACATTGTATGTTATAACATATTATAGTGTATTATCAATAATATTATATTTCATATATTGATTTTATTTTTATATTTATATGTTATATTATCATAGATTATCAATAATATATTCATTAAAATTTATTTTATTTATATATTTATATATTGTATGTTAGAATATGTTATATATTATCAATAACATCATAACATTTATAGATGTCTATTGTATTTATTTAAATATATTACAATATGTTATCAGTAATATAACATTTATATATATTTATTTACTTAGATATTTAGATATATTATAGATTATCAATAACATCATAACATTGATATATATTTATTGTATTTATTTAGACATTCAGATCTGTTATCAAGATTATCAATAATATCATATTTATAGATGTTTTATTTATTTATTTATTGTATAACACATTATAAGAGATTATCAATAATACCATATTTATATATTTATTTTATTTACTTATATATTTAACAAAAGTTCATAATCATATATTTATAGATAATTATGTATTAATATAAATAAAAATTAACAAAAATAGATTTTTATTTTTTAGTTTAGTCTCAGTCCTTTCAGACACTGATAATCAAATGCCACAAGTGACACTTGCAAAGATGATTTAAAAGTTCACCCGTGCATTTTCAATACAAAAATCTTTATATTTGGGGAGAAAAAAAACACATTAAGGGCTTTTTTTTTTTAATTATTATTTTTAATTTAAGTTTTTCAGTTGAATTTCATTTTCAACTTCAGTTTTCCTGCTTTTCAGCAGGACCTGAATTAGGCAGGGAAAAGCGAAGGCACGTGCAAAAGTTGAAGGGAAAAATTAAGTTTCAACACTTACCCTAATCCCAGAGCCAGAACGTGAGATATGAACAGGGATGGAATGAAAACCTTAAGGAATTCTGCAGAGAAAATGCCACCTTTTTTCATTGCTCCACTTTTTCTCATACTTAGGGACACTGAACGTTTGGGATGTCTGAAATGGAATTCCCTGGAAGAAGAGGGGGAGGGAGAATTCAACAAAATTCTTTTTGTTTCCCTTTTTTTTTCCCCTCTCTTTTTTTTTTTTTTGCACAGATTTTTGTAGGAATATTGATTTATTTATTTCTTTTTTTTTAAATACAAAGAGCTAGAGATCAAAGCACAAGATCCCTTACACAGAGTAAGGAATCAAAGAGAATTACAGGAGGGGTTGTGGAGAGACCACTTAGACAGGACAGACACAAAGGGAGCAGGAGGTCTGAGAGAGGGAATTTCAGGATGTGATTTGTTGGCAAGAGCCTCATTTTTTTGTCCCAAACAGAGCTACAGAAGTCTGTATTTTAATAAAAAGGCTTCAAGGATCTCAAGGTTTCCCCTTCCGTGGATGAACATTACATATTTTCCATAGAAAGACAAAAAGGGACAGAGAATTTAGATTTGCTCAACACTCTTCCACTCAATAAGCCAAGACTAAATCCCATGAATCCCAGCTCCAAGTACCCAGCTCTCCCAAGAATTGCAATTTAAGCAAGAAACCTGTTGTGGGGATTTATGTTACTTTCAAATAATTCTGTTGCTATTAAGATTTTCATAGTTCATTGGTTTGACTTTTTGCAGCCTCCCCAAAGAGAAATTGAAAACTGAACTTTTCCTAAGCTTGGAAAGCCAGAGTGATTCCTCTCCTTCCTATATTCCTTAGAAAATATGAATATTCATTCAGAAAAGCAGAGTTTAACTCACTTGGGAGGAATGTTTTCTGGCCTACTTGACCAGTCTGACACCCAGTCTGCACTTTTCTTCAAAACTTCCAATTCTTTCTCTCCTTCTGCTGCTTCTTCTTCGGACTGAAAACACACAGGGGACAAACCTTTTAACACTCAATTAGCTCCTCCTCGGGCTGTTGAACTGAGAGTGACAATAACAGTGGGGAAACGATAAGAACCCAACTGGTGGCACCTGATAAACCACCAAGTGTTCCTGATTGTTGGGAAGAGGTTTGATTTTGCCAACACAAGAGTCAGTAAACCACAAATTTTATTGCTACATCCAGGATTTCCACATCGTTGCAAGCTGTTTGTTTAACTAACAACAACAACAACAAAAAAAAGGGATTATTTTACTGCTAAATAAAGCAGAACTATGCAAAAAAAAAAATATTTGCAAATAGTAAAAACATTGAGTTGATGGCATTCCATTTAAAGCTCACAGAACGTGCCTGAAGCACAGAAAGTCGAATAAAAAGGTTCCAAAACCAGTATTTTGACTTCTTAAATGGTGTTAGTGGCAATTTGAAATTCATATTACTTGCCACTAGCAGCTTGTACTGACTGCAGCAGGAAAAGGCAAGCACTCACTGTAATTATATGATCCAAACTTTTAGCTTTAAATCACTGGATGCAAACGTTACCACGCAGGAAAAAACAATAAATTAGTAAGACTAGACTGACTCGGGCACAAACTCCTCCTGAGCATTAAAACAATTTGCTGAGTGACTCTTACATTAAAATAAGATAAACCACTCACAGCATTAAGTGGGAAGCACAGCAAAAGCAGAACTAGGGCAGTCCCCAGTGAGATGCAGAGCTCACCAACACCTTCCCTGGGCTCGTTCTGGCTCTCAGGGCAGAACTGCCCCAGCCCCAGCTCTTTGACAGGATTAAAGGCAAGGTTTCACTCTTCCAGGAATGCTTTTTATTTGTACTGCTGGAGACAGCAGATTCTACAATGTGATGATCAAACTAAGAGTTCAGTCTCCTCTCAGTTTGTGGTGTGGAGATTACTCACTGTCATGTGAGGGAGTGCACAGCAATCACTGCACACCCTCCAAGCCTGGGCACAAATATCAACATTTCAGCCCAGGTCTGACAGCCAGTGTCACACAGCAACACTGCCGTGGAAAAGCATTTCTCAGCTGCAGAGATGTTCTTCCCCTCACTCCAAAGCTATTCATCTCTAAGCCACATTTCAAATAACACAAAATATAAGCCTTTTCACATCACAAACACCTTGCTCTACCCCTCAAGTCTACATCAAACATCCACAACTTACAAATATATATTTAAAAGTGAAGAAGTTTTAGAAGTTAACGAAGAGAATACCTGAGAACTACTGTCTTTACTTGTGTGCATTTCCACGTCAAAAGTTATCTGTCCATCATCTTGGGGTGAAGGGCTAAAGAAAAATTTGATTTTGTTATGTCATTTTGTCAACTGAAGAACCATCGGTGTAGATAAATGTCAGCTCAGTCATTCCCACATGCCCCTCTGCTTGCTGCTGAGACAGACCACACCACCCTTCACACCCCAAATACCACTATCAGAAAGTCTTCCAACACCCCCCACCTTTGCAGGTTTTTTTCTATTTACAACCCTACCTTTCTCAACAGACCATAGAAAAGCAAACTCTGCCCAAAATTCCACCATCCACAGAAAAGCTGTAAAAACCCCTTTGTCCTTTCAGGCAACACTGCCAGCATTGTGAACTACACCTCTTTTTGGGGATACCAGGGTTACCATAAACTCCTCCCAACGCTGGAGCCCAACAAAGATCACCCCGGGAAAAAGCTTTACAGCCACGGGATCAACCATTGAACAGCAGAGCAGCAAACACTCCTTTACCTGTCACAGTGGGAACTACCTCTTGAGCTGCTCTGTCCTGACTCGTGCTGGGCATCCAGGAGGATCCTCTCCATGTCCCCGTTGTGGATGGAGGAGGAGGAAGGGACGTGCTCCAGGCCCCCGTTCTTGCCGCTGCCGTTGTCGGTGCTGTTGCCGTTGCCGTTCATCTGCAGCTCCACCCAGGAACCTGCGGGGCACCCAAAGGTCACCTCAGCAACAGCCCCACCTCATCAACCAACCCCCTGTTCCCTTTATCACCCCCCTCCAGAGGGAATCCCGGCCATGCTGCCCTCAGATAACCACCCACTGCCCCAGCAGAGCTCATCAACACGGGCCACACACGAGAGGGACACGTCTCCCCTTCCCTCATCAACAAAAACACCCCAAAAAGCTGGTTTGGTGCTACCAACCCCTGGAGCTGGTCAACAAAATGTCCCCTCTCTCCTCAATTATTAATACCTCCATCAGCCACGTTTTTTGGAGCTTCAAGGATCTGCATTTATGTTCTACATTCCTTTCTGACACTGGATTTTCATCCCCATGGCCCTCACTACAAAACTCCCTCATGTGCAGCTTTCCTTTCTCCTTCCTCTGCTCCCAAAGGCCCTGAACCAACCCCTGATTTTCATGGACATCATTCCATTCCCAGGCCTCAGCCAGTTTGCTTTGCCTTGGCCCAAACATCTCCCACCTCTCCTGTCCCACCATCACATCAATTCCATTCCCCAATTCCCACGCTGGGAATTCCAAGGACGGGGTTATTTCCACATGCACAGTAACGTGACATTAGAATATTTCACTGCTAATAAGAACTGAGGAGCAGCAGAAACCCAGCACTCCCACACCTCATAACTGTTAATAAATTCAGAGCCTTCAGCCTCTTCCACCTGCTCCTTTCTCTTTATTTTCCTGAGCCAGGGAAAGCTCTGTAACCTAAAAGCTCAGATTTACTGGTGTTCCCCCCTTTTATTTCAGCTAAACCTATGGAATATCCATGTGAGATTCAACAGGAGCAAGAGGGTATCGTGGCTGACAAGAGCAGCTCCTAAAAAGTTCAAATATTCTGCAGTTGAGGTGAGGATTTTTATTTTTAAATGTCTTCACTTGTATTTTATGTGCAGATTAACTAAGTGCAAGACTATATACGTTCATCAGTGACACGTTTCTACTGGAAACAAACAGGTTTCAGAAATATTCTTTATTTATAAACACACTATTTAATTATCCTGAGGGTAAAGATAAGACAGACTTTACTGCTCTGTATATTCCAAATATTTAAATACACTCCCTATCCAACTGCAATTCCAACCTTGTCTTTAAGAATCACTTGACCTTAGAGCCATGATACAGAGGGAAAGATCTCCAAGTTCTTATTTTGCTGTCAAAAGAACATTATTTCCCTCATCAGTCAAATAATGATTTCATACATGTATATTAAGTCATCACAACTCCTGTGTAATTCAATTTATGCCACCTAAAGGCAGGTGCTTTCGGGGTTGGGGTCTTTTTTTGTATTTGGCTGATTATTTAATTTTTTAAAGTTTGGAAATCTTCATTACTGAGGTAAAAATCGTCGAGGGGAAAAAAAAAAGCCTGAAGATACAACATCTGAAACTACTTTTTAATCATTATTTGTACAAGTTATAATTTTAACACTGATTTTTGACTTATGCATGATGCCATTGCAGTGCTGACCATGCTCTGAGGAGTCCTGGTGGTTCACAGCCTGGATTCCCAAGGTTGTATCCACAAACAAGGAATTCTGGGAGTGCACAGTCACACTCTGGGCTTTTCAGATAATCAAGTGTTAACTGGGAAGAGGCAGCTTTGCCCAGTCAGCATCACCCAGAGACCTTGTTATTCCACATTTGTGATGAAGGCTGGTGTCTAAATTTCAAAATAAAAAGGCCAACCTAGAATCAGGAGGGTTGATTTGCAAGAAAAACACCTTCACACCTGCAGAAAAGCAGGCTGGTCAGAAGTCAGGTCAAAAAGCTCTGTGTTCCCCATAACCATTGTGGGGGAGGGAGAATTAAAACACTCAGGGTCTGCAAAGCCAGCCAGGATTAAAAATGAGCAGCCAGTGCCAAATAATGTGAGAAAACAGAGGGCAAAGGAAGGTGGTCAGAGGTGGTCACTCTGATCTGCAGCTCTTCAGACCCTCCACAGCCCCTCAGATCCTGCACAAATAAAACCTTCAGGAATTTCTCCCCTCCTTGCCTTTATCTAAAACACACCCCGGCAGGAAGAAAACCCAAATTAGCCCGTGAGTAAAGAGTGCCAGGGAGCAGGAGGAGCTGACAGGAGGAGCTGACATGAGGAGCAGCACGTTCCCAGCTGACCTCACCGGGAATGACTCAAAACACAGCCGAGGAAGCCCAGGCTGACACGGGGCTCAAACACGCTCCTGCTCCCGCTGGTGCTCAACAAGTCTGGGAGAGGGAGCCAGAGAGCCCCACCGGCCTCAAAGGATCGTCAGAGGGACACAAATCCCCGTTTCTTTAAAAGGATGGGCAGGAAGGTGTTTGGGAGTTAACAGCCCAACTAACAGAGGGTGGGTTTTGCCCCAAGCCTTTTGCAGAACTAAGGAAGTTACTTTAATCGCCCGCCTGAGAACTCTTAATTTACAATATTTCTACTTGACAGTACAACGGGAGATGGGCAGAATTAACAGTGACAGAATTAACAGTGACAGAATTAACAGTGACAGAATTAAGAACCGTGGTGGCATCTCCTCCCTTCACAAATAACATAACACACATTCCTTGGGAAAAAAAAAAAAAAACAAAACCCAAACAACTTTTTATATGAAGGGTATTTTTCTCCAAATTTGTTTGAATTTTGTCTCTGCTCCACAGCTAATTATTTCGCCGTGAACTGATATACACTGACTTAATTCCACGTTTTTCTATAACTGGTGACCTGTTTAAACAACGGGAGCTAAACATGTTGGGGCAAAAGGGCCTCATTTTGTTTATCCACTCTGTGATTTCACTTGGCTGGGTGTGGTGGATATATCAGAAATTACATTCCTGTACACATTTTATAGATATAAAAATATTCCAAAGCAGCAGCTCACAAGAAGTCTGATGCGTGGTCAACCTGAATAAACTTATAAATATCACTTTTACAATGAAGTAGAACATTAATAGAAAACAAAGAAATGAAAAAATAAAAAAAAGAGAGGGAAAGAAAGTCAAGCAGATTCCCATAATGGTAATTATTAAGCAGATTTTCCATGACAGAGATAGATGGGCTCTTGCCTCTTCTTGTCAATATGTAACAGAGCTTTATAATAATTAAAATATAGGAAGCATCTAGAACTCCCAAGAACAAGCAGGTTTTTTCCCCCCACCTCTGTGAACCCAACAAAGCCCAGGTTACCAGTTTTACTCCCAGCTCTCTTGCCCTCCAAGTACTAAGGGATCTTTGAATAGAAGGCCCTAAACACGGGGAGCACAACATGAATAGGTGTCTGAGCTCATTAGCCTGAAAAGGGTCACTGAAAAGTTGAGATAATGGCAGAAAATGCACCTCTGCCACCAGAGCATTGAGCAGTGGTCGAACATCTGACAGCAGCTCCAAGCCTGCGAGGGGCTGATGGGGGGCATTTGTTTGGTTCAGGGGGCACAGACTGTCAAACATTTCCTCCCGTACCTCGTGCTCACCCCCCTCCAGTAAATCACGGAGCTGGGGGAGCCTCTGATGCTGATCCAGCAGCAAGCCCTACGTGGGCAGATCCAGCCCCGGCTTTACCGAGCCCTGGCTGCTCCCACCTCCCGGCAGATTAACGCGTCCCACGGGCACCGCACCGACAGCAGGGAAACATCAAAACACACAAGCGCCAAACGCGGCCATTCCTAAAGCGCTGGGCAACTCTGACAAGAGTAATTCGCCAGAATACCTGTTTGACTCAGGTAACGCTGTTTTAGCTGCCGCGGTTATCAGGAGATGCAGCGCTCCCACAGCACAATGGCAGCGTTACGAAATGGGCACAGTTTATTCCCCCTTCAGACAATCGCCACCGAGCTACGGGAAACCAACCGAACCCGTATGTTTCGTGGTCAGTTTAACTTCGTTGTAGCAGTTAATCATTAATGCTATTTATTCACCTCTTCGAGTGCAGTATTCTTAATAATCAGGCGGAAGGACAAATGGAAAGAGCCGTTTAAAAGGAAGGGAAAGCATCTGCCAAGTAAGTAGCAGAGCCTACATGATGTGCCTCACTGGAGTTATCCCGGGAACAAAAGGATGCAGCAGAGCAGCTGACAGAGACGCCGGATATAGAGGGGAATAGCTCACGTCAGTGCTATTGACTCAGCCACTGAATAAACTCATTCCCACAGCCGCGCTCCTCCCCCTACCCCGCTGTATCCCCATCTTCGCCGCTCGGGTAAACTCGGCGGAGCCACGGGGCGCGCTCGGGGGGGGCTCGCTGCCCCTCAGCCCGCCGTGAGGGGCGGCCGGCCGGGACCCTCCGGGCCGCACCTCAAATCCGCTTTAACCGCCCCAGAAGAGCCACGAGGCCCCTCCGCTTTCCCGGGCCGCGCATCCAGCGGCTCCCGCCGGCCGACGCTCCGGGAACACTCCGGGAATCCCGGGTTCCCCCGCGCCGCCCTCAGAGACCCCCTCCGCGCCCGCCGTTACCCCTCTGCCCCCCGCCCGCCGCCGCCGGGGCTTTTATACCCGCTCCGCCGCCGCCCATTGGCCCCCGGCGGCTCGCGCGGCGCGGCCTCCGCCAATGGCGGCGCGCGGGGGTCGCGGCCCCCGCGGCCTCTCAGGGTCCCCCTCCGCCCCCCCCCCCAGCGCCATTTCCCGCCCGCGGCCCCCGCGGGGCCGCCCCGCACTCACTGTTGAGCCCCGGCTCGCCCTGCGTCGCCTCGGCCGGCGGGTTGTTGTTGTTGTTGTGGTGCTGCTGCTGCGGCTCCTGAGGGCTGGACATGGCGGCGGCGGCGGGAGCGGCGGGCAGGGGCGACCGGAGGAGCCGCTGTGGGGCAACAACAACAAACCCGGGGCTCTCCCGTTCCGGGGCCCGGCCGCTCCCGCCCCGCCCACAGCCCCGGCGCGCCTGCGCAGGCGCGGCGCGCGCCGCTCTCCGCCCTCCCGCCCTCCATGGCGCGACCCGCGGCCGCGCACGTCCCGCGCGTGCGCAGGGCGGGCGGCGTCAGGGCAGCGGGGCGGCCCGAGGGGAGCGGGGGCACGGAAACGCACAAATAAAGAGTTATTTGCGGTGGAAAAGCCGCCCGAGGCCGTCGCATCCCACCTGTGGCCCATCCCCACCTCGTCCCCCAGCCCAGAGCACTGAGCGCACGGCCAGGCCTTCCTTGGGCACCTCCAGGGATGGGGACTCCAAACCTCCCTGGGTAGTTACAATGTTAAACCAACCCTTTCCAGGAAGGAATTACTCCAATATCCAACTTGACCCTCCCCTGGCACAGCTTGGGGCCGTTCCCTCTCCTCCTGTCCCTTGTTCCCTGGCAGCTCCCCCCTCCTGTCAGGGGGTTGCAGAGCCAGAAGGTCCCCCCTGAGCCTCCTTTTCTCCAGGCTGAGCCCCCCCAGCTCCCTCAGCCCCTCCTGCTGCTCCAGCCCCTTCCCAGCTCCGTTCCCTTCCCTGGACACGCTCCAGCCCCTCCGTGTCCCTCCTGAACTGAGCATCCCAGAACCAATCCCAGGATTTGAGGGGCCTCCCCAGTGCTGAGTTCAGGGCCCTTCTTGGTCCCCCGGGCACTGTGAGGGACCAGAGCCTCAGGTAACTTTGAGCCAACGATGAGGTCCGTGAAACACAGTTAAGACACTCTGAACTAATGTTTTTTAAGATTAATGTCCTCCCCAAACGATGCCTTTAGCACACAAACCACCCTGGAGCATGGTTGGTTTTTTAATCATCAGCAGTGGCATTGCTGTTACAAAATTGGACTTATTTCCTAACGGGGATGCAAAACGAGCTACAAAAAGTCAAATGGTGAGTGTGCACCAGTTTCCTTTCCGTATGAAAATGAAGAGACAACCTCAGGTTATTTGCTGAGGAGTAACATTTGAATTTCCATGGAAGAGGCTTTAAAAATGCAGAGAAATAGATGCAAACACCTGCCTGACCCTGCTGAGGTTTCTTCAGGCGTTCCACAAGTAGCTTCAGTACGGATTTACCTGTTGCTTTTGTGAAATTATCATATCCAGAAAATGAGGTTCTTCTAAAATTACTGATTTCAAGAGATAGTTTTGAATAGAAAATCAGGCAGGTCCCTTTCTCAGCAGAGTGATTTCCAGGGGCATTTGGTGTGGCACTGAGCAGATTCTTCTGCTTCTCATCTCCTTTTTCTGCATTCTCTGACAGAGAGAACCAGCAAGAGTAACTTATTTAAAAACAAGTTATTTCATTTGCTTTCGCAGCTTGAGAAATCATGAGCTTCGTTCTGTTTGACATCACCTCAACTTTAAGGTTTATTTGGAGGCCCAGAGTCTTTTTGGTGGAACTTTGTAACTGAAGTCCCATCTCAAACACACACATTATATATATATAAAATATATATATGAATATATATATATGAATATATATATGAATATATATATATGAATGTGTGTATATATATATATATATATGAGCATTTTGCTTCCAACAGCTGTAAAGGAGCCTTTTATACCATAAATTCCTCCCATCAGCAGCCATAAAAATATGAATTGTGGTTTTTAACATTACAGTACCCACAGTAGGAGTTCACAGCAACAGTCAGACTGAAGCCACACAGACACAACTCCATCAGTGTTCTTTGTTACCTCCCCGTTGCAAATGCAAAGAAATCACTTTATTTCTGTGCCAGAACTATTTCAAGCTAGAGAAAAAGCCTGTATGCACAAGTGTCACAGTCATCCTGTACTAGAATACCCATTTCAAGTGGTTTTTATCTTCATCTCCACTAATGTTGGCCATTTAAAACCCACCTTTTTTAACACCACCGTTTCTTCCCAGTTTGACTGCACGCCCTGAGTGACAACTAAATATCTCGTGGAAAATCTGGATGTCTCTGGGATATCACTGGGAGAGAATTAGCCACGTGTAGTACAAAGCAAGCAGTGATTAAAGCCATTTAATCAAACATGCTTACAGGTGGAAGGGCCGCAGAGACACCCGAGATTGGAGTCAGAACAATGAGCTACTTATGATTTTAAATAGAAAACCTGCCCAGGTAACCCCATCCCACTTTGCAGGCCTAAAATCACAGGTTAACAGGACTGTTTGTCACCTCCCTCATTCAGGAAGCTTTTGCCACAACACTTGTGGCATGAATATTTATCAGTCAAGTGGGACTATTAAAATTGGTGAGTCAGAAATAAATTGATCAAGATTATAGAGTGAGTCACTGCAGAGCCAGAAATAGCATTCACAAGGCCTGACTTTGAGCCCTGTGCTCGAGCCACTCCACGGGTTCCTTGAGGCATTTAAATGATGTAATTAATGTTTGTAAAGTAATTTGAATCCTTGGATGGAAAACGCTGTGACAATGGCAGGGTTGGAGGGACAGAAAACCACACGTTAACAGAGGAGAAACGATGGCCATAAATTCCTGGGAAAGGCTTTTTGGACTGAAGTGCCAGAAAAAGGGTGCTCTTCCAAAAAAAGAAAAAAAAAGCCTTTAAGATGATTGAGATCAAACAAATATTAAGGCAGTTGATTTACCTGAGCCAAGCTAATCCCACTGTTTTATCCCACGGTTCCAGGGTGTTCTTAACCTTTGAAGCATATTAAATAAAGAGAAGCTGTGGCTGCCCCATCCCTGGGAGTGTCCAAGGCCAGGCTGGAGCAACCTGGGCTGGTGGAAGGTGTCCCTGCCCATGGCAGGGGTGGCACTGGATAATCCCTAAGGTCTCTTCCAACCCAAACCACTATAAAGTCTTAATCACGCCATTATTACTTTTATTTTCTTAATTTAACACTCCTAAATGCCAACCTGTTGCAGCCCAGCAGCACGAGGGCTCCTCGCCCTGCACACCTCGGCTGGATTCTTCCTGCTGGGATAAATGCTGGAAATGCTTTCCTTGGATTTGACATTTTCCTGGATTTGATATTTTATGCCAGTGTCGACTCCGGAGGTGACTTCAAGGCACAGCGGCCACACCTCACCGCGAGCACTCGCGGTTTTTTTGAAGCCTCCACCTCTTTTTGGTAACGTTTTGCCTCCTAGTGGAGATTCCCCGGCACAGAAAACCATCGGAAAGAAAACAGCCAGCGCTGCTTTCTCCTGCTTGCAAAGGTTGAGATGATTTAAATGTAAGGATAAAATTCATCTCGTGGAAAAACGGGATTCACGCTTTTTATCCTCTCAGCTGTATCCCAGCAGAATCAAACACTGTTTTTATTCCAGCCACGGCTCGTTTTCACAAACCCGAACCTTTCCACAGCAGGTTAAATAAGATGTTTGCTAAGGGCAAACACAAACAGCTCCAGACACTCAGAATCATCACACTGCAGCCTCTTTCCCACCTCGATCCAGTACACCAACCCTTCACAATTCCACGGCAAAGGGCAAAAAGAGGCCCCTTTTATTCAATAAAAGCAGTGTTTGATGCGAGTCAGGAGGTTTTACACCTCCACAGCCCGAGGGGAAGAGCTGAAGAGCAGCACACAGGAAATTACTTCCCGGCTCTGTTGTACCCAAACCTGAGATGACAATGAAAAATCCTAGAAAAACGTTGGTATTCCAGCCTCCTGCAGCCCTGCTCCAAGAGGGGGAAAACTACAGGTTTCTGCTCGACAGCATTACCTGGCCTTGTTCCCAATAGGCTGGTAATAAAAGAATAGGGATTTAACTAATAAATGCTGCAGTCCTGCCTCAGCAGAGCAGTAGGAAAGCAGGTGCTGCTGCATATCCAGGGTTTTCCAGGCACTTCCCAGCAGGGAAATGACAAATAGAGCCCAGGGCAGTGACCCAGCACCTCCTGCCTGGGGCAAGAACAGGGGGCACAGGGAAGGGACCAGCCCTTTCCAAAACACCTGTCCTGGAGAAAAGGAGAGGGGCAGGAAAGGGGATAAAAAGCATCCTGACAAAGTGTATTCTCTGCAGACTTTTATTAATAAAATAGACGATTTACAGCAGTATCAGTGGACAGTGTGCTTAGAGAAGCCTCGAGCTGGATATTGTGACAGCACAGGCAGGAGCTGGGTTTGGGGAGGAGAAATCAAACCTCAGATGACACATTACCAACAACCCCAAACCCCTGTCCCCAGCTAAGCCTTCAACCCTCCCAGCAGGCCCAGCTGAGGTCCCAGAGGAGGATGGGACTGGAGTATTGCTCTAGGTGAAGCCACCTGGTCTCTCTGTACCACCTTCATGTCCCCACAGCCTCTGGATCTGTGCTGAGAACCACCTCAGTGCATCCTTTGGGACAGGGACAGCTCAGGAGCAGCTGCCTCAGTGCCACGACCTCATCTTCCCAAACCACACCCTTCACAAAACAGGTGAACTTTGCAAAAACATCTCATCAGCTCTTCACCCTCCCGCTAAGGTAAGGAATAAACCTTGGCCCTGAGCCTGTAAACACCTGTACACATGATTAATGTGACTCAACAGATTGTTTCCTTAACCATTAGTAAGTCTGGTTGGAGTAAAATGAGTCACGTGCAGCAGGGCCCACGAGTTTATTCACCCTCTGGAAAAACAGCTGCTGTCCCTGGGGCAGGTCAGTTGTTTGTACAAGGCTGACAGGTGAGAAGAAAGGTCAAACCCTTACAGAGGCTCATGGTCAGGCATGCATGGTACAAGACAAATACTGTGTTGAAGAGAACCAGATTAATAAATATTAGAATTTTTACATTTTCAAACCACCGCACAAGGACTTAAGAGAAATTAAAAGGAGTGATTGCAAGAGTAGTTTTGTTGACAACCTCTAACCCAGCCAGAGTTTTACAGCAGAAACAGTATCTCAGCTGACCAAATCATAAAGGCATTATTTTAATAACTACCTCTAACTAAGCCACAGAAATAATTCAATATAGGCAGCTGAAAAGTGAAAATTCTCCCAGTCAAGGTAAGTTCACTACGACTTTAAATGTCACTGAATATTTCCAGGAGGGAGGAGCAAAACCTAAAAGCACAATTAGCAAAAACACCTGGAGGTAAAAACTCATGAGCCTGATAAAGCATCAGTATGTAGTTCATCTTTGGATAAGCCTGATGTGCTGAGGAGTTTGGATCTCTCACACCACTACAGACACTGATTTCATGCAGCTTCTACATCCACACCTTGGGATCGTTGCACCAGCGAACGTTTCTGGGAGTGCAGGAAGTTGGCAAAGCCAAGAAGCGACACTTGCATGGCTAAAACTACATTTCCACTCGGTTCTAGCAACAAAACACAGCCACTGGAGCAGCAGGAGGCAGAGCAGTCGTTCCCTGTGAACCACGGGGTGCTGGTGCCACAGAACATCCCACAGAACTGCCACACACGAGCTCGGACAACTTCTCACAAAGCCACGGGGGGACTCGGGGCTCCAAACAAGGCATTCAAGGTATTTTGTCCTGAAAACAAGGCATCAAAGAAAACCAGGGCGAAACCAAACGTTAAGACATCGGGCCCGTAACACAACGGATTTTGAAACCTGAAGGTTCTATTCCCGTTCTGATTTGAGCAACAGTTTGAAAAAAGAGCCTTCAAGGGACAACTGGAAGAGGAGGTGAGTGCTCAGCTCAAACAGCAGCTGGTGGTGCTGGGATGGAAGTGCTCACACACGGGCTGGTGGTGTCCTGGTCACTCAGGAGTGAATGCAGGTACCTGTGAAATCCCTCCCTCTCTTCATTCCCAGGAAAAAGAATTAATACTGGTTAAAATCATTACAAAAAACATCATTTTATTTTCATGCATCTAAGGTAAAACACAGAGTATTTGTATAAAGAGGTAGATTAAAAAAAAAAAAAAAAAGAAAACAGATTCTCCATTCTTTGTCACTTTTATTCAGTAGTTTTTTTTTTTTTTTTCCTTATTTTCTCTTTTTTTTTTTTTTGGTGCCAGACATGGCAAGGAGTGATTACAGTCAACTGTTTATTAAAACATTTGTTGCAACACAGACCCCCTTTACCACTGACCCCAAACGGACCCATTTTATGTGCTTTATTTTGTTTTTGTTTTTTTTTTTCTATACACCACCACCAAGGCGAGGTGGAGGGGGACGAGGGGGAAGGGGGGAGTCCAGGAGGCCAGAAGGAGGAGGAATGCTACAAGCCACAGCAAGAATGAGCTGTATTTAATAAAAAAAGGGGGCCACGAATGATACAGTAATGAGGTTACACAATTAAATCCCATAGCATGATTGAAGGCTTTCCCTGTGTCTGACGTCATCACAATGGAAGGCATAAAAAGTGGAGTAAACCGATGTTGATACAGTCCAGTCTAGTCCATTAGGCAAGATGGTGCAAGTAGTCATTTAAATTAAAAAGTGCCCTATCCTCACCTAAATGGCTAGCAGGCATGGAGACAACAGAGCCACAGAGCCTTCTCCATGGAGCTATAAAAGTGTGTTGTCATATGGCACGTTTTTAAACACTGGAAAGGGGTGCCATAATGGACCTCACTCGCTTTTCCTTACAGGTACAAATGCTAGAATTCAACTATTTCAACTATGCAGGAAGTGACTCTTCGGTTAGGAATGCCAACCCTAATTCAGCTTGTCTTGAAATATATACAAGTTGTTTGTGGTGGCCACGGCGATGATGTTCTCCTTGGGGTGCCAGGCCGTGTGCAGGATCTTCTTGTTGAAGTCCAAGCTGTCGACGCTGATCTCGTCCTTCTTCCTCTTGCCGCTGGCGCAGACCTTGCGCGGCTTCAGCACCGTGCGGGGCTTGTTGTTCTCCCGGGAGGCCTCCAGGGTGACGTCCCGCTTCGTGTTCCTGTCAAACATCCTGAAGAAGTTGTTGTAGGAGCCTGTCATGACAATGCTGCACGGGGGAGGGAGGGAGGAAGAAGGGAAAAGTCAGTGGGAATTCCTGCTTCCAGCGAGCCCGAGGGGCCCCGCTCGGATCAGGCCTTGGGACACGCGGGGCAGAGGAGGCACAGCCTCACCCACACCTGCTCCAGCCACAGGGGATGTTCATATATCATTTTATACAGATATTTTACAGTTATTTCACATATAATATATTGTTTTAATTTATTATATATCACACTATATATTATATGTTATATATATAAATTCCTGCTTTCATAGAGCCTGAGGGTCCCCACTCAAATCACACCTTGTTACACACGGGCAGAGGAGGCACAGCCTCACCCACACCTGCTCCAGCCACAGGGGATGTTCATATATCATTTTATACAGATATTTTACATTTATTTCACATATAAGATATTGTTTTAATTTATTATATATCACACTATATATTATACTATATATATTATACTATATATATTATATTTTATATATAGAAATTCCTGCTTTCATGGAGCCTGAGGGTCTCCACTCAAATCACACCTTGTTACACACATGGAAAGGAGGCACAGCCTCACCCACACCTGCTCCAGCCACAGGGAATGCTTAATATATAATTTAATATATATATTTTATTTCATTTATTATTTTATTATCCTACGTATCATATAATATATCATATAATTATGTTACATATAATATATAATATATAACATAAGTATATATAAAATTATATATAACTATAGTTATCTTACATTATATACTAATATATTGTTTTAATTTACTACATATTACACTATATATTATATTATATATCAAATATATATAGTATATATATTACACTATATATTATACTGTATATTATAAAATTATAATAAATATTTTATATATTTTATATATAGAAATTCCTGCTTTTATGGAGCCTGAGGGTCTCCACTCAAATCACACCTTGTTACACACGTGCAGAGGAGACACAGCCTCACCCCCACCTGCTCCAGCCACAGGGGATGTTTAATATATCAGTTAATATATATATTTTACATGTATTTCACATATTATTGTATTATTCCACATATCATATAATATACAAAATAAATATATTAAAATTATATATAACTATAATTATCTTACATTATATTTATATATTGTTTTAATTTATTATATATTACACTATATTTTATACTATATATTATATAATTGTAATCATTATTTTATATTATTTTACATTTTATATATAGAAATTCCTGCTTTCATGGAGCCTGAGGGTCCCCACTCAAATCACACCTTGTTACACACGTGCAGAGGAGACACAGCCTCACCCACACCTGCTCCAGCCACAGGGAATGTTTAATATATAATTTAATATATATATTTTATATTTATTTCATATATTATTTTATTATCCTACATATCATATAATATATCATATAATTATGTTATATATAACATATATAACATAAATATATATATAAAATTATATATAACTATAATTATCTTACATTATATACTAATATATTGTTTTAATTTATTATATATTATACTATATATTGTATAATTATAATAATTATTTTATATATTTTATATATAGAAATTCCTGCTTTCATTGAGCTTGAGGATCCCCATTTGGATCACACCTTGTTATACACATGGAAAGGAGGCACAGCCTCACCCACACCTGCTCCAGCCACAGGGAATGTCTTCATATATAATTCTTATATATATAATTTATATATATAAAATATTATTTTACCATTCTATATATTATGTATAATTAAAAATTATATATAACTATAAAATATTTTACATTCTATATATTTATATATTGCTTTAATTTTATTATACATTACACTATACATTATACTATATATTATATTATATATAATTATAATAATTACTTTATATATTTTATATTTTATATATAGAAATGTCTGCTTTTATGGAGCCTGAGGGTCCCCACTCAAATCACACCTTGTTACCCAAGTGGAAAGGAGGCACAGCCCCTCCCACACCTGCTACAGCCACAGGAATGTTTTAATATATAATGTATTACATAGATTTTATATTTTATACTCATTTTCATATATTATTGTGTATATTTTACATGTAATATAGATAATTTTTATTATATAGATTTTATACTTTACATTGATTTTTATATATTATTCTATATATACACTATATTATATATAATTTAAAAATTATATTAAAATCATCTATAACTCTATATAAATTAAAATAGTTTATATTATATATAAATTATATATTATATATAATGTATATATAGATTATAATTATATATAAATACATATTATAGGGTTTTGACAAGGCAGCTTAGAGGGGACACACACACCTGGATTCCCCACCAGGTCTGGGGCAGCTCCTTCCAGAGCTAATGCACTGCTCAAATCCACTGGAGGACTAAAACATTGTCCAGGCCAGTCCATGAATAAAAGCAGCTATTCAGGGTCATGCTTCACGTTGCCTGTTTTCAGAATAACCTGGGAAGAGCTGAAGTGGAAGAGAGAGCAGAACTGCACTTGCCTGTCCAAGCCGTTCCAGCAGCACTCGAACTTGTCGAAGATGCAATCGTTCTCATAGAGCGAGCACAGTTTACTCCTGAGGTATTCGTGCACCTGGGGAGAGCAGGACACAGCTGAGCCACTGCAGAACAAGCCCTGCAGTGCTCCAGGCTGGGCCAGAGGGGCTGGAGAGCAGCCAGGCAGGAAGGGAGCTGGGAGTGGGGATGGACAGGGAGCTGAACAGGAGCCAGAGTGTGCCCAGGGGGACAAGAAGGCCAATGGATCCTGGCCTGGCTCAGGAACAGTGTGGCCAACAGGTCCAAGGAAGTGATTCTTGCCCTGGACTCAGCGCTGGTGAGGCCACCCCTGGAGTGCTGTGTCCAGCTCTGGGCCCTCAGCTCAGGAAGGACATTGAGGGGCTGGAGCAGGTCCAGAGAAGAGCAACGAGGCTGGGGAAGGGACTGGAGCACAAGTGCTGTGAGGAGAGGCTGAGGGAGCTGGGGCTGTTCAGCCTGGAGAAGAGGAGGCTCAGGGGAGACCTCCTCACTCTCTGCAACTCCCTGACAGGAGGGGGGAGCCAGCTGGGGGTTGGTCTCTTTGCCCAGGCAACCATCAGCAAGACAAGAGGGCTCAGGCTTCAGCTGTGCCAGGGGAGGCTTAGGTTGGAGATTGGGAAGAATTTCTTTGCAGAGAGGGTGCTCAGCCCTTGGAATAGGCTGCCCAGGGAAGGGGGGGATTCTCCATCCCTGGAGGTTTTTAAGCAGAGCCTGGATGTGGCATCAGTGCCATGGGCTGGGAACCACAGCGGGGTTGGATCAAGGGTTGGACTTGATGATCTCTGAGGTCCCTTCCAACCCAGCTGATTCTGTGATTCTATGAACACACCAGGAAAACAACTGCCCAGGGACTGTGCCAAGAGCAAGGAAGGGCCTGGGACTGCTCCCGAGAGCTCTTTCTAACAAATGGAACAGCCCAGCACCTCTCAGGGGCAGCTCAAAACATTCTCTGCCAAGGAAATGTTTCACCTCCTGTTTCCTCCAGGAAATAAAGTCAACTGAAGGCCTGTCCTGGCCCCCACATTGCTGGAGATCCCCCTTCCACATTCCCACTGCGTGAGGGGGAGGCTTTCCCAGCCCCAGCCATGGGTTTGGGCTCTGCCATCGCCCTGTGAGAACCCAGATCCTCCAGCAGGAGCGTGGGACCCCCAAATCCCACGGATGCTCTGCCTGCACCTACAGACAAAAATGGAACTTTGCCACCCCAAGACCACCAGCAAGACTCAGCCTCTGAAGGTTTTCATTTCCAGCCTCCATGATCATCACCCAATACCTGGTATGTTTCCACAGGTCTGTTTTCCATATTTAAATCCCAGATCTTCACTGACAGATAATCTCTAGTCATCATATATCGACCACTATGGCTAAATTTGACATCAGATATGGAAGAGATGATTTCAGAGAAGAACGATCTGTTGCTAGGATCTTCTGGCTCTTCAAACACTGTGTAAAAACGAGACAGGCATTTCAAGAGTAAATTTGTGTCTCCTCAATTCAAGATACACCCAAATTAGATTAACGTTTTCTCAACAAGCTTTCCACACTGGGCTACTCCGTGTTATATAAAGTAGCTTTAAGGAGAAACCCCTATAATACAGTTGCCATACTCTGAAATTCATTTCACATATCAAGGTCAGGTTCTAAACAAGTGAATTACTTGCTAATATGTGAAATCTTCACTTATTTGTGCAAGATTTCCAGCATCAAGTGGTATTTGACTCTGAAGTCTGCAGTGTCTACACTGACTCCCCAGCTGAAGCTGCTACTCATCTTATTTGAGTGCTGTGTCCAGCTCTGGGCCCTCAGCTCAGGAAGGACATTGAGGGGCTGGAGCAGGGCCAGAGAAGAGCAACGAGGCTGGGGAAGGGACTGGAGCACAAGTGCTGTGAGGAGAGGCTGAGGGAGCTGGGGCTGTTCAGCCTGGAGAAGAGGAGGCTCAGGGGAGACCTCCTCACTCTCTGCAACTCCCTGACAGGAGGGGGGAGCCAGCTGGGGGTTGGTCTCTTTGCCCACCCAACCATCAGCAAGACAAGAGGGCTCGGGCTTCAGCTGTGCCAGGGGAGGGTTAGGTTGGAGATTAGGAAGAATTTCTTTGCAGAGAGGGTGCTCAGCCCTTGGAATGGGCTGCCCAGGGAAGGGGTGGATTCTCCATCCCTGGAGGTTTTTAAGGTGAGCCTGGATGTGGCATCAGTGCCATGGGCTGGGAACCACGGCGGGGTTGGATCAAGGGTTGGACTGGATGATCTCTGAGGTCCCTTCCAATCCAGCTGGTTCTGTGATTCTGTGATTCACTACTTTGGCCAAATATGAACCTAAATTTCAGATTTATTTAAATTTTGTACAGCACAGAAATCCAGTACGAACACACCCCCACCCTCCAGCGTTTAACATCTCACTGAACGCTAGGTCTGAGCCAACAGCCAGATGTCCCACTGCCCATGAGACACTGCAAAGGGGGGGACAACTCACACTTTGAGTGTCTGTCACAGAGAGCTGACGCCCTCATGTCGCAGAGGCGGATGGTGCCTTTACTGCTGCTGTACACGAAGGTGCTGCAGCTGTTGGGGTGGAACTCGGCGGCCGTGATCACCTCCGTCAGCTCCTCCATGTTGGCAGGCTTGATATCTACAATGTCTGCAGCACCCTGATAAGGAATCTGCTCTGCTCTGCACAGGGGATTTGGGATTTTTCAGCTTGAAATGTATTCAGCAAAGCTCTGCCGGGCCTGAGGAACTTGGTCATAAACCAGGTAAAAGTTAAAATCGATTTGCCTGGAAAGCAAAATGGTGACATCACATTCTCCATCAGTTTGAAGTTAATTCTTCTAACAGCAAAACCTCCTTCGTTTCTGCCCCACTGCAGCAGTAATTAGTTCTGTGCTATGGATTATCACCCAAGTTTTTAATATTTAATATGCTTAAATTCTAAGTACACTATTACATTATAGTTAAAAACATAGCACAGGTTGTCCAAAGAAGCTGTGGCTGCTCCATCCCTGGAAGTGTCCAGGGCCAGGCTGGAGCAACCTGGGCTAGTGGAAGGTGTCCCTGCCCATGGCAGGGGGTGGAACAAGGTGATCCCTAAGCTCCCTTCCAACTCAAACCATTCCATGATTTCCCTGTGCTCTCCAGAAGCCCTTACAATTACTAAGGAGAAATAACACTGACAAAACATGCCACACAAAACATTTCTCATGAAAGCAAATAAAATCCAACAGTTTCCTTGTTCCCATCCCACCAAACAATGGCAAAAGGATACTAAAACTCCTGTCTGTGATTTCTAGGTGCCACAGGTTGATCCGCAGGTCGTCTGCAGACAAATACGTTTCATAATCACTATTGATGGAGATGGAATTGATGTGATACGTGTGAGCATTGGCAAATATCCTCCGGGGACTGGCTTCCACCATGAGGTCCATGGGCCTGAACACTGGCACCTGCAACACACACAGCAAGGCAGGTGGGAGGGGTGAACACACCACCAACACCAGCACCTAAAATCACAGTCCTCTGACACACCGAGCTGGCTGAAATATCTCAAATATCAGCATTAAAATCACAGTCCTCTGACACACCGAGCTGGCTGAAATATCTCAAATATCAGCATTAAAATCACAGTCCTTCGACACACTGAGCTGGCTGAAATATCTCAAATATCAGCATTAAAATCACAGTCCTCTGACACACCGAGCTGGCTGAAATATCTCAAATATCAGCATTAAAATCACAGTCCTTCGACACACCGAGCTGGCTGAAATATCTCAAATATCAGCATTAAAATCACAGTCCTCTGACACACCGAGCTGGCTGAAATATCTCAAATATCAGCATTAAAATCACAGTCCTTCGACACACCGAGCTGGCTGAAATATCTCAAATATCAGCATTAAAATCACAGTCCTCTGACACACCGAGCTGGCTGAAATATCTCAAATATCAGCATTAAAATCACAGTCCTCTGACACACCGAGCTGGCTGAAATATCTCAAATATCAGCATTAAAATCACAGTCCTTCGACACACCGAGCTGGCTGAAATATCTCAAATATCAGCATTAAAATCACAGTCCTCTGACACACCGAGCTGGCTGAAATATCTCAAAAGCACCTCAGACTTAAATATTTCTGTGGTATCACAGAAAAATTAAGGATCTGATGGGGCAGTTACTCCCTGGTCTGTGCTGAGGGAGGGAGAGAGGAATGACCTGAATGTGGTCCTGAGTGAGCTACTCACCCGTAGTGTTGTAACTGTAGTAGGATCCCTATACCGTCCATCTTCCTCCTTTAAATTATAACCCTCTGGTCTTTTGTCCCTTTCACTGATTTTCCATAACTTTATTGTTTTATCTGAAATGAAAACAGCCACAGTTTCAAAATGGGAGCTGTGGCAGAGACACCAGTTGTCAGCGCTGATGCCTTCGAACAAGACAAGGCCGCCCACGAGCACCAAAAAAGACAAAAATGCTGCTTGGGGAAAACAAGGCAAGAGAAAAAGCATTAAAAAACCTCCTCCACGGTTTGTTCTTTTTATAAAAGAAGTTGGAGCCAAGTTTCAGTTAGGACAGGGATTGTCATGAATAATGTAAGCTCTGGCACAGGGACTCACACCCATGAAGGTGCTGAGCGCTGCTGGGTGAAGGCCCTGGGCTATAAAGCAACCAAATCCCAAATCCCCCACCCCGTGCCCAGGGAAGCCAGAAGAGCCACAACTCCAGATACTTGCATTTAAACCCAGCTTGATTCCAGCCTTTGGGCAGTGGAGAGGGTTAGACCCAATCCTAACAGCAAACCTATGTAATAACACACGACCACGACAAATGAAGTCACAACTTACCATTTGTAGACAATAAAAACTGAGCAGCATTTTTCTGGGGTAACCACCTAATTTTGTTGATCTTCTCTTCAATTTCTAAACTTTTCAAGTAGTCAAACTCTGGTTCATGGCTTTGAAAGGTACTGTAAACATTGTATTCTCCCCTACTGTGAGACTGGGTTTTGTTCTAAAAAGAGAATTAAATGATCAAGTTACATATGCAATGGACAGAATATGCTTTGCAAGGCTGGTTTATTTTAACAAGTCTGTAGAATAGACAAATACAGGATTATCTCTCTTGCAAGAACGTGGTTAGAGTTTCTACTATTTTGACTAAGAAAACATCAGAGAAGAAACAGTTATTGCAGCAACTTGTGATTCCTAAAGTTCCCAGAAATTCCCCTGGGCCATGTGAATATCCAGCAAGTTCTCATATTAATTCCAAGAAGCTGAATATAAAAACTGCTTTGCCTAAACATTTTCTTTAAAAAACAAACAAACAAAAATCCTCATCATTCTCTCACCTTTAATTTTTCCACCTTTGGTTTTTTAGGGAGAATATTCCTTCCCCTACTACCCAGACACACATATGGCAGATCTACTCAGTGAGTACGTTCCAGCTCTCCAGGCACATTATGGAAATCCCACATGTCACCTCTAAATTTGTACCAGCAGCTCCACTATCCTGGTTTATAATCCCCACGTTCCCTGAGAGCTTCTAAACTGCTTAAGAAGCTTTTTTTCTTCCTCATTCTAGAAGGGGAAAAAAAACCAACCTTAACACCTCTGCTGAATACATCTCTGACACTGGAGTCACCCCTGGAAGGTGGAAATGCTTGGAAAACTGAAACCCACCCGGATTTGCATGATCCCCTCTCCAAAAGCTGTGGTTTAGGTTGCACTGCATGGACTGAACCTTCAAGTCCCTGCCATGGATGATGGAAAACTGGAGCCATTTGTGCCCCAGCGCTCCCCAGGGACACCTGAGCTGGGCTCAAGATGAATTCAGTGATTTATTCCTGTCCCACCCACTGCAGGGATTGCACCATCAGATGCCTTTGCTGTGATATCTCCTCTTGACTGGGGACTTTGCTCCTTCCTCCTCCTGTGTCTCACGTCCTCTGCTCCTTTCATCCCTCAGGACCTCCCCCAAACACACATCTGTCACATTCCTCCCATCGTTTTCTGCTGCTTCATCCCCTCACACTGAGAGCTGTCAGGAATTCTGACACTTCAAAATAAGCTGAGGGGGGAAGGGAAAAAGTGGACAAAATGCTTCGAAATCAAATTTGGCACTGGAATTCTGTACCACACCTCTCCCTTCCAGGCTTTCCCACCCTGGAGAACGGAAGGGACTTTGTTCCAAGTCTCAGTTAGAACTAACAAGTGGAGCTGGGTCGCTGCAGGGAAAGGAAATCCATTGTGCTGTAGGAAATGCCTTAGGAAATTCAGGCAACTTTCCTTCAATTCCATGCTTACCATAATGATGGAGGCTTAAACAGTCTGTGTGTGTATGCTAGTAAAACTCCACAGGAGCAGAGTAATACCTAAAGCCAATAATATATGAAATCCATCCTGGGGAGAAAAGCAAAATCTAAAAACTATCTCATGGGGCTCAAAGCAAAAAAAAAAAAATCAATCAAACCAAGGAGAGGTGCTGGCCCCAGTGCCTGATGTTAAAATGCAGTTGAGGTAATTACAGGCTGCCCACACAAATTCCTGCCCAGTTTCTGTGAGATCCACACTCATTTCCTGCCTGGTGCTGCTCTGATGTCACTGCCTGCCACATTCCAGCCCGGAGGTGGCACCACTTTTGGCAGTGGGTAAAGTCCCACAGGTTTGTACAGCTCTGTGCTCTGTTAAGTGTTGCAGGTGTGGCCTGCAAAGCTCTGGAATGCAGCAGCACAGAAGGGGGCACAGAAATCCAAGTTAAATACTCGTATTTTAGGTACTTTCACACATAAAACCTGCTCCAGACAGCTGTGTGTATGGCAGAACTAACTACCAAGTCCTCGCTGTCCGTTCCCTAAAAGTCCAGCAGTCAAATTATGCCAAAAATAATCCTGTGCAACTTAATGTGCCAGCCCAGGGGGTTCTTCCCACAGCTGGATCCCAGATCAGAAGGATTTACACACCAAAAAACAAGGAGTGCCTCAAGCACAGCTCACGGGAACAGGCAATGAGCTCTGAGTTACATTAAAGCACCCTTACAGGAATCAAGGTAAAACCCAAAAGAGTTGAAAAATAATTAAAAAACAATAGAAAGAAAACAACAAAAAGCCACCAAACACCTCAGGAATTGGTGCCAGAGGAGCTGGGCAGGGCAGGGCAGCCCCCACTAGATGTCAGCACTGACCGAGGGGATTTACCGGGACAGGGAAGGTGCCATTCCCACGTGCCGGCACAGAGCAACTTGGGCTGGGAATTCCTGCGGTTTGGGATTTTTGGGATTGAATTTGAATGAAACACTAAGGAAAAAGCAACAGCCTGACGTTTCTGGGCAGGGAGGTGACATCTCCCTGGAATATCCTGGATTATCCTCTCCCTGGAATACATTCTAAGCAAAACAACTTCCAACCTCAGCCTTAGTTTAAAAAAAAATCAGGCACTCCAGCTCATAGCTTCCCACCTCCAACATGGGATTAGAGCCCAAAGACCAAAGGAACAAGGGTTAAATGAGAAGATCCCTTTGCTGTTATGGTTGTGTGATTTTACCTGACTGATATCAGAATGGAAAAGGACATCTGAGGTCACAGGCACACATTTGCTTAAGGGTTACTTTTAATTTCCCCAGCTCCAGGGAAATCTGAAATCATCATCCCAGCCAGGCAGAGTCATTGGAAGAACCAACTTCAGCTCCCTCAAGGCCTTTCCTGTCCTACCCCCACTTTCTGCTTTTCACTTCAAACATTCTTTAGACCACATTAAGAGTGCATAAAATAATTCCTATCGGTGTCACAAAGTTCTCATTAATTTCTTTACTCTTAAATGGCATTATTTTTATCACTCCTAACACAGACATTCACTTTGTCTTACAGTTTTTTTATAAAAGCATGCTCCCTTTCCTTAAAAAGGGAATGGATAAGAACAGAACATTTAATATGGTGTAATTAGACAGACTCACCTCCTGCTCCTGCTGAAAGATGACAACTCTCCCTCCCTTGTCTCCTGTTGCTAACAACTCTCCAGAATGGTTAAATTCTACTGTAGAAATTATATCAGCTGCAGAAAAACAGAAATAACCCCCCCCAGTTCATAATTGTTCTCATTACCAAGTGACCAAGAAAACTATGATAAGTGTAAAAGAAAATCCATACTTTGATTTAAGGATATTTGTATCATAAAATGCAAATAATTTCTTTTAAAATACAGCAGTCATTTTTTAAACTTCACATTTGAAAAGCAGTTAAGAGTTCACCATGCCAGAGTTAAAGGCTCACTGTTCTGCATTGCTTGGTTTTTAAAGGTTTTATATCTTGTTATATTTTCTGCTATGACTCTACTTCAGCTGTACCAGCACAGAAAAATTGTGTACATAAATATTCCTACCTTTATCTTCCCAGTTATTCCTGATAGAGGATTTAAATACAATCATTACCCACATGAGCTTAAAGCATCTTTTTTTTTTTTTAAGGATTCTGTACACATTTGACAACTTAAGGGCAAAAGGTATCAGGGTAGAGAAGTTCAGACATCAGTGCCCAAGGAATGCAAGGAACAAACAGGTACAGAAAATCAGGAAATAAACTCATCAGTCTCTGAAAAATTTAAGTATTTCTTCTGGATGAGGAAGGTTTGCATGACCACGAGTATTTTTATCAGTGCTAAAATTAAATAGTGATATACACAGACAAGAAGAGCAATCCCTAGTATCAAAGTGAGCTGCTCACACAGCAAAAAGGACAAGTTACAACCACAATTCCCATTTCCAGGTGCACACCTTGCCCCTCGTACTCTCCAATACAGAATCAGAAGCCAAACCATTTTTCAAACACTAGAATTGCAACACAACGACATAAACCTCATTTCCTGCAGGAGAAAGTACCTGAGAGTTTTTCCACACACAAAAGTCTTCAGGGGACTTTACTCCCACAGCAGTCAAACGGGGATAAACAGTATTTCCTACAGGGTGGTTTCCTTATTCTCCATCTCAGAACATTTCATTCACAGCATTTTAGAGTTACAAAAGGTTGGTATCTGCTCGACTTGGAGCTAAAGCACAGCTCCTCTGTGCCCTGTTATGTCCCATTAAAGCTTAAACTGCCCCATCCACCCCCTGCCGTGGTTATCTGCTCAAAAACACGGATTTAAACTCCCCAAGAACACGGAGTTAAGGATAAAAACATGCTGTCACCTTGCACACAGATAAACCAGGGTCAAGATCTCACACAGAAAAACTGGGATTTGGGGGCACATCCTTTCCCCCCTGGAAGGCAGTGGTTACCTCAGCCAGCCCTTCCTTTTTGTCATGTATTTGTGCCCCAGATGAAGTGATTTCCCTCCCATCTGTGAGGCTGCAAAGCACTCAGCTGAAGAGCTGCCATTAAATATGGACCTTTCACAGGTGAAAGGGGCATAAAGAATTAATCAAAGCCAGCAAAAAGAGTGAAGTGCAAACCAAAAAATCTCATTTAGACTATGCCCCACAATGCAAACCACATCACTGATGGGAAGAGACCTTAAGGAAGTTATCAATTAATTGGAGAAGAACAAGGCAACTGAGCTGTCAGCAGTGAGAAGTACACAGAATAATTACCACTGTGAAAAACACAGACACTGAACAGGCTATGACAGTCTTGGTAAGATGATACAGCAAGTTATCAACAGATCCAATGTGTCCATGGGAGAAAAGAGCAAAGGGAAAATTGCCTTAAAAATCTTATATATCTATCTAGGAATAGATGGATAAATTCATCCTTGCACTTATTTGGTGAAAGTTTCACAAAGTCAAAAGTCTTATAATTGGAACAGGCAGGAACAACAGCCACAAAAGCCTTAAATTAAGGATGAAATCTCCATTTTCTTAGGTCTAGTCATATATGTTCTGTATTTACTAATAATACAAGTCTCATATATAGCAGTTATTTGTAGTTATCCCAGCCATTAATGCCTTTTACATTTATTTTAACTTTCAGGATCATCCAAGCTTTCCCCCAGTGACCTCCAAGTTACAGGTCCTGCTCTGTCACAGACTCAACTGCACAAATGAATTTTCAGCATCTCCAAAGAGTCCAACAGGTTCAGTCAGTGGTGCCAAGGTCCTGGAAAACTCTCCAGTGCCTGATGGACACCCTGCAGATCATTCCAAGTACTTGGATCAGTTTTAAATTAAAGACAAAACACATTCCTTAGCAGCAATTGCAATGGAAAAATATTAATTAGTTTTTAAACTCAAATCAATAAATCCCATGTGAGCAATCCTGGATTGTTCCCTTTCCAAAACGTCCTAAGGAAGTGACAGAAAACATGTTGGAGCATTCCCAGAGCAGGGCTGAGATGCTGATTTCACACAGGAATCAGCACTGGAGAGCAAAACAACCAGTGGTACCTCCAAACCCAGTAACTCCCCCTTTGGAATACCACATTCCCATACCTTGGCCAGAGACAGAGCTGGACATCAGGGCACTGGTGATGAGCTGGGAGGGTTTAATGGTGTTGGAGAACTGACAGGGGAAGCATTTCATGTTCCACAGGGCACTGATTCGCCTGGGGAGTCTCATCTCTGTTAACATTCTCCTTGCCAAAAGAAAAAATCAGTCTTATCCTTCTCTTTTCCAGTGGTAATTGTAATTCCTGTAGGATTATTTCAGTCCTGCAGCACCACGACAGCAAAGAAGCATCCCCAGCCTTGCTGCTGCCTCCTCCCTGTGTCCATCCCCAGCCTTGCTGCTGCCTCCTCCCTGTGTCCATCCCCAGCCTTGCTGCTGCCTCCTCCCTGTGTCCATCCCCAGCCCTGCTGCCTCCTCCCTGTGTCCATCCCCAGCCTTGCTGCTGCCTCCTCCCTGTGTCCATCCCCAGCCCTGCTGCCTCCTCCCTGTGTCCATCCCCAGCCCTGCTGCCTCCTCCCTGTGTCCATCCCCAGCCCTGCTGCCTCCTCCCTGTGTCCATCCCCAGCCCTGCTGCCTCCTCCCTGTGTCCATGCTGTTTGTGTTCCAGCCTCCAAGTGGGAGCTGCAAACACAGAGCTGCTGAGTGATCCTAACCCACCCCTTCTCCTAACCCATCCCTTCTCCTAACCCATCCCTTCTCCTAACCCATCCCTTCTCCTAACCCATCCCTTCTCCTAACCCATCCCTTCTCCTAACCCATCCCTTCTCCTAACCCATCCCTTCCCAACACTGCTGAGTGCTCCCAACCCATCCCTTCCTAACCCATCCCTTCCCAATGCTGCAAAGTGATCCTAACCCATCCCTTCCCATGCTGAGTGCTCCTAATCCATCCCTTCCCAATACTGCTGAGTGCTCCTAACCCATCCCTTCCCAACTAAGTGATCCTAACCCATCCCTTCCCAACTAAGTGATCCTAACCCATCCCTTCCCAACTAAGTGATCCTAACCAACCCCTTCCCAAACAAGTGCTCCTAAACCACCCCTTCCCAAACAAGTGCTCCTAACCCATCCCTTCCCAACTAAGTGATCCTAACCCACCCCTTCCTAACTAAGTGATCCTAACCCATCCCTTCCCAACTAAGTGCTCCTAACCCATCCCTTCCCAACTAAGTGATCTTAACCCATCCCTTCCCAACTAAGTGATCTTAACCCACCCCTTCCCAACTAAGTGATCCTAACCCATCCCTTCCCAACTAAGTGCTCCTAACCCATCCCTTCCCAACTAAGTGCTCCTAACCCATCCCTTCCCAACTAAGTGATCCTAACCCATCCCTTCCCAGCTAAGTGCTCCCAACCCATCCCTTCCCAACTAAGTGATCCTAACCCATCCCTTCCCAAACAAGTGATCCTAACCCATCCCTTCCCAAACAAGTGATCCTAACCCATCCCTTCCCAAACAAGTGATCCTAACCCACCCCTTCCCAGCTAAGTGCTCCCAACCCATCCCTTCCCACTGCCCAGAGTGCAGGGGATGGATATCTAAGGGAGAAGCAGATCTCCAGTGCCCACTGTCACCACCCCGTGGCCCCTGCAAACGTGGGGCATTCATTTCAGTGCCCTTTTTCCCCAGCAGCAGCACGGGAGATAAAGAGCCATTAACAAGCCCTTCTCTGATGCCACCCCCCTCCTGGGACACGGTGACACAGCCCCATGTGCTGTCACACTGCCACAGCTCCCCCTGCCCTGCACTGGCTCTCTGCTCCCCTCCAGCACCTCCAGACACTTTGCACACCAAGATGTCCCCGTGACACTGTGAGTGCAGAGGTTTTAAAGCACCACGGGGCAGCAGCAAACAGACAAAATTAAGGTTATGATTGTGGCAGAAACAAAAACCAGGACAGAAATGGGTATCTCCATTCCTGCAGTGCACCTGCACCAAATTTCTCCCTCTTGCATCACTTGGGGGTTACTACAGCACTTACAAATTCTTCTTTGCACAGATCTATACATTTGGCCTTTAGTCCCACATAAATATCCCTTTATAGCACTTATTGTTGTAGAAACACTTCTGAGACTACTAAATACTTCCAAATGGCTTTCAGTGACCTGAAAGCAAATGGGTGGCGGGGTGGGAATCACCTGCACAACCTGAAATCCATTTATGAGGGAAAATGTTTTGCAGCAGGATGAGCAGAACACTATGAAAACACAGAGCTACCACACAGCTGTACCCTGAGCTCAAAGAAATGAAACTCTACAGCCAAATCAAGCCTCTGATCCCCAAAATCTCAAACTGCCAAGAGAGGCTTTGGTGCCTGAGCCATCAGCACATGGAGACAGGGCAGAATCTGATTTCCCTGGAGTCATCCAAAGCTCCTGACAGCCCTCCCAGGCACAGCAGCTACAACCCAGTGAAGGTTTCTTTTCCTTCTGCACATCATCTGTATTTTCCCAACCTGCTCTAAGCTTTTTATGTATCCTTTCAACGAGACATCTTCACTTTTGAAGTGCTCCAACAAAAATCAGACCCACCAGCAAGGATCAGACACTTCACTGGATTCAAGCACGACTGGATTTGTCCATGGCAGACCCAGAGGCAGGAATCTGAGGAACCAAAGGAACTAAAACAAGGGGACAGGGAAAGGGAAGGGGGAAAGACACTTCTCTCAAAGCTTAAGTAAGGCCCTGAGGCCACTGAGCCAGTACAGTGGGAAGGTGACCAGTTCAAATGAAGAAAAAGTAGATTATACTGTTCAAAGACAGAGGAATAAAGGAATCCAACAGGAATAAAGGAATCCAACAGGAATAAAGGAATCCAACAGGAATAAAGGAATCCAACAGGAATAAAGGAATCCAACAGGAATAAAGGAACCCAACAGGAATAAAGGAATCCAACAGGAATAAAGGAATCCAACAGGAATAAAGGAATCCAACAGGAATAAAGGAATCCAACAGGAATAAAGGAATCCAACAGGAATAAAGGAATCCAACAGGAATAAAGGAATCCAACAGGAATAAAGGAATCCAACAGGAATAAAGGAATCCAACAGGAATAAAGGAACCCAACAGGAATAAAGGAATCCAACAGGAATAAAGGAACCCAACAGATCTCCAATGCCTTTTCCCCTGTTAAAAACCATGTTTGAAACAAGAAGAGCTCAGGGACAGGTATTCAGTGACCTCCCCCACTCCCCAGTGAGTGCAGAACCAGAACCACACATGCACTGGTACCAGCAAGATCCCTAAATATCACAGCAAGGGTTGGGCTGAAGTTTTATTCCATGGAAGAAGGGAATAAAACAGCTCCATCAATCCAAACAATACTGTAATCCAATGACTTGGTTCCAGAAGGCCCATCACAAACCTGAAAAGCAATTCTGTATTAAATTTGTTTCCAATAATAGAATAAAAGGGATTTTATTAGTAGAGAAGAGGCTATCTATTTTAATGTACCATGAACTTTATATAAACTCTGCTTATAAAACATGCTTGGTAGGCAAAACATGTCACCTACTCTCCAGCAGAGAGTCAATCATGGCAGGAACAAAGAGAGTCTTTATTCCACCAGACCTAAAAGGTTTCTGTGCAAGTTTTGGGACTCATGTTGATCTGCTGCCTAAGCAGAGAGCAAGTAAATCAGTGTTTACACAAGTGGAGCAAACTCCTGATGTTTCCAAGGATTGAACAAAGAATTGTAGTATTTAAAAAGCATTTTAGGACTTCTTTCATTGTTTATACACCTTCCCAGTGGCTCAAAATACCATTTCTGGAATTTTCCAAAGGAGCAACTCCAATCTCATCCATAATGTAGAAGTTACTTAGTTGGGATGGTAATTCTGTCCTGAAAACACAATTTACTGAGATGCAGAGCCCACTTCCTCAGTTTGCCAGCTTTAAGGGTAGAAGAAGCTATTTTGATCCAACTAAACATGGACTGATCATTCCAAGGATACTTCAGAAACTGTATCCAACGGGAAACACTAAGAAACCCACTTTTAGGATTACTGTTAAAATCTAAGGCAGCTCAAAAAGCCTCAGAGTGAGGAAGCAGCACAGGAATGGATGAATTCAAAGCACAATAGCTGAGCATAGCTGAGCCATTCCTCCTAGATTGTCTCCAAAGAGAACAAGAGATCTCTCCAGGAGAATTTGCACACCTTAAGTGCCTGGAAATCACTTGTGGATTGTTCCTTTCCAATCCAGGGTGAAGCAAAACCTCCCTGCTTCAGGCTACTGAACAGATGCAGTTTCCAAAAACTCCAGGTCAAGTCACAGCTAATGACAGAAAATTGTGACTTTTGGTTGGACTTTCTTGTTTCCAGTAGTGATTTTGTTGTGGAGCTACATGCTTCATTGTTGGGGAAAAAAAAATACAACGAAAAACACTGGAGAGAAAACAAAAGCTCTTCCAAGGCTTCAAATATTTGAAGCAGCTACACAATGCACTGAGTCATCCCACCAGCACCCCATTGTTTGGGATTTGCATTTACTACATTTATCAGGAGCCCTGATATATTGTGTATTAATCTCTGAAGGTAGATAGTGAAGTGTTAATCTCCAAGTGAACAGGAAGGCTGTTTAAATAAGATAAAGGAAGAGTGACCACAAGTGTGATGCAGAGAAGAGCTGCCAGCCCAGGGTACCACAAGTGCACACTCCTGGGGAGGAGCAGGACAGCCAAAGGGCAGCCACTGCTCAGTGCTGATGGCATAGAAGAAAGCACCCTCTGCATTCCAGCCTCATCCCTAATTTATGTATGTGGAGAGGGGGAAGGGAACACCAGGACTGTGTGCTTCAAAGTTGCCATGACTGGTTTTACTATTGAGTTCATTTCCCTTCTCTTCATTCACTTGCAAGAGCGATTCCCTGCATTCATTCCCATTCCCTGCATTCATTCCAGCTCCCTGAAGTGACCAGGCAACAAATCCAAAGGCAGCTGGGAGAAGGCATTCCTACTGTTCAATCTACTGCTCAAGAGTCCTTCCAGAAGGCCTTTAAATAGATCTCTTCTCTACCAGGCACGGCATTAAAAATATATGAATTTCTTACAAATATGGGGACGGGAAGAAACACACAGAAATACAGAAGAAAGAAAGAGGTTCTTACCCTTGGGGCAAAAATCCTCCCTCCTGTGCTGGGAGGCTTTGCCAGAGCCAGCTGGCTGCTTGTTCTCTCCCAGGTCCCAGCCCTGGAATTGTGCTGCAGAGCTGCCCTCCTTAGCAGGGAGGGGAATTTGTGTGCTGGCCAAGGCTGTGCTCAGAGCTGCTGGCCCTGCCAGGGGCAGAGCACAAACACAGGGGAGTCCAGGCTGCAGCTCCAGCACACAGGAATTAGGCTGGGTCTGTTGGGGAGCCCAGGCTGCAGCTCCAGCAGACAGGAATTAGGCTGGGCCTGTTGAGGAGCCCAGGCTGCAGCTCCAGCAGGCAGGAATTAGGCTGGGCCTGTTGGGGAGCCCAGGCTGCAGCTCCAGCAGGCAGGAATTAGGCTGGGCCTGTTGGGGAGCCCAGGCTGCAGCTCCAGCAGACAGGAATTAGGCTGGGCCTGTTGGGGAGCCCAGGCTGCAGCTTCAGCAGACAGGAATTAGGCTGGGTTTGTGGGGGAGCCCAGGCTGCAGCTGCAGCACACAGGAATTAGGCTGGGCCTGTTGGTCTCTGCGAATCCAGGAGCTCTACAGAGAGGGAGGAAGGTTTACAGACATTCCCTGGCCTGCTCGTTCATTCCAAGAGCTCCAGGCCCTGGGATGCTGGAAGTGAAAAACACTCAGTCATGATACACTGTCACTGAGCTGGAAGCAGCTGCTGCTGTTTGGTGAAGATGCTCTTCAGGGTTGGGACTCTCCCAGCCCTGTTTCATCCCTGTCTCTGTGTGACATACAGACAGCACTCTCCAAACACATAGACCTTCACACCTCAAATTCACTGCATCAGTTCCTCACCCAAATAACCAAACAGAAACACTGCCAAGCAGGTCTAACCCCCCCTGCTTTCCCTCTACTTCCTGCACTTCTCTATATTCCCATTTCTGTTCTTTTATTTAATTTCTTCTCCTTGCTCCAACTTTGCCAACCTTTGAGAAAAGATATCGCTGGGCAAGTTCTAGTTCAACTTTGGACTTGGAAGCCAGAGTGATTTACTTATCATTATTATTATTTTATTTTTAACTTTTTATTTAGCTCCCTAAAATGAAAGTTGGACAATTCTTAATTAAGCTTTTCCTGTCACTTCCTAGGCCACATTAACATGCCTCCCTTGCTCCCAGGTAAGCAAGGAGGGAACTCCTCCATGGCCAAGCAAGGCTCAGAGTATCCTCAAGTGCCACATCCTTCTGAGATCACTCTTTGTGCTGTCACATCCATGCATTAGCAATGACAGCAAGACCACTCTGTTATCAACAGCCTTCAGAAGCAGGAGCTGGAATTCAGTCACTTTTTTGTAGTGGAAGGAGGAACTGGAGCCAAGGGAAAGAACCAGCGCTCCAAGACAACTATTCCATAGGATTTACAAGTATTAGGATGGCTTAGAACTTACAGATGCATTTATAACACGTTCTTAGATGGTTTAGAGATAATGCAACTTAATACTAAAGTTCAAAACAATGTTATTTAGTGGGTTTGCAAATTCACCCAAATCACTTTTTGTTAAAGCCTCCTGACTTCCTAGAAAACAAGAGCAAACTTCCATCCCCTCCCACTGCAATAACAGCCACACCAGCCTGAAATCCTGTTGCCATCAGTTTTATGCAATAAGGCTGGTAATGCTCCTAAATAGCTTTACTGGGCTCAATGCTCAGAGCAGGATCCAACTCCAAATCCACCTGCCCTACGCAGCAAAGCTGCTCCTGCCTGCAAAGCCCCAGGGAGAAGGTGGAACTGCAGAGAACAGGATTAGCACAGAAGTGACTCTCAAAACCTTTGGAGGTTGGGATAGTAACAAATCCAAAGTATTTTACAAGGTGATAGTAAAGAAGAGAACGGAATCCCCATCTGTGAAAAGCTCTCATCTGGAACAGCAGCTCCTCCAGCATCCAGAAATCTTTACGGGATCTCAAGTTAACTGTGTTATCAAAGCAACTTCCTCATTTAAACAAAGAACGTATAAACATATAAAATAGAAACCCAGAACATATATTAAACATATAAACAATTCATAGAAAGCACAATCTAGGTTCAGTATTACTATCTAAATTGTACAGGGAGTAGCACACTGTGACTCCTGTTTGGCAAACAACTGCTGGACATCGCTGGGCAGCTGCTTCAACATCTCCACTCAGGTCATGTTCCCATCACCAAATTCATCATTATTTCCCTCCATGGTCCCTTTCTGGACCAATAAACAAGTGTGCAAGAACAGCAATTCTCAGAAGTAGCAGAAATCAGTGGAGGGAACACTCTTTTGACACATTTGACACTGCCACCACCTCAAACTCCTGGGAGTGATCCCCAGCACATCTCAGTTCTGTTAAGCAACTTGTGTTTTGCTACCAGAGTTCACCAGGGCTGAACTGAGGGCATTAGATGCACACATCTGCTGGGGGAAGCAAGGAATATGCTCAGGAGCAACCCCATCTCCACCAGCACAGTTGTATTTGCACAAAGCTGCCGAGCCCACAACCAAAAAGCCAAATAACTGCATTTCTGTCTGTATGCACAGGCTCCACCAGCTCCCACTTACAACAGCTCCCTAAACAAGGCCAGGACTGGGCTCTGTGGAACAGAAAGGAAATGGATTTAAACCACAGACCACTGGCTTCCTGCCTCCTCTATAGTAGGAAGCTCAGTCTCCAGCACACAGGCCTGGGAGCCACCTGTGGTGGCCGAGGGAAGCAGAGATGACAAAGAGAAGCAGGCAGAGCCCTCTGCAAACAGATGTCAGACACTGAACTGGGCTGTGCTTCCCCCAGCAAACTGCCCTCAAGTTTGAGCTTTGTGTAAAGAAAGCATTCACACTGACAGACAGTGTGAGCTTGGAGAAGGAACTTGCACATCTTACACTGCTTTGACCCTGATCCACCCTGCAATACCTGTTACCACAATTATTGGACCCCACTGCAGGTTTTATTCCCGCTCACCAAGCCTGGCACTGCATCCTGTAACTCTTTTTATGCCAACTTCATTGTAAACCTACAGAAAAACCCCACGGGGCCAGGATGAGTTAGATGGGAACACTCCTGAACTGGCCCCTTGAAACCACTTCATCTGACGAGACAATGACACAGTTCTGGGGGTTTTAACCCTGAATAACTTATTTATAAGTGTTTCCAAAACTACTGTGAAAAATCCCCTCATGTTAAACTCATAACAACAGCAGACAGAAGAATGTTCTCTCTATACAAACAAATGCAAAGCTGTTTGGTTTCTGGATAGAAACCATTAACCCTCCTCACCCTGATTAATTACTTTCTATTTTTAAACCTTAAGACAAGACATTACTGCGGTTCCTTTCGGAACACATGCACAGGAAACCAGCAGGCAAATTCCCTTCTTCTACCAGGTGAAAGAGAATAAATGGAATGAATTTAGTTCACAAGAAGCTGCAAACCAGAGTTCCCAGTACCTGCCCTGCCCTTAAGCTGGACATGATCTAGTTGGGAGAACAGAGGACGGTGCAGGGGTGCAGGAAGTCTGAGCACATTCCGAGAAGCAGGAGAATAAACACAAAGAGCAGGTACAAACAGCCCAAGAAACTCCTGCTGACTGGGCTGCCCACACCCAGGCACTGCATATTTAACTAGCAAAGCTTAACTTGGCTCCAGCATCAGGTGATGTAAAAAATGGAACACACTGGAACCAGCTGTGGCCTTTGGTGCAGCTTCCAAACCCTCAGGATCTGCCTCCACCTCGTACTACACCAGGACCTGGGAGGGTGTATTTTACACAAACACCTCAGCTCATCCATCCTATGATCCTTCCCATCCTGGAATTGAAAGAGGTGGGGGGTGTCTGTGTGTCTGAAGCTCCTTCCAGCCCTCCCCAGCTCCAGGAGGCTGCCACTATCCCAGGAATTCCACGTGCAAATACCCCAAACTCAGCCTGCAAATACCTCAAACTCAATAACAGGGGATCATTTAATCCCTGACAAGAGTTCCCTCGAGTCTCCAGAGGCATCCTCTGCCTCCAAACCACAAACAGCACTGTCACAGTGCTTGGAGACACCACTCAGTTATTTTATTTTATCCAAACAGTTTCTGGGCTTTGCAACAGGCCTTGAAGTTTTCACTTGAGGAACAAACCGGATTAGGAAAGCAACAACTAAGTCAAATCCCCCTTTTTAAAATCTTCATTACCCAGGGTTAGAGAGTTTTCCCCCTGAAGAATACTGGAAATAATCTATTCAAACAAATGGGATTCCACCTGGCTTTATTAGTACTGCAAACATGTTTATAAAGACTAATAGAGATGCACAAATACACAGGGGGCGTTTTACCAGGGACAAAAAGCAAATGATGAGCATTTAGTTCCCATCTCTTAATACACGTGCTTCCCAAACCCAAATATTCCTTAAAATATGACAGGAAGTGCCTATTTGCTTTTCCTGGTCACACTAATTCAGGTCTATTGTTGGCTGAAACAAAGGTCTTTCAACCTGCATCACCCGTTCCCAGGACATTTGACACCAGTTTATTAATATCATAAACACAAGAGGCCTGAGTGGCAGAAATCCAGCCCCAGCCCTGGTGCCCAGCTTGAATAACCTCAGAGAGGAGGGTGAATCTCTCACAGTTGTGGAACCACAACATTTATCCACAATTAGGAAGGAGCAGTTAAAGTCACAACTTCTCCCTGAGCCTGTTCTCTGCAGCTACTGCAATATTATGGAACAATAATAAGTTTTTCTAAAATAAGTTTAATCTGTCCCCAGGCCTTTCCTCCTCCTCCCTCCAACCAGAATTGTTCTGCTTTTAAAAAAGAAAAGCAATCAACAGCAAATCCAGCATTTTTCAGTGCTGGCCAGCTGCTGGATGTCAAAGCCACCAGAGGGGTTTTTTTTCTGAACATCACAAAATTCAGCTGCTGAGAGATTCCAGCCTCTGAAGCTTAAATCTATTTTCAGGTGGGGAAGAGGAAAAGAAGAGTGGCCTCCTACTGAGGATGTGTCACACTCGGTGTTGCATCAATTCCCTTTCAATCACAGTGAAAACTCCTCTTCACTCAGGGTTTAGGGTTACCAAAAAAAGCCTGGGAGCAGTGGTTACCCAGGATAACATCACCTGCAGAGGCAATGCAATCCCTGAGGAAGGATGGTTTGGATGTAAAACAGAAACAAAAAGGACAGAAACATGAAGTACATAAAACACCCAAGCAATCTGTGTGTAATTCTTCAATTATTTGCTTTCAAGGCATCAGGTATCAGATAAAAAGCCATCTGACATTCTGGATACCTGGCCTAGGTTTGCTTGTGTCCCATTCCCATCCCACACTACAGCAATTCCACTTCACCTGGAAAATTAAGTGTTCAGATGCAAACAAAGCAGCCCAGAACCTCAGGCTTCCCTGAATTCTGGATACCAACAAAGTTTTTAACAGTCACAGAACCAAACCTTCCTTAAATCCACTGCAAAAGATGAAAACACACACAGTGTTCTTCGGTGCTGCAGCAATAAAACTCTCCCTAAAAGCAAATTTCTTGTATCCCCAAGTGAAATCTCAGCTAAAAGGTAAGAATATGAAGCCTGTGGTTTGTTTGAAGGGGGACTGGCAGGGTCAGGGTTCTGAAGGTTGTAATACAGAGTATTAAGTGTTACTGCAGACACAGAGATAATTTGAGTAAATGACACAAGACAAAGAGCTTCCTCCCCTTGGAATTTTCCCATTTCAACCACACATTATCCCTTTAAACCAAGTTATTCCCCCAAGCAGTAGGTACACAATCCACACCAGCTCTGTTTCTTTCAGAGAGATCCATCCTATGATCCTGCTTTTCCTTTCTTTCAGCCAGCAAAACCTACACTGCTTTCTGAGACAAAGATGACAGAATGGTTCAGTTATATTTGTATTGTGCAGAATTTAGTTTGGGAGTTACTCATCATTTCTGTCCTTTGTACAACTGCATACAGATCATACATATCTAATTATAGGGGAACAAAATCAACTCCAGCAGGAACTTCATGCCCACAATGGCTTCATCTGAGATCCCCTCAGGTATCTGAACATTCTGTCACCAGCACTCACAAAACTGAGGGACCTGTTGAGCAACATGAGGAGAATTCAGGCAAAAAGGCTTATAAATAACAGATTTGATTATCTCTCCTCAAACACAGCATTTGTCTGGTTTTTAATACTCTGGTACATGACTTGTTCCAATATATTTTCTGCTTGCAGAGCTTTAATTTACAGTCTATCATTAATAAAGCTACAGGAAAACTGATTTTGCATATCTAGTTTCCAAGAGAGTAACAACTCAATTTTAGCACTGCTGAGGGGAAAAATTCAGGTTTACTGATTTTCCAGAATGAACTTGATGTTGGAACAAGAGAAATTAAATGTCTGTTTGGGGAGAACAGCACTGCCATGTTGTAGCTCTTGAAAATGTTCCTGCTTACCTGGAGATAAAGGACATCCTATAAACCCATAAAGATTCAGGAGACCACAAACTCCATCTCAAGCCACTGCTCCCTGGAAAACCTGTATTCCCAGAGCTGTCACAGCACATCCTCACCAGGCTCCTCAAGGTTTATCCACAATGCTACACATGTGCTCCATAATTCTCCTAAACCAGGCTTTGAAATGCAGGTTATACAGAGGAATGAGGGTTTCCCAAAACACATTAAAAGAATTTGACTCAAGTTTTATTCAAGCTTTAAAGCTTGAGTTCTTCTCCCTGTGATAAATATGTGAGCAATGGATCTGTTTTCCAAACCCAGGCTCATTACCCCTTGGTAGCAGAAGTGCTTTGCTGGATTGCTTTGGCTGCTTTATTTATACTTCCATTTTCTTAGGGAGCTGCTCTCAATGTGCCTACGAGGAATGAAAAAGAATGTTCTGGAAATAAAAAAAAAAATCTCAACAAGCTCAAAACACCACTGGCCTTAAAAAGGAGAAGGCTCAGCAGTTAAGCTGTTCCACCAAAAAAGATGGAGAGGGACTTTGGACAAGGAGATGGAGTGCCAGGATAAGGGGGAATGGTTCCTGCTGCCAGAGGGCAGGGATAGGTGGGATACTGGGGAGGAATTGTTCCCTGGGAGGGTGGGGAGAGGCTGGGATGGAATTCCCACAGAAGCTGTGGCTGCTCCATCCCTGGAAGAGTCCAAGGCCAGGTTGGAGCATCCTGGGCTAGTGGAAGGTGTCCCTGCCCGTGGCAGGGGATGGCACTGGATTATCCTTAGTGTCCCTTCCAACCCAAATCCGTGATTCTGTGATTCCAAGCTCCATCCAGCTCCCAGCACAGTCAGTGCCTCACACAGGGATCAGAGCTGATTTCCATGTGTGCATCCCACACACACACATTCCAGGGGCTCCTTCCCCAAAGGTGACTTCAGACATTCTGGCTGTGGGGAGTGAAGCTCCCAGAGATCCCTCAGAGACTGCACCAAGGTTTGGAACAAACATCCCAGAGGAGCAAGAGCTGGAGCTGAGAGATCTGCACTGGGAGAACACAGGATGGAGCTCCCCAGGCCCTGGGGGCCTCTCTCAGTGCAGATAAACACCCTGGTGTGATAACCAGGGGCTGAGGACACTCAAGAGTCTCCACTCAGAGCAGGGATTTCACAAGTGCCAAAGTTATTTTTGTGCTCTTTGATTGCCTTTAAAAGGGGATTTCTGCTCTGTTAAAAAATGGTTCTGAGCGACAGGACGAGCAGAAAAGCAGCCCTGTGACACAGGCAAAGCACAGAAGGATTTATTCAACTCTTTCTTAATTCACAGAATGTTGCTCCTCAAGACTATGGAGTAATTTCTAATATATTCTGGCCTGTTAAATTAACTTGCCTCTTAAAATTACTCAGGACAGCTTACACCAATTACAACTGAATATACTACAAAAAAAAAAAAGATGCCCCTGAATTACTTACTCCAGAGGGTGTTCACCTACACAGCATTGAAAAACTTGCACAACAGAACAGGCTGTGAATTAATTCACATAACAAACATCCAATCAGCACAAATCTTAAAAGGGTGCTTAATTTGGATATCTGTTCATTCAAAGAATAATTCCTTTTTACTTCAAGTTGTACTTATTTGAACCATAACCTAATGCTTCAAGTCTTTATTTAAAAAAAAAATTCAATACTAAAAAGCAAACCTACCTGCTTCTGCTTCTATTTATTCATTTTTATTACTCTTTTTGTCCTGTGCTCAACACAGGTGAGATTCTTGAGTCCTTGCTTGGTAATTATTTATTTCCCAGTTCCTGCTGGCAGCCCCCCAGGTCACCCCACAGAAACATTCCTCACATCCAGAATGTACCCACCCCAGGTCCACACTAACAACAGGCTGCACAGCCCCTCAGCAGACCCCACCTCAGATCTGCCCAGGGTTTGTTTGTGTTCCCAAGTAGTACAGAGCTATTTATGGAAAAATCTCAGCTGGAATCACAGCCAGAATTTCAATAGGCTGCTCGGCACAGAGCAGCCAGGGGTTGGTGTTCTGTTTGCAAATAACAATATATTTGGAAATAACATACTGGGCCATTGTTTGGCAGGGAGAGAACAGAAGCCTTCAGGCAATGCCTTTCTTGTCACTGAGAGAGCTGCAGAGCACTGGAATAGCTGCATTTTCTTGCTGAAGCCATTCCAAAACATACCCAGCAAGTTAAAAATTAGTAGGTGTATTAGAGAAAAACATAATGCTTTTTGGAATTAGAATTCTGTGACTTGGAGTGCATTTGTGTTGTAGATTTAAAGAAAAAAAACCTCACACCAGCTCCTAGAAACCACCCTGCTGTTTGAGCCTCTTCTCACACATTCTCTGAGCAAAGCTTTTATTTTGGGCTTAAAAAGCTCAGGCCAAACATTTGCAGGCTTTTAATCTCGGGGTGCAGAAGGCAGGAGGCTGTTGTGCCTCGGCCAAGGTGTGAAGTGGCTCCTCCCAAGCGAGGCAAAGGCACCGAGAAATCCCTCTGCCCTGCCCTGCAGGCGGGCAGGGAGGGCAGCAGGGAGGGCAGGGCACTCCCCAGCCGAATTTCGGGCAGCTTGCCGGGAGCACAGAGCCTGTGAAGGTCACAAGTACAACTGAAGTTTCCAGCAGAGATAAATACCCAGTTCTATTAAGTGACTGTAGAAGAAAAATCTCTGATTACTCCCCTCGCTATGGTCACTCACTCATCAGTTCATTTTAATACTTAATGCATCTTTAGTGGCTCTTGGAGCCTTAAAGAACTGTCTTCCCTTTACCAATTGCCTTTTCTTCTTTTTTTTTTCTTCTGGCCCAAGCATACATGCCTCAGCTTCTTAAAAAAAAAATCATTATTAAACAGAGGCCAATTTTAATTTCTGGCCTGGACTTTGAGATTCCTGACACTCACTTCTCTGAATGATGCAAAATGGAATCTTGACAACTCTAAGGCAGACACCTCTTAAAATTATATATATAGCCTACTAATCTAAGCAAAATACCAACTTTTATTTTTAAGTGACTTATTTTAAATCTCTCACCACCTCTATTTAAAGATTAGGGCCTTTTCTTTGGATTTTGGAAGAGTTGTATAACAGCTGAAAACAAGACAGAGTATTAAGTAGTATTACTGCCCTACAAGGATCTCAAAGATCCTTAAAAACCATCAAAAGCTTTGGAATTACATCTTAGGAAACAGGCACACTAGTCCTAGACAGGGAAAATAAAGCAGGGAGAGGTTAAAATGTTATTCCCAGGCTTGGGATGAGTTTCCTGGGGTCACAGGGAGGAAAAGCATCCACAGGCTCCAGGGAGCCGAGGAGCTCATGTGCAGAATATCCCAGGGATTTTGTTTTGTTTCAAATGCTCTTTGTCTTCCCACTGCCCTTCCCTCTGAGGCATCTGAGACGTGTGTCCTGCTGCAGGAACACAGGCCTGCTGCCAGCCCCTGCTGCTTCCAGGAGTGGGCTGCCACTTCCAGAGGGGGCTGCAGGAGAATGGAAGACCCTGGATATTTCTTTAACACATACACGCAGAAGGAAGGTAAAATTCAGCTTTCCAAACAAACAAACAAAAATCAAATCAAAACAGTGACATGGAGCTGTGAGAACAGACTGAGAAAAGGCAGCAAGATGACAGAGAAAGTCTTAAACCTTTGGGCAAAAAGCCATTCCTGCCAGTTCCACGTTCCTTTAAAGCAGATTATTAATGTGCCACTGTTACCTCTGCACACAGTGCCACTTTCTCACTGCTGGGCTGTGTCATGAACTAGTCTGGGGGCTCCAACTTCCACTGCTGTTTGTTCACCTGGATCTATGAGGACAAATGTCCTCAGACGTGGATCTGACCCCACTGGCAGCAGAGTCTCCCTTGGGCAAGGCAGCCCATGAACAAGCACAACTCAGCTGAGCCATGGAAAGGTTCACAACTGGTCACAGTTCCACAGCTTCCCCCGTTGCCTTCAAACCCCCACCCTCTCCCCAAGAGCAGAGATCCCTCCATTCACCCCTCAGCCCATTCCCAGGGCTTCACCACCTATCCCACCACAAACACTTGTTACACAGGGACAAATTAAGGCTGGGGAAGCTGACTCAGGATAAAAATCAATCTGAGAGCAAATAACCCAAGCCCTGCAATTTTCTTTTGGGTCAGTCCTCCAACATTTCTCTATATTATTCCCTACACAGCACACCAAGAACAGTACATGAGAAGTTAGGGGTTTGATATGTAATTTCACTGGAAAATAGTCCAGGAACTCTCAAACAAGTGTCTTTGAGAATCATTATATATTTATGAGAGCCAGAGCTAAAGCTTTATTTCAGGCTGTGGTTCTTTTCTGCTGGACCAATTTACTTTACAGTTCTAAGTTATTTGAAAATAAAATAAGACCTTCAAATTACATTTATAAGCCCTGTACTCAAATTCACACAGGTCACAGCTTCTCAAAACATCATTTAACAATAGCACCAAGACCAGCTGAAATCACTGCTTTTAGGAATCAAAGAATGGTCACTGAAGTACTTTTTATATTCATCAGGGGAAAAAAGAGGAAAACACAGTTACTGGCATTCAACAGGCAAGAATATATTAGAAATTACTCTGTATTTAAATAAGCAACTATAATATGAAGTCTCAATTACCTTCACTGTTCCTGAATATATGCAATTATCTTTTCTCAGGTTCTCAGAACCACAGTGCCAAGTGTGTGTGTGTTTGGAGATCACATAATTCCCAAAGCATTAATTTAAGGACTGCAATTGGAAAAAAAAAATGCAAAGAGAAACATTTCCACACCAAATACATTTTATATACCCGGGAAACCAATCTTCCTCACAATACAACTCTTTTAAACCCTCTTTTCCTGACCCTAAAAATCTTCCTCCCAAATTAGATGCAAGCAGAGCTGCCTCGGGGCTTTAACATGTGACCTAAATATGCTGCTTTTCTTCATGGTGTTCTCACTGAGAGGAAAATACACTGGGAGAAAGAATGGCTGACCAAAGGAATAACTTCTCCTCCAGTGCTCAACAAAAGAGTGAGAACTCAGGAGAGGGAAGGGAGCAGCTTCCAGCCACTTCTGTTCCTGGCACTGGATTAGTTGTGCACAGAAATAATTGTGTTCAGGAATATCAGCTCACCCCACAGCAGTACCTGATGGGGGTACCTCGTTTTAAAGGCAAATTAATGACCCCAAAGCTTCCAGTCACTCCAGAGAATGAGGCAAGAGCACCCTCCTGTACCACCACACTGCCCAGAGCAATGGCCCAACACAGGACAGGCTGGGAAGCACCAAAGTGAGAACCAGGACATGCAACCAAGGAAATCCTGCTACAAAAATCATTAACATGTAAACACACACAAGGCATCAAATCATTTACAAGGTATCAATATTTTAACTCTGAAGGTAAGGCTCATTTTTAGGTTTCCCCCATTTTCCAAGGCATAAAAGAATGACCATGTCCTTTCTATTCCCAGTTTACTGACACACTGACCCTACAAAAGCAGTATTTAGCTGGTTGGGAGAGCATAACTGAGCTACAGCAATGGAACAAAGCTGTAATTAAATATGTTCCATTCAAGTTTAAAACCTAGAAAAGTGACCTGACATAGTTATTTTGACTGCGAGGCCTTCTTGAAAGAGATTATTCTAAATTGGTTTGGATCAATAAATACTTCCTGCATTTATCTGCTTTCAGTCTCATTGGAACACGGCAACTTGTTGTCTCTGTTCACATTCACAACCTAAACATGCACCTAAGCCAAGGCTTTTCATTCCTTTCAACCACCTCTTTAAAAAAGTGCAAACCTCAGTTTCACGTGATGACTGAGCACTGAACTTGTCCTGCTAAACTTTTCACTCCCCACTAAAAGTGCTGCAGACTCAGTTATGGCACTGCATGGCAATGCTACAGAGCACTGAAAACAGGCCAAAATGCCTGAAAAAACAGCCCTGAGGCAGATATTAAAACATCTTATATAATGCAGTTACTCTGGGAGCACAGTGGTGCCCACAGATGAAAGAACAAACCGGAGCTTTAAGGTGGTACCACCAGTAATTGGTGTTTTTGCAGCAAGAGGCACAGCTCACAGCAGATTTAATTGCAGGCACACTTAAACAGCAGCTCAAACAAAGGCAGCCTAATTCTACAGCGTTTTAATGCAAGACAACACACATTAGTTTAGGTGAAGACGAAACCCCAAACAAGGGATCCATTTTTCAAATCATATTAAGGCTGATAAGACACGATAAGAGAAGATTATCATTTGTCAGATTAGCTTTTAAAGTGCTTTGCAGTAAAGCAATCAGTAATAATCCATCTCCCATTTAAGTGGTATTATTTTCTACAACGACTTCAAAGAAACTCCACTGTGTTGATATTAACAGGCTGGTTTTACTAACAGAGCTGCTGAACACTAAGCAAACCTCACTTCTGCCTGTGTGGACACAGCAGAAAAACCTCTCCACGAGCACTAAAAAAATCTGTCACTTCGAATAATACTGTCACCATAACAGTATTTTATTGCTGGCCTTCAGATACATACTTTGAACATGCACTACCTCCAACAGCAAAGGTTTAAAGTCCTTTTCAGCAGCTGATTTTACCATTTGTAGCAGCACAGCACGCAGAGATCAGGGGCTTGTACAGAAAGTCCTACAAAGACACCAACCCTCTTCCAGAGCTCCCTGTGTCCCTTGGAGCCATTTGCTCACCCTCCACACTCTGCTGGCTTAGAGGATCACACCAGGGTTCGATTCGGCCAAGAAATAATCCGGTCAAAAAAGCACAATATTGGGAATTTTTCAGCCGGCTCAGCTCCCCAAACAAGTTCATCGTGCAGTGACGTGAACGCCCCGTGCCAGCAGAGTGGGAAGGAGTGCCTCTTTAAGCAGAAATGCTGCCAAACATGTAGCTGTGGCCTAAATAGGCAAGTCAGGAGAGAAGAGAAAGAAGGAGGAAAAAAAAGGCAGGCAGACAGTGGAGGCAGGAAGAGCCAGCTCTTCACTCTCCCCCAGCACTGCAGCCACTGCGAGTTCGGGCTTCAGTTCAGCTCTTCCAACACACACTTGGTGAAGCTGCAGCTCCCACAGAAAGTCATTCCTGGGGCAGAAATGCCCCCCCCGGCACCATTTAGGTTGCACCTTTAAAATGAAAAGCCAGGAAGGGCCCCCCAAAGCTGCTCCAGAGCTGTAACCCCCCAGCACTGCTCCTGAGAGAGAGCTGCACTCCTTTGGGCAGCACTTGAGCACTGGGACACCAGATTTTCAACAGAGCCCTCACTCCTCTTTCCAACTCATTTTACATTTCAGACAGAGATTCCAAGAACAGCAAAGCCTCACAGAATAACCAGAGCAACACTGGGCAGCTTGACTGACAAGCTGAAGTGCCCCAACTACCAAAGCCATTCCAGAGAGAGGACTGAATTACTTCTGGGGAGCTGAACAGCCCCGGACTATTTCTCTGTTTGCTAAATGCTCTTTGTTTTGGGGCACTTCACACTGCAGTCAATCCAGAGCAGCAGTTCCTAGAACACAGTAGCCTATTTCTCTCTCTAGATACAGACAGTCATTCTACAAACAGCTGAAGATAAAAGAGCTGAAAAACAGAAGCAGACTCAGGAATACAGAACAGGACTAAAACCAGGGGTCTTTTTATTCATCACCATTTCAAACTACCTCTTAAAACCAGACTTATTACTAGTCCTTGCTCCTTGTACCTGATGTTACAGAACATTACCACAGCCCTCAAAACCCCAAATTAGCTTCCCTCCCACAACTGTATCCCAATCTTTCCTCAGCAATATTATCACAACCTCACGCTGTCACTCCTTCTCTGAGAATTTTTCATCCTCTCCCATTCCATCAATCCCCATTAAAAAAAAGCCCAGATTGTGGTAAATTGCCTTTTTTTTGCAGCACTCCTCATTCCTGGCTTCAGTTTTCCTTACTCAGAGATAACACTTTTCATGCACTGAGGACAAACTACCATTGCTGAAGCAACAAGTGCTCTGCAATTTTTGAAGTCTGTCAAATATAAAATCAATAAATATCAAGAAATATCAAACTGCACTTGACAAATGTAACACACTGAGAACCAAACACTGAAAGCATTCCTGAACAAGGGATTTGGCCTGTTTTGGCTCAAAAACAGGGAACATGAAGCAAGTCAAAGGTTATTAACAAAGCAGCACAGAATGGTTAAGCATCAGACTTCAAAATTAAGGCAGCAACCAGCACCCACAGCAAATATTCAGGTTCTTCTTTCAGAGATATTTTGGGCATGAAATAGTTAAACAACTTGTGAAAGATGACCAGTGATTACTCAGGTTTAAAGCTGACAACTTAAGTTCTTGGCTGCCAGCCTTGGACCTGGACTATCAAACTTTTACATATCTTTGAATTACACCTGAAAGAACGTTTAGATACAGCAGCTTGACTTTCCTCCTTCTGCCAAGCAATTAAGCAAATGTGACTTAATTTGTTCTGAAGTACAAACTCACTCCATTAAGCAAGTGTCTAGTTTAGAGACAGTTTAAACTCACAATCCTTAGTTGTTCCCCACTGCAGTTGCTACTGTGCCACATCCTGGAGAGCAGCACAAGAGCAAAACCAACAGAACTGCTGCTGAAAATCTTTGTAATCCTTTGCTGTAATCATTCCCATAAAGGCAACTTGGACTAAGAAAACAGTGAAGGACTTCTGGACAATTAAGTCCTCCTTGCACTGAAACTGTGATGGCACAAAAGAAAGAAATCTGTGTATTAAAGACAATTCTGATAAATTGAACTTATCACCAACAATCCCTCCGTGTTCTCCACTGGAGAAGTCCTGTCTGATCCTGTGTCCTGGCTCTGGATTCTCCAGAGCACATGGAACAAGCTGAACACAGATACATTGCAGGACTGGGCTTCAGCAAGACAAATATGAAATTAAAAAGGGAGGAAAACGATTTCAGAAACAGAGGCAGCACAAACTCCAACCTTTGCCCTCCTACAATGGGCTGTTAAATCACAAAAAGGCAAACTCCTGCCACCAGTCAAAATTAAGGACCCCGGTTAGAACGAAGCTGGCACTGAGATTTCAATTTATAACCTGATTTCTGTGCTTAACTGTGACCTGAGAGGGCCAGGCCACAGCTAAGAGCTGAGGATGAATTCCACACATACCAAGGGAAGAGAGGCTGGTTCTGCTCCTCACATTCACACTCCTCATTAGAAAAGCTGTGCCACAGCACTGACCCAGGCAGGCCCCAGCCACGGCTCCATTGCCATCTTTCCCCGAGCTTTAGTTACAATTTTTCCTCCTTTCCCTTACCTGTCACATCCATCCATCACAAAGGAAAGCCAGAAAATTAAAAACTCTGTATCAGAGTTCATGTTTCAGCCACCAAAGCCATCAAATATTGACTTTGTAACAGCCAGCCACTCCGGCCTAAGTACCCCCAGAATTCCAGGTTATCCATGTGATGTGAAGGCTGCAGGTCAGAGCTGACCTTAAATACACCAGGAGTTACACAGCAGCATTCCTGACAAGCTTTTACAGTTGCTGCCACTCTCACTGGATTAAAAGTGTTACTCTCCAAAATATTAACTCCCCATTGGCCTGTTTGACAGACAACACCATGGAGAAACCACTGGTTGTGCACCCTACTGACTAATGCCATGAAATATTGCAGTTTTCCTGCTTAACTCTGCCTTTAGCTTAGTTTAAGCCACCCTCCAGTGTAAAATATTGCAACACTGCTTTCCCGAGGGGAAGAGAACAGAAAGTGAAACCCTCATTTCTTTTGGGTTTGTTTTCAGTGAAGTTGCAGCTCAGGTTTGTTTTCAGTGAAGTTGCAGCATCCTGGGGTTTAAAATTTGAGCTCCAAAGCCATTCCAAACCCCAGAACTCCACACCCTGGTGCTCCCGTACCCAAATTGGTACCGCCCTCACCACAGACACGACTGGAGTGCAGACCTGCTCAGTGGCACACCACAGTGGTTAAACAGTCATTAGAGTTTGAGACAGACAGATTTCCTTCAGCTTTCACCCCGGGGATGCCACAAGAAAGCAGATGGAAAGGCAGGGAGGGAAAAGAGGTCCTCAGTCTGCCCTTGGATCCACCATCAACTCGGGTATTCCAAAGGAGCAGAAGCTGCTGCTCCAATTTGTGCAAGAACACACACGGCTCTGTGTCATAAAAGTGAACCCTAAAGCCAGAAATACAGCCAATAAAAGGAAAAATGCAACCAGCTTGATGCACTGTGGACCCTTCCAACAGACACTATGAAGCATAACAACTCAAAAGGGCTGCTTTCAACAACTTCCAGGGTGGATTGTGGGAGCCAAATCCACAGGAAGAGGAGAGAATGTCAACAAATTAATCACAACCAACTATAACACCAATAATACAATAATACTTGGGACCTCTCTCCAGGCCAGTTTGAGAAGGTCTTGCAGTTTATTAAGGTTTGTATCTTAAGGCTCATCTTAAGTCAGGTATGATGACAACAAAACAAAACTGCTCTTTGGGTCACAAACTCACAAGGCTACGTGGGCACAAAATCAAAAGTGGACCTTCTCCCCAGGGTTTGGAAACCAAGCTGCCTGCCTGCCACTGAAGCTCCTTAATTCCTTCCAAGGCCTCCCTGAACCCCACCCCTGTGACTCCAGCAGTCCCAGAGCAGCTCCCAACCTGCCAGGAGGCACAAGGCAGGCGAGGCACCTTTCGTAAGAGCGAGTGCAACCCTCCAGAACAGTTCAGGAAGTTCAGGACAGGCTGTTTCCTCACTTCTGCATTCCCTGGGAAAGCCACTTCTCTGTACACAACTTCATTGCTGTTACATGCATGTCAACATGTCCATTTTAACAAAGAATTACGTGCAAGCTCCTGCCACGCAACCACAACTTCTTCAGTATTTTTATTTAATTAAGGATTTAGTTTGATAGGCAAATAAAAACAAAGGTTACAGAATTTAAAGTCTGACAAGAAAAAACTACACCGCATTTCAAGAGTAGTTTTGAGTTCAAGCTTTAAAAAACTACTTCCTGAAGGATTTAAAATTAAATTTGGAGTTGTTTCCAAAAAACCATCTTTCATCTTGCAAATGACAGCAGCCTTTGACAGTGCATTGTTTGCCACATGCTGCAACTAATAAATAAAAACAAGGCACTCATGTTTATACTGGTCTTTTTTTTTGGCCTTTGGAAGCTAATTTGAACCACATGTCAAATGGGGAAATAATGGAAACTGTAGTTACTGCTTTTCTAAATATAACATTAATCTCACTTGTAAGTCAGAGCATCCAAGATATGTAAAAAAAAAAAAAAAAAAACAAACAGGAATTACATAAGTGACAAGGCCAACTGCTTGCAAAAGAAACATTTTAACTCATGATCTTACAGGCTGCCTTGTGCAAACAAGACTTTGTGGCCACAGTAATTCCGAAGTCAGAGGGACTTCCCTCAAAAAGAAAAAAAAAAAAAACCACAGAGGAGATTTTGCTCTCCAGGACCATTCCTCTGACACTCCCAAATCCAAGGAAAAGCAAATAACCAGCACAGTTTTTGCAGGGACAATCAGAGGCAGCCATCTTAGTGGAAGATGACACTTGTCACTGCCAGCTCCAAAAAGTTTTAGACAATCCCCAGTATCATTTCAGACTCAAACCCGCTCTTTCTGCAATAGGTAAGCACACAAGAATGTTCAGATTTATTCCTCTTCTGGTTAAGAGAGGCTGGAAAGATTGGGAAAATTACTTTATCTAGTACTTAGATCTTCAAAGAGAACAATTATTAATTAATTCTCACAACACCTCCCTGTGGAATGCCAGTATCACATTCCCCATTTTGCAGATTAGGAAAAAACACAAACCAAGAGCTGAGTGGCAGAAAAATCTTAACAATCTTGGAAAAGAATTCCAGCAAAAATAGTTAGGAAGCCTGAACTTTTTTTACAAGTGTGCAGACTCTCAAAGCACAGTTTAATCCTGACTGGGGGTATGGGAATGCAGATTAAGTGTCTGTTTGCTTTGCTCGAGCCGAATACAGCAGCACCGGGGTATTTTACTGATCAAGTAGTTAAAAAGCCAAAAAAACAGCAGAAAACATGGCTCTTACCTTCTGCTACATCATCATCTACAGCGCCTTTCACCTGAGAAAAACACCACTGAATGTCATTTCCTCCTCCAGCTCCTGAAAAATAAAAAAAAAGAAAGGAACAATTGGAGAGCTGAGCCCCCCCAGCGCAGCCCCGGCGCACACAATGGTTGCAGAGCACATTTGGGAGCCTGAGCACGCCCACTTCCTCAGCAGAGCCCAGGCACAATCACCACCACCCTCCCCACCTTCTTCCTTTGGATATTGTTTTTGTCAGCCTTCGATGCAAGGTTTTGTGGAAAACAGGGAAGCACAAGCAGTGTGAAAGCTCCTCTCACCAAAAGCCAACCATCAACTCTGAATTTAAAACGCACGGATTTCACAGGAGCCCTCTCTTCCTACTTCAGCAGAACCCTCTAAACACACACACACACAACTTTAAATACAAACCAAACAACTTCAAATATGAATTATCAGAGCTGCACATTTTCGGAAAATTCCAACCTCCCCTCCAACACAGAACCGAGCACACGACTCATTTCCTCCTCTCACTGAACCTGCACCAGCTAAAGGCTAAAGAAAAAGAATTTTACCACAATTTTAGAGTCTCTTCGCAGAGGTAACGAAAGCAATTAGCAGCCTGGGAAAAATAATAATTAAAAAATAAAATAAAATAAAATAAAAAAATAAAAAGGCAGCAAATCCGAGCAGAAAAAGCAAACAAGCAATCGGGTGGGAACAAGTTCTACTACCATAGAAAACGGATCGGAGAGAAAACTTCAGGAACATTACTGCCTCGGCGGAAGGCAGTGATTCATTTGAACCCTGCCACCAAAACACACACCAGAATCACCACCCATTTCTTTTGCATTTCGTTCTGAGCAAATCACTGCAGGGCTGAGGACATACAGGAAGAGACAGAAATGGGCTTGTCTCGCTCGGCTGTTTTTTTTTTTTTTTTCTCCTGCCCTTTTTTTTTTTTGCTTCCCCCACCCGAAAGCCACTGTCAAAATGGAACTTTTCCTGCACACAACTCGAACCGGCTGAGCAACAGATGGCATTTCCACATTAATCCAGAGCTCTGGGAGGGCTTTGGGGATAACAAAGAATACAGGAGAGACTTCTTCCTAAGTTCAGAGGGGGGGGAGTGGAAAGAAGTAAACGAGAAGGAAATCAGAAGCCCAAAAATAATCTTTCCAGAAAAGACCAAGTCTTTCAGAATGAGAAGTGCTGGAACAGAGGGTGCAGTTTGCATTTTTTTGCTTGCCTTAAATTCTTCCCTGAAGGATTACAGGTGCATAACCCGAGAAGGTGAAGGCAAGTAACAGCACCCATTTATGCAGGAAATGGCAAAACGCCTTTTTTTTTTTTCTTTTAGCTCTACAATTCCAAAAAAAAAAAAAATCCTACAGCCCATTTCCTTTCCTCCCCCCCAACCTCTTCATTTGTCATTCAGCAGCTGGCACCATGGAACCACTTAAAGGGGACAGCTTGGAAGGAAAAAAAAAAAAATCACTGCTCCTGCTACTTCAGGCTGAAATTCTCTTTTCCATACAATTTACTTGAACCAAGTTGGCACTTCCCCCCCTCCCCGCGACTAAATCGGCAAGAGGAGGGTGGAGCATGTGCATATGGTGTAGGGGGGAAAGGCAAAGCACAAACCTCACAGAGCCTCCCATGCTCTGCTCCTCCACATGCCAAGCGCTGAAAAGACAATTCATGTGCAGAGGAGGGGGATGAATATATCTCCAAATGAAGGAAATCGCGAGGAAAAGTAAGAGGGAAGAAATACCTTCTGCATCCACGCTTCTAGCTACCAACAGCACTTTCGGGATGCAAAATGGGGAGCGAGCACGGGAAGGAATGAGGGAAAAAAAAAAACAACACCACGGGAGACCTGTGTTACTTAATTACACCCTGTACCCAATTTTAGTCGCGTTTGCAGATGCTCAGAGGGCGCGACTGTCCCTGGAAGCTCCCCGTGCACAGCAGCACAGCCCTGAAAACTGGGGAATAAACCCCAACACCAGCCCCAAAGCCCGGAGGGGGAAACTACTTACAGGAGCATGTAGTGACAGGGCACGGGGGAACGGGTTCGAATGGAAAGGGGGCAGGGTTAGATGGGATATGGGGGAGGAATTCCGCCCTGGGAGGGCGGGCAGGCCCTGGCACAGGTTGCCCAGGGAAGCTGTGGCTGCCCCTGGATCCCTGGAAGTGTCCAAGGCCGGGTTGGAGCGACCTGGGCTGGTGGAAGGTGTCCCTGCCCATGGCACTGGAGGTGCTCTCGGGTCCCTTCCAACCCAAACCATTCCAGCGACTCCGCGCACAGACCCACCCTGCCCGCGAGCTCCTCAACTCCAAAAAACACACACCGCTTCCCCCTCCCACCTTGCTCCTTCCATGCCTTTTTTTTTTTTTTTTTTTTGCCCCCCTCTCCGCCAGACGGGAGGGGTGGGTGGGAGCAAAAGGCACGAATTCCCAGAAGGGAGCATTATTTAAAAAAAAAAAAAAAAAAGAAAAAAAAGGGGAAAAAAAAAAAAAAGAAGAAGAATCCAGCAGGAAGGCGCAGGCAGGAACGGGAGAGGAGGGAGGCAGCGGGGCGAGCCCCCCCGAGCCATGGGGGGCCGGGCTGCCCTTACCTGCCATGTTGTGCTGGCGATAGCGGCGGCGGCGGGGCCGGGCGGCGCGGGCGGTGCCGGCGGGGCGGGCGGCGCGGGGCGGGCGGCGGCGGCGGGCGGCGATGGCGGCGGATGGAGGAGGAGGAGGAGGAGGCGGAGGAGGAGGAGGAGGAGGCGGCGGCGGCGGCGCGGCCGCGGCGGGGCTGGGGCGGCCCCGCTCCGGCCCCCCCGGCGAGGAGCGTCCAAAATGGCGCCGGCCGAGCTCCGGGTGACGTCAGCGCAGGGCGGGAACCGGGCCGCCCTCATGAGGGAGGGCGGCGCCGCCATGGCCCCCCGACCGCCCCCTCCCGACCGCCCCTCATGGCGGCGAGGCCGCCCCTCGTAGCGCCGGCGCCCGCCCGCCGCCCCTCCGCGCTCACGTGTCCGGGAGCCGCTGCCCCGCGGAGCCGCTGTCCTCCGGGGAGGACTGTTTCCCCGCCCCGGGCGCACCACCCCTCACGGAGTGCCCCGACCTGGAAGGGACCCATCGGGATCACGGAACATTCCGACTTGGGGCTGGATGATCCCTGTGGGTCCCTCTCAACTCCTGGCCCTGTACAGGACAACGCAAAGAGTCCCCCCCCCAGTCTCCAAATCTCAGCACCTGAGAACACTGTCCAGCACTCCTTGACCTCTAGGATTATGGAATATCTTGATCTGGAAGGGACCCACAAGGATCATCCAGTCCCTACTCCCGGCCCTACATGGGATGATGCCCAAAGTCTCCCCTGGTCCCAGCCTCTGAGGATACCATCCAAGCACTCCCTGACCTCCAGAATCATGGAATATCCTAAACTGGAAGGGACCCATCAGGATCACAGAACATTCTCGCCTGGGAGAGACACACAAGGATCATCCAGTCCCAACTCCTGACCCTGCACGGAACAACTCCAAAAGTCCCTCCAGTTCCCAAATCTCAACACCTGAGAACACTGTCCGAGCACTCCCTGACCTCTAGGATTACGGAATATCCTGATCTGGAAGGGACCCACAGGGATCATCCACATCATCTGGCCCTGCACAGACACCCCAACAATCCCACCCCGTCCCTGACAGCGTTGTCCAAATGCTCCTTGAGCTCTGGCAGCTTTGGGGCCATGACCAGTTCCCTTGGGAACCTGTTCCATCATCAAAGGATGAAACACCTTTTCCCGACACATCGAATCACTCAAGTATCTCCCCTTCATGTCCTTCAGGGCATCTCCCCCTCGCTCGTCCTTTGCTTTCGGGATTTTTCCCCCCCTTCCTCGCTCCCTCCTCCTGCCGTTCCCTCGTGCAGCAGCAGCCACAGAACCTGTTTGCTGCACATTTTCCACCCCCTTGGATGCTTTCCACGGCGTCCGAGGCTCGGGCTCTGATTTCACTCTGTTCTCATTGCTATTCCCTGCATACACCAGCCGTGCTCCTGAGCCATTTTTAGCCTCCATCCACCTTTCACACTGACAGCCAGCAAGATCCACAAAGAAAGGCTTCCAGCCGAGCCCAGCTTGGCACAGCTCCCGCTGGCTCGGGAAGGATGGAGGCTCCTTTTTAGCTCGCCGGGTCCCAGTTACAGTCTCAGCTGTACTTAAACTACAGGACTCGGATAATTGATTCAGTACAATCTATTTAAGATCTTGTGAAAGTCATCAGTTTTCCCGCACAGATGTTTGTGCAAACGTTTTCTTTCTTCTCGGGCTGGGTAGAGCTTGCTAATCCAGATTTCACTTGGAGATTCATGAGCTCATCCTGCAAACCCAGCACTGCCGCAAACTCCTTGGAACGAGCCTCCCAAGCCCTCACGTACGCCAGTTTTGCATTTCCAGCTCAAAACACCTAAGAGGCTGCTTTTATAAATGAGAGACCATTGAATTGCTGGTCAAGTCCGGCACAAAACACAGAGCTGTGGGAACTGGGCACCGCTAAAAACACAAACACACTGCCAGGCTCCCACCAGAAACCCACAACTGGCCCGAATTACAGGCTGCTTTGGAAAAACGCTGATTTGTCACTACATCCCTGATAAAAAAAATGGCACACACAAATGAAATCAAGCTTGGAAACAGCAATGACGTTTGAAAGAGCGCTCAAAATACACGGGGTGTTCTTAAGGGCTGTAACTCACCTAAGTTTGGGAATCTCTGGAACCAAGGGTTTTGTTTAGTCTGTTTTGAGAGCGAGCCAAAAATCTGAAAAACAAACATACTGCAAGTTTGAAAACAGTCACGATGAAAACAAACTGGTTTTGAATCACTGCAGCACTAAGGGCCTTGACACCCAGGGCCGTGTTCCCCAGAGCTCAAAACCAAATTCACTCAATTCGATGAATTTGTGGCCGTGTTTAGTTGATACCAAATTCAGAATGGAAGCTGGCATTGTTCCTTTTAGAATTCCTTAAAAACATTCTTTTCAACCTAAACAGAATTCTTCTGCAATCGTTTCGCAGGAAATTTTGCATGTTTAGTCCAATTCATCCATTGCCTTCTGTATAATTCCTGCAGAATTTGCCCTCATAGGAGAATGAGCATTGGTTCAAGAACTTTTCTTGCTAGAAAAAAAAAAAAAGGCAGAGACCTGCAATTAGCTCTGTAATATAAATTAATGAAGCTTTAGCACATACCTTATAATTAAAATAAAATCCCTCTTAAAAAAGATTTAATATCATGGTGCCAGAACGATGGATCATGACTACAACATTTCAGGTTTTTGTTGTGAACTAACTGAGCTGCAGAATATAATGGAGTCTAATAAATAAATAACATTAAATCACAGCCCTGGTAATTAGTAAAACATCTCAGGAACCACAACCTTCGCTTGGGTGTTCACTCGCTTGTTAATTCAGACAACACAGGTATTCACACCAGTATGAATGGTTGGTGTGAATTAGGCAGAGGGTGTTTTGCAGCTCTGATTCAAAGTTTGTCAGCACATACTTGGATTTCACTGGAGTCTGAGCATTTGCTCAGGTGCTCTGGGGGGGATAGTAACTGTATTATGTTAAATTTATACACAACCACCCACAGCACGAAGCTTTAATGAGCATTTATCCACTCCAATCATGCTGCAATTGCTAATTCTTACTCTACACACAAACCCCTTCAGCTCAGACTAAAGACCTCCAGGAAATGGGAGGGACTTACAGGAACAAGGACCCACAAAAAAGCATTTCTGGTTGTATTTGTTGTGAAATTTGTCAGTGGACTACACACAGAGGGGTTAGTTAGTTCACGGCAGCCTAAATCGTGAGCTGTGGAATTTAGAAAAGCCTAAAAATCAAAATGTAAAACGTGACTGGCAGCCAATAAAAATATACATTAATGTCAAAGGACTGATCAAACAACTAAGGCTCCAAAGAAGAACTTTATCAGCAACTCATTTTGTGTCTGCTTTAGTTTCCCAGTAATTTGACCTGTTAGACAAGACTATAATGAATTATAACAATTCGGTTTAGAAATAAAGGGAGCAATTATCACCAAAATTATCGCTGGAATTTAGTAATAGCTGAGCCATCTGAGGTCACGTGCAGGTTAACACCAGGGCAATGTAATTCCCTGCAGCAGTCCCTTCATTCTATCCAGCTTCAAGTGTCTCAGTAGGAGCTAGCCACTGCATTTTGGCACAGAATTTCACAAGTAACAGCCTTAACTCCTGGGAAGTGTTTGTTAATATTCACCCCCTGTTCCCCCCCCTCTTAATTTCACATAAACAGCCATTGTCCAACCAGGTTCCACCTGCAAAGCCCCAGCTGCCAGTGGCCAGAGATGTTCAGCTAAAGCCAAGGTTTAAACAAAGGTTTAAACATCTCCAGTTCCTGCCTCAGTATCCTAAACTTGAACACTATAAAGATATTTATTGTGCCCTATTCCACTAGGGCAGTTCCAAAGTCACTGGGGTTTATTTTTTTGGAAAGGCAAAAATTAAAGTTTCTTGCAGTTCCCAGCATCTGCACTGTTGGGGAAATCGTGGAGTGGTTTGGGTTGGAAGAGACCTTAAAAATCATTGAATTCCTCTACCATGGGCAGGGACACAGAGCAATGAAAAATCACCCTCCCTGATCAATCACTGGGCAGTTTAATCGAAGTATTATCAGTGATAAAAAGCAGAAGAGGATGACATACAACTTTCAGTTCGCTTTACAGGTGCCAGTAATTTCCAGAGAGCCATTTCCCAAAGAAAACAACCTAAAAAAGTTACCATCCAATGGTTCTGGAACTGAGTGCCCCAAACTACCCATCGTTGAGCAAACCTGGGCAATGGAAGTTCACTAATCCTGGTAAACAAGCAGCTTGTGTCATCCCAAAAGTGTAAAGTTCATTGCATTAAAGCTCTGCTGTTACAAGGGGAAGCCTCAGCATTTTTTATTTTTTTTTTTCAGAAATTATTAAGGCTTTTTTTCTTAAATTTAGCCTTGTGCAAGCAAACAGAAGAGCTAATTAGGCTTGGAAAGAATTTTGTGTGTTCATTAAAGCAGTAGTTTGCAAGACAGATTTAAAACCAGCTTCAAATTTGATTTGTTTAGAGCAGGTCTAAATTACAGTGATTGAAGCCACAGTTTGCAATGTGTTGGTTTAATGGATTATTTAGGTGCAATTTGTAGAGGGTTCATGCACCTGAGTTTTATTTTAAAGCAAGTGCAAAAATGCAGGGAAAGACAAAGGGAAAATGAGGCTTCTGGAAAAGAAGAAGCAATGTCTTGTAGGTTGTCAGGAAGCACCTGTTTGGAGAGAGGAAAACAAGTGTTTTTCAGCTAAAAGGGGTTGTTCAGGAGGGCAGGAGTGTCCCAGTATTCTGGGATTAAAAACTAAGAGGAGAGGAATAGCTTGAGACTCATAGAAAAATCACATTCTTATTATTTTGCTGTCTTTTACTACTTTTTTTTTTTTTTTTTTTTTTTTACAAACTGTAGTTGCTTCTATGAAAGGATGAGCCCAAGGAAAAAATAAGAGGACTGTTATGGGAAATTTAATAATCCCATTGAAACTAAAACTGCAGCTATAGGAGAAGACAGGAGGTTCACAAAGCAGAGGTTTAACCCTTCCTGAAACATAGCTACAATTAAACAAAGTGCATAGTTCAGGATAACCTGGCACTGTGAATCTTCCACCTCAGGATAATTTGGACATAACTCTGAAATCTGGAAGGTACTTGCAGCAGGAAAAACAAACCAACAAAAAAAGAAATGAAAGGAGAGGAGCCATCCCAGGTTAAACACCGTGAAGACAACACGAGGCACTCAGGAAGTGGTTTTATTGTAACAAAAACCATTAAACACTGAACTGAAAAATCTGCAGCACATCCACTACGAGGCACTTTCAGGCACAGATTAGACACCCACCTCCTGGGAATAGTCTAAGTGGAGCTGCTCCCTGCCTAAGGGGGAGAGATGCTGCAGTCCTCTCCAGCCCCAGTTTTCACCAGTCTACAGAGGAACAGATTCCTCAGCTTGAAAGCACCAATTCTTTGCACCAGTGACAAAACCAAGCTGCACCAAACCCAATAAACCCAATAAACCCATGCTCCCAAAATACTTTTAAAGCTGTTCAGTTCTCCTTTTCCTGTTAGTCTTCAAAAAGGGGATCATTAACACTGCTCAGGCTCTTTGAAGGCATTGAGATCAGTGAAGGGAACAGAAGTGCCAAAAATGAAAAGTTACCTTGGGGGGGAAAATCCCCCAATTCATGCACAGACTTAACTGCTGACATGGTGCATGTCTGAGGAGCACAGGGAACCAACTTCCAGGGAGCTTTAACCATCCCCACCTTTATGAGGCACCTGGCAGGAAGGGGAGGAGCTGGGAGCCACAACCCCAAAGGGCCTTGAGGAGTTTTCATTTGGGTTTGGTCACTTTTGCCTTTTAAACCTCCAGACTCTCATGGAAGGGTTGCAGGGTGATGAGGAACAGATTCCTCAGCTTGAAAGCACCAATTCTTTGCACCAGTGACAAAACCAAGCTGCACCAAACCCAATAAACCCATGCTCCCAGAATACTTTTAAAGCTGTTCAGTTCTCCTTTTCCTATTAGTCTTCAGAAAGGGGATAATTAGCACCACTCAGACTCTTTGAATGTGAGCAATGAAGGGAACAGAACAGAAGTACCAACAATGAGAAGGAAAAGTTACCTTGGGGGGAAAAAACCCCCAATTCATGCACAGACTTAACTGCTGACATGGTGCATGTCTGAGGAGCACAGGGAACCAACCCCTAGGTGAGGGGAGCTTTAACCATCCCCACCTTTATGAGGCACCTGGCAGGAAGGGGAGGAGTTGGGATCCACAACCCAGAAGGGCCTTGAGGAGTTTTCATTTGGGTTTGGTCACTTTTGCCTTTTAAACCTCCAGACTCTCACGGAAGGGTTGCAGGGTGATGAAGAAAACAGAAATATTAGTTCTTCTTTCATAACAAACCTGCCTAGGTGATCTAAATAAGTGAAACAGAAGCCTCAGAGACTTTTATGAAACATTTTTGCTTAACAAAAGCAGGAAGCTGAGAGCAAGTGTGTTAAAAACACCGCCGTCTATGGGATTTCCCTGTTATTTTTAACAGTGGGGTTTAGCATCTTCTATTTTAGATTCTTACTGAGGCAAAGTTCTTTTATGCATTAATTAAGTTAACAAGCTATTATCCTTCACTGGGAGCTGGAAGAATTATGCCTGCACAGGTGTATTTCAAAAGGGAGCCATAAATATAAGTTTAGCTCGAGCCCTGTAGTTATCTTGGTGTATCACTGGAGCTGTTGTTACTAAAACACACACAAAAAGCCAACTGATCTGAAAGGAGCAGGATCAGCTCTTTGGAATCCTGGTTTTGTTCTTTGAAGAAGCCTGTAATTTTAGCAGCATTTTGCAGCAAGGACTTAATTGGTAGCTCTGTGTGGTGCCAGCAGGGAGTATGAACTTATCACATCACTCCTTGCCAGGAGAAATGCTCCTTAAAAAACAGGGATTGTGATTAAATATATAATTTGGAATAAAATGCCACTGGAGCCTTTGAACTTGGGCATTCCTGCTCTTGGACTTAAGGTTTAGACAAGCCTGGCATGTTCAATCAGCCTCTCAGGGGGTTTAAAGGGTGTGAACACACTGATGTCCTGAGCCCTGGAATCACAGAAAGGCAGGAGAAATTCAGCTGATATTTTTTCCAGGAGTTTTTAGCTTTGGATTTCAGAGGGAAAGGTGAAAATGTGACTTCTAAAATAAAAACATAACCAAAAAAAAAAAAAAAAAAAGGAGAGTAAATGCACAGAGCCTGAAGATATTATCTCTTTAAAACTCTTGATTCTTAAGCTGAACTAGTAATTTACTCTGAGTAGTAACACTGTCACTGTAGTATTGCTCAAGTCATGCAGAAAATGCCATGTGCAGGTAAGTAGCATGATTGCCTTTAGTCATTCATTAACTTACTCCTTGATGTAGGAGTTCATTTACCTTTTGGTTTCATTTTTCATTAACAAGAGCACGTTATTTTGAGGGTATTTTTAAAGTGGTTTGAATTTGATTTAGCAAACATTATTGGAGTATTTGCACCCGAAATGTTTGTTCTGCAAGGCTCTTTGCCTGCTTTGCTTTGTCCCCCAGTTCTTCTGGTACCAGGTTTGTAAGGACCTGGAGGTAATGCCAGGAATGAACTGAGAAGGGAAGGAAGGGAGGCCGAAACAGCAGAATGAATTGTTCCATTCACATGGCTTTTCTGCTTGGGAATAAGTTCACATTGTAAACAGAAGAGAGGTGTGGTTTGCAGATCAGACAGGAAATCCTTAGTTCTAATCCTTGCTGTGTTGTTGATTCCCTTGGAGACCTTGGACAGATGGATTCTGTCCCTAGTTTTTTAATTGGAAATAAATTGGGGGTGGGAGCCCCTAACCAGCTCATCAGACTGGGCTCTCAGTTGAAACGTTTGTAACAGGTTTAAAAACAGCTCGTGGTGCACAGGCTTGAAATCAGCTTGTCTCCTGGTCTGAGGGAGTTCCTCACCCTGCTCTGAGCATCTCTGGGGCCGAGTCACCAGCACACACGCTGGGCTTTGTTTTTCTCACTCCCAACAAAGCCAAGCAGATGCTTCACCAGGGATAGAAGGAAATGTAACCACAGTCAGGTGGGAGCTGTGGCCAGGCAGTCTGCTCTGCCACCCTCAGTGCACACCACGGCTGCATTTAGCCCTGCTGGAACCACATTTCTTACCCTTTTTTCCCTCGGGGTGCAGGGAGCACACCTGTGGGTGAAGGTGTGTGAGATCAAGGACTCTGTAACAGGCCCTTGTTAGAACCCACACGCTCCAGTTGTCGAACAGTGTCCCCTGTCACCTGGGACCCCCCACACCAGAGGCAGCCAGAGGCAAGTGTTCAGCCCTGTGTGATGTGGAGGGTCCTGGAAGCAGCAGATGGTGCTGGGAGTGCTGCAGGAGCATTCCTGGGGGTGTGACAGCCCTGCAGGGAGCCAGGGCACAGATCCTCATTTTTCTGGTGTGGATTCTCTGCACGGAGGTAAACGACTGTGTGTGAGGGATGAATCAGACTCGCAGGCTTGTGGTGCTGCTTTAATCAGGGAGAACCTGCAGTGATGTGCTCTGCTGGCAGCAGCCTGAAGAGGCAAAGTCCCGACTCCCAGGAAGTGTTTCCACATGCAGGTTCCTCACTTTTCCTTCACTGGTGCTCCCAGACAGTGTCAGAGCTGCTGAGCACACACAGCTCACGTGGAGAGAGCCCCAGAGAAACAGGAAAAGGGCAGGTTGTTTAACAGAGATACTTCACTGGCCAACTAGAGACTGTTTAAAAATCCTAGACAACCCTGAATTACTCTCCTTATTGATCTTCCCTCCTTTCCCTTTCTGTGCCTTTATCATCTTTGCACTGCACTGCCTGGAATAGAACAAATTTCCCTTGGAGGTTCCCTGTGCATACTGGTTTTGACATGATCCTGTTTCTTGCTTTCTCTGCCCATCAATAAAGGGACCTGAGTATTTCTATCCTGGGAGGAAAAGGCAAAAAGCCTTTATTTTTTAAACCCAAAGGTACTTTATAGAGACTCCGAGAGGGATGGAGGAATAGAAAAGTAAACAATTCCTTTACTGATACTTGAATATGAATTCATTTAAACTACACAAACCTGCTCTTGGGCAAACACAAGTCTGCAGAATTCCAGAACTAAACATCCAGGGATCTTTGAAAGGAGCCACCAGCACAAACCAGGTGGAATCCAGAGCGTGGTCACACAAGGACACAAACTCCAGCTGACAGTGTCTGACAGGCACTGCAATAATTAGTCACATCACATCTGCCCAGCGTGCTGCATGCAAAGAGAAATGAGTCCATCTGAGCCACCAGAGCAAGGTTTAATTATTAAAAAGTGCTTCATTTGACTCCTTTCACTTTGCTTAACAGCAGATGGAGAGTTTGCACGGAGCTCCACGCGTTATTCCCAGCGCTGAGCCAGCCCCCGGGATAAAGCTGCATTTCTGCAGTTTCATTGTGTCTCCTTTTTGGTTACTGAAATAAAAAGTAATCTTCTCTCCTCCCCATTGCTTAAAGGTGAGGCTGACATGTTCATGCTCTATCTGTCCACTTCCTCAGAGGAGCTTTCAGCTCAGTTCCAATTAGGGTTTGTAGTAATGGATGTTCCGAGGGCATTCAACAGCTTCGAGAAAATGGGATTGAATTTTTGCCTGCTCTGGCAGAGGCTGCACAGAGAGTTTGGGCTTGTTAAACTCCAGAGAATCCCCACTGGAAAAGTGGTGTTCAAGTGATTTATCTGGGGGAAACATCTTAATCAAAGTTTGCATCCTACTAGGCAGTGGAGAATCCAGCTGTGAGGCAAATGTGTTTTGGAGACCAGACTTTCCAAGTTTTCCTGCTTACCAGGCTCCTTGTTCCTGCTTTTTGTACAGACTTGGTGACACTGAATCCAAGGCTGAACAGCCCTGATGGCCAAACCCACAAGGTTAGAATAACCCAGTTTGTCACATTCCTTATTTTATCCCAACTGCAAGAAGTGATAAGAATTTGGGTGGCAAATGAGAGCTGCTCTTTGAAAATACAGAGCTGCTCTCCAGGCAAATCTGAGCCACAAAAGGATGCACAGAAATATTCAGTGCCAGAAGATTACCCTCTGCCCAAAAAGTAAAAGTATTTCTGGTTCATCTCTCCAGAACTTGGTTTCAGTCCAAACTGGACAGCAACTGGAAATATTTCCCACCAACTGGAAGTTCCCTGGAACTCTACAGGGGCTCTGGGAACCCGACAAGTTTATCAGTTGTGATTCCAAGAAGACACAAGAAGAAAGGCTGCAGGAACAACGAATCAGTCCCAGGCAAAAGGGGGAAGTTCATGGAGCCTGCAGGGCTTCAAATGAAACATTTGGGGCTCAGCAAAGCAGTGTTTGGTTTCTCAGAGCGTGTTTGAGCAGCTCTTATCAATATTGTGAGCACAGTAATAAGTTTTAATCAAACACGTTGATGGCAGTTATATTGTACCATACCTGGAGACGAAGCTAATTATAACATTTTATGTAAAGAAAGGCTGTGATCACCAGGAAATGATCTAAGATGAGAAGGCAAGGTACAGTGTTTTAATTTGATTTTTTTCCTAGCGAGTGTTTCCCACAAGAGGCTCAATTTAAGTTCTTGTTCTGCTTGATTCTGCCCAAGATCTTGAACTTAGCCTGTCACATTGCAAACCAGTGCCCTAATTAAATTTGTTGCTGGCCATCATCAGCAAAAACTGAGTCTCTTTCTCTGTACTTTGCCAAGCAACAACAGAAGGGTTTTGAAAGGCCTCAGTTTTTCACTACACTGTAGAAAAAAAGTGCATTTCAAAGCTTGGAAAAGTTCCCTTAGCAGCATAAAAATAAAATGTAATGCAGAATCTTCTCTGCCTGCTCTTACCCAGCACTGGAGACAGGCAGGTTCTTTAGGGATCCTCAGCAAAATAATGGCACAACAAAGCACTTGTTGCAATCAGAACTTTGTTTTACCTGGACCCTCCACAAATCAGGTCTTTTTAAAAACCTGTCACCTGATACCCCCTGCACACCAGGTTATTTTAGCACATTCATCACAACTTCAGTTTAAAGCACTCATAAAAACCTCTCTCTGCCCTCAGAGGAAGCAGCAAACCATGAGGTGCCACAGCCCTAACACCTTGTCTCTGCTCTCTTGCTCAAAAAGAGCCTTTCATTCCTCAAGTCACCCACCTACTCATCCTCATTTTCCTGTTTCCTCTCTTTTTTTGGCCCTGTTTTTGCTGAGAGTTCTCCATGCATCAGCTGGAACGTTGCATAAGGAGGCAATTGTTTGCTTAAAGCACTGTATCTCTATTGTCCCTTCAGAGCAGGAACGAGACAACTGGACTTTGGCTCTGCCACGAGAAACCAGACCAGCCAGCACAGAAAATCAAGCTGCAGTGCTCCTTTTGCAGCAGCTTCAAATCGATCCTTGCTCTGCTGCTGTTCCCCCTGGTTTCCCTGGGCAGTGCCAGCACCAGCAGAGCTGTTGCAGCAGCCTTGGGTGTGTAGCACCAGTTTCACCCAGTGCTGCCAAATGTGCAGCTCCCAGAGCCTGCCCACTCCTTCCTCCCGAGCCAGAGGGAGCTGCTGGGGCTGGTGGCATGTTTGGATTGTGTGATGCACAGAGCTCCAAACAAAATGGGACCTCTGTGGAATAAGCCCCTTGCTTTTGCTGTCGCTGGGATGGGGGGTTTATTCACCCCGTGGCCACGAGTGAATCCCAAAATGCATTGATTCTGGATTCCTCACCAAATTCCTCTGGAACTGATGTGCCACTCTCTTGAGGGGGAGGCTGGGGGAGCAATAAACAGTGGATTGGAAAACACCATCCACAGGGCCCAGCCTGACATCCCTAACTCTGCCTGAACCAGGATGATGTTTATCCAGTGCTACTCCCTGCATTTAGAAATGTGGTTTTGGCCAGGAGACAACTCAAACCAAGAGCTCCACGAGGAGCATTCCAACCCACCTAGGACTTGTGTTGACAGCAGTAATAAACCATCAGACCTTTGTTTTCCCAGCCTCTGATGTCTCTAGGACTCCTAGAGAGGGTCCAGCTACGTGCACTGCTCAGTGTTGTTGTTCCTCACTTTGTCCTGATCCACGTCCTTGGAACAATCCAGGTGGGTGTTTTCACTTGCATCGTGTCAGAGATCATCCCAGAGTCGAATGGGAAGTTAAAAACAGTTAACTGCTCTTGGAAACAAGCTTTATTCCCTGGTCATCTGCAATCCTAATGATTTTATAATGCTTTTAAGCTGGAACTGCCCTTTTTCCTTTGCAAGTTCTATTAATTGCAGGATCTGCTTCACGTAGCACTGAAGTGCAGCCATTTCTGGGCTAGATTTCTGTTTAGTGAAAATCTTCCAGCATGGATCAAACTATAGACTGATTCTATAGTTCTTCCTTATAAAAAACAAGGGTGAGTTCTTCACTAGAAGGCTGACAAGGAACTGAAGGGATCTGGATTTTGTTCCCTGTTCCGTTTCACATTTGTTGTGTGAGCTAAGCAAGTCATCTCATTTCTTCCTTCCTTTTTTAATAAAAATAGTAACAATAATGGCTTCTCTAGGCAAGTTTATGCATTATGGTCATCTTACTGCACCCAACTTTTAAGAAACCTAATTTATTTTTTTTTTGCTGCATGGATGACTGAAATTGTTATTTACTGATTAAGACCTGAAAGTCTTTTGGCTCCAGGGATAAGTTTTTACAGGTAAGTCTTTTGGCTCTGTGGGTGACTTTTCATGTGATGTCAGAAAAATTGTAAAAGAAAACAAAATGGAAAACATCATAAGTTGAAGGAGGGCAGGGTTAGATGGGATATTGGGAAGAAATTCCTCCCTGTGAGGGTGGTGAGAGGCTGGGATGGAATCCCAGAGAAGTTGGGGCTGCCCCATCCCTGGAAGTGCCCAAGGCCAGGTTGGAGCAACCTGGGCTAGTGGGAGGTGTCCCTGGCCATGGCAGGGGATGGCACTGGATGAGGTCCCTTCCAACCCAAACCATTCCACCATTCCATGATTCTCTATAAAACTGGGAGATTCAAGGCAGGGAGCAATTCCCCTTCGTGGAATTTGGCCGAGAACAGTAAAAATAACTCTCTGAAAAATACACAGCCTATAAAAAACCCTTTAAAAACACTCAGCACGTGGAGGAAAACCAAGTCATTGCCCCTTTAAAATGTACACAAGGCTCTTGGGTTCTCTCTCCCAGCTGAGGAGGTGTAGGGTTTCCAGGGCCGTGCCAAGCACGAGGACAGGGATGGCTCTGCACAGAAGGGACACTTGCTCCGTTATTTTTGGCCACATGAGCCCTTCAGTCAATGCCACCAGTGTTTGCAGCTGCAACAAAGAGAGGCCTCTGTGCTGCTGAGGGGACAAAACCCGAGGGGATGCTGGGAGGAGGGGAGGAGAAGAGGAATCAGAGAATCAACTGGGTTGGAAGGGACCTCTGAGATCATCAAGTCCAACCCTTGATCCAACCCCGCCGTGGTTCCCAGCCCATGGCACTGATGCCACATCCAGGCTCACCTTAAAAACCTCCAGGGATGGAGAATCCACCCCTTCCCTGGGCAGCCCATTCCAGTGGCTGAGCACCCTCTCTGCAAAGAAATTCTTCCTAATCTCCAACCTAACCCTCCCCTGGCACAGCTGAAGCCCGAGCCCTCTTGTCTTGCTGATGGTTGGGTGGGCAAAGAGACCAACCCCCAGCTGGCTCCCCCCTCCTGGCAGGGAGCTGCAGAGAGTGAGGAGGTCTCCCCTGAGCCTCCTCTTCTCCAGGCTGAACAGCCCCAGCTCCCTCAGCCTCTCCTCACAGCACTTGTGCTCCAGTCCCTTCCCCAGCCTCGTTGCTCTTCTCTGCACCTGCTCCAGCCCCTCAATGTCCTTCCTGAGCTGAGGGCCCAGAGCTGGACACAGCACTCCAGGGGTGGCCTCACCAGCGCTGAGTCCAGGGCAGGAATCACTTCCTTGGACCTGTTGGCCACACTGTTCCTGAGCCAGGCCAGGATCCATTGGCCTTCTTGTCCCCCTGGGCACACTCTGGCTCCTGTTCAGCTCCCTGTCCATCCCCACTCCCAGCTCCCTTCCTGCCTGGCTGCTCTCCAGGAGGAAGAGCTCATGGCATGACTCCCACCACGTTCTGCTCACAGAGTTCATTCCTTCTTTAATTAAATAGTTAATTACGTTCGGGCCGTGGATCAGACAGAACAATTAACTGTGGGCTCGTTGCGTTTTTCAGTTGGCTTTAAGGAAACAAAAATCAATTCCTGGTCATTCCCTGGATTTTGGGGAGCTCACAGAGCACTGATCTGATCCTTTCTAGCAAGGATGGGTCGGGGCACAAGAGATCCCTGTGCTTTAGGGAGAGTGTTTAGAAAATTCTGGGTAAATGTACCAAAATAAGAGTGGCTGTTTGTTTGGGCTCAGTTTTTTTAAAGAGGGAATCTCAGTGTAATAAGCAGGGAGGAGATTGAGGAGAAGAGCTGCACTGGAAGATGGAGAGTCACGAAAACAACAACAACAAAAATCAGATTTTTAAAATGTTTTATGAATATCTAAAGGAAAAATACAAATTTCCCCTATTTTTAGTAGGAATGGCAGCTGTTTGTTAAAATGCTGTGAAACAGGAGGGAAGCCTAGAGAAGTTATAACTAACTTTCATACCTGTATAGTCAAAAATATAAAGTATTCATTGCCAAAATGAGAATTTATTTCAGATTTCCAGTTAATGTTAAAGTTTTGGTGTGATTTTTTTGAGGTAGGAGCCTGTCAAAATTCTCAAAATGCTTCAAATGAGAATCGAATTGGGAAAAAAAAATCGACTTGGAGATTTGTTTTGAGTCCTTTCAAAAAGAAATCCTGGACAGGCTCGATCAGGTCTGTCCCATTTGTGTGTTCACAGAGGTGGCATTTTGGTGAATGCTGAATCCAGGAACACTTCCAGGTTTTCCAAAGGAACTCAGAGTGTTTGCCCTTGACAGACCTGAGGGTGGCACTTGGTGTGGGGACACTCAGCTGGATCAGGAGGGAGGTTTGAGGAGAAGTTCTGTTCACAATTTCTATCCCAAATCTCAGTTTTCAACTGATGATCCAGCACAGCTTGTAAAACAGGGAATCTCTCCACCCTTCTCTGAAATTATTGGTTTATACTTCACCATTTTTCCTTATTTTTTAGGGTGAAATCAGCCAGGAGAGGGAAGCAAAGGCATGAGGGGCTCAGGCAGCTGTGGAACAGCAGCACTGAGATAACAGGCAGCTTCCTTTGGGACATTTATTTAGGTCCTAAAATAAAGATGAGAAAGGGGAAGCAGGAATTCTGAATCACATGAAGCTGATGAAGCAGTTGGATAGCTGAGGAAAATCAGCTTTTAGAGGTTTCTGCTGCTCTGTGGATTGTGGGGGGACACTGGCTTTAAATGTTATATTATGAGTGAGACTCTGTTGGGGGGCAACCCCCCTAATTCTGCCTCTAGAATTAAAGCCTGACTTTATTGGTAATTAATTACAGGCCTATTAATATCTATACATTAGCAATCCAGCCTCGTTTGGATGGAGTTCCAGCCTTTCTCCTGGATTTTCAAATCCTCCCTCCAGGTTCGTGTGGCAGCCTGGGCTGAGCGACTGCAGAATAAAGTGATTATTTCCTAGAAGGTTTTTCCCATAAGGGACATTCCCTTCGATGCTGGAGCACCGTCCTGCTCCTCTGGATTTCTCCCTAAAAATCCTGCAGTAATGCTGCCACCTATGGAAGCTTCCCAAAGCCCAACCTTTGCAGCCTTTCTGCTGCATTTGCAGCTGTGAAAACAGGATTTAAACGCCCACCTCTGATCTGCTGATAAAACCCCGTATTTTTTTTATTTTTTTTTTTTTGCCGGACCTTTGTTAATCTCGACCCGAGGAGGCTCAAATTCGCCTCCTTCCAAATAAATTAGTTTTGAAATTGAAATTGCTGCCGGAAATTCGTCCTTAAGGCAATATTTTTCCTTGACAGTGGCACCTCAAGGCCCCGATGTAAAATAGCATTTTAAGTGCTGTAAAAACACCAGAAAGAGCTGGGCAGCACTTCCAGCTTCCTTTTTTTCCCCCTTTTTGTGGTGCTCAAAGTGTTTTTTTTCCCTGTGGCTGCCTCTTGTTGGTTTGTAGTTTGCTGTGATCCTGCCCAAAAACTGCTTTTCGTGCCTGGGGATGGGGTTAATCTGCTCCTTCTTTTTTGTGATAACACCTCCTTGGTGTTATCCTTTTTTTTTGGATTTCCAGTTCAGCTGGATTTACTGTAACTGGTGTAACGGTTAATAATGAGCAATGAAACTCCTCCTCAATGTCTTTAGAGGTATCCTGAGATAAAACACTAAGGCCTGCAGAAAGAGGGGTTCATAAATATTCACAGTGTTCTCTGTTAAATTCTATTTTTTCCCAGTGTACATGATAAATGGAAGGTGCTTTTATTGCAGATAAAGGGTCTGCTGATGGAGCTGCAGCCACTGCACTTCATATTCTTACTTATCTTAAAATCACAGAATTATAGGTTGGGTTTAGACAGGTAAGAATAGAAAATACAAGCTAATATTGCACTTCTACATTTTTTTTTTTCTTGCTTGTTTTTCTCCCTCCCTGGTTTCCAGCTGATGGGATGGGGTGAGGAGAGAGGGTGTTGTGCCAGAGCAGGTTTGATTTTTCCCCTGGTGTGGATGGGTCATGTCTTTTATTTTATCCAAGAAGGGGGTTAGTTTGGTGTCAAACTCTCTGAGGTCTGTGATCATTTGGCAGGTGGGAGCTAAACTGAGCAGTGGAGCTGCAGAATTAGCTGGTCAAACAGGTATGAAATGGGGAGGGGTTTATTTCATCAAAGAGTTGCAGCACAAATTAATAGTTTAATTAATAATAAGGATATAACTCTGCCCCCTGAGGAGTGTCCTTTCCTTGGAAGGTGTGCCCTTGGCTCTGGCATTACCCTGAGCCAGTTCTGTGCTGCTCAGGGCAAAGAAAAGTGCTGTAAATGCTCCTGTGCCCCAGTGCCCTGGAAAGAACCTGTGCTGCCATCACACAGGATGCCTTGATTAAATCAGCAGGAGGCATCAAACCCACTTTTATAGCTTTATGGCACTTTCAGGTCTGCTTTTTCTAGAGTAGGACTGATTTTTGCAATTAATATCTTGTGACCAAACAGGAGGATTTTGATATCTACCTTTTTTTTTTAATTTGTTTTGCCTGTCACCTGAGGATCTTCAGCCAAACTTCCAAGGCACGACCTCCTTAGCAAAACCTGGGATTGTTAATCCCCCATTTTCTGCCCCAGGTGGTTGTTGGTGTGTGGGTCTAACCCAGAAGGCAGGGACACTTTGTGCAGAGCAGCTCTGGGGTGGGCTGGGCCAGAGCTTCCCCTTCTTTCTGTGCCTGGCATCACTTCAAACCCACCCTGCCAGGGGCAAAATCCTCAAAATCCTCATGTGGAGAGAGGCTTCTCATGCCCCAGACTCCCTGAAATTAATTTTTGATTGAGGACATCATGTCAAATTTCCCTGAGTGGGGCTGTAAAATTGGGCTCCTGCTGCAGTGCCTGGCAGAGTGGCCCCCACTGACCTGCAGAACAAGTTACTGTCCTGGAAAAACTGCCAAATGTGCATGATTTCACACTTGAAATGGGCAGCACTTCCAAAACCTTACAGCCAAAAGATGTGCCTTATATTCATTGGAGAGGTTGCCACTAGAACTCCCACAGTAATCAGTGTGTGGTCTTTGTTGGGGATGTTTCTGCTGGTTTGGTTTGGGTTTTTTCTCCTTTTTTTTACCTATTTTTTTTTGTTTTGATTTGGTTTTGGTTTGGGTTTTTGTTTTGTTTTGTTTTTCCAGTTTTTTGGGTTGTTGTTTTTTTTTTGTTTGTTTGTTGTTTGTTTTTGTTCTCTTTTTTTTTTTTTTTTTGGGTTGGGGGGGAGAGGATGTTTGTTTTTAACTCTATTTTTGTTTGGTTAGTTTTGGCTTTTTCTCCAAGACCAGCAGCTCTCCAAGTGCTCCCCATCCTTCCAGGGGATGGCTGACTTATAGGTTCTGCCCCAGGGTTCTGTGACAGGAAGAAAACAGATTGAGAGTTGCAATATTTTCAGTTTGTGGAGGATTAACTTTTGTGGTGTATTGATCTGACTCTGCCAGTAGTGCTAAAGTAATTCCATTATTACAGAGGACACATTCTCCTGTGTGTGTCAGGAAATGTTCCATCCTCCCACCACCAGTGCCAGGCTCTAAAACAGTGCCAAAATACTGAGTTTCTGCTCAGGACATAAAGACTGAGCAAACATTTCTGTCAAGTATCACCTGGGAAGCCAAGTGGAGATTTACTGCTCAGAGTAGCAAGACATTATAAGGGTTAGTTTGACCCTAAAATGCTGCATGGAAAAGTTAAGATGGGAAAGCCTGTTGGAATACAGTGTGATCAGAAGGCAGAAAAGGAGTTTTTGCTGGAATAACAGTAAAAAAGGTCCTTTTTTTGAGGGTTACCTGAGTAGCAGGTGTTATGTTCAGTCAGGGAGTGTGGCTTGGTGTTGAGAGCAGGTTTTTGTAGGAACTAAATCCTCGTGCAGCATCAAATGCCATCAGAGCATCCCAGGCAGAGCTGCTGGGGCTGCTCAGCAGTGAATTCTGAGCAGAGCTCTCTCCAAAGAGAGCAGAAACAGCTCTGGGTTTATTCACTATTGGAGGCACTGAGATTGGAGCAGTGTGTGACTGTGCAGACCACAAGGTGGTGGCATTGCCCAGGTAAACAGTGCCTGAAATACCGAGATTTCAATATTATTTTCTTTTTTTTTTTTTTTTTTAATGATTGAGCTGCAGGTTTGTCTTTTGTGCCAGCTTTGTTTTGGGAAAGGGAAATCACATTTTAAGTATTTTACTCTCTTGCATCGTTAATCAGGGGTGTAAAACACTCTTCTTGACGGGAGGGACCTTTATTTTCTCTCTTAGATCACTTTTCCTCTCCTGCTACCCCCAACCTTCGTTGTATAAGCCATTGGAATAACATTTACCAGCCCTACAAAATGCAGTTGTGCTCTGGAAAACAGCTCTGCAAAGTGGGAAATGGGGTTGAGTTCTTGTTTTCTTGTGTGACTTCGGGCAAGTGGCTTAAATTTCACGGACCTCTGTTTCTGAGCATTAAACTGGGAATATATCATTCCATCTTCTCTTTTACTTTGCAGGCCCAGTGTGTGTGCAGGTGGTGCCCAACTCAGCAGCATCCTCTTTTTTCTTGAGGATTTAAAGAAATCTCATCGTGTTTGCAAAGCCAAGAGGTTCAGCACAAAAAATGTTTCATTTGCCTGTAGTTAATGAACCTGCAGAGATGATTGGAGTGATGGGGGCTCAGTGGAACTGCTGAGCTCCTGTGGACTTGAACCATCAATGAACCCTCACACCTCCACTTTAATAACATTTTAAAGATCTGAGTTTTGTCTTTCCACCTGGATTTCAAGGCTTGGGCTCCAGGACAGGGCTCTCCTGCCCCCGTGGCTGTGCTGGCAGCTGCTGTGCTCCCAGCTGGGGGGACCAGTTTGGGTCACTGGTTCAACCACCCTGTTCTGTTCTGCTGTTCCTTCATCCAGCCTCTTCCCAGATCTTTCCATGGCCTCTCTAAGGGCCTTTCTCCAGTGCTTTCAGAGCTCCTGCCTCACCAGCCTGTTGACCTCACCTTTCCCCAGCAGTGGTGGGGGCTCAGTTCAGCTCCCTCTTCCCTCCTTTCCAGAGCATCCATGTCTGCCTGAGGAGAAAGTTGCCTGACAGGCTCTTCAGGCTTTGGAAAGTTTAAAACAAGCTTGGTATTCTTTCCCCTTTTCTCTTCCAGGAATCCTCTTGATCCAAAGGTGAGCTTCATGGGAGGCTGGGAGGCAAATGTGGGTCACAATGGACCTGCTTTGTTCTGAAGAGCTTTAAATTGTGTCATATGGATGAAATCATACAGTATTTTAAATCTTTTGTGTTTGGCTTTGGTCAACTGAATGGTGAGTAAGAGCATCTCCTTTTCTATCAGCTGCTGCTTTTACATTTAACCTACAGATATATCCTTTTTATTTCCTCTAACATTTATTTCTTGACTTCCACACAGATCCTGAACTGGATACTTGGACTTTCTGGGCCAGACTGAACAGCACATGGGAAATTTCCTTCTGTGCTTTGGGTTTTGCTATGACAGGGGGTAAGGCTGGACCGTGTTGTGAAGTCAGTGGTCAGAAGTCCAAGCACAACTTCAGTGCTGCAGAGGCTGAGGGTGAAGCTTTCCCAGCCCACCAGCCCCCTAATTCTCCTCTGTTCTACTTATGAACCACAAATGTACCCAAGACACTGGGGCCAGGAAATCAGTGCAGGTGTTAAAACATGTCAGGTGACTGAATATTTGGTTCCTATCTCACAAAATAATAAGGCCAGGTGTAAAGCAGCAGTTCTGCTAACTATTAAGACTTGCAAATTATATTTCCCATTTTGCAAAAAGTGTGGAAGTGGAAACTTTCCAACTGTTGAGCAGAACACTCAGTATCTGCAGTTTTACCTCTGGTGGCAAGCTAGACATATAAATGTGTTATAAATGTCCATATGTTCATGCACACTGTGTTCCTGTAAGTGTGTGAGTGCAGTGATCCCAGTTTTTGGATAACATTGTCCATACAAGGGACTGGACTTGGCTCATTTAACCAGCCCTGGGTGGAAAGGCAGAGGTTGTTGTGTTCCCAGCCCACGGCGTGTTCCTTAAAACAGATGTTTGTGCCTTGGCTGTCGATGGTTTTACTCCTTGAACGTTGTTATTTTGCAGGTTATGTGGCAAATGTGCCAATAACTGAGCCTTGGGGACGTATTTTCACATGTTCATGGATCAGGTTGTCCCAGAATCCCAGAGCTTCCAATCCCATCTCTTGCTTCTCCTTTTTACTGAGCAGGAGTGATACAGCGTTTGTGGGTGCTGAGAAACAGGTCTTGGTGCTTGCTTGAAAAAGGGAAAAAGTAACAATGAAAATGGCATCAAAAACCCCATTTTTAGGGCTTCTTGATGCCTTCAGTCCCAAAGTGTTTGACCTGTAAGAAAAACCTGTGGGGTGTTGGATAACTGTGTCACACTTGGGTGTTCACTGAAATGTTTTTTTTTTGTCAATTTGTGTGTGAATAAAGAAGAAACACCCCATTTGACTCTTAGTGAATTATAATTTTATGGAAAGTAGCTCGCAGTGGTCTGCAAAACCAGGGAAAAATAATCAGGAAGTGAAAAGTTAAGGGAAAACAGGAAGAAATTATCTGGGATAATCCTTCCAAGAGCCCTCTTCCAAACTGGGCTCTGTGTTGAAGGGAATGAAGGAAACTTCCTTCAGTGAAGGGAACTTGATTCTTGCTTTTATGTTCTGGAGATGTGAAATTGGAAATGTTTTTAAGATGATTTATTAGTTTACACAAAGTGTTTTGTCTCATTGGTGATGTTGTGTGCTGCTTAAAAAATGGGAATAGCAGCAGAGATGGTGGAATGTGGTTTTTTGCTTTGAAATGCAGCTCCTCACCACTTGGCCAAATCTATTTAAGCTGCATGCTGTGCAATTCTAATTCCCCCCAAAAATCTGGTTTCTTTCTTATTTAATCTTTTTTTTTATTATTGTTATTTCTTCCCACAGTAAGGTTCTCTTTAGCAATCCTTTAAAAAATGCTGTGAACAGTTTAGCACTGGGGAGCCCTGGACACTTGGTTTGAGCCTTCACATGCTCTTTGGACAAGGGATGATAATAAAAGTAGAAATTTCTTCATTGTCTGGCTTCCCAACCTAAGTTCTTGTTTGGAGCCTTGGCAGCTGAATAAGTGAATAATGAGATTTTCCCTTATCCATTAGAAATGTATCTTTAAAAGCAAGGGTGTGTGTCTGGGAAAAAAATTCCTTCCTTTCTGGTTTTCAGGTGATTAAAAAAAAAGAGAAATCAAAAAGTAATAGGTTTTCTCTGTGTTTTCTCACTGGGAACCAGTAAGGCCATGTAATTACTTACTGGGGTAGGAAGTGGTGGCTGGCTGTGGCAGCTGGCAGAGAGCCAAAGCAAAGTTTGGAGCTGTTTGATACCTGCAAAGGCCTTTTTTATTCCCTGCAGGCTCTGTCACCATTAACATTATTCATATTCTACGTGGGGAAAAAGAGGATGCCATAAACCATCCTGGGAAATGGGGTTTTCCCCCTCCAGGGTGTGCTGGGCTGCTCTTCCAGCTGCTCTTCCACGGGGGGTTTGTTCCACTGAGCCAGCCCTGCCCAGCCCAAACAGGGTCAGCAGAGCAAACTTGGGCTCTGAGAGGGTCTGTGCACAGCCTGGGGCAAAATCCAGTGGCTTCTGCTGGGAGATTTGATCTTAGGTCACCACCCATCCCTCCCAGTGTCAGAGTCAAACAAGTCTCAAATCTTGCAGCTCTCTCAGATCTTGCAGCTCCAATCCCAGATCTTCCAGCTCCAACCCCAGATCTTGCAGTTCCAATCCCAGATCTCGCAGCTCCAACCCCAGATCTTCCAACTCCAACCTCAGATCTTCCAGCTCCAACCCCAGATCTTGCAGTTCCAATCCCAGATCTTGCAGCTCCAACCCCAGATCTTCCAACTCCAACCTCAGATCTTCCAGCTCCAACCCCAGATCTTCCAGCTCCAACCCCAGATCTTCCAGCTTCAACCCTGGATCTTGCACTTCCAATCCCAGATCTTGCAGCTCCAACCTCAAATCTTGCAGCTCCAACCCCAGACTTTCCAACTCCAATCCCAGATCTTGCAGTTCCAATCCCAGATCTTGCAGCTCCAACCCCAGATTTTGCATCTCTAACCCCAGATCTTGCAACTCCAACCCCAGATCTTCCAACTCCAACCTCAGGTCTTCCAGCTCCAACCCCAGATCTTGCAGCTCCAACCTCAAATCTTGCAGCTCCAACCCCAGACTTTCCAACTCCAATCCCAGATCTTGCAGTTCCAATCTCAGATCTTGCAGCTCCAACCCCAGATTTTGCATCTCTAACCCCAGATCTTGCAACTCCAACCCCAGATCTTGCAGCTCCAACCTCAGATCTTCCAGCTTCAACCCCGGATCTTGCACTTCCAATCCCAGATCTTGCAGCTCCAACCTCAAATCTTGCAGCTCCAACCTCAAATCTTGCAGCTCCAACCCCAGACCTTCCAACTCCAATCCCAGATCTTGCAGTTCCAATCCCAGATCTTGCAGCTCCAACCCCAGATCTTGCAGCTCCAACCCCAGATTTTGCAGCTCCAACCTCAGATCTTCCAGCTTCAACCCCGGATCTTGCACTTCCAATCCCAGATCTTGCAGCTCCAACCTCAAATCTTGCAGCTCCAACCCCAGACTTTCCAACTCCAATCCCAGATCTTGCAGTTCCAATCCCAGATCTTGCAGCTCCAACCCCAGATTTTGCATCTCTAACCCCAGATCTTGCAACTCCAACCCCAGATCTTCCAACTCCAACCTCAGATCTTCCAGCTTCAAACCCAGATCTTGCACTTCCAATCCCAGATCTTGCAGCTCCAACCTCAAATCTTGCAGCTCCAACCCCAGACCTTCCAAATCCAATCCCAGATCTTGCAGTTCCAATCCCAGATCTTCCAACTCCAACCCCAGATCTTCCAACTCCAACCCCAGATCTTGCATCTCTAACCCCAGATCTTGCAGCTCCAACCTCAAATCTTGCAGCTCCAATCCCAGATCTTGCAGCTTCAACCCCAGATCTTGCAGCTCCAAACCTGTATCTCAGATCTTGCAGCTCGGATCTCAAATCTTGGGGCACAAGCCCCTAAAGCATCAGGGACTTTGAGCTTTAAGGCATGGCCCATGTTTGAGGATGCTGTCACTCCTGCAGGTTGAGGTTCTCCTCCCCCCTGGCCTGGCCTGTGAGGATTTGGAGCATTCTTTGAGCAGACAGGGCTGTAGTGAAGGGGAAAGTCAGTGGGTGGCAAGTGTCTGTCCTTCAGCTGCTCACTAGTTACATTCTGTGTTCTTAAGTGTTCTGAGGTTATATTTTCTCCTCCTGGCCTCTCTGTCTGTGCCTCTGCTTTATCTCCTCACCCCTCATTGTTTCTTTCATTGTTTGGATCATGAGCAGTGCAGTGAAGGAGCTTTATTTCATCAGGATTGGACCTCAGTTATTAGGTTGGTGTAAAAGCACAAATTTGAGAGCCCCATCATTTGCTGTTCGGTCCCCAGTGTGAGATCTCAGTGGAGGTAGAGACCAAACTGCTCAGCCCACCCACAGCAATGGTCCCTCACCCCTTTTCTGACATTCTCTTGCATCAAGGTGATGCTGAAGAGCAAAAATAACCTCTGCTGCTCCCGAGTCCACGGGACAGCAACGACAACAAAACATTCAGAGCCCTTCAGAGCATCACCCTGAGCAGCCACAGCCTTGTGGTCCACGTGCATTCTTTGGCTTCAGGGAAGGAAAACACCCTCTGTTGTTTTCAGGAGCATGTGCTGGGAGCATCTGAAGGCTGGAATATGTGGAAGCATATGGCATATAATTCCCTTTCTTCCATTCATAATCTGCAGCAAGATCAGTTCCAGTAAGAACAAGCTCCAGGCTTTCGTTTGAAAACATTTCTGTAGCTGTGTCCTTCCAGCAGGCAGTGCTTTCTCTTGAAATACATTAGTAATACCAGATTATTCAGTAAAATGTATTACTTTTCCCTACCCAACTGATGGAAATGTGATGTTTTACCCCAGGCTGATCAAATCCTTTTAAGTTTCAGAATCATTTAGTTGTGAGTAACTCTCAAAGCCATTGCTCTTTAGCCTGCCTATAAATACTTAAAATCAGTGATGAAAGAAACAGTTCCAATGGTAACCTGTAATTAAACAGCACAGAAGGCACAAAACCCTGGGCAGATTTCTTACCTCCTACAGAAGGTAATGTTTGGACTAACCCAGGTCCTGGTGACTTAAATTCTGAGCTTTGGTATTTGACATTTTTAGTAGTTATGGGGCATAAACCACGGGAGGATCCCATGAGAGGAGCTGGTGTTGGGCACCATCACCTTCCCTGCAGTGCAAATGTTCTCAGCATCAGAGTCTGGCTGTGGAGTTTGGCAGTTTTCAGGATTCAATGTGCTGAGGCACAAACCCTTCTGAAGGTGGGTGTGTTACCAGTTCTGTTCCACCACGGGACCCGAAGTTCCTTTGTTTAATGTGCTTCAGGGAAGGGCTGAGCTGCCCCTCCAAGGCTGTAAAACCCTAATTATAACACACTGAGCTTTTTACAGCATCTTTCTTGCCTCACTGGAAGACTGTAGGAATAGTCAGATTAGATTAGATTTCTTGGGTATTGTGCATTAGTTTCTGTTAGCAGATGCTTTAAAAGAAGACACAGGAAACTTTGCAATAGTCACTGTTGTGATTATTGAACATCATCAAGACATTTTCTAATCCTAATGTGCTGCCTCCCCTGCCTTTTCTATCAACTGGGCAAATTTGGAATTAAACACAGTTTGCATATTCCTGCTACAGTGCTGGTTTGCATCAAAGTAGTTTTATATCCCTGTCACTTGAGAGCACCCAAATTCCTGAACTGCAGAAATCAGCAGGTGTTTGCAACTCTTACGTTTTTCAACTCTTTAAAAACCAGGGGTTTATCCTGCAAGGTTTGCTGACTTTTGAGCAGGCAAAGTGTCCCTGTGGCACCACTTCAGAGTGACTCTTCATGTAATTAGAGTGAGACACCTGTTTAAGGCAGAGCTGCATTCAGTGGAGTCAAGAAATAAAAATTAGGCCCTGACTGTACAGATGTTTGAGCAGGAGGTTAAGCATGCCTGTATTGTCAAGTAATTCTTGTAAGACCACTTGAGTGACTAAAGCAGGTTAAGTGCCAGTATAACAACGTTTGTATTACTGGGGACCACTTTTATTTGGTTCATACCTTAATGAATTAATTTAATTTTGATCTCCAGCGTGTCTGCGTTTGTCCAGTTGCTTGTGGAGACTCTTTTTGACAGCTGGAGTTGGATCCTAAGTACATACCTGGACCTAGAAAGGCTGGGATAACCTAAACTGCTTCCTGGTGAATATTTTAGCCAGTTTATGTACAAAGTAATATTGAAAAGTTGACTTTGATTGCTTTCCATAAAGTGCAAAGTGTGAGAGCGGATCCCAGCACAAATATACACCCTCTTAAAGTATTTTTCCTGAATGTGCTTGTTGCTTCAAACCTCCATGTGGTTAGAAAAACAAACTTCAGTGCTACGACTTCTCAAATCTGCATTATAAAATAAAATGGAACATACTCTCCCCACGGTAAAATATTATTTGCTAACGTGTTCCAAGAGCTGTGCGAGGCAAAAGGCAGTAAAAGTATCTTTTAAAAGGAAAGAAAAAAAAAAAAAGGGTTGGATATAAAACCTTGCAGATGTGTTTTCCTGTTCTAGAGAAAAAAAGCACCTACTTATTGGAACGAACAGGGGACTCCAAAGAGGATCTGATGGATACAATATTTTCTCTCTTTTGGGAAAGATGAGGTGGAGAAGAAGTTATTAAATGTTTGCTTGTGCATTTGTCGGTTTGAAAGCACTGCTTTGTTCACTGCTTGTGAGGGTGATGGGTGGGATCTCCGAAGCTCAGTTTGTGAGGGCTGATGAGTGTGGAGGAGCTGCCTCCAGTAAATAATGTCTTTATGGTGCCACAGGGAAGGGGAGAGAAAGAGGCAGAGAGCAGGTAGAGCTCACGGTTTTACAGCTCTAAACCCGGGGTTCTGTTTATTTGCTGATGGAATGGGAGGGATAGGGGGGGTTCTGTGATGAGGATCAGTTATTTTATACTTGGGGAGGTTCAATTATTTTATACTCGGGGGTTCGACTTTTTCCAGCTCTCAAGTGGGGAGTTCTTTTCTGAGAGAACCTGGGTGTGGATTATCTAAAACCAGGCTCAGAATGAACATCACCAAGAGCACTCCAGCACTTTAGTCCTTGTCCTGCAGTTTCCCTTCACAGTTTAAAACTCGATGTGCTTTCAGGATTTAGTTGGGGGCACCTGAGCTGCTTTAAGCCTCTCCTATTAAAAGCGTTTTAAAGAATGTCCCCCCTGCCCCCCCTTAAGTTCTGTACGTTCTTACTGCAGTTAAATGGAGAGTCTTGTAAATCCAGAGCAGTCTTGCATCAGGCAGAGCAGACTCCTCACCCAGCTCTGTCTGTGGAGCTCCGGCTGCCTCCACACCCTCCTCATTCCTCAGTTCAGGACTCAGCCTGGTCCTGTTTCCTGCAGCCCCGTTTCTGTTTCGGGGGATCCCGTGCACGCAAATCTTTTGTTGATGCTCATCTTGGGCTCTTGAAAGTTATTTTCGGGGACTTCTTTGTTTGTCAGATACCGTTATAGCGCCCAAAGTGTGATTGATGTGTGCTTGAACACGGATGGCTTAAAACTTTAAGCTGTTACCAGCCTAAAGGAACGTTTCTAACGGGCACATTTACTTTCCCGGTGGAGGTGTGTTGGAAAAATGAACCTCCCGGGGAGATTAGTGGGTAAAGGGGCAAAGATTAGTTATCCTTCTCCATTCCGACACTGATAATTTTAACCTGCAATTCGTTCCCTTGAGACACCTGAAGGTTGGTGAATTCTCGCAAATTAAATGGAACAAGAATTAAATGCTACCTTCTAAGTGTCGTCTTTAGGCGCAGTTTAACTTTTTCACCTGACACTTCGCTCCTTAAACGTGAGAGGAAACAATACTAGGTTAAACTTATGCTTTCAAATGCCTTAAGTGTTACCTCCTCTACACATTTCTTCCTGCTGGGAGTCGCTGAGATGTGCCGAGGAGTGAAAGTTGACTCCGGCGCGTGAAACGACGCTGCTAAAAACCCGCTAACAAAGACGAGCATCCCTTCGCCCCGTCAAAACTGCCTCACCTGTCATTTTGACCCCGGCATGTGGGAACGAGCGCGGCAGTCTGGGGGGGAACAGAAGGAAATGATCAGCGCTCACCGAACCAGTTGCTTTGCTTTTTTTTTAATTCTTTTTTTTTTATTTATTTATTTTAGTCAGAGGAAGAAAATCGCTCGGAGCCACTCGCGGAATGAAACCCTGAAAGTTGCGGGGGGGGTGTGAGGGATGCCCGGCTGGCACCGTCCCCACCCGGGGAAGGGGCTCCGCGGAGCTGGACCCGCTCCCGGCTCCGAGAGCCCCTTCCCCAAACCTGCGGCTGCCGTTTTCTGCCCCTAAATTGTATTTACGGCGCGGAAGATGCGCTGCTGGAGGCTCCCTCCTCTTCACCGGCGTGTCCTCGCCGGGGCTGGGAGGGTTTTTTTTTTTTCCTCCCGGAGTTCCGCGGTGCCTTTTCCCTGCCGCTGGATCCGACTCCCTGAGCCGAACCCCGGGAACCTCCAGAGTGCAAATCCCGATTTATCGGCGGTTGCGCGGCTACAAACGCTCCTTTGACCGGGTGAATTTACAGCTGGAGAATCGGAGAGATGGGCTTTTCACTGGGTTTAAACGCGATTTGGGCTTGAAATGCGGGATCTAGAGCAGGAGCCTGTAATTTCGGAAGTATTTAAGGACTCCTGTCCTTCTACAGCGTGTCTTAAAGGCGAGAAACTTAGTTGGGGGGGGGAACAAATTATGTCCCCGAAAGCGCTGCCTCTCCCCGGAGAGCTGAGACGGCGGGTCCGGGGTCTCGGGGCAGCCCCTGTGCCCCTCACAAACCCCCCCGGGATGGTGGGGAGGGCACCCCAGGGCCGACAGCCCCCGCTGGGACCCCTGTCTCCTTCCCCACCATGGTGTGGAGGGCGCCCCGGGGCCGGGAGGGGACGAATCCCTGCCTTTTCCGTCCCTGAAGTGCAGAATTGTGGTGGCAGCTGTTTGGGGCGAGGGGAGCGCATCCCCTGTGACCCGCGCCCTGCCCTCTGACCCGCCGTGAATCCCTAAAAGCGGGGGTCCCCCGGGGCCACGGCACACGAGCCCCTTTTGTTCCCGGCGCTGGCACCGTCCCGGGGGGCTGGAGCCACCGGGCTGGAGCTGAGCGAGCGTCTGGACCCGACCTTGCAGGGACAGGCTCGGCTTTATCCCCCAGGAGCGAGAGGCTTCGGTTATTAGGGAGCGTTCTCTCCTCGTGAATCCGTCGGCCAAGGTTACACCGAGTGGGAATTCCGCCCCCCTCCCCTCCCGTCCCCCTGCCCCGGGTTTGAGAATTAAACGCAGGAACTGTCGGAGCGGCACCGCCAAAAACGATCTTAGGACAAAGAGGGGGCTTTCGTTCGAGGAAATGCACCCACGCCTATTGCGAAATGGTTAAAAAAAAATAAATCACCATAATATGCCTTCCCATCGCCTGTGTATTTATCTCGTACGCTGTGCTTTTCTCACGGTTTTCTTTTTTTTAATTTATCTTACCCCCTCTGGTTGGATCGGGCTTGTTTAGTACCGAGAAATGGCATCTCAAAGATGCTAAGGTCGTATCTGCACAGACCGGCCTCCCCTCTGTAGCACCGTCAAACTGCTGTTGCTTTTCTCCGACGCTAAAATAACGCCAGGCTCGCCTTTTGCTAACCTGGCAAAATCACTTCCTGCATATTTATCAATTTGGGGAGGTGGGTGAGCATGGCAAATTTCCCTGAACAAAGATTGGGTGAGATGTATTAGTTCATCCAATACCATGTCTGTCACTTATGTAGACAGAATAAATCGGAGTCCCGGCTTTGCCCTCAATCGTGCCTGAATTAAGGATACATTTTTATGAAAGTTTTATGGGAAGATTTTAATTTGCGATTCTTTTAGGAGACAACTGTATGAAACTCTATGAAAATAATCTAGAATTTAATAGGTGGCATTCTGAAACGCGGCCGACCGTGGATGGAAGGAGTCCGGATTTATTCTGAAATGGAAATTATAGTTCTATCCCGTTAAAAAAAAAAAAAACAAAAAAACCAAAAAACCCCAAAACAACAAAGCAGGTTAAAGAGAGGAGCTGCACATAATGAGTCAAGGAAATCCTTGCGCTGTCCCTTTAACTACCGAACATCTGATTCCCTCATCTGGCAGATGGTCTCTGAGCACAGATTTGCATTCATTGTCTTGAAATCTGTTTTCGCGTTGGTGTTATATAGATTTCAGAGGCAGATCTATACACGGATCAGAATACAAAAGGGCCAGGAGGAAAATATCGCCAAGGCAGAGCGGTTTTAAAAAAAAAATAATAAATTAAAATAAATGCAGGCGTAGGTATCGTCCGGGGTCACAGCGGGCTGGGCTGGGGCGAGCTCCAGTTTCCTTTAATGGGAAATTTTGCCTTCACGGGATGTTATAAAAAGTTTTAAGGCGATGTCTGACAGCTCGCGTGGTGTAACTTCGGGCTCTGCCGGGTGCCTCGCAGTGTCTGCCTGGCTCTTGCCCTGCAGGCAGCCCCTTCCTACAACCCCCCCGCGGACCCGTTTCGCTCCCTCCGAGCACTTTTTTATTTTTAAATCCCGCGCCCGAAACCAAAGCAGCCAACTAAACCTGTGCGGCGGCTTTGGCAGCGCAGCGCGGGCAGAGCCGCAGCGATCGCTGCTCTGGAGGCGCAGTTTGTGCCTTCTGGGGCAGCACCGTTCGGTGTGTGGCTGTGGGGCCATCGCGATAAACCATCACGATAAATCAGCACGGTAAATCATCATTCCCCTGCCCGGGCTGCGGCTGCCCCAGGGCGGGCGCCGGGAGTGGTTCTCCCGCTCCGGCCCCGCTGCTTTTAGCCCAGTTTGGGCGTTCTGTGCGGGGCTGCCGGGCCAGCACGATAACTCAGCATCGTAACCCATCACGATAACCCAGCACCGTAACCCATCACGATAACCCAGCACCGTAACCCATCACGATAACCCAGCACCGTAACCCATCACGATAACCCAGCACCGTAACCCATCACGATAACAACCCATCACGATAAACCCTCGCTTCCCCTGCCCGGGCTCAGTGCTGCCGGGGCGGGCACCGGGAGTGTTTCTCCCGCTCCCCCCTCTCCGGCCCCGCTGGTTTTAGCACAGTTTATGCGTTCTCGGGCAGCGCCGTTCTGTGCTTGGCTGCCGGGCCATCACCATAAACCATCACGACAACCCATCACGATAAACCCACGGTTGCCCTGCCCGGGCTGCGCGGTGCCACGGAGGGCACCGGGAGCGCTTCTCCCGCTCCTGCCGCTCCGGCCCCGCTGCTTTCAGCCCAGTTTGTGCGTTCAGCGGCAGGACCGTTCTGTGCGGGGCTGCCGGGCCACCACGACAGCACACCCTGACACCCTATCGCGACAGACCCGCCGTCCCCAGCTCAGGTTCCGCGGTGCCGGGGCGGGCACCGGGGGTGCTCCTCCCGCTCCGGCCCCGCTGCTTTTAGCCCAGTTTATGCGTTCAGTGGCAGGACCGTTCTGTGCGGGGCTGCCGGGTCATCCCGGTACCCCATCCCGATCTCCCATCCCGTCCCCCATCCCAATCTCCCATCCCCGTACTCCATCCCGATCTCCCATCCTGTACTCCATCCCGATCTCTCATCCCGTATCCCATCCCGATCCCGTATCCTGGTACCACATCCCGATCTCCCATCCCGATCTCCATCCCCGTCCCCCATCCCGATCTCCCATCCCGGTACCCCATCTCGATCTCCCATCCTGGTACCCCATCCCAATCCCCCATCCCGGTACCCCATCCCAATCCCCCATCCCGGTACCCAATCCAGGTCTCCCATCCCAGTACCCCATCCCGATCTCCCATCCCAGTACCCCATCCCAGTACCCCATCCCGATCTCCCATCCCAGTACCCCATCCCGATCTCCCATCCCAATCCCCCATCCCAATCCCCCATCGCCGCAGCCCCGCCGTTCCCAGCCGGGGCTCGGCGGTTCCACGGGCGGGCACGGGGCGCGCTCCTCCCGCTCCGGCCCCGCCGCTTTTCCCCCAGCTCGGGCGTCCTGCTCGGGGCCGCCGGTGCCCCCCCCCTGCCCGCCATCCCCCCCGAATCCCGACATCCCTCTCCCCTATCGCGACATCCCCGTCGCCCCTTCCCGGCGCGGGCGTGACGAAGGGGGCGTGGCCCCGCCTCCCGTTTCAACCAATCACAACGCGGGATGCAAATGAGATCACCTTATACGGCGGCGGGCCCCGCCCCCCGTGCGCGCTCCCGCTCCCGCCGTGTCCATTGATGGCGCGGGCGCTGCGCGGGCGCGGGCGGGACCACGCGCTGCTCGGCTCCGCTCCTTCCTTCGCCTCCTTCCGACGATTTATCCCCCCCCACCTCCTGTTTTCCATCCCCCCCCCTCCCCTCTTTCCCGGATCAGGCGGCGATCCATCCTTTCTCCCCGCCGCGTTCTGTCGAGAAACAGGTGACCCTCGTTAGCGGCGCCCGGTGCGCGGCTGCGGTTCGCTCCTCGAAGGATGGTGGGACCGGGCGAGGCTCAACCCGCGTAACTTTTGCCCGGCGAGAGGAGAAACTTTCTGCCCCGATTCGAAGGCGTTAAAAGCACGCGGCGTTGAAAAGCAGAAGAAGTTGGTTTCAAAGCTGAACTTCACTTTCCTGGGATTTGTGCGTGTCAGACTCAAAGGCTGCGTCGTTTTTGCTTTTCTTTTTTTTTGTGTTTTTGTTTTTTTTTTTTTCTTCCCTTCTCCCTTATCTCCCGAAAGGAAGCTGTTGCTAGTCGGAATAGACTTTTTAAATGTTTGGGATTCAAGATACTTTAGGAAGAGGACCAATTCTGAAAGATAAATCTCTAGGTTCTGAGATGGATTCCGTCAGGTCCTGGGTCAGAAACGTTGGGGTTGTGGATGCAAACGTAGCAGCACAAAGGTAACCGTGACTATTTCTCCCCCACTTTCCCCCTGTGTTTTATTTATTTTTTCTTTTTTTTTTTTTTTTATTTTTTAGGCAAGCCTTTTCTTTACTCCCTGTTGTTTGCATTTGATATTAAATTTACTCTCTCCCTTTCTGTCCCGCTCCCGGTCTCCTCTAGTCAGTGCAAATTGAAGGTGGTAGCAGTAGAGCAAGGGAGAAGCGCTCCAAAAACGGAGAGCATCAGAGTCCTAAAACCCCGTGCAGGGGCTCAGATGACAGCGAGATCGGATCCTCCTTTCATTTTCTGCACCAGGAAGATGCTGGGGGAGTGGGTTGGTTGTACCCGGAGGTACAGAACACTCCTTCCCGCTTCCCGGGTCACCCAGCCGGATAGGAGGGGACCGAGTTAGAATTAACTGAGATGCGGATCTTCCTCCCTAAGCCCCCGGCCCATCTTGTTTTACTGAATTCGCCGTGGCCGCTGCCGAAATCCTCACCCGTGGGTTCGAGGCGGGTGACAGACTAAGCCAGGCAGGCAGAGCAGGCTCTGGGTGAGCAGAGAAGGGCACAGATATCCCGGAGCCCCGCGGGCATCCCTCTGCCCGGAGCACCTGCCCGAGTGTCCGAGAGGTCTCTGCTGAGCCCCAAATGCCAGCGAACACCCCGAAACTGTTTGTTCTTTACTTGTTTGGGCGAGTTATCCCCCCCCCTACGCCCCTTTTTTATTTTCTCTTCCCAGCCGAGTCGGCACAGGACAGTTATTCCAGTCTCTTCCCGTTAGGGGTAAAAGGACGAAACCCTTTTAGATATTTTATTTTCCTCCTCGGTCTCTGAACAGCCTTAAAAAAAAAGTTAAAAAGAAAAAAAAAAAAAAGAAAAGAAAAAAGCAGCAGCGTCGGGGAAGGCTAAATTGGGAACCCCGGGAATAAGTCGAGTTTTATTTAGTAGGGAGACAAGGTGAAGGGCACGAAACAGCAGATGGGACTTCAGCTGAAACAGGACGTTTTAGAAATAGTACATCCGTGCCCCCACCCACGGCCTGATCCGGGAGCGAGGTTTTCCAAGCGCCAGGGGAGGAGTTATCAGAGTTTTATGGATGTCGATAGACCCTTGAATAAATCCGACTGAGGGGAAGGAGGTTTATTCCCGAGGAAACCGAAAGTAAAAGGAAACGGCTCCTGAGAAGCCTCTAATTCACGGGAGCGGTGGAGGTGCAGCCCGCGGTTGTGCTGCCCGCTGGCATCGCCGGGTTTTTCTGCAGAGATTCGTAATAATCCAAGAAACGCGAGTTTTTACACGCAGAATGAGAGGAAGCCCCAAACTAGGTGCAGTTGTGGCGGATGTGGTGAGTTCACACCGTACCTATTTGGCAAGGGAAACACGGGGAAACATCTGCGGTTCTCCGAAAGAGTCAAAATACTTTTGTCAGTGCTGTGGAGCTGTTTTGGGGACTGAAAAACAAAGATGTTCTGACTCTTAACTAGGCTGTCAGCCGCTTAATCTGTCTATTAAGTAACAGGAGGTGCTCATGTGCGCCTATTTTCTCTGCAGTTAAGTAGAAACCGGCTTTAGGGAGAGGGAGCTACAATTAGTTTCACGAAGAAATAAAGCTGCAGCGAGGGATAGTGTGGGTAAGCAAAAGCATTTGAGTCTTTCCAAGCCGGGAAATGCGTGGGAAACATCCCTACGTTTTCAGCACTCAGGGACAAGATTTGGGCAAGGGCTGATTAACCCGACTCTAAATTCTTTCCGTTTAAATCAGAAACTGGAGTCCCGGGAATCGGTTCAAGTAACTCAGTGACTAAAGACAAACTTCGCTGCTGAGGAGAGTGGCTGCTCTGCCTGAAACTAGTTGTTTCTGCCCAAAATGTGGCTGTCCTCGAGTTGACAGCGTGCCTGCAGGAAAGATTTCAGGGTCGCTTAGTTTTGCCTGCAGGAAAAGGGACCGGGATGCGCAGGGAGCACTTCCAGACTCTCCGACACCCTCCAGCCGCTTCCCACTCTGCTGCATTCCAGCCACGAGTGTGACAGGCGAGAAAATAGGTAGAGGGGGAAAGGGAGACGCTCAGTGCATTTAGCAATAACTTCTTTAACAGTGAGGGGCTGTAAATGATTGTTGTCCTCGGGTACAGGCAGCGGGGAAAGCCGAACTCCCGTTTCAGTGGCAGCCCCGTCCCGCCCGGCTCCCGGCGGGGACCGGGCACAGAACGAGCGTGTCCTGCCTTTTCTGTTGTTTTGCTGTTACTGCTGCACAACCTGGTAATGTCTTTGTCTCTCCCCCCTCACCCCATCCCGTGTGTTTCCTCCACAGCGGAGTAGCTTTGTCCAGAGCCCACTTTGAAAAGCAGCCACCCTCCAACTTGAGGAAATCCAATTTCTTTCACTTTGTTCTGGCTCTCTACGACAGACAGGGGCAGCCCGTGGAAATAGAGAGGACAGCTTTTGTGGACTTTGTAGAAAATGATAAAGTAAGGCTTGTTACCTTTCTTCTTCCTCTTCTCCTCTCCAAATTTAATCTTCCCCCCCCACTGAGCTGATAACTTGTAATACCTGTTGTCCCTGACAAAACACAACCAGCGCTTGCTCAGGGTTCAGGTGTTTTCCTGGAGCTGTTGCCCTCTTTGTGCTGCTGTAGTTAAAAAAGCTTGGAAGCCACTGCTATGTCAGGAACACGGTGGGAATTCCATACACCCACTAAAAACAAAATAAAATTCATAGGGGTTAAATGCACTTTTTTTTTTTTCGTACCTGTTAGATCTTTATTAGTACCCGAACAGAAGTGGAATCTCACCTGTAATATGTCATATTCTCTGTTGAGTTTGATTATACATATTTCTTAAGACTCCAGGATAACTGGCAGGACTTGAAAAGCACTTGCTTTTTGTTTTTAAATCCGTGTCTTGACCACTTGGCATTTTTTCAATTATTTTCTTAGCCACAGACAAGATTTTTTAAAAATTGCGAATCATAAATAACTATTTTATAGGAAATTGCTGTTAAAAAAAAAAAAACCACCAAAAAGAAAAACCAACAAGCGAGAAACATCCCTGTAACACAACCTTCAGGAAACAAATCTCAGTAATGACTCAAAATAACACTATTGCAAAGTAATGATCACGTCAGAAACCAAACTCACTGAGCTTTCCCCCCCGCTTTATATTTGAAATGCACAAATCCTTCTCAGGGTGTTGCCTCGAAAAAGTTGAGAGCACAATGGCAAATAAGAGAGGGAGAGAAGTTCTTGAACTCCTACAGGAAAAGATGTCAGCAGTATTTTGTAGTTTGTCCTGGGTCACTCGGAAGGTTAATGCATCCCAATCACTGGATTCACCTCTCGGAATTTTAATGAACTTTGTTGTCACTTCCATCACGATTATCAGCTCTTTGCATTTTAAATGTGCCAAGTGTAAGTTCTGGAAGGGTTTTTCTTTAATTCCCCCTCAGGAGCAAGGCAACGAGAAGACGAACAACGGCACACACTACAAACTGCAGCTCCTCTACAGCAACGGTGAGTCCCCCTCCCAGCCCTCCCGGAGGCTGGAGGTGCTGCCACTGATTCCCAAAATCCCCAGAAATCCCCCTCCACGAGGCCCCTTCAGCGCTGGGATGGGCCCTGGAGTTTACCTGGGCTTGGGGAACAGAACTCCCCGGGCTTGTTGAGGGCGTTTAATAAAGCCAAATGATGAAATATTAAGGTTTAACACTGAAATTAAACGGGTTTGTGCTGCTGGTGAGGGGAAGGCGCCTGTCCCACCCCTGTTCATTCCTCCTCTCCCTCGCTGTAGGTGTCAGGACCGAGCAGGATCTCTATGTCAGGCTCATCGACTCGGTCACCAAGCAGGTGAGCAGAGCTGGGATGTGCCCTCTCATCCTGTCCCACCTCACCCTTCCTCTCTCCTCAACATCTCCCTGCCTGCTTTTATTCCTCTGCCTCCTTTTTGTCTCTTGTTCGTCTCTATCACACACCTGGTTTTGAGGTGAATTGTAAAATAATACTCTTCAATCTCTTTTTTCCCCTCCTGTCACTGTGGGGTTTATCCCCTTTGTCCCAATATTTCTGTAAAGCTGCTTTCCCTGCACATAAAGGCTTTTGGGGGGGAGATGTTTATTTGCCTGAGCAGTGGTTAAAAACCCTTCCCCTCACACCTGAATGTTATTATAAATAATGCTCCCAGCTGATCCCTTTCACCTGATTTTTGCAGCCCATAACTTATGAAGGACAGAACAAGAACCCCGAGATGTGCAGAGTGCTGCTCACCCACGAAGTCATGTGCAGGTAAGATGACTTTATTTGCTTCCTTAGATGCCAAAAAGGCCCTTCTGATGAAGTTGTAGGTAGGAAGAGTTTGATTTTTGTATTTATTTGTTTTGCTGTTGAGGCAGAGAAGTTCTCTGTGGAGGAAGACTTTCTTTTTCACACGTGGGTAATACCTGATTTGGGTTCACACCAGATATTTGGGGTGTTTTTTGCCTTTTTTATGCCTTTTTTTTTTTCCCCTGCAGGAGATTTAGCAACCACAACTGTGCTGGTTTTGTTTAAACCAGGCCTTTGCATGTGCTCTTTAAATGGAGACTTTTAGGTGCTGATTTCTTACAAAATTCCTCCTCACCTTATGAGAACGAGCAGTTTAACTTACATATTTTTACCTGGAAACTACAAGGCAGTTTTGTGCCATTTTCTTTGGTGAACTATTTTAATTTTTCCTCAATTAAAGTAACACCATCAATGCTCTTTAATTCTGCCCCCACCAAAAGAGAAACCCCTCGAACCAAAACCCAAACCCTTCCTTCCTCTACGTGTGAACAATATTTAGGGGGCTTCCACTTTTTAATTAAAAATACACACAATTTTAGCATGTAAAGTTAGAAATCAGAGGGTAAAATGAGGATGTTTTAAATAACATTTGTGTAAGTCTGAAGTTACATGTGCCTCATGTATGTACATCGTGCTTCCATGGTAACTTATTACTTTTCCTGTCCTCGTGTAATGAGATTTTTTTTCAATACATACAACAGTGCAAACAGCCAATGCTCTTATATTAAAACATGTTAAATTGTGCATGGAATGTTCCTTCATGACACGAGAGGCAAACCCCAGTCCTGACCTTTATTAAACATTGTTTGGGATTTATTGTGTCGGTGAGAGAGGGTTAAGTTTTCAGATTGAGTGTTGCTTCTTTTAATGGTGCAGTTTGTTACTTGATTTATTTATTTATTTATTAAATATATTTTTTTTTTTCTTTTAAGTTAAGAGCAGCTTATTTGGGCAGAATTCTTGTCAAGGGAAAGTCTCAGTTTTGGTACTTAATTATTTCAACGATTCTGTTACTTTGTATAATAACAATCAAGTTTATCTATATTACTTATCTCTTGTGCTTAGCTCTCATTAATTAAAAAACCGAGCTTTTGACCAACATTTCCATATTTATGCCCAAATACAATGTATATCACATATGAGGGATGCAGAGGATGGGCTTTACAAGGACCTGTAGATCGAAGGTCTGTAAGTTACTTTATGGTACATCTAGAACTTGTGTATGTATTTAATATACATATATATATATATATACATATATATATATATAAATCCATGCTGTTCAAAGTCTTCATTATAACTAGGTGGGCACTAGAGAAGAAAAACCTGCATTGTGCAATTAGGCTGTGGTTTGTGCTGATAAAATAGCAGTGGCCACACTTCATCCCTCCCCACTCTCCCTGTGCAAAGTGCAGCTCTGGCTTAAAATATCCCAGCACCTCCTCATCCAAACGAACTTGCTGGAATTCAAATCAATTCGGCTTTTCTCCTGCTTCTTGGCCGTGCCTTTCTGGCATCAAATGCCCTGTTGGAGGTACCTGATGCCTGCAAACATCCCCCCCCGTGCTCGATTTGAGGCTGCACAAACCCACCCCGATATTCTGATTACACCGAGCCCTCCTGCCTGACAGATCACCCAGGGAAGAATCGCAGCTCGGGGACGTCCTTGCCGTGTAAAACACAGATCAGTGCAGCAAATCAAAGGCGTTCTGTAACCTAATCAAGACATTTGAGTTTTTAAACGGCCGTGTTTTCCTCCGGTGTCTCCGCCGGCTGCTCTGAAGAGGCGTCACTTTGAATAACGCCAAGGGAGCGGCTCCGGCTCGAGCCGAACTTGACATTTTATTTTATTTCTGTTAAGTACAATAATCAAATCTCCCTCATTGTGAGCTCCTTTAAGTGGCGGCATCAATTTTTAAAGGCCCTGGTTTGGTTCGCGTTAGGAACAGCAGATAAAAATTTAATGCACTGTACCCACTCTGCTGCCCAAGTTGATGCCTCCTGCTTTTAAAAAGGAAAACCGAGAAGGGTCTGTCTGTCTTTCTGCTCTTCTCCCACTGGTTGAAGGTAGGGTTGTTGTGGTTTTTTTGTTGGTTTTTTTTTTTTTTTGAGGGGGTCATTTTTATAATCACACACACACACAGATATTTTTGCTTTATAGGGACAAACACACTCGAAACTCAGCATTTCCCCCCCCCCCCCAGACAGTGACAGATGCATCTTAGCAGGAAAGTTGTCTAAATATTGATGTGGCTGCACCAATCTGTCATAAACCCTGGAAAGTTCACCCCTCAACTCCCAACCACCAGTGCTGTTGGTGTATTTATTCATTTGCCCCTCTGAAATTTTCCCAGTTCCATTATTCCTATTTCCCATTATTCCAGCCTGTCCTAGGTGGGTTTATATGGAATAACACAACCCCGGTCGGAAATCAAGGTAAACACTCTCCTCTGCCGGAATAACTTTATTTCCACCCCCCTACCACCCCCCCTTCCCTCTTCTTCTCTTTCTCCCAATTATCGACTAAGAGGAAAGTAGTTGTTATGCTGCTGCCAGCAACCCCCTCTGCCCTCAATGCTCAGAGGGTTAAAAGGTATTATAATTTGAACAGAAGTAGTCTCAGGCCTACAGCTGGCTAATAACAGAGTTGTATTGAGTGCGAGCGAGCCCCACAGCTGTGACTTTCGCCACAAGGCTCAGACTAGACGGGAGCTCTAATCAGCTGGGCCAGGCGGCCGCTGGGGCCCGTGTCTTTATCGGCCAGATGGTGTGAATTTAGACACTTTTGTTATGCAATTGCGGGGAGGAGTTGGGGGAGAAGAAAACAAAACAAAGGCCACCATGCTGTGAGCTTATTTGAGTTTGAAATTAGAGACAGATTTTTTTATTTATTTATTTATTTACATTTATTTATTTATATTTATTCTTATATATTTATATATATATTTATATATTTATATATATATTTATATATTTATATATTTTATATATTTATATATTTTTTATATATTATATATCTTTATATATTTATATATTTTATATATTTATATATATTTTTCTATATTTTTCTATATTTTAATATCTTTTATATATTTTTATATATTTTATATATTTTTATATGTTTATATATATTTATATATTTTTATATATTTTTATATATTTATATATATTTTTATATATTTATATATTTTTATATATTTATATTTATTTATTTTATATTTATTTTTATTTATTTTTATTTATTTAATTTATTTTTATTTATTTTTATTTATATTTATTTATTTAATTAATTAATATTTATTTCTTTTTATCTGTTTAATTTTTGTTCATTTATTTATTTTTAATGTTGGTGCCGGAGGACAAATTTTTTTAAAGCCGTTTTTAGGATGTAAGTTTGGCTCTCTGGAAACTCTAATTGTAGGGCTGATGTTGTCTCTTCACCATTTTCATCATATAGATCTAATTAGAGCAGGAAGTATAAGAACAAAAGGTGTAGAAAGCAGAAGACTTCAGCCTTGATATTCCTGTCTTAACCAAGTGAGCATCTCTGAAGCCCAACACTGTAACAGAAATGTAAATATTGGGGAAGTCACCCCAATAATTTGCTTAAAGACCCTGCACCACTTATTTGAGTTTGAAATTAGAGAGGTTTATTTTTTATTTCTTTTTATTTTGGTGGTGGGGTGAGAGCAGGGTGAATCTTTAAAGCCATTTTAGGCAAGTGTGAGGATGCAAGTTTGGCCTTCTGGACACTCAGTTTGTAGGTCTGGTGTTGTCTCTTGGAGCTTTTGGTTTTCTGGGTTTGTCTTTAGTTTTTTCCTGGGCCATTCAAAGCACAAACCACCATTTTCATCATATAAATCTAATTAGAGGAGGGAGTATAGCAACCAAAAGTGTTGAAAATAGAAGTCTTCAGCCTTGACATTCTTGTCTTAACCAAGTAATCATCTCTAAAGTCCAACACTGTAGCAGAAATGTAAATATTGGGGAAGTCACCCCAATAATTTACTCCATGAGAATATTGTAGGTTTGACTCTGGACCACTTATTTGAGTTTGAAATTAGAGAGATTTATTTTTTATTTCTTTTTATTTTGGTGTTGGGATGAGGGAAGTTGGGGGCTGAATTTTTAAAGCCATTTTAGGCAAGTGTGAGGATGTAAGTTTGGCTTTCTGGAGAATACTCAAAGAGGATATTATAGGTTTGACCCTGGACCACCAGACTTTGGGGTTTTTGGGGTGGACTGGAACTGGAATGAGTTCATTGTGCTCCAGGCAGCACTTGTGGAACGAACCAGTGGCAATGTTGGTGCTGGATACTGAGGTGAAACACTTGGAAATGGGCATTTAAAGATCTGAGAGGTTCTTCTGCTGAAATGTTGGGCTGAAACATCCTCAGTCTCACTGTGGTTTCCTGATCATTCACTGCAAGTGACTCTTCTCCCTAATCAGGACTTTTTTTTTTTTGTATGGATTTGGGCTCCCAAAGTGTTACAGTCAAAGGGAACAAACCCCATCCCTCTGAGCAAAATCTGTGACCCCAAAGGGATGAGAATGTAGATGTTGGTAAAATGCTTGGAGAACTTCAGCTGTTTTGGAAAGTTTTGGAAAGGAAGTGTTTATATATTACAAATGTGAAGTTCTGAACTGCAGTAATTGGGAAAAGGAAAATAAAATGAGATTCACTTATTGCAGAACCCAGACAGGTTCAACCTCACATAACTCACCCTAAAACACTCTGCCAAGGAGTGGCAACATCTCTGGAAGAGTGGATGAGGTGCTGGGATGAGGTTCAGGTGCTGCTGGTGGATCCTTGAACGTTCCTGTGGTGCAGGGCAACCAGAATTATTTTAACAGCCACCTGCAAAAGTTCCACGAGTAAAGGAGATTTCATTTATTCTTATGGCAAAGAGGGGAAGCAACTGCTCTTCCAGCTGTAAAAAAACCAAAGGGAACAGCACAGAAATATTTTTAAAATTGAGTTCCTTCTGTTGCTTTATTCCAGGGACACATAAACCAGCAAGGCATTTATTCCCAGTGTTATTTTCGATGCCTCCTTCCACTGGACATGTCAGAGAACATGCCAAATTTCTGTTATTCTGCTTTTTTTGGGGTGGGTTTATTATTATTTTCTCCTTTAGAAAACATCTCACATCCTGGCTTTCAGTACAAAAATACCCCATTCTTTAGAAACGACTCTCAGAGCGGGGAGATACATAAAAGAGGCACTTTAAAATAAAGTTGGGAGAAGGGAGGGAGTGGGATATTCTGAGCTGGTATGAATTTCCAGAGCTGCACTGAAGTCAATGGAGCCCTGACAATTTACAGCAGCTCCAGGGGCTGCCCCAGGGATTTTTAAATATTTAGTGTCTCCTTTTATTTTTAAAGGACTGGCATCCATGGGTAAGTGCAGGTTTGAGGCAATGCAGGAATGTTGAAACACGTGGAGCTGTTATTCAAACAGAGCTGCCACTTCCAGCTCATCTCACTGGGCAGTTCCTGGGAACAGGAGATTCCTGGAACACCCTGGAAGTGCAGGAGGAAATGCAGGCACTTGGAATTTTTCATATCTGAGAGAGGTTTTTCTGTCTAACTGCTCACTTTAGGAGTTTATAATCGAATATTAGTGATATCAAGGAAAAAAAAAAGCCACTTCCATATTTCATGCTGCCTTCACTGAGTTCAAGTATTTTATTGAAATTATTGGGTTTTTTTAAATTTTATTTTTGATCCCTCTACTCCCTGGAAAACTGTGGGATTCAGACTGACTGGAGAATTCTATGGGTGTATTCAGCACCTCTCACACCCCTGTACAAAAACCTAAAGAATTTCTCCATTTCATGTGTAAATTTGAATAATCTCTGCAGGATGAAACATCATTGGGAAAGACATTTGAGTAACTTAAGGCACAACCTGATCTGGGGATTTTTGAGGGACATTTGGCTTCTAAGAGAGTCTTCTTAAAGTTTTGGGGGCCTCCATCCTCCCCCTCCCCTGTTGGCTTTGGTTGGAACAACCTCCTTGAGCATGAAGGCAGGTTCAATCTTCAAACAGGTTCAATCTTCAAACAGATTTCAAATCACAAATTATTAAAATTGTGATTTTTTTTTTCAGAGGAAAGACTGTTTTTAAAGTCTATTAAACTTCTGGTACTCAGCTGCTCTATGTGCAAGGAGCATCACCCATGTCAATGGGTATATAAATTAAAAATAAAGATGAATTGTCTCTTGATTTTAATATTATTTTTGAATTAATTAATATTATTATTATTATAAAAAGTGTATAAATATATGCTTAGTCTTAAGGTCTAAAGAATTGCAAAGGGATTGCAAATGCCAACCTGGAAAACATCCCTTCAGATCCTTACTGGGATCTAAGTATGTTCAGCTTAGTTTTTCATTTAACCTTGAAGTTTAAACTGTAGTTGAGCATAAAACTTAGGGGCTACTCAATATTTAATAATCAAAAACTCAGTTATTGCAATAGAACAAACCATCAGGGTGGTTATAGTCAGTTCTAACACCTTTTGATGGACTTTTAACCCTCCACAACACGTGGGGCTCGTGCCTGTAACGACATTATGACATCTGTTAATCACTTATTGTGTTTCTAAATATCCCTTTAGTCTCAAGTGTGACCACATTGCTGCTCATTTCTGGCTGGGAAATCCAAAAAAAAGGATCACAGGGGGATCCAAGTGCCCAAATCCAGCTGGGACCAGGCAGGACTTGGGCACCCAGTTCCCTTAGTTCTTCTCCCTTCTGGGATGCCCAGCCAGAATTTCCACCCCTCTGGAGCCCCGAGGGTCTGCTGGAATATTTTATCTGGTTCCTTTGCTGTGAGCTGCCCCAGCAGTTCCTTAATTTGGGTTTTCCTTCCCTCTCCAGTCGGTGCTGCGAGAAGAAAAGTTGTGGCAACAGGAACGAGACTCCGTCCGATCCCGTGATCATCGACAGGTAGGAGATGAACCTTCCTGCTCCCACAAAAGCATCCCAGAATTGTTCTTCCCACTCTGAGGCATCTTTCCTGCTGGTTGTCTGTCGGTCTCTGCCCCTTGACAAAGTTGATGTTTATTTTTTCAGTCCGTGTTGATGTTTATTTTTCCGCGGGTCTCGTTTCTATGGGGGCCAAATATTCCCCGTGTGCACCTGGAATAATTCCTGCTCCCAGGGGATGTGATCCAACTGGATTACTGAAGGGAGAGAAAGCTTTGAGCAGCTTCAGTGATGTTCCTTAACAAAAAGAAAACGGTGTTTTTGCAGAAACGTGGGGAGGAAGGAAGGGGTAAAGGCAAAGGTGCGACACATCGGGGGGATTAAAACTGACAGTCTGAACAATTTGAAGTAGAACAGCTGCTTCAAATATTACTCAGGTCCAGGTTCTCTTGCCAGTTTACAGGTAATAACATCAATAGGGGAGAGCAGCAGTTTGCTAAATCGTGACCTGGTAGATGAAAAGTTGTGTTTGGTGTAAGAAAACTTGCCTGTGGAACTCAGTGGGTCAGCAGTGCTCGAGATCTGGAGCTCAGCAAGGTTCAAACAGGGAAAATCAGAACAGGCAGAGCTGTTTCAGAAAGGAGCACAAACAAGCAAGGGCTCCAGGAGGAGAACAGTAAATAAGGAAGAGCCAGGGAGAAATGTTTTCCCCCAGATTATTCTGCAGTGACTGTTTAAAGAGTTCCCTCTCCCTGAAGCAGCTGGTACGAGGGGCCAGTGGAGAGTTGCTGCTGGAGTGGATTGATTGTGGATTCAGTTTTTATGTCTGTCTGTGTCTGGTGTGTTCCACCTCCAGCCTAATAAGCATTATTTTGTCGTGGTATTGCTTGTGAATTTTCTTTGGCATTCAGAAACGGTCAAGCTGGTTTGAATCAAGATCGACAATTGTTCCCTTAATTTTTTCATCCTGATAAATCTAAATAATTTTGGAGCACTGCTGTGATGGGGTTCTTCCACTCATGGTTTTCTCTTTTAATTCTGTGCTTCCAAGCTGTGGTTGGGGCCAGAGCTGGAGCTGGGCTGGTTGGGTGGGTGTGGGGGGCAGTTTCCTGACTGGAAGCACAAGTCTTAGATGTGCCATCTTGACCTTTCCTAAGAAACTTTGTGCTTATTTTTGGCTGTGTTGATGTTTGCTATGAAATCTGCATTTGGGAGCTTTCCAGCCTGAAGTCTGAATTTTGTGAAACCCGTGTTGCTGCTGGAGGAGCAGAATGATGTCAGGCACTGTCTTTGCCTGGGAGTTAAGCCCAGGAAGGGGGTAGTTCCTACCCTTACCTGAATTTTTGTCGTCCTGAGCAAGCTGTCCAACCCTGTGCAAAATGAAGGTTCTGATGCCTTCTGTGAGGATTTGAGACCTGCTGATGTAAAAGGCAATGGGAGGGGAAACTCTTAGAAACCACAGGGTTATTCTTTTGAACAACTGTGTGTGAAATGTGCATCACAGGGGACCTGAGTGCTCAGTGAGCCCTAAACCTTCCCTAAGTTCTGCTCTAAGCCCAGAACTTCCTGCTAACAGCAACAGGCATTCCCTGGGCATGGAAGCATCCTCGAGGTTCAGGCTGGCACTTTATTTCTGTTGCTCCTTTCCTTTCACCCCTCTGTGTGTGTGTCTCAATTGCACGTGAAATGTGGAGCTCAGCAAGGATGGATGAGGGAAGGAAGGGAGCCTGATAAAGCTGCTGCTTTTGGGTTTAAAGGCAGTCACTCAACCAGACTCAGAAACGACTCCAAATCTGCTCTGCTCTCTGGAGATGACATGGCTTAGTGAACAGAGTGGGGAATAAAAGCTAAACTCAAAGCTGAATATTTCTCTTTTTTTTTTTTTTTTTACCACTAACCTGCAGTGCAGCATCGAGCAGTGACTCCTCCTTCTGTACAGTTATTTCTGCACAGCTCTTTCTGCTCCCCCTCTTTACCCAGTCAAACAAGGCTTGAGCAGCCAGGGCTGATCCTGGGCACTGCATCAGAATCAACACAAGCAATGCAGGTACAACACCAGAGTTCTGGGCACAGAGGAACCCTTGGCTGGTCTCTCACCCTCCCATATTCCCACAGCAATAAGTACAACTGCTTGGGAGTTTAAGTGCCCAGCCCACTCACCCAAAATACACATAATGGGGCAAATCTTTTTTGTCTTACAACCAAGCAGAAAGCATTTCTGCAGAGTCCTGCGTGCTCAGAACTCGGGGATCTGGGCAGCACTGCTTTTATTTATTTAGAGGGGGGCTTTATATGGCTTCTTTACAGGAAAACTTTCATGCATAAGGACTTGGTAGCCGGTGGAATTGAAGTTCTGAAATGCAATTTGCAACCCTGGTGATCATGTGGGTCACTAAATAAGATTTTCAGTTCGTTATTTCTTTCAAGGTGTGGATTTTTTTAATTTATTTTAAAACAAACTAGGGGTTTTCTTTAAGTAATAACTGGAACAAAGGTGTTTTTTCCTCTGTTTGAAGCGATAGGAAAATGTAAAAACACGGCTGCTACGTTGTGACAGGTCCCCAGAGCTGTGAAACAAGTGAAGTGGGGAGAGAAGGGATGGCAAAAATGCATTTGTGTCGTGCAGAGCTGTGTCTAAACAGAGTGTGCACAGGGAAACAGGACCAGGGTTTCATGGAATAGGATCACAGGATCACTGAGGCTGGAAAGATCTCCGAGGTCAGTGAGTTCAGCCACTAACTGAACATCATCCCACCAGCAGTACAGTGATTTCTCCTTTATTTGTTTCTCTCCCCACTTTTTGGGCTTCCAGAAGTCAATTCTCAGACTGTTGTGTTGCTTTACCTGTTCACTACTGGAGGCAGCCACAGTTCCTTGGTGTTCCCCAATTCCAGGGGACTTGTTATCCCTGTTTGGAAAGGAAGAAACAGTTCAGTGGGAAAGAAATGTCGGCCATGTGGTTGTTGTTGGGTTGCTCTTTTTTTTTTCTTCTCCTTGAAAGAATTCCAAAAGTTCTTATGCTGAATAAAACATTTCTGCAAAGTGACCTTTGCTCCGGGGACTGGATTTAGATCCCAAGGACCTCGCAGTTATTTTTCCACTGGCTCTTGGAAACGAGGATGTTTCTATAGGAGCTTCTTCACCAGAATTCAGTGTGTGCCTTGTCCCACAGGCAAAGGTCCGTGGGGTTCATTGGAATATTTAGGTTCCTGTGGTGTTCTGAGTCAGAATTTCAGGGTAACTCTGACCAGGCTCTGGTTTCCCAGTGATGACACAGCTCAGCTCCTGCTGTTGCAGACATTAAAACCCACATGAACTCCCCTGGAGCAGAGCATTGCAAACACCCCCCCAAAACACCCTTGGAATCACATTTTTAACCCACAGTCGTTCACACTCCGGGTTTTTTACACAACACGAGCCACCATCAGTTCTCAAAACCTCCCAACAAGCTTGAACTTGGTGCCCAGGAGCCAAATTAATCCAAACTCCAGGGGCTGTGGTGTGTTCCCAGCGTGGATCACAGCACTGGGGGGTTCATCCCATCTCCCTGCTCGGGTTTTGAAGTCGGTGTCTGCGGGATTGGGAGGGTTTAAGAGACTTCAGAAATGTAAATGTTGGGGTTTTTTCCCCCCCTTCATGGTTCTGGAAGTTCCTTGTGGTTCCCAGAAATCAGTGTGAACTTGCTGAGCTGATGTTTCTTTTATTGAAAGCACGGAAAGGGATTTGAGGTGGAGGGGTTGGAGGGTTTTTGGACAGAAGGGTGGAAGCTCCTTCTTTTAAAGGTGATGCTTCCAAATGAAAACTGTGTTTTCTCAAGCCTAGATCATAATTATTTAGTTTGTTGCCTTTCCCACCTCAGTTCTGCACATAACAAGGAGCTTGGTGTTAGGGTTAAGAGGTCGTGGATGCTACAAATTGACTTAATTCCTCATTTTACTGCAGATTTTCTCTCTCATTTTAGGTGATCTGTGTGGCTTTGGGTAGAAATTCCCCATTCATCAAGTGGGAACGATCTTTTGAGTTTTATTTTCTTTGTGTTTCTTGAAGATTTAAGCTCTTTAGAGAAGGTCATTTCGTGTGCTTGTCACTCTTATTGCTTTAATGAGTTTACTGAGACTGTGATCTAATTGAAGCCTCCAAGGTACTGGGGAGAATTGGGTGACTTTTTTTGTTTGAACAGTTTATTTGCTCTTCTTTTTTTTTTTTTTTTATATTTTTTTCCCCTTCCTAACAGACAGAAACAGTCAAAAGACATTTCTATGTGAGTCAAACAAAACCTCTTTTAAGAATCAAAAGAAAGTTTTACGCAATTCAAACGAAATGTCTTAATTGCAATAAAAGTGCAGCATCACTGGGGTGGGACAGAGTTTTTGTTGCTGCAGGGGAAATTACTGGGAGCAGCCCAACAAACTGAGCACAAGCCCTCTGTAGGTTCTGCCTCCTTGGTCCTCTGCTGTCTTTGGGCTCGTGGAACAAAATCATTCAGCTCAGATGCTTTCCCAGCCTGAGACCTCGAGTCCAATCCCTCCTGCTTTTATCCTAAACTCTTCCTGATTGTCCCATAAGGAGTTTAATGTGTGTTGTTACGACATTTTCCTTATTTGTTTATTGTGATTTATTTATTTAACGGGTCTTGTTACCACATTTTACTTAGTTATTTATGGTGGGGCAGGTGGATGGGGTTGGAGGGGATTGTTGGGGTGTGGGGAATGCCACTGTGGGTTGGGAGGGGCTCTAACCAGTGAGGGTTAGATGGCATTGCCTGGCACCAGCTGAGCACTGGGCACACTGGTTTCAGGGGGTGGGGAACTGCAGCATCCATCAGCTGACACGTGCTCTCAGCATTTGGGGGTTTATGATTATTATTTAACAAAAAAACCACCCACTCCAAGCCATGAGCACAGCTGGCAGCTTGTCAGCATCTCTGGGAAGAAGCAGAGGAGCCTGGATGACATTCCTGGGCCGTGGGGGTCCAGCCCTTCCTGCACAATTGGGGCACCAGGGATGGAGCTTTCCTTCCCTGCTGGTCCCTACCCTACCTGCTGGATGGATAAACAGAGGAGGGAGCTCTCCCTGGATCCCTGGCACTCTCCCTGGATCCCTGGCACCTTTCACAGGCACTAAAGCTCCCTTTGGAAAGGCAGCTGTTGGCAGCCTCCAGCCCTGGGACCTGCTCTGTGTGAGGTGTCCACCACAACAGGACTGGGCTTTACATCTTCTGTGGGGGGTGTGTGTCCCTCCATCCACAGTTCCCCATCCCTAAAAATGGCACCTTTCATTTGGGAGGATCTAACTTGACCTAAGTGCAGAATTCTGACCATCCTGTTTCTTTTCCCTTTTTCTTTATTTCTCTTTCCCCTTCTTTCCTCTTAATCTCAGCCATCTGAAAAGGACTTTATCTCTTCCGTCCAGGATTTATCCCTTCCATCCATCCTCCCTTTATCCTGAATAAATGCCCTTTTGGGCTGAGCCCCAGAACCACTGGGTGACACAAGGTTGTTTCCCAAAGCTCAGGGGCAGAACAGCCTGAATGGAGAGATCTGGATTCCATTCCCACTGACCCAGAGCTGCCCTGTCCCCTCAAGTCACACAAATCCTTGCCTCAGTTTCCCCCTTAAAGCCAAGCATTAGTGATCACCTGGCTGTGGAAAGTGGTTTCAGGCCCTTGAACGGGAGTTTTTGGTTTTGTTGTTCATATTTGTGCTACCAGGAGGGTTTAACCTCCGTGGCAGGGTCCCATTGTGTCGCAGTTTGAGACCCTCAAAAATCCGATTTCCGAGTTCAATTTCCTTGCTCTGCTCTGTTCTCCTGCCCCCTGTGAGCCTGCCAAGGTGGAATAAACATCTCAAATCTGTTGCTGCTCTGGGGTGAGACCAGGAGCCACAATCCACACAGCCCTTCTCAGCCCCCTGTGTGCTCCAGTCCCCCCTTCCAAGCCCCCCAAACCTACAATGATCCCTCCTCTTGTCCTAGGGAGCCCCAGTCCTTTGTTCCCTGCTAAACCCTGCTCTCCTGCAAAGAGCTGCTGTTGTGCCATCTGTCTCTTTATGAATTTTTTAGTAGACTGGATGTTTGTGGGGAGTCAGTAACTCAAAGTGCACTATCCCAGCCATTTGACAAGTGCTTCTCTTAGTGCCTAATTTGTTTGTTTGCTTCTTTTTTTTGTTTTCCTCTTTAAGGCAAAAAAGAAAATTCTTTACTAGTTTGCTGCCCAAAACATCTTGAAATTTTTGATGTGTACAAACACTTAGAGCTTGTAAATGGACTAAACTGGAGACTAGCTTGTGTCACTTAATGTTTTTCATCTCGTGTCGACAGACAACAGATTTTCCAGCAAGCTGGCGAGTCAAAAGAAGCTTAAACATCTTTTTGAGTGCGCTAGAAAAATGAAAATGGGCTGGTTTGGTCTGTGGAAGTCCTGGGTTCTGCTCCCTGTATTTTTCTAGCCATTCACAGAATCTCTGTTTAACTATAAACCACGTGTGTACCTGCTTTTCTCTGGTAACTCAAAGATACATGTGCTGAGAATTGATGGGTGGCACCACCGTGGTGATGTGGGAAACTGGTGCTGTTGCAGTGGAGATGGTTTTGGAAGGATTTAAAAAGTTACTCTCCCCCCCCCCCCAGACTGGTTGGTTGCTGAGGGTGTTGCTGCTTCTGCAAGGAAGCAGGAAATAAATGAGTTTAAATCACTGCTGATTTCAAGCACAGATTTATTGGGGAATTAGAGCTGGAACCTCCTTTGCACTGTTGTTCTGTACCATGTGCTGGCACCGTGACTGTGCAGCCCTTTCATCCTGAGCACCTCACCCCAGGGATGCTTTTGGGGATGTGTTGTAGGGGAAAAAAATGTATTTGTGGGATTCTCAAGCAGTGTGCATCACTTTAGCTCCACTGAATCTGTGACTGGATCACTCAGCACATGTTCTGGTTTGAGAACTGCCAGGGAAACATGGGGAAGTCTAAGCAAGGACATATTATACAGTTTAAAGAAATACAAACTGACTATTGCTACTACTGCCTGGAAGCTTTAAGAAAATAAGCCCAATGAAGACAAGACCCAAAGGATTTTAGCAATTCTGCATAAATCTGATAAGCTTCCATGATGCTTTAGAGCAGTTTGGACACAAGCATGGATGAATTCCAATCTTGTTAGATTAGCTGTGCTTTAGTTGAGATAAAAACACTGATGGTGCTGGCTGGGTAAATCCTGCCTGAGCAAGGCAAACTTCTGAGCAGAGTTTAAACACAGTGCAGGAAAACCATTTGTCCCCTTTTAAATTGGAGCTTTGTCCCTGCAATGAGGAGAATTTGATGCAGTTTGTGCTCGTGAAAAGTGAGTGAGGAGGTCGAGGGGCTGCAGAGCCAGGAGAGCAGTGAGGAGCCACTGCAATCAATGGGTTTGGTAGTAGTGGAAAGGGGAATGGAATACAAGTTTCCCATGGAGCAAAGCACCTCTGGGAATAGAAGCTGAGGATAAAGTCACTGTGCAAACAGCACAGAAGAAATTCTGGGCACGTGGAGCAGTCGTGTGTGACACGGGACCTCCACAGCTCAACTCTTTGGGAGCGGGTCCGTGTTTGCCTGGATCCATCTGTGCTCATCAATGAAAAAACCAATAGTCCAGAGTGTTTGCATCCTAATCAAAGCATCCTCTGTGTATTTATGACCTGAAATACTCTTCCTTATCACTTTTGCATTCCCCTTGGCCTCTGTCTAGACCTGGTTTTATGGACTTGTCACTTCATCCCCCCCCAACCTTTTTTGTTGCTGCCTCTCGCTTTCCTTTTGAACCTTTTGGTTCTCTCCATCCCTTCCTCGGGTGTTGCTCTCACCATCTGTTTCTGGGGGGGATCTCATGGATTTTCCTGCCCTGGAAACATCCCAGGATTTCAGCCTCTCTGAAGCCAGAGCTTGACCCCTGGAGGAGTCCTCCCAGTGCTTCTGCTTTCAGATCCTCCCAGTTAGTGTCTCCTGCTTCCAGGAAGGGTTTGAAATCATTTGTCCTGCTTGGAACATCAATGAGGGCAAGACTGAGATTGAAAATATCTAATGGATATCTGAAGCTTGTTCTAAAGGCAGCTGGAGGTGTAATTTTAAAGCCATTAAGGGTTTACATGGGCTACCCAAGATGATGTAGGAGGCAGAGTTTGTGACACAGTGAGGAGTGGGATCCAAGTCATGTGTGTTCCACCATGGAACTGCATTTCCTCTCTGCAGCTGGAATTCATATTCCCATTTTTCTCCCCAATTTGGATCTCTGACACGCTGCTGTCATCCAACCCACCTTTTCTTTTCTCCTTCTTTTCCCTTCATTTTATTTTTCCTCTTCTCTCCACACTCCCCTGCTCGTTTCCTTCACCAATAAATGCTGATTTCTCCACGGGCTTTCCACTTAGAGCTCCACATTTGGTGGCTTTCCCTTCAAGTGGAGTCCATGGAGCTTGTAAATTGTGTTGGATCAGTGAGCCCATAATGAGGCTTCTAAGTCCAAACAGTGCAAGTCTGCTGGGATTTTATTGTTCATAAAGCTCCTTCCCTGGGGAGTGATAGAGCCATTAGGTGTGTGCTGTGTTTAATATTTGGCCATGACAGGAAGCAATAATTTTCCATCTTTTACTGTGGCTCCCCAGTTGTTTTTAAGCACTCAGCTTATTTGAGTCTCGGGGACTGGGAGCCCATTAGGCAAAAGGCTCTTCCCTGCGTGGGGTTGTGTCTTCCTACAAAGGCTATTTCAAGAAAATAAAATAAAATGAAGTGGCAACTGATTGTTCTGTGGTGGCTGGAATCACTTGCCCCTCTCAGGAGCTCCCAGTGGCTGCCAGGAGCTGGCAGAAAGCTCTTTTCCCCACAAAATGGCATTTCTCACGCTGACTGGGGATTTATTTATTTGTTATGTATCACAGCAGAGAACAACCACTGTTTATATGTGTTCAAACCCTTGCATGGGCCCTTCACTTGAGAGCTGGACTCGATGATCCCTGTGGGTCCCTTCTAACTCAGAACATCCCGTGACTCTGTGACACAATATGGGATGGGTTTGGGTATTTATCTCACACAAATCTTATCTTGTGTCAAATCTTCATTTAATGGCAGCAGAAGCAGGGGCAAGGTTGTGTTCAAGCATTCTGGAAGTGGTTTTATATCTATATATCTATATATTTATATATCTATATATTTATATATTTATATATCAATATATTTATATATCTATATATTTATATATTTATATATCAATATATTTATATATCTATATATTTATATATTTATATATCAATATATTTATATATCTATATATTTATATATCTATATATCTATATATTTATATATCTATATATCTATATATCTATATATTTATATATCTATATATCTATATATTTATATATCTATATATTTATATATCTATATATTTATATATCTATATATTTATATATCTATATATTTATCTATCTATCTATCTATCTATCTATCTATATATCTATATATCTATATATCTATATATCTATATATCTATATATCTATATATCTATGTATCTATATATCTATATATCTGTATCTATATATTTATACATTTATATATCTATATATCTGTATCTATATATTTATACATTTATATATCTATATATCTATGTATCAACAAAAAGAAAAGTAAAATCAAAAGCATGGAAGAATTTTGGGTGTATCTGTGGGGAGCTGCTCCTCTGACAGTCCTTCCCTCGTGTTCCCAATGTTCCCCTCACAGAACCAGCTGATTTTCTCCATGGGATGTGCCACCAGTGGAGATGTTGCCCATTCCTTGTGCTTCCCACCCTCGCTGCCTCTGAGCTGGTTTTCAGCCTGATTGTTGCAGGTGTTGCTTTCCTCTAGTTTTTGCTCCAGGGGAAAAGTTTTCCACTGCTTTCTTTTTCCCACTGGGTCCTTGCCTTGATCTCTGCAGTTGTGGGCAGAAAGGGGAAAAAAAAAATAATTGCCTTGCTCTGCACCCCAGAGCTGGGCTGGGAAACCACAGCAGCACCAGGTACCTCTGCTTCAGGCAGAGACACAAGTTCCTTTTCCAAACCAAACCTTGGAGGAAGATCCTTGAGGGTCTGAAAAGAAGAGACACAGGAAAGGTGATTAAAGAGGTGCTTAAAACAAAGACACACTGAACACATGAAATCATAAAGAAATCACCCTTTGAGCCCAGAGTGCTGATGCCAATACAAATTGGATTTAATTATTTTTTTAAGAGGTGTGTTTAGGTTTTCTTCTGCAACACTGATAAAAAGTTATTTCGAATGGATCCCAATCCAGCAAAGCAATTAGCACTGGGTATTATAAGGAGCACGTCTGTAATTATTTCATTTAAACTAAAGCCTGAAAAGAAAAGGGAAACTGCAAAGATTTGATGTCTGGGCTTCTGGTTCCTTTCACATTTATTAACTTTCTAGGAGAAACTACAGATAGTATATAATGGATATCTTCCATTCAAGAACTTGAAGTTCTTGAAGCTTCCTTTTTTTTTTTTTTTTCTGGAAAAAATAAAACTTGGGATTGTCATGTTCACATGAACCTAAAACTAAAATCTCTGATTTGGGTGATTGATAAAAGCTGAGAGGTGTCCCCTCTGCTCAGTCAAAATTCCTCTGCTAAAGAGGGGGGAAAAAAGTATCCAGTGTTGTGTCAGTGTCACTTGTTGACATGGAACCTCAAAAAAAAAATATCCTCTGGGATGTTTTGGTTAAAGGTGTTTTTTTTTTATTTTTATTTTTTTTTTCCCTCTCCCTTTATCTCAAGCATTTCCCAGCATTCCTTCAGGGACATCTGGTTCTCTCATTTTCCAGCTTTACTTCAGTGCCTTCACAAAGTGTCACTGTCAGTCCTTTCCCTTTAGCCAAACAACACAAGCAGGACAGTAGCCCTGCCCAATAAATTGCCTAAAATATATATTAAAAAAAAAATACCGAAAAATATATATAGAATAGAAATTTATTTTTACGTATTTCTTGAAATTTATTAAATTTATCATTTATTTTATATAAACATATATAAATCTACACAAAAAAAAATATATATACTATATATAAATATATATATATTATATAAATATATATATATTTATGCAGATCAAAGCTGGGTTTAGAGCAGCAGGGGTTCCAATTCTTTGGTTAATGGGAATTGTTGTGCAGCTGAGACAGTTTAGATCCTTGCCTGGAACACTTGTGGGCATATTGGGCATATTTTGGGAGCATCCTCTTGGTGGCTTACAGGCAGTGTGGGAAAATGGTACTTCTGGTGAGGCCAATTGGGCTCTAAGGTTTAATACTGGATTAGGAATCTTGGCTGGAGGATTAGGACTGATAATTAGGCTCAGTTGTAGACTGGGAAAGAGGCAAGAAGCAGCTGAGATGAGCAGCTAAAAATAGGGATGAGGGTGAGGTGTGTGCTGACACTGGGGGGAGGAATTACATCATAATAAAGATGTCATAATACAACAAAGGATTGGACTGGATATGTCAGAAAAAGGATTTAATTCAGAGTTATTTCTTTAATCCTAGCGTTTGGTAGCTCCTGCATGAGTTTTATGAGCTCAGGAATGTTTCTGTGCTTCAGGTCTTTGGCATGTGAAGGATTTCCCTTTACCATTGCTGGAGCTGTGGGGTGGTGAAGTTTTATCCTTTAAAATAATAATAATAATATTCACCTGTATCTTTCCTGCACATTATTTTTCTCCCTCTAAGAAATCTGGAGCTGTTCCATGAGCTGTTTGAACACAGCCGTGATCATCCCCATGTACAAAACCTCCAGGATCGTTCCAGACTCCCTGGATTTTGCTCAGCTTAACCCTCCACCCATTGAGTCTCTCTGCCATCATCACCTTCTCCTTCTCCCCCCAGATAAATCTGGGGTCCCCTCTGCAGATCTCAGTGACCCTGAGGCCCCTGGAGACACAACTGGGGTTGAGCTGCAGCCCTTCCCCTCCAAGACCTCCCGGAGCTGAAGGTGGAAAACTCCCTGAGTTTTCCCTGAGTTTCTCCCTCCTGCTGCTTTTAGCCCACCCTGAAGCACTCAGTGTGAGCCTGCAGAAAATACAGACTGAGACTGGCAGCTCCCTGTGGAGCAGAGGGGGCTCCAGGAGGGAAGGGGCACTGAAGGAGTTGGTGTTTCCCTGCCAGGAGCCCGAGGGAGCAGCTCAGTGCCCATCCCACCCTCCTCTGCCCTGGGATCTCTCCTGGAGAGGGAACCGCAGGTCTTAGGGCCATAAACTGAATTTTGGGGTCTTAACCTCCTTCCCCTCTGGTCCCCAAAGGTCTGGGGGAAGTGTTTCATCTCCTCTGAGCTGGTCCCTGCCCCTTTGTGAGAGCAGCACATCCTTTACCCGTCTGCAGAGCAGCACATTATCCCTTTCTGGCATTTCTCAGAGCAGAAATGTGCCTTTTTTAACCCCCTGCCACTGTTGCAGGTATCTTTATATTGAGTATTCCGGTGTTTGGGTGAGGAAAATGTCCCTGGAACTCGGATGCTCCGTGTCTCTTTGTGTCCCTGGCTGTCATCCTGTGCAAGCTGCTTTTCCTCTCGAGGAACTGGCTGGGACACAGGTGGTTGTGTTCTCACCTCTGCCTGGTGTCAGAGCAATGTTAGGAATCATGTCTTATTGTCTGGACGAGCTCTGCTTCGTTCTGTCTTCTGCAAAATAGTTTTGTATTTAATGGAGAATTAGTCTGGAGTTGCAGGAACACTTGGGAATGCAGCTCCTAAAAGGACAGAGGGAGTGGTTTGATAGCATGTAACTAAAAATTAAGATTCAGCTTTTATTCTGTGGCTCCTCTGCCTTTCACTGGTTGTATTAAAAGCCTCACATCGGGCTCTTGCTTATATTAATTTAAAGATCTCTTTTAGGCTCCTGATATTTTAAGCTTGTCCAAGGCAACTGGGCTGTTTTAGTTGTGTTTTCAGCCATTCCTTCTCCATCCTTTCTCTTTAGGAAGCTCTGGAATGAAGGGGGTTTGTGCTTTGACTTTGTACACTGCCTTAAATCCTGCTCTAGGCTGAGTCTGTAGCTGCTCCTAAAATAATACAACAATTTCAACTTGCACCTCACAGTGGTTGCTGCCCTCCATGGAAATGTTTTTACTCATTGGGACTCAGTGGAAAAGGTCTCTTTCTCCCCATTCCACAGTTGTTTGAACCACTCTGATATATATATATAAAATAATTCATAAAACTGAATAACCATTTAAATATTTTCAGTAGTTTTTAAAAAAATTGGCTTCCAGAATTCCTCATCATTTTCTCCTGGTTGGCAAAACATTTCAGTAGGTTTTGTTCTGTCACTTGTTGAAACTGTCTTTAAAGATAAGAAGTTTTGCTTCCTGAAACCTTGTTCTACCCCCAGGATGCTCTTGTAATGCTCTAATGCTCTCACCAAGAAAAAGTAATCTCAGATTAAAAAAAATTAGGGATAACTGAAGCTGGATGAAATCCTTCATGAGAATTATTCTCCTCTTATGCCCCAAATAATCCCTGCAGACGATGGGGGTCTCTCATTTCCAGGCTGCTGGTTCTAATTGATGTCATTTGATCTGATCTGTTTGCTGGTCAGTGAGTGGCACCTGAAACATGAGATGGCTTTTGGAGGGTCTGTGTGAAAAAAATTTACTGCCACGGTGGTGTCACCCCAGAGCTTCTGGCTGGGTGTGAAACTCCTCTTCTGTGCAAACACAAAACCTGCCTCCCAGACCATTTTATTCAGCCCATCATTTGTATTCCCAAATATTTGCTAGAAATGGCAGCAGCCTCATTCCTGTGCTTGCCAGACCCAGGTGGGCTCACCTGTGAGTTCTTTAGGACCAGTGTGTGCCACCCCAATGATCCACATGGAAAAAAATTTACTGCCATGGTGGTGTCACCCCAGAGCTTCTGGCTGGGGGTGGAATTCCTCTTCTGTATGAACACAAAGCCTGCCTTCCAGACCTTTTTTGTTTGGCTCATCATTTGTATTCCCAAATATTTGCTGCAAATGGCAGCAACCTTTTTCCTGTTCTTGCCAGGCCCAGGTGGGATCACCTGTGAATTCTTTAGGACCAGTGTGTGCCACCCCAATAATCCACATGGAAAAAAAATTCACTGCCATGGTGGTGTCACTCAAGAGCTTCTGGCTGGGGGTGTAATTCCTCTTTTGTGTGAACACAAAATCTGCCTCCCAGACCATTTTTGTTCTCCCCATCATTCATATTCCCAAATATTTGCTACAAATAGCAGCAGCCTCGTTCCTGTGCTTGCCAGGCCCGGGTGGGATCACCTGTGAGTTCTTTAGGACCAGTGTGTGCCACCCCAATAATCCATATGGAAAACTGCCCTCTAGCAAGTTTCCCACCTAGAAGTCCCCAATAAAACCTCCTCCTCCCTTCTCCCATGGAAGATGTCCCTCATTGCACCATTCCCTGGCTCTCCCAGGCCGTGTTTTCTCCTGGAGTTCACCATTGTTTTGCCAGCCCACCCATCACAAAGCAGAGGTCACATCAACACGACCTCTGGCTGGTACGAGGAGGCTGCTAAATAATTCACGTGGCCAACTTGATTTCGGGGGTCCACATTTGTTTTTTCCACTCTCCTAATCAAGATGCTCATTTAATTCTATTCCAGCACCTGTTCAGCAATTAACACCCTACAATTTGCATCTTACCCTGACATTTGCTATCTTTCCAATTAGTTTTTATATCAGTATAATTAGGTAGGGTTATTACAGTGCATCAAGCAGGGTCGAGGATATTCCCAAGCCTTTAAGCTCTTTCCCAGATTTGTTTAGGGAAGCCACGGAGGGTAAACGGTTGATTAGGATCACTGTTTTTCTTCTTCATTCAGATCAGGCAAAAACTGTTTCCCCAAGTGGCTCATGAAAGATCAGGGAAATATGTCAGTCTGTAAGAACTAATATTATGTAGTTCATGACTTTTTGGGTGAATTTACAGGGGATTATGAGGAAGGGTCAGGCTGGGCAGGCCCTTGCAGCGCCGTGCAGGAGGGGACATCACGCTCTTGCTTTGTGTTAAGCTGAGCAAATTGCAACAGTGATTGTGATTTTTTTAAGCTCGGGTTTTCGGGGTTGAAAATCCAAATTAGAGGGCAAGCCGAGCATATAGAACACTTGGCTTAATTGGTGAAGACTATGGGAGTGAAATGACTATTCCTAACACCTTTTAATTTAAATTTCACAGAAGGGAAGGTCTTGCTGTTCAGCTGGGATTGGTTTGGGTTGCAGGCTCTTGGAGTCAAAAGTGGTCTTGCAGCCAAGGTGCTGGCACAGTGGGGCTTCCTAAAATGACTGAGCTCCAACAATAAGTGATGACTGAAGTGATCTCCCCCTCAATACATGGTGCTGGCAGAGAGGAGAGTGATGTGTGTGCAGGGAAGTGGGACAGGAGGAGGTGACATCCAGAGTAGGGATCAGAGGGGAGAAGATTTTCTCTTACAGCTCTGCATGGGCTCCTTGTTTTCAGGTCTAGTTCGAAATTCTCTCCCTCCAGCCCCCAAATTCCCCTGCATCTCTCTTCATTCTGTAGGTGCACACAAAGCTTTGTATTATCAGGAGGCAATAATGCCCTGGGCAAGATTGCAGGGAGGGATGTGGGAAGATCACAACTGGCTGGGTAAAGTGAAGGGGTGGATAAAACAAACCCCCCACCACACGTGGTGGCTGCTGGGTTGCTCCTGTGTTCCTGGCTGTTCTTCTGAGCCTTCCTGCAACATCCCTTGATGATGCTCTGCAGGCCTTGGCAGGGAGGGCTGCTGGGACCCCAAAGGAGGAGTCAGCCCACTCCAATTCCCCAGCCTGCAAAAGCTGGAGAGAGGCACAGATCTCGTGTGCTGGGTTGGTACAAGCAGTTCTGATGGTTGCAAGTGTACAGTGGATTCAGCCTTGTGCAATTTAATATTTATTGTCATGAGTTTTGTCTCTCCCCATCCTGTATTTTTAATCTCCAGTTGCTTTAGGTGGATCTCTGAACAGGTTTAGAGAAACAGGGGGTTGAAATACCTGGGGAAATTTGGGCAACAAGGAAGAAGTGAGGGGTTGTTTTGTGGGGTGGGAGGAAGGATTGGATGTAAAGATGGCAAAGCATAACACCAATATAATGCAAATAATTCCCTTTACCAGGACACAGACCCAGCCTTGTTCATTGCTCTGCTCAGCCTGTGGGAGCAGAATCTGACCTAAAAATCAAAAGCATTCCCATTTATTGCTCTGAACCTTGTGTCAGACTGTTCTAGTAGAAGTTACCTCCTAAACACACTAGAGATAGAGGAGAGAGGAAAAGAAAAGCAATGAACCTTTGTGGCCTGCTTGCCCCCAAGGTCTTGGATGGTAAAAATTTAAACTTTAGCTCCCCCATCACTGTTTAGACTGCGATTTTCTGTGCTGCCTAATAGTTTATAGTAGGAATTATAATCCAAATCTAAGAGCTGCCTTGGAAAAATCAGCTTTGAGGCAGCAGTTGATGGTACAGAAATAACTGGCTCTTAAGAACTTTTGAAAATGAAGCCATTTCTAGCCTGTTGCTTTTGAATTTGAGAATTGTGTTCTAAATCATTACACCTAATGGTACATAACACCAATGACCTCTTTTCAGGAGAGAGGGTGAAGTTGGTTTGAGGGACCTTTCATCAGTGTCCAAGGAGAAAATTTCACCTTCAGGGTTCTCAGACTGTGAATCCTTCAGTTTTGGGTTGCTTTGTCAATGGATTCAAACTTATAAGAGTTGGATCTTTTCCAGCTGGATTAGGTCACCCAGTGCTCTTCCTGCTCGAGGATCTCTTGCTGGATTTTATGAATATATCCCCTGCTGGAACTTGGGGTGCTGCTCCCCTGAGGGCAGGTGTCCAACATTCATGGGAATTACACTCCCCAGGGAGTTGGATCCTTGTGTGCTGTTGGATCCTTGGTGTGCTGTCTCTAGGAGTGGGAGAAGAAAGAGCTGAATTAAGCAAATGAATAATCATATTAATGATGTTTGCTGGGTCTCTCCTCCAGTGCTCCAGCCAGTGTAATTGCTTCAGTGCTTTGTGTGCAAGCCAGCAGGCTGATGGAGAAACATAAACAGAATTATTCCCCTCCCTTCTCCCCAAACAAGAAAATAGCCATTAATAAGGGCTCTTTGTTTCCTAAAAAATCTAAAAATAGGAGCACAATGTGCAAGCAGGCAAGATTTGTGTATATAATCAGCACTGGCTACGCTGCCAACTGGATTGAATTTCCTCTAGTTTGGGGGGATCTCTCAGGGCTTTTGCAGTTGTGTTAATGGAAACGGAGTTTCTCTGGATGCACATCCAAATATTCCTGTGTGAGAACCAAGCAGAGACGAGTCTGAGCTGTTTTTTCAACCCCAGATTTATCAACACCTTATTAAATCGGAACAACGTGAAACTCTGCAAACAGATTTTTGTTTGTTTTTTCTTTTAAATCTTTAAAAGCAAATTTTGGAGAAACAATAACAACAATAACAATAGTAACAAAAATATGATATCAATAATAATATCAATAATAATACCAATAATAATACCAATAATAATACCAATAATAATAATAATAATAATAATAATAATAATAATAATAGAAGTTGAAACCAAAGTTTAAAATAAGGCAGAAATCCTGCAGGTTAGGGAATAACAGGGTGTTTGACTCCTCAGTTTCTCCTGTGAGTCTCTTTGGCGAGTGATCACAGTGGGGACTCAAGTCAGGTATAAAAGGAGGTGGCTGCTCTTCGCAAAGGAATAAATTTGTGAGATTAAAGGTCGTGCCAAATATTTGAGGATTTTAGAGGCTGTGCAGCTGGACTGGGAGCAGCTGGGGGGGTTCCCTCCTCGAGGTGCTGCTGAGATGTTTTTGGGGGATGTCTCAGAGGGGACCGGGGAGGGAAGGGGGACCCCGGTGAGTGTTCTGCAGCCGGGAGCAGGTGCCCAAATTGGCGGAGTCGCTGCCGTGCGTTGTTCGAGGAGGGGTCAGGGGACAAAACGTGTGCGGGGAGGGGGGTCCGGGCTCTGCGAGGCTGCACTTTAACACCTCCTCTGGCCGAGCAGGAGGCCGGCTCGGGCTGCTAAATTCCTGGCTGGGCAATCAGGCGGGGCGCTGGCAGCGGGGCTCGCAGGGATGGGAGCTCCGGGAGCTCCGGCGGCCGCAGCCACTAGGGAGCTGTCTTTAGCTCGGATCCAGCCCCGCACCGACGGCACAGGCACCCGACTGCTTTGCCGTCAAGAGTTTGGCAAACCGGGGTGTGTTTGGAGAGTTGAGGCTCCCCGGTGCTGATAGCGCAGCTCTGAGAGCTGGGGGGGCACGTTGGCTTAGAGATCAGGTTTCCCATCTCGGTGTTGTTCCTGTTTGGATAGGATTATAGAATCATAGAATTACAGAATCATAGAGTCACAGAGTCATGGAATCACAGAAATAGAGAATCATAGAATCACAGAATCAAAGAGTCACAGAATCATAGAATTACAGAGTCATAGAACCACAGAACAATAGAATCATAGAATCACAGAATCATAGAATCATAGAATTAGAGAATCATAGAATCATAGAATTGCAGAATCATAGAATCACAGAATCATAGAATTACAGAATCACAGAATCAGAGAATTACAGAATTATAGAATCACAGAGTCATAGAATTACAGAATTATAGAATTACAGAATCACAGAGTCACAGAATCGTAGAATCACAGAAATACAGAATCATAGAATTACAGAATCATAGAAAGAACCATAGAATATCAGAATCAGAATCACAGAATCATAGAATCACAGAATCATAGAATTATAGAATTACAGAATCATAGAATCACAGAATCATAGAATCAGCCAGGTTGGAAAAGATCTCTGAGATCATCAAGTCCAACCCTTGATCCAACCCCGCCGTGGTTCCCAGCCCATGGCACTGATCCCACATCCAGTCTCTTTTTAAAAATCTCCAGGGATGGAGAATCCACCCCTTCCCTGGGCAGCCCATTCCAATGGCTGAGCACCCTCTCTGCAAAGAAATTCTTCCTAATACCTTTAGATGGGTATCTAGATGGGTATTTAAATGGGTATTTAGGTGGGTAATATCTAACCTAAACCTCCCCTGGCACAGCTGAAGACCGTGCCCTCTTGTCTTACTGATCCTCCCCCCTCGCCCTGCAGTGATCTCTGTCTCACAAGGAATTTGGGGAGGAATTGCCAAATTCTTTGTCTCTTCTCAGAACTGGGGCTCTAATTTGAACACTCACTTCTGAGGAAGTTATGGGGAAATGTTACACCACCACTCCATCAGGAAAATCCCTTCTGTGGGATGTGTCCATGCCCTCTGGAAAGATGAGGCAGCCCTGGTAATACAGATGCAGGAGAAGACATGGAACAACCAGAAAAGCAGAAGCCAGGAGCTCCAGTTGTGTTTAACATTAATACAGCTCCCCTTAACCAAGATATTTAATGTCTGTACTTCAGTATCAATAGTCAAATTTGACTGTTTTCAGCTTCCGTAACTAGAAGGGGGGAAAGTGTGAAAGAAAAATAATTAAAAAAAATTAATATTTTTAAATTCCAACCCTAATTGATGAAAACTGTGACTTGCAGCTCTTCAGCCTGATTTAGGGACTCATAAAGAGACCCTTCTCAGCCTGCCTTGTTACCACATGAGGTGGTTAAACCAGAGCAGTGGTGTCATGGCTTAAAGCTGGAGTGAGCAGGAAAGAAAGTCTGGAAATGTGCTGTGTGATCTTATTTTGGGGGCTTGCAAAGCTGCTCTGGTGAGCAGGTAGGAATCCTGCAGCCCCATCTGTTGTGACAGGGCAGGCAGGATATGGTTTTGGGAGGAAGGATGTGAGTGCACTGTGACCTCCCACTCTAAAATGTCATCAGCCAACGCTGGGGAAGCTGGGGATGGATTTCAGGGCTGGGTCACAGCAGGAGCTTCAGCAGTGTCTGCTCTCAGACCTCGGGGCTCTGGAGTTCCATTCCAAAGGAGAAATGACTCAATCTACCCGTCATTCCCAGATAGTGACACACCTGGTGGGTTTAGGCTTGGAATACAGAGAGGAAAGCTGGAAACTGGGGAGAACTAGAGCTAAACATACATATTTACGCACATATTTATATAATAAAATATAAATATTTGTAACATAGATACATAAATACATTTATATTTCTCTGTAAACACGTACTTATAGATAAATAGACAGATAGAAGGTGTTGGAAACTCAGTGATGCTTTCCATGCCTTTTTGAGCACAGATGAAAAACCCTGCACAGAGAGAAGCCCTGAGCTGAGCTCACAGGAGTCTTATTTTTGCTTGATCAAAATACTCTCCCAGCTTTGGATTTCGGCCTAAAACTTGTCCAGCTGGTATATCTCTATATGGGAAAGAGTCCAAACATGGCTTACAGGCAACTGATGTCCAAATTTGTTTTACCAGTGACGTCACTGTAAATAAGTTTAAAAAAAATTTAATGGAGTGTCAAGTTGAGCAGGATAATGGGAGAACAGGATAATGGGAGAACAGGATAATGGTGGCTGTTCCTCACCAGACAGGAGATGGGGCTTCCCTTGTTGTCCCTCTGGCTCCTTCTTTGCTCTTGCTCAGGTTCTGAGGAGAGGGGGGTTTGTGTCCAGTGATGTCATGGAACTCCTGGAATGCCAGAGCTGACCCCAGAAATCATTCCTGTTGTTCATCCATCACAACAGCTCCTCAGTTTTGGGCCCTCTAAAACTTGTCCAGCTGGTATATCTCTATATGGGAAAGAGTCCAAACGTGGCTTACAGGCAACTGATGTCCAAATTTGTTTTACCAGTGACGTCACCGTAAATAAGTTTAAAAAAAATTTAATGGAGTGTCAAGTTGAGTAGGAGAACAGGATAATGGTGGCTGTTCCTCACCAGACAGGAGATGGAAGAGTAAAGAGGAGTAAAGAGGAGATGGGGCTTCCCTTGCTGTTCCTCTGGCTCCTTCTTTGCTCTTGCTCAGGTCCTGAGGGGAGGGGGGTTTGTGTCCAGTGGTGTCCCCTGGAACTCCTGGAATCATTCCCGTCGTTCATCCATCACAACAGCTCCTCAGTTTTGGGCCCCTCTTTGCTCTTCCATGGCTGGCAGAGCTGGGAGTTCTGCACTGGAGGCCCCAGTTGGTGTTTGAGCTCCTCCCCAGCAGGAGCCGTGGAACGGGCGAGTCCAGCCCAGGACCTGGCACAAGGCACTGGCAAAGTGACCATTAACTAAACAGCTGATAAAGTTTCATTTGCTTCATTTTCCCTGCAATAAACATCTGATTATGTCAAAATGGGAATGTTTCTGAGCAGGATGGGACTGGAATGACCGGGATTGCCCAGAGTGCAAACCCAGCCCGTCCTCCCACACGCTGCTGCAGGGAGGGAACAACACAGGGACAATGTTTCCAGAGCCAGAGGATGAGGTTAAAGAGGAAGTGGTGGGTTTTGATGGTTAAATCTTTCATTGAATCCTTTTGGATCTTTCTGCTTCCTGACAGAAGGAAACATCCACTCAGACGGGTGATAATGGGAATTAGGGATGGCTGGAAGCTGTTTGGTGCTTTATGTTTGCATAAAACCCCCTAAAAATTAACAGTATCAGTTTTCCTCTCTTAGCAAGAAGCCCTTGAAACCTGGAAGTGTATTTTCAATTATTGTAGGGGGAAAAAACAATACTTTTTCAGCCAATAAATGGCCAGAAGAAGATGAACAGTTGCACTGCAATACCTGAGGTCTTCTGGAGGAAAGAGCATAACTAATAATGGAGATAATTGTATTGTGACTGTGTCAGAATCTGAAAAGTTTTGGGGGATCCAGAGACAGAAACAAAGATAAAATTGCAGGACATGGAGTAGGATTGGTTAACAGTCCTTCTGAATGAATTTCTTTAGTAACTTTTGTAGTAATGAAGATACTTTTCAGTTGTTTTTTTCATTACCAGCTGGCCAAAATCACCAATTTTGATAGTTGTGTGCTGATTTCAGGACAACTTTATAATAAGAACCAACTTCTTTACAACTTTTGAATCGAGTTAATGGATTTTTGCTGCTGAAAGTGTAAAACAAGCAGGTTCCCAGTGCCCAGATTAATCTGTGACTGGGACTTTGATGTGTGTGTTTGGAATATAAGTATGCAGAATATGAGAGTCTGTGATAAGGCTGATTAAGGAGAGGTCAATAATCTCATCTTGGAAGGGCGACATAATTCCTTGTGACAGGAAATTTGGGCAGTGTTGTTCTCTGAGCACAGACCTGAAGGCAGGAGAACAATTTTGAGATCTCTTTCAGTGCTATTTTTCAAAGATTGAGTGTGGTGTAGCCTAATTTCCTTCAACAACAACAACAACATGGAGTGTTCCTGCCTTGGTAGGGGCATTCCTGGGGAATGGAGAATCCTGGGATCCAGCTGGCAGCTCGTGTTCCAGGCCAGGCCTTCCCAGATGTCACCAGGGTGGCAGTTTCATGCCTGATTTTGCGGAAAGAAAACCACGTTTTTTTTAGGTTTTGCCTCATCCTTCCTCCTCCCCCATCTCCCCCTGAGCCTCCCGTGGCTGTTTCTCCTCCGAGGTTCAGCCCCAGCTTTGTAGAGAGAACAAAATAACGAAGGCAAGGAGGAAAAGAACCCGGGGTTTTCTTTTTTAGCATTTCAATTTCATCCCTGTCAAATGACACTTGAGGAGCTGGAGCCCGTTAATGCTCTCTCCAAGGAGCCAGGTTTCTTTTGAGACAGGAACCACAGGGAAAAAATGCAGCAGCAGCAACAACAGAAGTGCACCAGAATTCCCTCAGACCTGGGCACTCTCCAAAGAGCTCTGCCTGTCATAATTTACACACCTTGCCTAATTCAGAGCACATGTCTCAGCTCCAACAGGCACTCAGCAGACACGCTGCTGTCTTCCTCTCAGTGGGCCTGCTGTGAGTTTGTCAGCAGTGCTGTTAACAATGACAAAGTAGTTCATCAATATATTTCTTTTTTTTTTTTTTCCTTTCTTTTTTTTTTTTTTTTAACACCAATATCCCAGAAAGAGCAAAAAAAAAAAAAATCTCGTGTGCTGCTCCTGTGCAGCCTTAGGGGGAAACACAGCAGTAACAGAGCTGCTGCTGGATGCTGGAACCCTGCTCTTTAATCAAGGAATTGGCAGTTTGTCTCTTAATTCAGCCCTGTCTCTGGGTCCTTTTTATACCTGAGAGGGATTACCTGGGATTTGGGTCCATCAGGGTGGCTTTGGAAGCTGGAAGAGTTTAATTTTGGGAGAAATGGAAGAGTGTTGGGTAAAGATCCTGCCTGGCCTGAAAGTTCTGGTGAGGCTCCTATGGCACAATGAGCTTGTTTGAGCCTGGAGAAACACTGTGAGAGTGGGAAGGGATAAAAAGGCAACATTAAGGAATGTAAAACAATACCTGGCATGGAACTGGAACATGGAAGTTAAGCAGAGAGAAAATTCAGTGAATGGAAAGACAGGAGGTAAAGGAAGAAATAGGATTATTTTGAGGTCTGGTTGGTCCCTGGTGTTTGTTCCCAGTCAATATTACAGAATTCATAATTATCAAGGTTTATAAATACTCTGTGTGGATGTGATATTGAGAACAGAGAGTTTTATTTCAGGGAGGGTGTAGCTAACAGTTTGGTGAGCTCTGATGCCAACCAATACCTCTAAATCAGGCACTGAATCAGGGTTTTCTAGAAGGGCTCATGATAGGATTTGTAGGGTCAAATGTGTCTGATGTGGCAACATCCATGGCAGGGCTGCTGGAAAAGTCCTTTTTAGCAGCAGATTGGAGGAACAAATGCAGTGGGAGAGAGTAGATGAGCCAATCCAGAGCTGTGAGCCTTAGAACTCACCTCATTTCGATATAAAAATTTAAATTTAATTAGGTTGAGCTCATCCTCAGCCTCCAGGAGAACAGGCAGATCCTCTGCACCTCCCCCTGCCCAGCTGATGGTCCCTGAGGACGTGCTGACCCTCTGGGAGTTTACTGGCCAATAAAAGCAGGGACACCACCATTTTCATGCTGCTTTTATGAATTTCTTGATGGTCTTTAATTTTCAGCTGCTTGGTGGGACAGTTTTTGATGGTGCTGTGGGATCTCCCCGGTGTGTGGAGTGGGCAGGGTGGGAAATGCCCCCTCTCTTGGCTGCAAAGGGACCCTCCCCTCTGCTCACCTCCTCTCTCCCCCTCCCTGCTGCTTGAGGAGCTTGGTCTGACTCATGTCTGGCCTTTTCAACATGTGGTAAGAGTTAGGAGGAAGGAAAAAAAGAAAAAAAGAAAAAAAAAACCAACATGGGGGAAGGGTAGGATGGGAAGGTTCCACTGAATTTAATAAGACTGCTTAGAATTTATGCTAAAATCCTACAGGGAGAGTCCACACAAACACACACACACAGACACACACACACAGAGAGTTTTTGCAAGTTTAGAGCCAAGAAGTGTAAAATTTGGGTGGAGGTGTCAGAAAAGACATGGAGGAAGGGCTTGAAGGTAGAAAGAGTGAAGAAAGGGGCATTAAAAAGAACACAAAGTTGGACCCTTGTCTTAATGCTGTTGAGGTCACATTTCATTGGACACCAGCTGCAGGTCTGAGCCTCTCCCCAAGAATGTTTGGGAGGACTGAGCTCCCACTTGGCTGCAATGTTGGGTGCTTAAGGAAAGAAAATGGATGTTGTTCAAGCCAAAGTTGCAGAATCCATGTTTCCTCCCCTCCATCCGTATTTTTCAGCCCCATGGAAGATGGTTTGGAATCGTTTCTGAGTGAAAAGATGGTTCACAAAACAGAGCTCAGCTGCAGAGGCTTCAGGTCTCCCTTTCCTTTGTACCCAACCTTCCCACTGCCTTGATCCAGAGTTGATGGGAATTGCTCCTGAGTGCACTGCAAAGTCCAGCCTTAGTGTAGGTCCTACAGGGAGAGTTTGTGTTTCCTTTGAATGTCTTAAGGACACATTTGTTGTGTTACCTCTGTGTGGGCTTTTTGGCTGCTCGGGCACTAATTTGTTGACATAAGAACACAACCGGCTTTTCAAGCAGCATCTGCTTGTCTTTCTTCCATGAATTCTGCATATTTTTTTACTCTGTTTTTCCAAAAGCTGCTGGGCCCACGTCCAACAACCTCTCCCCAGCTCTTCCCCAAAAAAGTGTTTCCGGCGATTGCCCAACAGCCTGAAGAAGGATGAGAAAAAAGGGACTGATCTGCACGAGGGTGATTGATTGATTGTTAGAGTGCAGTAAAATTGGAAAAACCAAGCCCTCCCTCCCCAGGAAAAGCTTGTGATCAGTGGAGTCCACAGCAATGAAGTTTTAAAAGCAAGGCCTTGGGGTATAGTTTTCAGCAGCGCTATAAAATCAGTTTGAAATCTGCTCACTTAGGGCTCTGATTTGTGTTTATTTACAGCACTTTAGTTCAGATGGTGCCTCTTTTCCACTGCAGAGCTGGTGGAGTGAATCACAGAATCCTGGAATGGTTTGCTGGGAAGGGACCTTAGAGATAATCCAGTTCCACCCCAGTGGGCACCTTCCACTAGCCCAGGTTGCTCCGAGCTGGCCTTGGACACTTCCAGGGATCCAGGGGCAGCCCCAGCCTCTCTGGGCAACAAGTATTCCTGCATCTTACTCAAGTTATGGGCAGAGACGTAGCTCAACGTGCAGCTGAAGCTGGGTTTAAGCCAAGCTTAGCTGCTTTTGCCATCTGCTCTGAGAGAGGTGACCCTGAAAAGCAGCTGAGGGCAGAACGTTCTCCCAAACCTCGCGGGTGGGTTTGGGAGAGCGCGACGATCCCGGGCAAGTTTTGGGATGAAAACCAACTAAGCTACACAAAAAGCCTATAGAGGATGAATTTGTGTGCTACCCCTGTGCTCCAGGGGTTGTGAGGGTGGATCGTCAGCTCCTTTGGAAAGGAGATCCATCTTTTCATGCGGTGCCAGCCCCAGCTCTTAATGGCCCTGTCGTAACGCGTTATTCCTCCGCTAATAGTTTGAGTTATTTCTTTGTTAACCTTTACACAGCCAATAACAAATTAAACATCATTATCTGAGTTTCAAATAGGCCGTAAATCTTGGAGCCCCTGCTTGGTGCTCAGGTACTTACAACAAGGGAGCAATAAAAGGGCATTTAATGACGCTCCGAACCGCGACGTGGGAAGTGTTATAAGCAAAAGAGAAGAAAACAGGGCAGTTATGAATTGTCCATGGGAAGATTAGTTTACATAAATGACAGGGATCTTGAAATGTGCTGCTGATCAAAGTGGGGAGCTTTTCAAAGTGCAGGCAAGTTAACGTGGTTCCAATGCTCTGGATATCTTTGACTCAGCAAAATAAGTGACGTTTTCAACAGAATCACTCAGCGCTCTGCAAATGACAGTGTGTGGCTTCTTTTTGTAACACAGAGACTCAAGACATCTGAAACACACCTCTAGAAAATCCCTCCAAGATCACTGAGTCCAACCTGTGACCTTATCATCCAGCTCAGGGCACTGAGTGCCACCTCCAGGGGTGGGGACACCACCACACCCCCCTTCTCCTCTCCCCTGCCAAAAGCACCTGTGAGATCACAGAGCTGGCACATAAAACATCAGCTGATGCTCAGAAAGGCAGGGACAGAGAACTAAGTGACATATTCTGTTCATCTCAGAATGGCAAGAGGTCAGGGTAGGCAGTTTATTTGTGAGACAGTTTATTTGTCTGGTTCTGGCCTCCCTTGTCCCCAGACTCAGAACAAACAAGGACCAACAACCAGAAACTCAGGAAAATCTGATTTTCCTCAGGAAACACCACCCTGATTTTCCTCTCCCACTTCACTAATGCTGGGAGCCAAAGGGTTAACAAAGGCTGCAGGGTGAGTGTGTGTGTGTGTACAACAGCTACAGTTTTTGCTTGTTTGGAGCACAATCCCTGCAAATTTTGGCCACTCAGCAAAGTCTTTTTGGTCTTGTCTTCCTTGTGCCTCTGGGAGTGGGGACCTGGAGCACGGCCTTTCCCGTGCTGGGAGGCTCAGAGTTCCCAGCATCTCTAACCCTGCTTATCCACAGGAACCTGGCTTCCCCTGAGAGGCTGGATAAGTGGGATTTAGACTTTTATATGAGATGGCCTGGCAGGGAGTTTTCAGTGGAATATAACGAGGGAGTCTGTCCAAGCTGGGGATGGAGGGTTGTGTGAGCAAAAACCCTTTCAATCCGAGTCTATTTCTTGGTGTTTTAATTTTTTTTTTAATGATTGCAATTGCAAATTGTGATTTATCTTTCTTGGGGGGTCAAGTCTGCCCTCCTGCAACACAACATAACCCAGTAGAAAGTTGGGTTTTCTTCCTGCAGCAAGGAATTGCTTTGGTTTGGGGGCTCAGAAATGTTCTCACCTAAGGGACAAACCCATTGACAGGAGAAAAGGTGAAGTACAGAAGATGCTAAAGGAAAAACAAGCTCAGATTTTCAATTATTTATAAAAATATATGTATGCATATATTTATGCCCCATCCCTGGAAGTGCCCAAGGCCAGGTTGGAGCAACCTGGGATAGTGGAAGGTGTCCCTGCCCATGGCAGGGGGTGGAACAGGATGAGTTTTAAGATCCTTCCCCAGTAGTTTCAAGTAGATTGGGGTTTTTCCCATATCATTCTAGAGAAACAGTGTCTTTAAGCATTATTTTATATTTTCATTTTTATTTTATTTTTATTTTATGCTGAGAAATATATTGTGGCATCATCAATACCGTGGTGGTTTCTTCTGGAGGAGGAATTGTTGGCCCTGATGTCCTCAGCCAGGGGCCAGTTTAGGAACTGGGTGATCACATTTTTTTACTGTAATTCTTGATGATGTTCTTGAATAACATCTGTGCCATGACCTACAGGAGGGCAAGTAACTCCTGCTTGCACTGCTTGAAGGGATTCCTTCCCCCAGAATTCCTTTAAAACCTGTGCAGGTGAAATAAAAACAATGATGCATTTTAATAAGGAAGTATAAAAGAAATAAATAAATAGCAATAAATAGAAAGAAAAAGATGTGCTGAGGTGGACTAGAATAGAGGATTGGAGTGTGTTTTTCCTTCTCTTTTCTGCTCCTGGAGATGGGTGGCTTTGGCTCCCACCAGCCTAAGCCCAAGATGAGAAATATGTGGGGAGAGGCCAGATCAGGATCTGGGCAGCTACTCTGACCTCCTGCATCTCAGCAGCAAACATTTGCTGCCTTGTGCCCACAGGCAGCACTTTTATTGATTTTTAATTTTATTTTTATTTTTATTTTTAAAAGAGCTTGTTTAGCTTTTTAACTGTTTACCACCTGTTACCTTCTATTCACCACCCGAATTGGAAATCCTCAGAAAAGAAAAAAAACCAAAATAATAATCAGCTGTTAGTTTTTCGAGCCTTGTAGGGTTCAGCAGTGTGGAGTTTGCACTTTGCCTGGGACAAAATCGACAGAGAGGACTCGATGCCGAAAGTGTGGTTGCCCTTAGGGTGGTTTGGAGTGTTTAGTGGGCCAGGAGCATCTGTGAAGTGGCTCAGCTATTTATCTTTTCACTCGGGGGGACTTTGGGAAGTTTGTGGTGCCCGGGGGGCAGCGGGACCCGGAGGGGGAGGACTCTGGGCATCATTAGAGGTGTCAGAGGTCGGGGATCTCAGCACTGACACACTTGACCCGTTTCCCTGCCCCGCCGGACCCCGGAGCCGGGAGGGAACTCCCGAGGGGCTGGAGCAGCGGGTTTGGAGCTGAATCCTCAGCCCTGCCCTCCCCCGAGGTGGATAATTCGGTATTTATAGCCTTTCTCTCCAACAAGGTCTATGGCACCTCGGGGACCCATTGGGTAAAGAATGCTGATTCCCTTTATGAATTTTTGATGGGGGAGGAGGAGCAAGGGAGGCCACAGGGGGAACTTGTGAAATGTTAATATTTTTTTCTTTTTAGCAACGTTCCGAACACCCCCTCTGATTGTGTTTGCTGGGATAAGCTCCCCTGAATTTCCCTTCTCTTCCCTTACCCCGTTCTTGCCTACAAAGCAAGAAAAGGAGCCAGGAAGTAACATCTCCCGCCCCACAACTTTAGGAATCAGGGATTTTTCAGCTGCTGTCCTCCTCCAAAAATCAAGATGCTCAGTAAACAGGATATTTGCCCTGAGTATGGTCTAAATGAGCCTCCTTTGTTCAGCTTTAGTTTGGTGGTCCATGGGGGTGGCACTCCTGGGACTGGGAGTGTCTGACTGTATTTCAGTGCAGAGGAGGAAATGAAGGGTTTGTTTTTATTAGAGTGGATGAATGCACATTACTCACTCGTCATTTTTCTTCTTCCCATCATCCACACAAACAAGTGTACACCCCTGCCTTCTTTTTGCAGGTGAAATGTTCACCAGTGTGACTTCAATCACAGCTTCAATCACAGAGGAGGTCTCCTGGTGTTGATTTTTTTTTTTTGTGTGTTCCTTTTTTTAAATATATATATGTAATTTCAACAAAGCTTTGCAGAAGTAAATCTGATTTTGTGTCCTTCTCTGGTGGGTTTGGTTTAGTGTTTAATTAGAGATTTCTTTTGCTTAGGGTGATGTATGGTCCATGTTGTAATGAAGAGGAACTGGTGATGCTTAATTTTTATAAGGAGGCATCAGCCAAGGGTCAAACAGGGCAAATGTGCCCAAGTAAGAAGAGTCAGCTAGAACTGGTGAAAGGAAGGAAATGGTGGCACAGGAGCTCAGAGAGTGATTTTTAGGGGGAAGAATTTCTTTAATTTTTAGGAGGAAATCTCTGGTGCCCTGTGTGTGCATCACAGGGGGGGTTTGACCCACTTTGTCACAGGTGACTTTACCTTGCAGAGGCAGAGAGCTGATGGAACAAATGTTGTTCTCCTGCCTCTGTGACCAGGACATGCTTCCCCCTTTCATCTTTCCCTCACCTGTGGAGGGGTTTGGAGTGTCTGTGGTTGAGTGCCAGGGCCAGCAAAGCTCCCTGGCTGTGCCAGGAGGGACAAGAGGGATGGGCCCATGGATGCTGTGCTTGGGAAAATCCCTGGGCTTGGGGCTGCAACCTCCAGGCCAAATATTGATGCACTGCAGTGAACAGGAGTGCCTGGGATATGTGGCAGTGCAGGGGGCAGGGCCAGGTTTCAGTAACCTCCTGCAGGCACAGCAGCATCTGCTCTGCTCTCTCTGTGTGAGGCTGCAGGAATCATAGAACCATAGAATCACAGAATCCCAGAATCAGCTGGGTTGGAAGGGACCTCTGAGATCATCAAGTCCAACCCTTGATCCAACCCCGCTGTGGTTCCCAGCCCATGGCACTGATGCCACATCCAGTCTCACCTTAAAAACCTCCAGGGATGGAGAATCCCCCCCTTCCCTGGGCAGCCCATTCCAATGGCTGAGCACCCTCTCTGCAAAGAAATTCTTCCCAATCTCCAACCTAACCCTCCCCTGGCACAGCTGAAGCCCGAGCCCTCTTGTCTTGCTGATGGTTGGGTGGGCAAAGAGACCAACCCCCAGCTGGCTCCCCCCTCCTGTCAGGGAGTTGCAGAGAGTGAGGAGGTCTCCCCTGAGCCTCCTCTTCTCCAGGCTGAACAGCCCCAGCTCCCTCAGCCTCTCCTCACAGCACTTGTGCTCCAGTCCCTTCCCCAGCCTCGTTGCTCTTCCCTGGACCTGCTCCAGCCCCTCAATGTCCTTCCTGAGCTGAGGGGCCAGAACTGGACACAGCACTCCAGGGGTGGCCTCACCAGCGCTGAGTCCAGGGCAAGAATCACTTCCCTGGACCTGTTGGCCACACTGTTCCTGAGCCAGGCCAGGATCCATTGGCCTTCTTGGCCACCTGGGCACACTCTGGCTCCTGTTCAGCTTCCTGTCCATCCCAAATCCCAGCTCCCTTCCTACCTGGCTGCTCTCCAGCCCCTCTGGCCCAGCCTGGAACACCAGACGTGCTCCAGCTCTGCCACATCCTCCTTTTGAGCTTGGGTTGTAAGGCCTGGGTTTGTTCCACATTCAATCTGAGGGCAGTTTGTGTTCCATAAATAATGTTTCCCCCTCTCCCTGCATGTTCTGAGGGGAGGGTGGTAGACAGGACAGTTTGTATGATGCTTTTTTGGATGCAGCATGTTGGCACATGGACCTGCTTTCATGGCTGAGCACACACTGAACCCATGGAACTCGTTGCTGTGTGGTTTTATTAGGGCTGAGCAGTTTGTGTTGCACAAAACTCTCCTCTTCACGGGAGAATTCAAATATCAAATCAAATAAAAATTAAAAATAAACCCTCACCTCTTTGGAGCTGGCTGGTCATTCTGGTTTAATTAGTGTTCTGTTCCTCTCACACTCTGCCTCTTCCTACCCCGAGGTGGGATTTGGTGCTTGAGAGTCCTGTTTGAATGTTCTCATCTGGATCTGTCCCCAGACACCTCATCCACTCGCTTCCTCCTTTAATGAGAATAAGACTTGACCTCTGTGAGCTGTGGAGGCTCTGAGATGCTGCAAAATGATGTTGCAGAATCTTTTCCTGGTGTGGTGGGTTGAGCCCCCTTCCCAGGGCAGGGTGATGCAGACTTTGCTGTGCTCAGTCAGGGAACTCCAAATGCCAGCAGGAAATCGAGATTTTGAGACTATTACAGGCTTTTTGCTTTGGCTGGGGCAGGTAATAAATCCAACATCTGTAGTGCCTTGTCTTTTCCTACTGACTGACTCACAAAACCATATTGGTGAAAACAATCACCAACTCAGCCTTGATCCTGGAGACACTTAAAACACATTTAACTTTGCTCTTGTGGGCAGTCATGGAAAATAAGCCACTGCCTGTGTTTTTGGGATCTTATTGCTGGACTGTTGGATCAGGAAACTGGAAATCAGAGCTCTCAGTGTCCTGCCTTGCTCCAAGGGGTGTGTATTGTGTAGCAGTGGGATGAAGGAAAATGCATCAGGGAATAGATGAGGGGTCTGCTCTGCTTGGGACTTCAGAGGAGTTAAAAAAAAACAAACAAAAAAGAGGTCTGGATCTTTGCCTTAGATTTTCCCATCTGTTCAATAAGGATTAAGATACTTTCTCTGCCTCCCATCAGGGTGTGAAATGTATTGGATTAGACTGGCTGCTCTTTGACTCCACCTGTGAGGTGCTGGATTTCCAGGCCTGAGAGATGCTGTGTTCCCCAGCAGCTCCTTCCTGCACAGTCTTTATCCTCGTTGCTTTGTGTAAAGTCAGTCAGACTTTACTTTTGACTTCATTTTCTGTTCTCAGGCTGGTCTTCCAGAATTTCACTTTGTTTCAACCTGTGCCTTCTCTGACCCAATCCTCAGACATCCCCCCTTTGTCCTGTCTCTCACTCACACTCCCTGTTTCCCTGCCTGGCCAACACTCAGTTCCATATTTGTGCCCCTGTAGCAGTGGCCTTGTGAGGTAAACTTGGCTTTTATTCTGACAATGATGTCAGATTCTATTCCAAGAAGTTTTAGTGCTCCATCACCTTAAAGCATCTTGTTTCTTTCCTAAAAATGGGCAGGATCCCTCACCTGGTGATTTGTGTTCCTGCCTTTGATATCAGCTTCAGCTTTTCTCCTTTCATTTTGTTTGTTTGGTTGGTTGGTTTTTCATTTGTTTGTGGATTTTGTGGGGTTTTTGTTTGTTTGGTTTGTTTTGTTTTGCCTTTTCCTGCTGCTGCCTCTCTTTGTAAATCCCTCTTTCAAGCAGATCTCTTTCTTCTCCTGTTGAGGCTTGGTCACCTCATACATGGGTTATTACACCTTCCTGTCCTCTCCAGTCACCTAAACCCCATTCCCATCATTAAAACTTTTCACCCTGTTTACTCTGCAAACTCTTCATGGTTTTATATGACCCCTGTGCAGTTTCTCTTCGTTTCATCATGCCTTTTTCCTGCACCAAGCCCTATTTCTTCCCCCTTCCCTGCTGTTGTCCAATCCTGCACTATTCATGACTTGTTTTTTTTCCCTTTTCCAACTTCTTCAAACCCTTTGGGAACTCAGAAAAAGAGCTCCCAGGCTCTTCTGTCAAAATAACCTTTAACATTAACTTCTGTGATGAGCCACTTTACCATCTTGATACTGTGCTGGTTGACTTTGTCTTCCTTCTTTTCCTCTTGAATATGTTCACCCAGGAGTTTGCTCAGGAAACCCTCTGGACAGGCAGTGTTTGAGCAGCATATTGCCAACCAGGCTGAAACTCCTGCCAGTGCTCTGCAAATATTTGCCAAGGGTTGCTTTACATGGAAGTCTTGTTGGGAACAGCCTATGGATGTAGAAAGCTTTCAGTATCAGGAGGGACAGGGACAACAACTTTCCTGCTTAGTTTAAAGCAGAATATAAAAGCCTTCACACAAATGTGTTAAAAGGAGGCTGTTAGGACCCCTTAAATAAAGCACCCAATATAATTAAAGTGAAGTAGGCTATTAAAAACATACATTCCCATGGTGATGAAAGTGGGTTAATCCAAACATTGATAAAACCCCCACCATCACACAGTAACAGTTCCACAAACCCCTGTATAAACCTCCCCATCATAATAAACACGCAGGAGACAGCAAACATTTAACAGAAGCCTCGTTCACCATAATAAAAGCAAATTAGGCAGGCAAATACCACAGGCATCTGTCAGTAGAATCCCTGATCTATTTTGAGTAACTTGGAGCATCTTGGTTCCCAACAGCCATCTTGACATGTGGCTGCACTGCAAATTGCTTGGGGAGAAAGGCAGGCATTTAGCAGCCGTAAAAGCAAAGGCTGCCTGCTGCTGCTGGGAGGGATTCCTGCCCTGCACACTTCAGCTCCCAGCCCCTGCAGCAGTAGGGGAGCTGCAGGTAAAGCTGGCTGAGCTTTCTGTCTGTCTGTCTGTCTGTCAGTGTTCCCTTCCAGGGGAGGGATGAGAGCTGGGGGTGTGCAGCTCTGCCCTCTGAACGAGGGTTCAGTGACAGGCACTTGTGGCCACTCTGGGGCCACCAGGCTGGGAGGGCTGGGTGGGTTCATGGTGCTTTACCCACTGCTGCAAAGGGGCAAAGGGGCAAACTCATTGTTCTGAGTGCCCAGGAAAAGGACAGGTAAATGGGGATGAGAGGAGAGAAGCACATTAACTCCAGGTATTGCAGCCCTGGAGTCAGGGATAGGGACACGGGGAAGTTCACTCAGGGTCCCACATAGTTTTTAGGATGGAAAGGAGTGAACCAGTTTATAATAATGGCTCCCCCTTTTATAGGGGAGCTGAGAGAACTTTCCAGAGTATGGTGAGCAAGGGGAGGAGTTTTGGGAAGGAGGAACAAGGATTGGGTACAGAGTATAGAGGGGAGGGACAACAATAGAATGTGCATGAGAAGGGAGTGGAACTCTTGTGGGAATGAACCATTACAACATGGGGATAGGCACAAACCATCATTAGAAAACATTAAAACAGCCATAAACTTGTAATTTCTCTCCATTCAACAGTCTCAGTTAAACAAGTCCATTATTTCAAATCCATTCCTCTTCTTCTGTGACTTCTTTCAATGCCACAGCCCAGCACTGGTGGGCTTTTCCCTCTGGTTCTTTGAAGTCCTTATCCACATCCAGGCTCTTCTGGTCCTCACACCAGTGTTGCTTTCTCCTTATTACAGGGGTCAAGTGCCACAAGTGTTTCTCATGCAGATACTGAGCCCTTGACAGCTCCCAAATGGATTTGATGTTCACCTTCCAAAGCAAGACCTGGACTAAAATTTCCTATCCTGGCACTTAGGAAACCCTTCACACCCTTAGCAAAGCTGGCAGCAAAGTCCTTCACCAAATTTAGGAGCAAGACAATGAGCTTCCACATTCCTGATGATCCTTGGTCCTCCACACCCAGCTGCAGCTTCCCTTTGATTGAGTGGCACTGAGGCCCAAAGTGGGTGTTATAGACTCCTGCCCCTGGAGGCATTCCCAAAGGATTTGTGTCCCATCCACAGCCTTCTCTTCTAGATGGATGATAACCCACTATATCTGCTTAAGTCAACAAGCTCCTTAGTATTAAAATGCTGGTGGGAAGGCAGGAAAGCACCACCTGTATTGTGCCAGCCCCATGTGTTGTATCCATCGATTTTAGGAAGGCATTGGGTTCTGGGGGTTGTCAGAGATTGATGTTTGTTCTGCTGGGACCCTTTATTTTTTTGTGATGTGGAAGAGGGAAAGAAGAGCAATCACCTGAAGTTAAAAATCTAATCCTTGAGTGACGCGCTTTCAATGCTGGGCTTTGTCACGAGCTTCTTCAGTGACTTGGGGTTGCTCAGGTCGCTTCAAGCCTTGGTTTTCCTGCCTGTGAAATGTTTATTATGGTGCTTTTCCTACAACTAGTAATTGTTTGGGTTTCTGGGATCCAGTGCTCGGAGTGTTTCGTGCACAGATGGGCCAGAAAGATCTGAAGTGGGCCGGGAGTTGATTGCTTAGTGTGTACAAATATTTCCTACAGTTTGTTTGGAAGATGGTTGCGTGGCTGAAACGCTGCTCCTGCTCTGCTGGGCAATTATTTTGGAGGAGCTATTAGTGCTTGGGATCTGATTTCTTTCCAGTTTACCTTCTTGTTAGTAAACAGAAAGCACCGAGTGCTGCTGGTGGTTATCAGTGAGTTACTGCTCTGGGTTATTTTGTTCAGCCCCAGCTTTGGAAATGCCTCTTTTCTCTATTCCCTAATTGGATATCAGTCAGAAAACAAGCCAGTCCTGGGAACATGAGATTTTAATGTGCAATGAATAAGTACCTTGAGACTGAAGCCTGTCACTAGAACTCATCTGGAATTGCTTACCACGGGGTGAATTTACTGGGAGCTGGGCTTAATGCTGAGTTTAAAAGGTGGCACCTCAAGAAATCCTCTTAATGTCTCAACAAGCTGATGTTGACAAGTCCTTTGCATTAAGGACTTATGGCAAAGTCCAAAATCCTTCCTCGGTGTGTTAGACAAATAATTATAGGGAATTTTTCCCTGGGTCCTTTGCTCTGAGGTATCCATTCATAAAATATTTACAGTAGCTGCAGAGAAAGCAACAATCAGTTTTGGGTTTTTTTTCTTCCTTTCTCTTTCCTCTCTCTCCTTAGAACTGTAAGAATAAAAACCAGGCTTTAAATTTTTAGCAAAAAGACCCTTCCTGGGTGAACCTGAATATTTTTTTTTTTTCCCTCCTCTAAACTTCTGTTCAACAAATGCAAGAAAACCTGAGGAATCACACCCAAATAATAACTGTGTTTTTGTGGCTCACTCCCACTTTGTGGCATTTTCCCAAGTCTTATGCCCAGAATATTATGAAGCTTCTAAAGATGTCAAATGGCCATTCAGCACCTACTGGGGCCCACAAACCTTTCTGGAAGTCAGCAAGCTGAGCACTTGGCTGGGCTTTAAGAGCAGCCTACGGTGGGAAGTGGCCAAATTGGCCAAATTATCCCGATTTTGATCCTGAAGTGGGGAAATAACATGGAAAAAAGCCGCATGTGGTTTTGAGGAACTGTGCTCAATAATGATTTAACCATTTTAACCACATCCTATTTAAAAGGAAAAAATATTCATTTATTTTTATGATGCAACGTGTTTTATCTTATGAGGAGTTTAATCATTAGAATCAGAAATGAGTCATAATAAGTATTATTTATGTATGTGTGCATAACTCTCTATTTTTTATTTGGCTATTGGTTTAAACATTATTTAAGAAACCTGGGAAGATTTAAGCCAGTAACATCAATTTATTTTTTGGCTTTACATTTTTACTTTTCATTGGTAGCTGGGTAAACTCTGCAAAACATTCCTGAGAAACCATTATTATTTAAATCCAACTCCATGGCTCGCTGGTGTTTTTTTAAATACACATTAATTTTGTGTGGTGCCTAATTCTTTGTTTGGAAAAACAACATCGATGTGAGGCAGTTAGCAAAGGCTTGGGGTTCTTTTTTAATTCTTTTGGGAATTATTTCAGGCCCAAACCAGGGAGATATTTTGAAAACTGCTGTTTAGATAAACACAAAAAGCTGCTGTGAGTTGGGTGCCTCCTCTCAGTTATTTTGCATTGCAAGTTTAAAGTTCAGACAGAGACGGGTTGGATGGAATATTTAAAACACGTGATTTAATTAGTAAGTGAACATATTGAAACAAGCACACAAATCCATATGCTAGAGGATGGAAACAGTGATTCTGACCTGGAGTTTGGTTGAGGTGTGCAAACAATTCCGTGGGAAAAAAGGAGGGGAAAAATCACTCTTTTACCTGTTTGCCGAAATATTTTTTTTTTTTTTTTTTTTTGCCCCAGCAAATAATTTTCCTGCCTGATTTCTCAAGCAAACACTGTGAGTTTATGGCCAGAACTGAGAGACTTGAGGTGAATAATAAGGTTGGGTTTGGTGCTTGGTGTCTTTTCACAGCTTCAGACCCTAATGTAGCTCTTGCTGGATTTTCCACACCTCAGAGCCTTTGTTCTAGGTGCTTTTAGAGTGGTCCAGAGAAAAGGCCCTTCCCATCCCAGAATTCCTCATTTTACATGATATAAACCTCCAAGAAACCTGGAAATTCAGCCCTTGCTCAGCTTTCAGAGCAGCACTCGGGGCTGGAGTTACTTTCAGCCGGAAACTTTTATTCGGATTTTGTTTTGGGGGGATGTGTGGATGTGGGTTATGACTTAAAAGAATTAAACCACTAAAGAAGGAGACTATCTCAAATTAATCTTCTGCCTCTGGGTTTCCCATTGCTCGTGGCAGGGGCTATTTCTCTCCCCCAGTGTCAGCCTGGTAACGAGGGGGGAGGCACAGCCAGTAGCTTGATTGTTCTGGATGAACTATCAGCCATCCAGGGGGAATTCTGGTACCTTGACCTCCCTGACCCTCAAAGTGCTGAGTGTGGAAAATGCGAAGTCTCCATGGACCTCAATATGCACAAGATGTCAGAAAAATGCAGTTCTTGGAAAACTGTACCTTTTTTTTTTTTTAGGGTTGCATCGTTGTGCTAACGTTACAAGTTCGCCGCCTTTTTGTTTGGTTTTGTCCCCAGTTGGGTGTTTTCTTTCTTTCCCCCCCCCCCATCCTTTCAGTAATGTTCACATTTTTATTGTGTTTTCGGGTGTTTGCAGTTGTCCCAAGAGGAGGAAAAACGCAAGAGAGGATTTTAAACACTCTTCCATTGCAGAATTGTGTTGTGTTCCTTCTCCCACCTCCACCACGGAGCTGGGATCTCTTTCTTTTAATAATGTCTTCCCCACATTTCGCCAAAATCTCTGCTGAACTTGAGTAAACTTCCTACAGCTCCTTTTGGACTCGTTAAGGGCCCAGCTATATTTCAATTTTGATATTTGGGCGTTTCCTTGGCAACAGTTTTTTTCATTTGGACCCGGGGTAGGTTATGGATCATCCACTTGCTGCTCTGAATTCCCGGCGTAGCGGAGCCCGGGCTGGGGCTGGACAATAACAGAGCTGATTGCAGGCTGATGGTGGGGATTGATGTTGCAATTGCACATTTCTAAGCACTTCCAGATTTTTTTTTCCTCCCCCCCCCCAATATCCAGAAACGTGTATGGTGAGCAGACAACTCGCAGAAAGTTTAGTCAACAGTTTAAGATTTCAGCGAGCGAGCCAAGATTTAATTTCTTTCCTCCCCCTCCTCTTCCGAGGACAGGAGGGTGTATTTGATTTAAAGCCTCTATAATGTACCTCTTCAGGGCTTGACTTCGTGGGTTTGTTGTTGGTTTTTTTTTATCCTATCATAATTTTTTAATCTCTGAACACACCTGCCCTCTTAGGCCACTGTGGGTGAGGAGTCTCTCCTGTTTTCCAGGGATTTAGGAGTTGAGAAGGAAAGCTCAGCTTAGGCTGAATAAATTAATTTATTAATTTATAAAGCTTCGGTTTCTGCAGCTTGAAGGGAAAACCCCAGACATTTAGGAGGGACTGAGAGTGGGTTTTTAAGGAGTCTGAATGATTTGCTGTTGCAAACGAGCCCCTTATCTGAGCACAGATGCTGAGGCAGCAGCACAGGCCAGGCATTGTCCTGGATTTGCCAAACTCCAGCAATTCCCAGTCCTTGGTGGGATTTCATGAGTGGATCTTGGAGTATCTTAACAGAGGAGGTGCACCAGTCTTTTGATTTGAGTGCTTTTGACATGGGTGATGGGGTTTGTTTTTTTTTAAGATGCTGTTCTTAATGAGGTGTAATCATTTAGACATGCCAAAAAACTCTTAATTAACAGAAGAAATCAACAGAGAGAACTAACATAGCTAAAAAAAATATATATGCACTGTACACACAAGATTCTGCTCTTTTGACTCTTGAAACAGGAATGAATCAAGTCTGCTACTTGAAAATAAAAATACTAAAGGAGTGACACCTTTTTAAGGAGTACTGGAAAGGCAAAGGGCTTCTTTCTTTCCTGTGGTCACTTTAGACCATTGTGAAAATTTAAATCAAAACTGCTCCTGGTTTTCAGCCACTTCAGCATCATCAAAGCAACATAATGAGGCCCTGACACAGAGGAAAATTGCACTGTAAAAATATCATTGCATATACTCAGTATGTTATCAAAGCAGCCTTAAAAAAGGTATTTGAGTTCTTCATTGCTGCAGATTAAATCCTTATTTACCTGAGAGTCCAAACATCTCCAGGGGTGGTTTTTTTTGGCCTTCTGGGTCCATAATGACCCCTCTCCAGAAGAGCTTTGTTCCCACCCTCACCCAGGACACAGCAGCAGTCCCTGGGGTCAATTCTGTGTTTCGTGGAGCTGGGAAGAATTAAATACCTAAACCAACACTGAAATAATGTCAGGAGGGTTATATGTGTGTGCACTTGCACTTCCATCTGTGTCCAAGTGGGCTTGAGCCTAAGGATGAAAAGTTCTGGCAGGGATTATTTATGGCTCAGACCATTTTGTCTTTGCCTTTTCTCTTGTTCATAAAAGCCAGAATTTGTTACTATCAGCCTTAACTTTCAATTTCCTGGGCTTTGTCAGCTTAAGCCAGACACTTAACCTTAGTCAAAAACTTTTTTTGTTTGTTTAACTTTACTCAGGTTTTGTTGAGGCAGAAATATGATGAAAAATTGAAAAGGAAAAAAAAAAAAAAAAGAAGAAAAAAGGCTTGGCTCAAATAATATCGAAGGCCAGAGTTATTTTTCAGCTCCTTGAAACAAAAGGGAAGGTGAAAAATGCTGATTTTTTTACCACTGCTCCCCCAGAGGGAAAAAAAGGGGAGGTTGAGGCAGGAAAATGGCCAAATATAATTTGAAAATCCAGATGTGTAATTAAAGGCAGTGAGTCAGAAACCTGTAAATGTTGCAGCAGAGCTCCCCAGCAGGAAGTGTGAGTATCTGCTGCCTCAGGGGCACCAACAAAGACAAGATGAGGGGTTGGTTTTGGTTGCAATGATGGAAAGTTCTGGGTTGGAAAAGACAGGGACACCTTCCACTACCCCAACTTGTTAAAACCAGGATGGATCAGCATTATCATCATCATCATGGTGGAGCTGAAGCATTTTAGGCTCGTATTTTGAGCTTAAATAAAAATATTTACTGTTATCTCGAGGCTTCCTGTTGGCTTCCCAGAAATATTGGTAAACCTGGAGCCCTTGGAGACACCAGAAGTTGAATTAATGGTGAGCAAGGAGCAGTTTTTACACCACTAGAACTTCATGTGGATGTGGCCCAGTGTCTGTGGTGAACAGAATTCCTAATTATACTTGTGCTGCAACTTCCAGCAGTTAAATAAAAAAATACCCTGATAAAACTTGTCCTTTAAGGTGACTTCTCTCCCAAATTATTTCCCTCTTTTTTGGGCAGAAGAGTGAAAAAGACAGCGTTATATTAAATTTTTAATTCCTTTTTCTGTCTTCTTCTTCTCGAACCTCGACTTTCTGTAGATAAAAATTCCAGAATAGGAAAGCAAAAATTCCAGAATGGGAAAGCAAAAATCAATAAAGGAGGGAATAAAGGGAAGAGCAGCCATTAGGACGAGACATAGGAGACATTCTTGGGTTCAGGTGTGTCTGGTTGTAGGTTATTTTTGTGGCTCTGGGATATCTGAGGGTAGAATCTAGAAGGATTTTTTTTAAAAAAAACCGAATTTTTGGGGTTAGAAAAGCCAAGTCTTTGCCTCGTGGGGTTAGAAAAGCCAAGTCTTTGCCTCATGCACCTCAGCTTGCCACGTAGGGACGAGTTAGAACAGAAAACACAGAATATTTCTGTGGCTCCTGAAGAGAAAGGGACCCTGGATGGTTGTTTTTTTTAGAGGATTAATGGTGTTCTTTCCACTGCAGCACTAACGAGGCTCAGGGTGGTGGCAGGGGGGAGTGGGTTCCCCCCAGAGTTTGCAGGCTGCAGAGCACAGCACGATCCTGCCTCTGATGAGGCGTCTGGGGATTTTCCAAGCCGGGCTCAAAAATCCCCCCCCCCCCAAAAACCTTCTCCGGGAACAAAAGTGGCTTCCCAAGCCTCGTGTCCTTCCCAGGGAGGTGGGAAAATGTGGCAGGAGTGACCCCTGAACAGCTCCTTTTATTTTTTGGGGGGGGTGAAAAGCGACCCTCCCAGTCTGTGAGTCTGAGGAGAGCTTAATTAAACCGATTTTCTGTTACTTAAAATACTCCTCCACCTGCTTCTGTGGGGCTCTGAGAGGCTCCTGCTCCCAGAAGGCCGGGGCAGAAGGGGAGGGAATAGGGAAGAGACTCACGTTGCAATTTGGGGGTTTTTTTCATCCATGTTTGGATTCGAAAGTTTGGAGAGAAAAGTGGAATTTAAGCGGCTTTCTTGGGGGAAAATTCTCAAGTAGCAGCAAATTCTGCGTGTGTTTAAGGAGCTTATTTCTGATTCATTAACACTTTGAATTTTTTTTAAATACTGTGGTTATTATTTGGTTGCTCACAGCTTTTTAAAGTGCTTGCTGAACAGTTATTTTATTTTTCCCTTCTTTTTATTTTTCCCTTCTTTTTATTTTTCCCGTTCTGGAATTTTTTCACGTGGAATTTCATATAGAATTTTTTAACATAGAACACTGAGGTTGGAGAAGAAGACAGAAAAATGAACAAAAAATTGTTATTTATTATATTATATATAATATATATCATATATATTATATAATATCTAATAAAATACTGTCTTGCCCAAACATGGGGAAAAATTTGGGAGAGAAGTCACCTTTAATGACAAGTTTCAATCAAGCAAGTAGTTTAAAGAAATATTGCACCAGCTCTGATTTTAGGAGCAATTATTCCTTGTACAGCCCAAATTTCAGTGTCATGTTGCAACATCCTAAGCATGATATAATATTTATTATTATAATAAGTGTAATAAATATTTAGGGGGTGTTTGGCACAGGTGGTTGAAGCCTCCTGGTGTGATGCTGAGGAGCTGCACTGGTTGGATCCTCACCCTCAGCATCCAGGTGACCTCCAGGAAAACCTGGAATGCTGCTTGAGGGCTCAAGGAGTGTCCTTGATCTGCTCTTCCCATTCCCAGGTGGTGGAGGCGGCTGGGTGGGACAAGGATTCAAGTTTTGGGTTCACTCCTTGGAGTTTTGGGTGACACCAGGAAGGAGAAAGGGTCTGTGGGACAAGAATTCAAGTTTTGGGTTCACTCCTTGGGGTTTTGGTTGACACCAGGAAGGAAAAAGGGTCTCTGGGGACGAGGATTAAAGTTCTGGGTTCACTCCTTGGAGTTTTGGGTGACACCAGGAAGGAGAAAGGATCTGTGGGACAAGGATTCAAGTTTTGAGTTCACTCCTTGGAGTTTTGGGTGACACCAGGAAGGGAAAAGGTTGTGTGGGGACAAGGATTCAAGTTCTGGGTTCACTCCTTGGAGTTTTGGGTGACACTAGGAAGGAAAAAGGGTCTGTAGGGATGAGGATTAAAGTTTTGGGTTCACTCCTTGGAATTTTGGGTGACACCAGGAAGGAGAAAGGATCTGTGGGACAAGGATTCAAGTTTTGGGTTCACTCCTTGGGGTTTTGGTTGACACCAGGAAGGAAAAAGGGTCTGTAGGGATGAGGATTAAAGTTTTGGGTTCACTCCTTGGGATTTTGGTTGACACCAGGAAGGAAAAAGGGTCTGTGGGACAAGGATTCAAGTTTTGGGTTCACTCCTTGGAGTTTTGGTTGACACTAGAAAGGGAAAAGGTTGTGTGGGGACAAGGATTCAAGTTTTGGGTTCACTCCTTGGAGTTTTGGGTGACACCAGGAAGGAGAAAGGGTCTGTGGGACAAGAATTCAAGTTTTGGGTTCACTCCTTGGGGTTTTGGTTGACACTAGGAAAGAAAAAGGGTCTGTAGGGATGAGGATTAAAGTTCTGGGCTCACTCCTTGGGGTTTTGGTTGACACCAGGAAGGGAAAAGGTTGTGTGAGGACAAGGATTAGAGCTCCCTGTTTTCCCAGGGGAGCTGCAGGTGAGGAGACACTGCTTTGGGACTGTCTTGGAGCTGTTTTAAGGTGAGGAGACACTGCTTTGGGACTGTCTTGGAGCTGTTTTAACCCCTGTGGGCACAGTGCCCAGGGCAGCAGCACCCAGGGAGAGCTGCCCCCGCTGGGATGAAGCCCTGTGACCAGGGCTTTTAATTACTCTAAAAGCCAATTAACACGAGTAGCTCCACTGCAAACTGGTGGGGTCACCCCAAGTTCTGGCTTTGTGCAGTGTCCTGACATCAAATGGGGTCACTGAGCCCTGTCCTGTGTCTTTAAGGCAAATGTTCCTTGGGGGGTGTGTGTGAAAATTTGGGGGGATTTCTGCCTCATTTTTTTAAAGTTGCTTTCCTGCAGTGCAAAGGCTCTTTGTCCTCTCCTGGTTAAGCCTCAGCAGCAGATTCCCAGGCTCCTCTTTTCCCCCTCTGTTCTCAGCAGTGATTTAACAAATACGTTTCAAAATCACTTTTTCCTTTCTCCTCCACCCAGCTGCCAACTCCCACCCCCAGAATGTGTCTGCACATGGATGCATGTGAACTGAATTCACATCCCAGCACTGACAGGTCTCATTTCACCACAATTAATACAATCTCGACCCTATTTTTTTTTCCTACTAGTTCCTTTTTTTAAAAATTATTTATTATTTTTTATTATTTTATTATTTCTTTTCCCTCTTCTCCCACTGCCCTTTTTGAATCTAGGGTACAAATCCATCTCACAGTTAGAATGGGAACTAAATATTAGACTGTGGAGAAAGGGGAGAGGAGGGTGACCAGGTCACAGTTACCACCAGATACTGTGCTGAAGCTTTTGCCAAAACCTGTTGGCTCTAAACACAATTCCCTAAATTCCCTAACCAGATTTGCTCAGTGGTACAGTAAGTACAAAAGGGTGTTTGACTGCAGTGGGATTTCCTGATGTGGATGTGTAGCTCTGCTTCCCAGTGCTTGGGTGTTTATGGGAGTTTTCTGCTTCTGAGATCTCAAATTGAACTTTTGCTGGCACTGCTCTGTCACGATTCCCGTGGATTCCAGTGGCATTTCTGGCACAGGAGCTCTGAATATTTGAGTTGAGCCCTGGAGGACAGGGGTTTGTGCTCTGTGTTGCTGTGGGCTGCAGTGGCTTTGGGGGCTGGCAGTGGTTTTGGGGGCTGGCAGTGGTTTTGGGGGCTGGCAGCTCCATGGGGAAACTCCTTCTGCTGAGCCCATCCATGCAAAGCAGAGATAATTCAGGATAAATGGGCCAAATCAATAAAAAAAGGGAGAAAAGGGAAAGAGCTGCTTGGAGGAATGACTTGACCCATTGATTGCTTTGGGTTGGAGGGACCTTAAAGCCCCTCCTGTTCCATGGGCAGGGACTCCTTCCCCTATTCCAGGTTGTTCCAACCTGGCCTTGGACACTTCCAGGGATGGGGCAGCCACAGCTTCTCTGGGAATTCCACCCCAGCCCCTCCCCACCCTCCCAGGGAGGAATTTCTTCCCAATATCTAATCTTGCTGCACCATGAGACCACAATCCTCCAATTTTCCTGCCCCTGGGCTGCTTTATCTGCTGTTATCTCCACTGGAGATTTCCTTTACGTCTCGTATGCAATAAATTCAGATCAAATTAGTGCCCAACGAGGAATTAAATAGCAAAGTTCTTGTCTCCTGTTCATTCATCCCGATGGCTACAACGACTGCAATAAAAATTCAGGAGTGGTTTGCTGTGAATAAACCTGAGACAGAATATGGCCCCAAGATTCCTGCTTTTGAAACAGGCCTATCTAAGCTGGACCTGCTGCCTCATTGGTGCAGTGGTGGAGAGAAAAAAAGCATTAAAGACCTGAATGTAAGTGAAGTAATGCAAGACAAGATCTGTCAGCACAGGCTTTAATGTTGCTTAACAAAATATGTTACAGTAAATCTTTATAGACTGTATAAGTACGTCGAGTTCCAACAAAGTAAACCAAAGTAAACATTTCTCTTATGGGAAATTAAATTCCATGTGGTTAGTGCAGAGCCATGATTAATTCAGAGGCAATGAGAATATAGTAAAGTTATTGACTGTGTCTGAGAAACAATTTCATGTCAGGAAAAAAATACGAGGGGGGGGAAGAAAAAAAAAAAAAAGAAGTTTAAACACCAAAGATAGTAGGGGAGGGGAAAAGCAGAAGTGGAGTTTCTGGCGTTTAATTATAAATGAAAGCAGCGGTGCTGTAGGTATTAAAGGGGCATCAATTATTGATAACGAGCTGGCTGCAGGATCAGGGAGGAGCCCTGGGTGCTCTGAACACCACGGATGTGAGGGGCTGGGGTGGGGGGGGGGTTGTGTTTCCACACACGTGTGATTTCCTTCCCTGCCCTCCCCGGGATCCCCAGGAAGAGGAGCACTCCCAGGGCTCTTGGCCGCCGGCCCCAGCGCGCGGTTTCAGAAGGTTCCTTTTTAACTCGAAATGATTTTTAACATTCCACATATGGTTCCATGGGTTTTAAGGCCTCCTCGCTGGGAATGAACAAGGCTGTGGTATTATGATGAATAGTGGATGGGGTCCAGGAACACCCACTTGCTTCCCTACATATCAAACATGTGGCGCTCCCATTAAATCTGGGAATCTCCCCTGGGATCAGAGTTGTCCTATCTAATCCAGCCCTATTTAGTTCCCCCGGCCCGAATTGAGTAGGATGCATTGTTCCCATACATTCTTCTTTTAATTAAATGCAGTAGATATGTCATGTCAATGAAATATTCCAGGTCTGTTTTTACATCTGTAGCCATTTTCTCCTCCTGTACTTCCATTTGCCTTCTTGGACAGAAATTCTGCATTAAATACAGCCCTGGATTAGTTGATTGGCTGTGTGGAGGCTGCCAGAACAGTTCAAATAAAAATCATAATGTTGTTTTTTATTTTTTTTTATTATTTTATTTTTTTTTTGGCCTTTCTAAAGCTAGACCATAATGTCACAGAGACACTGTTCCTCTTGAGAAGTTTCAGACCCTCCAGAACACTCAGCCCCCAAATTACCTGCCTTGCCTTGTTTGTTTTGCTAAGTATGGATGGATTTTGCGTCCCAACCCTTTCCCTCCTTGTTCCTGCTGTAATCCCTGCAGGTATCAGCAGGACAGACACTGAACCAGGTTCTTTGGGAGATTTGCTGGGGATCATCTGGTAACTGATCCAATGGATACAAATCTGCACCGTTATTTAAACCCCAAACCCCCTCTCTGAGTATCTGCCAAGCAGATTATCCAGGTTTGAAAACTTGATCTCCTTTTAAAAATGCCTTGTTCAATTATTATTTTTAAAATGCTGGATTACAGCTCTGAATTCTCTGGAGGTTAAACTGGAGCCTTATTATAAGGGGAACTACAAGTAAACATTATTAATTATAAAAAAAAAATTGCTTAAATTAGGTTTTTTTCACACCTGCTTCTTTCTTAATTAGCTCGTAGTCCACATATTTCAGTCAGTTGAACTCTTTAGTATTTATTCAAGCATACTTGACATTAACATACTGTTTGATGTTTGATATCCCGAGTTTTTAATTTAACCACATGACAACAAATGGTATTTATGAAATATCAGTGAGCTGGAAAAATATCCTGTGTTGCAGTTGTGCTCTGTGGTGAGCTGAAAGCTGCTTCCTTTTGGAGCTTTAAGCAGGGCTTAAATGCACAGGGGGAACGTGTGCCTCGTGCTGATACCCTTATTTTTTTATCCTCAGCAAGATTTACAGGCTGCCAGGGGTGCAGAGCTACCAAGAGAGCAGCAGACTCGCTGCAGGATCTGGGAGGGGGAAGAAACACCAAAATATTTCTCGAGTGATGTCATAACTCAGGGGTTTCTTACAAAATGGAATTCGTACTGACACACGAGTCAGCAGCAAAACATGCAGCATCTATTTGTCTGGGTTTATTAATGCTGTCACACTCAGCATTTGGGTTGTGCTTTCCCGACAGTAGTTTCGGTTGTATTTACAGTTATTTCCCCTCAGAGTGTACGAACGTGTGTTGTTTGTGTGGCAGCAGTGCTGGGATCAGGCCTGGCTGTGCTGGGTGCTGTTCAGCAGCAGCACAAGGCAGTTCCTGCCAAGGAGGACTTGCATTCAGGACAGATTGGATAAACACAGGCTGCTGAGCCCAGAAACCACATGGGCACGTGGAACAACCTCCTCTGTTCAGCATCTTCCCCAAATCCCTGGCTCGGCTCCGACACCCCCAGCCCACAAATTCCTTTTCTTTATGTGTTTTTAAGAGGGGCAAATTTTAATAAGCGTTTCACCAATTGTCAAGAAGTCAGTGATACTGAGGAACATCGAGCCCATGACTTTAAAGATGGAACAATTCTTCCTAAGCCTCACCTTTCATGACTGTGGTTCAGAACTGCTGTTGTGTGTGTCGTGTGTGTCTGTTGTTGCACGTGAGCAGTTTTTTGGGAATACCTGTTTGCCAACGTGACATTTGTTCTTTGTCACGCCTTGGTCAAGGAACGAGGCAGGGGACTTCTGGGGTACAAGGCAGTGGGATTATCTCATGAGGAAGTTTGAAGTGCTCAGGGGTTTCTTAGAGCTCTGGGATGAGCCCCAGCCCCCAGACTCGAGTCGGGGTGCAGGGCTGACCCGGGGATGTGGCAGCTCCCCGTGGCCAAGGGAACAATCCCACAGTTGTAATTCCACAGCCCGTGGCCAACAATGACTGTTCCCAGCCCTGGCTGGAGTTAAACTCATTAAATCCTCGCCAAAACCTCTCCAAACCCTCGCTACCTGCTGTGCTGGTGCTCGTGTGTCATCCCTGCAGGGTCCTGGGGAAGGGTTGGGCTGGAAGGGGAGGGTTCCCAGCAAAGGGTGGGGGAGTTCTGAGTAATTTGTTAAATCTGCTGCAGATTCTCTTGTGCAAATCTCGTCCTCCTCTCTCCCTTCCCTCTCTGACAGCAAAGTTCTCTGATTTTTGGTGCGTGGCTGTTTCACAGAGCAGAGTTCAGGGTTTTGAGCAGAGCTGTGTTTTCGGTTCACATTGTAGTTTGTTGTTTAAAACACTGCAGGGATCGCAGATGAACAATTTTTCAGCAAAGTGAAATACTAAAAATAAAAAATTTCAAGTTGGCTTAGGCTGGAATTTTATTTGATTTTTGAGCCTGTGTGATTTTTGAGTTTAAAACCAGAATCCTGTTTTAAAATCAACCCCCTCATTTTAGAAAGTGAAGATAAAATACTTTTGTGCTTTTGATACCTTTTGCTTGCTGTGAAAATGTAACAAACTCTAAACACCTTTTTGACTTTTATTTTGCACATTGAAGCCTCATCTATGAATTCTCTTCTTGTAAAAATGCCATTAATCACTACTGTGACATTTTTAGCTTTTTCTAAGCCATGTGGACCATAACAAAGGTTAGAAGAACAAAATATTTGAGGCTAAACGTGTATCACCTTTGTGATCCCTACTTCTGGGTCAGTAGGAACAATCAGAATTCCAGGAGGAGTTTCATCCTGATGAGGAAAAAAACTGATATAAAAGCCTAGTTTCAGGCTAATAGAATTTTTTTTTAAAAGAAAGATTACTGGTTGTTATAGTAGACATAAGTTTCCTGTGATCTTGATCAGCAGTAAATCACTTTATCATCAGCCACGTGGATGTGTGAACACAGTTGTGTTGTCACTGTTGCTGCTGTTAGAGTTTGATGGCAGGTATGAGCTCTGCCTGCTCTCTGTGCCATTCAAATGTTAATAATCAATAAAAGAAGGCAATGAGAGGATATCTGTGCCTGCCCCCCAGATCTCAGGAGTGGGAGCTGCTGCCGGGGTGGGGTTCACTCAGGACCAGGCCGGGCTGTGCAACAAATGAGGTGTCCAGAAATATTAAGGAGGGATTCAGAGAAAATCCCTCATGTTAGAGGAATGTTCTAAGCCGAGAGGAATATCTTCATAAAAATAAATGGGAGACAGATGCATGAATTTCAAGTGGCAGGATAAAGTGAGTGGGGAGAAAGCTCGTTTGTGATGCTCACACTTGTTAGCGGGTCAGGGTGACACGGGAGGAGATGCAGCTTTATTTAGGCTTGTTCAAACTCATTCACACAAAACTGCACTGCCTTTGCTGGGATCTTCATGGCTGTGTCTTAATTAACAGGGGCTAAGGATGCACTTTGCTGGTTTTGTTCCTCCTGAAAGGAAGGCTGATGTCAGTGGGAGCCTCTCAGGGATCTTGGCTGAGCTGGGCTGGACCGTGGGGCTCGGAGCACTAAACTCAGTCCTGGTGTCTTTGGCACACCGAGATGGATGAAGGATTCTGCTTTGAGGAATTTAGGAAAGGAATATTTGCTCTGATGAGCTCCCAGGCCAAACAGAGACGAGAACATGTGTTGACCTGGGAGAGGAAGTGGCAGGATTACGGGAGGGATGAACGGGAGAGCTCCAACCAGCCCCGTGGTGTTCCTCTGACTCATGAAAGCCACATTGCCCCTGATCTGTCTGACTCTTTAGCTCAGGGATACATCTAGAAAGCAGTTTTTCCAAATCTTGCCCCTCCCTCTTGCCTGCCAGGCTGTATTAGTCCCTGCCTGAGAGTTAAAACTTCGCTTTATTTTCCTTATAATTACAATTTGCCTCTGGCAGGTGGACTTGGTCGGGCAACTGTTGCTCTTGGGCATGTGGAAGAGCTGTGAGATGCAGTGTGTCAGCCCACAGCACTGCTGGAAAACATGCAAACAGACCCAGAACTGTGAAAAAGCGTGCTGCTTTTCAAATTTACTGTTATTACTTCGAACAGGACGAACAAATAAACAAAAAGGGAACGTGGCTCAGCAAAGGGTGCAGCACATCTGTGCCATAAATCCTCACAAGGAGGCAAAGTCCCTTTGGAAGTCTGAGCTGTAACACCAGTGCTGCACAAGGCAGGGACAGGGGTTGGTGTTGGGGCACATTTCAGCTCCCCTTGAACACTCTGGGCCTGAAATTTTGGTCTGTGTGTGGGTGTATTTTGAACAAACTGTTGCTTGAGTTCTTTCTCTTCCCAGGGAGGTCAATGAGAAGCTTGAGGGGGGCAGTGGGATCTAGTTTTGCCAGCTCCCATCAAAGTGAAAGACATGATTGTCCCTTTGAATGTCCTCAGAATTAGGTTCTCTACTACCTGGAAAGGAGAAGGGAATATTGAATAATAGTGGTTCACTGTCCAAATTTCAGATCTGCAGCCATTAGGCTAAAGGGAAAAGCCCAAATCCAAGAAGGGTGAAGGTGCTGAAAGCTGCAGGTGGAAGTTCTGAGTTACATCAGAGGGAAAAGAGTAGAAGGCCCTGATGCCACTGTTGCTCCTTGGGGGCAGGAGTTATTTTGGAGGGGGGATGAAGGCATGGGTGCTGCAGATGGGGATGCCAGGAACATTTATTCATTTCAATTTAAAAATAAAAGCGTTTCTGGAGTGTTCACTGCCACGAGAGTGGAAGAGAATGCTTGGGGAGAGGTGGAGAAGTCTGTGAGGATACTTTGAAGTGGGAGCCCAAGAAAATGTGTAGGGATTACTGGAATGAGCTGACCTGGAGGAAGGAGGTGCTAGAGAGGAGCTGCTCTAGAAGACCTGGTGAATATGGAAGAAAGGCACCAAACTCAGTGTCATGAAGGAGAGGTCCAGCCCTTTCAATTTGCAGCTTGAGGGAAACATCATTTCATGTTTAGGGTTACTTTTACCTCAGAATCTTGGTCCTTTGCCTCTGTTACCTGCTGGTTGATGGCACCTGCTCAGGCTGAGTGACAGCCCTGAGACTCTGGTTGCCATTTATCAACAGCATTTCCTTTCTGTGTCCAAAGGGGTGAGAGACACTTTGCAAACCCACCAGAACAGTTCTGTGTGACTGAGAACTGGAATCCTCTGTCAAGAGTGCAGGAACTTTCCAAGCTTTTGGGTTCCACCTGCACGAACCACTAAGAGGATGATTTTCCTTTAAAGACCACAACCCTAATACCAGTTTATTCCACGTGTAGGAACAGAGCCAGATCAACAGACCTGTGTAAACAAGACACCGCAGACTTTCCTCTTGATTTTTTTTTATCCCCAATCATTTTTTTTTGTTGTTTTTACTTATATATAAAGAGGCTACTTCAGATTCTGCAGAAGTAATAATAAAACCAGACCTAATGGGTCACCATATGTGGAGAGGAGATCTCTTGGGTCTTAGGATATACACTTAGAGAGTGAAGTAAAGAAAAGGAAAAAAGCAGTAATATTGGCAACTGTTGTTAGGTAGTATAAACAATAGCCAGCCATTGGCTTGGAGCAGCAGATCAAGTTCCAATAGCACTCAATAGGGAGCCTTCCTTAAAAAATTAGAAGAAGCTGGGTTGGAGCTGGTCCATGCTGGGAATGGCAGAAGAAGCAAAAACAAGAGTAAATGAATGGAAATTAAGCAGCAGGAAATGGGGATTTGGCACAAGGCTGGAATTTGAAACTGCAGAGAGGTGTCAGTGATAAAGGTTGGATAGAGTTTCTGGCCAAAAACAGAAAGAAAGAATGCAGATGTGTTCATTGAATAAAGTACAGATGTAGGGAGAGGGAGGGGGGGGGCTGGTGGGGAGAGGGAAATAAAGAAAAGGAAAAAAAGAAAAAGAAGAAAAAAACAGGGGAAATAATGCTGAAAGTAGGTGCAGTCATGTTTAATGTTTTTTTGAAACCATTTTTCTCTGTGACTCCTCAGAGAACAGCAGGTCTGGGCTCAGCTCGAGTGTTGTGTTCTGCAGGGAGACTATTTTGGCATTTAACTTATTTTTGCCCCTCATGTGTTTTGGCCCCACATTCCTTTGGATCATGCCCTGTTCCACATCTAGGTGTGAGGTGGGGTTGGGGATCTGCTCATTTCTCATCTGACAGGATCTCCTCGGGAAGGGGAGCTGATGTCACTGCCGGGGCTACAGGGTCTGTGTCCTGCACCTCTTCTGAAGAACCTGGGATGTGAAGTCTTCTGGGCAGCTTTTTAGTGGTGTTATCATTTTCTCAGTTGCTTTTTGTTCCTTTCTGCCTCTCTGCAGTGGAGTATTTGTGTCTAACTCCAGACATATGGCAGCACAATCCAAATTCACTGTATATTATTTAAACAAGCCCACACTGACAGTGGGTATGTTCTTCCTAATTACAAAGTGGGCTGATTTGCTTAAACTCTTGTGACTATGAACCCATTTGCCCCTGCAGCTGGGCAGCCTAATTGCAGTTTTATTTCTGTTTCTGATGAGTAATGCTGCTGTATTCCTTCCCCAAAGTCCTTTTATGGCCCCCATTACAGTTGCTCCTGAGCACTTCTGTGCAGATCTGGCTTCAGATCCCCCCAGTGACAGAGGGAAATCCTGTCACTCCTGCTGTACACTCAGCAAACCCAAAGCTGGGAGCTTTGAAGGCACTTAGCCACTTGTCTCCTATTGATTTGAGCACATAAAATAAGAAATACGGTCTCGACAACTTGCCAAATAATCACGTAGCCTGCAGCAGAGCTTAGGGTGGGATCTGGGCTTTGTAAATCTGGGCTTCAGTTGTTGAACCAACTCCTTCAGTATTGTGCTCACAGAGCTGGAGCTCAGGGAATGAAGAGCCCAGGGATTGAGCAGTGTCCCCGTAGCAGTGGAGCTGCTTCACCCTGGAGACCCTACAAAGGTAATTACTTTTAATTGACACCTCCTGCCTTGAACTTACACGTTTGAATGTGTACGTTAGAAATGTCGTGGTGGGTTCCTGAAGGGCCTGATTCTCCACTGACCCCTGTCATTTGCTGGGTAGGAGAAGTCAGCATTTAGTGTCTCCTTCACAGTTAATATTAATAAATGACGTGCAGAGCTGCACGAGGCCACAGCTCCCTGCAAACAACTCTGCAAATGAATGGCAGCCTTTGAGTAATGCCTGCCCAAATTATTCTGTGGTTTATGGGTTCGTGGTGTTAGACCCTCATCTTGTAACTCAATCTGTTCTGTGCCCTGTTGACTTTTTTAAGAGCCTTTCCAGGAAAATTGTTTTCCCTACGCCAGGTTTTACCCAGGGCAGTTGCAAAGAACCACACGAGGGATGTGCTGGGCCTTCCCATGTGGAGAGGTGGCAAACCTTCACAAAGAACCTGTTATTTGGCTTTTAAGTTCAGTGTGAAGCTCACAATTACAACTTGGTTTATTGTTGGTGCACAGCACAGGGGAGGAAAACAAGACATGGAGGGGTTGAGTTGAAAACAAGACATGGAGGGGTTGAGTTGAAAACAAGACATGGAGAGGTTGAGTTGAAAAGAAGTCATGGAGAGGTTGAGTTGAAAACAAGACATGGGGAGGTTGAATAGAAAACAAGACATGGAGAGGTTGAGTTGAAAACAAGACATGGGGAGGTTGAATAGAAAACAAGACATGGAGAGGTTGAGTTGAAAAGAAGACATGGAGAGGTTGAGTTGAAAGCAAGACATGGAGGGGTTGAGTTGAAAACAAGACATAGAGGAGTTGAATAGAAAACAAGACATGGAGAGGTTGAGTTGAAAACAAGACATGGAGGGGTTGAGTTGAAAACAAGACATGGAGAGGTTGAGTTGAAAAGAAGTCATGGAGAGGTTGAGTTGAAAACAAGACATGGGGAGGTTGAATAGAAAACAAGACATGGAAGGGTTGAGTTGAAAACAAGACATGGAGAGGTTGAGTAGAAAACAAGACATGGAGAGATTGAGTTGAAAAGAAGTCATGGAGAGGTTGAGTTGAAAGCAAGACATGGAGGGGTTGAGTTGAAAACAAGACATAGAGGGGTTGAATAGAAAACAAGACATGGAGAGGTTGAGTTGAAAACAAGACATGGAGAGATTGAGTTGAAAACAAGACATAGAGAGGTTGAGTTGAAAGCAAGACATGGAGGGGTTTAAAAACTTGACAAAGATGACAGGAAGTTTAATGGAAAAAACAGGGATCTGACAAGAGAACAATTTATATGGATTTAAATCTGTTCCCTCCCCCGAGCCCTTCCACCAGCAACCTTGAAGATGCAGTTCATCAAAGTTTTACTGATTACTGGCAGAAAAGTTGTGAAGAGGTATTAAAGCTCCCATTTCATGGCTAAATCCAACTTCTCCATGGCTTTGTGATGTATTGTCTTGTGAGGAAGTGCTGCTGATTGGCATCTGGGTGTAATGGTGCCTGATGCTGGCTCAGGTCAGAGAGCAGCTCTGAGGTTAAATGGCTCAATGGTACTGTAAAAATAATATAATATAATATGATGTGATGTGCCAGTCCTTGTGCTTTCTGATTATCTGTGTTTTCACATCACCACTGGACAATTTTCTGACTAAAACACCTTGTTGGTACTCAGTGAAATCAGCCCAACCTTCCCAGATTTTTTTGGACAGGCCATTAAATACCTGTGGCTGGGGTTGTACTAATGACACTAATGAAAACTCTGGCAGGTGCTGTCAGCCCCAAAGGCCTGGATGAGGGGAACTGAAGCCAAGGTGGGGACAATCTGAGTGTCTCTGAGCTCTTTATTAGACCTTTGTGCTTTGTGATATCAGTTTGTGCCAACTATTCTAACAGGTGCTTCATAAGGCTTGAGGCTTCCTAAGAGCTCAGATCTCGTGTGATTGTGGCTGTTTTTAAAGGAGGGAAGACCTCAATCAATCTAAACCCAACAATAATAAATCAAACTTCCCTATTACTTACCAGAAAACAAATATTAGCTATTAGCTAAATCACTGTAGCTTTGTTTGCTGTTTTACTTCTAATTGCTGCAGTTTAGGACTTGACCATCTGACTCTGGATTTTTTTTTTTCATTCAGACAGAAAATAGGGAGCATTTTGGCATCTAAGCCTCATTTGATATTTTTTTTAAGTATGAAATGTCTTGATTCCAGAAAGTCTTTATTGTAGAAGGAGTTTGTAGTGCTTTTTTCACAGCTGTTGTTTTGCTCTTAACTGTGAGTAGTGGTTGCACAACATTTCCTTTATGTTTCAGGGTATTGCTGAAAAAATAAACCTGCAAAATCAAATGTGTTTTTAAGGGGCACAGAATCAAAAGGACTGTCATCCCTGCTTTTTGAGCAGCATCTGGCCACCTTCCTTCTTCTATTTCTCCGTTTCTGCTTCATAACTATTCCCCTCTCCCCTCACTCTTGCCTTTATGGAATCTTTTAAGTATAGATGCTACTTACAGGCCTAAACAGCTGTAAAACTACCAGTGCAAACCCCCTGTAAATGCTGAACAGATGTGCAGGGGTGAGAGTCACATCTGGACAGCACTGTCACCACGGCAGAGCCCGGAATCTTCACCTCCTCCCCTCACTGAGAGGGCAGAATAAAAAAGAGCTCTGCTCCAAGGTTTGGCTCCTTTAGCTAAGGAAAGGTGATGCTGAAGCCTGGAAAGGGAGTGTATCATCATGGAATCATGGAATGGTTTGGGTTGGAAGGACCTTAAAGCCCTTGAAGCCGTGGGCAGGGACACCTTTCACTCTCCCAGGTTGCTCCAACCCGGCTTTGGACACTTCCAGGGATGGGGCAGCCACAGCTTCTCTGGGCAAACATCTTTATTTTGAGTTTGGGTTCATTTTGATCTAGTTTGTTGGGTTTTTTTTAAAGAGAATAATAAACTTACAAGCACTGTGGTGGTGCCAGGTGACAGAGGGGGGCACAGTGTGTCGTTCCTGCCAACTCTCTCTTTCCCCCCACCCTGAGGATGCAGACTTGGCTTCCCAGACATGGGACTTCCACAGTCCTTTCACCAGATTCTTTAACTTGCCTTTCTCCATAGTTTGGTGCCTTCCACAGGTGTCCCATTGTCCCTGGGGGAGGTGGCAATGGTGCAAACCTTGCCTCCCTTCTTTAAAAAGGTGTAAGGGACCCTTTGGAGTCCGGGGTTCTCAGCCAGCAGCTGTTCCACTGGAGGTTCTGATGTTCCTGTCAGGAATTTGGTGATGCTCAATCATCTTGGGTTTGCTTAGGCCTGAGCTTAACACTGACTTATTCTTTTGGCTGCTCGTTCTGAAGGAGTTTTGGGCTCTTACAGGACCTTTTCCTCACTACTGAAGTGACAGTCAGAGCAGAGCACCTGGTTTTCTAGCAGGTAACCAACAAAATGAAGGAGAAAATCAGCTCCTTTGTTCCACCTCTCATTCACAACCACCACAGCTGGTGAGTGAGATGCTTTTGTTCACCTTGCAGGGGTTGATATTTAGTGGCTGTTTTTCAAAGGCTTTGAGAGGCTGCACCCAAAGACACTTTCCTGTTGCTAATAATGTATAACCACATCTAACAACAACGTATAGATTGTAGTATTTGGCACATGTCATCCCAAAAGTGTTTTGCAAGAGAGCCACAAGTCCACTGAAATGCAGGCAGTTCAAGGGTGGAGGACAACAATCAGGCAGGCAGGAGCTGTTCACGTGGTGGTAATGGGAGGGCAAAAATAAGTCCTCAGGAGAGCACCAAACCCTTCCCACCTCCACCAAAAATCCACCCCCTGAATATCAAAGTTGATACTGGGCAGGCAGGAAACTGCCTTTCCATCCCCTTTCCATCCACATGGCACATGGGGGGATTTTTGGGGGTGTCCTATTGGAGTTGGACTTTGATGATCCTCGTGGGTCCCTTCCAGCTCAGGGTAGTCATGATTCCATGATTCCATCCAGCCTTTCCATCTCTGAGTGCCGTGTCCACACCCTGCCTAGAGCTCAGGAGTGCAGGTCAAAGGAAGGGGATTGAGAGTGAAGAGAAACAGCAGTTTATTGAGAAGTTAAATAAGAAGGAGACAGAAATATTCTTTGAAGATAGAACAGGCTTGGAAAAATCTCCCTTCTGATTCATCCTGGCAGGAAAGAGTGGTGTGAGACTGGGATGGGGCTGCTCCTGGTCCTCACTGGTGCTGTTCTGCCATGGCAAAGGACACAGACCAGGAGTGAGTCACTTCCCTGAAATAAAAGATGTCCATGAGAACCTGTGCCACTAAAAGGGCTTGACCTCAGAGCCCTTTTCACACCGATTTTGTTCTTCACTTGCCTTTGTTGTGCGAGGTGTTATCACTGGGATTCCAAGATGAGATGTTCCCTGACCTGCACTGGGAGCTGTCGGTGTCCCCGTGTCTCAGCCCGAATTTCCAGCTGAAACCCCAACAAGGTGCTGACTCTGTTGCTGGTCCTTATGTGCTCAGACGGCCTCTTCAGGGGAAGATTCTTTGCTGCACCTCTCCTGGGAACCCCCTCCTTGGCCAGTGCTCACTGGTTGTTGTGCCTCTCTGTGCCCTCTGCACCAGCAGGTTGTGTTACCCATCTAAAAGCCACGCTCCAGGGGAATAATTCCTGGTTCATTCCCCTTTTCACAGGCTGTATCCTGCAGCAGAGATGAGTCAGACACCTTTTCTTAATCACCCACTTCACTGTCACAGAAATCCTCTGCTGCCCAGCAGTGGTTTGTCAAGAAGCAGCCTGTTAATTCAGGGTGAGCTGTTAATGCTGAGTGGGATCTGCATCAGTGCCTGAAAGGTTATATCATCCACCGGAATCAGGAATGTTTCCACAGCTGAGATCTTGCTCTCTTATCCAAGACATGTGCAATCCTGACTGTGACAACATTGGGCTTCAGTTTTCAAACTCCAGATCTTCTCCCTGTGCCTGAAATGACCTGATTTGGCCTGGGCAGTTGTCAGTCTGAGATGTCCCCTGTTGAAGGACAGTGGGTGATGTGATTGCCATTTAACTCCAAATCATTCACTGTTTGGGGGATACCCAGTGTTCCAGGGGTATCCCAGCTTCCAATTTAATATATCTGTGAGGTTGTTGCCCATGTTTTGTTGGGACACAGTGGGACTCATCTCTAATTAAGGTTCTTGGCAGCTGCTTTTTATTAACGGTATGGGGGAGGTCAAAATTCGCAATCTCTGCTTTAAGGTACATGATAAAACCTTTAAATCTTATAATTTGTGTCAAATCTGAGGGGATTGACAAGGGGATGAAGGAAGATGGTGCATTTCCAGCCTCAGAAACAGGACCAGCTTTGCCAATAAGGTTGGGAGGACTTCCTGACCTGCGGGGGTGGCTAATGGGGCTGTTTTTGTGTCGAAACTATGTGAAAACTGCAGCTGTGAATAAGGATGTGTCTGAGCCACAAGGTTTGGAGCCGTTTCCAGATTCACAGTCATGGGCGTTGGGATGTGAGATTACAGTCTGAGCTACTCCTTGGGTCGGGTCCAGCTCGGATTGTTGTGTTTTCTTTCCGAGCTTGTTTTGTCCCCTCAAATCCACAGCACAGGCTGGTGAGGGTTTGCAGCTCTTGAATTCGGAGTTTGTGGTCAGGGAGGGCAGAACTGTGCTGGAGGGAGGGAATTGTGAGTGTTCTTCTGAGGAGGGGGTCTCAGTTCAGCACAAATGCAAAGATTATCCCGTGCAGGATGGAATATTTGCAGGCTGGATGGGCAGGAATGCTCTAACTGGGCACAGGGCTTACACTCAGATTGGGATCATCGTTCCTTGCATCATCCCTGTGTGATCCTTGCACGTTTCCCAGATTTTGGAGTGTAGTGTGCAAATTGCAGCTGCGGTTCCAGGGAACCTCCGAGGCTCAAGTTCTGTGCAAACAATCACTGCTGCTCGAGTTCTGCCTCCAACAGACCTCTGGAAACGACTCCACGGCAGCAAAGTGGGATTTCGTTCTTGCCCCCAAACTCCAACTCCATCCCACCCCCCCCGATTTCAGCAGTTTGGCCAAATGTTTAATTACTGCAATTACAAAAGGGCATCGTGCTGCATGTCAATCATCCTACATGGCAAATGTTTGCACATCACCGAGATTGAGAGGAAAACAAATATACAAGATGTGCATATGTTCCAATTTCAATGTGAAATAATAATCTTGGAGCCTGTTAATATGCAGCTAAATTGGAGCAACACTGTTACAGAGAAGATCTCTGAACTGAACTGGCTCACTGAGATCTCAGAGCTGGATGAGCATCCTTTTGTTAGGAATGTTAACTACGAGTTCTGTGAGGTTTTTGAAGAGAGAAATCCTTTCTGCAAGTCTTTTGACACTTCTGTGTACGAGTCTTTAAATTTTGCATCCATGTGATTTAATTCACTGGAGTAGGAGCTGGAAAAAAACATTTATTTCTTCCCTCTTGGAATTCTACAGAGTAAATATCCATAGGATCCTACATGCTAAATTATGATAGAACCATATGGTTTATTCCCAGCTGAATATAGGACTTCTGAAAAGGAGGATGGTGGCATAAATTTTTTTTTCAGTATAACCATCATTGTCTATTTACATCACTTTCACAAGTATATATTAGGGAAATGAAGCTGTTAAAATATTCTGTTTTCTTTTTCTTTTTTTTTTTTTTTTTTTTTGAAGAGCCACTCTGGGATGTTGGGAGTCGGTTTTTTGATTTTAAGAGAGATGTTCTGACAGTCAAGCTTGTGAACAAATATGGAAGAAAAATCCAGAAATGTGTGACTTTTTTGTTGTTGTTGTTGGCTGATATTTGATTCTCTATTGTATCTAATTTTTTTTTTTAATCAAGAGACTTCTTTCTGTGCAACTGCTGAAAAATTTTCTCTGGAGGGCGACACACAGTTGCACTCCCAGTCCTGTGGCTTTTTCCTCTCTTAAAAAATAGATGATGTCATTAGGGCTTCCTTCCTCATTTTCATTTCTTTCAGGTATTTATTTGTTTTTTTTTTTTTTAGCTAAATCCCACTAAGTAGACCAGATTCATCCGTGCCTTTAAAAATCCTGCACAAGGTTAAGATTTGAGGCATCTCTGTGTATTTTAGCCCAAGAAAGACTCTTTAACAACCATGGAGCTATTACTGATTTATTTTTTTTCCTTTCTCCTTGATTTCTTTTGACTCCTGGGGGGGCAGGGGAATAAGAAGAGAGGCAAGAGGCAAAAAAAAAAAAAAAATAACATTAACACAAAGGAGCACTTCTTATTAAGAGTAGGTGGGTAAAGGCATTGGAAAAATAATACCTCAAGATGCATTGAAACATTTTAGGGAATTAGGGAATTCTGATCTCCTGCAAAAGAAAAAAAAAAAAAAAAAAAAAGGAAGGGGAGGGGGGGCGTGGGGGGGAGAAAATTAATATTAAAGACAAGCTGTGAGTTTCCATCTGGCCTTGCCGCTTTCGACTAACGCTTCCATGACGGAATTCATCTGTCCATCAACTGTCAAAAATTCTCCTGTCAGTAAATCCCTGGGCTCTCTCGCCAGCCCACCCCACTCAAAAATATTCCGAGGCACAGAAGTCCTCCGAATTCCGAATGGCCCCTTCTCTCTCCCCCCTCCATCCCCCCTCCCCCTCTCCCGGCCCTGCTCCCAAAGTTGTAGGGATTGATTTATTTTATTTATTTATTTATTTATTTATTTATTTATCTATTTATCTATTTATTTATATATTTCTTTATTTGTTTCCGTCCTCCTCCTTCCCACCGGGGCTTCCAGGAGGAGGTGGGGAGATGCTCCGGGGGACCTTTCCATCCTCGGGAGGTTTTAAATTCCCAGCCGGATCCTCGGGATCCGTCCCCCTTCTCCCGGAGCCCCGCCGGCGGCGAGCCCACATCTGCTTTGGAGCACTTTGGGAAGCGGGAACTCCCCGCTGTTTAATGTAACTACACGACTATTTAACGTCCACGGTGGTGGAGCAGCAGCTCCCGCCGCCAAACTGTTGTGACGCGCCTGAAGGAGGCGAATAAACAGAATATTCCGGGGACAAAGTGCATCTCCACCACCGCCAGAGAGGGATCACTCTGCTCCTGCACTGAGCACAACACGGTTTACCACGGATTTAAACTCCCCAAAGAAAGATTATTATTTTTTTATTATTTTTTTTCAGCTGAGGATTCGTCCAAATATATATATATTCGATGCTGTTGTTGAGGCTGGGGATAAAACTGAAGGCAGCTCCTGTAAAGCTGCATCGCTTTACCCAGCCCCAAAAATCTCATTTCATGTTCATATTTAAAGGTTTACACCTCAAAAAAATGTGGGGGTTCTCTAAACTTAATTGGAGTATTGATTGTTGTGTTTTATATTGTGGTTTTTTTGACCACGCTGAAAACTCAAACTGGCCCCAAAAATCTCGTTTCATGTTCATATTTAAAGGGTTTGCACCTCAAAAAAATGTGGGGGTTTTCTAACCTTAAGTGGAGTATTGTGTTTTTTATATTCCATTTTTTTTGACCACGCTGAAAACTCAAACTAGCCCCAAAAATCTCGTTTCATGTTCATATTTAAAGGGCTTACACCTCAAAAAAATGTGTGGGTTCTCTAACCTTACACCTCAAAAAAATGTGGGGGTTCTCTAACCTTAACTGAAGTATTGATTACTGTGTTTTTTATATTCCATTTTTTTGACCACACTGAAAACTCAAACTGGCCCCAAAAATCTTGTTTCATGTTCGTATTTAAAGGGTTTATGGCCCCCCCCAAAAATGTGTGGGTTCTCCAACCTTACACCTCAAAAAAATGTGTGGGTTCTCCAACCTTATCTGGAGTATCGATTATTGTGCTTGTAATATTCCATTTTTTTGACCACACTGAAAACTCGAACTGCCTTTGAAACAGCTGGTGGGAAGAGAAGTGGGAGAAACATAAAAAATCTTTAAAAGTACATTTTATTTCGGTGTTTTTCCTCCCAAAAAGTGTTGGTTACTTGTGGCTTCTGACACCTCATTAATCAAGTGATCAGAATTCAGTATTTTACAGCAGCAAGGCCAATTAACCTTTGCTGGCTACAGAGCAGCCAAAAATAATTTCTAATTGTCAAATGGGAGGGGAAAAAAATACACACACACCTCCCCCCCGAAGAGTGAAGACAAAAATAGTGGGATTTCTTTTTTGTTTGTTTGTTTTGCGAGCATTTAATCCGAGAGAAATCCTAAACTCTGCCTGTGTGCAGAGTTTCTTTTCCTTTTTTTTTTTTTGAGCTCCTGAAAACACTGAAGAAATTTGGAGAGCATGAAGTTCAAAGGTTTGACTTCGCTCCTCACAAAGGTCCAGTCCCGAATTCCCTTTGGGTGGGAGCTCAGGCTTCCCTTCCCCGGTAACTCGAGCTGCTGTTTTCCATAAAACCTGCCCTGGATGTTGGGAGGAGACAAAAGGTGGTGGGAAAAGCTCAGCTCAAAGGATTTAGTTCAAGCTTAAACCCTCGCCTAACCAGCAGTCACTGCTGGGCTGGTCCTTTATGGCGACGAGTTGTGGGTATTTATATTTATATTTATATTTATATTCATATTTATAGTCATAGTCATAGTCATATTTGTATTTATTTATCCCCATCCTGCAGAATTCCTCCTGGTATTCCTGGAGGGAATTGTGCCAGCTGGGAACGTGGCCTTCAGGCTTTGTGTGCAGCTCCCAACCTGGGAACCTCCTGTTAAACCCAAATATTGCCACTCGGGGGTTACTGTGCAGGGAAGATTTCTGCACTCCTTAAAGGCAACCCATCTTTAGTTATTAATTATATTTATTGCTTTGAGGAAAGTTGCAGTTTTGAAGGCAATCCTTAGCCATGCAGCTTTGAGTTTTGAGTGGAGATCATTTTCAAATGGCTTTTAAATATTAATGGAGGGGAAGGGTGGTGCCATAACAAGTCCTTCCTAAAGGGGAAAAGTTTTCCAAATTGTCCTTATTTCTTTTATTATTTCTCAAGAGTAAACACTTGGTCAAAATTCCATCCTGGATCTTCAAATATACCCAATTAAGCAGTTTGGAGGGAATGGCCCCCACTCTGCAAACAACCATCTCCTGCTTTCTCCTTTATCTCCCCTTCTTATCTTTTGCTTTTACACTATTATTTAGCTTTCTATTTTCTTATCATAGAAGCCATCAGAAGATCTGAATACAAAGTCATGCTGAGGTTCAAATCCTGGATAAGCTTTGGTGGGGAGTGTTATTCCAAGTTTTTACTTAAGGCTGTGATGATATTTGCAGTCAAAATAGAGCTCAGCTTGTAAATATTGTCATTTATTCCTGACAGTTTGATTATTTTTTTTTTCTTTATGGGCTGATAACCTTCATTTATTTATACACTTACTATAAACCAGCATTTGATTCAGGCATTTGAATCAAATTTTCAAATATGTGGACTTAGCTTTAAGAAAGGTCTCATTAGAACCCAAAATTCAATTCAGGCATTTGAATCAAATTTTCAAATATGTGGACTTAGCTTTAAGAAAGGTCTCATTAGAACCCAAAATTCGATTCAGGCATTTGAATCAAATTTTCAAGTGCTTGGACTCACCTTCAAGATGTATTTTAAATTCTGGGGTTTCCTGTCATTAAATTTCACCTCTTTTTTTGAATCCTATTTTAAAATGCATGGACTTACCTTTAAGAAACGTTTCATTATAAACCAACATTTGATTCAGGCATTTGAATCAAGTCTTCAAGTGCTTGGACTCACCTTTAAGAGTCAAATTTTCAAGTGCTTGGACTCTCCTTTAAGACGTATTTTAAATTCTAAGGTTTCCTGTTGATCAAATTTCACCTCTTTTTTTGAATCAAATTTTCAAGTGCTTGGACTCACCTTTAAGAAATATTTTAAATTCTGGGTTTTCCCATCGCTTAAATTTCACCTCTCACCCTTTTAATTCAACCCGGGGCTTCTCCACCCCCTTTGGGGGACTCTCCACCTCACTTTGAGCACGAAGTTCAGCCCGAAATCACGTCTCAGGCAGGACTCTTGAGATCGGGATGTTTTTCCCTCCCCTCCAGGTCGGGATATTTTTTCCCTCCCCTCCAGGTCGGGATATTTTTTCCCTCCTCTCCAGCTCGGGATGTTTTTTTCCCTCCCCTCCAGGTCGAGATATTTTCTCCCTCCCCTCCAGGTCGTGATATTTTTTCCCTCCCCTCCAGATCGAGATATTTTCTCCCTCCCCTCCAGATTGGGACATTTTTTTCCCTCCCCTCCAGGTCGGGGTGTTTTTTTCCCTCCCCTCCAGATCGGGATATTTTCTCCCTCCCCTCCAGATCAGGATGTTTTCTCCCTCCCCTCCAGGTCGGGATGTTTTTCCCCTCCCATCCAAGTCGTGATATTTTTTCCCTCCCCTCCAGCTCGGGATATTTTCTCCCTCCCTTCCAGGTCGTGATATTTTTCCCCTCCTCTCCAAGTCGTGATATTTTTTCCCTCCCCTCCAGGTCGTGATATTTTTTTCCTCCTCTCCAGCTCGGGATATTTTTTCCCTCCCCGCCAGGTCGAGATATTTTCTCCCTCCCCTCCAGATTGGGATATTTTTTCCCTCCCCTCCAGGTCGGGGTGTTTTTTTCCCTCCCCTCCAGATCGGGATATTGTCTCCCTCCCCTCCAGATCAGGATGTTTTCTCCCTCCTCTCCAGATTGGGATATTTTCTCCCTCCTCTCCAGGTCGGGATATTTTTCCCCTCCCCTCCAGGTCGGGATATTTTCTCCCTCCCCTCCAGGTCGGGATGTTTTTCCCCTCCAGGTCGGGATGTTTTCCCCCTCCCCTCCAGGTGCCCCCTCACTGTATCCCGAGCAGAGGAGGTCACCAACACCGGTGCCTATTCAAGAGCCCAACAAATGGCCTTTCTGCCGGGGTTGGGTGACATGTGTCACCCCCTGTCAGCGGGAACAAGGGGGGCGAAGTGCCGGGACAAAGGCGAGGGTGGGATGTCCCCACCCGGGCAAAGCCTGACCCGCACGCGGGGTCTTTGTGCGGCAGCTGCCGCCTCTCATTGTCCCCCCCGGGCCCTCCCCGGCACCCCTGACAACAACCACCGCCGCTGGCATCCCACCCTGACATCTGTTCGGCTTTATTGATGCGCTCCTGGAGGAATTCCCAGTGTAAACAGGGAATTCTCTACGGGAGCCCCGTGTTGTAAAAGGGATGAGCTGCATAATGCAAAGATTTAACCACTATTTAAAGGTGTGACACTTGATTGAGAGTGACTGGGGTGGGGTTTTTTTTCTTGTCCTCTCCCCCCTCTCTCCCCAACCACCTTTAACTGTATTTGGCACAAACTGCCTGGGTTGGACCTTACTTCTATCTATCTATTTATTTATCTATTTATCTATTTATCTATTTATTTATCTATCTATCTATCTATTTATCTATCTATTTATCTATCTATCTATTTATTTAACTATGTATCTATCTATCTATTTATTTCTATAAACTATATTTGGCACAAACTGTCTGGGTTGGACCTTACTTCTCTCTCTCTCTCTCTCTCTCTCTCTCTCTCTCTTTATCTATTTATTTATCTATCTATTTATTCAACTATGTATGTATCTATCTATTTATTTCTATAAACTGTATTTGGCACAAACTGCCTGGGTTGGACCTTACTTCTATCTATCTATCTATTTATCTATTTATCTATTTATTTATCTATCCATCTATTTATCTATTTATTTATCCATCCATCTATCTATCTATCTATCTATCTATCTATTTATATAAAATTTTATTTATTAATTTATTTTCATTTTGGGGAGGATTCCTCCTCCCCCTCCTCCCTCTCCCTGTCCTTTCACCCCTTCCTCCATTCTTTTGTTTTCCCTGAGTGGAATTGTCAGGATGAATGAAAACTAGGAAATGTAGCACACCAAAAATTGGAGAATGAAGGGAAAAACTTGAAAAAAAAAAACAACCTGGAAAAGTGGGAGAGAAAAACCTGGTTTGTGTGGAGCTTGGTTGCTCCTATAAAAGCTGGCAAAGCCCACCTACTCTTAGGACTGACTTCTGGCTTAGGGATCTTTGTGCTGCCTGAATTAGGGAGAATTCCTTCTGAGGGGGCTGGAAACTGGGACAGTACATCCAAAATAACGTCCTGAACCACAACACCTTATTATTTACACCCTTTCTGTGGGTATTTTTCCAAGGGAATCCTGCCTGCTCCGCGTGGATTTGCTCCGCGAGCACGCGGATCTGCTCCTGGAGGGAACATTCCCCCGAATTTTGGCACCAGAAGAACCTGATCCAAGATCCAGAACAGCTGATGAGGATCAGCCCATTGACTGGAATTGGCTTTGGGGCAGGAATATCAGCTGCTGAGGTGGCCAAAACAGCAGGAGCAGCGGGAATTGCTGTGTGCTCTTGTCACCCGGGGAGCACCAGGCAGACACTGGAGCTGGCATTATTTTGGCTCCCTGGTTTGTTTAAGTAAATATGTGACAATAAACGTGGCTGCTCGGAGTGCAAACAGCAGGTTCTCTGCTCGGCAGAACAAGCAAAAATATACAGGGAAGAAATCGTGCCACAAAAGTCCTGGAACAGCTCAAATTATCCTGGAATTGCTCTCCAAAGCCACCAAAGTGCCTCGTGCTGGAGGTGCAGCTGAGGTTCCCCAGGCCCAAACACACCCTTATTTAAATTAACTATGGATCTGACCCATAAACCCTCCCTCTTTGTTCAAGTTCTGTCTGTATTTTTATTGGTTTAAGCAAACTTGGATGTTAGGCATAAATATTTCTGCTGTTGGATAATATACAGGTATAAGAACATCCACCCAAAAGCACAATAAGAGACACCAAACCTACCATGAAAATTACACACAAGGAAATAAAATGTTATAAATATGTAAGTAACAGGAAGAAGGGCTGCATTACAGAGAAATCTCTGAAGTCTGAAAATGTGACACTTAAAATCAATCCAAGGTTAGTCTGTGTTAGGAGTGGAGAACACTCTGCAGTTATTTTAGTTCTTAGTGGGATCTAATCATCCAGGCTGGAGTTTTTATTAGGTTTATGGCATCACTGGGATGAATAAAGTAATCTCAGATACGTAGCAGAAATGCATAGTCTGCATTGGTTTAGATTAATAAAAATTTCTGTGGTGGTTGTTACGAGGAAAGGTCTTATTGAAAAGAGGACGTGAAGTTTTATTGGCTTGTCTATGGGATTTCACAGTCAGTTGTGTATTTATCCTACAATTCCACAGGATTGTTTAAAAAATATTGCTAATCTCCTGGTGGCATCTCATTTTAAACAGAAATTTACAGGATTTTAGAGGAATTTGTTTTAGGAATCTCTGGCTAAATTTTATGATGGCCTTTTGGAGCTGTCTCTGAGAAGGGGAGTAAATATCTGAGTTGGATTTGTTTTTTTTAATTGTCTTGTTCCTTGATGTTGTTTCCTTTTAAAGAATCTCCCTCCTTCAAATTCCAACTGAGCATCTTTTTGTCCTGGTGGAGCTGCCAGGAAATGTGTCCCTGCCCTTGGTGAGCTGAGGGTGGGGGGTAGAATGAGGTGATCTTTAAGGTCCTTCCAGCCCAAACCAGTCTGGGATTCTTGGAAATGAGAGGTCTCAGTGACCACAGGGATCATTCAGTGACCAGAGGGATCATCCAGTGACCAGAGGGATCATCCAGTGACCAGAGGGATCATCCAGTGACCAGAGGGGTCATTCAGTGACCTGAGGGATCATCCAGTGACCAGAGGGATCATTTAGTGACCAGAGGGATCATTCAGTGACCAGAGGGGTCATTCAGTGACCAGAGGGATCATTTAGTGACCAGAGGGATCATTCAGTGACCAGAGGGGTCATTCAGTGACCAGAGGGATCATTCAGTGACCAGAGGGGTCATTCAGTGATCAGAGGGATCATCCAGTGAGTGACCAGAGGGGTCATTCAGTGACCAGAGGGATCATTCAGTGACCAGAGGGATCATTCAGTGACCAGAGGGATCATCCAGTGCCAGAACCAGACATTTATGATGCCAGAGGTGGAGCTCCCACCAAAGTCAGTGTGGTGGCATCGAGCCCTTGGAGGTTATTTAAAGGCAGGATTGTAGGAGAAGAAATGAGAGGCTCCAGCTGAAGTTCCAGGGAGGTGGATTGGGTTGGATTTGGAGGAGTGTCTCGAATCAGAATGTCTCATTTCCCCCCCTCACTTCTCTTTTCTCCTGGTAGTAAAAAACAAGGAACACAAAGCCCGGGGTGTTGATGGACGGCCCAAGTCGTGGCCAAATCCCACTTTGTGCTTCCTGCCCAGTTCCAGCTGAAGCACAGGGAGAAGCTGCTCCTGGAATTCTCCCCAGCAGTCAGTCAAGGGCACATTTACAACAGCAATGAGCTCCCCCTTGGAACAAACCACTCAAAGATCTGAGGATGCAAACAAGGCTCTTGTAGGGTCTATTTGAAGCACGGAGTGATTATGGTTTCATTAGAATGTGCTGCTTCAAAACCTTCTGAAGTGCAGCTGTTGAGTGTAAATATTTTGGGAAAACGGGTTTTTTCTAAAAAAAAAAGTTACTGAACATTCAGTGTGTTTGTCTTAATGTGAGAGGAGTGACAGGAATAATGTGTTTATGCACTTAATCCATGGATAAATGTGTGTGGCAGTATATAGTATCTCTAGGTGTATGTATGCATACTTGCACAAATATATTTGCATCCAGGTCAAATAACAGCTGTTATTATTAAGCTCAGCTTTTATTATCAATTTGTTGGTAGATTCAGGCACTATTTAAAAAAAAAACCACAACAAGACCAACAAACCAGGAGTCCACATCTGAGCTTTTTCCTAATCAGTTCCCTCATTTTGCTAATATTCTAACGACTGTCAATTTACTTCAGTGGTGCCATTTGCAGAATTTTCCAATTAGCAGGAAACCTGTTCCACCTTCTCCCATAATTACAGGGGACTCGCTTCAGATCAGCTGTGGCCAGACAGCATATGATGTACTTGCCAAAATCTGTGCACTGTGGGTTTTTTGGTTTTTTTTTGTATGTGTGTGTGTGTGTGTGTGGAATTTTTTTTTAACCTTTGCATGAGCTGGCACAGACTTTACATCTCTCTTGTAGGCAGGGAGCTCCCTCAGTAGTGGCATGTGTCAAAATATCCCAATAATTTCGGATAAACACACCACAGTGGAAACACAAATAGGAGTCTCCCCGTGCTTTGATGGTGGGTGATGGATGCTCTGCCACGAATCTTCCCTGAAAATCAGGGAAATATTCAGGAACTGCTCTGCTCCACTCAGGCTGGATGATTTTATCCAAGAGGCAGCTGTTTGGCCACTTTTTATCACCTTTATCCTTCGGTGCAATGTTGTTCTGACACTCTCTGATTTTTCACCAGCTGATCAAAAAGCAGATCAGCCCCTCCTTTTTTTTTTTTTTTTAAGCAGCTGATATTACAGCTCCAACAATGGAGCAGCAATAACTATTATTGTTACATGAAAGGAAAATATATTTAATAATAAGCTCATTGATTTTTAACAGCATCTCTGTGTTGCCTAATTGATGGGAAGTTGTATGTTTGTGTAGCCAACGGGGGTTATGAATTAAATATGGTCGTCATTCCTTGAGGGATGCATGTCAATGCAAGAAAGATGGAGGATCTACATTTCCCCCAAGCTAAACAATCCCCTTGCAAAAGACATAGGAAAGCCTGGCATGGGAGGAAGGGGGAAAAGGGAATAAAAAGCATCCATCACTGTTTATTAAGTGCTGCTACTTGAAGGTAAAAGGGGTATTGAACTGTTTTCAGATTGGAAGGAATGTAGCCAGACAAAACATTGATGGTGATATTAGGCTGGTGACAAATTTTATTCATTTGTCTACATTTGTTACAGTAGCAATTTGAGATGATTTATGCCTCTTCCTCCTCCGAGCCTCTGCGTATGGGCACACACCAAAATTCAGTGTCTTCGAGGGATAAAATGAACTCTTTTGGTAACAGCCACAAAAATATGGGGTGAAGGTGTCTGGAAATACTGGATCTTAGATTTAAGACACTGAAGAGGCTGGTGATCAGCACTTGGAAAAAATTAGGCTCATCTGAACCTGTCTCAAAGTGGGGACTTGACACAGAATCACTGGGCACTGGTGCAAACCTTGCCCAGCCTGTGCTGAGCTCAGAGGGACATGAGACATGCTGGGGATGCTGAGGGCTACAGCAGCTTATTTTTTTGGAGATTTGAAACCCAACTTCCTTAGGTCTTGAGCTGGAACTGTAAATTAGAGGGAAAGTCTGAGCTCGTGATGCTCCTGATGACCAGTTGTAGGTGGAGGGTGGGTCAGTGCTTGTGTGAGAAACCACCTCTTTCTCACTCACGTGTGTGTAAAAACTTCTGTCATATGACCCAAAACCCCCCAGATGCTCTCACATGTATCTGGTGGTGTTCCATGATCAGGACTGTTCTGCAGAATGACACATTTTACCCTTTACATGGCAATTCTTAGTCTCTGCTGAATGTGTTGGTTGTTGCTTGTCTCTTTTCAGTTTATTTTTGCCCCAGTTTTGCCTCAGACTTCCCACACTGTGGAATCATTTGCTGCCTGCTGAGAAGTTCAGCTGGGCCAAAGAGGGCAAGGCTGGGTGGGTATTAGTGGGCAGTATCTCTTTGACCACAAGAGTGCACTTGGGAGGATAAAAACAGGGCACACTTTAAGAACTGAGGGCAGCTGGACCACCCCAGTGGTGTTGAACTGTGCTGTGCTGACTTTCAGGGTGTTTGCAAACCCTTGGCTTTGTCAGACAGATTCCTATTAAGAAGATCTCTGAGTCATAAATGTCATTCTGATTCCTTCTGGCTGCTGCTGTTTCATGGGCAGATCTGTTATTTCCCTGTGATTAATGGGGGGGAGGATTCAGCACAGAGCAAAGTTTGGGGTGATCATACACTTGCAGGCCCTGTGCAGTGGAGCCTGCAGATACCAGAGCTCATACAACTTGAGCTACAGTAGAATATTAAGTCTTAATCATCAAAGAATTCCTGCTAACTTTCAGTAAGGCTGCTTGACATGGAGCTGCAGTGGTGGTGGTTGTTCTTGTGAACAGCTACGACAAAACCAGTGTTAAAACCACTGGGGATGCTCCTGAAATGGGCAGATTCACATCCAGGCTGCAACAGGCAGAGTTTGCAACATTTAGCCCCAAGTTTAACCCAAGCAGGGAGTTCCCCACAGGATGCTGCAGGAAAATGAGAGTCACCCTCCCACCCCAAAAAGGAACAAAGTGCTCTGGGCGGTTCTGAGAAAGAAGGAGGGTTTATTAAAAGGGGAGAGTTGTGGTTTTGTGTCACATCTTAATGGTCAGCTTCACTTCCCACTCCTGATTTCAGCTGCAAACTCGAACAAATGAGCTGTAAATGCTCCGAGATGGGAACAGCCACTGGTAAAACAAAACTTCTCTTGGATCTGGGCAGGTTTTGGAACCGGTTTCCCCTCGTTGTCAGATCCTTAGAGGCTCAGGAAAGGCACTGCTCTGCCTCCTGCTTTTTTATAACAGCTGGGACAGCGAGGCCCTGAGCCCTCTTTAAAGGTTTTTTGGATGGTCTCTTAGTAAAACCCTGAGCCCTCTTTAAAGGTTTTTTGGATGGTCTCTTAGTAAAACCCTGAGCCCTCTTTAAAGGTTTTTTGGATGGTCTCTTAGCAAAAATGATTCCTGCCGTGAGGAGGGAAGGATGTTCACGAGTCCCCGAGTGGAGCCGGCCGGGTTTGCCAGCCCAGCCTCCTGCAGTCAGGGGGAGCCAAACCAAACCTGGGCAGGGAACGGGGAGGAAAAACCCTTCAGAAAAACAATTTCACCCTTTGCAAAGTTTTGTCCCTCTCTGCAAACGCTGCCAAGCACAACAGTGCCCGATTATTTTTGCTCAGGTGCTCAGGAATATGAGTTTACTCAGCGAGGGAAGGAAACGAGCAGGCTTTTATTTCATTTAGAAAAAAACCCTCTGCTGTGTGTAAAAGACACTTTTCCCCCCCTTATATTTTACTTGCTAATGGATAAGTACAAAGCAATTATGTAGGGCAGATTAAATGGTTTCTAATGCCTCATTTCAAGAATTACAGTGAATGTTTTCCTAAGCTGCCCTCCAAATTGGGAGTCTAATTAAGCAACAAAAAAATTATGTTGGCATTCACTGAGTTATTACAAAACTAGAATTTAGACTGAAACTGTTGACTAATTTTTTTTTTTCTTTTTTTGGAAGGTGGAGAGAGAAGGGAGGGATAGATGAGGGAAAGATCTAATATTAGAGGAACTGATTAATCCTCTAAAAATCTGTAAGTGTCCTGGCAGAGATCAGAGTTTCTGCCTTGACATCCTTTGGTTTGATGATTCCTTATGAGTGTGATTAGTAGATTTAAACCCCAAGAGCTTCAAAGCTGTGGCACATCCCCATAGCACTTATATTAAGATGTGCAAGTCTTTCAGCTAAAAGAGATGTAAGGTTTTTATTCTACCTCCCCAAGAAAACATATTCTGCTGGAATTAATGGCTCTGAACTGTGTAAAGCCACTTAACCTTAAGTTTCTGTATTAAACTTAATTTTTGGCTGCGAGATCTCACACATAAAATGTTACTGTAATTGTCCTGGTAAAACAATGATGCACAGTTTCATATATGGATCTTTGGAGAAGCAAATGTTGGCAGTTGGTGCAAACCCAGCTCAGATGGATTTATTGGGGGCTCTTTGACTTCATCTGAAGTAATTATACATTTATGCACGAAGGAACTTTGCAGAGTTGATTTGCCTGGTAGCAAAAAAAATACCTTTGGAAATCTCCTGGTCCTTTATGGAGCACTTTCTCCTCTCCTGCTGGCTCCTTATAAAAGATGGATTTGGGGCCCAGTGGGCCATAACTCCTGTAAAATAGCTGTTGCATGGATATTTCAGCAGGTACTTCTTAACAGCTCCAAAGAAGCCTTTCCAAGGGATTGCATCATGATGTGGAGTCATTAAGATCTTTGTGAATATTGGGGGAAAACAGTTGTGCCGTGGAGTGGGGAGGGAATTTCCAGCAGCTGATTTCATGGAGCAAAGTCTTTACCTGCTTCAAATCATCACAGCTCCCCAGTTTCTGGATGGGTTTACAGAGCTGAGATGTGGCTGCAAGGATTGAAAGAATCAGGGAAAAAACCCTTCAAAAAATAATAGAAATTTCAGCAATCACAAGGCTCTGTCACAGTGCTCAGTTACAGCAATGGGATTGAAAAAGTGACATTTAAAAATCAATTTAACAAAGTTGCTTCAAACCTGAATATAGTCTTACTTCCTCTTGAGCTGACTTGACTTCAGGGAGGTGAAGGTTGGTTTTTGGGAGTTCAAATTAAAACAAACCCAGAGTTTAACGATGCAGACAAAAATTAGGACAGCTCAAGAGTCAAGATGAAAATTCCCAGTGTTTTGAGTAGAGGCCATGTACCCTCAGACTGGAAATTGCACAAATCAAAACAACTTATCCTAAAGTTAAGCAACAACTGCAGCATTTTATTTGGGAGCTTCAGAAACCACCCTTGCTGTGAAATGAGCTTGGTGAGTGGGTCTACAAAGTGGAGAAAGGGAAATAATTCCTTTTTTAGGTTTTTTTTTGTGTTTGTGTGTGTGCAACTAAATCAAACCACGTGGAGAAAGAAAAGATTTTTTAATGGCAGAGCTCACAATTGACTTTCCCTTACAAGTTCTGGGCAGTTTGTGTCAACTCTTGTTCAGTGGCCTCTCCAATTGCTTTGATGGGTGATGTTTTCCGAGGAGCTGCACTCCTTCCTTGCTCTAACCTGTCCTGACACTGCAGGGACTGACTCCTGATCCAGTGTCTCATCAGACAAGTTCTCTGTAACGACAGCACGACTCCCATTAGCCTTCCTTGATGTCTATTTACCAGAGCAGCTCCTCAATTATTTAAAATGTAAACATCTGGATTAAAGAAATGAAGGAAAACGCTCGGCAAATGTTGCAGGCACTCACTCAGAATCTCTTCTCCAGGAATTGTGGCTGCAGTAGAGCTTGAGAAGGGATTAAAAAAAAAAAAAATCAATTCAGAACTCCCTGCACACATCAGCACAAGGGACGTGGGCAGGAAGTCCTGAAGTTGGGAACTGCCAAGAGACCCTTTTTCAGGAGAGGGCACGTTGTGATGCTGCATCTGGAATGGTACCTTGTTGTTTAAAGCATCAAAACCTGAGTATTTTGCAGTCAATGAGCCAACTGTGAGCCTGTGCTCTGTGTGGATGTGTGTGTGCCTGCACTTGGAGTGTATAAAACATGGATGTGAGCAGGAAAATATGTTGGACATCTCCAAGAGTGAAGTGCATTGGATTTTCTCTCTGAAAAGTCTTTCAGAGTCAGTTAAATGTGGGTTTGGGTCCAGCTTTAGCACTGCCAGAACTCTTGACAGAGTCTCATCTCTGGCTTTTCCAAGAACTCCTTCAGCATTGACTTCAATCTGCCCCTCTGATCTCCACAAATTGGGGAAGAATATTAGAATTTGAAGAGAATGAGGAATGTGGTTGGAAACATCTGGAGCCCTCACACGAGCTCGTTAGTCTGGCCCTAAAGCAGAGCACTGCAGAAGTTTTACCTAAATGAGGTTAAACCCAAGCCCAAACAGCCCCCTGTGGGAATGACCCCTGGGCTGGGCAGGGGGAGCTGTTGGTTCCACAGGGAATTTGTTCATCCCTGCCCTGAGTTGTGTGGTCAGAACCTGGGTGGGGGTAGAAAGTTTGGTCAGTCCACTGGTCCAGACTTGTCAGAGTTTTCAGCCTCCTGGGATTCCCCTCGAGGACATGTAGGATCATGGAATATCCTGAGCTGGAAGGGACCCACAAGGATCATCCATCCAGCTCCTGGTCCTGTACAGGCACCCCAACAATCCCACCCTGTCCCTCAGAGTGTTGTCCAAACACTCTTTGAGCTTTGGCAGCCTTAGGGCTGTGACCAAACCCTGGGGAGCCTGGGCAGTGCCCAACCACCCTCTGGGGGAAGAACCTTTCCCTGAGATCCAACCTGACCCTGCCCTGACACAGCTCCAGCTCTTCCAGGGTCCTGTCCCTGCTCACAGAGCTGGAGCTGCCCCTTGGGAGGTGCTGCAGCTCCTGGTGAGTGTCCCCTCAGTCTCTTCTCCAGCTGAGCAAGCCAAGTGCCCTCAGCCTCTCCTTGTAGGGCCCCTCCAGGCCCTTCCCCATCTTTGTGTCCCTCCTTTGGATATTTTGCAGTCCAAAGCCAGAGCTGGATCTGCCTTGGGAAGAGGCCCAGCAATGGGATGTTTTGCATTTGGTGCCCTTTCACTGGGTGGAAGGCCAGGAGCTGCAATTCGAGCACAAGTGCTGTGAGGAGAGGCTGAGGGAGCTGGGGCTGTTCAGCCTGGAGAAGAGGAGGCTCAGGGGAGACCTCCTCACTCTCTGCAACTCCCTGACAGGAGGGGGGAGCCAGCTGGGGGTTGGTCTCTTTGCCCACCCAACCATCAGCAAGACAAGAGGGCTCGGGCTTCAGCTGTGCCAGGGGAGGGTTAGGTTGGAGATTAGGAAGAATTTCTTTGCAGAGAGGGTGCTCAGCCCTTGGAATGGGCTGCCCAGGGAAGGGGTGGATTCTCCATCCCTGGAGGTTTTTAAGGTGAGACTGGATGTGGCATCAGTGCCATGGGCTGGGAACCACGGTGGGGTTGGATCAAGGGTTGGACTTGATGATCTCAGAGGTCCCTTCCAACCCAGTTGATTCTGTGATTCTCTGATTCTATGATTTTATGATTCTATGATTTTATGATTCTATGATTCTGTGATTCTATGATTCCATGATTCTATGAATTCCCAAGTGTTATCTTGGGATTTCTCCCAGAAGCCCCAGGAACATGTCTGGCTGTGGCTGAACACAAAACCCTACAATAACCCCATGAACACACACAGAAGGGGGAAATCAAAGCTCTCCCCCCCAAACCACTGCTCTCTGTGCTGGAGGAGCAGCTCCCTCCCCAGATTTTGGGTGTCTCAGAGGAGGACACCACCAAGCCCAGCTCTGAGCCCATGAACGTCCCCCCAGCCCAGGTGAGCGGCGGGTTTTGGGCTGCCTGAAGCTCTGTGGGAACAGGTATTATATACACACACCAAAATGAAACCAATCTCATGCTTCAGGGTGTAAATTGATCCCTGGAAAGGTCAGGAAGCAATTTTCCCCTCCTGTTAACACCACTGCACAGCCAACTTGGGGTGCGAGGGAGAGGGACGGAGGGAAGAGAAGCAATTTCTCCTGTAGCACAAAGTATTTGCCAGAGGCAAAATAACTCATCCAGCCCAGAGTTTACAGCCAAGTGATCACCCAAGTGTTTGAATTTTACCTCGTGCTCTTTCTGGGTGCCCAATCTAAGATGCTTTAAAGGATTGTGGCTTTGGTGATACAAAAAAAAAAAAAAAAGTGAATATTTGGGTTGTTTTGAGCTCAGACTTGGCCAAGTCACACCAAGTTTCTTGCATGAAACCTCTTCTGAGATGTCCTGGTCATGCCCACAACCCTCTGCTCCTTCCCTACAGCCCCATATTAAGGTCCTGGAAAAAAATATATATATATAAAAAAAATATCAACTCTGAGGTGTTTCTTCACTGATGTCTCACCCCCTGCAAATTAACACAGTTCATACCCCAAAATACTGATGCTTTTTTTTGGCCTCTGGCACGTTTGTGCTACATCAAAGGGGACTGAAAAGGTTAATTAAATTTGGGGGCCAGTAGAGAGGGATGAATGAAATGTTGGCTGTGAAATATTTGCTTATTAATTTATTTACTGCACGTTAGGAATTTTCACGTTCCTCGTAAATAAAGGGTGGTGCATATCTGTCTAAAATATGGATTTTTGAGGATATATGGGGAAAGGTGGGAAAAGGTGGGTTTCAGAGCTCAGAATTTTTCCTCTTTAAGGCAAAATTACCAGAAATCTGAGGGATGTGGGTGCTGACATTTGGGTTTGACCATGGGCTGGGGCTGCAAAGTGTCTTCTTCTGACAAATCTAGAATAGCTTTAAAGAATTTCAGGGACTTGCACTGTGGCTCTGGAGATATGGATTCTATTTCTGCCTCAGCCATGTGACCTAAATATCTTTGGGCCAATTCATCCATGGTTTGAAAAAAAAAGAAAAAAAAAAAAGTGCAGGCAGAAACGTGGAGGGAAAAAATAGAGACTTAATCCTGATTTTTGTTTATTTATTTTTTTAACTCATTACATCTTTTCTGTTTGCTGTGCTGGGATGGAGTAACTAAGAAAAGGAGATGGAGGAGGCAGAAAGATGTTTTTTCTGCTCATTTTGTTCCTCTCCAACTTGCCTTGTCAACTGGTGGTGTGTTCAGTGGTTATCAGAAAAGAAACTATATATATTTATATATATAAAATACGTCTATAAATATATAACTCAGAATTGTTAGAGCTATTCCATGTTCAGAGTCCTTTACACACATATATTTATGTATATATTATATGTCTATAAATTTATATATATATAATATGCCTCTAAATATATAACTCAGAATTGTTAGACTTATTCCACGTCCAGTGTCCTTTAGTTCCATGTTCTCAGGAGGTTGCTGTGCTCTGGGAGTGCACAGGATTCCAAGTGTGCAATTCTTCTGTACCTTTCCTCTCAAGGTGATGTTTTTAGTTTAAAGAGAGATTTTTGTAAACGTGTGCCATTCCCAAGCACTTTTCCATCCTGAGGAGGTCTGTGATGAGCTAAAGCACAGCAGGATGATTTCCAGCCTTCCTTGGGCCAAAGAGTTGTTGGGTTTGATTTTTATTTTAAGAAAGGAGTCATTTCCCCTTGACCATCCAGCAGGAAACACTAGAAGGAGGCTTGGTTGGCACCCAGGGCCAAAAACTTGTCCTGTTTAAGCTTTTACCTTTTCTATTTGTGCAGAACCCGAGTCAATTTAAATGATATATTTATCTGAAGAAGGGCCCTTGTCCAAATTAATAAAAAAACAACAGAGACTTCAGGCAGAAGTGTCTGATAAGGATGTTACATGCAGTTTTTTGTGGTAGCCAAGCCACACTTGAAGGCTTGAAGTGGTTCAGCAGTCTCCTGGCACAGGAGTTGATTCTTTTCTTGACTCCTTTTTTGGGTTGAAGTGGGTCTTGTTGGAGGTTTTGCTTACTCACACTTGGAGCAAACAGCCTGTGAGGTTGGGGGTGCTGAATTTGAGAAAGAATGAGGTGGAGACAAAAAAAGGATGTAGGAAGAGAGCTCAGATGATCCATCCCAAAGTCTGGAGGTGAACAGAGCAAATGAGGTTCCAGGAGCTGCCTGAGAGTGTTTGTAAAGACAACCCTGGTGTTACTGTTGGCCTTCTGGTTTGCAAAATCACAGAATCACAGAATCAGCTGGGTTGGAGAGGACCTCCCAGATCATCAAGTCCAACCCTTGATCCAACCCCGCCGTGGTTCCCAGCCCATGGCACTGATGCCACATCCAGTCTGACCTTAAAAACTTCCAGGGATGGAGAATCCACCCCTTCCCTGGGCAGCCCATTCCAACGGCTGAGCACCCTCTCTGGAAGTATCCTGTGATGTTTGGGATGCTCCTTCCCTCTTTCTCTGCAGGATTATCTCGGGGATACATGTCTCAGATCTTAGGATTTGGCTGCTTTGTGCATGAGGGTTCTTTGTGCACCAGGCAGGGGCTCCCCAGTCCAACCCAGCGCGTTTCAAGCCCGTGTTGGCACGTGCTGTCCTCTTCAACATGAAAGCAAGACCCTTCATTTTAATCATTAGAGAGTGAATCCGGTGCTAATAGCGCTTAATTGTTGCACTAGAACCATCTCAGTGAGCTTTGGCAGCCGAAATGAAAACAATTCCAAATCCCATCAAAGGAGTTTCTCCACACCCAGCGTGGCCGGGGGTGACACCAGAGCACCTCCTGCTGCCACACACGGCCCTGCAAGCCTGCTCTGCCTCAGCCTGTGATCTTGGAAGGTCCAAAAGGGATAAAAAAACCCACGGAAAATCTTGCTCCATGCCCCTGGAAAGGCAGCACTGACAGTGCCTGTGCCTGGAGCACACACCTAGATTAATCCTGACTTCCTCGGAGCTCGCCCGCTAGTTTAAATTTGTATGCGACATCAAACATACCTTTTCACATATGTTCTTTCCAGATTTTTTTTAACAGTTACTTAGCAGTTTATAGAAGGAAGTGAATGATCTCATCAAGCTGCTTAGAAATTAAAAAAAAATCTGTGCTTATTAATTATGCAGGATTAGTCTAATTATAATTCAGCAAATTAATTAGCGACAGAAGGTGTTCTGAAACATTGGAGTACATTTGCATGTTAAATGGAGAGGCTAGTCTGTAATATATGTAAATTTATGCATGGCTTCATAGTTTAATTTAAAAATTTGCAGCTGCATATGGTATGGGAGCAGGTGAAAAGTCAGTTTTAGTTTAATGATGCTAACAAACATTGGATGCTGTCCTGTCTCAGGGAAGGAATGCACCCCTATCTGCCAATCCATAAATCTGTCATAGGAATATAATGTTACACCAGTGCTCCCATTCAAGGTCATCTGTGACTAGACCCACAAGTACAATAGGTGCAGATCTAACGACTGAACAGACCTCGGAGCGGGGAGGAGGCAAAACGTGCCCGGCCCGAGTCTCCGGGATGTAAATTCACCTCTTTAGCAAATGAATGAGCGTGTTTATTCTCCACACAGGCGGTTCAGGGACAGGCAGAGCTGCCTCCTGCAGGAGCGGAGCTTTCAGCTGAGCGATATCCACTCTGGCAGGTGTAAAATAGGTGCCTAACCTTGGATCCTCCTCTCGCCTTCCCGTCGGCGCAACTTTGCGATCTCCTGGAAGTTCTTAGCGAGCTGCGCGTTAACTGCGGGGTCGGGAGCGCTCCTGGGCTGGCCGCTGCCATCTGGCAGCCCCAGTAAAAACCAGCAGAGCCAGCGCAGCAAAGAGGCCAGTGGGGGAAATCGGTGCTCACTGCTCAGCCTTGCGTGGCTCCGGGCACCGAGGGGCTGAGAGAGGATGGAGGAGCCCAAAGAGAAAGGAATCGTAGGTTGTTCTGGGCATGCAAAAAAACCGGAGTGGGGATCAGTCTGTGCTTGCTTAACAACCCCCCAAGCCTTTCTGGGATCTGCAGCGTTTGCAAAGTAGGTCTTTAAGGTAGATTTGCCCCTGCGTGGAGCTCTGAGGGTGAAGGGAACACGAGCTGCTTTAGAGATGAGAGCTGTGCGCAAGGTGGAAAACGTAGGGAATATCAGAATTTATTTGTATCAGAATATAAATATCAAGAATGACTGGATTTCCCCAGGACTGCAGGGCACCCTCAGGCCCATGTCTGTGTGACACAGCCCAGCAGAGAACCCCGTGGGTGCTGCTGAGGCTGGCAGGGGTGTGAGGAAGGAGAATTCGGCCACGGTTGCAAAATCCTGCTGAGGCAAGGAGCTTTATGAAATTCTGGTCTCTGCTAAAAAGAAGCAGCAAAATCCCAACCCTGGACTGGCAGGAACGGGGAGGTGGCTGTGGGCTGGAAGAGCAGCTCCATCTGTGCCACTGGATTTCTCCGTGCCTCGACTTCCCCGTCCCTGAGCTGCACAAAAGCCTTTCTTCCCTCCTGCCCTTTGTGTGTCTTTTCTCCGGGAACAATTTCAGGACGTGGCTGTGCAGTGCTGGGCACAGTTGGAGCCCACAGATCCTGGAATAAGCCGGGGAATATTACGGGAGCTGCCCTTTCAACAGCCCGTCAGCCCCATCCTCTCCCCCATTACCTCCCTGCCTATTGACTTTTGATTGTGCTCTGGCACCTGGGCCCGTGCCAAATGGCAGCAATAATAGGGATCTTACAGGAGAAATAAAGCTTCCAGCCATTGTCTTGCAAGTTACTGGAAAGTTTTGGGGTGGGAGGAAGGAGGAAAGCCCAAAGGATCAGGGAAACCTCTCGGATTGCAAAGAGTCCTCCAAAGACTTTTTCGGAGAACAATTGCAATTACAAACCCGCTGTTAGTGTTGTGTTTCATTTTCAATTCGAACCCATAGAGTTCAATTATTATTTTCATTAGTGGTGTCAGGTTTTCATCAGAGTGCACAAACAAGGAGGTTCTCCTTGGAGATTGTTTCTTTTTTCCTCTCCCTCCCTCTACCAAATGTGGCCAAATAACTGCATCCAGCACCCAGAAACGACTCTCTGCCTCCCCCAGCCCTTGTTTCTTCGGAATGGGATCACTTTGCAAGACAGAAGAAGCGTTTATTTACCCGAGGAGTGCGAGCTGCAGTTGTGGGGGGATGTGCCCGAGGGGAACACGACCTGCTCTAGAGATGACAACTGTGCACAAGGTGGAAAATGTACAGAATATCAGACTTTATTTATATCAGAATATAAACATCAGGTTCCCCAGCGTGTTTGGAGGTTGGGTGACACGTTGCAGGTTTGCATTCAGGTGCTATTAGTGTGAAAATTAAGGTTTTTTTAAAAAAAGAAAAAAAGAAAAAGGCACTAGATAGAGGGCAGAGAGAAATATGATGTTCCAGGCTGTGGAGAAAGGGGATATTTGAGGTGGAATTGCTCTGTGGTTGAGGCACAAGGCTGGGAGTTGGGCATGAATGGAGCCCAGGCATTGCTGTGCACTCCTGGTGCAATGTTCTTTCTTGAGCCATCTGAAATGCAGAAAACTTCCATCCTGTGCCTTCTTCAATACATTATATGGAGTGTGACTTAATGAGTGTGATTAGGAACCTCTTGCTGTGGCAAACAAACCACAACCAGGAGCAGTTTTAAGATGGGTTCTGCCACCCTGTATATTCTTAAGGTTGATTTATAAAGTAGTCTAGTCTCTTGGGCTCTCTTAGCTGATTCCCCAACCCTTTTTTTTGTTCCATTTTCACCTCTATCTCCACTGTGGCAGCTGGTCTGAGCTCAGTCTTGCAAGGGGCCAGAGGAAATCAGACACCACTGATTGTCTTCTGCCTTCCCACAGTGTTGCTCAGGTGGCATTTCAGAGATCAGGTACAGAAAAAATAATGTTCCCACATTGAAACTGAGACTTTAAACTGAAAATCTAAACTGGAGTGAGTGACTGCAAGCAGAAGTGTGGAGCTGGAGAACAGCCTAAGCAGCTGAAGAAGTTACTTTGAATTTAGGCAAAAGGATTGAGAAGTGTTTCTAGTTTGTCCCATCAGGAAATGAGGAGGTTGTTGGGGGGGGAGGAAAAACAGGCATAAGGTTATTCTGCCCTTTTTTTGGGGTGTAACTGGAGTCTTTCTATTAAAAAACAAGTGACAAATGAACACCCAAGTCCTCTTCTCCTGGTCTAGGCTTGGGATCTCATCTCACCTCACTCCTGCTCCCTCCTCCTCCTCCTCCACCAGCAAATCTCTGACAAACTCAGAAAAGTCTCTTGACCTACATATGTTGGTTTTCACGTTTGTTAAACTGGGTTCACACTTTATGCACAGGAGTTTTGTGAAGATTAATTAGCTGCTGTTTGTGGAGTATCATATAAATACTCTGGCTTATTGTAATAACCTCACTCATTTCTCACACAGTATAAGGTGTATGTTCATTTAAAGTGCCTCTGTGCAATCCCTGATCCCACACTGACTATAACTGCTGGAAAAAGAGTGGGAAATTTTCTCATCAGCTCCCTAATAACACACACTGACATAATAGACCGAAATTACTCCAGAGATAAATATTCAGATTACAAAGAAGTCTTCTACTGTGATAGTCATTAAAATCAGGATGATGGTATCAAATAAATGCAATTAATTGATTTTTGAACAGCGACCTTCAAATCTGACCTAGTCCCTTTGAAAGGAAGAAATCTGAAGGAAAGCTTCAAAATACTTTGTCATGTTGGGGCACTGGGTAGAGTTACTTGTCACACTTATCTCAGAGTTTGCACTGCCAAGACACACACGGGTGAGCTGAGGGGAGGACGGGACACCCTGATCCAGAATTTCCCTGCTCTGATGGAGTTGGAGTCAGGCCCTCACTGGAATAATAATAGTTTTGCAGTTCATAGTATATTTAAACTTGATATTTTTTAACTGGGGCACAGATACTCATAATAACAACTTCTGTTTCTTTCTTTGCTCCCTTTGTGACTTTTTTTGAGTTGTTTAAGCAGAATGGCACCATGTCTTTATGTTTTCATTAGATTTTGGCATCATAGGATTTGCTGATAAACATAATCACAATTATTTAGATGAGAGGCACCTTCTCATGCCAAGAAACGACTGAGGCCACAAAACCAAACTCCACAGTAACCCAAACAAGCCAGAATTATCTCAGTGTTTGCTTCACAAGGGGTGTTTTGGAAGTGCATCCAGAGGCTGTTCCCAAGATACAACCAAGGTTGTAACCTCTTGATTCTGTAGCTGTATTTTAAGATGGTACAGAGGGTGGATGGGAAGATTAGGGAAGATGCAGAACCAGGAGTCAGGAGGGATGGGATGGGATGGGATGGGATGGGATGGGATGGGATGGGATGGGATGGGATGGGATGGGATGGGATGGGATGGGATGGGGAGCAGTTCCCTCCCATTTTCCAGGCCCTGGGATCTTGGCCTGTGCACTGGTGGGTGGCAGCACCTCTGCAGAGGGGTTTCCTGGGGCAGAGTTCATGGAAGTTTGAGTCCCCCAGACTTGTACTGGGAGAACACAAAGCACATTCCCTGTTCCTGAGGGCCCCTGTGGTGACACTCACCCGTCCCGGCTCTTGGACAGGGTGTTAAAAACTTATTAATGGGGGTTTTTTTCAAAGTTTCACCTTCTGTTGCACGTGGGGCTGCTGTTGAAGCCACCAGGAAGCTTTTTCTGACTCCAGTGGGATTTGCTTCAGGTCAGTTTGATTCTTCTCAGTCACCTGAGATGGATAAACACCCTCAGAGCTGTGGGACAGAGGTTGTAGTTGCCTCAGGTAGGGACAGAACCTGAAAATCTGGGCACACACAGGGACTGAGGGGCAACAACTGCTTGATTGATGCCAGACCAGACTTGGTCTGCATCACCCTTTCTCCCTGTCCATGAACAGCTCTGCTATGGATGGAACCAACATTCCCAACGTGCTTCCCCCCCCAAGTCAGACAGGATTTGCTCATGGCACTGCCAAAACCCAGTTGAGGTAACACAGCTGTCTCTGTCCTGAAGTGAAAAAGGGGCACTTCAATGATTCATCAGCTGGGGGGTGACTCCCAGCAGGAGGAGCAGCAACTTTTAAAATAGCTCCCTCTAAACCCTAACAGAGGGAGGCAGATTTAAGGTGGCATTTTGGAGATGCAAAGGCATCAATCTGTGCCCAGTGAGGTCAACTCTGTGAGAGACAACAGGAAAAGAAAAAGTCTACAGTTATATCTTCATTAATTTTATGTTTCTGCATTAAGTCAAGCAGGTTTTCTATTGTAATGCCAGAGTTTTTAGGGGTAGTTGTTCAGAAGTGTTTGTTTTCCCCCAGCACCCTGAAATGCTGATCTGTGAGAGGAAGAACCACATTCCCTCTGCTTGACTGGAGTCAGAGTTACCTGCTAAACTCAGACCTAAAGCTGGCCTTAGCAAGACCAAAAGCTGGCTAAGAAACATGACAATGTGATAATTTTTTATAATTCCTTTTTTTTCCCAACAATTTTTTGGATGTATGTATATATATATATATATAGGTTAAGGCCAAAAACTGGCTAAAGGTTCTCATTTAAAAAAATTAATAAAACCTTTCTGCAATTCTCCTGTTACCCCTAAATCAGCTTCATTTAGTGCTAAACCTTCCCTCCTCTTTGCTCCCCCCAAGTCATTTTTATTCAAATGCTGCAATAAATATTAATGCCTTTCCCAGATGCAACCACTTAAAATATATATATATATGTATATATATATATAACAACCTCCCAAATTCTTCATGCAGATGCCCAGTTGCAGCTAAAATTTGACTGGAGGAACCCAGAGAGGAGAAAAAGAGAGATGTGGTTGAACTGGAGAAAAGATAAAAATTCTCGTGTGTGCATCTAAATGAAATTCAACCTAAATTTGGGGGTGATGGGAGGGAAAACCATCACAGTGCAGCATATCCAGCGAGCTCTGAAGGAACTACAAACGTCTTAGCAATAAATCTGAATTCTGCCACGATGTTTAAGTGCTAAAGTCAAAGCCAGCACTTTCAGAGGGGAGATGAGGTGATTTTGTGGGGTCTTAAAGGGGCAAAATTTCCAGCAGTTGAGCTGCTCAGCGATTCCAGAAAGTTATCCCAGGTGGGATAATCCACAACAGATCCCCAAATTGCTGCTGGATAAATATCCTGGGTCAGGAGCCCAGAGCTCTGTGGGTTTGGATGTGTCTGTGGCAGAGCAGTCAGTGGTGCAGCAGCACAGGGAGAGTTTTCTTTTCTCTGTGCTTTTAATGGACAACACCCCCCCTTGGTCTGAATCAACCCAGATTTAATTCCAAATCCACCTTTAATTGTTCGTTTATGCTTGATGAGGATCTAAACCTTGATTTTCTGGAGGCATTTAGCAGAAAAACATCATTTTAGTTCACTGTGCTGCAGAGTTTGCTCGTGGATGCTGTTAAATGTACATTTAGAATTTTGCTTCTCTGTACCTGCCTTTGAGGGGTTCCATTTAGATTTTTTTCCCCTCTGTGCCTGCATTTTAGGGGTGACATTTAGAGCTTTTCCCCCCTGTATTTGCCCTTTAGGGGTTTGTGTCACACACAGCCCTGCAGGATCTTTGCTCTTCCCAAACTCAGCCGTGAGTTCTCTCCCAGACACTTTTTCTTCGCTCGCTTTCCTCATTTTTAGTTCTTCATCTGATCGTTTTTCTCCCCTCAAAGAACGGGATGCAAAGCATTCAAAAAGAAAAAAAAAAAAATTAAAAAAGGAAAGGGGCCGTTTTCCTGATTAATTTGTTTTATATTTTCCCTGGAAGCAACAACTTGTGGATTTCTGTTTGCAGTCTTCCTGCAGGAGAAATCAGCTCGTTGATTTTCGTGTCAAAGTTCCTTCGTTGTCTTAGTTTGGTTCCACTTTGCAGTTTTCCCTTCCCCGGGAACGTCTCAGGGCCACCTTTATCTACCTGCAAATAGTTTTTTTGGGGTATCTGTGAGAAGAGGGGGAGATAAAAAAGGAGGGTTTGGGAGCAACATTTCTGCCTTGAAGCCTCCCGTGAATCTCGGAGCGCGGCGGATTTTTCCTTCGGAAAACATTCTCAGGGATGAAATCTCCCTCCAAGAAAAGAGGTCCCAAATCATTTAAATGAAAGGGGTCACAGGTTGCAGCACGAGGAGTCAGTAGGATTTATTTGAGGGAATATATTCACTCAGTGCTGCTCCCGAGGAAGGAAGTTCTGTGGGATTTTTAGGTCGGAATCCAGGGAGGTGCCCGGGATCTGTCGGCAGGATTGACCCCCCCTGAGAGCTGAGCACTGACACCTCTTCCCTGCTCAACCTGCCCCAGGTGAAGGGACATCCCAGCAGGACCCCCTGGAAAAAAACCCCAAGAGCTCTTTAAATAGGGAAGGAGAAGGAAAAACGGAGAAAACAACAGCAAAACGCACTCGCAGGGAAAAGAAACACTCTCTAAACATCTCATACATTTAAGGGGGGAAAAAAAAGGGGGGATTTTAATTTAAGTGGCTTGCTCTCGGGGTGGATTTTGGGGCAGCTGTTTTATAGGAGGTTTCCTGGGTGTTTTTTGCAGGTTCAGTTGTTGTGGGGTTTCTGAAGGGTTTTGTTTGTTCCGGCGACACACCAACGGGTCCAACCCTCGGCGGTTTCTCTGCGTTTTGGGGCCGAAGGAGCAGGAACACCCCGGGGCCAAGGGGTGCCCTAAACAAGGGAGAGCGGGTTTTTCTGCCTCATTGTCTCGTGGCAGGACTGCTTTGGTGGGTGCTGTTGGTAAACCCAGGAAATATCCATCTTTCTCCTTTAAAGTTCTAATTCAAGGCATGAATGTGTGAGTTCTGAAGGGACTTAGGGACTGCGGTAAAAAATCGTTGTCATAGTAACAGAAAGGGAAATAGGCCTGGCTCACCTGGGACTTTAACTTACTGCAAAAGCTGATTTTTTTTTTTTTTTTAAGGAAAGCGAGGAGAAATAAATAAATAACTTGTTCTTTGTATTCCAAATCAATTCTTCGACTATTTATTTTTTTTTTCCCCCCTTCTAAAGCCGTCTTTGATTTATTTTGGTAATTGAGATTGTTGTGGTTCAACGTGGTTTGTCCTATAAATAGAAAGGAAAAGAATCACAGGGAATATTTTCATTTGTGACAGAGGATGCAAAAAAATGTCTTGCTCATGTCTGAATTTTGAAGACGGGCTCGTTTTGCTTTTAATCCAAAAAATGTGGATTTTTGTGGAGTTTCTTTCTTTATGAAGTTCATAAATTTAATCACATTAATCAAATAAAGGGATGAGTCCTCTCCTCCCTGGATTTGCCATAAAATTCAGTGGAAAATCTCACAGAAAAATTGCTGTTTAATATTTCCAGACTCTCAAATCTCTTGTGTTTGGTGTTGGGTAAGTCACCCAAGAGTGCTGAAGGTTCAACTTGATGAGCTGAACTCTCCAGAGTATTAAAACACATAAAAAAAAAAAAAAAAAAAAGAGGGTGTGACAGGGCAAAAATAATTGGCACCAGAAGTTTGTCCCATGTTAATGGGTTTATCTGCTTGGACAGCATGAGCTGTCATGTAGCACTTGGGGTTGTATTTTCCTTGTCCTCCCTCTAAATCTTGGGGAGATTATAATCTGGATATTTTACTGCTTCTCTGCTTCAGTCACTGGAATCTTCACAACAAAAAAATGTCAGTGTGAGGGAACCTCCTCGGATTCCTCTCTTGGTTCTGGTTTTAAACACCCCGAAGTGGTTTCGAGGCTTATCTGCTGCAGGGTTGCCCTGTTGGTTCTTGTCATTCCCACAATACCATTATCCTTCTGCATTGTTTCGTGGAAAATCCCTCCAGACAGCAAAAGAAAGACCTTGTATGCGAGGGAGAGATAAAGGAAGGGACTAAAATTGTGTGGTCAGACCCAGGGTGGGTTTCAGGCACGTTGGTTGCACTTTACCTGATTTTTTTTTAAACTTCTCTCTGTTAAGATTTGGCTTTATTTGTTTGGTTTCTCTTTTGACATCCTATAAGATACCCCATCATGTAAATCACTGCATAAATCCCTGGCATATGTACTTTAACACAGGACACAACAGCACCTTTCCCTATGGGTAACAGAAGTGATGTGGTTCTTTGTCTTTCCAGATTCTTCTTAAAATTTTTTCTCAAGTGCAATCAGAACTGCTTGAAAACAGCAGGAAACCCAAGAGACATGAGACGGTTCCAGGTAAGTCTTATAAGGCTCAGCATTAACCTGTCTGCTCCTTTTCCTCTCTTCCTTTCCCCCCTCCTCTCTCCTCCACTGCTCATAATAAATATGATGACAGCACACGAGAACCCAGAGCAGGCAGTGCTCGAGTTTTTCTCCATTTGTTGTGTTTAAACCTTTTCCCCCCTTTTTAAATTTTTTTTTATTTTTTTTTTTTTTTTATTCCCCCCTCTTTTTCCACTCCCAATCCCCCAGGGGGAGTGATGTGCTGCACCAACCAGCGGTGGATATTTGATTTGACACCCTCGGGCAAAGCTCTCTCGCATCCAGCTGCCCACAGCAGGGATCGTGTTTGTGATACTTAGAAGCCTCAGAATTTTTCAAAGTAACTCTGTACGTGCTACTCCTCATTTCCCTCCACTCCTTACCTCTTTCCACCCTTTTTTTTTTTTTTTTCAGCCTGCTAACACTCTCATCCCCTCCTTTTTGGCTTCTTTAAAAAAAAACAAAAAAAGCCACACAAACACCCGAGGAGCCAAAACAGCGATGGTCACTTTAAGATCTCACACAGCAAAGCAACAAGCCCCGCGGGACGATGACCCAGCTGCTTTGCAGTGAAATCTGCCACTGGTTTCATCATCCCCGTGGCTGATGGATTGTGAATTCCAGCTCATAAAAACCCAGGAGGAGGTGAAGTGTGGCCGTGGCGGGGAGGGAGAGGCACACGCGGGCTCCCGGCCCTCTCAGCTTTAATAAATAAAGTCCTTCACCTGTAGCTTAGCCCCTATGAAAATGGAAAGGGAACGGGGCAGCCTTTTCCTCCCTGGATGTGCTGTCAGGTGGGAAGGGACGTGGCTGAGGAAAGTGGTGCTGGAATTAACTGCAGTGCTGAGGAAAGTGGTGCTGGAATGAACTGTGGAGAGGGGAGAGTGAGGGACCACAGGGATGCAAATCCGGCGCTTGGGCTACACCCCAAATTTACTGTGTGACCTTTACTGAGCCATTTCCCCTTTCATTTAGTAAATATTATACAAATATACATGCATTTAGTATATATATTTAGTATATATTATACAATTAGTATAGATATTTAGTATATATTATACAAATATAATATTCACTGCTCACCTTGGTAAAACTTCGTGGTCAAATCCAGGAGGACATTTGAAAATCCTTTGTCACCCAGAGCCTTCAAAAGCCACCGATGGAAACCTTGTTCTCATCATTATTTTGTCTTCCCTGGGTCACATCCCTGCTACAAATTGGATTTTATCTCATTGAGGGACGGGTGGTTTTCTTGTAGACCCACCAGGCTTGACAAGGGAAGGTGACATCTGTAGGTCTGGAAATTCATGTTTCATTGCTTCATGTTTCTTGTTCACTTGCATCAGCTTCCTCATTTATTAAATGAAGTTAAAGCTCCACAGGAGTTGACAGAGTTGCTTAAAACTTTCCACCAAAACATGTTTTCACAGACAAGTGATTTTTATATTTTATTTTTAACTTTTGCCGGTGATGAAAAATTCGCGGGAGGTAAATTTTTATTGAAAAAAAAAAAAAAAAGAGTTCAAATTTAAGAGGAATCCTGCAAAACAAAAGCTCAAAAAATTAAAGAAATGTAGGCAAAAAAAAAAAAAATAAAAAGGAGTTATTAAATTTTTTTCTTTTTTATTTGGAGCAGGAAGAAATTTAAAGAAAAATTCCTGACCAACTTAATTTTTTTCACTTGTAGTTTAAAGGGGTTGCAGTGACTTCTTCATTCTGTGTTTTTTAGAGATGATAAGACAGGAGGAAAAAAAAGAGGTGCTCATTGTTAGGAAATTCAGACTGATTTTTTTATCTCAAGTGGCAGTTTCCAGAAAGAAAAAAACACCAATTAATTTTCATCTGCCAAGAATGCAAAAAAAATATAAAAAAAAAATCTGGAGAGCAAAGGAAAACCCATTTTACAGCATGTAAACAGATCTTGTTGGCTCTTGGAGGTGACTGTGGAATGGAATGAAACCTAAATACAGGCTCTTTTTGGGGGGGTGTTGTTATGAGTTTGTAAAAAAATCGTGCTCCTGATCAGCACCTGGGGACTGGAGGCACTGCCACGTTACACAGAATATTGGGTGTCACAGCCAAAATTGAAATTCTGGGCCCAAACACACCTGGACAGGGGAGCAATTCAGCTCTGATTTCAAGCTCGTGCTGGCTATTCCCCAAAACCCCTGGGTTTAAATCCCAGATTTCCATCCCAGATTTCCGTCAGGTGCTGAACTGCAGGAGTTTGGAGCCGATTTTTCGGGGCGGGAATCTGTAGCACCAGCCCTGTCCTCTGTGTCACCTCTGGGCCTCCCCACCCAAATGCAGATGGAGCAGAGCCCCAACAGCCTCAGATTTCCAGGGAAACACGACAGGGAAGCTGGACTGAGGCCTGCAGCCCCACGTGGATGGGGCTGGAATTCCATGGAATTCCTCCGTTCCTCGGCACATCCACCTGGTGTTGCCTGGCCTTGCTTTTGATCTCTGGACCAAAATCAGCACTTTAGGGGAGGAAAAGGAGCTGGGACAGACTCTTCCTCTGGCTTTTCTGCCTTGGAACAAGCCAAGGTGGGAAAAGCTGAGCCAAGTGAAACTCCGCGGGTCTGTTTTTCAGGGATAACTTCGACTCCTCCCACACTCCCAGTCTCCAGGAGTTCATCCCATTGGAGTTTCAGTGTGAGAATCTCAGCTCAGACCCCCGAATTAACCGAGATCAGGCAAAACCACCGAGTTTAATTTTACTTTCTGTCGAAAGCAAAAATGTCGAGGGGACTTTTTTCGGATCACGAAAATGAACCCTCTGAGCCAAACTGCGAAATTCCTGAGGTTTTGATTCCTCCTTCAGGCCCCTTCAAAGCCGGACACGGGGCTCCACGAGCTTTGTTCTGGGCTGCAGAGGTCAGTCTGGATAAAAAAAGACACAAAAAAGCCGCTTGATTGCTAAAATTTGACACTTTGGGACCAGCAGAGCTCCCTGTTCCAAGGGAAATCAGCCGTGATGAACAGGAAAGACAATAAGCAGAGACAGCTTGTTTTCTGTCTGCCTCCTTGGTTCTAAGGATAGAAGGATGACTTCTCTGGATACAACCAAAGTTAAGAGTGTTCTTGAATGCTCCAGTGTCTTCTGCACCCTCCTTTTTTTTCTTTTTAATTGATTTTTTTTTTTTAATTTGTTGCGTTTTCGCATTTTGAATTTTGGCAAAGGCTTTTTTTTTGCCTGCCTGCCGTCAACCCCCGAAGTCAGAAGTGGGGGAAAAAAAGAAAAAAAGATTCTTTTAAAGGATTAAGGGTCTGTTTGCACACCAATTTTCATTTTAATCATCAGGCAAAGTCATTAATGTGCAGAATTGTTTATTAGGTTTGAAAGGACAGTTGTACCCTGACCAGCACAGGAATATGTGAGAGAGAAAAATCAAGGTGAAAAAGCACAGGGCAGTAGGTGCTTGATCTGTGTTATGATTTCATTCCTTATGTTTCAGTCTTGGGCCATATCTAAAACCTGCACTGATTTTTTTGGTAATGAATTAGTTGTACAGGTGTTATCATTAAGGCCCCCCTTTTCCAGGCTTTTCCAGGCACTTCACTTGCCTTCTGCAAACAGGCTTTTGCAGTGATGCTCAGCTGGGGATGTTTTAATTCCTACCTGTGTTCTTCTGCAGAACAAAATATTTTCATTTTCAGTGGAGTAGTGCTCATCAGGAGACACCTAGATATTCTTTTTTAAATTATTTTAGTGATTATTAAACAAAGCAGAAGAGATAATCCTCACTTCAAAGTTCTAATTTAAATTACTACTCAAACCTGGAGCTGAAAAGGTCTCACCAAACCCTTTTTTTTTTTTGCTCTTTGGAGCTTGAACGAAAGCCCAAAGCTCAGGCTTTGTTGTTGAGACCCAAATATGAATAAGAGACATGGAAATAAGTGCTGTACAATGCATCCTATTGAGTTCTTCCAGCATGGAAGAATGGTTACTCATGGCTGGAAAAGTGTCAAGTCAATGCTTCTGATTAGAGATGGGTGTGAAGCTGCACAGTTTGGGCTTGGTTTGGCTCATTCCCAATTTTCCAAGGCCCTGGGATCCGCTCTCTGAGCCCGGCCCAAACCTCCCTTGTAGACACATGACAAGACCTCCATATTTTATGGCACAGTTGCAACACATTCAGCTGAATTAAATGTTAGATTTCACTTCTACCACGGTCATTTAAAAAAAAAAAAAAAAAGAAAAAATAAAAAGGAGAGTGGGGAGAAAAAGGGGAGGAAAGGTTACATTAACACTGCACTGCAAATTTAATCCAGCTCCAGATGCCTGAAGAGGTGGGGTTTTTATTTTTAGTATAATTCTTTAGTTTGGAGAGCAACACCAGCTGCTTTGTGATCAGGTTAACTCCTTGAAATTTGCTTTGATATTAAGTAGAGCTTCAAAGGTACGAGGAAAATCTGTTACCTTTCCTTTTGTTTTGTTTTTTTTTTTAACCAAATACAAATATTTTTCTGCTGTTGAAAAACATGTTTTACCTCAGAAGTGAAGGAATGTGTGATCATTATTTTAGTGGTTTTTTTCCTCCTGTAGCAACATAATTTTGTTGTGAATCACTGTTTCAATGCCAGTAAGTAAAAAAGGGAAATCTTTCTAGAACTATTTCCACGGTTATTTTCATGGCATGGATGCACAAAACCCACAGAGATCGAGTAATATGAACATATTGTGAATTCAGCTGGAGTAAATATTATTATTTATCAATTAGAGTATTTTCAAGTGAAACCTTTTAGTGGAAAAAGGGGGTAAAAAGCATCCTGAAATCACCTTTTCAAACACAGTGCTGACTGTTTGAGTTCAGCTACTCTGCAAATCTGAGTTTACACAGGGAAATTTAGTCTGTGCTGTATTCTCAGGGAAGGATTCTCCCAGGACTGGAATTTTAAAAAAAAAAAAAAGAAATATTAAAACTGATTCCCCCCCATTTAATGAGGATTTCTCCCGGAGAACTTGATTGAAGCCCAATGACACTTAATGGTAACGACCAGTGTGTGATGGGGCCAATAATTCCAGGGGATTAAGATGAGGCACTTCAGCTAAAATGCTTCAGCTGAGACCTGGGGATCACACCCCCCACCCCTGTTGAGTGGGAATTCTGCTTCCTCCAGTAACACTGGGATTAAACAGCTCCTGGCAGAACATCGGTGCTAACACTGGTCAGCTCTGAACCAACACGCTTTTGTAGGAACAAAAAGAGAAAGGTCAGTAATTGCCCTCTGTTTTCAGCAGAAAACATGACATGGAATGTTTCCTGGCAGGTACAGCCCCCCCTCTGGATGCTCCAGGGGGGAAGAGAAAGGAAAAATAACAAGGTGTATCCCCGGGGAGGTTTCCTTCCTGACCTCCGAGCGCTCGGCTCAGTTCATCATCAGGCACGTGAGCAAAGCTGGCTGGGGCTGGGAATTCACCCAGCTCTGCTCTGCCACAAAGCACCGAGGGCTCTGTGTCAGCCAGGGGGATGGAAGATGATTAAGAGGGGTGGGGTGAGCCCGGGAGAAAGGAATGTGGGCTGGGAGAACCGAAAAGGGGCGGCGGGAATAAAACAGAACCGGTCCGAAGCAAAATCCCTTTTGGGACTGATGGGGAAGGAATGGGCCAGAGACCCAGATTTGGGCATGGATAGGGACCACTGAGCTGTTAGAGGTGAATACTGCATGGATTGATCATCAGGGGAGACTAATTTCCCAGGTATAGATGCCAAAATACACGCAGCTGGGATCAGCAGGGCCTGGGCTGGGGGGAAAATTTCTTCATCAGGTGGTGACTGACCCAGCAGAAGGTGCTGTTATTTTAGATTCTGTGTGAGGAAGGGAAGGACTGACTCAAAAAGGTCTCAAGGAGCTAAATTTGCTCAGATCTGCAGCCTAACTAGCCTCTGGGACAGTGAGTTCCCAGAGCTGTGCCTCACCCATTAAAAACAGACCACAGAGGAGATCCACTGTGTCCCATCCTGCCAGGAGAAAGGAGGGTGCATTTGTACCATTGTACCCCCCTGATTCCCTGTTGGATCCAATATCCTGGTGTAACCATAGTAAAAGAGAATGAAAGTGCCACTGGAGCAGCTGCAGGAATGGTCCTTGAGGTGAGAGGGGCTGGACAAGAGCTGGGCTCCAGAACTTCAGGGACATGCACTGAGAAGGGCTGGAGCTGCTGTCTGAAAAGATCCTCAGGTAAGACAGGATGGGAAAGAAGAATTTTTGAAGCTACTGTTAAATCTAAAGTGACTAGGAGGGAATTTAGGCTTTAAACCATAAATACCCCAAGCCCCAGGACGAGGAGGCTTTAAAACAAGAGGAGTGCCAGAGGCAAAAGCTCCAAATGGTGGAAAATGACTTTCTAAAAGCAGCTCCATGGTTTGGGTGTCTGTGACAGCAGGAGACAAGGTGGGGGTGACCCAGGATCTGTCTCCTAGCCCTGTGTCCCAGAAACTTTGGAGACCCCAGCCTGCAATGGAGGCCACGTGCACACTTTGTCCCGTTGGCAGCAGGCTCAGGGGGCTCAGGGAGGATTTCCCAAAGAATTCAATGGAAGTTTGGAGCAGAGAGAGGCTCTGCTGGCATTTTCCACGTTGTTTATCTTATTCCTAATCCAACTATGAAGCAAACACATCATATCCAGGCTCTACTCCTGAATTACTCCCTCAACCAAAAAGCCTGTTGACATCAATGGCAACTCTGTCCAAGTGCAGGCAGCAGGATGAGCCCTGACATCTTTCCTTCCACTCAGCTGGAAAATAATAATAATAATAATAATGATGATCATTTTTTTAATCCTCATAGTAGTTTTTTGGGGGTTTTTTTTGTTTTGTTTTTTAAAGTTAAAATAACATGGTGCTGCGACTGGAGAGTTACAAGGGAAAGTGCATCAGGAATGTAATATTGTTTCCAGATGTACAATGTCATAAAGAATTTTTTCCACACTTGGAATGGTAACAGGAATTTTTTGAGAGAGATCATTTACACAGTGATGAGATATGTTACATGTAAGTCAATGCCTGTATGCCTGGAATGTTTGCACCATATGTCTAAATAGGTGTCTGTGACTGATACAGCTTTAAAAATACATGGGGAGGTGTATTTATTTGCATATCTGGGACTGGAAGAGGAGCACTCAATAGAATATGGAAATACTGGGACAGTGTGCAGGTGGGGGAGGGAAATTTGCAGTGTCCAGGTGAAGGTTTGGAAAGAAATCCAACCCCCTGAGCTGTGCAGGGAGGTGAAGGAGGGGCAGTGGAGCTCAGAGAGCCCCAGTTTAATGTGCTAAAGGTGGTTTGTCTGCGTGTCACGGGGGGTGAACCCTCCTCGGGGGTTCTGAGCAGGGGTTGCCCCCCACAAATCCACCTGGGAGACACAATAATGGGGAGATCCAGCACAGGCATTTCTCCAGGAGTGCTGGGGGATCGTTGCTTTGGGTCTGTGGCCTCACAGACCTGCAGGTTGGCAGAGAGAACTTCAGGGCTGCTGAGAACACAGGTGGAGCCCTGGAAGTGCCTCGGTGCTCCTGGAGATGGGATCTGTGTTTGGAAGGACAAAGGAACAGCACATTGCCCTCTCTGCTTCTTGCTTGGTTGTCCTCTGAAACTCCAGCAGGGGTGTTTGACCCAGGTGGCACAAAATCTTCAGTCTTTGTGCTGTTCGTGTCCAAATTTGGCTGCAGTGACCAGAATCCACGGCCTACCTGACATGTTTGGTTGTTCTCAGATCATTCCCTTAGGGTTAACTTTTCCATTAACCCCTGATTTTAGAGAAAAGACCCTCAACTGAATAGGCAAAGACGCCAAATTTTCACACACAAGCAGTGGTGCCACCAGAGCAGGAGAAGAAAAACCCACCAAAGCCTTTTCCCAGCGATTTGCTGCGGGCAAAAGTGAGAATTTAAATCTCCAGGGAAGTTTGCACATCACCTTTCATCGGCACTAAACACAGGGACCTTAAAACAAGGGGCTTGGACTGTTTTACGACGTTGGGAGAACAAGTGTTATTGATAAATACGTGTTCAGAAGGGTATTGGCAAAAAATGCACAGAAATGGTTAACAAGGTAATGGTAAGAAACGTTGACCTTGATTTGTTTAGCTAAGATGTAAAGATTTTTGAAGGTCAAAGGTGTTCTTGTGTAGTGTTTTGGAGTCTAACTGTGTCTGACCCTCTAACATTAAGCTGCTGTGGCCTGCAGTTTTGAAGAGTGAAGCAAACCAGGGGGAAAGAGGGAAGGGGGAGAGAACAGGAAATGGAGTGAGGTGTTTCAGGAAGTTGTCAGGAGTTGACTGATTGATTCCAGATGGAAGGGGTCACCCTTCGTGACCCAGGAAATACTCACTGGGGGAAAGCAGTTGGCTTGTGAGAGGGAAGGGCCTGGGAGTTAGAGACCATAGTGGAATGCACATTCCTCTTCCTTTTATCCATAAAACATTGTTTTTTAATCTTCAGCATGAAACTATTGTGTCGTGATCTCCACCAGGCAAGAGGGAAAGGCTGGAGCAAAGCAAAGAAGTTCAGCCCTTTTTGCACCCACGGTCTCACAGCTCTCACTCCCCACCACTGGTGATGAGTTGGGTGGAGGTGCTGTGGCCACCACAAAGGGCTCTGCTGGATTTCAGCAGGACCTTGGAGAGGACTGCAAATAAGAGCCAAAACTTTGGGTTCAGATCTGAACTTTGCACTCATCCTGTCCCTGCGACGTTCCAAGTGGCTCTGAGCCTCCTGTGAGGAGTGGGAGAGGTGAATCCAAATGGAGCCACACCTGGACAGAGGTCTGGAAGTGCATCTTCCATTCCTGCTGGATGCTCAGCACTTGTCTTCTGGTCTGCTCAGGCTCTGGGGATCTCTACATCTCTTACCAAAATATGGACCTTGTGTTTTGCACAACGTTTACACCCAAATGATTATTCAGACACCGATCTCTGCTCTCTGTGAGCAGGGACAGGACCCTGGAAGGGCTGGAGCTGTGTCAGGGCTGGTTTAGGAGGGACAGTAGGGAAAGTTTCTTTCCCCAGAGGGTGTTTGGGCACTGAACAGGCTCCCCAGGGTTTGGTCACAGCCCCAAGGCTTCCAGAGCTCCAGGAGTGTTTGGACAATGCTCTCAGGGACAGGGTGGGATTTTGGGGTGTCTGTGCAGGGTCAGGAGTGGGATGGATGATCCTTGGGGGTCCCTTCCAGCTCAGGGTGTTCTATAATTCTAAATGTGTACACTCAGAGTCTGCCTATATTCTCAGTCTCTCATCCTGAGAGTGTGTGGGTGTGTATTTATCACACAGAGCCTCGTGTGGGTGAGTTCAGACCCGTGGATATTACACAGGGCAACTGTATAGAAATGATCACTTTTTATTTACATTTGGTTACAATTTAAACACTTGTCGTAAATATTTCAGACACTGGAATAATTCAGGGCTATTCCCTTGTTGCCACAGTGCTGGCCAGTGAGAGATTAAAATTTATTTCCATTGTTTAAGGGAAAATAATGAAGTGCATCTGAGTGGGCTCAGCGATGTCATGCGGGAAACGTTCCCTTTGGATAGAGACACACTCCACCCTAATGTGCAATGAGGAAATCAGTTGGCACACAAAAGCAACACATTTTGTGACAAGAATGCTTGAGAAGTATAAGAGTACAGCATGACAAGAGCCTTTTGGAATGAATTAAAGTTGTCTTGAGAAAGAAAGTGTTCTTCAAGCTCTCACAATCCCGGGGAGGGCAAGGTTTCTCCTCTGTATGCTGAATAGAGCTTTATCAGCAACTGGAGCCTGACATCCTCTTACCTGGACTCTGACAGCTGTCTCTGAAAATCCATGAACTCACCCAGGGTTTGATTTTCCATAGCTCTGACTTTCTCTAGGTGTGTGGTGGCATGAGCTGATTTACACCATTAAGCTGATTTACACCATTAAGCTGATTTACACCAACTGATGGTCCAAACTTGAATGTTTCAATAAGACACATCTTCTTTCAGGAGCTAAACCACGGTTTGTTCATATTTCCTAAAAGTCTGTGGCTTAAGGGTGCACATATTTCTGGATTGATGGGGATTTAGAGCTTTGGATATTGTAAAAACTAAAGTGGGATTAATTAGCATCTACAGTTACTTCCTCTAAGAATTCAAATGCTACTGGAGCCCAGTCGTGGGGGCTGAGGTTTAAAAACTGCTGCTTGAGTTGGAGTCCTCGGGCTCAGATGATTTTCAGGAGGCACTGATATGTCAGCAGCAGGTTTTAGTTGGTTTTCATGGAGCTGCAGGCAGTGGAGCCCCGTCTCCAGGCAGATGCAGGTCCATTTGCATGAGTGTGCCAGAAGCAGATGGCTGGGAGCCTGCAGGAGGATCCCAGGGCACATTGCTGGGCTGCTCTGAGCCCTGGTGTACACAGCCCTCTCTGCCATCAGCAATGCCACAATGCACCTCAGCAACTGAATTTAGGGCCATCTGCAGTGGCTGGTTCATTATACAGCCAGGCCTTTATATGGCCCTCAGGATGCTGTGTTAAATGGAATTAATGCCCAGAATGAAGGCTGAAAATATTTCCTCCCCTTCCTGCCAGGGTGTAAAACCCTGCAGGACGTGGTGCTGTTTTCCAAACGGAGCGGGGCTTTGGCTGAACTGAATAATTAATACCTAAGAAGGCAAATCTCGAAGCAAACTGTTTACCTGCCTCCTTTTCCTTCCCTTTCTCAACATCCAGGTTGTGCTATCAACAACAGTGAACGTTGATGGGCACGTGCTGGCAGTGTCTGACAACATGTTTGTTCACAACAACTCCAAGCACGGCCGGAGAGCGAGGAGACTCGACCCCTCAGAAGGTGGGATATTTGTCTGGAGAGCAGAGCACGAATGAATGCAAAAACATCTCCCCCCTTCTTCAGCTTCTATTTGTTTTTTGAGGAGGGAAGGGGAGCCAAGGGGGAACTGCAGACCCTCAGGGGGTTTAGAGAAGGAAGAGGCAGGAAAACAGTGTCTACTGCATGCAAAATGTGCTCCTCTTCACATCTAAGAGACTGGCTCCCCCTCCCCCTCCAATTTATTAATTAGCATGTGCTGCAAAGATGAAAAACACGGAAAACACCGAGCAACCATCGAAATTTCAGCCTTCTCATTCAGCTGGGATAGATTTGATTTCAGGCAAATTAGGCAACATGACATCTTAGTTAAACAGAGCCGCTGCAGCACGAGATGTGTATGAAAAAGTGTCACTGGTTCCCTTAAACAAACTCTGCACGGAGCAGAACGATGCACAGAGGGAGCTGACACTAATTGATGGGAGTTTGTTTGGCTAAGCCAGGCTCATGGCCTGCTGCAGGATGGGTTGGGGACTGTATTAAAGCAATTACAAACCCTCGTATCTGCTAAGCCTCAAAAAAAAAAAAAAAAGCCCTTCCTCTCCCTCTGCCTCTCCCTGTACGTTCATTCCTGACACATTCCACCTCCCTCACGCTCCAAATTACTGGAAAATGCTATCTTGTGTCTGCTTCTCCCTCCCCTGCAGCCAGGGAAAGTGAGAAGAGCTGGTGATGTTAGTAGAAAAGACAAGCAAGGATATTATTTCATTATAATGTTTTGCTGCCCCGCTTCTTAACTGTGCCCTGTATCAACCTAAAAGAAGAATTAATGAACTGGAAGAAAATGATTGAATCAGTAAAGAATTCAGAGTGGTGTTAATTCTCCCCCAGCGGGCAGTGAAATGGTAGAAGGAAAATCCCAGGATTCCTAGCCTAGGAAGCCATCCAGTTTTTCCTTGACTGATTGGATGTGATTGACTGGCTGTTCAAAGGAGTCTCATGTTTTTGGAGCACTGCCAAAGTTCCCCTCCACCTCTGACCCTGTCAACATTGGGAATGGAGTGATGGATTGACTTTGGTTATGGCCTGGAAACCATATTGGGTTCCTGATGGGATGTATAGTCCAGAGGCCTTGAACATATGGAAGAGAGAAGGAAAAAAAAAAAATCTACTCTATAAAATCAAGAAAATGATTAGAAATTGTCTCCTGATAGGAATTGGAGGAGACATTTGATATTCTCATATCGTTTTTCACCCATTGATAAATTTAACAAACCTGACTCTGCCTTTTTTATTTTTTCCACAGGGTTTGTTTTTGTGGGATCACATGTTAATGAATGGGTGCTGGGTTGGGTTTGTTTTTTTTTTCTTAAACAGCCTCTGCACAATCATTTAAGCATTTCATTTTTACACTCACTACAGTTGGCCTATTAGGCTTTAATGACACCATGTTAAGTGCCAGTAATGAATAGGCAAGTAATTAACACTTGCAAGGCAGAAAACACGCTTTTATTCATTTATTTATTTATTTATTATTTATTTGCTGGGGTTTGTGGAAGGGTGAAGCAGCCTTCATGGGTGAATGGCTGGAGAGGACTTGTCCTAGGCCTTTGCCAGCTCTGGGAATTCAGAAATTCCCAGGTGTGGACGGGTGAAGCTGCTCCTGAGGCTCCCAGGATTTCCCCGTTCCGCTCCAAGGATTTACACCCAGCGTTCCAAACAGCTGTTGGGGGAAAAAAAAAACCCAAAACAACAAACAACCAAAAAGCCCTCCTAAGATGATGCTCTGGTGTCCTCTGTGTTCTGTTCAGCCACCCCCTGCATCAAAGCCATCAGCCCCAGCGAAGGGTGGACCACGGGCGGGGCCATGGTCATCATCATCGGGGACAACTTCTTCGACGGGCTGCAGGTCGTGTTTGGGACCATGCTGGTGTGGAGTGAGGTGGGTAGAAAAAGCCCTTCCCCGAGGAGGAACAGTGGTGATCCCTGTTCCAGGAGGTGGAGTGGAAAGCAGGCCATGTTAACCCGTGGGGGGGGAATTTGGGGAATGTGTTTTCCTTGCTGTGGGATTTTATCGGGGTCAACTGCTCAGCGGGAGCCAGAGTGGGACTGAACAATTCTGGGCATCTGGAGACAGGTAAAGGGAGAGAAACAAAGAAAGAATTCCCTCTGGGTCCAGGATAAGCCAGCATTTAACCAACTGGCTTAACAGTACAAGTTTCCTGATGAGAATTCACCCTAAAATGTGTCTTCTTCTCCTGAAGGCAAGGAACTGGACCAGATGTGTCACTTTGTGTGTCCTGCACAGGAATAAAGCCTTTTAACTCAGGCCTGTGATGGCAGAACCAGGGGTAATGGCTTTAAAATGAAAGAGGGATATAAGGAAGGCATTTTTTTAGGATGAGGGTGGGGAGGACCTGGTACAGATTGCCCAGAGAAGCTGTGGCTGCTCCATCCCTGGAATTGTCCCAGGCCAGGTTGGAGCAACCTGGGCTAGGGGAAGGTGTCCCTGCCCGTGGCAGGGGGTGGCACTGGCTGGTCTTTAAAGGTCATTTCCAACCCAAACCTTTTTGTTACTCTGATATTATTCTGTTATTCACTCACAAAGTAAAAGGGTGACACAAACACCTGACTGTGCCCCTCCTGGTGCCATTCCAGCTCATCACCCCTCACGCCATCCGAGTCCAGACGCCTCCCCGGCACATTCCCGGCGTGGTCGAAGTGACATTATCCTACAAATCCAAACAGTTCTGCAAAGGTGCACCAGGAAGGTTTATTTACACAGGTAGGTGACTGATTTTGGCTTGGGGGGGGGGGGCTGGAGCTCTCAGCTTTTTATTTTGGTGTTTGGTGTCGACAACTCTCAGCTTGGTTTGTGTGTTTAGTTTTATTTGTCCTCTTGCTCTTTGAAGGCCACTCAGGCAGTTTGGATGTGATTTTTCCAGATTAAAGCTCATGTTGCCAAAATGTGGGTCTGCCTATCAGGTATTGAGTGTGCAGGAACATGGTAACATTGCTCCACGTTCTAGAAGTTGTTTCATCCAGAACAGTATTTATTTTACATTCCTCTCTAGCTGGGGAGAGCCTTTCATTTCCAGGATAATCTCAGGGGACCAGGAGAGCATCTTGTACCAAGAGAAGCTAAAAGAGATCAAAACAAATCTAGGGTTTTCTAATTCTTAGGTGGATTATCAACTTATTTAGAGAACATGATATATGGGCATGAAAGGAGAAATCAGGTGGCACCAGGGTGACCAGAAGTGACAGTGATGACATGCAGTGTATGCACTAAAATTCCTGAAATTATAAACCATGGCTGGAGAATGTTGAGTTCTAAAGGATGGATTTATCTCTGAGTTGAAGGACTTCCAAATCGTATTCAGATTTCCCAAAAATGGAAGGATTTATCTAATTTTATGTAAGCTTCTTGCTGCCCACGATCCTCGTGAAATACACTTTGTGTATTCTAAGTATCCATTTTTAAATCATAATTTTAACACAAAAATGATGATGAAGGTCCAAGAAATTTTTCATTAAAAATTTGAAGGTAAAAACTTTGCCACCTGTTGAATGAATTAGTTAGAATTTTCCCAAAAGTGGAAAAATTTGAATGAAAATCCGACAGCTCAGGAGTTTAGAAAGAGTCAATGATATGTGAAGATTCTGTTAGTGTTTTATGCCATTTTATATATCTAAATTAGTGTATTTATGTATTTATTCATGCAACTGCCACATCTAGAAACCTGCAGCAAGAATTAAGTCTACAATTACAGTTATAATTAAGGAAATATAAGTTTTTGTTATAATAGAGACCTAATCCACAGTTAATCAAAAGTACTGAAATTATATCCATTGACTGGAACTGATTTTGAGTCAACTCAAATTGAGTAGGACAAATCAAGCCTGTGTGCAAATACCTTTAGGTTTCAGCACCTTGCAGGTGCTTTAGAGGAAGAGATACTATTACTTTGTCAGGTTTTATGACAGATTTAAATGTAAAATTCTTCTTTTTCTGCTCCTTGAGGCCTTGCCCTCAGTGTCTTCAACACTGAGCTGTTGGTGCCTGTGCTGAAAGAGGGTTAGAATAGAGAAATGTGTCATAAAAATATCTATTCTTCTATGAAAAAAGAAAAGTCTTATTATTGTTGTAAAGCTGTTTTAAGTGCAAGACTGATCTGTACCATCCAGGGGGGAGTGTGAGTCAGGCCAGTGCAGCTCTTTGAGGTGTGAATTTGAGACCTTGCACACAAAAAAAGGAGGTGAAGCTGCACACAGGAATCAGCAGGAAAGAAAGTTAAACACCCTCTGCCTGTTTTCCTGCTGTCCCTGGCACAGGGATGTGTGTTCCCATCCTCTGAGGAGCGAGTGGGTGCTCCTGCCATATGTTGAGGAACACCTCAGAGGAGCTGCTGGAGCGAGGGTTTGGCCAAACACCTTCCCAATCTGTCTCTCCAAGAACCTACAGCTCTCCCACCACGGCAGGGAGCATGAGAAACACAGCTCTGAGGTAGAGCCTCACCTGGGTAACTAATTCCCCCAGGCTGGTGCTGCTAATAGCAATAAAAACAACTTCTAAGCTAGGAAAATAACAGGGTGGCTTTTCCCCCCCCTCCCTTCCCTGTGTTATCAGGAAACCACTGCGGTCCTGTGGACAAATGGGGGCTTCAAACAGTTTGAAGCCATGGTCAGGCAGGCAGAGCCCTTCTGCTTCCAAAATCAGTGGATCCTGACCTGGATCAGGAACAGTGTGGCCAACAGGAGCAGGGAAGTGATTCTTCCTTGGTGAGGTCCACCCCTGGAGTGCTGGGCCCAGCTCTGGGCCCTCAGTTTGGGAAGGATGTGGAGGGGCTGGAGCAGGTGCAGAGAAGGGCAACGAGGCTGGGGAAGGGTGTGGAGCACAAGTGCTGGGAGGAGCAGCTGAGGGAGCTGGGGGGGCTCAGCCTGGAGAGGAGGAGGCTCAGGGGAGACCTTCTCACTCTCTGCAGCTCCCTGCCAGGAGGGGGGAGCCGGGGGGGGTCGGGCTCTGCTGCCAGGAACCAGCAGTAGGACAAGAGGGCACAGCCTGGAGCTGCCCCAGGGCAGGTTTAGGTTGGATATTAGGAAGAAATTCTTTCCAGAGAGGGTGCTCAACCATTGGAATGGGCTGCCCAGGGAGGGGGTGTAGTCCCTGTCCCTGGAGGTGTTTAAGCAGAGCCTGGATGTGGCATCAGTGCCATGGGCTGGGAACCACGGCGGGGTTGGATCAAGGGTTGGACTTGATGATCTCAGAGGTCCCTTCCAACCCGGCTGATTCTGTGATTCCGTGATTCTATGATTCTCTGATTCCATGATTCTATGATTCTCTGATTCCATGATTCTATGATCCTAAGGCTTCTTCAGAACTCCCCCAGCTTTCAAACTTCTTCCCCACTTTCTGTCAGATTTTATCAGAAAGGCTGTGGAGCATCAAAGGTGCAGTTCCAGCACATTCTTGGATGAAATCTCAATTAATCCCTCACTGGAAGAAAGGGTGAAGAGCTCAACCATGTTATCAGACAGCAGAGAAGTTACCAGCAGGTCAAGCCTCAGGAAACCGGGTTGTTTAAATGGCACTGCCCACAGAGTGCACGTGTGCATTCATAGAAAAATATAAATAGCAAAATATACTCAGCTGGAGCACAGGAGGGCAGCTATTTGTTGGGTAGAATGTAAAAGACAAATACACATAAAACACTGAATAGGAAAGTTCAACAGATTTAATAATTCTTGGTAGTGTAGACTTGGGCATCATAGCAAAAATCTGGTCTGTTGGGTTTTTATCATGATAATTGAAGTTTATTATTTTCTTGATACTTTAAGTGTTAATAACTAGTGTAGCTACCTCTATAAATGAGATTTTCTCCTCTAAATAGCTTCAGCTTGCACTTGGCCAAACCCTAAGAAATGCAGACATGGAACATCAAGCCCAGGAGACTGAAAAGTGTGAAATCCTACAAACTAAAAGCAGGGGAAGATGTAGTTCTGTCAGAACCAGGAACAGCAGCAAGAACAAGCTCCTCCAGTGTTATCAGGGTCATGTTGTATCGAGTCCTTCACAATTATCAAGTGCTGAGGTGGAACCTCTGATGAAAAGCACAAAGGGTCAAGTCATGTGAAAAACAGAGAGTGGGTGGCTGTAGGTACTTCAAAGGCATAAGAAGAATAATTATTCATGTAAAACCAGAAGGTTTATCAGGGCATCAGAAATGGGCAATCAGTTACAGAAAGACATGTGCTTCTCTTTTATGTGTGAGATGTTGCCACAGAAGGATGAAGATTAACCCCTTGCCTGTGGTTGTACAGGAAAAACAGACAGGGAAATAGGTCTTACAGGTTCTAGTCATGTCCTTTAACTGCCAGAACACAACACTCTCCTAAAAGATGGAAACAACAGTGATCCCAGTATTGTATCTATGCCCCCAATATTTAATATACAATCAAATATTTATGTTCGACCCGATTATACTTGAGCTTTTCTTTTACTTTTTTCTTCTTTAAAGAGTCACAGGAAGACTGTTTGAAGAGGAAAATGACAAACTGTTGAAGAGATGAATATAAAAATTAGGTATACATTTCAAGGGTAAATCTAAATGCCACAGTGGAGCTGTTATGGGAGCTCATAATGTGTATTTATAATGGGCTCCTGCAAAGTGTGCTGTGCTGGCACTGCTGCAGTTACGGGTCTGTCAGCATTTCCACTCCTCAGGGTTATCACTCAGGGTGCTGCAGCTCAGCCATCAAACTCCTCTCATCACCAGAACGGGCTGTCTGGACTTTTCCACAAGGTTCCCAGCTGGAAAACGTCTCGTAAGAGTGAAGCCAAGGGGATCCTGCAGGCGTGTAACGATGTCCTGGAGAGAACAGGCAAAACCTGCAGAAATGGCTCGTTAGGTGCTAATGGCAGCTGCTGAACCAACGTCAGTGCTTAAGTATATCCTTAAAATACTTGAAATGAGAGACAAAGAGTGCATTTTTAAATCCCCACAGCTAAACTTTCAGTCCCCGTGTGCACCTTGATCCGGGAGAGCGCAGGTTGGCACAGACCCGTCTCGATGTTCTGAATTACTTTTCTCCCATCAGCTGTTCCTACAGCAAGAAGCCATTTTTTTTCTCTGCTGGTAATCTTTCAGTAGCCTCATATTCTGCTTTTAATACTACACAAATTCAAATTCTCTGCTGCTGTAAGTAGTTCCATTATAGTTCCCCTGACTTTAATAACACATCGGTTTACGCCAGCTGAGGGCATGTCTTGCAGGCTTTCATATCTCAGGTTTGATCACAGCTCTGCATTTACCTTGTCACAGGGATGCTAACCTGGAAATGTGTATATCAGGGAGATTTGGAACATAATTTTCCTTGCTTCAGCAGAAATCCTCCAGGGGTTCCCTTGTCAGAGCAATGCAATATAAAATCATCCGTGGGAAAGGCTGGGCTCGGGGTTGTGCTGTATCAGACTCTGTGCCAGCCTCCAAGGATAGGAAGCTACTGGTTTGCTTGTGAGAAGATTTGAGGAGGTCTTTTGGGAAACAACACTTGCAAGGATGCAGAGAGCTCTGCAGGTTGGAAGGGTGAGTGCCCTTGTCCAGAACACAGCTGAGGTGACAGCAAACATGTGCTCCTGCCACTGCCTTAACCTGGGAGAGACAGGGGGAATAAGAGATGTACAACACCTGAAGGGGCCTGCAGGAAAGCCAGAGAGGGATTCTTCATCAGGAACTGGAGTGATGGGTTCAAGCTGAACCAGGGGAAATTCAGGTTAGATATATGAGAATGGTGATGCCCTGGCACAGGTTGCCCAGAGAAACTGTGGCTGCCCCATCCCTGGAAGAGTCCCAGGGCAGGTTGGAGCAACCTGGGCTAGGGGAAGGTGTCCCTGCCCATGGCAGGGCATGGAATGAGAGGATCCCTAAGGTCCCTTCCAACCCAAACCATTCCATGATTCAAGCTCTAAGGCCACAGGTGCCTTTTCTCTGTTACCTCTTTGAGCTTGGGCATCCCCCTGCAAACACTGCTCTCCCTCTGGGTTCAGGATATTCCTGGAGGTCTCCATATTTCATTTCCTCTGCTTGCCCTCTGCTCTGCTTCGTGGAGCAAAGCAAAGACAAGCTGCAGAGCTTTGCTGAGGTGCCTGAACGTGACCCTTTCCCAAGGAAATGTCTGCCTTTCCCAAGGAACGTGGCCCTTCCCCAACCGGCGGAGAGGGGGAGAGAGAGAGCACATCTCCCAAGGCAACATCAGAACGAGCTGTCACTCAGGGTAAATTGTGCAGATCTTCATAACATCATCTTCCTTCAGCAGTCCTATGTGCTTTGATGTGTGGTGAAATAATTAATACTTTAAATGTCAGCACTGCTACCGTCGGGTGTCGGAGCCGGTCCCCGTTGAGCTGAGCTGGGCTGAGCTGCTGAGCAGGTTTTGCAGCTCCAGACAGGTGTCATGGCAGCAGTTGCTCAGCTGTGAGGATTTATTTTTCCTCCCATTCCAGCGAGTCACAGCGTATTTAAAATGAAAGCATGGGTTTTGGAGGGTTGGGAATGACGTAGAAGGGGAAGCAGTGCTCATAATCCATTGGAGCCTCGAATAAATAAAGTCAGTCCGTGGCACATTTAGACCCCTCCCTAGTGCTGACCTTAACAAACCTGGGGTTAAAACAGTAATTCTAGAGTGAGGTTCGTGGGCTCACTGACAGTTTAGTTTATTCACAAGGTGGCTGCTCTTTTTTGCATACATTAGGTTGTGTCATGCCCATTTTTTTAATGTTCTGGGAAGTTCAAGAGACCCCTCGAGCCTAAAACACTGGGTATAAGGGTTGCCAAAGGGATTTTTGCTGGGGCTAAATCGGTTTTCTGGGGGGTTTAATTTCAGATGTTTGTTTTCCAGACCTGCTTGTGTGTCAGTCCCCTTCATGGTCCCTGAATCCAGGAACCCAAAAGCACTGGGATATAATTTTGGCATATTTCTGTCTAATACACTGATAAATCACCCAGTAGCTCTTTTCTCAGTGGAAGTGGCATTGTGGGGGAGCTGTTTAAACTTGCTGCTGGATTCTATAGCAAGGTGTCATTCACTCCCATAAATGCTGCTTTTTAGCAGGATTTCACAACAGAGATATTTTTGTTTCATTAATGAGTGAAACTAGTAGCAGGCAATTTGGTTGCAGGCTGTACAGAAAAGCTTTGTGCTGAAAGACATAATATATACATTGATTCAGAAGGGCTGAGTTCTTAGAACAATTCAGCACTGTCAAGAAATGATTTGCTTCTGTTTATCCATCAGGATGAAAATCTCCACGCCAATCCATTGGAAAAATGTTGGTTGAACAATGGCCAGTTTCTTCTTCCCAAATTAGCATTTTGCCTATTCCCATTAGCTATTTTTAGTGAACTATGTACACAGATATATGTTTGGATTCCTCTATGTTTCATATTTCTTTTGCTGAAGATACATAACTCAGATGATTAGATTGGTAATCAAGAAGAGAAATGGCACATAATGATGTACAGGCTCTTGAGAGAACTGGCCTACAATTCTCAGGATTATTGGCAAAATAACCCACCCCCCAAAAAAAACCCCCTCTTCCCAAATGGGATGTAGATTCTGTGGCAGTTGAAATGTGTATTATTAAACTCCTTAAGCAAACCAGAATGGCTCCCAGTGGAGAGCAAAGACATTCTAAGTATAGCCAAGACTAAATTCTCAGGTCTGGGTTTTCTCTACTCAATTCCCACTTGATTATCTCCTGTAATATTTAAACTTCATGCCACGCCATAATTATTTAATAAAAAGTAAATATAAAATGTATCTCAGTGGGGAATATGACCTTTTACCTTCGTGTCGTTATACCAAAGACAGACACAGACAAACAGAGAGCCTGGATCAGTGGAATAGTCTGTCTCACTTGATAGTTTCATCCTCCTGGTGCCTGAGATGGTTCTCCTGGAAGGAGCTGAGGATATTTTGGAAGAATTCAATAAGTGCCACCAGCACCTCTTGCAATCCGGGGTTTTCAGCTGTGCCAGAGTTTAAAAAAAAAAAAAAAAAAAGCTATTTTTTTTTCCAAAAGAATCACAAATGGTACAAGAGGATCGAATCCAGCACCGAATGAGGGCAGTGCTGAAGGACTTGCACGTGTTACTTATTAAATGTGTCACGAAACTCTGAGCAGGATCCTCAGCATGAATGTGGGGTCTGTGTTCCAACCCACACGCTGAAGGACAAGGAAATTCTAAGGAAAACATCCCCGGGGCTGTGCTGGTGCCCACTGCTCGTGCTGACGTGTCAGAGGCAGGCAAGGCTGACTTTTGGGTTCTGCACCCGTGGAAATTGGAGTCTCCTCCTGAATAACCAGAAATGAGATCCTTATTTCCCAATTAGAAACCCAATTTCACTATGAAAGCACGGGAAGCTTTCCGGAATCGTCGGCGGTGCCGGGAGGGCTCTGCCAGCTCTTGCTGACTAAAGATCTGGGTCAAAACCTCCTGGTTTATCCACCAGAGATTCCCATCGTTCCAGGGGAGTGGGGCTGTTTGCAGAACACAACTGGAGAGCTGAACGTGTCCAACGAAGAGCTGTGCCCTACTTTGGGGCTGCAGGACGTCGGGGGCGCGCGTGGGACGTGTTTATTAAAAAAGCAAACACCACACTCTGATTTCTGCCTCCACAACCAGCAGCACGAGACCTGCTCTCATTTATGTTTGTCCCATAATTTGCTTTATTCCTGCCTCACGGGCAGTTTGTCCAGAGCAAAAACGTTCACCTTGAAAAGAGGTATTTTGTGATGGTGCTGCTGTGTCTCCCAAATTATTGTGTCTCCCAAATTATTCATTCAGCCTTTGGTAGGTGGTGAGAAGTCAGAACTGGAGCAGTTTTAAGGGCAGAAGTCATGATTTCTTTGTTCCCTTATTGAGATAGAGCCATACAAATATATAGTTTTATATATATATTTTTTAATATATATTTTATATATATATATATTTAAAGATACATGTCTCAAAGATAAATATATATCAAAGAAATATATCTCAAAGGTTCCCTTATTGAGATAGAACCATAGAAATATATATTTTTTTATATATTTATATATATATATTTAAAGATACATATGTCTCAAAGATAAATATATATCAAAGAAATATATCTCAAAGGTGTATATATATATATGGATATATAATATAAAGATATATGTCTCAAATATATATATCTCTCAAAGAGATATATATCTCAAATATATATACTCAAAGGTATATATATAAGTATATCTCAAAGCTATATGTATTTACATATATAAAAATATATATAGGTATAACAAAAGTATATATATTTTTATATACATAAAAATATATATATAGGTGTCTCTCAAAGGTATATATATCTCGAATATATAAATCTCAAAGGTGTATATATATATATAGGTATATCTCAAAGGTATGTATATTAATATATATGAAAATATATATATAGGTATATCTCAAAGATATATATAAAAATAAATACATAAAAATAAATGTATATTTTCATATAATATGATGGGGGTTTATGTTTTCCTTCCAGCTCTAAATGAACCTACCATAGATTATGGCTTCCAAAGACTGCAGAAGGTCATCCCAAGACATCCTGGTGACCCTGAAAGACTAGCTAAGGTAAAATATTTTAAAGCATTTCACTCAGTCAAATAAATATGGGGTTTTTTTTTCACTTCTAATCCATAAAAGAGTCAAAATTATGCCTTAAATGACAATCACATCTGGAAATAATTCCCCAATTAGTTGTAAGTCCAAACAAGGAGGTGATTGTGTGGAACCCAGAGGTGCCAGAAATTTTTATCTGTTGGAGTTCCAGCACTGTCTGTGAACCTTTGCTGCAAAAATCAGAGTCCATTGCAGGTATTTCCCCAGTTTTTGGTCATTATCCTCTGCATTCATCCAGAGTGGCAAAAAGAATATTTTGAATTATAGACACGTATTTATGTGTCTATGCAAAGGAATATATTGCATTATAGGCACATATTTACGTGTCTATGCACAAGAATAAATGGAAATTCAGTAGGGAACAGGCACATCCGAGATGTGTCTCCCTTTTTGAGGTTGGTGAGGCAGAGCAGGTTCAGGACTCTGGAGAGCTCCAGGTCAGGATGGAGCCCTGGGCTCTCCACAGCCACTGCCTGGGAAAAGGGATTGATAGTTTGGGATGTCTGGGAGACACTGGAAGGGGTTCCATTTTTCAGATACTTGGCAAATAATTCCTCTGTAAGGAGGAATTAAAACTCTCACCCAGTTTTCAGAGTGGCCACACAAATATTGTGTTTTTTTCTGTTAAAAATATCTCTTTTGTGCTCCTCCCCCAGGAGATGCTGTTGAAACGAGCTGCTGACCTGGTGGAGGCCCTGTATGGGACACCCCACAACAACCAGGTCAGGGGAGTGAGTGGGACATGGGCAGGTTCCCTAAAAACCCCTGGAATTCATAGAATCATAGAATCAGCTGGGTTGGAAGGGACCTCTGAGATCATCAAGTCCAACCCTTGATCCAACCCCGCCGTGGTTCCCAGCCCATGGCACTGATGCCACATCCAGTCTCACCTTAAAAACCTCCAGGGATGGAGAATCCACCCCTTCCCTGGGCAGCCCATTCCAATGGCTGAGCACCCTCTCTGCAAAGAAATTCTTCCTAATCTCCAACCTAACCCTCCCCTGGCACAGCTGAAGCCCGAGCCCTCTTGTCTTGCTGATGGTTGGGTGGGCAAAGAGACCAACCCCCAGCTGGCTCCCCCCTCCTGTCAGGGAGTTGCAGAGAGTGAGGAGGTCTCCCCTGAGCCTCCTCTTCTCCAGGCTGAACAGCCCCAGCTCCCTCAGCCTCTCCTCACAGCACTTGTGCCCCAGTCCCTTCCCCAGCCTCGTTGCTCTCCTCTGGACCTGCTCCAGCCCCTCAGTGTCCTTCCTGCTGTCCCGTTTCTGATGGTCTGTCCCTCCCGCAGGACATCATCCTGAAGAGAGCGGCCGACATCGCCGAGGCCCTGTACAGCGTTCCCAGGAATCCCGCCCAGCTCCCGGCGCTGTCCAGCTCCCCTGCCCACAGCAGCATGATGGGCATCAACTCCTACGGCAGCCAGCTGGGCGTCAGCATCTCCGACTCCACCCAGGGCAACAACCAAGGTGAGCCCCTGGGGGCATCCCGGGCAGGGCCCCCCAAAATCCCGGTTACGGGGATGCCAAGGCAGCTCCTCCACCCTCCGGGGGTGCCGCCCCTTGGGACGGTGCTGGGTCTGCACCACCTTCCACTCACCACATCGCCCAGGGCTGAACCAGTGATTGGGGGTATTTGATAACCACAATATATTTGATAACCAGATTTGATAACCACTTCACTGACCACATAATGAACCAGTTATTGGGTGTATTTGATAACCACAATATATTTGATAACCAGATTTAATAAGCACTTCACTGACCACATAATGAAACAATTATTGGGTGTATTTGATAACTGATAACCAGTTTGATAACCATTTCATTAACCAGATAATGAAACAATTATTGAATGTATGATAACCAGAGTACATTTGATAACCACATTTGATAACCATTTCACTAACCAGATAATGAAACAATTATTGAGTGTATTTGATAACTGATAACCAAATTTGATAACCATTTCACTGACCAGATAATTAAACAATTATTGGGTGTATTTGAAAACTGATAACCAGATTTGATAACCACTTCACTGACCAGATAATGAAACAATTACTGAGTATATTTGATAACCAGATTAACTGGTTGAAACAGTTTTCGAGTATTTTTGGTAACCATATATATGTAAAATATATTTTTATATAAATATAAAAAATAGAAATATATGCACATATATGTGTTTAAACCATGGTTTAAAAAGTTTTTGAGTATTTTTGATAATCATATCTATATAAAATATATCTTTATATAAATATAAAAAATAGAAATATATATGTGTTCAAACAATGGTTTAAAGAGTTTTTGAGTATTTTTGATAATCATATATATATAATGTATCTTTATATATATATAATGTATCTTTATATAAATATAAAAATATAAAAATATATAGGTATATGTGTGTGTATATATATGTAAATATATAAATATATGTGTAGAACATACCACATATATATATAAAAATAATAAATATAAATATTTAGAATAAATAGAATATATATAAATATATTATATTATATATAACATATAATATATATTATATATTGGTATATATAATAAATATAATATATTATATATATTATATATATTATATACATTATACATATTATATATAATATATTAATATATATTTAATATTATATATAGTATACATTATATATATTAATATATATTAATATATATATATAAAATATATATCTCCCACATATATATACATCTTAGCTCACAAAAAAAGATAAACACAAAATATTGTCCGAGGGTTTTGAGTAAATTTAAGCTTTTAGTAAATCAAACCTCATTATAAAAATACACATCAGTTCACTTCCAAAAGTCGAATTAAAACACAATATTGCTTAACTTGAAAGAAAACACTGAGTTAAATGGTATTTGCTGGACTGTTTTAGTTAAGCTTGGTTTAAATGAGTCAATTAATTAAGGGGGAGTTTTAATTTTTAAACTTGGTTTAAATGAGTCGATTATTTAAGGGGGGTTTTAATTTTTAAGCTTGGTTTAAATGAGTCGATTATTTAAGGGGAGTTTTAATTTTTAAGCTTGGTTTAAATGAGTCGATTATTTACGGGGGGGTTTAATTTTTAAACTTGGTTTAAATGAGTCGATTATTTAAGGGGGGTTTTAATTTTTAAGTTTGGTTTAAAGAGTCGATTATTTAAGGAGGAGTTTTAATTTTTAAATGAGTCGGTTATTTAAGGGGGGGGTTAATTTTTAAGCTTGGTTTAAATGAGTCGATTATTTAAGGGGGAGTTTTAATTTTTAAGCTTGGTTTAAATGAGTCGATTATTTAAGGGGAGTTTTAATTTTTAAGCTTGGTTTAAATGACTTGATTTAAGGGGGAATTTAATTTTTAAGCTTGGTTTAAATGAGTCAATTAATTAAGGGGGAGTTTTAATTTTTAAGCTTGGTTTAAATGAGTTGATCATTTAAGGGGGAGTTTTAATTTTTAAGCTTGGTTTAAATGAGTCAATTATTTACGGGGGGGTTTAATTTTTAAGCTTGGTTTAAATGAGTCGATTTAAGGCGGAGTTTTAATTTTTTAGCTTAGTTCAAATGAGTCAATTATTTAAGGGGTGGTTTAATTTTTAAGTTTGGTTTAAAGAGTCGATTATTTAAGGAGGAGTTTTAATTTTTAAATGAGTCGGTTATTTAAGGGGGGGGTTAATTTTTAAGCTTGGTTTAAATGAGTCAATTTAAGGGGGAGTTTTAATTTTTAAGCTTGGTTTAAATGAGTCGATCATTTAAGGGGTGGTTTAATTTTTAATCTTGGTTTAAATGAGTCAATTAATTAAGGAGGGGTTTAATTTTTAAGTTTGGTTTAAATGAGTCGATTATTTAAGGTGGAATTTAATTTTTAAGCCGGATTCAAGGATGCATCTGGAATTGTTTTGCAGGTTACATCCGGAACACCAGCAGCATCTCCCCCCGGGGTTACTCCTCCAGCTCCACCCCCCAACAGTCCAACTACAGCACCTCCAGCAACAGCATGAACGGCTACAGCAACGTGCCCATGGGCAACCTGGGCGTGCCGGGCTCGCCGGGCTTCATCAACGGCTCTCCCACGGGATCACCCTACGGATGTACGGCCCCTGAGCTGCCCTAATTCCCGTTATTGGGCCCAAAAGTGGCACCAAGTGGAGGGGTTGGGGAGGAGGGTCTGATTTGGGCCTCGGGGGGTTTTGGTGCTGATGAAAAATATCCGAGTTTTTGAAGAGAAGTAGAGGAGTAGTCAAGATTGTTTCGGTTTTCCTTCCTTTTTAAATCCTTACGTAATTATTACTATGATATATTATTGCATAATACACATTATAGCATTACCTATACATATATAAAACATATACAGTATATTATTATTTATTATTGCATATTACATATTATAGTATTACCTATACATATATATCACATATATAGTATATTATTATATATTATTGCATATTACATATTATAGCATTACATATACATATATACAACATACATAGTATATTATTATATATTATTGCATATTACATATTATAGCATTACCTATACATATATACAACATATATAGTATATTATTATATATTATTGCATATTACATATTATAGCATTACCTATACATATATATCACATATATAGTATATTATTATATATTATTGCATATTACATATTATAGCATTACCTATACATATATACAACATATATAGTATATTATTATATATTATTGCATATTACATATTATAGCATTACCTATACATATATACAACATATATAGTTTATTATTATTTATTATTGCATATTACATATTATAGTATTACCTATACATATATACAACATATATAGTTTATTATTATTTATTATTGCATATTACATATTATAGTATTACCTATACATATATATCACATATATAGTATATTATTATATATTATTGCATATTACATATTATAGCATTACATATACATATAAACAACATACATAGTATATTATTATATATTGTTGCATATTACATATTATAGCATTACATATACATATATACTACATATACACTATATTATTATATATTATTGCATATTACATATTATAGTATTATATATACATATATATCACATATATAGTATATTATTATATATTATATATAATTATGGATTATAATACTGTATTATTATATATTGCTATATTACATATCACTATATTACATATTATTATGTTACATATTACTATATATATTACATATGACTATATATTATTATATTACATATTACTGTATATATTATATATGACTATATATTATTATTGTTATACAGTATAGACTATAGATAATTATAGATTATATTATATATCATTATGGATTATATTACTATATTATCACATATTATGATATTACATATTACTATATATTATATATGACTATATATTATATGTTTTTATATATTACAGGTTATAGATAATTATATATTATATATATCATTACGGATTATCTATTATAGATTACTATATATGACTATATATTATATATTGTTATATATTATAGATAATTATAGATTATATTATATATCATTATGGATTACAGATTATAGATTACTATATATGACTATATATTATATATTTTTATACATCATAGATAATTATCAATTATATATTGAATAATGATTATATATCATAATAATGATTAATATTATTGATATTAATGATTATATATAACATTATATACTATATATTACCATATATTATATATAATATATGAATGAACCACATATTATATATTATTATTAATAATATATTATCATATATTATATACAATTGTATATATTGTTATATATAATATAAAATAGATATTATATAAATAGATATTATATAAATAGATATTATAGAAACATATCCTTACACAAATTCCTAAGTGGCAAAGGCCACAGTGAGCAAGGAGGCCCAATTTGCAACTTTATTGAGAAGTCACCATGACTTTTAGCACAGGGACTTTTCCAAAGCCTGTGTAAAAGCCACTGTGAAATAATTGTTATGAGTTTGAACACATGATCAATAACTGAGAGCTGAATTGGGGATTAATTTCCTCTGCAACTATATTACCTTAATAATCAGAAATATAACAGCAGTAGAATTAAGCTCTGCATTTCTAGTTACTGGTTCTACCAGGAGCAGTCACTCTTTATTTCATACCTCGAGTTCCATCTGGCAAGAGAGTGTGTGTGTAAAATATATATATCTATAATATATACATATTTGATATATATAATATACATTACATTTATTTATTATATATATTTTCTATATATACCACAAACTGTGATGTAGACAAATAATTTAACACATATTATACATGTACATATATAAAACCAGGATGAGCAATTGCACATATATTGTATTATTATAATTTAATTATTTACCTCCCCCATGGCTTGTGGAGGATCACACCTTTCCAGAAAGCCCCTGGTAGCCCATAAAATACCATTTTATTTCATTTGCATGTTAAGCAGAGCAGTGTTTAGGCCTGGATTAAAACCAGCCTAACCAGAGGGAGCTGTGCAAGCTTCACCCTCGGATCAACATTCCCGTTCTTATTCTGGAATCTCAGCAAACAATTCCTTAACAAGGTACTGGACATATAATTTTTTTTTTTCTTGCAAGATTCTTCTTCAAAAAGAAGCCAGTTTAGATGAAAATCTAAGAAACAGCTTAAAACCGAGGAAATTTTATTTTTAAAAGAAAATGGGGAGGGCACAGGAATTACCAACCTTCCCAATTTCCAAAGCCACCAAGTGGCCAGGCCATTACTGCTCATATTGACTCTCTCCTTTGGTGACTTACAGTTTTTCTGGTCTCCTCACCCTTCATTTTCAAAGATTCAAAATAAAATATATTATATAAAATAGAATTATCCATAAATAAAATGTATTTATGTTATATATATAAGATTTTATATATATATAATATATTATATATTGAATAAATTATTTAATATATAAATATATTTAATAATATATATAAAATATATATTTTATATATAATATATATTTCTATATATAAAATATATATTTTTATATATATAAAATATATTTATATATATAAAATATATATTATATATATAAATGTATATTTCATACATATAAAATATATATTTTTATATATATAAAATATATATTTTTATATATATAAAATATATAAATATATATATATATAAATATATATATAAAATATATAAATATATATAAAATATATATTTTATGTATATATATAAATATATATAAAAATATAATTTGAGTCACTGTGAGAATGAGACCTTCTTGAAGAGCTAAAACGAGGCGTTTTCAGCAGTTTTACCAAACTTCAACAGTTGCATTTCTGATGAAAAAAATGCCTTTTTTTTTGTTTTTTTTTTCCCTTTGCAGTGATGTCCTCCAGCCCCACAGTTGGCTCCTCCAGCACTTCTTCCATCCTCCCCTTCTCCTCCTCCGTCTTTCCTGCTGTCAAACAGAAGAGTGCCTTTGCTCCTGTCATCAGACCCCAAGGGTCTCCTTCCCCTGCCTGCTCCAGTGGCAATGGAAATGGGTTTAGAGGTAAGAAATGGTCTAAATTGATATTAAATCCCTGGCAGAGGCAAACACAGCCACCACCTGAATGGCATCCCACACGTCACAGGGCAAGTCTGCCCTGAATTGGATTAAAGCAATAATCCAAGTTCACAGAATCATCAGAGAATCAGTTGGGTTCTACCATGAGAAGTCACTTCTTATTTCATACCTTGGTTTCCATCTGACAAGAGAGGGTGTGTGTAAAAAAAAAAAAAAATATATATATGTAATATATATATCATAATATATATGTAATGATATTTTAAAATTTCATTATATATAATCATAATATATATATCATTATATATATTATATATATATATAATCATTATATATATAATATATATTATATATTGTGTATATACAATATATATACATTATATATATAATATATATTATATAATGTGTATATATAATATATATACATTATATATATAATATATATTATATAATGTATAATATCATTATAAATATTATATATATAATCGTCATTATATATACAATATATATTATATAATGTATAATATTATTATATATATTATGTATATAATCGTCATTATATATATAATATATATTATATATATATAATATATACATATATATATAATATACATACATTATATACATAATATATATTATATAATATGTATATATATATAAAATATATATTACATTTATTTATTATATATATTTTCTATGTATAGCCCAAACTGTGATGTAGACAAATAATTAAATATATATATTTTATATGTACATATATAAAAACAGGATGAGCAATTGCACACATATTGAATTATTATAATTTAATTATTTACCTCCCCCATGGCTTGTGGAGGATCACACCTTTCCAGAAAGCCCCTGGTAGCCCATAAAATATCATTTTATTTCATTTATATGTTAAGCAGAGCAGTGCTTAGGCCTGGATTAAAACCAGTTGGGTTGGAAGGGACCTCTGAGATCATCAAGCCCAACCCTTGATCCAACCCCGCCGTGGTTCCCAGCCCATGGCACTGATGCCACATCCAGTCTCACCTTAAAAACCTCCAGGGATGGAGAATCCACCCCTTCCCTGGGCAGCCCATTCCAAGGGCTGAGCACCCTCTCTGCAAAGAATTCCTAAATTTTTGTTTGGTTTTAAACCAAATGCTCGTTTTTACACCGAGAAGGGTCTGAGCCGATGGTGCCCTTCAACCACAGCCTGGTTTGGGTTGGGAAGGAGCATAAACCCATCCCTTTCCAACCCCTTTCCCCTAGAATATAGGGGAATAGAATCATAGAATCACAGAATCAGTTGGGTTGGAAGGGACCTTCCGTTAGAATATAGTGGGATAGCAGCTCTTTTGTGAGGAATGGCTTCTCCTCGGGCTGCGGGGACTTGTTAAATTTAAACACGGGTTAATACTCAGCTCAGCGCGAAGAGGTTTAGGCTCAGCCCGGGAATTGAGCCCCGCAGCCCATTTACAGCCCTTTTAAAGGTGATCTGCGAAACAAATGTGGGCAGCGAGATAAGAACGGGAACCTGCGCTCAATTCCTGCTTTTAACAGGCTGCGGAGGGGGGGAGCTGTGGCACATAAATGTGCTCCGAGTCTCCATAAAAAAAGCCTTTATAGGGCCGGAGAGGTCATCTGGCTCCTTCAGCCTTCGCTGGAGATCCCAGAGAAAACGCAGCTCCGGGAATTGAGCCCAGCCAAGAGGCAGTGGGAATTCTAAATGAGCCCTACAAACCACACCTGCCGGGGTTGGGGGGGGAGAGAAACCCTCAGCTGGGCCACGGGGACTCGCAGAAACCGGGATTATTTGGTGTCACAAGGAAATTCTGAGCGTGCCGAGCAAAAACAATTCCGGTTTTAAAAGCCAGCTTAGGGAATTCTGCAACAGCTTCTTCCCCTGCCCCATTTCCATGAAAATCCATGTTTTTCTAAGACCATCTTCTCCTCATTAATGAAAGATCATCATCACCCCATTAATGAAAGATCTTCTCCCCATTAATGAAAGATAATCATCACCCCATTAATGAAAGATCATTTTCACCCCATTAATGAAAGATCTCCCTATTAATGAAAGATCATCATCACCCCATTAATGGGCAAACCCATTGATCTGCCCGTGTAAATCCACAGGTATTGTGTAGACAGGGCATATAATTTCTTTTCTCTGTTCAAGGAAGATGTAAAGAAGGAGTTCAGGCAATTTTTTTAAACTCTAGGTACAGAAAGTTTTGTCGGCCCAACAGTTGTAGATATTTATTTAAACTATTTAGAAATTTGTTAATGCTCTGTATGATCCTGGTGTCTGAAGAGTCACCATCACTACCCACCCTGCAGGTATCTTTTTTTTCCTTTTCTTTTAGGGGAGAAGTGTTTTCTGCATCAGTCATTGAAAGGGTTATTTATTTCACTGCATTTTTATAAAAAATGAGAGGGGTTTGCTGTTTTAGGGAACTGTTTCGAGGCAACGTAATTTTAAACTGTTTTAATGAAACATTTAAGTAGGAAGGCCCATTAAATTAAGAGCAGTTTGCTTGTTTAGCTTAAGCTTAATTTAAGGATAAATCAGTGTGTCAGAACAGATTTAAATCTGCTTCAAAGTTAAACTTGTCCAAGTGCTTTGTAGAGAAGGTCTAAATATTAAGAAGTTACCTGGGGTAGAGCTGAACACAAATCAGTGAGAAAAATCACTCAGATTGTTCCTGGGAGACAGAAAGAGGACAGATTAAAAACCAGCTGACTTCGTATTTAAATTAATAATTCAAATTAAAGTAAGGTAACTCTGCTTAGCAAAAGTTTCTCTCTTTTTTAACCTGTCTATAAAGAGGTGAAGTACCAGAGACCATTTGGTGCCATTTAAGCCACTTGGTGTTGACAACATATTTGATGCAGTGATCAAATATGAGATCAATAAATCAGTGATCAATAAGAGATTGTACAAACAGAGCTTTGTTATTAAATATAACAAAATCTCCACGCTAAAACCTCACATCCATGAATTTTTACTGATAAAAATCCACTCCTTGTTCAGAATTAATGTTCATGATTACTTGGTGAGTTAAGTCAGGATACAAAGACCTGAGCACAGGTAGATGGCTACAGAATTTATTGACCATATCCCTTTCTTTTTGTGGGATTTCTACACCAGCACAAACATAAATATATTAATTTAAGGAGCAGTGGTTCCCTCACAAACACATCTGCCCAGAGTTTGTTACGCCAGGTCCTTGGAACTCCTGAACTCTTCCAGCCATGGAGGCGAATTCCAAGGGAAATATTGGAATGGCTGCAAGCTGGGGAGCACATGCCTTGGAAAGGCTCCAGGTACACGGAGCCTGATCTCCAAATGAACATTCCCACAGCGCTGACAGACACATGTGGCCAAAAACTCAACAGGAGGCTCCCAGAGAGGCTCCTTGAATGGACTCACTGTGCTGGGGCAACGGGAGATGGAGAATTCCTGCCCCCTCCCTGGGCCAGGAACCAGGAATAGCTGGGCTGGGCATGTAATTCCTGATTTATTTGCTGCTGGATCAAACCTGGGCATCAGCAAATAGAGCTGGATTGGAATGGCCAAAGCACAGTGAATATCTGCAGGCCCCTTCCCAAAGCCCATCAGGGAAGGGTTTTGACATCACCTCTCAGTTTCTTCACCCATAATATGTGGAAAACATCCCCATGGGGATTTTTTATAGCTTTAATCCAAAGTTTGGGATGTGTTTTGGCTACACCTTTTGTTCAAGGGCAGGTTTCCTGGTGATACAACCTCCATCCTCCTCACTGCAGCCTGTTGCAATGAGGAGATTTGAAATAATAATATGTATGATCTAATTGTATATTTATAATTAGTAGTTATAGCCATATTTGTTATTATTGTTGTTATTATTATATTCATTAATTAATAGCAGCCCCTCAGAGCTTGCCATTCTACTCACAAGCACTACTGAAAATCTAGAATATAACTTCCATGTGTGGTGACCACAGCAGTGTTTAAGCCTGAGTTAAAACCAGTCTAAACAGAAGCTTCATCCTCAGATCAGCATTCCCATTATTACAGCAGTTTACAGGGAGAAGTTTTTTTTTCCCAAAAATGTATTTTTTGGAGAATTTGGTGATGCTCAAAAGCTTCTGGTAGGAAATATGTATATCATATACTTCTATACTGTATATATATTAATACTATATTAATACTTTTAATACTTCTACTATATTAATACTTCTAAATAATAATGCTGTATAAATATATTATATATATAATATGTAGAAATATATATATATATAAAATATATAGAAGTATTAACCAAGCCTGAAACTTGCAGCTCTGCTGATTTTGGGCTGCACAGCAGCCAAGACATGTGGGATCCCCTTGGATAACCCCCCGTGCCACGTGTTCCTGCTTTTCCTCTCCCCCCTGCCATCTGCTCCACATTCCCACAGTGTAACAGCCCGTGGTAGGTAGGGAAGGAGCAGGAATTCCAGCCTGGCCCCCTCTGCCTTCCCTGTGCTCTCCAGACTGGGAGCAGGTGATTCCCAGCACAGCAACCCTCGTGCCCGTGTCAAGGCTGTTTAGGAAGGGCCCTGGGAAGACAAGAAGTGATGGGACACAGGAGTAAAACCCAACTGCCCAACCCACTCACCTCACTGATGGGAAAAGCAGGAAAATTGGAACCTGCTGGAGCAGATTCCCTTTGGCTCAGCACGTGAAAATGCAAAGCTCAGTTCCAAGGAATTGCAGGCAAACCCCAGAAGGGCAGATATTCCATGAACCACCAGGATCCTGGTGGTACTGGAGGTATTGGAGGCTGCTGCCCCAAGGAACAGCCTCCATTTGCACTGTTCCCTAAATAAATCCAGGTGTTTATGCTGAAGGATCTAATTATTAGGATCTTGTCTGGAGGAAGTTTGGAGTGTCTGCAGCACTGGGCATTCCAGCCCCTTTCCAATAAAAGGCTGGGAAAACAGGTAACAGGAAAAGGAGTTGCTCTGGAAACCTTGTAAGGGGTGGGATTTGTCAACACTTCAGACACAGCATTTCAAAATAACTCTCAGCAGAGACTCCAACCAGGTAAAAATGACAGGGCTGATTCCACATTTTCAGCAACGTGCTCCTGCCTGAACCAGAATGATTCCAGAGCCCAGACAGGGATTTAGGTCTGGAAATCATATATAAATTATGTCAATATATACTAAAAATATGTATTTATCATCTGATTAAATTTGATACCTTGGAAGGATCAAGGATATTTTCCTGCCCTGTTTATTGGCAGAGGTAGAAGTGGCCCAGACTGCTCAGAAACAAATAAAACCTGAAGTGTTAGCAAGAAGTTTGAAATATCTCTCAACTAAAGAAAATTTTAATTAACTAATTATTTTTTCATTTGTTGGGCTGGTCATTTGAGTCGCTCTTCCCATTTCACAGGCTGGACAAGAGCTCCCTTTTTAATGAGAGAAAACAAAAATCTGCCTTTTCACTAGGAAAATACTCCTCCCTGTGAGGGTGGGGAGGAGCTGGGATGGAATTCCCAGAGAAGCTGTGGCTGCCCCTGGATCCCTGGAAGTGTCCAAGGCCAGGTTGGAGCAACCTGGGCTAGTGGAAGGTGTCCCTGCCCATGGCAGGGGGTGGCACTGGATGATTTTAAGGTCCCTTCCAACCCAAAGCATTCCAGAATTCCATGATTCAGCACTAAGCCCCTTCCCAGTTGTCACCAAATACCTGTTGGAATTGCAGGGAGTCCTTTCCCACTCCAAGGCAGCATTTTCAAAGGCTACTTGTACCCACCAGGCTTATGATCATTATTAATTACACCCATTAAAGGTGCCTATCACCACAGCATCTGGGTACTACCCGTGTTTGATTATTTATTTATAAAAAAATTCTCCAACCTTGTGACAATTTTAATCAAGTGTTTCAGTTGATAATTGCAAGCTGTCAAGGTTAATACAATAAGGCTCATCTCTAATTCTTTTTCCATTTCCCTCCAAGAGGAAAAGAAAAAAAAAAAAAAAAGAAGAAAAAAAAAAACCCCTCTGGGATAATGACTGTGGTTTCTATATTCCCAACTCATCTGGGAGTGTCCTGCATTGAACCACCTTTATTGAAAAGTTACATCGATTCAATATATAGTAATACAGGCAAAAATAATTACAGCTTTGCTTGCAGTGTAAGACCTTAATCCAAACCTCACAAACATTCAATAAAAAGCCATCCAGGCTGGGAATAGGCTTTTGACAGTGCAGCCCCAACGGGGGGTGGAGGTGGGGTGGAAATGGGCAGGGGAGGGGGTGTGAAAAGAGAGGGAAGCACAGAGCAAAGCCTTTGGATGAGCTGGGGGAAGCCAGGCGAGAATTCCAGGCAATATTCCTCAACTGACTCGGCCTTTGTGGCAGCAGGAGATGAAATGCCAGTGACACAATCGGGCTTTTCTGGGTTATATTAAAGTCTTACCCGAGTTTGGGCTCTGGCAGGGTCATCCTGGCGACTTCCAAGGAGCACTTACAGCCTGGAATGACAAAATATTTGGGCTGGGGGTGCAAAAGTGAGGAGAGGAAAAGAGGGACTTCTACTTGCCCCGGAGGAAAGGAAGGGAGGGAAATTAGGGATCACCAGACCTCAGGGGTAACAACACACCCCTGAGTGCAGTTCTGCTGCTGCCATCACTAGTTTGAGTCCAGGCCTGCTGGATAATCATGGAATCATGGAATGCTTTGGGTTGGAAGGGACGTAAAGCTCACCCAGTGCCACCTCCTGCCACGGGCAGGGACACCTTCCACTAGCCCAGGTCCCTCCAACCTGGCCTTGGACACTTCCAGGGATGAGGCAGCCACAGCCTCTCTGGGCAACCTGTGCCAGTGCACATCTGTTTTTTTTAATAATAATTAATATTTTTAATTATACAGTAAAAAATGTACTTTCTCTTCAATCTGATGAACTTCCCAAAATTCTGCTTCTGCAAGAATGAAAATATTTTTAAAGAGACATGGCAGAAACTCAGGCTGGGTCTTTGCTTCCGTTTGCTGGCTGAAGTTTCCCACGCTTAAAAAAAAGTGAAAAGAGAGTTGCTAACAATAAGAAAAAAGCATTTATGCCGATATGGACTTAATCCCTTGGGAGCAGAGCTTAAACTACACGGGCAACAGCCCCTGGATGTCTCAAATTAAGCCATGCTTAGCCATGCCAGGGGCTGCAGCAGCCACGGGCTGACCCTGTGCCAGCAGAAAAGGTTCCCCCAGGTAGGGACTGTGCAGGTGCTCCTGGATTTGCTTCAGGCAAAAGCCCCAGCCAGGTTAGTCAGACACAGAGTTTAAATTCCAGGTTAGTCAGACACAGAGGAGTTTAAATTGCAGGTTAGTCAGACACAGAGTTTAAATTCCGGGAGCCAACCTGGCTGATTTTGCCCGAGGCGGATGAGGAGGATCCTGTTCCTCTGGGATACCTGTGGGAAGCACCAGATTCCGAGGGCACACACTCCCCTTCCCTCTTCCCCAGCCCAGCAGAGCCTGGAGCAGGGCAGCAATCCAAGGTTTCACCAGGTTTCTAAGGCGTGTGGTGAATCCATAGGGAGAATTCTCTCCAGCCATTAGGATGAATTTTGGGGCTTGGGGGTGAGGAGAAGGAAAGAGCAGCCTCTTAGTGTTAGCAAAAAAATCTCTCTTCCAATGCACTCATCCCCTGAAAAAAAAAAAACACCACAAAAACTAACAAGCTGATAAATGTTTACCCGTTTTATTTAGGGTTATGTATGTTTTATTTAGGTTTATGTTCGAAACTGAAAAACAACAACAAATTCCTAAGTGATTACAAAGAAGGAGATATTTGACTAGGAGCTGTTTGGTTTCACTTTCTCTTTCAGCTAGCTGCTAAAATTGGCAGGGACTTCAGCCCCAGTCGTTAGAAAACATGAAAATATTTATTTTCCTATTGTATTAAATCACAGACCGTGTCCACGGTTGTTTGCAAACACAGCTCGGATAAAAGACTCGTGTGAGCTGAGGAACTTGCCCTAAGCGTTTTTTTAAATGCTCTGAGCGTGAGGGTGAAATTAATTCTCGGGGGGTAAAAGGGCTTTTAAACGCAGGAATAATCCCACAAATTTCAGTGCCCATAAATCTTTGCAGGATTAGGAACCTCGCGCCGCACCGAGGCCCCTTTGAAAATATGAGTCACTCATTTGTTATATAAATACATATAAACTTAACTCGGCCCTGGGAACCTTGGGGAGCAGCAGCAGTTCCAGGCAGCTTCAAACGTGGCTGTTGTTGTCAGTTGTGAGGAGCAGAACTGCAATTTAAGGCGGGCAGAGTGACTAATAAATGATTTACACGAGGCCAGAGCTCTGGGAACTGCCAGGTACGACTGCAGGGCTTCAGACTGATGGGGAAACCAAGCAGGGCAGTGAGGCTGCTCCTTCAGCTGGAAGGCAGGAGGGCTCTGCAGAGGGACCTGGACAGGCTGGATCCATGGGCTGATTCCAAGGGGATGAGGTTCAACCAGGCCAAGGGCCGGGTCCTGAACTTTGGCCACAACAACCCCCGGCAGCTCCAGGCTGGGCCAGAGGGGCTGGAGAGCAGCCAGGCAGGAAGGGAGCTGGGAGTGGGGATGGACAGGGAGCTGAACAGGAGCCAGAGTGTGCCCAGGTGGCCAAGAAGGCCAATGGATCCTGGCCTGGCTCAGGAACAGTGTGGCCAACAGGTCCAAGGAAGTGATTCTTGCCCTGGACTCAGCACTGGTGAGGCCACCCCTGGAGTGCTGTGTCCAGTTCTGGGCCCTCAGCTCAGGAAGGACATTGAGGGGCTGGAGCAGGTCCAGGGAAGAGCAACGAGGCTGGGGAAGGGACTGGAGCACAAGTGCTGTGAGGAGAGGCTGAGGGAGCTGGGGCTGTTCAGCCTGGAGAAGAGGAGGCTCAGGGGAGACCTCCTCACTCTCTGCAACTCCCTGACAGGAGGGGGGAGCCAGCTGGGGGTTGGTCTCTTTGCCCACCCAACCATCAGCAAGACAAGAGGGCTCGGGCTTCAGCTGTGCCAGGGGAGGGTTAGGTTGGAGATTAGGAAGAATTTCTTTGCAGAGAGGGTGCTCAGCCGTTGGAATGGGCTGCCCAGGGAAGGGGTGGATTCTCCATCCCTGGAGGTTTTTAAGGTGAGACTGGATGTGGCATCAGTGCCATGGGCTGGGAACCACAGCGGAGTTGGATCAAGGGTTGGACTTGATGATCTCAGAGGTCCCTTCCAACCCAGCTGATTCTGTGATTCTGTGATTCCATGATTTCCACTGAAGCCGGATTAGCAAAGCCCAGCCCAGTGATCTGGGATTTGGAATTCCCCAGCTGGGTCCCCTCAGCAGCAGGGGGGGAATTCCCTTTGCTCCCACATCTCTCCTTGCTCACAGCACAACCCTTCCTGCCAGCAGCTGGGAAGGGAAGACCCTGCTCAGTTTGGGTTTTCAGGGATGGATTTCACTGTTCAGCTTGAGAAAGGGGGAGAAGTCTGAATTTTTGGGGCAGTTCTGAGCAATGTCCATCTCAGGAGATAAGGATGCAAAAATGGGTGGACTTTGCTGAAAATACAAATACTGAGGGCTGAATTCATTCTCTTTTACTCATTTAATAACCACAGTGGGCCTTGGCTTTTCATGGAATCATGGAATGGTTTGAGTGGGAAGGGATCTTAAAGTTCACTCAGTGCCACCCCTGCCATGGGCAGAGACACCTTCCACTAGCCCAGGTTGCTCCAACCTGGCCTTGGACAGTTCCAGGGATCCAGGGGCAGCCACAGCTTCTCTGGGAATTCCATCCCAGCCCCTCCCCACCCTCCCAGGGAGGAATTCCTTCCCTTTGGTGAATTCACTCTGCAATAACACTTTGCCATTGCCTGTGTCACGGGCAGTTCTCACCATCTCTGTTCTCACTTCACCATCAAACCATCCAAAGACACCAAATCTCAAATTTAACCTCAGCTCAGGCCCTTCCTGACTGCACACAAGGGGGTGAAGGGCTCAAATACCTTTTGTTCCACAGCATTTTGCCACAATTTCATCTTTTTGTGCATTTTCTTTTGCAGCCATGACTGGTCTTGTCGTTCCCCCGATGTAAGGAAGGGGCACCTTTGCCTCCTCTCCCTCTTCCCTTTTTTTCCTCTTTTTTTTTTTTTTTATTTCATTTTTCTTTTACAGCACAAAACTACTTATTGTGATGGACCACTAAAAAGAAAAAAAAATAGCACTACAAGCTCTTTTTTTGAAAGGAAAGCCAGGCCCAGGAAAAAAAAAACCAACAAAAAATGAACAAACAAACAAACAAAAAGGAACATTTTTTATGGGTTGAACAAGACAGAAATCTGCATCTTTTACCTGTTTCACGTTTCTGACACAACCACATCAACTCTTCAAACATTGTGAAGGAAGAATCAGCCAGAGCCAGGATGAACAAGAGTCAGCAGAACAGAACCAGAAATGCAAAGTCTTTCCTGGAAGACAAGAAAACCTTCCTGAGATCTGTAAAATATTCAAAGGAAAAAACAAAAAAAAAAGAACAAAAAAAAAAGAAAAAAAAAGAAATTGGCAAAAAAAACACGATTCAAGCTTGATATTTTGGATACAATTTGTTTTACTTTGTAGGGGTAAAAAGCTGAAGTTTCTATTTTCTATGGAGCCTTTCAGATATCGATTTAGTTTATGCAGAAAAAAACAAACAATTCAACAAAACAGGGTACCAGCATGAAAGAATTTCTAGGACAAACTGACATGAATGATGGAACTTTGGTGTATGTGTGTATTTGCTTATAGTTTAACCTCTTTAAAAAAAAAATGTAAGATGTTTTACAATTATTTAAATAAATAAACTTGTAACTTATTGTATGTAGAGGTAGAAATTAAAACCCTTTTTTGGATTTTTTTCCTCCAGCTGTACAATGAAGAAAGATGATGCAAAAATGTAGTGATAAGTTTGAGATATTATTATTACTGCTGCAACTGCTCCTCACTTTTTCCCCCCTCCCCTCTTACTGAATTCATGTGCAAGGATGTATAGGATTCTTTCTGATGAACAAAAACCATCACAGACTTTTCCAGGCGTTGTGGTTTTAATCCATGTATGAATTTTCCCCCCTCCTCTTTCCTCCCCCTCGCGATTTTTTCCGTCTCAATTAAAAATATTCAGGTACTGAGGTGAACTGCTAAAGTCTCAAAGCCCCAGCTGGTGAGTGAGTGGCACTTTGGGATTTGAATGGATCGGGGTTTTTTTCATGAGGTACTGAGATTATTTTAGAGATTCAATGGATGAATTAGGAGGGAAAGGGTTCTCCGGGGTTTTCCATGTAGTTAGAACACCTTAAGTTCAGTTATACTTCATATTAAAGGGTGCATTTATCAAGGGTGAATATGTATTTGAATAATATATGCACTTTTATCCTGAGTCATTAAAAATGGTAAGTATTTTCCAGTTATATGTTGAAGTTCATAGAGGTAATCGATTGCTTTGGATTTTTCTGCATTTTAGGGTTAAAAAAAACCCCCAAACAACACAAGTTTAGTTCTCCTTTGCATCTCCTCTCCTGAAATTGGAAGGTGAGAACCAGTCTGATAAAATAAATCACTGCTTATCTGACTAAACCACTCAAAAGCACTGGATTGTTGGAAAGTCATTTTTAGTGGAGGAAAAAAAAAATCAGTTCCACTGCAGAGACCCCACTAAAACCCCACAATTCCCATAGAGAGCTGTCCCTATGGAAATGCCTGGATGTTAATAAATAAACCTTCATATGGCCCCTTGAACCTGTGCTTGTCCATGTGCCCAGTAGCTTTAGGGATGGGTGAGGAAAACTGTGTCCTTGGTGATCCTTATCTGTGGTAGAAGATGTTCTGGATGTGGGATAGTGGAGCTGGGACAACTTGGAACTCCCCTTTTCAGGGGTCAGCTGATGGGAGAAATGTGTTTAATGTGTTTAAATGGATTTAGGAAACACAAGGATGGGTTTCTTAACCAGGGCAGAAGAGGCAAACTGGGCTGCTCTGCTCGTTCCTGAAGATGTTCCACTTTTTGGGAAGGAATTTTCTAGCCCTGGCTGGGCTGGGAGGTTTGGTGGGGTCTTCCTGAGGTGCCTTCTCAGTGCTGTTATATTCCACTTTAAAAGGGGGCAGCGGGTTTATTGCCTTCTAAAACTCAAGGCCTGGTCTATCATATCGGATTAGAGGTGATTTTAGGGAGGTTTGGTGGGAATAATGTGTTTTTAAGCAGCATGAACATAGTTAGGGGCTTCCAGCCAGGCTGCACCAAGTGTCTGCACTCCAGAAAAAAAGATGAAATAAAAGAATTTCAGCTTTCTGATTGACACTGTGGGTTCTTTGTGCCATCAAGGATGGGGCAACCAGCAACCCCAAAGCCAAGTGATCCCTGGAATATGAAGGAATCCCAGGAATTGGGAAGCCTGGAGCTGTCACTGTAGGTTCACCTTTGATAGCACAGGGTCTGACCTGCTCGTGGATGTTCAAAACAGCAAAACAGCCACAAAAAAACCCTCCAAAGCCCCAAAATATTTCATACATTCATAGGTACCAACACCCCAGCGAGACTGGGAGGTCTGAATTCGTGTTTGGGATCGGGCATAAAAACCCAGATTGAGGGTTTGTAGAGCTGGGATTAAACCTTCCATAAATTTCAGTGAAAACTACATTGAGCCCCAGATTTAAATTATCTTGGACCAGGCTCATTTTGATATTTTGACCTACTAAAACACCCCAATCAGCTCCAAAACATTACAATGGTGGATTTTTTCCCCCCCTGCCCTTCTCTGCACGGGCTACTTTTAAAATTTATCATCAAACAGACACAAAATTCCAAGTCCAACAAACATTCCAGACCAACAGAAATTTCTAGACCCCCTGCTACTTTTTTTTTATTTTTTGTTTTTTTAACAAATAAGACTTTCATTACAAAATCTCAATCAGAAAGATTTCCAATTTAAAAACAAAAAAAAAATGAGATATTTCATGGCAAACCCCCCTCTTTGTCCAGCCTTTATTTTTTGATTATTGCTTAGTCAGCACAGGCACGTGAAAAAAAGATCCACCACATCACTGAAGGCTTGGGAAGATTCAGGGGAAAAATTTACAGGCTGGCAATTAAAAAAAAAAAACAAAACAAAATAAGGAAAGTTCCTGAAACATTCCACATTCCTGTCACACTTCAGTTGGTTTTATGAGCTCTGTCCAGTTGCTCGAGTTGCCACAGGGGGAAAAGAAAACCTCCCTAGGAAGCTGCTCCAAGTTTTTACAGGAAGTGTTGATGCAAACATGGAAAAATGACCTCTCCTGGTTTGATTGGAGCCAAAAAAAAAGTGAGAATAATTAAATATAGGAATGATTTAGAGCGTGAGTTTTGCTCAGGAGTGGAAATCACGGTGCTGGAGGTGATGGAGGGGAGAACACACTGGGAGCTTCCCAGGGAAAAAGGTGTGTAAATAAATCAATCCAATCCTCAACCATGAAAGGAGGACTTTGGCACTGGCAAAACACCCAACAAAAGGGACAAAAAAAAAAAATAATAATGTAAAAATTGATGTGTAGGGATATTTTCTTTTTCAGTGTAATGAGCAAATCTGTCCTCTTTTAGTTCTTGCTGTCAAAACTTTCCTCTCTGCCACCAGAAAGGTGAAAGTGTCACAAGAGGTGACTGCAAATTTTACCAGAACTTTGGAAGGGTACCTTTGATTTCCTTATTTATCTTGGTAGAGCATCTTACTCTCCCCTGTTTCTTTGCACACTTCCAATATGCATGGTTTTCTCAAAACCTCCTGTAAATTAAGGCCTCATTCCTCTCCCTCCTGTATAGTTTTGGGGTTGGTTTGGGGTTGGCTGGTTGGTTTTTTTTTTTTGGTTTCTTTGCTTTGTCAGTTATCCACAGTATGAAGTTGCTATGCACAGAGCTTTTGTAAAGATAGGCTTTTTTTGGGGGGTTGTTTTTTGTTGTTGTTGTTGTTTTGTTTACTGTTTTTAACGGTCCTACTTATGGAAGAATATCTTGTTTGTAAAATGAATTATGTCTACTTCAGTTTTAAACTTTAAATTATCCTAACAAAAAAAAAATAAAATTTTTGTACTGTAAACCAAGGGGGGGGAATTATCTTCATTTCATCACATTCCACATTCTTTCTCATCCTTATGGCTCACTCAGGGCAACAATAACACTCCAAAATTATAATTATATCTTTGGGAGGGTTTTAAACTCAAGCTTTCCTGCTTGGCTGTAAAACATCCACACATCATCTGGTAGAGCCTGATTTGGATTATATTGGTCATGGAGTAAGATAATAATTATTGGCCATGGAATAAGGTAATAATTAATGGTCTTTCCTGACCATTCCTTTATTACAACTGGTGAATAAATGGACACTAGGTGAGAGTTTAGTCCTTTTTGGGGAAGAAAGGCCTCGAAAAGCAGGACAGAGGGAGTCCTTTTTGGACACCTTCCCTTTTTGTGACAGTTGGCCAAAACACAAAATCAAAAACCGAACCCGGGACTGGCTGATCCTGGACTAGATTTGGGCTCCTTGGTCCTGTTTTAGGACCCATCTTTGTGCACAGCCCTGAGCAAACAACAAATTTAGGCTGCAGAGTCACACTGGCTCAAAAAAAAAAATAAGTGAAGTGTGTTTTCTTCCCTCTTGTGCAGTGAACTCTTCAGTCACAGGGATGGATAAACCAGAGCACTGAAAAGTGCTTGGGAAATGGTCATGGACTCTCTAACCCAGGAATATTCCATTTTCTGGGATGAAAATAACTGGAAAGGTTCAACCAGATGAAAATTTGCCCTATGAAAGCCACTTCTCCTGACATTTTTTGACTAAGGACAGAATATGAGTCAGTGTTTAAACCACTGCCAGATGTCAGTGAAAGCAAACATGAGGCACCATCAGCCAAAAGCTGAGGGAAAAACAGGGGATTTTGGGGTGATCTGCCTCAATTACTCCTTCCAGGAGAACATGCAATTAGGAGCTGACCTTCATGCCAGCAGTGAAACCCAAGTTGTCCACTGTCCTGGTGAAATATCCTTCAGCTCCTCTGGAACAGAGGCCCATTCTCCCGAAAATCTGATTCAGCTCTTCCCCCCCTGCCCCCCCAGAAATCCCAGCAGTGTATTAAGTGTTGATTTTAGTGATAAAACCACCAGTTCCTGTCAAAGAGATTCTCAGCCTTCAACAGTGACCCGCTGCTCAATGCAGGCAGGAGGTTTGTTGTGCAGATGAAAGCTGGAGAGCTGCTGCTCCAGCCCTGCTTTGCTGCCTCTTTTAGGGACTTGATGATGTACAGACACAACATGGGTTTGTGGAGTGTCACTGGTGTCACCTTCAGAGCTGTCCTGGGGTCTGAGCAACTTCCAAAGGAAATGCTGTGGGAGGGGATACATGAGGTTTTCAGGGAAAAAAAAAATTAAGCTCTTAAAAAAAACCCCAACCAACAACTCTCTCTTACCCCAAGTAGCTTAAACTATGTAAGACTATCTGCACTGAAAGAGAATCTCTGTTAAAACACCCCAAAAATCTCTCAAATCAGGGACAGTGTCGTGGTGAACCTGTTCCATTATGAGTCTTCCTCTATTTTTAAAAGCCAGGGGGAAAAGGTTTTTCTTGGTCCACATTAAGACAAATAAAGGCCTGAAACCTTCAGTCCCATGAAGTCTTTGGCTCAGCAGGTTTGACACGAAGATCTCATTGCTGAGATTCTTCTGAGGGAAGAATTTAATGCCCTTTGTCACATCAGATGCAGAAAGTGCCCCTTTTCCAAAGGCAGGGCAGCTGGGGGGCTGTTAATTTGTCCAGGATCAGGAACACCAAAGGAACTGGGATAATGGGAACTCTCCTATGTCTGCAGGTTGTCTTTGTCTGGTTGTCTTTGTGCAGGTTGGGCACAGTTTCCAGGTTCAGAAAGGCCTTCCAGAGCAGCACATCCTCTCCCACCCTCCTTTTTTTACCTCCTTTACAGGTCTTTTCCAAGTGGCCCTTGGTAAAAATCTGATTTTCCCTTTAACAAACAGCGAAACAAAAGCTGCTCATCCAGCCCCTCACTCAGGGCAGCCCCGGGGTGGGAGGGGGGGGAAAGAATTGCCAGAGCAGTTAAAATATTTATCTCTGTGACAACCCCCAGCTGTTGAGGTGCAAAGATCCGAAGCTTTAATGTGCAGAGGGTTAGTTAAGTAGGAATGTCTCATTAACTCCACGAGCAGGACTGGATTAACCAGCAGCTGGTGGCCCTGGCAGAGGGTGCTGACAGAGCAGCCAGGACAGAGTCAAACATCAGGGGAAGGGGAAACCCAACACTTCCCCCTCTCAGAGAGGAAAGCACCAAATCCTGTCCCATGGAGGCAAGATTAGAAGGTTGGGGGAAGCACCACAAGGGGAGGGTGGGAAAGGGAAATCTGAGCTGTCCTGCTTTGGGTTTGTGCAAAGTTACAGCAGCAACAAAGAGCTGGGGGCGAGGAAACTCCAACCTGCCCTTTTCCAGGTCCTGTTCCACAGGGAGACACGGATGGAAGGTGTTGTTTCCTTGTTAGTTTAGCAAGGTCTGTGCTTTGTGGACTTGGGGGAAACTCATCCAGCTGGTTTCTGTGTTGTCAAACTCAATCCAGGGTGGACACTGGGGTTGTTGCTATTCAGCTTTGACCAGCAATTAGTAACTGCCTCTCTAATGAGGTGTTTGCTGTAATTTTGCCACCATTAAAATCAATGGCAGCTTCAAACTTAATAATGACTCGAGGTTTTAATGAATTCAGGGTAGAATTGGTTAGGAATTATATATAGCAATAGATCCTGAGGAATAGTAAAAAGGAGAGGGGAGTGGAACTGGAGAATAAACAGCACAAGCCAGAGAGTTTATCTGCTGGCAATAATTCCACCTCTCCCTGTTTGCAAGCTCCAAAATTGCCCAGAGATGGATCCTCAGCTCTTGCAATCCCAAGGTGTGGAGCTGGACCAATCCATGCCATCTCTGATCTGGCCACATCAGTACTTTCCCCTCCAGCCTGCAAACCAGAAACACAGAATTAGTGGGGAAAAAATACAAGCACTGGGTTTCTTTCATGTTCTCACCCATCCCAGCACCCAACTTTAGGCTGCAATCATGGAATGGTTTGAGCTGGAAGGGACCTTAAAGATCATCCAGTTCCAGCCCATGTGAGGGTCTCCAAACCCGTGCCCACCCTGGAGGGGGATGGATAAACACAGCAGGGAAACATTTCCTGACCCAAAGAAGTTACAACCACTTTTCAAGTTAACAAGGTCCACCCAGAGAGACCAGGGAGGTGGGACAGGAGGCTGGAGTGGCAGCAGTGCCTGAACTGTGTCCTTCTGTCCATTATTTACCTTCTGTGAGGGTGCTGCTGCTTTAAATTAAGGGGTTTTGCAGCTCTTTCTCACAAGACAAGAGGCTGTCTACACTTTGACATGGTGGCTTTGCAAATACTCTGCATTGCCAGTTCCCACCATCACAGTTATTCCCAATTTTAAAAATCTCCAACTTCTGGAGGCACAGCAGCTCCTTAAGTAACTTTCTGCCCAATTAATTTGCAAAGGAAGATCCTTAGAAACAAAGTGCAGCTTTTCCAAAAGGCATTGATGAGTTATTTTTAATTTTTAATTTAGATCATGATTTTTAAGATATGACTCAATTGTTTCTCTGATTAATAGAGAAAGGAATATTTCCAAGAGCAAGCAACCTTTGGAGGATGTTTTGGATCAATTAGGAGAATGTAACTACTCATGTGGAGAAATTCAAGCACCTTTTCCTGAGACTCTTTGCTTTAAGTGGCTGAAACAATATTCCATAAGAAAGTGGCGTTTCTGTAGGATTGGGATGGAGAAGGACTTCTCCCAACACCTCACTGCCATTGCAGGAACTTGATTGGAATTTACCAGCAGGGTCCCTGTGACACTGCAACTGCTGCAGTCATTTCTTTGTCTTTAAAATGCCATATAATTGCTAATGTAATTAGTGATGTATACAGAGGGGGCCCGTGCAATTACCAAGTCCTAAGATCAAGTAATTAATGTTCTGTCAACAAAACAGCAACTGTTTCATTAACAACTGTCTGGGTTTGAAAACAGAGCAACTCAGAACGTACCCACTTGGCTGAGTTTGGCAACAGCAGCGAATTCAAACCCCAAACACAGCAGCAGAGATCGACTGCACATGGAAAGTGGGATTGAGCCATTCTCCCAGTCATTCCTCCTTCCAGGGGCAGGGGGAATCATCCATCCTGCTCAAGGAGACAGGGCTCCCAGCTGGGCAGTCTGTGCTGCCGACTGATGGCCCTGGTTTCGTGAATAATCTCGAGTATTAAACACTTGCAGAAGGTTTCAAGGGCCTGCAAAGGTCTATTGAACGTTGTGGGATTTGGACTTTTGGCCTATGATTTTGCTGTCCTTTGAATTCACTTCGTATTCCCAAGGTTCCCCCCCCCCCCAACCCAGAGCACCTTTCTCAGGGTGGCAGGAGGAGATGCCCACCTTGGTCTGATTTTTCACTCTCCTTTCCTTTATAAAACTGATGGTTTTACAAAGAGGTTTTTAACAAAGATTTACCTCATCCTATTCCTCACAGGTCTTTTTTTGACAGCTCACAGCCCTCAAAGTGTTACCCAGACCCACTTTGGTGTCTCCTGCCTGTCTCCTTATCTCAGTGCTCATATCAAGAGGCCACTTCCAAGGGTGAAACCCTGACAGGTGGAGACTGGAAGGAGCAGTTTTGGTCCTACACAACTCTGGTCTCTGCTGTGTAACCTCCAGCACCATCTGCTGGTTCTGGATCTCCCAGTTTGCAGTCAAGGGAGGGATTGCAGGTCCAGTTCTCCCAGGACATAACACAAAGTCCTGATGCACCACAACAACTCAAATCTCCAGAGTGGGAATGGTCCTTGCTCCCTCAAACCAAATTAGTGGGAATGGTCCCTATCCATGCCCTCAATATCACACTTGCTGGGCAAAGAGCATTTGCAGCACCCCTGCCTTTAGCCCAGGACAAGCTCTGTGTCCCACAACCACCCCATTCCCTCAGGAGATGCCGTTTCCCTCCTCCAGAAACCCTCCCTGTCCTCCCTCCCCGCTTGTTCCCTGCCTCAGCCTGCCCAGGACACAGCTGACACAGCCCAGGGTGCACAATAGCTGTGGTGGGGTGGAATGAAGCAGCAGGAGCAGGAGGGATCAAGGAGGATTTCCGGAGAGATTTGCAGCCCAAACAAGCACGAGGAACTCGAAAAGTGCACAATTTTCCCTCCCGCTCTGCGCTTGTCATTTTGTTACAGGGTAATTAAAGAACACTCCAAAATGGTGATTAATAGGCTTTTTAGCTTCAGAGAAATCACATCTTTGATGTCAGTTGCTTAAACATTCAGTTTTAGTTTACTTTGCCATTGAGGAATGGAAATAAATAAAGAACGCCGAGGAGGCTTTTTTTTCCCCACCCCCCTGTTTTTCACTCGCTGTAGGGAAGCTTTGTAACAGTCACATGGATAAAAATGAGATCCAGGCAAGCAAATGATGCCCTAAATGAAACCCTGGACCAGGCTCTGGCATCACACATGAGGTGTCACAGTGTGGTTCAAGCAGAAGTCACAGGTTCCCTTTTCTAGTGAGCTCCATAGTTCAGATTATTTGATTTTTAAGGGGATTAAGGGAAGCAACTGGGATGACACAGATCCCAAACCAACACCAGGTAACTTCCCAGTCCACTCCCTGGGGACAAACAACGGAGGGAAGGAGCTGTTCCCTGTGTCTTTGGCAACAGCAGCAAATCCCAGCTGCCCAGGGTCTGGTTTCCTGCTTAGTCTGAGCCCCTGATTGAAGCAGTGCCTCTCTAGGGTGCTTGGTTTTATTCCATATAACTTGTTTTAACCATGGGTGAATTTACACATGATGGAGAGTTAAGAAAGAGGTCAGTTCTAAGTGCCCTTATTTTTCCTTCCATTTAAGCTCCTGGCTCCATAACCACCCACAAACCCTTGATAACCTGCACTACAGGTCCTTTATCATAAAGATTATGAAGGTGCCTGGTCCCATAATAGTATTTTCAGCCCACTGGGCTGCCTACAGAGCCAATATTTTTCCTTAAAGAATAATCTTCACTTTTTCTTCAGTTCTCCTTTCTCAGCCTTTCCCCTTACACCCATAATTCTAGAAAAATCAAAAGTAAAAAGGCAGGGCTTAGAGTTTGAGTGAATAAATTAATCTGTTAACCTATGTGTAAGCATCAGTTTCTTGAAACGTTTTTTTGGAGCTTTATTGGCTTTTTTTTTCCTCATTATCTGTCCTCCTGCCTGGCACTCTTCTTTCCAAATATTTGTACCTTGTCACACCTATATGCAGATTGAAAATTAGGGATGTTTTTCATTCAGTTGCTCCTGGAAGAAAAAGAGAGGGGAGGGAGGAGGGGGAAAAGCCAAGTTTAATACTCCACAGTAGCCCAAACCTCCTGGGCATAAAACCTGGTTCAGGTAGACACATCTGGTGAAATGCATCCCATCAAATTAGTACCAGGGGTATTGAGATTCTAAGACGACCAGCAGACAATTCCCTTTCTAATGTAGTGCTTTGGAGGTCGTTGGAGAAACTTGAATCCCAAATCTCCCGTGCAATGAGTGATCCTAAACATGCCTGGGCTCAAATGCTGCAAGTGAAGATCAAAGCAGCCGGGTCCAAATTGGCTTTTGCAAACAAAGCAAGCCCAGGGATCCCCCTGAGAACGTGGTGCTAATTTTATCAGATCTCCTTGACTTCTCCCTCCCAACAGTTTGTCATTTAATAATAATAATAATAATAATAATAATAATAATGAGAATGCATTTCTCTCTGACTGTCAGGAACCTGGTTGTAAGACAAACAACTTCGAGTGTCTGCTTTGCAAGGCACCCAACGGCCTTTAATGCAGTTAAAATGAAAAATGAGAACGTTTCCCCCTTTGAAAGCTGCCCACATTTTGGTCCCTGAACCACACATTGACACACACACACACACAGAGTGCCATGAATATTTCAATACAGCTCAGCCTTTCAGATCAATACAGGCAACTCTCAAGTTCTATTGATTTTTCAGAGGTTTGGCTCACCAGGGTGATAAAATATTTCTCAAGTTATGAAACCTGAGCTCAGGAGCTTTTGCTGACACTTCAGCATTTACCAGACACGACTCTCTCTCTCTCTTTCTCTCTCTCTCTCCCTCTGCCTGGATTTATGACTAAGCAATAAGTCTTGGGAAGGTGGGCACTATCATCCCATAGGGCCCACTTAGGGTCAAAAAAAGAAGACAGGCTACAGGACAACCCTTCAGGTCCCTAAACTTCTGTTTTCTGAGGTAATCACTTATTCTTTTCCACATGCCCTCAAAGTCCTTATTCCAAGATTCATTAACCAGGCAGTGAATTCCCTCTCAGCTACCTCTGTAAGCTGTCAGAGAGAAAGGGACACCAAAGCAGACACCAAATAAAGCAACTCCCTGCTGAGGCAAGGGAGCTAATCCTCTCCATATGGAAAGGAAATATACTTAATTATGTATTTATGCATGTCATTGCAGGCTTATATCTTGTTTCACTTTCATCCACAATGATCCAAACCTATTTAAATATAATGAGTAAACATTTCTGGGTTTACAATAACAGCAACACACGGTCGCTCTTCAGTTCCCAACCATTTCCTTTCCAGTTTTGATTTGTCCTGGGGCAGCACCCAGGGAAGGCAGTCATGGACTGGGACTCCCTGGCATTAAGGTGTTTGTAATCACAAAAAAACCAGAAGGCAATTGCTGGCCCCAAAGAGCTGGAGAAGCATTTTGAGGTAGAAGACGGAATCTGTGGGTGCTGGTTGCAATATTCCAATTATTCCTCCCCGAAATGGGTGTCTCTGCCCCACAGAGGATTACATTTTTAATCCAGTGGATACCACACAGTCCAACACAGCAAATCTGGGGCCAAGGTTGTTTGCTGGCCCCCACCAAGAGACCTGTTGCATATGAATCATAGAATTATAGAATATCCTGAGCTGGAGGGGATCCACAAGGATCATCCATCCCACTCCTGGCCCTGCAGAGACACCCCAACAATCCCACCCTATGCCCGAGAGCATTTGGCAGGTTTGGGGCTATGACAAGCTAATAACCCTCCATGTATCCCAGTTTCCCTTTGTGCCCTTTTACCTGTTTCCATCACCAATCCCTTGGTGTAGGGAGTGGCTAAATCCCATTCAGGTGAGGATGTGGAAGGAGAGCAGGATGTGCACAAGCACCAAACCTTACCCTGGAATCTACCCAGGCCACAGGGACGTATTTTAAAAACCAAGAAACGCATTTCAACAATTAGATGTTGGAAATGATATTAGATTTTTACATTAGAATTAGATATTTGATCCAATATATCAAGTTTTTGAAATCAAAGGCAGCCCCAACTGTAGGGAACCAAACAGGGGTTCCAGTCAGACGCCCTGAAACAGTGGCTCAGCAAAGAGGCTTCTGAGATAACACAGGAATCCACTAAAAGATCTTGGGCAGCCTGGGAAGGAGAGAAAAGAAGCTGCTAATTCCTGCAGAGGAATACCTGTTTGAGTACCTGCACTTAAAGATAAAAATAAGACAGAAAAAACTGTTTTAGGCTAACACCACTTATAGAACATATATTTAGCAATAATAGTGTGTTATTAAAAGGTTTGAAAGAAGTGTGTAAACTTAAAAAATGCGTGTAACAGTATAAAAAGTAGATCCCTGTGTGCCTTCTTTTCTGTACCTTAGAAATCAATGCACTAAGTGTCATAAAGGTATGTTAATGTAAATATTGGAGGCCTTTTTCAGCCGTTTATCCGGGGACGAGGAGGATGAAGAATAAAGCCTCAAACTTATAATGCAGTCAGATTGTCTTTCTTGACAACTAAAAGGCATCCAAAAAAGTGCAAAACTGCATTAGACAAATTTTTAGGCATTGGCACCCAACCACTGGAGGCACCTTGGGGCAGAAATCTGTGAGCGCAGAGGGAGGAGGTCCAAGGCCTAACTCAGCCTCCTCATTAGTCCTGAGGCTCAGTTCTGCACCCAACGTGCAGAACCCCCACTGCAGCACCACGAGGCAATTTTTGTGGGAAGATGGCTATTTATTATTCCTTGTGAACAGATAGAGGAGAAAGAGAAAAACGAGGTTAACTGGCTCGACCCCCCGGCGCGATCCAGGCCGGCGCCGTCGTATCGATTCCCCCGTCACCTTCCCCAGCTCTCCCTCTATTTGGCCTCGGCTCTCTTGTTTTAGGGAATTAGGAGGCATCTTTAATCACGGGAAACTTAAAGGCCTTTATGTTGGAATAACCTCACTAAGTGGGCTGAGTCCTGCCGACCCTCGTTCCCTGCCGGTGCCGTCCCTTCCTGCGGGGATGTGGCCACACGTGACGGGCACCTCGTGGTGCTGCAGGAAACACCTTTGATGCCTTTCTGTGGAGAATCTGCCATGGCAGAGCTGCTCATTAAGGTGGCCAAGAAGGCCAATGCATCCTGGCCTGGCTCAGGAACAGTGTGGCCAACAGGTCCAAGGAAGTGATTCTGCCCCTGGACTCAGCGCTGGTGAGGCCACCCCTGGAGTGCTGTGTCCAGCTCTGGGCCCTCAGCTCAGGAAGGACATTGAGGGGCTGGAGCAGGTGCAGAGAAGAGCAACGAGGCTGGGGAAGGGACTGGAGCACAAGTGCTGTGAGGAGAGGCTGAGGGAGCTGGGGCTGTTCAGCCTGGAGAAGAGGAGGCTCAGGGGAGACCTCCTCACTCTCTGCAACTCCCTGACAGGAGGGGGGAGCCAGCTGGGGGTTGGTCTCTTTGCCCACCCAACCATCAGCAAGACAAGAGGGCTCGGGCTTCAGCTGTGCCAGGGGAGGGTTAGGTTGGAGATTGGGAAGAATTTCTTTGCAGAGAGGGTGCTCAGCCATTGGAATGGGCTGCCCAGGGAAGGGGTGGATTCTCCATCCCTGGAGGTTTTTAAGGTGAGCCTGGATGTGGCATCAGTGCCATGGGCTGGGAACCACGGCGGGGTTGGATCAAGGGTTGGATTTGATGATCTCAGAGGTCCCTTCCAACCCAGCTGATTCTATGATTCTATGATTAACAGCATGTTAATTACTGGGGAGGAGCCCCAAGAGCTGAATTGCTCTGTCCATAACCCACCTCCCAGCAGCTGATGCTCTTTGCACACCGAGGTGTTGCCGTGCTTGGGGCTGAGGGCCAAGGAGCTCATTTGCTGTCTTCAGATAAACTCAAGCCCTTCCAAAGGTGGTGGCACTGCTACTCCTTGCTCATCACATCCTCTGGATGGCCCTGGCTGTTGGATTCAGGTCCAGCAATCCCACTGTGGAACGGTGCCATCTCACCCCAGCTGATGCCTGACCATCACACATTCACTTCCATTTTTCTTACAACCTCCACTCTTTCAGGGCATCCAGCAACTCTGGACATTCCCATTCGGCTGTTTTTAGGGTGGAAATAATTTTGTCTGTGTCAGACTGTCTGGAAAAACCCAAGGATCAGCATTCCCAGTCCCCACAGAGAGAAAATGTTGTGCTCCCCAGGAGGAAGGCGGAATATTTTTGAATCCTCGACAAAGAAGTGGAACAACGAAATAATCATCCATTTCATTTAGTTTTTCTCTTTCCTACTGATGCTTTGCACTGTATTATTTTTTTCCATCTGCAGCAGTATGATGGTTGGAAGGACTTCTTCCCACAGCCCCCAAATCCCCTCCCTCATCAACATGCTGCACGTTTCTCCCATTTAATGTCTGCTCTCACTTTTGGTGCCTTGCCCCCAAGACTCAACACGTTATATTTGGCTGCATTAAAAGTATATTCTCCATTTACTGGCCTCAAACAGACTCAAGCCCATCCACTGCTACCTCCACTCTCAATCCATCCTCTGCTTCCAGAGAAAATAAGCTAAAACACATACAGTCCCCATATATAAACAATTCTGGTTTCTCAGGAGCATCAAATAACTTAAAATCCTAAAGCATGCAAGAACTGTTGAAGCATCATGCCCCCAAGAGCCTGCATTCAAAAGTGCTAAACAAATAGTTGTTGTGATGCTTGGTACTTTGAGAAAAGGGAAAAAAACCCCAAACAGTTAAATATTTAACTTAAGGCACAGTTGAGTATCCTAATTTCTGGCCATATCCCCAAAATTATCAGTAAATCTTTTCTGAAATATGTCTTTTGAAAAGTAAATAAATATTGTACTGATTCCTAAGTTGCTTTTAGGTAGCTCAGGAAAACAATAGTAGTGTTTCTTTGTTTAAAGTTCTTTTAATTATTATTAATATTTGTTGTTTTTTAATCCAGTAGCATCAAGGAGCCTCAAGGACCAGGGACACCTTGTACTCCCTGGTGTCCCTCAGGTGGCAGGAGACTGTCCCTGCCTGTTCCAGAGCAGGTTTGAGAGGGGACAAAAGTGCAGAGCAGAGAGACTTGGGCAGATTCACAAGCTCAGGGGCCAGGCAGGAGAGGACCCACAGGAGACATTCCCAGAGCTGCACCTGCAATTAAAAGAGGCAACATAACGAACATTTTCAACCTGACTCACAAAGAAGAGGATTTGTGTGCCTGGGCACTGATAGAGTTACCCTTCCCTGATCCAGAAAGCATCTGAACTGCAGTCAGGCACCTCAAAAATCCCATTTTTAGACAGTCTTCCCTGGAGGAGCTTCCCTGAGGTGGCAGAGCTTGGCAGGCTTTGCCCAATTTCCACTTTCCCCCCTTGTGATGGTCTTTTAAGACTTTCAGGAAGCAGTGCCCGAAAATTTCACTTCCTCAAACAAAATCTGGCAGAGAGAATCCATCATTCCCCTCATTTGAACACTTCTCAGCAGTTTCAGCAGCTCAGCTCCGTGAAACCAAGAGCAGCTCTGCCTTTCCATCCCAGTTTGCCACTTCAAGAACACGCCATCCGACCCAGCTCCATCCCTCCCAGGGCACCAATACCTGGGAAGAATCCTAAGTCAGTTAAAAACCCCACATCAAAGCCCCACATTGGCCATCTCTAATCAAATTACACTCCTCAAGCTGTTCACTCCCCAAACCCCATCAAACAGTTCCCAATATTTTCCCCACAACTGGTGTTAAGCTGTAATTGCTCGCTGGATCTTTCTGCCCCTCTTGAATAATTGGAGTTGGAACTGCCACTTTATAGTCCTTGGGAATGTGACCTGTCATTAGAAAGCTTCTAAAAATATCACTTAACACTTCACAATTTTCTCTCCTTTATTTCCTTCTGCAGCCCTGGATGAGCCCTCCCTGGACCAGATACCTGATCTGCCTTGGAGCATAAAACCTTTCAGCAATAATTTTTGCAGTCATTTACGCAGTAACACCTTTCCCTGGGCCTGGGAATAGAAAGTCAGATCTTTAACAGATGAAAACTGGCAGAGCTCCACAGATTTTAATAGTTACCTCGCTTTACACCGCTTGGAGAGTTCACTCAGAATTTTTTTATACGTTTACAAGCTCATTTCTCGTTATTTAAAAGGAAAGGCTCAACTTGAAGAGTTCACAGAAAATCAAACTCACGTGATGAGGGCAGCATTTATTAATCTGTTATTAAACAACAGATTTCCAGTCTGACTGGAGACTGTGTTTCAGGACATCTCTAATGAGAGGTCTACTAAAAATATCAATGTGCTTAATTATCTCCCTGAACTGGACCTTCGGTTCATAAGCTCAGAGTCTCATCTTCCAACCCCACACTTCCAGTGGCAGATCCTTGGACTGGGCTGTGCAGAGGGCGAGGTTTTGACAGCAGGAGCCACGAGGATCCTCATTTGGAGAAGTTATACCCAGAGTTCCTTTTAGAGCCAAGGGCTTGGAGCACAGAAAATGCTCTGAAAGGCAGGTATTGCCACGGGCAGTCACAGACTCTTGTGGCTTTTTCCCTCAGCAGGTTCTCAGTGATTTTCAGCAGTGGCTGGTGCTCTGATTCCTGTCTCCTCAATGTCTGAGCTGCAGCCACTGCTGTTATTTAAAGTGCTCTAACGCAGATAAACCCCCTGCTCTGGACCTGGCAGGCTCTTCCCAGACATCCCAAGCCACAGCATCCAGGAGTACTTAGATATACACCATTTAAAGCACATTTCTTGACCAAGGATTGCCCAAGCTCTCTATGAAAAGGAGGATGGGAACTGTGCATTCTTCCATCCCATCCCAGCTCCAAGTGTTCCAGCCCAGCCTCATCCCTGGGTTTCAGAGGGCACACACCACTCAGACACTGAGCCCAGCTCGCAGAGGAAGGAGAGGCAGTTTTATCCAGCATTGTTGCTCAAACTCCACAGTAGGTTGACCCCCTGGCCTTTTGCAGCAATCTTTAATACCCAGTGTTACTTGATTCCTCACGGCACTTCTTTGGCGCTGGACAGGGCAGAGGTCAAGGTCTGGAATGTCACCAGAGCTGCTACTTAGGAGGGGAGACAATTAGAGGATTGTCTAGACACTGAGCTCTGGGCTGTGTGTGATAAGCTGCAATCAGCCCTCGGAGGTGATGTAAACAAGCTGCTGAGCTTTCCTTTCCAGCCTCCTCCTGCCTTTCCCGGCAGCTCTCGTGTTCTCCCTCCTGGTGCTGCTCCTTCCCTGCATCTGCTGCTCCTGGCACGCCAGCTGTGGGCACCACATCTGCCCAGAGAGAGCTGCAGCACCCGGGCAAAGAGCTGCCCTGCTGCACTTCCCCAGGATTGGGGCTTGGCCGTTGGCAGAGAGCATTTCTATCAAAGCAATATTTATAGAAAATACAAAATCACCAACTTGAGGACTCCCAGTCCTAAAATAACACCCATTCCCACACAGACCTCAGAGCTCTGGATTCAACCACTTCCAGAAAGGAGCTGAAGCTGCATTCCCAAAGCCCAGAAAAGCACATTAAGCCCGCTGAGTTATTGCCTTTTAAATAACCAAACAGACCAAAAATAGCCAGGAAAAGCCATCATTCACGAGCATCTCAGGCTATTTGTCAAATCTAGATTATATGTTCAGAATTACCAAACCCCATTTATTACCTGGAGAATAAATATCACCACGGTTTCTTTTACTGCAAGACACTGATAATGACATTACAGTTCTATAACCCCTCTAATTCCAATGATCTCCAAGTGTTTTATTGTGGCCCTGGTTCACCAAAAAATGTAATCACAGAATGAAAATCCCATTTACTCCAACAGAATGTGCTCAAGTGCTTTGCTGAACTGGGGACTAAACTATTAAAATTTACATGCCCGTAAGGCAGGAATTATCTATCCTGGTTCACAGATGAGAGGAAAATGAGGCTTGCAGAGAAACTCCCTCAGACTTCCACTCTGTGATTCTAGGTCTGTCCAAATCAAACAGAGGGATGCACAGAATCCAAAAACAACAGGCTAGAGGCAGACCCCGTTTTTACAGAGTTTTATGTGCTCATCCCTGGGCCACAGAGACCAGACTTGGGAGAAGAAGAAACAAGACCATATGGGAGAGATGAGTCCATAGGCACTGAATATACATAGTCTAGAAAAATTATCTTAATTGCTCTTTTCCCTCCAAATGGGCACCCTGTTCTAGTTTTAGGCCTGGCACCAACTCAGGGTGTTCAATCCAAGTCTCGCCTCCGGGTTCACGGAAGGATTTATGGAAATCGGAGCCTTTTTGAGCTCCAGGGCCTGCAGGAAAACCCTTGTGGGTGTGTGTCTTACCCAGAGGTGTTTTATGGTACCTTCTCGAGCAACACACCATGTCCTGGGAATCCTTCCCCCAAATTTCTAAGGGGGATTTGTGAGGAAACGTGTCTTGGGAGGATCCTCCTGGTGTTTTCCAAGGGAGGGACTTCCCAGCCCTGTGCCGTGTAGACACAATCAATAAAGCTCCCAGTTCCCTCCCTCACTCTCCATTCTTGAGTTAAAGAGCTCCCAATAACCTGGGACATACCAGCAAACTTCACACAGAGTGAACATGAAGCAAATTCCCTCTTCCATCACCCCAAGGCTGCCCATATCCCAGTTAAGAGCATATCCAGGACATGTTTTATTTACATTCCTCAAACAAGGCACTTGGGCTTTGGGGGTTTAGTGGGTTGGGGTTTTTTGTCGGTTTGTTTGGTTTTGGTGTGTTGTTTTTTTCAAACCACCTTTTGTCAGATGAGTTTGTCTGAAAATTCCTTGTAAAGCCCTGACCAAGTTCTGCTGAGCAAATCCAGGTCTGCATTTACTGCTCTCCAAGCTTCCAAGGCACCTTCTGTAACCACACCATGATAGAGCAAGGATATAAAACTGAGGGAAATGAATCAAGGCTGTTCCTATCCAAACTATTAAACCTAAAACTTCTGTTTGTGGGCCTCAGAGGCTTCTTAAAGTGTTAAGGAATGTCATCAGCCTAACCAGGCTCAGAACTGTGAGTTGTTTAAAGCACAGTTGCTCTCAAGGCTCAGCCCCACTTCAGCCCTGCCTCACGTGAAGTCAGACATCCTATTAAAACTGGGAAAGAATGGCTCACTTGAAAAACATCTGTTCCAATGTTCTTTGTTGTCTAGACCATTCTGAGAGATTGAGATCCAGGAGTCCAACAAATATTAATTAAAGGCTTGCAAAAGACACAGAGGAATGCAGATGCAGGGGAAGGTAATTTCTCCACAAGCTACAGCTCTGTCTGGTCTGAATTCAGGAGGAATTTCTTCCTGGAAAAGGTGGTCAGGCATTGGAAGGGGCTGCCCAGGGAGGTGGTGGAGTCTCCATCCCTGGAAGTGTCCAAGGAAGGACTGGAAGTGGCACTCAGTGCTCTGGGCTGGGGGACAAGGAGGGGATTGGGCACAGGGGGGACTCGATGGCCTGGGAGGGTTTTTCCAACCTGTGATTCTCTGAAACGTCCCTGGGAGCCAAAAGCCCTGGTCAGGATCTGTTTGCTCCTTCCTGAAATCCCTGATGCAACAGGAATGCACTCCCTGATCTTTTCCTTTGCATTCTGAACAATAAAAATGAACATTTGTACAGCCTGTGCAGACTTTAGAGCAAAGGGCTCCACTGAGTGAAAACCTCCAGCAGCCTGTGCCGAGTGTTAAACCAACTTCCACTGGCAGCAATTCTCCTGCAGAAAGAGGCCCTTCCTCCTTCCTTCATCTAATTTGACCCTCAGGGCATTGGAGCTTTCTCCTCTGCAGCTCTTGCCCATCAGTGCATCTTCTTAGCATCTCTTTTCCCCTTCAACTCATTCACACTCTCTCTTCTAAACTCAGCTGGAAGCATCTCTTTTCCCCCTTGCCCATGACTCTTAATTTCTCTCTCCCTTGGCAGTTATTTAACTCATTAACTGAATTAATTTTAACCCTAAAGCACTTTGGGTGAATAGATTTCATGAAAGATCTGATGCAAAATCAAGTCTTGGGGGCCTTTTTTTGGCACTGGAGGTGCACAAAGGAGCCTCAGTGCAGCTGAGAATCAGACCCTCATTTCACAGACCCTGCCTGGAGTTTAATCTCAGGGCGACTCCCAGATTCCATTTAATGACAAAGTGGCTCTTTGATTGATAAAGGTCCCAGGCCCCTGATGCAGACTAAATATCCAAGCATCCTCAACAGTGGAAAAATTATTCTTGGAGCTGTATGAAACGAGACTCTCCATCATTTTCCCACACGTGCTTCTTAGAAAAAAAATCCCTTTTTCGTTTCAGAAAGCTGTTTTATCGGGAAATATTAAGAGCAGAGTAGGCTCCAACACAGTGGTTTTGCCTTTTCTTTGCTCTGAGAGGTGGCTGTTTGGCTGGGAAAAAGAAAAAAAAAAAACAACCAGAAAATGAACACAGAAATAACGTGGAAGTTGCCCTACAGAATGTTTATTTTGCTTAGGTGCACTGATGGCTTTGAGAAGCAGTTTGGTTTCTCTTTCAGGACAATTAAAGTTTTGTTCACCAAAACTGCACTGGAGACAAAGAGTCTTCCAGCATGAGGGATGGATTGGAACCTGCCAGCACCCAAAAAGGGGCATTTTCAGCTGGCTGGGCCTGAGTGGTTTCTGAGCCTACAATTTGCCACAGAAATGGTTGGAAAAGGAGGATGAGAATCAAAGGGAATTGTGGCCCTTCAGCACAGTCACACTCCATAGACTGACAGACAGCTGCTGACTCAAACCTTCCTGGGGCTCAGAATATCTAAACTCACATATATATACACAATATATACAATTATTAAATACATAGATATACACACAATCTATAAATAAATACACATATATTAATTACATATGTATATAAATAAATATATGTAATTTATATATGTATGTAAATAAACATATGTAATTTATATATGTATATAAATTAAATACATGTATATACACACAATATATAAAAGGATTAAATCATCATTTTAATTCTACAGTGATGGTTACTATACATTTTTAATTCTAAAATGATGATTACTGTCCACCCTGCTCTTCAGCACTGGGAAACTCATCCCAGTGGGATCATCCTTTCTGGCAGAGCCTTTTCCCTGAACATGGTGCTGGGTTGGCAGTTGGACTTGATCTTAAAGGTCTTTTCCAACCTTATCTATTCTATGAAAGAGACTGGAATGGGCTTTTTAAGATAAGAAAGTCCTGGTTGGCCACCATCCTGTTCACTGAAAGAAATTCAGTAACTATTTGATGAGCCAGCCTGGCCCACAAATGACTCATCCCATTTTTATTCTAATGTAATTATTTCAATATATTTGAAAGAGTCATGAGCTTCTGTAGCAGGACTGAACTGCCAGGAAAAGGGATAAAAGTAGCAGGACCACCCTGCTGATGGGCTGGGGAAAAGGAATAAAAACAGAGGAGGTAGAGAAGAGGGAGGATAAAAAAAAAAAGGAACCTGTCTCCAACTGCTGCTATTTTCTCCATCACAGGCACTCACACACTTTGATCACAGGCACCAAAGAACCTGCTCTGATCCCCTCAGAAAAGGTGACCTGGCAGCTCTTTCCTCACCTGCAATTTCTGGATTTCAGCTGATTTAAAGGAGTGCAAGGAAACAAAGCCCTGCTCATAGATCAGTGTCAGAGAGGAGCCCCTGCAGCAGGAGCACGTCCCTCTGCTCGTGACACACCGAGGGAACTGACCCCAAATCCAGCTCTTGCACTTGCTGCTGCTTTTCCCTGGGAGCAGCAAATAAGCAGCAGGGCTGAGGAGCTGAGCCAAAGTAATTTGGCCAGCTCTGATTTGACTGAAAGGTGATACTGAACTTTTAAATGGTTTGATCCCCCTCTCGTTAGTGGCATCGTTCAGTCAGGGCTCCTGAGCCTCGGAGTGAAGGGATTGTGGCCACCCAGGGAATTCCTCGCTCCAGCCAGGAAATGTGGGGTTTGTTAGTTCAAACAGCATCTGTAGGAGGCTGGTAAACAACAGCTGAGATGATGAAAGATCACATCAGCTCCTTGCTTTGAAGTAAAAGACATTAAAACCACGAGTGTACAGAGCTCTTCTGCGAGCTGAGCCCCCCCTGCAGCCCCATCCCCAAGAACCTGGCGTGGCTGTTGCTGCTGCATAACGAGCTGGATAATAAAAATCCATAAAAATATCAACAAGGCACTTGGAAGTGACAGGAAAAAGCCAGGGAGGCCTTTTGCTGGCGATGCTGCCATTAAAGGCAATTTGTTCCTTTATGCCTGGAATGAAATCAGACGTCCTCCCAAGGCCCAGAGTGACATTTTTAGCCTCAGAAATTTCAGATGTGTCGTCACCTGGAGGGGTGAGTTGCAGATATTCAGGAGCAGAAGCATCATTTGTACACAGAGTCTTGCAAACAGGCACAAGGACCAGGGCTCATATTTTAACAGAGGCGTTGGAGTGCGAGTTCTCCCTTTTGCAAAGTTAGTTAGATGTTTGTTGTTAATTATAAAGGGATTAAAGCAAGTTAGGAGCCTCTGCCTCCTCTGCCTCTTGGCATGTTAAAGGGGGTTCAATGCCTGCAGTGCTGCTGGAAAAGCATGAACAGAACTGCTTCTGGAAGTTTCTTCAGCTCCCTGGCAGCACTGGGAGTCAGAGCACACCCATCCTGCAGCTCTGTCAGCTTGGATCCCATTAGTCCACTCTAATCACACAGAAGAATGTCCTCACCTCCTCCTTACCCTACCTCTGCTTTTTCCATCTCTTCCAAATCCACCTCACCCTCTGGTGCTGTGCTTCCCTTTTCTTCCCCTGCCACCAACCTCTCCTCCTTGCTTTTTTTCCTAATTAATCCCATCATGTTTCCCACCCTTAATAAAAACAGCAGCTCCAGAATCCAGTGTATAAGGCACTGGACTGGGATGGTGGAGGCCAGGCTCTAATTCCAGGTCTCTGGTGGTCCCACACAGCAGTGCTTTCTCTCTCCAAACCATTCCTGTAGAAAACAAGGAGAACAATTTACATCTTCATTTGCAAAATGCTTTGAGATCTCGACATGAAAAGAGCCAAGCAGCAAGAATGAATAATATATGAGAGCTACAGGACAAGAGCTGGGTTTATTCCTGGCCCTAACACACAAGTGTTAGTGAAATATTTTCATCTATGTAAATATTTTTCCACAATAAATTATTGTTAATAACAGCTTTCTCTCTCTCTCTCTCTCTCTTTTTTTTTTTTTTAAATTGCCTGGTCAGGAAGATCTCAAAAAACATAACCCTGGGAATGTGGAGTCTATAGTGCTACTGAACAGTCTCCTCCTCCCCCAGAAAGGCACCCTAAATTATGTACTTTAACACATAAAGAGGCATCACTACAAGGGTAGAATAAATATATAGAGTCCAACTTGAACTACTCATGTCCATATGTCAGAAAATGCCTGAAAGGTGAATACTCACAGGCATTTTGCCCTCTGATTTGTTTGATTAGGTGCCTTTCAGCACATTTAAGTACATTTATTTAGGATGCCATGCAGCTCACAGAGAGCAGCAGAGTGCTTTAGGGTTCAGCACATCCAGCTTGTGCAGAAAATAACATCTTCAGCCTTGAGCCCACCACAAACCCCACACCAGCAGCCCTGGGTCTCAGGTATGGCAGTGTTTAGGGGTTTAAAATCTTAAAAAATAACTGCTGTTCCCAAATGAAGGAGTGTTAAAGGCTATGGATCCAAGTAGGAAGCTCCATCTCACAGACACCATGGCAAAACAAATATCTCCCAGCAGATGAAATCCTTAGAGCCTTCCCAACCCTTAAAAATGATGGACAAAGAGCAACAGAGCCCCATCCAGTCCAGAAATCTTTGGGCAGCCACCCACAAACCCAAAATTCAGATCCCATAAAAGAGAGGTTGTGATTTATCCATCCCTGGAAGTGTCCAAGGCCAGGTTGGAGCAACCTAGAAGGTTGTCCCTGCCCATGGCAGGGGGTGGCACTGGATGGGCTTTAAGGTCCCTTCCCACCAAACCATCCCGGGATTCTGTGATTATGTGAAAAGGAAATGTCCCAGAGATTCCATACAGCCATTCAGGAGCCTCATTGCTCCTGGTTTTTGAGCCAAATTGTGCTGACAAGGCTGCAGGAGCTCAGGTGTGAAGGCCCAGGATGGATGGGAGCTGCAGGCAGATGTCACTGCTCCCCTTCCCCTCTGTCCCCTCCCTCCAAGGAGGCCATGAACTGTCACATCCCTGTGCCAAGAGCCTGGGCAGGAATGTGCAGGAATGTGAGCCCCAGCCTGGCATCAGGCAGTGGGGTCATTAATTAGTGGTGATGGATGAACTCCACAGCCTTCCCTCTGTTCCCACCTCGGGCTGGAAAACGAGACCCTTTCCCGGAGCAAAGCAGGGGGTTGTGGCAAAGGGCAGACACAGCCAAGCTCCAACAGCTCCAGGTTTTCCTGGTTAGGGCTCAGCACATGTTCCAGGGGCTGGGTGGGAAAACCAGGCACGAGGAGGGCTCGGCTCAGCTAATCCTGTTGTTATCCCACGACGTGTCTCTTTTTCCAGCGCCGAATTCCGTCAGCCTGGAAACGTGGGATGTGAAAACAAATCTGTTCAGGTTCTTTCTCTCTGATTGCAAGACTTAGCACCTTTGCAGAACGAGCAGGGAGAGAGGCACACGCTCTGCAAATGAATTAATTAGGCCTCCTGAAAGAACATGTAGGCTGGGAGGAGTGTCTGACAGAGCAGTTTGCAAAGTAACAACTGGGGGGGGAAAAAACCCCACAAATTGCATTCCCCAGTGCACTGAATACAACAGATTAGAACAACCAAGGTGGGGAGAAGTGTTGGGAATGGTGCACTGAGCACCAGGAATGCACATCTACTGGGAAGAATTGTGCTGTCAGAACACACTGGTCTTTCCCTGTTTGCCCCCTTCCCCAGTCTGAAGGTATCTGCCTGCGTTAAGGGGCTGCCAAGTAATGCAATAAAAAATAAATTCCAGTTTCATTTGCCTCCTGTTGCACTGTACCCCAGAGCTGCCTGCTTTACAAGTCTACCAGAGTGAAATAAAAAGTAAGACTTCCTGTATGTCTGCTCCACTTCTCAGGTTATGAGGCAGAGAAAGGAAAAAAAAAAAAATCATCGGTAATTGCTTTACATATAAATGTGAAAACAATTTTAGAACTCCCTGGTCCTGCATCAACATGCAGATGTCATTTACCAGCTCTGAACTGTGTATTAGCAGAACACAGAAGAGCAATGATAAAGGAAATGGTTCTGCTCCACAGCTCTGTGTTAACCTGTTTATATCCAAGGATTTGCAAAATTAAGCTTTTTTCCCCCGTGGGCTCCACAGATTGTTTCGTTTCGTGAGGGGCAGCAACATAAAAACCTGAGACTGTCTCCCAGGAGCCTCTCCAAGGCCACAGAGGGGGGGAAGCCAACCTGGGAACTGCAGCAGCCACAAATGCAGACATCATGTCAGGGTGTGGGGTTGCTGTGGAGTTCCCTTAATGCAGAAAGTGTGGCAGGGAAAGAGGAAAACGCTCAGTTTTGTGTCTCTCCTTCAATCCATCAACAGCCAAGAGAAATTCTAGGGGGCTCAAATAGAGGCAGAGACACCAAAATAGCTGCCTGGGTTTAAACCCAATCCAGGGATGTTATTTCAGAGCTGCTCTGTCCACATAAACCAGCAGCATCCATCAGCCACGGAGCTCCCACTCCACCAGGACACCAGGAAATCAATACAAGGCAATTAAAAATATTTCCTTTAAGTAGCAGCAGCCTGTCTTTTCCTCTGGCAAACACAGCCAAAAGCTTGTACAGCACATGCACAACAGAAGTAAAGCAAGTGGACATTCTGCAGCATTCCTGAGGAAACCCCAGGGAGCTGAGTGCCACTTGAGGGAGAAACAAAGCACTTACCTCAGTGTAATGCAGTGCCAGAAACCATTAAAAATACCCCCCCCCCCCAACATCCAGCAAGCCCAGAGCACTGCAGCTCCTTCCCTGCCTGCTGTGAGTGGCCCTGGCTCTGCAGTTCCACCTCTGGAGCTGGAAAAACTCTTGGAAAGGGGCTTGGAATTCCAGAGTTGTGTTAATTAGTGCGTTGGGCAGCGAGGACATTCAGGGCCAACTGGCTGGGTTGGGTTCTTGCTGCCCAAGGAAGTCCTGGTAGCCAGCCCAGACCTTGTGCAAGCCCACTGGTGTTAACAGGGATCTGCAAAGTCCTTGTGGGAGCTCAGGAGCCTGTGGCATTATTCCTGGGATTTTAAGGTCAGCAGTGCCATCATTTAACCCCAAGTCCTGTGTGGCACATCTCCATCTCATAGACCTCACATCTCCATCTCACAGATCTCATATCTCTGTCTCCTATATCCCATATTTCTATCTCCAATATCTCATATAACCCCATCTCATATATCTCCCATATCTCCTTCTCCATCATTTAACCCCATGTCCTGTGTGGCACAACTCCATCTCACAGGTCTCACATCTCCATCTCCTATATCCCATATTTCTATCTCCTATATCTTATATATCCCCATCTCCTGTATCTCCTTCTCCATCATTTAACCCCATGTCCTGTGTAGCACATCTCCATCCCATATATCTCATATCTCCATCTCCTATACCTCATATCTCTGTCTCCTGTATCTCATAAATCCCCATCTCCTATATTTTCTGTATCTCATATATCCCTATCTCCTGCATCATCTCCTCCATCATTTAACCCCATGTCCTGTGTAGCACATCTCCATCCCATATATCTCATATTTCTATCTCATATAGCTCCATCTCCTGTATCCCATATCTCTGTCTCCTATATCTCATATATCCCCATCTCCTGTATCTCCTATATCTCTTTCTCCCTCATTTAACCCCACCTCCTGTACAGCCCAGGCTGGAGAATTCCCCAGCTCCCTTGCACTGAGCTCACCAGCTCTTGCTGCTTTGAAATACATTTTCCAAAAAGCCAAACCATGGAGAAGAGGAAAGACAGAGATTCCATCGTAATTTTTGTCCCAGGGGTCGAGGGCTGAGTTTAAACAGCAAACAAAACGAGCTCCAGACAAAATAATTCTGTAAAAGAACAGGATTTTGTTGCAAGCTTCTCTCCATGCCCCCAAAATAATACCAAAAAATAGCTATTCTGAGCCAGCTATACCTTTTCAGGTTAAAAGAAGTGAAGAATTAGGAAGCAGAATGTGGGAGATCACCAAAAAAAAATGTGATATTTGTAATAAGCTGTAGTTTGATGTTTTCCTGTCCTTTCACACTGTGCTTTCATTTCTAAAGTGAACTAATCCCAGATCCTGCTCCAGCAGCCACTCAATGGGTCCTCCTGTCTCTGGATGTGGCTTGTTACGGGTCCTGAGAAGGAATTTTCAATATAATCACTAATATTTGCACACTCACGTGATTTTCTTCCTTGTCCCTTCTCACCCCCCTCATTCTTTAACACTTCTACTCATCAAGCCACAACTGAAACGAAGAAAACACACAGAGGCAAATTGAAGCATCTGATCCAAAGCCAAGGAAAGGCTTCCCTGAAGGTTCCATGTCTTTAGTGCTGTGAAGTTGCCAGCACTGGATTTAATGGTTTTTGTATCAAGATCTGAAGGGGCAGATATTAAAACCTGGGGGAGCTCAGAAACCACGGAAAATGGAGAATAAAAGAGTAATGAGAGTAAAAGATCAATAGACAAACCAAGCAGGGCTTGCCCTGAGCCCTGGGGTGCCTGAGGAGCCCATCCAGGGTGTTTAAGGCTCTGATTTCGTGCCCAGTGACATCAATTCTTGATTTCCACAGGAGCTGGGACGTGTCTTCTTTGAGTTGCCCAGAGGGACCGAGGAAGTTTATGGCAGAGCTGAGGCTCAGCCCAGCCCTCCAGCCTTTCCATTTAGCCATATGTCCATGTGTCCTTTCAGATTTCCCTGCCTTCTTTCCCCCCACCTCTGCCCCCCTGCTCTGCCAGGAAGGAGGAGATGGCACTTTAACTCTCCCAGCCCCTCTCTGTCAGCTCCTGCTGCCACTTGGGACGTGCTGTCGCTTCCATGGAAACAGAATCTCGGGAATCTTTTTCCCAGGAAATGCCTCCAGACTGCCTTCATTCGGTTTGGATGTTGTTTGCAACAGCCCTGTGCCCACTGAGGCTGCAGGACTTCTGCTGTTGTTTAATGGAGAAGCATCATTTTGGGGACAAAATCGGGTGCAACGTTAATATAAGTGTAAAATATTCTCTTTTTTTTTTTTTTTTTTCCCCAGGGATTTCCCCTCCTCTGCCTGGGATTCCCTTGCCAAAGTTGGCCTTGCAGTTAAAATATTCACTGATTTATCTGACTCGTGGTCAAGGAAAGACCCCTGTTGCAATGAAAGAGAATCATGGAATATCCTGAGCTGGAAGGGACCCACAAGGATCATGGACTAGAAAATTCCTACTGCTTTTTCATGATCCAGAATCCCCAAGTTTACTCCTTATATAAACACAAAGTTCTTGGTATTGTAATTTGTAGCTATTAAGTATTTTTATGTTTTGTTGCTCTGAGAAATATTAATTTTTCTGTAAAATGTTGGCCACATTCCTGGAAAAAAGCTGTTTATTAAATTTCTGCTAATGCCAACATTATGGATATTTCTGGACTCTTAAGATCTATTCCTTCATCCCACAGTGCAGTAGATAATTTTGTGTGAGTTGATGATTTCTGTTTTGCAAGAACTTAAATTTGAAGTGTAATCCATTGATCCTTAACGAATGTTTAACTGAAACAGATGATCTACTGACAGACTATTTATCCCCAAGTATTATACATTAATTTTCTTAGGATTTTCCATACCCCAACACATTATCAAATGAGAGGAATTTAAAAGAAAATGAAAAAGAAGTCCTGAATTATACCAGTGAAGGAGAAATTTCAGTGGCAACTCTATTCAAAGTGTTTCATACTCTTGGCCCTGCACAGGCCCCTCAGAATCCCACCCTGTGCCAGAGAGCACTGGCCAAACACTCCTTGAAATACAATAACAACACATCATTTTGACACAAGAGCTCAAAATGTGTTCACTTCTGACAAGAGCTTTGAAATAATTTTGCTGAAATCAAAAGCTGAGAAATGTAAGGTTTCAGTTGAACCTGCATTTCTCACGTGCAAAAAAGTTCTCAGCCCTGGTAATAGCTGTGGGTCCACAGTAAAATGTGGATATCTGCACAGAAAGAGCTGCAGATTTTACTGCACACCCTGAGTTCTCTCATGAAGAGAAGAGATGCAGCAGAATTTGAGATGCCCATGGACAGCAGCAGTGCCTTGGTGTGCCCTCCTTCCTCTGCTGTGAACTCCTGAGGAGCAGAGCTCGGGAATTCCCTGTGGGATCTGCCTTGGCATCCCAGGCTGCAAATTGTCAAATCAGGGAATCCTGGAATGGGTTGGGTTGGAAGGGACCTTAAAGCCCATCCAGTGCCACCCCCTGCCATGGGCAGGGACATCTCCCACTAAACCAGTTGCTCCAAGTCCAACCTTGGACACTTCCAGGGATCCAGGGGCAGGAAAAGACCTCTGTGATCATCAAATCCCAGAATGGGTTGGGTGGGAAGGGACCTTAAAGCCCATCCAGTGCCACCCCCTGCCATGGGCAGGGACACCTTCCACTAAACCAGGCTGATCCAACCTGGCCTTGGACACTTCCAGGGATCCAGGGGCAGCCACAGTTTCTCTGGGAATTCCATCCCAGCCCCTGCCCACCCTCACAAGGAGGAATTCCTTCCCAATATCCCACCTAACCCTTCCCTCTGGCAGTTTGAAGCCATTCCCTGTGTCCTGTCCCTCCATCCCTTGGAAATAGTTTCTCTCCATCTTTTTTATCGGCTCCTTCAGGTCCTGGAAGGCCACAATTGGATTTCTCTGGAACCTTCTCTTCTCCAGGCCGAACAATCCCAATTGTCTCAGCCTTTGCTCCCAGCAGAGCTGCTCCATCCCTCTGATCCCCATCCACTCCCTGGAGAAAGCAGGAGCCAGGATAACACCAGCAGGGACGCACATCCCTGGCAGAGCAGGTCCTGAAGCCCAACTCAGCTGTGCCAAGGGTTAAACTGTTGGAATCCTGGAATTGTTAAGGTTGGAAAAGCCCTCTAAGATCAAGTCCAACCAAAGCCCAGCACCACCACCACGTTCACCACTAAACCACGTCCCCAGGTGCCACTTCCAGAGGATTTTTGGACGTTTCCAGGCAGAGTGAGGCTGTGTGGAACACAGGCACAGAAACTTTGCCCTGTCACATCCTTGCACCACGGGCAACAAATGGATTTGGCTGCCAAGGAGGAGTCTCCCCCTGTTCCATCTGCAGTGGATGGAACACAAAATCCCAATCCCACATTACTCCACGAGACTTTATTTCTCTAATAATAATTTGGAGAAGTGACAAAAAGAAATGAAATTTTGTGTCCCATCATGTCTCGTCGCAGCCCGGGGGAAACTTTACTCTCTCTTTTTTTTTTCTTTAATTTTAATTTCATTTTCCTGTCTTTTCCCGTTTCCCCCCCCCCCCTCCATCTAATTATAAAGCTCCCCCTAAATCATAAATCACCGACTTTAGGGGAGCAAAAAAAAAAAAACAAAAAAAAATATAATAAAATAAAATAAAATTTTTCCTTCAAATTCTGAAAAGGGCTGAGATGTCAAGGTTGGAGAGAAGCAGCTGTTTTGGAAATGTTGCCTTTTCCTTTGTTCCGAATGCTATTTAAACATTGGCAGGGGGCCTCATTAAAGATGAATCGATGAATTAGTAAGTAGTGTTGTAGCCAGAAGAGACAGCATGTGCTCCTGTGGTGAAAACAGATTTACACAAAAGAAAAGAAGGGGGGGAGGCAGAAAATATGTGCAACAAAGTCGGTGTTTTACAATATTCTATCAGGGCTGCACCAATCCCAGGCAGGATCCATCAGAATTTCCAATATAAATTCATATTTTGGGGGTTAGAAGTTGGATGTGGATGCGAAGTTTCCTCTGGGCTAAAATGGAATAGATAAGTTTTGGGCCCTGGAGCTTTTTTAGTTACCAAAATGTTATGAAGTGTGAAATAATAATAATTAGGAATATAGCATGGGAATCACCAAACAGGCAGATCTAATCCAGCTGAAAAAGCAAAGAGAGATATCAGATGAACCCTCAGCACCGGGGTGTTGCCTGCATTAATATGTTAATGGCCCCTCACTTTGGGCACCAGACTTGGAGGGAAGCCTTGGAAAACAGGGATCAGCTTTAGCCATGGAGCTGCAGGGGGGATTCACAGAGACCAGGAGCACGTGGGTCTAAATGTCAGGGACAGATCCAAGGTGGAGCTGCTCCTCTGGCTCTGGAATGCAAAGGAACAGAGGAGACAAAGGACCTGTCCCAGCTTCTGTCCCCAACACCAGCTGTGCTCTCCTGGCCTTTCCCTCCTGCTCCAGCTCCAGGAGATGGAAAACAGGAGCAAGTTCCACCCTCAGGGGTGGGAATGGTGCTCCCAGTGTGACTGAACATTCCTTTGACACACCTCCCTGCCCACCACCTGATCCTGGGAGTGGCACCAACCTGCCCAAATCAGACACCTTGGGGCCAGCTCAACAAAGCTGAGATCAGCCAGGATCAGCTGGGACCAGCCAGGATCAGCTGGGACCAGCCAGGATCAGCTGGGACCAGCTCAAGCCTTGGTGACACAACCACGTCCAAGCACCCCCAGGATTGCTTCCAAAATTCCTGGGATGTTCCTGAGTGTGGATAAAGACCCCGAAGAACCAGAGGGAAAAGCCCACCAGTGCTGGGCTGTGGCAGTGAAAGAAGTGGCAGAAGGAGAGGAATGGATTTGAAACAATGGACTTGTTTAACTGAGACTGTTGAATGGAGAGAAATTATAAATTTATGGCTGTTTTAATGTTTTTTAATGATGGTTTGTGCCTGTCCCCATGTTGTAATGGTTCATTCCCACAAGAGTTCCACTCCCTTCTCGTGCACATTCTATTGTTGTCCCTCCCCTCTATGCTCTGTACCCAATCCTTGTTCCTCCTTCCCAAAACTCCTCCCCTTGTTCACCATATTCTGGAAAGTTCTCTCAGCTCCCCTATAAAAAGAGGAGCATTTTAATAAACTGGTTCACTCCTTTCCACCCCACAACCTGTGTGGGACCCTGAGTGAACTTCCCCGTGTCCCCAGCTGGGCTGTGTCACCTGAGGAGCATCCCAAAATATTCCCAAAGTCTTGCTACCCTTCCCCAAGCAGAATTCCTCCTGGGAGGTTCTCCTGGCACAATCCCTCCAGGGTTTTGCCAATCAAACCCAAACCACAAACAATCCCAAAGTCACCAGAAGTTGCTCCTGTGCTTTTGGCAAATGGAAAAGGAGGGGCTTGCACAGCCCTGTCCAAAATCCCAATCCCACACTATTCCCTGAGACTTTATTTCTCTAATTATAATTCAGAGGAGTGACAAAGAGAAAATGAAAATTTTTTGTGTTTTTAGAAGGCTGTAGAAGGGTGAAGGAGAAATAATTCAGATTATCACCTATAAGCTGCTACTAATTCTTCTCCCTTTATGCCCCACACAGGTAAATTAGGCATCTACAAAGCACAGAGAAGATCTTAAATAACTTAATACTTATATTTGCCCTGGTTTTTTAAAATTTTAAGTGCTGAAACTGGAGAATGGAGACACACAGAGGTTTTGTGAAGCCACCAGCTGAATGCAGACCTCTCCTCTTCACTCCCTTTCATCCATGACCTATCCTTCAAACCACAAAAAGAAGGAACAGGACCAACTACCACGTAAACAGAAGATTTCTGAGTGGCTCCAGTGGGTTTTTAACTCTTATATAAATTATATAAAATACAATTATATTGCCCCAGCTTCCTGGATGCTGATTCTTTTTGGATCTGTCACCATTAATAAACCTCGAGAAGAGTCCTAAAAACTTGCAAGACACGAGTTGCTTTTTTACAGCTACAAGAGGACCATTTATCCCAATTTGTTAAGTGTAAAGAGTCAGAATTTCCCACTGCTTCAAGTTTTCCTCCACACCAAGGATTTGCAGCAAATCAAATTTAATGTCATTTTTGTCTTGCTTGCTGCGAGACTGTTTTGTGATTTTAAATCATTTACTGTTATATCATCAACCACTAATCCAGGGCCCCAAGTGCCACATCCACCCATTTTTTTGAACACTTCCAGGGATCCCAGGAAGCTCCTTTCCCCCTGCTCTCCCCCTCGGGTGATCCCAGCTCTCCCCCCCAAGGTGGGGAACAATTTGATTTCCCTTTTAAACCAACTTCTGAGATCTTTCTGTCCTTTCAAACCTGTTAGCAGGGACGTTGAGAGTGGATTTTATTTTATTTTTTTAATTAACTTTCTGTCCCCTGGCTCCTCCCCAGCTGCTCCAGGTCCATTTTTATCCCCGTTGACTCCCTGTGACCGTGACCCAGATTTGCTGAGGAGGAGCTTGAGACCATCCAGGAGCAAGATCAGACTCACTTTGGGGCAGCCACACCAGACCTGACTTGATGGCTTAAGTTAGAGCAGCCCAGAGGACCCAACAGCACAGGAAAATCAGCTTTTCTCTCTATTTTATAACATCCACCTGCATAAGAACACATTAATTTAGAACCTCCCTCCACGAAGAATCACCATGGACAGGTAAAGTCCCATCCCTCTGCACCACCTGGGCAAGGGGAAATGGTAAAACATGGCAAAGTTTGGGGAGTAAATACAATTTTATGCCTTAAAAATCAAATCAGTTGCTTGCAAAATAAGCAGAAATAAAGGGAAGGATGTTTGGCCCATCAGCCACGCTCTGATTTAAATGAAGCCCTAAAAAAAAAAACATTAAGGGTGGGGGAAATTCTCCATCAGGTTGTTTTCTAGCTCGGATTAAGAAAATCACCAAGAGAAATGCCAAAGGTAAGATGGAATCTGAATTCCTAATTATTTAAATCAAGGGGACGAAAATGCTAAAAAAAGGCTGGGAGAGAACAGCTAGAGAGAGGAATATAAACTAAAAAAAAAAGGGTAGAGAAATAACTGGGGGTTTAATGCCTAAGAAAATTTCAGGTTAGCAGCCCAGAAATGGTTAACACATTCCTGCAGCAGAACAGGCCTTAAAAACAGAGAAATAAACGACTAAATAAATAAATAACAGAATAAATCTCAGCTCCCCATCCCTCTAAACCGCCTCGGCTCCCACTCCAAGGGTTTGTTTCATCCCACGGCTCTTCCTGAGGAAGGGTCATAAAAAAAATATTGTACCTTAAGAAATAGGAAGAAAAAAAAAAAGGGTATTAAAAAAAAGGGTAAAAAAAAAGGGTAAAAAAAAAGGGTAAAAAAAAAAGGGTAAAAAAAAAAAAGGGTAAAAAAAAAAAGGGTAAAAAAAAAAGGGCTAAAAAAAAAGGGTAAAAAAAAAAAGGGTAAAAAAAAAAGGGTAAAAATAAAAAAAAAAAAAAGGGAAAGAATGTACTTGAATCTATTGATTTGTGCTGTAGCAAAGCCCCTGACATCGTGGAGCGATGAAGATATTGCTCTGGACCCTGTGTGCCTCCTCATACTTCTCCTCTGCTTATGAGGGTCTCCAAGGATGGTATTAAAGATATTGTAGTTCCCACTTTCCGACTCTGGGATATCAGCGAGATTCTCCTGTGTAAAGAATAATTATCAGCACTGCTGTTACCTCTAGTAAGTGTGTAATTACATGCTCTGGTTTGTGGGCTGTAGGCTGTTGCCATTTGGAATTCTGCAGCAGTGATAAATTCTCCCTTTTTCACCGCCTTCTTCCAAATAATAATAATAATAATGGTGATAATCATCATCATCGTCGTTATCAACGTGGCAAAGGAAAGACAGAAAAGCTTCTTCTGGTGTCAGCTTTTGGTTGGGGGATTATTTTTGGCTTTGAGGCTGAAAGGAGCTTGGAAATCTTAAAATTCCTGCTGCAGAAAGAGAATAGGGGGAGAAGGGGAAGGAATAAAAGCAGGGGAGTGAATGAAGGAGAAGCCTCGAGAGCATGGCCATGGAATTCCAAATTCCACCAGAATTTGCTCTTATTGGAGTGGCTGGTCACTAACAGGAGCTGTGCAATTTTAAATTATACAGTAATGACAAATTCTCCCTTTTTCACCACCTTCTTCCAAATAATAATAATAATAATAATAATAATAATAATAATAATAATAATAATAATAATAATAATAATCGTCATTATCAACATGGCAAAGGAAAGATAGTAAAGCTTCTTCTGGTGTCAACTTTTGGTTGGGGGATTATTTTTGGCTTTGAGGCTGAAAGGAGCTTCAAAATCTAAGATTTCTGCTGCAGAAAGCAACTAGGGGGAGAAGGGGAAGGAATAAAAGCAGGAGAGTGAATACAGAAGAACTCCTTTTTTCAGCAGGTCTTCAGCTGGTTTGCTTGTCTTTAAAAGAGTTAAGCCAGTTTCTATTTGCTGAAAATCTGGTTCATAGCTCTATTTTTGTTTTTCTGCCCCTGCTAAGGTTTACATATATTCATGTTCCCTTTACATATATTCATGTTCCCTTTAGGGAAAGTTTTATAGTGATTACTGGGGAGAAAGCCAAAGGGGACCTCTATAAATACACCTCTAAACACTCCAGGATTTAAATCAGATCGTTTCCATGGGTTATTTCAAGGATGGGGCTTGCAGGGTATCCTGGGGAATTCAAGGGTTTGGATCCAGTCCTCAATGAAATGCTGGAGGAATGTCACAGAAATGGAAAATCCATTATGCTGTTATTTACTCTTTGGGTTTCTTTTTGTTTATTCCCAACAGCAGGATGCTGCTTTCATTCCCAATATCCCAGGATGGGCTGACACACGGACTGTGGCTGTTTGCAGCAGCATTCCCAAGGAAATATCCACGGGAGGAGAACAGGCAGGGTCAGGTCCTGAGGCCATACAGGTGTTTGGGGAGCCTTTCAGCAACCTGGTCTTGCCTGCAACACAAACCAGTAGGTTAAAAACTCAGAATTTTTGCCCTGCAAGCTGCTCTTTGGAAAGGGAAACTGGGGGTTTCTTTGGAAAGGGAAACTGGGGGTTTCTTTGGAAAGGGAAACTGGGGGTTTCTTTGGAAAGGGAAACTGGGGGTTTCTTTGGAAAGGGAAACTGGGGGTTTCTTTGGAAAGGGAAATTGGGGGTTTCTTTGGAAAGGGAAACTGGTGGTTGCCTTTGCAGAGCAATGACAGGAGATTCTCTGGAACCTCAGGGATTTTACTGCTCTAGCAGTAAATAAAACCAGAGGGATGGGAACAACTCAGGCTTTGCAACTCCAGCCTGAACATCCTGCTACAAGTGACCAATTCATTGGGTTTGGGATCAATCTGGGACTAGATTTTACTTCTCCAAGCTCTCTATTAATCATGTTGTTGATAAATAACTTTCCAGACATACTCCAGGGGAGGAGCTGAGTCCCAGTGCCATGGATGAGAGCTGTGGAACTGGTATTAAAGTGCACATCAAGAAGCAGAAATTTTGGGTCCCACATCTACTGGTTGGTTCATGGGAAGACCTGAATCCCTTCACTCCTTATTCTCCCCAGGTGGGTCTGTTTTCAGAGAGCAGGTGAAGAAATATTGTCCTTGTTTCACTGGATTTTTGTCTGTGCAGAAGGTGGTGGGAAATGATCTCCTTTTACACTGTTCCGTGGCGTAGGATTTAATCCAAGGCTCCAAAAGGTTTCAATTAGGACTAAAAGATCTCTTTTCATCCTGATTTATGGCTCTTTCAGTCCCTGTGTCGGAGCACTCACGTGGAAGGCAAAAGGAGCAGCTTGGATTCCACTCCCTCTGGAAGTCACAGAGGTTTGGGGACCAACTCACCCTGGAAAAATCCTCTGTGTTCCCACCCGTGGGAGCTCTCAGAGCTGAGGTGGGTTATTGGATCAGCCTCCAAAGGCAAAAATCAAGCCCTGAAAGAACAAGGGGAGGGAGAGGCACGACTGGGACATGAAAATGGGAGTTAAGTCAAGCATGCAAAATTGTCATTAAAATTTACCAGGCCAGGGACTAAGTAGATGTCTCTCCCTTACAAAGCCTCGTGGAGAAAGTCTGAGAAAAATTAATAGGCACTGAGTCAACAGGAGCCTGTAGGAATAAAACAGGATGCCATGGAAATGACTCCAAAATCTACAAGGACAGGTGAAGCTTTAAAATATGTTGCATTTTCTTAAATGCTCATATTTTACACTCTGCAATAGAAATAAAAGCTTATGAGGAGTCTAGAAGAGGAAATAATTTGCAATTAAATGTCATGAAGGAGGCATCACACTATTGTGCTTACCTTGACAAAATGACTACTGGAATTTTACTCAGGTGAATCTGAATGGTATTGACTGTATTTGATAAATTTTTTGAGGAAGATTTATCACTTAAATGGCATCTTTATTAGTGTTGCCTTGTTTATTTTGCTCTGTGATACAGGAGAGGTTCTGCACACACGAGAAAAGGAAAAGATTTTATTAATTTAGGAGTGAGACCATGAGGCAAAGGGCTGAGCTGCTTATTGAGGTGATAAGCAAATAAAAGTAGAAATTGAGGCTACCAAAACAAAAACAAAGACAAAAATGAAACAAACAAAATAAAAAAAAGAAACAGCAAAAAGAAACCAAAGCAACAAAAACAAACACACACACTCTCCCCAACAAAACAAACAAACCAACAACTAAAAAAACCCTCCAAAACCTACAAAATCTCCCAAATAAACCAATCCCCCCCAAAAAAAACCCAAACAAAATAAACCCAAACACTCTGCCTGGTGCCTCGGTCCGTCCCTTCTAAAAAGGAGGGATATTCACTGACCTCCTTTGGGAAGGGCTTTGCAGGATTAAAACACAATTGTTATGATGAACAAACTCCAAATAATTCCTACTTTTGGACTGGTCGTGCAGGGATTTGTTTCCCCTCCTACACCCTCAAAGCTTCTTCCATGTCCCCAGCACAGTTCAACATCCCCTGGTGAAAGGTGCCTCCTAACTGGGAAATATTATTCATTAATAAGTGTCTTCTAGAAACATAAGAGAACTTTTTAACCCTTCAAAAACAGCAGGAGGATGTTCTGTGTCTTCACCAACAGACCTCTATATATAAGTATAAATATATGATATTAAGTGCAGGGGTTTTTCCCTGGTACCTCTAAAATTCATTAAGGTGGATTTGGCTCCTCTGTTTCAACTCAGTTAGGAAGAAATTTCAGCTCTGGATGAATTCTTTTCTCCCCGAGACAGAATTCCATCTGACTTCTTTGTTCCTCCCCAAGCCAGCTTTGAAAACCATCCTCGGGCTTCCCCATCCTTTTCTGGGGGTTCACATTTTGAATTCTGGATCTCAGGGGCTCAGGAAATGTCAGGATTACAAAAAGAACCCAACCTACCCCAGTACAAATATTAAGTGCAGGAGTTTTTCCCTGGTACCTCTAAAATTCATTAGGGCGGATTTGGCTCCTCTGTTTCAACTCATTTAGGAAGAAGCTGTGAAATCAGAGCTCTGGATGAATGTTTTCCTGCCAGAGATAAAATTCAGAATTCTTTTCTCCCAGAGACAGAATTCCCTCTGATTTCTTTGTTCCTCCCCAAGCCAGCTTTGAAAACCATCCTCGGGTTCCCCCATCCTTTCCTGGGGGTTCCCGTTCGGAGCGGATGGATCCCTTTTGCCGGCCTTTAATTGAGAGTGAAAAGCTGATTTCTGAAGGCAAGGTAAGGCACTGAAGGTAAGTGATCACCAGAGTGCCCCTGTAATAAATCACTGGAGCCCAGGTCAGGTTTGGAGTGTGAATGCAGCGCTCAATAAAGGCACAAACTCCACCTTCCAGCTCCACACCGACCCCGGCTAATTGACCCCGCGCTGCTCCCCCCATTAATCATCCTGGCACGGGGGGCAAGAGGCAGCTCCACTGCACAGACCTGCCCGAGCTGGGGGTGCAAAGAGAAGGGGAGATGAAATCATAGACAGTTCTGCCTTAATTAACTCCCAGCTTTGGTGGCTGCCCCCGTTTTTTGCAGCGGAATGTCGGCGACGATGGGGTTTGCCCGGGTTGGGGTCACTGGGATGCTCAAAGGGATAAAAGTGGGGGTGAACACAGGAGGGGAAGTCACAGCAGTGGTTGGGTTTCCAGTGCAAATCACACCATCCATTCACAAAAACCTCAAATATTCTGAGCTTAATCCCATGCAGAGAAACCTCACAGATTCTGAGTTTAATTCCAAGCAGAGAAACCTCACAGATTCTGGTCTTAATCCCATGCAGAGAAACCTCAAAAATTCTGAGTTTAATCCTATGTATAGAAACCTCACAGATTCTGAGTTTAATCCCATGCAGAGAAACCTCACATATTCTGAGCTAAATCCCACGGGAGGTACAATAAAATTACAGCAGTGTTTGGGTTTCCAGTGCAAATCACACCATCCATTCACAAAAACCTCAAATATTCTGAGTTTAATCCCATGCATAGGAGCCTCACATATTCTGAGTTTAATCCCACACAGAGAAACCTCAAATATTCTGATCTTAATCCCATGCAGAGAAACCTCACAGATTCTGGTCTTAATCCCATGTAGAGAAACCTCAAATATTCTGAGTTTAATCCCATGCAGAGAAACCTCACATATTCTGAGCAAAATCCCACAGGAGGTACAATAAAATTACACCAGTGTTTGGGTTTCCAGTGCAAATCACACCATCCATTCACAAAACTCTCAAGTATTCTGAGTTTAATCCCATGCAGAGAAACCTCAAATATTCTGAGTTTAATCCCATGCAGAGAAACCTCAAATATTCTGAGCTAAATCCCAGGATTCTGAGCTAAATCCCACAGGAGGTACAATAAAGTTACACCACTGTTTGGGTTTCCAGTGCAAATCACACCATCCATTCACAAACTCTCATATATTCTGAGTTTAATCCCATTCATAGAAACCTCAAATATTCTGAGTTTAATCCCATTCATAGAAACTTCACAGATTCTGAGTTTAATCCCATGTATGGGGTTAAATGCCCCTGCTGTCATTTATTCAAGCCCAGAGGAAATGAAATTACTGCTCTTCCCAACCTTTAACTGAGATTGAAAGCACCTCAAAGTTTATCTATTTATCTGATGCTTTGGAATAATCATCTGGAGATTGTGGCCACGCTCATGTGAAGGATTCCAACAATTTAATTGAAGGAAATGACCTCATTAATATGGAGTTAAAGTTCGTGGGTAGACTGGGAGCCTGTGCTCCATTTTCCAAAGAAAATGAATTCTGGGGTCAAGTGAACAATGGTTTTTAGGTGCCTAGACACCTTCAAAAATTGGGGCAAAAGAAAAAAACAACCAAACAGGGAATGACAAATTTAATCTCGAAAATCTCTGTTGGAAAAGGAACACGTGAGCACTTTCAAACTTCCATCCCATGTTTCATTTAGGGCTATTCCTGCTTTATTTTCCTTTGGTATAAATCTGTTTATTGGCTGTGAACAACCTGATCAAACTTTGAAGTGACCCTGCTTTGAGGGGGGAATTGGAGCAATGACTTCCAGACATCCTTTCAGCCCAAATTAGCCTATAACTCTATTACAAAATGGTAAAGATGCCCTGAAATAAGCCCTTTAAATATTGAAATGTGAGTGATGTTAACGTGAACATATAATTGTTTGTTAAACCACCAGGAATTTCTGGGGAGGCAACCACCACAAAGCTGAGATTTTCAAAACTACCTAAAGAACTCTACTGGACATCAAGGATCTGAAGTGGAAAAGGAGCTCAAAATCACGTTTCACAAATATCACGTTGTGAATAACAAATGTATTTACAAATCTCAGCCAAAAAAAACCCTTTAACTGTATTCAAAAGGCACTGAAAATTCAGGAAGAGGGTGAAATATTTAGTCCTCCATACAATATCACACTGAACTTGCTCACCTGAGCCAGCGAGCAGGAATTGCACAGGGCAGGAATTGCACAGGGTAGGAAAGCGCAGGCTTGGAATCATCCTCTGTCCCAAGGAATTGCTCTGGGTAAGGAATGGGGAAATTCCAGGATTTACAGACAGTGCTGGATTTACAGAGACCCCGAGCATTCCAAGCAAATTCCTGGAAACCAGAGCGTGGGGATTCCTGCAGAGCCAGGGCCCTGCTCTGACATTTCCGAAGCCACGCTCCAACCTTTCCTGAGAAAAAAACCTCCTCTCTCCTTCCCCATTTTTCTCCATTTACAGGGGCTGAATGCTTGAATGCTTCCCCGCCAGCAATTCCAAAGAAAGGACAATCCCCTTGGAGCACGAGACACAGAACCTATTAATAAGCAAATGGAAAGAGCTGGCACAGATTTCTCCTTGTTTAATTCAGCAGCCACCAGAGCCTGAGCCTTTCTCTCCAAGGTGGGAGATGACTTAATGCACCTCCAGCTCCCCCCCCACAGCCAGGACTCCCAGGATGCTCCTTTGAACACACAGCTCTGGATTTTAGGGAAAGGAGCCTTGAATCCTGTCCATGCTGCCTCTGTCCACACCTGAGCACGACTCAGTTTTTGGGGGGAGAAGGAGTGCAGAGCTTTGGGGAAATGACTCTGTGGAGAGGGATGGTGAGGAGATCAAACCCTTGTCCACAAGTGGAAAACTACCCCTTCAGCTTGTGCTTAACCCTCTCCTGTCCCAAATCTGATCTTCCTCTCCTCCCCCTGCAATGCTGAAGAGAATCCAAGGGAATCCTGTCCCATAAAAACCTTCCCATCCACCTGCTTTGCAGAGAACATTTCTGTGTCACACTGGAATTTCCTGAATTATTCCCATTGGGGAAAAGAAAAGAAAACCCCCCAGAGATGCTTTTTCAGTTATGGTGAATTCTTTTCTCCCACTTACACATCCCAGTTTTCCAGCAACCTCACCTGAGATCAACATAAACACCATTCCCTGGGAAAGGGGTGCTGGGTTGGAAGTCAGGCTCCAGGGGAAGGAGTTTGGGTTGTCCTCAAAGAATTCTACACTTCTCCATCCTAAAAGCATTTTCACCTCCCCTACTCTGTCTAAAAGGATAGTGTTCTGCCAAGCAACAGAAAATATCAACTCTGACACAACAAAATGTGAGAATCCACTTTTTTTTGTCTTTGAACTGAGCACAGACAGTGGCTGAGCCCAGCAGCACGTTGGATTCTGTGCCCCAGGCTCATCTCCTGAATCCTGCAGCTTCAGTTCCTTCAAATCTCTCTAAATCTGTTGCATTCCTGCCCCTCACGCACCCAATTTGTTTAGGGATGAAAAAGAGCAAAAATCCACCCAAACCCAGCGATAATTTCCCTGGCAAAACACTTCTCCCACACAAAGCTCCAATCCTGGCTCTTCCCAGCCCGGGAGCTGCTGTGTATTTAAATTGCAGCCTGGGTGACAACACCACTGGGGATATCCCAGGCTTAAATCCTCCACTTGTCTTTCATATTGACACTTCCTCAAATGCAATCCCATCACAGGAGTGTTCCTGTGACATGTGGAATATGGAACAGGCTCCCCAGTGGACACTGGTCTCTTTAATGTTGTGAGCAGCTCGTCACACCTTTCAGCCTCCTTCCAGCTTTGCTGCTCCTGCTGTAGAGATTGGGGTGGCCATGGAATGACAATAATCTCCTGGTGATGCTCCACTTGCCATCCCACCGGGTTCCTCGGTGATTTACAGGTTTCTCTGCAGCATTTCTGCCCCAGGACGGGGTATTCCAGGAGGTTTCTCACAAAGAAAGAACGGGAATAACCCCATGGCTCTGAAGAAAATGTGCTGGGTTTGTGTTTTTTTTCAAATCCCAACTGCCAGGCACAGTTCATGAGTTGATATTTTGTAGGTGTCTGGTTTGCCTGTCCATTCAAACTTCATCATTTAATTAAAACTCGTATAATTTATCAAAAATTTATCATTTCGAGGTCGAGCCTTCCCAGCAGACCCTGGAAAATAAAGCTGCCCCTTTCACTGATGGTCTGATTTATTGGAAAGCCACAAAATAAACTCTTCCTCAGGAAAATCAGCTCCACCAAAGCCCCTCCATTTACTCTGCTTGGATATCCTAAAAGTCTTACACCGTGCAGGGTGACCAACATGGACAATTCCCAGCCTCAGGGGTGACCAGTCCACTAGAAATTCCATTTCTCATGTGGGGAAAGTACTGAAAAGCTTTGTAAATGCTCTTTAAATTCAAGCTTCATGGAGCAGGTTGACTTCAGAGCTTCTTGACAGCAGCAGATCAGAATCATCTGGGTTGGTACTCCTGTGATTCACCCCAAAAGTGACCTGTATCGATGAATGAAAGATATATTTTAATATAAAACCAGATACACAGATGCAGCCACTGCCCAAACAGTAAGAAATTCCAATTAAACACATTGTTTTCCTGAAGTTTGATGAAGAAATTACCCGAAATCTCACCCAGAGCTGAGGCAGCAAACGCAGACCATGTTCACTGCGATTCACAGAGGGGTTTGAATCTGCTTTGGAGGAGGCTGAACTGGGCATGACGTGCATGTCACCAGCACAGGGGAAGCAGCAGCTTTAATGCACCTCAGATTTCATCCCTGATCCAATGCTGGAACAGGCTGAGAGTTTTGGAGTCATAGAATCACAGAATCACAGAATCAGCTGGGTTGGAAGGGACCTCTGAGATCATCCAGTCCAACCCTTGATCCAACCCCGCCGTGGTTCCCAGCCCATGGCACTGATGCCACATCCAGTCTCACCTTAAAAACCTCCAGGGATGGAGAATCCACCCCTTCCCTGGGCAGCCCATTCCAAGGGCTGAGCACCCTCTCTGCAAAGAAATTCTTCCTAATCTCCAACCTAACCCTCCCCTGGCACAGCTGAAGCCCGAGCCCTCTTGTCTTGCTGATGGTTGGGTGGGCAAAGAGACCAACCCCCAGCTGGCTCCCCCCTCCTGTCAGGGAGTTGCAGAGAGTGAGGAGGTCTCCCCTGAGCCTCCTCTTCTCCAGGCTGAACAGCCCCAGCTCCCTCAGCCTCTCCTCACAGCACTTGTGCTCCAGTCCCTTCCCCAGCCTCGTTGCTCTTCTCTGCACCTGCTCCAGCCCCTCAATGTCCTTCCTGAGCTGAGGGCCCAGAGCTGGACACAGCACTCCAGGGGTGGCCTCACCAGCGCTGAGTCCAGGGCAAGAATCACTTCCCTGGACCTGTTGGCCACACTGTTCCTGAGCCAGGCCAGGATCCATTGGCCTTCTTGGCCACCTGGGCACACTCTGGCTCATGTCCAGCTTCCCATCCATCCAATCCCTCATTCCAGGCTCTCTGGTCAGCCCAACCAGGGAAGGTAATGAATGGCAAGGCTGCCCTTAGGAGGAGCAGAGTTATTAGCCTAATGCAGCGGGAGGAATGATGCATTAAGACATTAAGAATCAAAACAATCACATTAATGCTTTGACAGCCTAAGCAGGAAACAAAAGATGGGAGCTGTAACACGAACCATATGGCTCCATAACTAATCCCTCCTTCAAGCAGCCTCGTGGAAGCACCTTGGGAAGGTTTGGGCCTTCCCAGAGCGTCTCAGCATCCTAATTTTACAGAGTTCTCCTTTTATTCTCTCCTCCCCCCCTGCTCTTTCCCTCTCTGAAAGCGTTTTGTTGTGGGTTTTGGTGTCTTTTTTGTGGTTTTGTTGTTTGGGTTTTTTTTTTTTAATCTGAAAAGATCTTCCAACTGCTTCTCCTTCCCTTAAAGTCCAAATCCTACGTCAACCCAATTAAGCCCACACAGCCATAACAAATGAGGCTTGTCAGTTTGGCTCACTTGAGACCCAAACTGAGCTAATATTACTCAATATGCAGATGTTTTCTGTCTCTTTCCCTTGGAAAAAAAAAAAGAAAAAACAAAACAAAAAAGGGAAAGTGTTATTCAAATGGATTAATGATGGATTGCTGTGAATGTGAAGAGGATACGCTGCAGAATGACACGAGGTTGCAGAAATGTCAAGTGGAGGAGATGTGTGGGAGCACTGAAGTCCTCTCTCAACCTGCTGGTGGGTTTAAATAATTTATATGCTGTGCTGCTGGACCACACCAGCTCACCCTTGGCAAAAAAAAAACCCCACCAAAATAAAGTGGGTTGCAGGAAAATGTTTGGCCCTCGAAGGCTGCTCAAACCTGTCAGAGGGAGACGTTCCAGGAAGAGTCGCTTTCAACTCTTCCAGAAGTTCCTGGGAGTTACAGAGCCCTTTAAATTCCAAAAAAATCACATTACAGGGCCCTTTAAATTCCTAAAAATCACATTACACCTGATTCTGCAAAATAGAGTGGTTGGAGTTTAACCCCAGTGCTGCAGCCCCAATGACTCCAGGGCAGTCACCTCTACAGCACTGAAAAATTGCCTCCAATCTGATTTTAAGGATAATTATCCCCAATATCATTCACACCAATGTGAAGTATCAAAAGTTGTTTAAAAGCCTAAAAAAAAATAAAATAAAATTGGCATCTGTTTCCCTCAGTTCCTGTAAGAGTCTGTCTGGGAATTTGTTGGAAAGAGGGGAATCTGAGCTTGGATTTATGGATAAAATTCTTCCCTGTGAGGGTGGGGAGGGGCTGGGATGGAATTCCCAGAAAACCTGTGGCTGCCCCTGGATCCCTGGGAGTGTCCAAGGCCAGGTTGGAGCAACCTGGGCTGGTTGAAGTTGTCCCTGCCCATGGCAGGGGGTGGGATGAGACGATTTTTAAGGTCCCTTCCAACCCAAACCATTCCATGACTCTTTTTTCCCATCATCCTTGTGTTTTTTTTTTCCCACTCTTTCCACAGCTTTCCCCGTTTTTCTGTATTTATTTCGCAGGAGCTGAGTGCTAATGGCAAAGAAAAAAAAAACCAACCAAACACCCTGTAGCTGAATTTTAAACATTTCAAAGCTTCAAATCCTGAGCCAAGGACTCATCTTAAAAATAGTGTTTGGAACAACACCCGCAGAAAGAAAGCAAAATGCAGGTGTGGGAAAACACTTCAAGGAATCTTTGAATGCAATATCTGGAATTTATTTCTTTTTAATCAAAGAAATGACTCTTTGCAGGAGCTGGAGGGAGGAGGAAGGAAGACATATAGACTATTTTATATTACCCCAGAATCCAGGAGCGGGGCTTAATGCAAATAATTGACAAGTTTTCCAGAAAAAAAAAAAAAAGAGAATTAAAAATAAAAATAAAATAAATACATGTAGAGTTTTTCCCTCCTCAAGCACCAGCAGCTGCACTTTGTGCTTCAACAAACAAATTCCTGCTGAGCTGCCACATAAATGCAAATTATCAGGATAATTCTTTTCCTTGGGTTTTTTTTTTTTTTGATAAAAAAATCCAGTTAAAGATTTCTGCAGTGGAACTGAGTGCTCTGATTTATCTCCCTCAGAGCCAACGTTAAACTCAGTTTTCATTCAAGAAGAGTTTATTGGAGAACATCCAGAGTTTGGAAATTTTTTTTTCCCTTTTGTTTCTTTTTATTCTCTGGTTGTTTTGGTTTTATTGTTTGGGTTTTTTTCCTGCTTTGTTTGCAAAGCAATTTAATGGAGGTTGAAAAGCTACAGGAAAAAAAAATAAATCAAAGTTTCAATAGAAAAGAGCATGAAAAAAACCTCCTTTATTTAACCAGCCTTAGCATGACAGCAGATAAGGCAAAGATCATAATTCCAGTCATATCTGCTTTGCACAAAACACTAATATATGTTAAAAAACCCCTGATTTCTCCCAATCAAGTTGTTTTAAATCAGAGTCCAGTAACTACCTTGGGTTGATATTGGAGTTCTGGAGAAGGAAAACAGGAATTCCCTGGGTTAGATCTCAACAGAGACAAGGAAAATCAGCAATTCCTTCTTTATTTCTGTTTATTTTCCTCATGCCCTTCAGTGTCTTTACCATCTGCACATTTGTTACTACAATAAATAATTTGCTTGTTGATATTTTAGGCTTCTTCTGTAGATTTGAATACAAATATTGACTAAACAAGAGCAAAATGTTATTTGATGCTCTAAAACCAAAATACTGTAAATCTGATTTTGGTCTTAGGTTACAACAAAGTTCCAGTAATGTCAATTATAGCAGTTTCAGGGTGTCAATTAATTTATTTCAGGCTCAAGGATAAAGGGGGCTGAAGTCTTGTAGCAAATGAAGTTGAAGGTTATCCACTGGTTCCTGGGCTGATATTGGAGTTCTGGAGAAGGAAAGCAGGAATTCCCTGAGATAAGGAAAATCAGCAATTTCTTCTTTATTTTTTTTTTTTTAATTTCCTGATGCCCTTCAGTGTATTTACGACCTCCACGTTTGTTACTACAATAAATAATTTGCTTGTTGATATTTTAGCCTTCTTTTATGGATTTGAATACAAATATTGACTAAACAAGAGTGAAATGTTATTTGATGCTCTAAAACCAAAACACTGCAAGTCTGATTTTGGTCTTAAGTTACAACCAGAGTTACAATAATGTCAATTATAGCAGTTTCAGAGTGTAAATTAATTTATTTCAGGCCAAAGGATAAAGGGGGCTGAAGTCTTGTAGTAAATGAAGTTGAAGGTTATCCACTGGCTCCTGGGCTGAGCATCCCTGAGCTTTGGAAGCTCCACAAAATCAGCTTTTCCCATCCAGCTGTGCAGCAAAGACAGAGGGAAGAGCAAAGCACAGAGGAATTCCAAGTTCCAGAGAAGTTTGGGTTGTTTTATTTAATTTTTTTATCGCCTCCTTTTGCATCCTCTGCCTGGAAAGACTTGGCTAAGTGTGTCAGCTGCCTCCTTAATTGGAGTCTCTGTCTACTGAGAGCTCCAGTAAGTAATAAATAGATTCTCACCTACCTACTTTCCAAAGCTCTTCAAAGCCCACCTGGGCTACTGATGTTCTTGCTCACAATGGAGAATAGAGAAGGAGCTGAAGGATTTGACAGTGCCTGAAACAGGCACTTAATAAATAGTGTTCTCCTGCCATGATTCAAACCAGCTGGCCACGGAGAACCAGGGGAGAATTTAACTGGGGAGAAGGAAATAAAGATAAAGTCAGAATAAATTCATCTCCTCGCTTTCCTCACCCTTCCCTCCCTCTCCTTTCCCCCCCCCCCCCCAGAAAGGCAGCAAAGCTGGTTTTCATAACTGGGAAGAGAAAGGGGGGGGGGGGCAAAAAAACATCCAAGAATTCCTCCTGAAAGAGATCAGCAAAACGTTCCAAAAAACATGAAAATCATCGGAAAACTTAGAGAGAGCAGAAATTCCCAACGTTTGGCTGCTTAGCTTTGAAAATTAAAAAGGGAGGGGAGGGGGAAAAAAAAAAAAGGAAAAAAAAAAAAGAGGGAAAGGAAAAAAAAAAAGAGGGAAAAGGCAAATTTAAACCACAGGAACAAGTTTTTGCAGTCATGAGTAATGAATTTTGGAGTGAGCTCCGCTGAAAAACACCTGCCTTGCTGATAAACTGATTCCCTGTAAGGAAAGTCAAAGGGACTTCACTGGAACAGCTTCACCTCCAGCCAGATTTTTCACTTTGGAAGTAAAACTTAGCTCCCAGGTTTTCCATTAAAAGGACATCAATCCTTTTATTTTTTTGTTTTAATCCCCGATGGAGTCACAAAGAGTTTCGGGAGCAGCACACGAGGAAACCTCGGGGAAGTTCAGCTGTGGAACCCCACGGCAAAGCCCAGGAGCAGGTTGGGATATTCCAGCCATCTGGAAGGGCAGGGAAAACCCCAAATCCTGTCCCCAGGATGGCAGGACTGGTATCCACATCCAGGAAAAGGTTTGGGAGCTCTTCAATGAGTCCGTGATTTGTGCTTTCCCCAATTCCAGTAATTGGTGAATTTGTAGGAAGAAATTCCTTAAACTGCCTTTAGTGGCTTGGAACTGAAGGAGAGCAGGCTAAGATATTGGGAAGGAATTCCTCCCTGGGAGGGTGGGGAGGGGCTGGGATGGAATTCCCAGAGAAGCTGTGGCTGCCCCTGGATCCCTAGAAGTGTCCAAGGCCAGGCTGGAGCAACCTGGGCCAGTGGAAGATGTCCCTGCCCATGGCAGGAGGTGGAACCAGGTCATTTTTAAGGTCCTTTCCAACCCAAACCATTCCATGATTCCATGACACTCTCCTAGAGGTGGACTGACACGGTGCATGATGCAAATCCAGCTGGGAGTCCAACATTCCAGTGTCCTGCAGGAGCTGCTTTGTGTCACCACAATGATCACACACTCCAACTGCTCCTTGCCTGCCCTCTCTTATCCCTCTCCTGAGCCCTTTCCCATTGGATACACCACTGTTCCCAGCTGCCCTGCCCCTGGAAGCCTGGCTCAGGCAAAATCCCAGGAAATCAGTGCTGGCATTACAACAATCAGCATTTTATTTCCCCTTCAGGTTTACAGACAATTAACAACAGGAGGAGGGGAAACGGCCTCAAGCTGAGCCAGGGGAGGGGCAGGTTGGATACTGGGAAAATTCCTTCATGGAAAAGGGTGGTTAAACATTGGAAGGTGGTGGAATCCCCATCCCTGGAGGTGTCCAAGGAATGACTGGACGTGGCACTCCAAGGTAGGATTGACTGGGCACGGTGGGATTGGCCAAAAGCTGAGCTTGATGAACTTGGAGGACTTTTCCAACCTTAATGGTTCTGTGATTCCATGAAATCTTCACCTTGATCAGCAGCTAAATAAGTCTCAGTGGTGACAAAGGCCAACACACCTAAAACACAGCTAAAGGAATCCACAGAAGGACTTTCTGGACATCCAGGGCTCGGAGGCAGCAAGTTGATGCTCTGACAGAACAAGAGTAAAAGGAAGAAAAATAACCTTCTGAGAAGTTTCAGGGCTCTAGAAGCTCGTTTTTCAAGCCACACGTGATAACTGGCTGGAAGAAAAGCAGGCTCTGGCTCAGAAAAAGAGGGGGAAAAAAAATCATTAATTTTGGAGTTTGTGTTCAGAGGTCACAAGCCTGAGGCTGAAAGTTGGTGGAAGAATGTTGCACACACAAAAACAGGGAGGGAAGATCCTGGTCTTTCTTACAGGGACAGATCCAGAATGATTCTTTGGATAATCCAGCAGCATGTGGGATGTTTTATGTGGATCTCTTCAGGAAGAAGTTGCAACCACACCTTGAGAACATCTCAGGGGCAGGATAATGGGATTTTTATTTCTTTTTTTTTTTTTTTCCCAAGGAATCAGTGGAAATTGTGCACCAAATTCTACAGCTGAAAGAGGCAGATCTGGGATGGAAATTCCTGACAGATGAGAGGGGAAAATATTGTTTTCCTTACTTTAATTTGCAGTAAATAGCATCTTATAAAGGTTGAAAGACGTTAAAAGGATAATCCCAAATACAGAAATGTAACTTCCCAGTGAATTCTCCCATTCCCAGAGCCAAAAACCCGGAGTAGGCCCTGTGAGGTGGATTCCCAGCGTGGACACTGAGTCCTGCTTGTGGGGAGAAGCATTTCCAACCCTCCTGCACTTCCCACGTGTCCTCCCTGTTTATCCGTGGCCACGAGCACCACGAGGATGAAGAGATGGGCTTTTCACCTGCAGAGAATTTTGCAAACCTGCCCATCTTCTCCCCTGCTCCAGCAGGATAACCACCAGCAGGCAGACAGCATGGATTTGTTTAAGTGAGAGAAGATTCTCGGGCTAATTTTAGGGGTTTGAACAGAAGGCGACACTCCAGCTGGGAGAAGATTTCCACCGAAAACAGTGTTTTGATGAAAACCAGAGGGTGAAGAGGAGGGAGTTTCACAACATTTTTTTTCCCCCCCTCCTTTTCCTAACCTGCTCCATGGAATCCACATGGGACACCGGGAGCCGTTGGCACGGAGGGAGCTGTGATGGTTCTGGCAGCAGAATCCAACCAGGGACCTTCTGGAACAGGCAGAGATCTCTCTACCAAGGAGTTTTGCAGGAATCTGATGGCATGTTTGGCACAGTGAGAGAGAGAAGTTGCTTTGTGAGTTGTTTACCTGAGTGGAGCAACGTGGATCCCTCAAAGAAGAAGGAGCTAAAGGAGACTGAACCCGATTCCTCCACCCCTCAATTCCTCGTGTAATTGTGCACTGGGAGTCACTGTTACCTCAACCTGAGGTCCTCAACCTGCTGAATGTGTGTCCTTCCCCTCCTCCAAAGCAACCAGACTCAGAGAATCTACCTGAGATTTCTGGCTGGGGGGTTGGGTTGGGTTTTGGTTTTTTAAGGGAAGGCAGATAACCTGCAGAAATTTTCACTTAGTGAAACAACAAGTTGCTGAGAAAGGCTGAAAAAACGGGGTGGTTTTACCAACCTTAGTTCCAATTCACCTGCTCCATAATTAGTGCAAAACTTCCTCCTTTTAGGGACAACAAAAAGGTAGAAAATCCTCCAGCCAAAGGGGGATATTTACTCATTTAAAATCACACAGGTCGGATCATTCTGGAACCCACATTTAAAGCACGAAGAAAAAAAATACCCTAAAAAATCAGTGCAGGTCTGCAAAATATTTCAAAGCTCGGGGTTACTGATCTGGTAGGGATAACTGAACCAGCAGGAGGAAAGGCTGGCCAGGATTCCCCCCCCTTCCCTTTCAGCCCCACTGCAGCAACACCCCCTGTGTGTCCTGCTCTCCCTCACCTTGGAATGCTCACGGAGAGGGAACGAGACAACAGGGCCAGGGCTGATGTCCCCTGGTGCCCATCCAGCTCTGCTCCAAGCTCCAAAAACAAAGCATTTGAGTTGCTCAAGAAACCCAAACGAGTATTTATAACTTCCTGACAGGCTGGATTGCACAAAGCTTTGAGATCCCTGTAAAGTCCTGCCTTCCCTCCTTTCTCTCCCTCTCTCCACACGATAAAACTTGTGGCTCTTCGGGGAGAGCCACTTCTCCCCCAGATCCAGAGTCAATGCCTGGTGTCTGGAGACACCCTCATGTTCAACACCACCTTTTTCAGCACCTCAGGCTGCCCAATCTCTCTCCCCCTCCTGTGGCCAGCTCAGGATCAGCTCCATCACATCCTTTAACTAGAAGAACACGGAAGGCACAGGAGGAAAGTCCTCCAAGTGAGAGGTTTAAGTGATAGAATGAACAGGAATCCTGGCAAAACCCATGGAGGGACTGCCAGGAAATTCTATATGATGCAGGTGCAAATAGTTTTTTGGTTTGGTTTATTTTTTTTTTTTTGTATTTTAATTCAGACTCATTAAAATATGTATTTTGCAAAGCGAATTAAATTAAAACATCTGGAAGCTGGGAGGAAAGGCAGGGGCTGGACAGGAGGACTGAAAACACACACACACAATGACTTTGTCTCCAGTTAAAAAGTGGATTTGAAGGCCCCAGGATCCATAATTGTGGGAAAGTAACCTGAAGATGCCAAACAACAGGAAATTACCAGAAGAATCTGTCAGCACAATCAGCTGCTATTTTCATTGTTCTTTGGCAAATTTATACACAGTCGGGAACACCTGGGCTGGCACCAGGCCCAGCCTTGACTAATTGCCAGGGGAGAGGAGCAGTCATTTGTCTTCAGTGGGGTTTCCTACGCTCGCTCCTCAAAACATGTGGTTTCACTTTTCCCCTCTCTCTGCAGGAAATGGCAGGACAGTGAAACGCAGAATAAATGAGCTCGATTCCAAGAGGTTGCCTCCTCAGAGGCCACTCCAAAAATAACTGTCTTGTGAGAGGCTGTTAATAACCAAGATTCTATATACTGTCTTCAGCAAACAACATTTCAAAGGCACAGTGTTCCTTTGCTCCCCAGACCCTCTGTGCTTTCAAAACCTTGTGGGGGGGGGGGAGAAGAGAAGGAAGGGAGGGAGAGGAGGAAGAGCCCAGGCACTTGTGAGTCCTGAATATTTTAGTGGGGAATTCACACTCTCTTCAAGTTGCCCTTGCAAAACCCAGCACACCTCAGAGAAGTTGCTTGGGTTTTTCCTTTAGAGCTGAGCAAAATATGTTTTCCCAACTTTATTCTGTATGAGCAGGTTAAACGGCTCTGCCAGTCTCTGCTTGTTGGGGATGTCCCTCCCTCCATCCCCTTGGATAACTTGGAATGACCTGAGCTCGGTGGGATCACAGTAATTTACAGCAGACAATGGTTTCTTAGCCAGAAACCCACCAGCAGTTGGTGTTTTGATGAGAGGGATATCCCGAGGTGTGTGGAAGCCAGGCCATGGTTTCCATGCCTTGCATTTCCAGGATCCATTTCTGGCTCACTCTTTGAGACAGGTTTCTGCTGCATGTGTCTTATATTAAAAAAAAAAAAGCCAGTCCCTCTCCAACTGCAAGTCTTGAAGCGGGTTTTAAAGCCCTGTGACAGAGCCCAGAAGAGTCCCAGCAATTACCTGTGTTATAGCTTTATCTCTGCCCAGACTTGGCTTTGACATTGTAAGACTGCACTTTAAAAGATCACCTCTTTACAAGAACCACCTGTCCAAAGCGACAGCTTTTTCCTTTAACCTCAGAACATATTTTTAAAGTTAACATACCACTAAAAAAAAGCCCCCCCTCCTCCCATTACCACCAATTCTCAGCCAGCCCAGGCTGTGATGTCCCCTCCATGTAGCAAAAGCATGTTTTGTGCATTTATCCTTGAAACTTGGGGTGCTTTCTAATTTAAATTGCAGGATATTGACCTTTTTGGATGGTCCCAGCAGCAGCATGTTTTACATTGAAGTGCACATCCACATTTGGGATATTTTTCACCTGCATCTTGTCCAACCCCTACGATGATTTAGCACCTTGGCACTCCGACAGCAAAGAATCCCTCAAACATAAAAAAAAAAAAAACCAACAAAAAAACACCAAACCCTAAAAAACCCATTTAAAACGTACAGCAGATGATCATTAGGGTGGCTGAAGGAGCTCAGGGAACATTTGGGTTTCATTTGGGTTCGGTTGCAGCCTCCTTTAGCAGGGCAGGACTCAGCTGTAACTCTAAACTTGACCCACCTTTCCTTCCCCTTCTGCAGGGAAAGGTGAAAAATGCGACGGAACATTTTCCAACCCCGTGGCTCGTCGGTTCCACTGCGGCTCTGGGAGAGCTCAGACTTGGCTTATTTTCCCTAGGACTGAGATGTTTTGACATGTTTATTTGTTTAATTTGTTTATTTTGACTGGCTCTGATTATAATTGGCAGCAACGAGCAGAATTAACATTAGGCAGTGTCTTAGACTTGTCGGTTACAATAATGCAAAAGGCATGTGAAGGCAAATCCTCCAAAGGAGTGACAATAGCTGGGGTTTGGTTCAGCAAAAATGTGTGGAGAGCAGATAGTGCTGGAATTACATCCTCCCACTGATGGTCACGACACAGGATCAGCCCCTCAAATGGCTGAGAGTTAAAAATTATTATGATTAAAATAATAAAATGTCTCGCGACCCGGATAGCACCAATCCAAGCCTTGCTGGCGTAATGGAATATCCTCTGAACCACTGGACTTTGAATGAGGACCTCGGTGTGAAGCACAGAATCATCCAGGCTGGGAAAGCCCTCCCAGGCCATCGAGTCCAACCTGTGGCTGATCTCCACCAGCCCACCCAGCCCAGAGCACTGAGTGCCACGGCCAGGCCTTCCCTGGGCACCTCCAGGGATGGGGACTCCAAACCTCCCTGGGCAGTTCCAATGTTTAACCAACCCTTTCCAGGAAGGAATTTCCCCAATATCCAACCTGACCCTCCCCTGGCACAGCTTGAGGCCGTTCCCTCTCCTCCTGTTCCCTGGGAGCTCCCCCCTCCTGTCAGGGGGTTGCAGAGCCAGAAGGTCCCCCCTGAGCCTCCTTTTCTCCAGGCTGAGCCCCCCCAGCTCCCTCAGCTCTCCTTATATAACTTACATTATAGCCAACACTATATTATATATATATCTTATAGATTACATTATATACAAAGAACTTTTTTTGGTACCATGGCCAGTGCAGAAAGGGCTCATCATCCTTCCCAACCAGACTCTTCATTTATTCTTTAGAGTTTATTCTGACCCTCATTGACTTCACTTTGCCAAGACCTCCATCACCACTGGTACTTTCCTGTGCAGGAGGAACATTTTTCAGACTAACAAACTTTTCTCTGCTTGCCTTGGGTTTTGTTTTTGTTCTTAATTTCAGCCACAGAAGCACAACACGAGCTGGGCAGAAATTTATTCAAGACACGCAGGGCGAAGCTTTTTTTTGTTGTTGTTGTTGTTGTTGTTTCCTTTTTTTTTTTTTTATTTCAATCCAAATGTTTTGCTTCCAACAGCGTGTATTCAAACTGACAAAAGCAGGGCTATTTTCTGAGCTGCTGCATCCTCCAGCACCGGCTCCTGTGCCGTGATATTGCAGCCCATATGTTCCTCACAATCTCACACTTCCCCGGCGCTACCTGGGCCAACAAACCCCCTCCTGTGCCTGCAGACAATGCCACGGGTGGGGGAGAAATCTGCACCCACTTGGCAGGCTCTGCTTCCCGGATTTAAGGTGAGGACACCTCATTCCCTGGTTCTCTCCTCCTCACTGCCCCAAAAAAACACCGGTTGAGGCCCCGAGCGGTGGCCACGTTGGAGCATCAGCAGATATTCCGATTAAAATTCCCTCAGATCCCTGAAGTGCTGCGTTGTCGGGCAAATAAAACATTCCCTGAACTGCTGAACCTTAAAACAACGTCCTTAACCTCGACCACTTAAAGACCAAGACTAAATATTGGACCCAGACCTTTCCCGGGATTCCAAAAGCCCCCTCGCCGGCTCCAGCTGTGAACTACGGATCCTAATGTGCTTTTCCAAGAGCTTGGAATTGTTAATTTGGGATCCAAACACCTTCACAGGGCCGTAGGTGTTTGGGTCTGACATCAGTGGCTCCCTCCTCCTCCTCCAAAGGATCATCAGGGAGAAGCTCGGGACACCTCACCTGCAAATCCCAGAGAACGTTAAAGGGAAGGGGGAAGAAAATCATCCCAGTTTTTCCAGGTGGGAAGGTGAGGCACAAAGGAAAAAGCATCGTGTCAGACACAAGAAAGGAGCAGAGACTTTAACTGTGTGTTTCTGAGGGTTTCTCATTTTTTCCCTTTCCTAGAGACTCTTTCCAAGGGCCTGGAGTGGCAGGACGAGGGGCAATGGGTTTAAAGGAAAAGAGGGCAGGGTTGGATGGGATATTGGGGTATTGGGATATTGGGAAGGAATTCTGCCCTGGGAGGGTGGGGAGGAGCTGGGATGGAATTCCCAGAGAAGCTGTGGCTGCCCCATCCCTGCAAGTGCCAGTGGATTTGGGTGCATTTGGAGCAAGAGAAATAAAATGTAGCTAAGGGTCCTCACAGTTTCTGTGCTCTTCCCGTGTCGTGTGTTTTATGATATTCACATTTTCTGGAAGGAGTTCTCGTGCCTGTTTGTCAGCTTGTTGGATATTAGATACAAAATAAATCCCAGGGAAAAAAAAAATCCCAGCATTTTTTTTGTGTATAATCCACTGGCTTCGATGGAATTTAATTAGTGTGTGGCTCTCAGGGGTAGTTCCATCACAACAGTGAACAGGAACACTTGAATTTTGGAGTCAATATTACATCAGTTGTCCTGCAATCACTGCATTTATTTATCAGCCACAAAAAGAACATAATGCTTGTGGTATTTATGGAGGGCATTATTATATATGTGAAATTATATATAATATTATAAATATTATATGTAATAATTATATATAGATATTATAGCTTTTTATTATATTTATATATAAATATTCTTATTTGCATAGAAATATTATAATACATAATATAATATATGATGTATAATATATAACATATAACATATAATATATAATATATAATATATAATATATAATATATAATATATAATATATAATATATAATATATAATATATAATATATAATATATAATATATAATGTATAATGTATAATATATAATGTATAATATATAATATATAATATATAATATATAATGTATAATATATAATATATAATATATAATATATAATATATAATATATGATATATAATATTTATGGGTTTTATAATATAAATATTATAAATATATAGTGTTAAATATATAGTAAATATATAGATAAATTAAATATCTTATATTATAACTATAATGTCTAATATATTGTATATTGGATAAAATTATTTTATATTGAAATATATTACATATAAATATAAATAAATACATTACATATAAGTATACACATAAATATAATATATATTATATACATACATTATAACATGTATTATAAACAATAACCCAGGAGCCAAAATTTGCTCTTTAAAAAAATAAACAAACAAAAAGCAGCCCTCAAACTCTGTCAAGGAAACTGGTGGCAGAGTTTGGAGATGAGGAGAGTGAAATAATTCCTCCTGGGGAATTATTTGCCTGGCTCTGCTCTTTGCCCAGGAGCACTGTCAGTGCTTGCAGGGTAAAGAAACCCAAGTGGCTTCAAGCAAGATGGAAAAGGGATTTTATTGCTTTCACACCCTGGTTAATGGTGGAAAGGAGCTGACTGGAAAAGCCTGGTCTGACAGATCCAACACCAAAGCAGGAGCCTCTGGAATTGGGTGATTTTCTTGCCTTTGCTGGATGATCTTGGGGGGAAAAAAGAAAGGAGTGAAACATTCATTGTGCTGCCTGTGTCCTTCCCAACCTTCCCTGAGGTGCTGTTTGGGGAAGAAAAGCTTCTTGTTGTCCATAAAAATCAACCCAAGTGGGGAAAAGTCAGGAGATGATCTCAGCTGGAAATGCTTGTGGAAATTGGGCAGAATTGTCCACTTCTGGGCTGCACTTGTGCAGCTCTTTATTTTAAAAGATAAACTGGGGGGGTGAGAGGTGCTGGGCTCAGGGTCACATGGAGGATGCACAGGCAGCTTCTGCTCCACTCCACCTGAAGACAAAATTGGGAATATACCCTCTTGGCTCTTGTGGCAGAGCAGCTTGGAAGATCTGTGTGTCTCAGGGCAGATATTCCTTCCAGGGGAGTTGCAGGAAAGACATTTCTCACTGTTCAAGTTTTGATTCTCAGGGACACACAAGTCTCAGGTATTTTGCTGCTCGGCAGCACCTTCTGGTAGCCAGGACTTTGAGCTCCCTTCACACAGGGCTTGCTAAAGATCTGAGCAAACAGAAACCTCAGCACATGCCCAGTCACCTTTCTCACACAGCAATCCTGTAGAATCTCAGATTTCTTGAGGTTGGAAAAGACCTTCAAGAACACCAAGTCCCCCCTGTACCTGACTCCCACCTTGTCCCCCAGCCCAGAGCACCGAGTGCCACGGCCAGACCTTCCTTGGGCATCTCCAAGGCTGGGGATTCCAAACCTCCCTGGGCAGTTCCAAAGTTTAACCAACCCTTTCCAGGAAGGAATTTTCCCAATATCCAACCTGAGCCTCCCCTGGCACAGCTTGGGGCCGTTCTCTCTCCTCCTGTTCCCTGGGAGCTCCCCCCTCCTGTCAGGGGGTTGCAGAGCCAGAAGGTCCCCCCTGAGCCTCCTTTTCTCCAGGCTGAGCCCCCCCAGCTCCCTCAGCCACTCCTGCTGCTCCAGCCCCTTCCCAGCTCTGTTCCCACCCCTGGACACACCAGTTTTCTACACATTCCACAAACCCAAGCCTTGAGCATCCCAATTTTCCAGGTGGGAAGCTGAGGCCAGGCAAAGGGACGGGTGAGCCACGAGACACCCCCCGAGGTCACATCTTGGCAACGCAGCCTTTCCCCTCAACAACGGGAGACAACAGCCCTCCCCAAACGACTCCACAGGTGCAAAGGGGACAAAACCCCTCTGAGGAAATTTGTTCTGCCCGTGGGTGTCCCAGGGGGTTGGAATGACAGACCTACAACCCCCTGACAGTGCCTGTTTAAACCAAGGCAGCACGTTGGACATGTCTCAGACATCCCTCCGAGGCAGCAAAGGTCACTGGATTCTCTACATTTCTATAAAGTACCCAAGATAAAGGGGAGAAACCTGCCCTGCTGCCTGTGCTGTGGCAGGGCTCTGTAGGTGGCTGGCTGTTGCCATCTCGTGGATAAAACAATATATGCCAAAATCAGAGCTGTGAGTCAAGGTCCAAAAATCCCCTTGTCGGGAAAATTCAGTGTCTTTCCCTCCGGGTTAGCTCTGAACTCCTGTTCCACTGTGTTATCAGCTGCTTGTTGTTTGCTTTTCAGATAAAGAGAATTTTTTTTTTTTTTTCCTGTTGACTGAGAAGTGAAAGAACAGCCTGGGTCAGACCTGAGTTCCTTTAATTAGTTTGAAAGATGAGGCTGAGACACAGAAAAGAAGGGGGCAGCGGATGAAACCTGCGCCAACTGGCAAACAAAGGGTTTGCTTTGCAATTCCGTGGATCAAGCAGTGATCAAGGGGTGAAAACCCAAAGTGAGACATTTGAAATGGCAGGAGATTAACAGACACAGACAAGTTTTCTTTTGTCATTAACAGCTGGGATTCAAGTTCCCTCCTGGCTCTTCCTCTCCTGCTGCAGTTTACCCGGGGATGAAAGTGTTTCATGTGATTTATGGGATGCCAAGGCGTGGGACGAATCGTGGAAAAGGAGCGGGTTTTGTGCCTGGCAGCCCCTTTTTTTGGAGTCACCAGGAGTGACCAGCAAGAGAGGGAAGCAGGAGCTGCTCCTGGAGGAGTTGTTATTCCTAATCCTACCCTTGGAGATTTATGCAGGCTGGCTCGGATCACAGCAGCAGCCCAGCTCGGAGTCTGCCAATAAAAACAGCTCCTACATTTCTGTCCCGGGCCACAGAATCCAGGAAAAGTCTCCCTGCCTCAGTTTCCCCCCAGGAGAAACTGCAGCTGATACCTTGAGCTTAATTTATTGTTGAACAGAGTCCTTATTAACAAGTTTATTTTTAAACATTATTAACAAGTTAATTTTTAAAAAAAAACTCCAAACCTTTTGTGCCAACACAAGAACAAGATCACAAAATCTGTGATAGAATCCACATTAGAAAAATAAGGGATTCAGGAACATGTAAGGAAGATGCCATTGATATCAATTCCAGACTCATTTATATTTAGTCAATCAAAGAAGGGACCCCCCCAAAACCATAGAAAAATCTACATTTAAAGAAAAAAATATTTGAAGAAAAAAATCATTTAAAGAAAAAATATTTGAAGAAAAAACGTTTAAAGAAAAAATCGTTTAAAGAAAAAAATCATTTAAAGAAAAAATAATTTAAAGAAAAAAATCATTTAAAGAAAAAATAATTTAAAGAAAAAATCATTTAAAGGAAAAATCATTTAAAGGAAAAAAACGTATAAAGAGAAAAAATGTATAGAGAAAAAAGTGTAAATAAAAAAATTAAAGGAAAAAATTAAAGAAAAAATTAAAGGAAAAAGTTAAAGAAAAAAGTATAGAAAAAAAATTAAAGAAAAAATTAAAGGAAAAAAGTTACAGAAAAAATTAAAGAAAAAATTAAAGAAAAAATTAAAGGAAAAAATTAAAGAAAAAATAAAGGAAAAAATAAAGGAAAAAATTAAAGGAAAAAATAAAGAAAAAATTAAAGGAAAAAAATTCAAGAAAAATTCAAGAAAAAATTAGAGAAAAATTAAAGAAAAAAATTAAAGAAAAATTAAAGAAAAAAATTAAAGGAAAAAATTAAAGAAAAATTAAAGAAAAAATAAAGAAAAATTAAAGAAAAATTAAAGAAAAAAATAAAGAAAAATAAAAGGAAAAAATTACAGATAAAAGTAAAGGAAAAAAATTAAAGGAAAAAATTAAAGAAAAAATTAAAGGAAAAAATTAAAGGAAAAAAATTCAAGAAAAATTAAAGAAAAAATAAAGAAAAATTAAAGAAAAAAATTAAAGGAAAAAATTAAAGAAAAATTAAAGAAAAAAAATAAAATTAAAGAAAAAAATTAAAGAAAAAAAGGTTTAAAGGAAAATCTTCATCTGAAGTGACCAGACCAGTACCTCTCAGCCAAACATCAAACACCCCCCAGATCTCTGAGAACAAACATATTGATATTTAACACTATTTGTCCCTTAATCAGACTGCCAGTTAAGTAAATTCATATCCAGTGGACAGTATTTAAGGAGCAGGGAAAATGTTTCCCCATTATATTCTGTCCCCAGGCAAGGGAGATGATCATTTTCTACCCTGCTAGGAAGGGCAGCCCACCGTTAAATTGTGACAAATTAGTTTTGGGTTAAGAGCTTTACTGGTCCCGGGTGGTGACTAAAAATCTGCATTATTTGCCTGCAAAGCACACGGGGAAGGGCTCAGGGAACGCTCCCTGCTCGGTGCTGAGCCAGAGTCAAGCCTCAAAGTGGCTCTGACAGGACATCCTGGGCCAACATCAGAGCCTCCCCCTGCAAATATCCCAGCAGGACTCACCAAAAACCCTCAGTCTGGGCTTTATCCCCCTTCCTTCGCTACCTGCCTGGTCTGACAGGTCCAACACCAAAGCAGGAGCCTCTGGAATTGGGTGTTTTCTTGCCTTTGCTGGATGATCTTGGGGGAAAAAAGGAATGCAACATTCATTGTGCTGCCTGTGTCCTTCCCAACCTTCCCTGAGGTGCTGTTTGGGGAAGAAAAGCTTGTTGTCCATAAAAATCAACTTTTCTTCTTCAAACGCCGGCTGGCTGTGAGGCAGGGAACTACCCTGAGTGGGGAGCTGGAACTGGAAAATGGCCTTGTTGTGTGTTCCTTGGGGAAATTTGGGCTGTGGGAACCTGGACAACCTGGTTGGTTTGGATAACCAACCAAAATCTTCATTCACAGCCAATTCTCCTGCAGCTTCTGCTGTTTGTGTGGCAGCCCAGGCTCTAACCTTGGCAAAGGGCTCCTGAGCTCAGGTCTGGCCCTTGGGTTTAGAGATCCCCAAATATTCCCAGAGCAGCTGTTTCCAGCTCACCCTGTTAAGACAAACCAGTGCTGATTTTGGATTACCCAAATACCTGGGATGAGGCACTTTGTAAAGGGAATTATCAGAGTTATTTCAATTTAACCTCATCAGCCCCAGCCCTTGCTTTGCCAGCAGGGTCTGGGTTCCTGGCCCGCTGCTCTCCACGGGATTGAGGTGGCCAGGACCATTTTCAGCTGGTAAATCAGCAATGTTTTCCCCTTCCCCCAGAGCTCAGGGAGTTCTGTTCCCCTCAGCCTGAGCTGACACAGGAGCAGCTGCATGGAGCCTCCAGGGAACGGGCCAGTAAAGGAGAAATTCCCAAGGGAAACGGTTTTTGGTGACCCCAGCGAGTTCCTCGTTGATGATGCATCAATATCTGTGTGTGCAGGGTCAAATGCACGACTGGATCCATCAGCAGGAAATTAGAGAGCCCTCTCTGAGCAGATACAGGGGGGTGTAAATCCATTTACACCCCCCAAACATCCCTCCGGCCGTGGACGGTGGCCCCGAGTCCCACCAGTTGATTTCCCACGTGCAAGAAATCCAATAAATAAACCACTGTGGCAAGATTTCCCCCCCCTTCAGCTCTTCAGTTCCTGCAGATGTCCTGATAAATATCCAAACATTCAGGCCATTCTCCAACCCTGTGCTGAATTACAAACCCTCCAGTTTTATTCTTCAAAATTCCATCCCATTCGGGCCGTTGAGCATTTCAGATTTTTGTGTGTGTGTGTTTTTTTTTTTTAAAGTGCAAAGTGAAAAGGAAGGGGTGTGGGGAGAGGGGGAAACAAAAAAAAAAAAAGTTACCAAAGCCGGGCTGCCACGTTCATTCTGCTTTTTATCACTTCAAAAATGAGCACCAAAGGGCCGAGCGGGGGCTCGCCCGACGGGTTTTTAATGTACTGTAATTTCTCAGGAAAACACTTTGTGAAAAGTAAGCAATATATCCTCGTGGATAAAGCCTGGAACCACGGTTTCCCCCACCATGCAAAACATCTGTGCCCTTGCCCAGAGGTCATCGCTGCAGTGGTGTTTCTCTTTACTTTTAAAGAAATGTCAGGCCATTTTTTACACAAGACTTACGACAGGGTGCTGTTTATTGTATCACAAAGCCACTATAACTCCAGCACAAGGAAACTGCTATTATTTGGAGAGTGTATATCTTCCTGACTAGAGGGAAAAGATGGAAATAAGAAAGGGCCTTTGCAGGGAGGCAAAGCCAGAGTCTCCCTTCGTGACACCAGCATCTTCTGCACGGCTGGGAACTGGGATTACTGGGCTGCTCAGTCTTAAATTTTAGGCTGGGATTTTCTGTTAGGTCACACAGCTCATCTTTAGCTTTAAACGGTGTCAAAGCCCCAATTTTTGAGGTCCCTCACGTAACCAGAACATTCCTGAGCCCCTTGACTTCGAACTTCAGCTCCCACACCATTCGACACTGAACCGCTTTTTTATTCTGTTGTTTCAAGGGGGGGAAAAAGCGTCGAGGAAAATGTCAAGGACAATTTGGGGCTGAATAAAACCCGTTCCCAGTCACCTCTATTTCCTTTAACCCCCCCTCTTCTATCAGGGAAAATTGCTTGTGGCTTTTGGTGGTGGCTCCATGACTGGGGGCACTGAGGGGGCACCAGGCTGTGAGAGCTGCATCTTTTAAATCAGGGCTCTGGCTGAGATCATAACTACTTGTGTTCATGGCAGGTCCCCCGGTGCTCCTTGCAAGACTAACCTCTGTATCCTGGCCAAATTCCAGCTTGGGTAATTACAATCCACTTTCCCAAACACCTCTTCTCTTCCCCTGCAGCGCTTGCAATCGCGTATGAAATTATTCTATTGTCTAATTAGAATAATGCCCACGGGCTCCCTGCCAGGCCTGGGCACCCCAAGAGGTGCCAAGGGGGGCACGGAGGCACCCAGAGCCCTCCGGATTTGGGAGCACCAGGAGAGAGCTGGGGCTGGGATTGTCTGCCCGTGGAAGGCTGGAGTGAAGAGCAGGGCTCGAGTTGAAATGCAAGAAATAGGGCTGGAAGGAGAAAGGAAAGACAGGAATTGTGAGATTGAGGAAGATTAAGGAAGAAAGGAGGAGGATGGGTTGTGCTGGGTGTGGAGGGTGTGGGTTTGATCCCTGTGTGGGCCAGTCACTGCAGTTGGACTTGGTGATCCTTGTGGGTCCCTTCCAACCCAGGATGTTCTGGATTTTGTGTGTTTTGGGCTGATTTAGGGGCTGGTGAGTCAGTGCCACCCCCCCAGCAGGTGAAAGCAAAGCTGCTCAGGGTAAGTTCAGGGGGATGATGGAAAGGAGGGAGAGGGAATTCTGATGTGGGCAGTGACAGGACCAGGGACAATAAATGGTTTCAAACTGCCAGAGGGCAGGGTTAGGTGGGATATTGGGAAGGAATTCCTCTCTGTGAGGGTGGAGAGGGACTGGGAGGGAATTCCCAGGGAAGCTGTGGCTGCCCCATCCCTGGAAGTGTCCAAAGCCAGGTTGGATCAAGCTGGGCTAGTGGAAGGTGTCCCTGCCCATGGCAGGGGGTGGAACTGGATGGGATTTAAGGTCCCTTCCAACCCAAACATGGTCTCTACACCGTGTGAGTGCAGCCTCAGGCTCAGGTGCTTCACTGGATTGTGGAGCCTTTGATTTCTGGAGTGCAGGGTGAGGTGGATTGGGAGGAATCACCTTCCTCACCACATATTTGCACAAGCAAAGAGCAGTGAAGCCACTAAAGGGGACATCCAGCCTTTTTAGGAACTCCACTGCCACCTGAGCAGTCAGATTTGAACAACCAAGTAAACACAAATGGAAAAATCCATAAAATGTTTGAAATATATTTTCCAGCACGTTCAGTGAACTGCTCACAAATATTCCATGGCTTGATCTCAGAGAGATGAAATTTGGGAGTATTGAACTAGATGGAGCATCAAGAATTTTCCCAGAAATTATCTTTTGGGTAAATTTTCTGGTAAATTTTCTTTGGGGTAATTTTGGGCAATGATCTTGGAGATATTTAACCCAAAACTGAGCACAGGGCATCCATCCCCCCCAGACTGCACCCCGGCACCCAGTGATGGGAACAGGAGAGGAAAAATAAAGACAGATGTCATCAGCTCTTTTCAAACCTTCGTTTGTGCTTCCTAGTCATTAATTGGAAAAAAAACCACTTGTGGTTCTTTGGGGAGAAGAACTTTTGGTTCCCTTCCTTCTGCCATCCATCGTGTCTTGTGTTTATGGAGCAGCTCTGAAGATATTCCAGCTTGGGTTGTTGTTGCCTTTGCACCTTCAAGCAGGGATTTTGGAGAGTGTTTCCTTCCAATGCTAGAATTTAATTTGCCCATTTTTAGATGGAAATGGCAGCAGGCTGCAGCCAGCAGATGCTGTGCAGTCCACAGAGGGCAATTATTAATTTCCCAGTGGACACCTTTGCTTGTGGTGACTGGTAGTGGTGGTGGGGGGGGGTTGTTTGCTTTTTTTATCTTGTTATTGTTGTTATTATTATTAGCATTATTATTCTTACTCAGGCCTTTTATTTAAAGCTTTGCTGGATGTCTGGATCCCCACACACCTGCTGTGCCAGTGATTACTCTGTGTTTAATGGCTTGGCTGCCCTGGGAGAGCAGAGCTGAGGGAACAGGGGCTGGAGAGGACAAGGACACAGCTGGTGAGTTGGTACATCCCAAAATTCCGGGTGAGGAGCCACCACCAACCTGCTCAGGCCTGGAAAGGGCCTTGGTGGTGACACTGGAGTGGTTTTGCTCCAACCTGTAACTACAGAATCGTGGAATCCCGGAATGGTTTGGGTTGGAAGGACCTTAAAGCCCATCCAGCTCCACAGGGATACCTTCCACTATCCCAGCTTGCTCCAACCTGGCCTTGGGCACTTCCAGGGATGGGGCAACTCTCAGGCAGGTTTGTAGCTAAACACTGAAATGGTGGAGGAAAGGGACAAATGTGAATTTTCCACAAGAGTCTTGTCCCGACCTCATTTTTTTTCCACAGAAGAGAATAATGGACATTGTCAGGAGGAGGATGAAACTGCAGGAGCACCACTGGTAAAAAAGGAAATATCTCAACAATGAATGTCCAAAATACACCTCGAAGATCCTCCCTGAAAATGTGAATCACCAGCACAGGCCAAACTAAACAGAGAAATGTCCCACTTGGTCACGGGCTGACAAATTGTCACCTTGGACTGGGAAAATCTCCCCAGAGGCAAAGCAAACACAGAACCAAGGGCACAAAGGGAGCTCTCTGGGCTTTAGGCCAAGCTTGACATCTTGATTTTGTTCTTCACCTCAAAAGTGTGAGGGGTGGAGGTGGAGATTTCGCTTGTCCCAGACACCAGCTGGTGAATTCTCTCAGAGACACACCCAGAGCAGGGCAAAGACACCAGGCAGGAAAACCCAACCAATCTCATTGTGAATGAAGTGTGAGCAGCTCAATGACTCTACAACATCAAGCTCCTCAAAGTGCCACCTGATTTTGTGCATTCCTGATGGCTCCTCATCTGCAGGCATCAGGAAAATGCCAAAAAATTGGGCTTTTTTCGAGGATGAAGCCTCAGTTCTGCAGTGACATCCACATGGGGGGATCCTCATATCTACTTAGAGCCCCACTAATTTTAAAAAAGAGCAAGTGAGACAAAAGAAACCTAGATTTTTTTTTTCTTATAAAGTTACTTTTTAAAGAGAAAACCCAAGCTCAGACACACAGGTCAAAATAGAGATAAATAAAAAACCAGGGAGGTTTCACAGATTGCTGAACATGTGTCATCAGAGCTGGGAGATAAGTTGCAGATACCAGGCAAAGAATTGGTGGGAATAAAGATTTCATTCTCCTAATACTTGGACAACTCTTTATTAGTTAAAACCCTCCCAGAATTCATTAACTGCCTCGTTTCTCTTGCCATACTTGAAGCAGAAGTAGTTACTGAAGAAAGATCAAGGGTTAAGCTGAACGCTCCACAACAGCACAAGGCTTTAAAAGAAATAATAATAATAATAATAAAAAAAAAAATAAAAACCTCCATCCAATTTTTTTTCCCAAATTAAATCAAGAACATTCATAATTAGTTTTTACACCGGAGACATCTAGTGGGAAATGAAAGAACTGAAAGAGCCACGAGCTGCCTTCGCCCTTTCATTAATATTTGCTCCCCAATGCAGGTCAAATAAATCTAACTCACAGTTTGAAATGAGCAGCTTTAAAACTCATGTATTACTTTCTGCCTGGATTTGTGCCACCCATTTTGGATAATTACTCCCAGTGCTTTTTCCCTGTTGGATCCGAAGCTTCTTCGCAGGAACGAAGCGAAGTTTGGGTTCCTGGAGATCTCTTCTGCTTTTGATAAACTTTTCCTTTCCCCTCCCCACCCTCAAAGATCACTTCCACCTTGGCAATTTGAGGAGCTGGATTTGTGGGGGGTGATCAGTGCCACCCAGGCCATCCTGCCCTGCTTCCCAGTGCCAGTGTCCTGCATCCCTGATCCCGGGACGATGCCCCTGGGCCAGAGCTCCTGCTCTGAATGACTTTGCTGGGGCACAAGTGTGAGCCCTGCTCTCACCAGGCTTGCACACTCATGCCCAGAGCAGAAAGTTAAGCAGGTGTTTAAGTCACTTTGAGGCCAAGAACAAAAGATGGAAATGAAAATGGATGGGCAGAAAGGTGAATTAACCTGCCCCCTGCCATGGTAGTCGTGTCCAACCTCATCCTGCTCTGCAGCTCCCTCAGGAGGGGCAGCTCCAAACTCTGCTCTGTGACAGCAGGGACAGGACCCAGGGAACAGCTGGAGCTGTGCCAAGGCAGGGTTAGGTTGGATATCCGGGAAAGGTTCTTCCCCCAGAGGGTGGTTGGCACTGACCAGGCTCCCCAGGGTTTAGTCACTGCCAGAGCTCCAGGAGGGTTTGGACAATGCTCTGAGGACCAGGGTGGGATTGTTGAGGTGTCTGTGCAGGGCCAGAAGGTGGATGGATGATCCTTGTGGGTCCCCTCCAGCTGAGGATATTCTATGGCTGCCCAGAGAACCCCAAAGGAGCTCCAAAGCTCTGCTGGGACAGTTCAGTGCCCTCTGCCCGGGCTCACACCCTCGCTGGGTGGAAGGGCTGAGCAGTCTGAGAAACCACCACCCAACACAGCCCTGCAGCTTCTAGGAGATAACTTCAAACACAGTGGGGTGTGATGGGCAAAAGGGGGGAAATTGAGAAAGGAGGATATTAAGCTCTTGCTTAAGCAGAGCTTTGGCTGAGGGGGGTGAGACCCATGTGGGCACTGGGGTTTAATCCTGAGCCCGACTGGCCCCGTGCCACTGGACACTGGAGCTGCAGCTGCCCTGAGTGACAGCAGGAAATTGCAGTTGGGCTTTTTAGAAACTGTGAGAGGGAAAGCACAGCAGCTCTGCAGGGTTGGCTCTCCCCAGCCCCCTCGGGCTCTCAGAAACCCCAACAGCCTGAGCTTCCTACAGGGACATTTTCCTCCTACCAACCCAGAACACCCTCAGCGTGGTTTCACCGCTGCCTTCCCAGATATTGAGCTGGATAAATGGCATTTGGGGCCACAGCTCCTGCACAGCTCAGGCTAAAGGGCTTTTCTTTATTTCAAGTAGCAGTTCCAGTGGTTTTGGAAGAAGATGGTTTGTCTGCACTGACTTTGTCACCTCGTGAAAGTCATAAAGTCCTGACAGGGCTACAAGTCCTTTGCAGGTCTTTTTTGTTCTGCTGGGCTTATTCACACTTTGGACCTTCATGTATATGAAAATGTACAAAAAATATGTCTAAAATGTATCTAAATGTATCTGAAATATACCTAAATGTATCTGAAATACGTATCTGAAATATATCTAATGTATCTGAATTATATATAAACATTATGCATATATATATATATATAAAATACTATCTTCATCTATCTTCATGTATTTACACTTTGGACCTTCATGTATATAAAAATGTACAAAAAATATGTCTAAAATGTATCAAAATGTATCTGAAATATACCTAAATGTATCTGAAATATACCTAAATGTATCTGAAACATGTACCTGAAATATATCTAATGTATCTGAATTATATATAAACCTTATGCATAGGTATATATAATATACTATCTTCATATATTCACACTTTGGACCTTCATGTATATAAAAATGTACAAAAAATATGTCTAGAATGTATCTAAACTTATCTGAAATATGTATCTAATATATTTAATGTATCTGAATTATATATAAATATTATGCATATATATATATATATATAATATACTATCTTTATGTATCCACACTTTGGACCTTCATGTATATAAAAATGTACAAAAAATATGTCTAGAATGTATCTAAATGTATCTGAAATATAACTAAATGTATCTGAAATATACCTAAATGTATCTGAAATATGCATCTGAAATATATCTAATGTATCTGAATTATACATAAACATTATGCATATATATATATATATATAAAAAATACTACCTTCATGTATTTACACTTTGGACCCTCATGTATATAAAAATGTACAAAAAATGTGTCTAAAATGTATCAAAATGTATCTGAAATATACCTAAATGTGTCTGAAATATATCTAGTGCATCTGAATTATATATAAACATTATACATATATATATATAATCCTATCTTAATGTATCTAAAGACACAACACAGGAACAAAGCAAACAGTCTTGGGTGATGTCAGCCCAACACAGCAAGGATTGTTCCTAAATTGTACCAGTTTGTATGGAGCCAAATGCAAAAATGTCTCAGGAAAAAAATGCAGCTGATGTGGAAATAAAAAGGAATAAAGGAATGGGGCTGCTTCCACTGTGAATGTGGGGTTACTCCTCCAGCTAAATTAGATTAAAACCAAACCAGATTGATAACAAAAATCCCTTCATGCTGCAAACAAACATTAAAGCAGGCTGGTTTTTTGGGAAAATGTATAAATACAGCTCCTCTGCCTGGTAAAGGACAAGTTCAAGCTGCAAGCAAGGCCCTTTATTGTGGATTTCTTTATTTCTGCTCCTTGCAGTGTTTCCCCAGCAGAGCTCTGTTGAACTGGAGCTGCTGGTGCTGGGAAAAAGAAATTCAGCTTCTCCCAGATAGTGTGAAGTTGAGCTTTTCAGGGCAGGGGAATTCCCAGCGGGATGAGAAAAGCAACAGCTGATGAGCACATCCACAAAAATAATAAAAGAGGCACTTGTGATGGTACCAAGACAATGACAGGAAATAAAAAGGGTTTGTGCACTGAACACTCCAGTTTGTTTAATCACAATGCTGCTCCAAAGGGGCCTCCTGAGGGAAAACTCACCGTGGCATTTTGGAGCTGCGGGAATGGGATCCTTCCTGGCACTGTCAGGGAATATCCTGAGGGGGAAGGGACCCACAGGGATCATTGAATCCAATTCCTGGCCCCACACAGGACATTCCATGGGGTCCTGTCGTGTTTGGGATCAGCTCTGTTACCTGTGTGAGGCTCAAATCCCTCCACATCCCAGATTTTTCCTTGTCTCTACACTGAGCCACCTACGAAGCACCTGGGAAAGGGACTCTGCAGTTCCAGAGGAATTCCACCCAGCACTTCCTTGCACAAGACTTTATGGTTGGACCCCCCAAATGGCCTTGGCAAAGCCAGGGAAGACACTGCTGGCCCTGAAGAGTTTGCAAACTGAACTGGCTGTGCACAAATGGAATGAAATGGGAGAAAGTGTAGAAGGAAAGGAGGTACAAAAAGGGATTTCGTGGCACACAGAGGGCAAACAAAGCTCCTCAGCAGGCTGAAAATCCAGCCCCAGGTGTGGCAGCTGATGGGATCCCCAAAATTCCTCCCCAGCAGAGCCCATCACCTGCCTCCTGCCCTCTCCGTGCTGAATAAATGCTCTGAAGAGAAGTGGGGAGGTACCTGCAGGCTCTTTATGTTAAAAAAGGTGTAAATTCCTCTAGATTAGATATTGGGAAGGAATCCCTCCCTGGGAGGGTGGGGAGGCCCTGGTAGAGGTTGCCCAGAGAAGCTGGGACTGCCCCTGGATCCCTGGAAGTGTCCAAGTGTCCATCCACTCACCCCTGGGCTGGTGGGGGGTGTCCCTGCCCATGGCAGGGGGTGGGATGAGATGATATTCAAGGTGGATATTTAATGATATCCATTCCAACACAAACCATTCCATGGCACTATCTTGCAGCATCCAATTCCAAATTTTACAGCCATATAGCAGAAAAAAAAAAAAACAACCCCAAAAAAAACTTCCATTCCAGGACTCCAACCCTGCCCAGACTGGAGCTGAACATTTCATCCAGCTGAACATGCTGGATGCACCTTTACAGGGGTTAGATGGGAGTCCACAAAGGAATGATTCCCTCCCTCCATTTAAACATCTATTCTTCCCTAATAAAGCCCCCCAGGCATTGGATTTCAGGCAGTGTTTGCAGGGATCCACGGGTTATTTCCAAGCCCAGCCATTACCAGTGAACATGGTGACATTAATATGAGTAAATGCAGGAAAAAGGATGAAATAAAACATATCCTATTGAAGGAAATGAGAGCTCCTTAAGAAAGAAAAACACACATAGGAAAGACGTGGGCATATCAGGATACAAATGGGACACTGGGGAGCTCTGGATTCCACAGGCATGATGTTATTGGAGTGTTTGATACCAGAGCAAGCACCTGCAGATATGAATTACATCCTTGTTCAGGCCACGAGCATCGCAGCCCTGACATCTCAGGAAGTGCTTATGTTATATTTCAAATCCCACTGCCAACTGCACAAATATCAGCTGAATCAATCATGGGCATAAAAGACATTATCTCGAGGACTTTCAAAAGCTGAACAAGCCACCTCTCTTCTTCTGAAGGCAGCCCCAAGCCCTTAAATCATCGGGGCTCTCGCTGCCGTTGCACCTGAACGGCGGCAACACGAGGGCTGGGAGGCACCAAATGCTTCACCTCTGCACCCAGAAATGGGGGAGGAACAGGTAAAACCAGCAACAAAAAGTTATGCACGTTATAAGTATGCCTTTGAGAGGGGGGACATCTCGTTTTACACCAGTGGAAAGCGAGGCAGGAGAGCGTGGAAGGGTTTGGGCTCTGGAATGTCGAGCTCAGGGCCAGGGTGTGATGTCCCTCTGTGCCACTCTGAGTTGTGTGACCCAGATTGGTTGGATGGGCAGAGGGAGGATTTTCACATCCCAAAGCTTTTGTTTGGCACCTTCAATTACACCTTAAAAAAAAACCAAACACCACAAAACCAGGTAAAAGCTGAATTAAATTTGGTTTTCTCACTTGAAGGGTCCGTCCGTGCAAACTGGATTCCCAGAGTGTTTGGAGAAGTTATTCCCCACCCAGACAGACAATGGAACCTAGAAAGCAAAAAGCTTTTGGGACAGAGAGACATTTTCTGTCACATGCATCAGGTAAAAAGGGCTGTTAAAAACAGAGCACAAACACAGCTCAGAGAAATCTGATTTAACTGAAAATACCCGCGTTGAAAGACTCAGATCTTAACTTTCTGCTACAGAAAAAAAAAAATTCAAAACTACAAATATCAAAATATAACCCAAAAAAAATAAATCTGGATTTTAATAATTACCCAAGATTTGAATAATTCTGGGAGCTTCAGCAAACCAAGATTTTTGCCAGTGTTAGGGCAGCATTTTGAATTTGAACTTTTCAGCCTGTTCAGAGTTTCCCCATAAGCTCTTATTAGATTAATTTGTTATTTTTCCATGCTTGCCACAGGAGTCTTAATTACTATTGCTGCAAATCCAGCTCCCATCCATCTTAATCAAGCAGGGACTATTTGGCCAAGGCTGTTAAATCACCTGGTGGAACAACTTTGCACGAGTTTGTTCTTTGCAGTGGAAAAAAATGACTGAGAAAGGGAGCAAAGGCAAATCCCTCCCTTTCCATTGGGTTCCCAGCAGCAGGAGGACAAAGTGGCCAAGAACAAAGGGGCCAGTTTTTGGATTGCAGGGAGTTTGTGAGTTAAAACAAAAGGAGAATCTGAATTATTGGGATCCTGGAATGGGTTGGGTTGGGTTGGGATGGACCTTGAAGCTCAGCTGGTTTCAGGACACCTTCCACCAGCTCCAAGCTCTGTCCAACCTGAACGTTTCCATTCCCATTTTCCACTCTCCACTTTGCTATGGAATGATTTCATGACCTGGATGCAGCAATGAGGGTAATTACTGGGTATTTAACATGATTACATAATTTAAATCTGTTTTGGCAGAGGGCTTTTCCAGTCCTGTGCCAATTCCCATCCCCAATTTTAGTGCCAGTCCCTCAGCAGCTGGACCAGCTTAATGGTCCCTCTTGTTTTGAACAGTTAAAGTCTGCCTGGGATTTTTTTATTTAAAAAAACCACTTTTTAGAAAGATTGGGTACCAAACAGAGCAGAAAAAGCATCTGCAGGGCTTGACTTTCTTTTCAGCCTCTTGTGATTGTTGAGTGTCAGACCCTTTGAGTGAGAAAACCAAATTTAATTCAGTTTTTGCCTGTTTTTGTGGTGTTTTTTTTTTAAGGTGTAACTGAAGGTACTGAACAAAAGCTTTGGGATATGAAAATTCTCCCTCTGCCCATCCAACCAATCTGGGTCACACAACTCAGGGTGGCACAGGAGGCTCCTCTAATTCACCTCCATGGGCCAATTTAAGCCACTCATGAGCCCCTCAGTGTCCTGGGGAATGTTTTCCCAGGGAGTTTTCCCTCCAAGTTTTACTCCTCTGGTGTGTATTTTCATTTTATGCCCTCTAAGGTAATTGTGTGAACTGAAGAACAATTCCAAGCTTTCCAGGTCCTTCCTTAACTGCCTGCAAACCAAAATGCAGATCCTGGTGGAGCTGCCACTTGTTGAGCTCCCAAGGAATAATTCTGCAGAGCAGAAGTGCCATATTAAAATAAAAATCATAAAACCCCTGCACTGTTAAATTTAAGTAGAAGATTCCTCCTTGTTCTAAGGGTTGATACAGGAAACATCTCAAGTTGATGGGGAACTGTTCCCTACACAGGAGGAAACACAGCTCAGCAGTGGTTCACCCAAATCCCTCCATCCTCTGCTCTTCTCAGAGGTTCCTCTCATTTTAATCTTCAAAAAAAAACCAAACTCTAAATCCAGAGTTTCCGAGGAAGTTCTCCTAATTAAGATTTCATTAACAGTTTGCACACACAAACCTGGTGCACCTTCCCTGTCAGAACTGAGACAACCCATTTACCCGAGCCCGGATCACGGGGAAATGTGAGGATAAAAACAAAGGAGGTTCAAATTTCCTTCAAAAAGGAGTCCAGCCCCCCTTTCCCTGTGTTCAGCTGCAGCAAGGTGAAAGGCTAAATGTGGACAGAATGGGAATATGTAAGTGGTTTCTAAGCTTTCTGCTGGGAATACTTAACAGCATAAGCATGTTTCCCCTGGAGACCTTCCCCACCATTTGGTCCAATTTCTTCCTCCAAGAACTCAACCAGTCCATGATGTAATGCTCCAGGGAAAACATTCCTCTCGAAAAAGAGTATCTTCCTAGGGAGAAGTTTGAAGAAAACATCTTAATATTGTTTAAACAGCTTTTGGCACAGGCACACCGGTTGTGCTGCGCTCGGGGCCGGGAGCAGAAGAGAGGCTAAAAATATGGGAAGGGAAAGTTTGAGGGTTTGGTTTAAGGCTTCTCCTCGACTACCACCCTCAGTCCCCAGTCCTCACAATCCTTATGGAATGAGGGAAAAAAAAGAAAAAGACTTTTTCAGAAGCAGAGCTTTGCTTTGCTAATAAAAGAGGGACCATTTAAGGCCTGGGCTGTTGCGGGTGTCAGGTTTGGAGCTGCCTGAAGCCTTATCATTGTAACTCCCAGCCAAAAGTGCAGTTCCAAGGCACTTCCCACCACGGGGCTGGCTGGGACTGAGGCTTTTTGGGGCTCTAGGAGGAGGCAACTCTGCCAAGTGTCCTGGCAGCAAAGCTTTAATTTGTTTAACGAGCGTGTCCACGCGTTCCCTGCGCTACCGAGCGCTGAGCTCCCCTTCCTGCAGCACCTCCCTCAGCCAGCCTGGCATTTCTGGGACTGCAAGGGCTGGATTTCGGGGTGTTAAACAAGAGGAAGCAGCACTGGGGGCACAGGAGCAAGATAAGCAAGGCCAGGAGGCAGCACATTCCCAATCCGAGGCGGTGGAATGAGGGATGCAGGAAATCCCAGCACGGCACAACCGACCCCTGTTCGCTGCCAGAGAGGCCAAACCCAAATATAAAATGAACATTTAAGGATTATATTCCATAGCTTGGATTATGTCATGCTTTGCACTGATATAAGCTCCATTTGCATCACCTATTTCTTATATAAACTTTCAGCTTTCCTTGCAAAACACACCCTGGCACTTGAGGGTGTTGGGTTTTTTTTCTTTCCTTGAGAGTAAAACGACCTTTCTTTGTCATCATTAATATTTGTACCCCCACAATTACTCCTTCCTCAACAGCACACACGAGGCCACTCAGCAGCTCAAATGGGAATTCCCCTCCCAGCCTTAATAGATTTGCATTAGTGGAGATTATTTACTCCCAAATCTCAGAGTTTCTGACCTGCAGAACACGGCACCGAGGGCATTTGTGTGTCCAAAGCTTGGCTTATTTATGGCAGGGTGAAGTTTGGCTTCCACCCACCTCCAGCAGAACTCCCTGGGTTTAATGGATGGGGATTTGAGAGCCCTGATGTTCAAAAGAGCAGCAGCTTCATCCAAGAACAGCAGGAACCCAAACCCAGCCCAGAGAGGGAATAAAACCCCCCCAGTTTTCTGATTCCTCCCTTGTTTAGTTCCCTGGGGCTTCCGAGGTGTTTGCAGCTTTGGAGATACTCTGGAAGCTTTAATGATTTTTAAGGTGATTTTTAACAAAGGAGGCTACTGTAAAATATGGAATTTTGCATATTAGCTCTTCGAAGGGGTTTTTGAGGAATAAAAACTTCATTTTTGTTGTTTTTTTAGTCCTTTGCTGTTCAAATTCTCAGAGGCCTCTGGGCACGGGGACTCCAGTCACAGTTGTTGTTATTAGTAATAAATATCATTATAAATATGTTACAAACCACGTTGCACAACAAGAAATATCTTGTCTGAAGAGCCCACTGCTTGGCCACACTAAAACCCAGCAGTAAACCTGCACCATAAAGAGGATATTTCAACCCAACTCAGTGGAGTTGGAGGCTTCTGTCAGAGGTTTTACTGCTTGTTTCTTGTGCCTGTAGGTTTTTCAGTGTCTTGGTAGGCCCTAAAAAACTTTTAAAGCCTCGAATCACAACTATTTATCACCCATCAGGGAGCTCCATAAAACGTATTTTCCTTCAGAATGACTGTTCTCATAAAAAAAAACAACCCCAATTTAAAGAAAGAAAAAAAAAAAAAAGACAATTAAGAACACTTTTTAAAAAAATCTCCATTATAACCCGACTTACAGGGATCCTTAAAACTTAAAAATCAATGCCACCTGCAAGCTGTAAATATATGCATTATTCCATTTTTTTTTTTGTCCCCCCCCCCAAAGTATTTTCTTTGGCTGTTACATTCAGCTGAAGGAGGCCTAAAAATTGTCAAACTGAATTCTTGTTGAAGAGCTGAGCTGGAAGCACTGCCAGGTTGAGTGAAACACCCAGCCAGGTTTGGGGAATACGTTGTATTTATTTTGGCTGCGGGTGCAACAGGGATGGGGGGAGGAGAACATTTTCCATCCCATCCCAAGGCAGGCAAAAAAAAAAAATAAAAAAAAAAAAAAAGGGGGGCTTGAAATATTGCACAATAAAAGCCATTCATTATATCTGTCTCCTCTGCCTTCCAAAAACAAGAAGGGCTGACCAGCTCCAAATCTGTGCAGGGGGCAGGAAGATGGGAGTCAAGGGGTCACTGGAAATAACCCAAGACTAACACCAGGATTTTCAGGTTGGAGGCAGGGAATGTGTTCCATGCCCTCATTCCCAGCTCATGCAGGTTTTTCATCTCCCCCTCCCCACCCTCTTCCAAAGCCTGGTTCAAGTAGTTAATTGCTCTGTTCTGCACAATTTGCAGGACTTAATTACAAAACTAATACATTAGGCTGCTCGGCTGCGAGTTCACGGGCCCAAGTGCAGCTTTTCTGCTGGGACCCGGGGAAATCAGAGCTCATTTCCAGTTCAAACATTTGGATTTGCAGTTTTTCTCCTCCTTTTAAACCCCTGCAATTTGCAGGAACACCCCACTCCACTTTGGTTTGTATTTCCAGTGCTCATCTGCCCGTTGAAAATGAGATTTCTTTCCCTGCCCACTCTTGATCCTGCATTTGAGCTATCCTTGGATTCCTTAGATTTTTCTCCTCCTTTTAAACCCCTGCAATTTGTAGGAATACCCCACTCCACTTCAGTTTGTTTTATATTTCCAGTGCTCATCTACCTGTTGAAAATGAGATTTCTTTCCCTGCCCACTCTTGATCCTTGTGTTTAAACCATCCTTAAAAACTTGCATTTTTTGGATCCTTGGATTTTTCTCCTCCTTTCAAACCCCTGCAATTTGCAGGAACATCCCACTGCACTTTCCAGTTGGTTTTATATTTATTTCCAATACTTCCAATAAATATATTTATTTATATTTATTTGTTGAAAATGACATTTCTTTCCCTGCCCGCTCCTGATCCCTGTGTTTAAACCATCCTTAAATACCTGGATTTTCCATTTCCTTGTCCACAGCTGTTTGCTGCCTCCTGCAAGGACCAGCCCATCATTCCCAGGAATACCAGAGTGCCAGGATTGCCAGTGAGGAAGAGGAAGAGCAGAGCACAAACCTTTCAGGGCATTTCTAACCAACAACTGGACCAGCTGAACCCACAATAATGAGATTTACAGGCAGCATTCAGGTGTTCCAGCATCTCCTTCTGCTGCTCAGTCAGAAGCAAGTAGAGAAAAGTAAGCTGGAATTCAGCAGCATTTTTTTTAGGATTGATTATTTTCAAGTGAAATAAATCAAAAGGCACATGCAGCCCTTGTTATTTTTTCCCCCCTGGTTACCACGTCGGGATGAGAAAACTTTTTACTTCTATTAACTCATGTGGGAGAAACTTGGTCATCTCATCTCCATTTTTATAACTTCATGACAGCAAAATATTGGCACAAAGTAATTCCTGGGAAACATTAACACTTTCCCTTCAAAAAAACTTCCCGAGGAATCCAAGGCTGAGTTTGTTCTTTGTACCTTGAGCTCGTTAAAATCGAGAGAATTTAAGCAGAGACCGTTCCAAGTGTGAAAAATTATCAGTTTTTGTTACAACCTTCTGCATAATTGAAGACTTGTCTCCTCTCAAATCCACTCTGGATTAAGGAGACAATTGATTTTTTTGAGAATTTGAGGACAAATTCTCTATAGGGGATGGACAAAAGGAACTGCAAGCACTAAGAAGTAGAAATACCTGTTGGAAACAACCGCTACCTCACTGTTTCTTGCAGTTCCTACCTCACACCAAGCACCCCCAACTCATTCCTAACAACCCTTTTCCCCAGGACAAAAATCCAAGCTTTGTTTTTTCCCCTCCATATAAAAGCCCTCTCTCCTTTTAGCAGGTAATCATTCCACTTCTCCAGATAAACTCCAGGGCTCAGCTGCTGCTTTGCTTTATTTTTTTGGATATCAGGAGGAGCAGCTCTTCCTAAGTGACTCATTTTTTTAAGCTCCAGATTTTCACCTCAGCCAGCACCTCGAGCATTTGTCCATCCTGCTGGGATTTCCCAGCTCAAGCACAAAGCTCGTGTCAGCCTGCCCTCTCCTGGCAGCCAGCAGCTGCTAGCACAGCACTCGACCCCCAAACTGCTCCCAAACCCCAGAATAAAACATCGAGCAAACTGGTTTGGGAGGGATTTAAGACCTGGGGATGTGGCACTTTGGGGACAGGGTTTATGGCCCACGTGGCAGGGCTGGAGTGGAGGATCTTAAAGCTCTTCTCCGACCTCAAGGATTCTACAACTTGAACAGTATTTAAGCAGCAAAGTTTCTTTCAAGCTGCCTGAGGAGTTCTTGTCTTGGGAGGAACAGGCATAAAAACCCAACTGCTCTGTTTGCTTTTAAGCCCTATAAAAGCAGCCAGGTACATAAAACATTTTATTCCACGTCACTGATGATGAAAGCAAGGCTGGTGTTCCACAGAAAGCTGTTTCCACAGGGATTCCTTCGTGGGAAACACCAGGAAAAATGAAAGCAGCAGCAAGTGCTGGAGCAAACCACTCACAGTCACTTTTTATTGCACTGGTCCAACTAGAAAAATGCAAGCAGGGAGATGCCAGGCCAGGCTCTGAACCCCAGGGCTCTGCTTTCTGTGCTCAGGGGCTGGAAATGAAGCTCAGCTTTAGTGGGTGATGGCTGGTTCACTTCCCTCAGCCAATCTCATTTTTCCACGTGAATTTTATAGACAAGAAAGATTTAAAAGCTTTTTTTTTTCCCTTTTTTTTCTTTTTAAATGACCCACCTTCAGAGCAGAGAAGCAGAATTCAGGAACTCTTTCTAACACAAAATCTTACTCTCAGAAACTTTACCTCTGCCTGTGTCCAGGAGTCAAACAGTCTTTTCAGAAGATGGTAACAGGTTCCCCACCTCTTCCTCCTCCCCTTCAAGCCAGAAGTTCTTCCTCTCTTATTTGCAGAAAATCTCAAAAGGGCTTTTTTTTGAAATCTAGAAGAAAATTTGTGCAGATTTCAACAGCACTTTAAAAGGAATGATCAAGGAGTGATCAAGGAGTGATCAAGGAGTGATCAAGGAGTGATCAAGGAGTGATCAAGGAGTGATCAAGGAGTGATCAAGGAGTGATCAAGGAGTGATCAAGGAGTGATCAAGGAGTGATCAAGGAATGTTTGCTGGGAAGCAAACACTTCAAGCAGTTGTAGCTGAAAGGACACATTAATTTACATCATGGTTTAACTATTAAAGACAACTCCACATTCCTCGTGGGTGAAGAATTTTTTATTCTCTTGATTACCTGCCACAGCTGGACCAGACCAACCCCCTGAGCCAAGCCAGTCTTCCCCACGGGTCTGATCTTCAAGCATTTTAGGCATCAAGACATGGAAAATTAGCTCTAAGCTATCCAGAAAATTAATGAGGGAATAAAAGTGTAAGAGAGGAGAAAACAGCACTCGAGAGAGAACATAAGACTAACACTCATCTTCACTTCAGAAAATCAGAGACAGCTGAAACCTCGCTGAGTGTCCTCGAGAGGTATTTCTGCTTCTTCCGAGTGTTTGGTGTTATTTCTGTCCTTCTTATTTACAAAATTTGTGGTTCTCCTTTTCTGGGTTTGAGCCCAAGGAGTTTCTGGGGGGGTGGGTGCACTTCTCCTCCCCCTCCTGCTGCCAGGCCCGTGGGCACGACGAGCAGAGTCCTCGTTCTCCTTCCCCAGGGCTGGGAACAGGCCGGGGCTCTGCTCTCGGGGCTGAACGTTCTCAGACCCCGCCAGGATGGACGTGCTGACTCTCCTCCTGGATTTGGGAGCAGGAGCTGGCAGGGGAGGCTGCTCTGGGAGCTCACTGGGGAGCTGAATCCATGCAAGTCCCTCAGTCCCTGCCTCTTTCCTGAGCCTCATGCTGCGCCGCACCCTGGGCTCGCCGCTGGCGCTGCCCTTCCTTCGGGAAGCCTGGAAGGAGCTTTTGGGAACACACAAAACTTCCTCCACGTTGTAAGATGACACTGGGAGGTCAAGTCCAGTCATTTCCAGGTTTTCAACAGGAGGAAAGTAGATGGCACTGCTGTTGCTTCTTCTTCTTCTTCTTGCTGGGCCACCACTTACAGAACCTGTCTGAGGGCACTGAGTTCTCTGGGCACCCTCGTGTACATCAGTGGCCTGTTGTTCCAGAAATTCCAGGAGATTTCCTTGTAGTTGCTCATTTTCTGTCAAGGAACTACTCTCCTTTGCTTCATCTTCACCTTGCTGGAAATCCTCAGATGTATCAAAACCACCCTCTGCATCTGGCACAATGTTTGAAACCTGGGGGGGAGAAAAATAATAACTCTTCATTTTTTTTTTAGACACAGGCAAAAGGTGATCCACGAAAATCTGGTTTCAACTAAACAACTGCTGGTGTTTTCCACCCCATGCCTAGTAATTCTCCAAATGGCTACACAGACTAACTCCACAGAATCCTGGCATCCAGAATCCACAGGTTGGAAGTTGTTTCAATATGAGGCCAAGCTCAAGTTGCTTGAGAATCCCAGAATCCTGGGATGGGCTGGGTTGGAAGGGACCTTCAAGCTCATCCCACATCCCATGGGCTGGGACACCTCCCACCAGCCCAGGTTGCTCAGAGGCCTCACTCAGTGGAGATCTAAATCCTCATCACCTCTTCCAAGGCTGGAGATCCCACAGCCTCTCCAGGCAGCCTGTTCCAGTCCTTAATCCATCATTCTTCCTGTGTTTTCCTTCCCCCCAAACACAACTTTCCTGATCCTTAAGCAACTCAGTTACCTCCTGCTCAGTGCCAGAAGGATTCTCCAGGTCCCCCTGGGACACCTGAGAGGTGCCAGCCCTGGAGATGCCTGGAGCTGCCACATCCAGGTCCTTGGAGCTTGGATCCACATCCACTGCATGGATGATGCTCTTCCCTCTCACCCCTTTAACCACCACCTTCTCCTGGACATCCTCACAAACATTCCAGAATTTAGGATTATCTGCAACAGCATCATCTGAATCAGAACAAAACAGGTGGTTAATTAACTCTGGGAATGCACAAAAATCTCTTTTTAATTATAACGACAAAAAGCTTCATAGTATTTTACTTACAGAAAATTCACCTTCTAAACAACCATTCCAGAGAAATGGTGGGAAAAAACCCCACAGAAAATTCACCTTCTAAACAACCATTCCAGAGAAACAGTGGGAAAAAACCCCACAGAAAGCTCTGCACATCCCTTGACTCTTCATGCCCAACTCACCAGCTTTGAAGACTGAAAATATCAGTGCCCAAAGAAAAGAGGTGCTTTTTTGTCAGCTTTACACTGGAGTCCACCAAGAGGTGAATTTATTCAGTTGGACATTACTGATCTATTAGATCCTCCAGACTCTACTATTAGAAAAGCAATTAAATTAAAAAATGTAATAGTGGGCTCGTTTCTGATGCACAAAGATAACCAGGAATAGGTTTTTATGGAATAAAAACCGAGAAGGAACAGAGAGAGCAAAGCAAAATAAAGCTGAAAACCAAATTACCTGAAAAAAGCCCCTCTGCCTTTGGTGAGTCTGGAGATGAGACAGAAGAGAAATCCTCTGGAATTTCAGGGATAGGGCTGAGAAGGGGTTTCTTAGAAGCCATCTCTCTCTCCCCATATAGAGATTTTTTCACTTTTCTCTTTCTTCTTTTCCCATAGCTTGTCTGTCTTGATCTCTGCAAACATTGGGAAGCCTGACTAGAGCACAGGGATCCTCCACAACATTTTCTACCAAATAAGTGACACCACTGCTGGATTTGGATGGAAGAACAATTGTTTCCCCCAAAAGGAAGGTTCCCCTTGTTCTGTAATCTACAAGTTCATCAGAAAACTCCAAGAATTTCTTTTCAAACACGAGACCTGATTTTTGGGTCACTCAACCAAACCCAGAAGGCAAAGAACTGAGTCTTTCAGCTCTGAAAAGTGCACTTTCTTCACCCATTGCTCAGTCTGAAAAGGATCAGGGGCAAAAATCTTTTAGAAGCTTCAAAGCTTTGTGATACTTAAATAAAACAGGACTGGGCAGGTTCAAACATCTACTGCTGCAGGCACTTGGGAAGGGAAGAACCAGAAGGTCATTTGCTGTCCCTGAAGTGTGAAAAGGGAGAAAAACCCCCTCCTTTTTGCCCTAGAAATATTCAAACCCTGCTAATCAGCCTGAAAAGTGACACAAACCCCATCCCTTTCACCTCCTTTTTGCCCTACAAATATTCAAATCCTGACAAATCAGCCTTTCTTGGGAAGAGGGACACGGCAGTAAATGTTGGGAAACAACTTGGGAACAAGAAGAAACATGAAAAAGACTCTTTACAAAAAGATCCAAATAATCACAGAAAACCCAAGGAGAGACACTTGGATTGGGGAATAAAGGCAGGAATCCCCAGTGCAGTGGCTGCCACTCACCTGGGTTTTTTTGGGAGCAGAGGTGGGTGGATTCTTCTGGCGTGGGATCTTGTTCTTCCTTGGATTTTTAGTGCCTTCAGCATTCCTGGTGCTGGTGGCTCCTGAGGGTTTGCCATCAGCCTGCTCTGCCTCAGCCCTGTGCTGGTGAGTGAATTTTGAGTTGTTTTTTATAAAAAAACCCACCACTGTCCAACTGGCATCAGCATCAAACTGGGCTTAAGTCTCTATAATTTCATTTATGGGGCCATAAAAGGTAGAGACAACTGGAAATTAAACATTACAGAGCTTGTCTTCACACAGTAAATACAACCCTTTTTGCACAAAAATGCTAAATTTTCTCTTCACTTCTTTCTTTCAGGGAAGATGGGTTAGTTTTTTCATATTCCTGGGTTTTTTTGCCTTCCCTCTCTCCAACAAACCACCCCAGAGCTGTCCAACACTGAAGTGTGAAAGCTCTTCTGGCAGAAATTGTTGTACAATGAAAATTCCAGCAACCACAAGGTTTTGTCAGGTTATTTGGGAAAGCTCCTGGAAAATTCCATGGAAATAGTAAATTTAAGTATCAGGCTATTAAAAAAAAATAATGGTTCTAATAACTGGAAAACCACTTTCACTCAGAAATCTCATTTCCTGGAGACAATTCCCTGCACTAACTGGAGGTATTTCCATATACCTGGAGATGGACAATCCTCAGGAAAAAGTTGGAAAAGGGGGTATAAAACATAATAATTCTGCCTGAAGAAGTTCAAAAAACAGATAAAAACTCATCACTAAAGCAACTTACCTTCCTTTTAGCAGAAGAACGAGTTTCTACCATGTCAGCTTTGTCAGTTGGTGCTGTGATATATGAAAAATAACAAGAATTTTGATTAGTTTCAGTGCAAAAATTGATCACATCCCAAGGAAGTTATCCCCATAATTCCTAATATTATGCACTTGAACCACTTTTGGCTTGAGTAGTGACTTATTCTTGAGGAATATTAAACATGGCAAGATAAAATAAATAACATTTTGCTTTATAAAACAGAGGAGAACCAAACTGGGGAGGGTTTGGTGAGAAATAATTAGCACACACAATAATGCCCAGCTTTCATAAATACATGTGCACAACCCCCTTTCAATTCTTTTATTGTTGGTTTGATATTTTAAAATCCTCAACATCACAATATCAGAATCAGGATTGTAAGCCCAGTTTAAATCCAGACTTAAAGAAGTAAGTCTGACTAGATCAGGCACTTTCAGAGAAAATAGAAGATTAAATAACAACCTAAACCTACTGCCAAGAGCTTTAGAAGAAAGCATTTAAATTTTAGCACAATTGAAAAATATCCTCTGTATAAAAAAAAGCCAAACAGACAAAAAAAAAAAACCCAAAAAACCTCAATTCTCAATTTTCAGGTGCAAAAAGATTCATTATCTACAGCCAAAAATGTAAGTTACCTTCTGCATTTTCAACAGGTGGAGGGTCTTCTGCAGCAAAGGAAACCTCCAGGAAATCTTGGGGAGGCTCAACACATTCCTTCAAACAAAAAAAATCACATTTTTTAGCAATAAATATGCCAGATAATGACATTTTTTAACAGTAAATTACACCAGAGATGTACTGAAAAACCCCCTGTCCATCAGTGTTTGGAACAGCCAAGTGGTTTTATTATTTTTCCTTAAAGAATGCACCAGATCATTCATTATATGTGGCAAAAAGAGTTACAGCATCAAAACAGAAGAAAAAACCAAGGCAAAAACACTCCCTGTGCCACCAGCACCCACCTTCAGACCCAGCTTTACAGCACCAAAGTGCTGCTCAGAATTCATAAAGCAAAAAGAAAGTTGAATAAAGCAGATTTAAATTTAGCATTTCAGCAAGTTCTTTGCAAACCCAAGCGGGCTTGGGGAGAAAAATTCAGCAAAAACTCAATCAAAAGTGACCATTCCCAGAGAGCAGGGGCTGGTTTTGCAGCTTTAAAGAGAAATAATAAAGGACTTACATCATCACAGTCCAAATGCAGCCTGGGTAAAGGTCCTGCAGTTAAGCCTGGCCTTGGGGAAGGGCTGGAGCTCAGGCCTGGGGAGGCTCCTCTGCGCAGGGGGGTGTTTGCAGGCAGGGTTTGGTCGAATATTTCGGGGCTCAGAACTTCTCCAAAAGTGACTTTTTTCTTCTTTGGCGTTTTGAAGTCGAGATTTTCAGTGTTCTCTGCTGGAATAAAATACAGGAGCAGCTCAGGGGGTGTGGGACTGCCCCAGAGTGGGTCTGAATATCCCCCCCTAAAATCCCAAACAGCAAAATCCACCTTTACACGTCCTGTGGGATCATCCCAGAATTTTCAGTGTAGCTTTATTACACTATAAAGAATTAAGGAAGAAACCAGAAGACCAGGAATGACCAGCTGTTCCACAAGTTCCAGTTGACAACTGTAAAATTCCTGGAAAAATCAGTGACTCTGCCCTGGTGTCAGAGGTTTCCTGAAGTTTTTTGGGGTTCAGTGACTCTGCTCTGGTGTCCTGAAGTTTTGGGGTGGGATTAATTTTAGCAGACTTTATTTAGTGGCATTTTATTTTATTCAGTAGAGTAGATTTTATTTTATTTTCCTGGGCAATCTCATTTTCCAGGTCATGCAGTGAGAGGCCACACAGGACCTAATTCAGTGGTGGTTAAAGTAGATCACCAAAAAGATTTAGCAAAGAGCCCAAACTTTATGATCCTAGATGATATTCTGCCTATTTAAAAAACAAAATGGGAACTATTTGTTTTTTAAGAAGGGGAATCTAACCTGTTTCTGATGCTTCAAAGGTTTTTTCATAGTAGAAGACTGGGACAGGTTCACCTCCTCCTCTGCCAACTGCATCGTTCAAGTATTCCTGTCAAATTTAAATGATACCAGTCAATACTATTTAATTATCAAATACCAAATTTAATTAAAATATCCTTCTCAAAAGTGAAGATAAGTTTCCCTGTGAGCAGCATTTAACAACCAGTCCTTTTGTTTTAAAAACTTAATTTGTTTGCTGAATGAATAAAACTCAAAGACATTCATATCATATCCAGAATCCTGGAATGGTTTGGGTTGGAAGAGACCTTAAAAGGCTTCTCATTCCACCCCCTGCCACGGGCAGGGACACCTCCCACTAGCCCAGGGGGCTCCAACCTGGCCTTGGACACTTCCAGGGATCCAGGGGCAGCCACAGGTTCTCTGGGAATTCCATCCCAGCCCCTCCCCACCCTCCCAGGAGGAATTCCTTCCCAATATCCCACCTAAGCCCAGTCTGCCAGTGGGAAGCCATTCCCAGACCCTCAGAAAACAGTGTCTCTCCATCTTCTTGCAGGTCCTGGAAGGTGCAATTAGCTCAAGGCCAGATCTCCTCCTAACACAAAAGCTTCGAGCCAAGCAGCATTAAATTATTTCCAATCAACAGCAAAGGCTCTTTAACCCCGACCCTGCTCACTCCTCAGGGCTCTGCAGCAGCTCATCCTTAGTGTTGGGATCTCCATGGATCCCAGGAACCAACCTTTGGGAGGGCCAGGAGTTGCCTCATGGGGGTTTTCTTCAGGATGGACCTCAGGGAGCCGCTCTGGGTGAGGTCACTGAAGGCAAGGTTGCCTGCTTGGCGTGGGGTGGCAGGGGGGGTGACAAGGGCTTTGCTTTCCTCCAACATTCCCAGGCTCAGTTTTTCCACAAAACCAACCTTCTTCCTGCTTAGATCCGAGAGAACATCACTTCTGCTGTCAGCAGGGGTGTGCTCAGACCTGAAAACTTTGGGGCAAGGCCACAGACATGTCAGTTAAAGGCTGAGGGGAAATGGAGAAGACTTCAGGATCAACAACACAAACTTGCACAGATTCTGTGCAGCAACATCAAGGAAAAACCCATTTGTTTGTAAATTTTGGCTCCTGTTGTGCCACATTTACATTCAATATTTGTGGAAATTTACAGAAGACACAAAAGGAGGAAAAGATACTTTGCATGGGGATTTCTGTCTGTTCCATGTCAATTGTGGGAAGGGGGAAATGAATGTGTTCTCTGATGTACAGAGAGGGACTCTGTGCATTCATATCCCTCTCTCCTTCACAGCCATGAGCTACTCAACTCTGCTTTTCCTTAAAAAAAAAAAAAAATCCTGGCTAGAAAATTACAGAAAACTAAGCAATTATTCCCAACCTGTCTCTCAGTTTGAGCTTTTTTCCCTACCAAGCTTCCCTACCCCACCTCCCCAATATTTCAGCCCCTCTCATAAAAGCTCTTTCCTTCAGTGCTTCAGTAAGACTGTGTTTAATGCTTGGCTTGTTTAATGCTTGGCTGGGCTGAACAAACTCCAAATTCTGGTTTTAAGCTGGGCTTTGAGGCACAGCAGCTCTCAAAACTGTTTGTTATTTACAGCCCTTTTTTTTTGTGTGTGTTCCCCCACTTATGTCAGAGTGACCTCAGGTTTCTGGTGCATCATAAATTGCGGGCAAGAGGACAGATATGAGGTGAAACCTTTCCTGACAAATATTCCAGTGGGTTTATTTCCTGAGGAGAATATAAGAAAGATCTTAGTGCTGGTGAATCCTCTTACCATGGCCTCTTTCCAAGGTGTCTCCAATTGCAACAGTCTCCAGGGACTCAGAAGGATTTTTTTGCCCATAAACCCACTCCTAGAGAAAAAGTTACAAGATTTTATATATATATGTCAATATATATCATCAATTTATATAGACACCAACACATGATAAAGAAATAAAAAATTACCTCACAATGTTGCCTCTTAAAATAGCACAAACTGTGGAGTTTTTTAATCCCACAAAGATTTCAGTGTTTTCTCAATCAGCCACTACTTTAGTTGGATTTATTTTCCCCAAAATTAAATGTTTAAAAGGATTAGACAGCACAAATGAAAACATAAGGCATGAAAAAGCTATTTTAATCACTAAATTAGAAGTTTCTTCTTAATTCTGAGTACCTTTGGAGCAGCAGGTTCAGTCACACCTGGGTTTGGAGACAAGATGCTGCAGATCCTGGGGTCAGATTTGCTGCTCCTGGTCACATTTTCCCTGCAAAAATTCTCTTTCAGATCAGCTCCACTGTTGTCCAACAGGAACTTTTCACTCCACTGCTCCAGGTTTGGCTCCTTTTTAAAAGGCACTTTGTCCTGAGCTGCATCAATTCAGAACAAAACACAAACCAAACAAACCACAAGGACAAACTTCAGGTTTTTCAGTGAATTCTGGTTTTAGGTTTCTTCACCAAGAGGATGGTGAGGTGCAAAAAACCAGGTCATGTTTTAGGCAGGCAAAAGAAAACACATTGAAAATAACACCACCAACCCTCCAAAACAAAGCAAGTTATCCTTTGCATGTAAATGTTTGGAAGATCATCAATACCAGAGAAATAAAATAAAAACCATTCTCAGCTTCATGGGAAAAGTGTGTAAACACTAATGCTTAGTGAAAAAGCACAAAGATTATAAATCTAGGAACTAAAACTGAGGAAAGAGTCACAAAAACACGAGTTTTCATTTTTTTTCAGGGGTTATTCTGAGGAACCACAGTTCAAGATGCACCAAAATGGTTAAAAAACACAAAAAACCCCTCAAAGCAAACTCAAAAAACACCTGTGCCAAGCCTTATAAAGGAAGATTATTTTGTTTTACATGAAGTATTTTTAGTTTCTCACTTTTTAGCCTAAAGGAAGGCCTGGTGTTTGAGACAAACCACTGAGCAGAGTATTAAATCAACTTACAAGAGCCTCCTTCCTGAGAATCATCCCCGTGGGACAGCCCAGAGAGCCCAGTTTCCCCTTCAGCTTCTTGGAGGGATTCAAAAGATGTTTGAAAGGTTTCAATCTGGTCCTTCAACGACCTGACATTCACATGTTTAAAAGGACTGATCTGCCAAAACAAAAATTAACCTCATCAGACTCTTTATTGCTTTGTATTTATCCTTTGAGGTAAAAAAAAAGAGAGAGAAGAAGTCTTGTGTTTAATCTGGCTGCTGTTGTAGGTGGATGGCAAGAATAAGCAAAAAAAGGAACTTTATCAAGAAATATTTTCAGTTTTACAGCATTTTAATAATCTGTTCCTCTAAGCCATGCCCAGAATTTGCTTTCTGACAGCCTGGGATAGTTCAAGTTAACAACAAGTCTGATTAAACCAGTCACTTGTGCTCGTATTGACTTCACTCACAACACTTTAATTACCCAAAAATCAAACTTGGAAAGTAAGACAAGTTAAAATCCACGAGCAGGCTCAACGTGGAGAAGATTCCAGCCTCTAAACAAAAACCTGGAATATCCCTTTAGCCTAAAGTCAAGAGGCCAAGGGAAGGCAGCAAAATCAGGTTCTCTCTCCTGCTGGATTCCTCCCAGGACTTGCCTCATCCCTGGTGGTTCCTGGGGGGAACTGAAGTGCCCCAGGTGATATTTGGGAAGGCCTCTGACCTGTGTAAAAGGTTCTTTTTGCCTCGTGCTCCTCTGCTGGGCCAGGTAGCGGATGAGGGAGTTGTTCTCCGGGGAGCCCCGTAAGCCGATGGTGGATCGGCGGCGAAACTTCAACGAGGTCGGAGAATTCCCTGGGAAGGGGGGGGACAAGAGCAGAGCTTAAAAAAAAATAAAATAAGAACAAACCCAGAAAAAAACAGGCATTTTTTTTTAATACCTAAAGCTTCAAAATGCTTTTTTTTTCGTCCTTTTTAAGAGTGATTTCTGCTGTTTATGGAGAGCCCCGAAGTTACCTGCTCAGCTCAAGAAGTTTTCCTGAGCAAAAGCAAATGAGCTGCCCAAAAGTTGATGTTTAACTGATTTATGTACCATGGGAGGGGCTGCCTGGCTTTTGGTGTTTCAACTGCTAGGTAAGGAACTGTCCACAGGATTTGCAGAATTTGTCTTACAACTCCCTTGTGAAGCTCAGAGATAAAGAGGGAACAACTAATTATGTAGGATAAATCCTAGTTAAATGTGGTAATTATCTTATATGTAAGATATCCTATACATTACATTATATGTATATATAATATATATATATGCTATAGATACATATATATGATATATATGTATAAATATACATTACATATACATATATTATATATATATGGTATATATACATATATATTATATATATGTATATATATATGTTACATATACATACATATTATATATATGTATATATATATGTTACATATACATACATATTATATATATGTTATATATTATAAATATGCATATATACATATATATTATATATATGTGTATATATATGTTATACATACATATATATTATATATATGTATATTTACATATATATTATATATATGTATATATATGTTACATATACATATATATTATATATAAGTATATATACTATACATACATATATATTATATGTATGTATATATATGTTACATATACATATGTATTATATATAAGTATATATATTATATATACATATATATGTTATATATACATATCTATTATAATACATATTGTATATATTATGTATAATATATATACATATAAATAATGTACATGTATATAATTTTCTATATCATATATTGCATATATGAGATAGAAAAATATATCATGTAAATATATGTGATCTAAATAAATAAATGTTATATCTATATAAATAAATCTTATATAAATATATAAGATATAGGATATTATAGCAGCTCCTCTCAGAGTCTGCTCCTTGGGCACATCCAAACCCTGTCAGACCACCTGAATCTGCCCTAAATTGGGGATTTTGGGAAGAGCTTGGACTGGATGACCTCCAGATGCCTCTGTGGGAAGGACAACAGTCCTTCCTCACTCCAGCCTCACCTTTACATCGTTTGGTGAAACTTTCTGGAGCAATCCCAAACTCTGTGATTGTCACAGTAGCAAAATCAACGGGGTTTTCCCTCTGTTCTTCAGATGTCCCCAAATCAGGTTTTCCTCCAGCTTTGTCCCTCTCAGGAGTGGAGGAGGAATCATTCCCCAAGGAACCAGACCTGCAGCCTGGAAAATTCTCCTTCCTGCTCAGAGGCAGGGTGGGTTCACTGCCCACATCCCCTTGGAGGGCACCACAACAGCCCCCAGGGAAGGGGCAGCTCCCGGGATCCCCCTCAGGGGGGGACAATTCCTCCCCGAGGCCTTTGGGGGATCTCAGGGCACGTTTTGGTGACCAGGCCTGGTTCCCATCGCTCAAATTCTCCTTCTTGGACACTCTGATGACTCGGAATTTAGTCCCTCTGCAGATCTTCTGGTCTTTTGGCAGAGGGAACGAGGCCTCATCTTTCTCTTCGAGACAACCGCCCTCATTTCCTTTAACTTTCAGGGGACTCTTGGGTTGTCTGTGCATTGTTTGGGATTTATTTTAAGAAACATTCACTCAGCCTTGGCTCCTGTAATCACAGATTCCTATCAAAGAGAAAAAACAGATTATTATAGTTATTTGCTAAGAGCAAGAGTTCCCTACCACGCTCAAGCTGCTCCCAAACCTACATTTTTCCCGAGCAAGGTGTTTTTCCACAGTGTGGTGGAAAGGGAAATTTATCTCCAGAGAGCTACAGGGAAAGGACACAAAGGGCTGGAACTAGAAAGAGGAATGCACAGCAACAGAAGCAGTACAACAAACATAACACAAGCAACATAATAAACATAATATAAGCAATAATTGTAATATAAGCAATAAACATACATGGGGAACACAAGGAGACCATTTTAATCTGTCAAACTTCATATCAAGGTAAAATCCATGCACAAAATACATAAATCACAACCACACTGTGACTGTTTTGCCCCAAGTGTTGCAACAAATGTCAGCAGTTTAATGCTACTTTTTATAAGATTCATTAGTGTCAGCAGAGACAGAGAGAGAGAGAGAAGACAAGTCTTGAGAAGAAACCAGCAGAAGGAACAATACCAATAGTACTTTTTTTTTTAATACCACTAAGTTTTAACTAGAAAACATAAGAGGCTAACTGGTTTGTTTGTTTGTTTGTTTTGGTTGGTTGGTTTCTTTTTGTTTGTTTGTTTTGTTTTTCCGTTAGTTTCTTGGATTTGAAGCTGACGATGTAGAACTCAATAACATCAGCCTGAAACTTCGGTTCTGCAAATACCTGCGTTCTTAGAAGCAAAATTAAGCCCGTAAACACCGCATTGGCGATTAATTTTTTTCTTTTTTTTCTGCTTTAAGGCCACACTGGAGGCCAATGCACACAATCAGACACCACACCAGCCCGCGTGGAGGTCAAGCCCGCCCGTACCTCCCCAAGTCCCTCAGGGCTCGCCCCTCGTACCCCGCACAGCGCATCCATCCCACACCCCCCGGGCGCCGCTCGTAGCCCCTCAGACACCCCGCGATCCCTTCGTGCCGCCTCACCAGCGCTCCCCAGACCGCAGGACGACCCCCCCAAACCCCTCAGGAGCCCTGACAAACCCTCACCCGCATCCCTTCACGAACCCGCCTCACCCCGTCCCGCCTCACGTTCAAATGCCGCCGCCCCGCCCCGCCACCGCGTATCCCTCCGCGACCCCGCCCCTTTCGCCCACCCACCCCTGACTCCCACCGAAAAGCCACCCCCGTTTCACGCAGCACCCGAGGGATCGTGGCTCGCGGGACGCGACCTCCTGCGCTGCCGCATCTCCCTCGGGGGGGGTCCGCAGGGCTCGGCGTGGAGCGGGGGGACTCTTTTGCTGGCGGAGGGATCACGGGCCGTTGAGACGCAGCACCGCTTGGGAGGGGGGGAATAATGCAGTCAATAAATTCATTCAACGGGCCGCGCCCACGTGACGCGCGGCGACCAATCACAGGCGCTTGAGCCAAGCTTTATGCAAATAAGGCTGCTTTGTCCCGCCTCTCCGGCGGGAACGCGGCGGTGATTGGATAGGTTTGCTTGCAGCGCGGCGGTGATTGGCCGCGGGTCGTGTCAGTCATCGCGCGACGCTTCCGGGTGTTGTGGCGGCCCCGGCGCGGCGGGCGCAGCATGAGGCGGGTGACGCTGTTCGTGAACGGCAGCGCCCGCAACGGCAAGGTCAGGCTTAAGGGGCACCGGACGGGGGGGTACTGCATCGAGGGGAGCCGAAATCAAGGGGTCCGGGCCCCTCAGGGAGTGCCGGCCCGCCGGGGGTGCCGGCCATGCGCTCCGTTGGCTGCCAGGCCTGGTCCGCGCTGAGGGAGGGTCCTGAGGGAAACCCAAAGGGTTTAAGGCGGGAGTCGGTGTTAGAGGCGCTCCGTGTCCTTGCTGAGTCGCGTCCCGTCAGTCGCAGCCTGCGGGAGCAGCGCTGTGAGGGTGGGGTGACCCTGTTTGGGGACCCCGGGAATAATGGCATTAAATTGTTTAAAGCCTCTCTGGGGTCCTCTCAGAGGTGGAAAAAGTTGATTTCTGGGCCCTGCCAGAAAGGCCCGGTGAGGCGGTTCTAAATCTAAGCCGTGATCTCGATGTTTCCACTCACACTCTGAGTGCAGGAGTTGATGTGACTGCACTTTGATGCTGTAGTTCTGTTAAATGTTATCCATAATCCATCCCGTATTTCCCCATCCACAGACCGTTGCTGCGATTGTGCTTTAATGCTGTATTTCTATTAAATGTTATCCATAATCCTGATTTTTCCCAGCCACAGAGAGTTAATGTGACCGTATTTAATCTTGTAGTTCTGTACATGTTATCCACGATCCTGATATTCCATCCACAGACAATTGATGTGACTGGTTTTAACCCTGTATTTCTGGTAAATGCCATTCATGATCCTGATTTTTCCCTCCACCCCTCAAGTGCAGAAGTTACTGTGGCTGTATTTGAACCTTGCAGTTCTGAATGTTGGCCCTGATTTTTCCATCCATAGGTCTGGACTAAAACACTTCATGTGACTGTACTTTAATGGTGTATTTCTATTAAATGTTATCCATGAGCCTGATTTTCCCATGCCCAGCTCTGGACTGAAGACACTTCATGTGACTGTACCTTCATTTTTTGCAGTTCTCAGTGTATCCATGATCCTCCTTTTTCCATCCCCAGGGCAGACAATGTGACTGCAATTCAGTCTTTGGTTTCAGGGAGGGAACAGAAAAACCAGCAATATTTCTCTAGGGGAACAAAAATCTGAATCATCATATTCTTGCTCAACATTCCTTTCACTGCTGCTGTTGAGTCTTGGGAGCTGTGCAAGTCACCCCATTTTTAGGCAGTTTTCTGCCACCAAAGTTGGTCTGTTTGCTTGGTTTTTAGTCAAAATCCACATGTATTTTCCTCTCCCTGTAAGATATTTTAGTATATAACATATATTTGTATATAACATGTATTGATATACAAGGTACTTTAAGATATATTGACATATAAGATATATCTCAATATAAGGTATATTGAGATAAAGTATTTACTGGTATACAAGATATATTGCTATATATGATTTATTGGTATATAAGATATATTAAAATCTATTGGTATATAAGATATATTGGTATAAGATATATTGGTATACAAGGTATATTGGTATCTGAGAGATTGATAAATAAGAGATATTGATATATAAGAGATATTGATATATGAGATATTGATATATAAGAGATATTGATATATAAGAGATATTGATATATAAGAGATATTGATATATAAGAGATATTGATATATAAGAGATATTGATATATAAGAGATATTGATATATAAGAGATATTGATATATAAGAGATATTGATATATAAGTTATATTGATATATAAGTTATATTGATACATAAGATATATTGATATATAAGAGATATTGGTAAATAGGAGATATTGGTAAATAAGAGATATTGATATATAAGTTATATTGATATATAAGAGATATTGATATAAAAGTTATATTGATACATAAGATATATTGATGCACAAGATATATTAAGGTATATTGATCTATGAGATATATTGATCTATAAGATATATTGATCTATGAGATATATTGATCTATGAGATATATTCATCTATGAGATATATTCATCTATGAGATATATTCATCTATGAGATATATTGATCTATAAGATATATTGATCTATGAGATATATTGATCTATGAGATATATTGATCTATGAGATATATTGATCTGTGAGATATATTGATCTATGAGATATATTGATCTATGAGATATATTGATCTATGAGATATATTGATCTATGAGATATATTGATCTATAAGATATATATTGATCTATAAGCCATCTTGATATCCCTGCAGTGGCAGAACTGCATGAGCCCAGTTTCCTGCAGTTGATTTTATCCCCCCCATGTCTCCCCAGGTGGTGGCTGTGTATGGGACCCTCTCAGATTTGCTCTCTGTGGCCAGTAACAAGCTTGGAATCAAAGCCACCAGTGTTTACAATGGCAAAGGGGGACTCATTGATGACATTGCTTTGATTAGGTAAGGATTAGCCAATAAAAGGCAAATCAGGGGGGTGCATTAAGAGAGCAGCCTGTTAATCCTCCTTAATCAATAACCAGATATTCTGATTTCCAGCCCAGGGGGCCTTTCATCCCTCCAGAAAAGAAATAATCCTGGCTTTTGAACTTCAGAGCATTTCTCTGTTGATTAATCACAACTTGATCCAAACTGTGTTTGAGGCCTTTGAACCCCCCCTGTGTTGATTCCAGGGCAGTGTGTTCACCAGGAAATCCCACTGTTCCAGTCAGCCCTTGGATGGGGATTTTTTTGAAGAGGAGACCAATCCTGTCATTGCTTTGGCATCACAGAGTAGCTCCAGATTGGGCAGAAAAGCAACTATTTTGTAAAAATCAGTTGAGTGACAGAAATGGGCCCTACCTGGTCACTGCAGATAAACCCCTGGTGAAGTCAGTCCAGCCCAATCCACTGGAACCTGCAAAATTCAGATAAAAAACAGATCCTGAAGTTCCACTTCATGGCAACTGGTTATAATTCACCTGAAAGTGGCCAGGAGGGGTTTCCCTGTCAATGAGATGAACAAGAAATGATGATTAATCTTCTTTTTCTCCTCCTCTCCCCCCTGCCCTCTCCTCTCCTCTCTCAGGGATGATGATGTTTTGTTTGTCTGTGAAGGGGAGCCCTTCATTGGTAAGTCTATATAAAATACAGAAAAAAATACATAAACCCTTGTGTTTAACAGAAAGAGGTTTTATTTTGCTTCCATATAAACCTAAGATTTTATTTGCTGGTGTTTTCAGAAGACACCATAGGGAATGGATTAAGAAATAGTCACAATTTTTCTACTAATGTGTCATAATAACTTATTATAAACATATCATGTTAATGCTATATTAATTATACAATTATATATTATTAATTGTTATAAAAATTAGTATAAATAAAGAATTCCTCAGGTGTCTTTTAACCTGTAGATCCTCAGACTGATGGGAGAGCTCAGGAGGAGCTGACAGGGTCCCACACAGACTGGCTGACACTCAATGTGGGAGGCAGATACTTCACCACTACAAGGTAAAAATGCTTTTAGTCTCCAAAAAACTCCATTTCAGTGCAGCAAAAGAGCTTGGAAAATAACTTATTATGAAACAGGAGGTCTTTGACTTCTGCAAGTTTGTGTTTTGTGGTCACCAGCACGATTTTGCAAGGAATCAATTCTTAAACACTAAAGTGTATGAAGTAAAAAGGGAATTGCACTGCCTTTGTTTTCTAGGAGCACTTTGGTTAACAAAGAACCTGACAGCATGTTGGCCCACATGTTTAAAGATAAAGGTGAGTACACTGAAATAAACTTTGTGGTTTTTTTCAAGTAATAAATTAGCAAAGTAGGCACAAAGCACTGTCGAGCTGAGAATCTAAGATATCAAAAATATGTTAAAGTACCAAAGCAGAACATAGAATTATTCTTTTCATAATTCTTTATTTCTCTGTTGCCCACCTAAAGTTTATCATCTCACAAAGTGAAAATACAGCTCCCACCCACAGTTAGTGTTTTGGGTCCTTTTTTGTTTGTTTGTTTGTTTGTTTGATTTTAGGTTTTCCTGTTATTGTTGCTCGGTTTTGTTCAGGAGAATCCATGAGCAAACACTGCCTTTGGGAGACAGACAGACTCAGACTTAGTGCTGCTTTCATTCTTATGCATTTGATAAAATATTTTATAGTTATTTAGAGCAGCAACAAGTTCATTTTAAGGTGATTTTTTTCCCCCCTACTCCTCTTTTCCTTCCCTTTCACACGTGGCATTTTCACATCCCGCCGCCTTTGGTAATAAAACTCTGCAAGCGAAGCAAATGCTCTTCTATTAATATATCAAATTTAAATCTATACAGTAATATCTCCAATTTAATGATATATATATATATGTTGTGGAAACAGATGCTTGGGGGAACAAGCAGGATCATAGAGGAGCATTCCTAATTGACCGCAGTCCCGAGTATTTTGAGCCCATTTTGAACTATTTACGTCACGGACAGCTCATTGTAAATGATGGCATTAATTTGCTAGGTAGGTATTACCTGTCTGACATCTGAATTATTCCTCTTTGGGAGTTAAGCTTTGCCCTTCCAGGTGAAGCCAGAGGGACCTTTGTGTGCTCATCTCCGTGGTTTTCTTTGGAGTTTTAATTTCCTCGGGATTTATTCTCGGGCGTTGCAGCTCCACGTTGCTTCATTTAATGAAGGTGTTGCTTGATTTAGTGAAGATCACTTCATTTAATGAAGATTGCTTGATTTAATGAAGACAGGCTGTTTGTTTATCTTGGGAGCATTAAAAGTTTTCCATCCTGGATTCATGTCTGGCTGGAATTCTGGAGCTGATACCTTTAACCCAATGCTGGTGTTGCAAACATCCTGGCTGAGTGATTTTTTTTTCCTTTTAGCTGCAAGCAAGCTTTTCCTCTGCCCAGTTACATCTAATACAATGTCTGTGGTTGTTCTCCAGTAGGGAGGAGGGTGATTTCTGGATTAACAGTTCCCTGGAAATAACAAACCCTTTGTTTCCAGGTGTCCTGGAGGAAGCCAGGTTTTTTGGTATCGATTCCCTAATCGAACACCTCGAAATAGCCATTAAGGTAATTTGGTTGAACACCTGAATGCACCTGCCCTGCTCTTCCAGGGGATGTGTAATTTAGTGCTGTCTGTGTCAGCTGTTGAACAACATTCCCAACAGAATTCCCAGCCAGCTGAGGATCACTCTCCCATCTCTCGGAAGGAGTTTGTCCGGTTCCTGCTGGCAACACCCACCAAGTCCGAGCTGCGCTGTCAGGTGAGAACACATTCCTCTTTCTGACAAAATCCTGGGAATTTCTTCCCAACATCTCACCTAAACCTCCCTCTTTTAGCTTAAAACCACTGCCCCTTGTGCTGTCCCTCTCTGGAGTGTTGGTGCCTGGTGCTGGAATGTGGCAATGTGAAATGCAAACACTGTGTTCTCTTGAACTGAGTTTTGACTCTGAGCTGTGGCACTGTGACCTTGACTTGGAATTCCAGGGTGGTTTGGGCTGCATTCCTGCTTTAGGGGGAAGCTTTCCAGGAGGGGCAATTTGTTTAAATGTAAAATAAACCCAGGACAATTTTTGAGAGCTTTGCATTTATATTTCATAGAATAAATGGTCTTGTGTGTATTTATCTCTATAGAATCCTGGAGTGGTTTGGGTTGGAAGGGACCTTAAAGGTCTTCTCATTCCACCTCCTGCCATGGGACACCTTCCACTAGCCCAGGTTGTTCCAACCTGGCCTTGGACACTTCCAGGGATCCAGGGGCAGCCACAGCTTCTCTGGGAATTCCATCCTTGCCCTTCCCCACCCTTCACAGGGAAGGATTTCTTCCCAATATCCCATCTAACCCTGCCCTCTTTCAGTTTAAAAACCATTGCCCCTTGTCCTGTCCCTCCAGGCCCATATAAAAAGCCCCTCTCCCTCCTTTCTATAAGCCCCTTTCCCTGGTGGGGTGTCTTCAGCTCCTCCCAGGACCTGTGTGTGTCTGTGTCTATCTTGTATCTGTGTACATTTATAGACAGCATATATTTTAATACACTTACATCCATATATTTCTACTCAGATATTTATACACTGTAAATATTAATGCACACATATATCTTAATAATGCACACAGTTACCTTAACTTTGTGTCCTGACTTACCCCTTCCCTTGTGTAACCTTTTTGGGGGGTTTATTCCTTGGGATTCCCAGGGCCTGAATTTCAGTGGAGCGGATCTTTCCCGCCTGGATCTTCGCTACATCAACTTCAAGATGGCCAATCTGAGCCGCTGCAACCTGGCCCATGCCAACCTGTGCTGTGCCAACCTGGAGAGGGCTGACCTGTCAGGCTCTGTGCTGGATGTAAGAGCTGCTGCAGCTTGGGAGGGCTGGGCTTGTCTTAACAGAGAGGAGCTGGAACAAACAGAACAGTGTGAAACATCGAGTTCTTAAATATATTCTAGAGTTGTTCTGGTCACCGAAGCTTTTACACTTCCTCTCAGTGATGATTTAATGGGATTCACTCCCAAACCAGAAATTAAACCTGTAGTTTGGTTGGTTTGGTGTTGTCCTTCTGTTGTCCTCTCACTGCCTCCTGTCTGTGCCAGTGTGCCAACCTCCAGGGGGTGAAGATGCTGTGCTCCAACGCGGAGGGAGCGTCCCTGAAAGGCTGCAACTTTGAGGACCCATCAGGCCTTAAAGCTAATCTGGAAGGTAAGAAGTTTTTGCCTTGTCAATCTGTGCCAACTGAAGGCTGTGTTTGTGCATTTATCTGGCCCAGAAAAGGTCCAGCTGTGGTTTGTCCAACCCTGAGAAGGGGTTTTACCCTTGAACCCACAAGAGCTGCACTGAGTCTGTGACCATCCCAGCACTGAATTCCCTTCTCCTCCAATTCACACAGCTCTGAGGCAGCACCAGTGTGGAGTTGCTGTGTCTCTGCCCGTTTTTCCTCCCAGAACCCCTTTCTGTGTGTGTTCCAGGTGCCAACCTGAAAGGAGTGGACATGGAGGGCAGTCAGATGACAGGAATTAACCTCCGAGTCGCGACGCTGAAAAACGCCAAACTAAAGAACTGTAACCTCAGGGGAGCAACGTTGGCAGGAACTGATTTGGAAGTGAGTTAGGGTTCATTTTACATCCTATTCCTTTAGATCCTCCAGTCAGCTGGTAATTTGGGGGGATTGCTAGCTTTTGGCTGACCTCTCCAGCTTCAGACTCCAATGGAGTTCAGGTAAATGGACTTCAAATAAAGGTTTGAACAGAGTTCTGGGTGCATTCCATTGACACTTCTTCTTCTTTTCCCCTTCAGAATTGTGACCTATCAGGTTGTGACCTCCAGGAAGCCAATTTGAGGGGCTCTAACGTGAAAGGAGCCATCTTTGAAGAGATGCTGACCCCCCTGCACATGTCCCAGAGCGTCAGATAGGGAAGAGGACCCGTCGAAGAGGAAGGAATCCAAACATTTGTCGTGACTTTCTTCACCTCCTCCCCTTCCTGAGTTAGAAGGAATGGTTATTAGACAACTTCCATTTGCAGTAGTGCCTAAGTAGACTCTCTTTGATCACTTCTGGGGAGGGAATTTTTGTTTCAGAGGTGGAAACAGAGAGTTTCTTCCTTTGTGAAGAGAGCGAGGAAGCGAGTTGGTTCTGAAACCAGAAAGTGGGGCTGGTTTGGGGGGGAATGGTTCAAGACTTTCATTGTTTTAGCATTGCCTCACTTTGGAATGCATCTTAATTTATAAAGCACAATATATGCAATTCTATTTATTAAATCTGTAGCTGCAATATGAATAGAAAATGTTATTCCTGTATAGTAGCAAACCAAGTTCAGGTTTACAGGTAGACAAGTGTATTTACAGTCAGTGTCTTCATTCCTGCAGGGTGTTAATGCCAGGGGTGGTCACACAGTGCCCACAGGATGTGTTCAGATCTCTGCTGGGGTGGAAACAGTGGGGAACTGTCCTCAGAGGTCCTAAATTGCTGTGGAGTAGTTGGAGTGCAGGTTTAGAGCAGCTTTATCACCTCAAATGTGCAGAGGAAGCTGCTGCCCCTGCAGGGACCGGATTGAGTTACCCCTGGAACATCCCTGGCAGAAATGGGCTGTCTTAGTTAATCCTCTCCAAATGAGTGTGGAATTGCACTATCAATCCCAGCTGGGAAGAAAAACTCCCCTGCTTCCACATGTCCTGGCCACTCCAGACTGGAGTTCCTGTAGCTTTTTCCTTCTTTGTTGGGAATTCAACGTACAGAGGCAAACACAGAACTGTCCCCAAAGCAGAGAGAAGCTCTGGGGCCACAGCACCTGCTCCCCCCTCCTCTCATCCCTTCAGGAGATGAAGAAATGACCCTGTTTCCCCTCAGTGTACTATGCAAATATTCCTGGAAAGCATGGGCATAATCCCATTTCCCAGCCAGATCCACTTTGGGCTGCCTAAAGTGGCTGTAAAAGCATCTTTTCTGGGGCCAAGTGCCCCTTCCACACTTCCTTTACCTGTGGAAAAAAGCAGGGAAAGCTGGTTTTTTTTTTGTGTGTGAGCCTCCCTTCCTGTGGGGCTGCCCCTCAGCAAAGGAGCTGCAGGATCTGGGTAGTTTTCTCAACTAACATTTCTTTTTAGACACAATCAGAAAGCACACGAAGAAACGATACCAAAAAAATAGAGAAAAAAAAGGTGCAGCAAGAACTTACCTCAGATGCTTAAACCACCCCAAAGTTCAGACTCACCTTGAATCCTAAGGAAATACAGCTGTTACAGTCCAAATACACAGGAAGAACCAGTGGATCCCAAAACTTGGAGGGTGTGACAGTGGTTGGAGTTCCACAGTTCCTCAGTGGGTTGTGTCTCACTTTGCAGTGCAATTTCCTGTCCTCAAGGCTTCTTGTCTCAGTTTGTTGTTCCAAAAAATGCTGCTTTGCCACCAGTCTGGGAAGATCAGTGATTATTCTGGATCAGGATATGATTGGTTTGAGGGGGGGGGGGGGGAATTGCAGGATTCTCCCTTATTTTCAAGTTGGCTCGACTCAGGCGTGTGACATGAACATCCAGGACTCAAAATCCCGGGCTCATGTGGTTCAGAATTGGGATTATTTCCTCCAGATCCCTCTGGATCAGGCTCTAGGACACCACCATGTCCTTGGTGAAGTGACCTATAGATTGAAGGGAAATATTTCAGTGTGATTTTGGAGTCCTTTCTCCCACCTCAAGGCTTTCAGTGGGGGGTGATGTGTGTGTTGCAGTAGAAGAAGATTCCTAGGGCTAGAGAAATAAATGAATTATTTTTCTTTATCATATTTTGTAGCTGGCAGAAGTAAAATATTGTATGGGGGGGAAAAAAAATACTCTATTTTCATAATCACTGTGTATAAAAATCTATTTGAACTTTCACTGGAGCACTGTTGAATAATCACAGCACGTGGCATCATCATTCACAGCTGAATTCAAGGTACCTCTTTTGCTGTCACAGAGCTGGATGAGGAGCCCAGAGTGGCCTGTGCAGAAATTCCAGCCTAATTTAAGTTGCATTAATAAAAGTGTGAAAGAGAAAAATGTCTTGGTCGTCTTCATTTAAATAAACAATCTTACCTGACAGCAAGAATTTTGGGGTCGAAGCATAAACTTTACCTGCTGGAATAAAAACCAAATTTACCTTGTGGGGGTTGCTGCAGTGGTTCTGATACATTAATTTAGGGAATTTTCATGAGGTTTTGTGTTGATTTGTCATTAATTTCTAATACTTTTCAGCTTTTTTGTCCCCACCCTTCCTATTTGCTTGATAAAATAGTTGGAGGCAGAAGTCATTACCCATTGTCCCTCCATCCCAAGTCCCTCTCCAGCTCTCCTGGAGCCCCTTTAGGCCCTGGACAAATCCTTGACTTCCATGTAGGTACTAAACAGGATTGGCAGGAAGATTTCCCTCCCCAGAGCAGAGAAACTGCTGCACTTGGAGCTCTGGCAGCTCTTCTGAAACGTCTCCATCACCCCAAATTTGAGCAGTTTGGTGTTTTCCACTGCCTGGGGCTGTAAAAGCTTCTGTGGGCAAACAAAACCCGGCGGGAATCTTATTTTTCACGTCCTTTAAGTGACTCAGGACTGTGGCCTGGAGTCCAGGAGGAGCCACAGGATGGGAGCAGCTCACTGAGCCCTGCAGTCCATGCTTTGGGAGCTGTGGAGAATCATGGAATCACGGAATATCCCGAGTTAAAGGGACCCATAAGGATCATCCAGGTCCAACTCTTGGAGCTGTGACACAAACCTGTGGAGGAGCAGCTGCTCTTCAGGGCAACCTCGGCTTAAAGAGGGGTTTATCAAGCAGGGGCCCCTTCTCTCTTTAAATGCCATCCCTCAGGATCACCAAAATCTCCTATTTACCTCTAAATAACCTTAATTTTTGCGAGGCTCATCAGGGAAGGAAGGAGCCTCCAAAGCCTCCCAGGAAAACCCCCCCGTGCCCACAGCAGAGGAACAATTTCTCCCACTGGAAACCAACTATTTTCACAGCTTGATCCATTTATCAGCTGGAGTTCAACGCTGGCTGCTCTGGCCATGAGTAGGAGGAGCATTAGAGCAGGAAAAATGACTCTTTGCTAAGAGTCACTAAATCCTCCTTCAATTATTTACTCATTAAATTACTTTTAATCCCTTTAAAAAAGCTCCGGGAGGTCACGGGAGCCGGAACAGGGGATGATGTTTGGAGAACAGGGAACATGAGACAGTCCAATGGCACCAGGACAGTTCAGAGCAAGGCAGAAGGGCTGCCAGGTGGGTAAAAAACCCAAAAAATAAAACAAAAAAAAGCCCAAACAATCCCATTCCTGCAGCCAGAATTACTGACTTGAACTCCTGCATGCAAAGAGCTCTTGGCTGCTTCAGAAACCTGCACAGACTCGGAGAACATGGAATGGTTTGGGTTGGAAGAGACCTTAAAGGTCTTCTCATTTCACCCCCTGCCATGGGCAGGGACACCTTCCACTAGCTCAGGTTGCTCCAACCTGGCCTTGGACACCTCCAGGGATCCAGGGGCAGCCACAGCTCCTCTGGGAATTCCATCCCAGCCCCTCCCCACCCTCCCAGGGAGGAATTCCTCCCATCTAACCCTTCCCTCTGGCAGTTGGAAGCCAATCCCTGTGTCCTGTCCCTCCATCCCTTGTAAGAAGCACTTTGGAGTCCTGTTCCCAACAGAGCCACATTTACAATCCAACAGACTCCTCCACTGATCACTTTGACACTAATTTGCATTTTACAGAGCAAAGAATATCAAGGCACCTCAACTGGAACATGGAGCAGGAGGAGGATTTCCAAGGAGCTCTCCAGCTGCTCTGCCCACTTGGGCCACCCCAGGCTCCTGTTCAGACACCCAAGGGCTGTTCCCTTCAGATGTACCTCAGGTTTTGGATTCCCCATCCCTGGAAGTGCCCATGGAGCAACCTGGGCTGGTGGAAAATGTCCCTGCCCGTGGCAGGGGGGTGGCACTGGATGAGTTTTAACATCCCTTCCAACCCAAACCCCCCTGTGATGCTCACAGACCGAATTCCTCGCCCATCCCGAGGCCTCACCAAACACAAACTCACCCAAGAACTTCTCCTTAGGAATCAGAAGCCACTGACAGGAGAGCTCCTGCATTTCCCAGCTGGGCCTGAATGTCACATTTACAAGCTCTTAAAAGCCAGGCTGTTACTTTTATGGCTCTTAGAGAAAACAGCTGAATTTAACAGCTACACGGGGGGGCTCCAATTATGGGCTTTACTTGGGCTGCATCACAGTCATTTTAACACCAAAATTGCAGCCTGGGAGGCAGAATTAGATAAGTCACCTGCTGGGAGGGGGCTGGTGTATAAAAGGGAGGTGACAGCCACAGTCACAGGACGTTTTCCATCCAGGAAGAGTTGGGAGTTCCTCTACAACCCCTCTCAGGCAGCAGGTAACGTGCTTGAACAACATCCCACCTTCCCTTTTTACTTATTCAGTGCTTACAGAAGCTCACAGGAGAAGAAACTTGGATCAGAAGAGACTGCAAAGAGCAGTTCTGAAGGAGCAGGGACATCAGAGCAGGAATGAACACATCTGTCCAAACCCTACAGGGACCTGCCTGGGACTGGGAAGGTCCAGACATGCCTCAAACTCTGAGAGGCTGCTCCAGAATCCTAATTCAGATCTCCATCCAAATTCCTCAGATGTCAAAGCCCTTTTATAGGGAGTTAATCCCCACTTTGAGAGGCTCCCAAGGCAGCTGTGGCTCAGGCCCAGGCACGAGGTGCAGATCAGAACTGCAGAGCACAGGCACAGGGGGGGATTCTTGGGGGGGGACTTGATGATCCTTGTGGGTCCCTTCCATCTCATCAGGGTATTCCACAAGCCTGTGATCCAGAAAAGCAGCATTTTCATCACTCTCCAAGGTAAAAACGGAGCTGGAATGCCTTGATGATGATGAGAAAGATGCTTTTTTTTTTTTTTTCTCTCCCAGGATGGAGAAGTCCAGGAAGATCTTTGCCAGTGTCCTGCTGCTGGTGCTGTCCGTGGGGATTTGCTTGGCTCAGCACTGGTCCTTTGGGCTGCAGCCAGGAGGGAAGAGGAGCACTGAGGACCTGGTGGGCTCATTCCAAGAGGTGGGTTCTGGGCTGGAGAACAACTCTGACCTGTAAAACATGAGCTGGTGCCACAGGCTACCCTGGAAACCTATATCTTTCCTGTCTCCTTCCCCTAAAACCTGTCTTCTTGCCCTAAACATCTATTTGTGTATAAACACATGGGTTTTTAAGCAGTAATTGGAAAATAATTGGTATTTAACAGCCTGGCACAAAGAACATCAACCAAAGCCCCTGGGCAGCCACCTCCAAGGCAGAGATGGAGGCTGGAGCTCCAGGTTAAACCTGGTTTCATCCTCCCCCTAATTTCCAGCCAATATTCTCCCGGGCTGTTTTACAGGGACATTCACCCACCTCCTTTAAAATTTTGGCAACTGCCTTGTGGTAGTTAGTCAGTAATTAAATAACAAAGCACCTGTGGAAGGTTCTGTCCACCAGTGGTTTTCCCATCCTTCCCAGCACTTCACATCCAGTCCCTCCCAGCAGCACTTCCAGCATCCTGGTTTTCAGCTGCTGGAGCCCATGGGAAAAAGGTGAATTTTAGTGGTGCAGGGGAACAGTTTCATCTTCATCTGTAACTGGGGAAGAGCTGCTTTGGCAGCAAAATCTCCTCTCCTGAAGGCTGTGTCACTTCCCAATCCAGATGGCAAAGGAAATGGAGAAATTAGGGGAGGTGCAGCACTCTGAGTGCCCTGGATCATCCCAGCATTCCAGGCTCAGGGATCTGAAGGAAGCCATGGTGAGTAACATGCCTTTTATCACTATGGGAAAATTAGGGGAAAATGCAGGAGGAAAGAGGAAAAAAAGGTGCTGGAGGAGGAGGGAGAGGGGTGTAAGTTTAGTTCACGTGAGGCAATACTGGCTCTGCCCTTATTAAAAAATCCCAGGAGGGTTTGGGTTGGAAGGGCCTTAAAGATCCTCTTGTTCCTAAACCAGACCATTATTATACCTGCATCAGTCCCAAGTCCCTCAGGGGGCAAGGATACATAATTGTTGTGGCAGTGCCATTACTGCCTCGATTAAAACCAAAATCAAGCCAAGCCCACTCTGCCTCAACCCAAAGCCACACAGCTCTCACAGCTGCTTAACTTCAAAGGCTCCCCCTGCCAGCTGCAGGAGCCACCAGATGGAAGCTGCTGCTCCCAAGGTCCCCAGGCTGGGAAATGCATTTTCCATTAGAGAGAATCATAGAATCACAGAATCAGCTGGGTTGGAAGGGACCTCTGAGATCATCAAGTCCAACCCTTGATCCAACTGTGGTTCCCAGCCCATGGCACTGATGCCACATCCAGTCTCACCTTAAAAACCTCCAGGGATGGAGAATCCACCCCTTCCCTGGGCAGCCCATTCCAATGGCTGAGCACCCTCTCTGCAAAGAAATTCTTCCTCATCTCCAACCTAACCCTCCCCTGGCACAGCTGAAGACCAAGCCCTCTTGTCTTGCTGATGGTTGGGTGGGCAAAGAGACCAACCCCCAGCTGGCTCCCCCCTCCTGTCAGGGAGTTGCAGAGAGTGAGGAGGTCTCCCCTGAGCCTCCTCTTCTCCAGGCTGAACAGCCCCAGCTCCCTCAGCCTCTCCTCACAGCACTTGTGCTCCAGTCCCTTCCCCAGCCTCGTTGCTCTCCTCTGCACCTGCTCCAGCCCCTCAATGTCCTTCCTGAGCTGAGGGCCCAGAGCTGGACACAGCACTCCAGGGGTGGCCTCACCAGTGCTGAGTCCAGGGCAAGAATCACTTCCTTGGACCTGTTGGCCACACTGTTCCTGAGCCAGGCCAGGATCCATTGGCCTCTTGGCCACCTGGGCACACTCTGGCTCCTGTTCAGCTCCCTGTCCATCCCAAATCCCAGCTCCCTCCCTGCCTGGCTGCTCTCCAGCCCCTCTGGCCCAGCCCGTGGGGCTCAGGGGTTGTTGTAGCACTGCATGAGATGCTCGAAAGCTGTGACAGCCCCGGCTCCTCGTGCAAGTTCCCTGCCCCAGAACAAGGGCTCTGCAGCAAAACCAAACAGCAAAACCAGCAAAAACCAGCAAAAACCAGGCTCTTTAATTAATCCAGCAACACCTTGGCCAGGCCAGATGGTCCCCACTGCCCGGGAAGTGTCCCTGAGCCAGCCTAAAAGCTGGAACACTCAATCTGTGCATCCAGTTTAAAGCCAAGACCCACAGTTTCAAGCACTTGAAACACTCCCCAGCCTTTCCTGGCCTGAAACAGGCTCATCACCTCAGCAACAACAAAGCAGAGTCTTAACTCCATTGGATTTTCATGTGGAAACTACCTAAATAAGTATTATTTTAGGCCATTTAAACCCTATTTGTACTGAACATATATTGGAATGGTGGTCCATGCCTGGCTTCCAACAGCACTATCTGCAGAATGAAGAGCCAGCAACAGTAATTTAGGATGTTCAGGCATTTTTTTTTACTGCAAGAGGCAAGGTTAGGCAAAAAAAATATACCAGAATAAGGAGCAGGATATTTGAAATGAGTCCTTGAGACCTCTGGCTCACTGAGGGAAACCTGCCCTGGCTTTGCAGAGCTGAAGGGACAACCAACAACTGAGGAAAACCCCTAAGTTTGCTCAGGAACTTCTTATTTCTTGTTTCTTAATCACCCTGAGAACAAATGAAACCTTTTCCACACAAACAAGGCAGGAAAACCCCTAAGTTTGCTCAGAAACTTATTTCTTAAAGACACTAAAACCAAATTAAACCTTTTCCACACAAACAAGGAAGGAAAACCCTCAGGTTTGCTCAGGAACTTCTTATTTCTTGCTCCTCAATGACCCTGGAAACAAATTAAACCTTTTCCACCTGCAGCTTTTCCAGGGATCACTGTCTCTCCAATCCTCCTTCCAAGCCACTCCACAGGGTGGATATTCCAGCTTTGAAAATATTCCATCATCCCAGTTATTCCTGCTCTTTAAAAAACAGGAATAGGGTGTGTTTTTACAGGAATATGATGTTTACAGGAATGTGGTTTTTATAGGAATATAATGTGTTTATAGGAATATAATGTGTTTATAGGAATATGATGTGTGTTAGGAATATGATTTTTATAGGAATATAATGTGTGTTTACAGGAATATAATGTGTTTATAGGAATATAATGTGTGTTTACAGGAATTTCATGTGTGTTAGGGATATGATGTTTATAGGAATATAATGTGTATTATAGGAATATAATATGTTTACAGGAATATAATGTGTATTATAGGAATATAATATGTTTACAGGAATATAATGTGTATTATAGGAATATAATATGTTTACAGGAATATAATGTGTATTATAGGAATATAATATGTTTACAGGAATATAATGTGTATTATAGGAATATAATATGTTTACAGGAATATAATGTGTATTATAGGAATATAATATGTTTACAGGAATATAATGTGTATTATAGGAATATAATATGTTTACAGGAATATAATGTGTATTATAGGAATATAATATGTTTATAGGAATATAATGTGTATTATAGGAATATAATATGTTTATAGGAATATAATGTGTATTTACAGGAATATGATGTGTGTTTATAGGAATATGATGTGTGTTAGGAATATGATTTTTATAGGAATATAATATGTGTTTACAGGAATATAATGTGTATTTACAGGAATATGATGTTTTTGCAGGAAAACCTGATGGAAGGGGAAGGAAGAAGAAAGATTTAAACCCCAGTGGATTAAAAGAGCCCAAATAAGGTCTCACAGCTGTGGCAAAATCAGCTCCTCTTCACGTGGTCTTTGCTTTTTGGGTCATGATGGGAATAAACTGCTCTGAAGTTGCATTTAAATGGCTGGAAATAATTGTGTGGATTACTGGATTAAAAGAGGGACATCCCAGTGCAGAGGTGGGAGCAGCAGCACTTTGTGCCCTGCAATGAAAATTTGGATGTGGTAACTTTAATTTCACATTTATAGCCAAAAACCCTCCCTGATCTCACCGGTCTGTGAATAAAACAGCACCAAAACTTCATTAAAACCCCCCAAAAATAAACTTACTGCTGGGCTGGAACTCCCCTCACGCCTCAGTGTAGGTAGGAAAGACTTTCAAATGCTCTTTTTTTTTACTGGTTCAGTCATAAAAACTACATTTATTTTAAAAAGGTATTTACAAACTTTACAAGAGTCAATACATTTAAAAAAAAAAAAAAACAGAAATTTATACACCTTGCTTTACAGAGACTCCCTTCCCAAAGCTCCTGCTCTCTTCAGAGAGCTGTTATTTTTTAATTAAAGCTGTGTTTTTTTTGCTGATTCAACCACAGAGGACTTTAAAAAAAAAAAAAAAGGAGGGGAAAAAGAAAAGGAAAGGAAAAAAAAGAAAAAAAGGAAAAGAAAAGCCTGCAGAGGTGGGTTTGGAGTTAAAAAACCACATCCAGGACACACAAACCCACGTCCCACAAACTCCAAATTCTCCCAAAATCACAGCAAGGTTTGTCATGATTAAACCTTTACAACCCCATGGTGAGAAATGATATTAATTAATACCATGTACCTGCATTTTGGAGCTGCTGAGGAACTTCCACTTCTGTTTAAAAACACAAACCAGTAGAAAAGTAGAGTCTGGGAGTGCCAAACTGTCCTAAAGGTGCTTTAATTAATTAATTAATTAATTAATTAATTAGAGCAGAATCAGATGAACCTCACGTGCCAGAGCAGGGGGAAAAAAAAAAATCACATTATTGTTTAATTTTTCTTTGCTGCTTTAGTTCTTGCAAAAGCTCACCCTGATTCAGCAGAGAATTTGGTCTGCAACAGTAAAAACGAGATAGTTTTTAATTAAAAATAAAAAAAAAAATCAAAATAAGGCAGCAGAAACTAGTCAGGAATGTTTTCACTATATATATATATATATATATATATATATGTAAAAATTGGTTAAATTACAGATTTCAAGTTATTATTTCCATTTACAATTAGAAAAATAAATAAAGAGAAGATCTGAGGGGTCAATCTGTGAGTCTGGAGCAAACCCTGGGCTGGGAGGGGGGAGTTTCTGGGATGTCATTTATTATTCCCCAAAATCTTTGCACATCCAGGGGGGGGTTTCTGCCACTGCACATCCCAGAGCTGCTCTCCCTGGAATTTTGTGTCCTTCCCTAATCCCATAATCCACCCAAATTCCTGTTCCTGCCCCTCTTCCCCTGATGTGGATTAGAGCCTGTAACATTTCTCAAGGTTTTTAGCCCAGCACGACCAATTTTAATTAAAAAGCTCCAGCAAACGAGTCTTGCAGCACATTTCTCTCCAAAGGGACAAAAATAAAAAACCCTCAAAAACTTGAAATTTTAACACCAGCTTTGAAGAGCAGGGCTAAAAAACTGGGTTAGGGTTTTGTCTTCTGGATTTTTAACGTGGAGATTTGGGGGTTCAAACTATAAATTGGGTAAACACACTGATTTTTTTAAATTTCTCATACGCAGAGAGCATCATTATGGACCATCCTGCTCCCATTTTTAGCCCTCCAGTTTAAAAAGCATCAGAGACACGTCCAAGAGCATCCACTCAACATGAAAAGATGATTCTTGTTTAAAAAATGAAGCAGAGACACCTTAAATTGTGAAAATTAAACCTCACAACTCAGGCAGGTGCTGGAGCAAAGAGCAAACACCTAAAAAAAAAAAATCAGGGCTCTGGTGGGATTTCTCACAGATGTGGGCACTTAATTCCACTTAATTAAAATCAGTCAGGCCTTGGGCTTAGTCACACATTTAAATGCCCAACTGCCTTTAAAAAGCTGAAAATCGAGGTTTTTTGGGGGCTAAAACTGGCACAAAGCCCTGAATGTTTCAGGCACAGAACAGAAATTCCCCCTTGTACCTCTGAGCCAAAAATGCTGATTTTTATCAGCCAAGAACATCCCTGCCAGTCCCACAGGTAAGAAAAAAAAAATCCCAATTTGGGAGCAGTGGAGAGAAGTGGGGAGAGTTCCCAGCACTTCAGACTCTACACCAAAAATCAGGCTGAGAAAGGGAAAAAGAATTAAAAAAAAAAAAAATCACCTGGTTTAACCCCCTTTCTGGTAAATTTGCTCAAAAAGAGGAGAAAGACTGAGCTTGGGATTAATCAGCGTTGGGAGTGATTTAATAATCAGCTTTTAACCACCAGAACTAGAGAAAGGTGCAGCCAAAGGGAATTAACTCCTTTGTTTGCTAAAAGGTATAAACAGGGAAAAGTTTTGACCCCCCCACTACCAAAAATTCGGGGTGAAGAAGGGCCAACAGGATGCTGCTGGATCCATGAGTACTGAATATTTTCTGCCTGATCTCTCTCTCTTTTTTTATTCCTTTCTACCTCTCCACCTCACATTTCATGTTAAATAATAAATACAACATTGACTTTGGCCCATGGCCTTGTTTGCACCTTAATTCAGGCAGAGGCTTCTCCAATAATCAGATTTTAACACGCCTTCAGTGCTGCTTAAGGTTCTTTAAGCCAAATAAAAGGGCTGTTTAAGCTTAAATTACACCAAGCACTGAATATTCCTGATTTTTGCAGCGCTGGGATGGGTTCCAGCCACCCCCCTGCTCACTCCCCTACCTCTTTAGAGACTCACCTGCCTCCAGGTGACTCTGGGCTCAAAAATGATCACCCAGGAGAGACAGAAACTGGTTTTTTTTTTGAGCCAAAGAAAGGAAGGGAAGGGGGAGGATAATTAACCACGTACAGTTCATAAAACCTCACCCATAAAACTGCACAAAAAGCAGTGAGAACCAAACCTCCTCAGGCTAAAGGGCAAAGTGGAAAGGGCAGAAAGGGCAGCTGAAAAATTCTTGCCAAGGTCAGAGCTCCTCCTGGGAGGGGTTTGTTTTTTTTTTGCATGGATTGGTTCCCCCCTCCAGGAAAAAATGCACGAGGTACATCCACGTGTTCAAGTTGTGAAAGAAGAGCAAATAAAGGGTGGAAAATGAGACTTGAGAGTCACTGGGCACCAAAATATCCAAAATGTGGCAGCTGGTTTGTTCACCCCATTCCCTGGGATCCCCACTCTGTTCCTGCTGTCTCTCCAAAGGAGTCAAAAGCCAACCTGCCCTGGCAAGGAAATGCAGCCAGGAAGGAGGGATGAGGCAGAAAGACACTGAATTAACCAGAGGAGCTGTTGAGATGCACTGCAGACACCTCAGACCACATCCTGCTGCTCTGCCTGAAGCAAAGTTCTCACAAGGAGGCAAAAAGTTCTTGTGGGAGCGAAGTTTGGGAGGATCCTGGAGTTCCTGGGAGCAGGAGGGAAGTGGTTACGAGGGGGGGAAGAAGAGGACAAAACCCAAAAGACAAGAACCCCCCCCCCGTGGTTTTCAAGTCAAGCAGAGTTTGTGTCCCAGAACATAAGGAGGAGCTGACACATCCCTGGTGCTCCAGGGAGGGGGGGACCTGGCCAAGGGTGTCCAGGAAGGTTTCCAAGATTCCCCCTGGGAAGCAGCAAGGCAGAGGCAGCTGTGAGTGTGTGCAGCAAACGGGCTGTGCATGAATGTGATGTGACTGCCCTGCAACCCCTAAAACATCCCCAGCCTGAGGGGAATCCTGGGTGACTCTGGGCTGCAGACAATCTGTCTGCCAGAGCCAGCAGCTCCTGGAGTCACACAGGAGTCACGAGAGGAACAAAAGAAAGGACAACTTCAGGCTGAACAAAACCCCCCCCCCCGGGGCTTCACTGGGTTTGCTGTTCCCTGAAAAACTTCCACGAGGTTTAACAAACTTCATTTTTTCTGTGCGCAATGAAAAACCATTTCTGGCTGTAATGAACCCCCATTTCAGTCAGGTGAGCACAAAAAAAGGTGCAGTGGCCTTCAAAAAAACCCCCAACCCAAGAGTTAATTGTATTTACTACCGTCAGCAACATCCTCAGCAGGTTTTTGGTGGCTCCCCCCCCAACTTGTCATTTGACTTCTGATTATCTGGTACAAGTTACAGTCAACAAATAAAACTATTTCCTGGAAAAGAAAATGTTCCCCAATACTGATGACAAATTAACTCCCAACAGCCAAAGTTTCTTATAAGTTCAGAAATTTGGATCCAAATTCCTCAGCTGGTCCCTCTTTGTGAGTTTTAAGAATCTTTAAACTCTCCAAGAAGTCTCAATCCAAACTTTGCAGGCAAACCCTCGTGTTTCTTGAGTTCCACAGTGAAAGGGAACAAATTTTTTGCCAATCCCTGGAAAACATCAGGGAAAAATAACAGTCAGGACAGAACCAGGGCAGTCCCAGAGGCAGAGTGGAAGGGGAAAATCCTCTGCCTGAATGGGGCAAGAGAACAATTCTTACAAATCAAGGAAACCTCCAACTGCACTTGCTTTTCTGCTGCTGTGGAAGCAACAGGCAGCTGCAGCTTTGGGGTGAGATATAAATGATGATATCTAAAGAAATTCTGAATTAGGCAGCTTGGCAGGAAAAGCAAAGTTCTTTATGATGCATTATTCCTGAAACAGGCACTCTGGGCAAGTCCTGCTCCACACAGGATGCCAGTGGCAGCTCAGCCATGGGAATTCTGTGCCTGAGGCCCATCTGGTCCAGAAATAACACTGATATTTGTGTGGGATTTTTGGTCACTATGCAACTGTGGGCACGGGCTATTCCTGCAGTGCCACAGCCCTTCCTGCAGGGACCACGTGATTTTAAAGACATGAAACCCTAAAATCTTGTTGATTTTTCTCTATACAAACAGAAAGACATCCAGACAGAGCAGGGAATAAATAACTAAAGGACAAATTTAAATACATTACCCCATCCTCCAAGGAAAGAAAAGAGTGGAGTGATCCAAGCAAGAGGAAAAGAGGTGGTTAATTGTCAAGTCTTCCACATCCCAGACCTAAATGGCTGCTTAAAGTCCAGTCTATCAAAAACCTGGATCAAGGGAGGCTCTAAACCAAAGTGCAAGTACTGCCACAAACAGGGGCAGGGGGGGGGGAAAAAGAGAATTACTTGTACTTGTGTGGATGTGCCCAAGGGGAAGGTCACAGGAGAGAACCAGAGTCTCGTGGCTGAGGTCAGGATGGAGAACTGGGCTTGCACATTCCATCCTCTCCAAGTTGCTGGGACCAGTCCAGCCCTGGTATCAGTGCAACTGGGACCAGTATAATCCTGGTACCAAAGCAACTGGGACCAGTATAATCCTGGTACCAAAGCAACTGGGACCAGAATAATCCTGGTACCAAAGCAACTGGGACCAGTACAATCCTGGTACCAAAGCAACTGGGACCAGTACAATCCTGGTACCAAAGCAACTGGGACCAGTACAATCCTGGTACCAAAGCAACTGGGACCAGTACAATCCTGGTACCAAAGCAACTGGGACCAGTACAATCCTGGTACCAAAGCAACTGGGACCAGTACAATCCTGGTACCACAGCAACTGGGATCAGTATAATCCTGGTATCAGTGCAGGTGGGACCAGTATAATCCTGGTACCAGTGCAACTGGGATCAGTATAATCCTGGTACCAGTGCAACTGGGACCAGTATAATCCTGGTATCAGTGCAACTGGGACCAGTATAATCCTGGTACCAAAGCAACTGGGACCAGTATAATCCTGGTACCAAAGCAACTGGGACCAGCCCAGCCCTGGTAAAAGTGCAGCTTCTCTTCATCTCCCACATTCCCAGGAGAGACCTTTTCCACCCCTTTAAAAAGCACAAAGGTGAAGTTTTGTCCCAAGTCCCAGACACAGGGATGGGACCACACAGGGGACACAACTCAGGGAGGGTCTCAAGTGCTCTGTAGGGTTCAAACCAGGGAAATCCTGGCAAAGGACTGGTGAACTCTCCCTGGAGCAGAGCTGGAGTGAGGCAGGGGCTGCTCTTCATCCCACACACAAATGGTGATGGAAAAAAAAGCAGAGAAAAGGCTTTTCATGTCTGCTCCCAACACTCGGGTCTGTGCCTGCAACCAGGGATCTTCAGGGACTTCTCCCACCCCACACCTGACAGCCCAGGAGCTGCTGCTTCCCAGCAGGAATGGCTGGGATCTGCTCCACATCATGAGGATCAGATCTTGGCTCATCAGGGATCACAAATATGAGAAATAAAAATACTTATATATATATATATATAAATATATATATATACATAGGTGTCTCGTGAGGTTGTAAGACATCCAAGTTCCAAAACCTGAACCAGAGCATCAGGATCTTTTTTCAGCTGGATAAGGGAAATGCAAAAGTTCTTAAAAATTAAAATCTTTCAGGGCCATTTGTGCACAGGGGTTTCTCTTCTCTCTCTGGCCTAAGGGAAGAGCCATCATTTTTGACAAGAGGATGCCCAGTGGCCAACTGGAAAGAAGGGAAAGCCCCTTTTCAGAGAAAAGAAACCCTTTTTAGGCAAATCTTAAGCTTAAAAATCTTAAGCTTAAAAATCTTAAGCTTACCTGAAAAAGGTGGGATTTTGTAAAGCTACAAAATGCATGAAATTTAAACCCAAGGGGGTCTTTTCTCCCTGAAAACTCAGGGTGAGACCGGACCCGGAGCGCTGAATAAATCCTTTCTTTTTGTTTCGTGAGTTTTTGCAGTCTTTCTAAATTCAAGGGAGAAATTTTTCTCCCAACAGCTCAAAACTCACGTGAAAATACTGCTGGGCACACCTCCCACTGCTCTGCCTCCCCTGGCTTCAAATCCCTGGTGCAAATCAACTCCTGGGACACAGGAGCCACTGGAATTGCAGCAGGGAGCAAAACTCAGGGCAGACAACACTGAGACAGACGAGAATTCCAGTGGGGATTAGTGTCCCAGGGAAAGCAGGGCTTAGGGAACACAGTCAACAACAGTTCCTTCTGGTCTTCCCCAAGGAAAACTCCAAGGGATGGCAGGAGGGATCAGCAGGCTGGGGGTGGGATCCCCCCTCACTGCAGCCCCTGCTCCGAGGACACGACGCTGGATTTCCTGGTTTTTGGGGGTGGAGGGGGAGGTTTGGCTTCCCTTCTGCTGGGCAGTGGTGGAGCAACCTGAGAAGGGGAAAACACACAGAAAAAGAAACCATTACTGGCAAGTGGAGGCGTTTTGCTTCACCAAATGAGGGATCCAAAAGGTCCTGATGCTTCCCTCAGGGGCCAAATCTTGGAATTCTGCCTCCCAGCAACCACCAATCCCTGACAGGGGCAAACAAGGACAGATCCCCAGGAGGCAACAGGAGCAGAGATATTTTGACTCCTAAAATATGCTTCTGGACATATTTAAATTGATTTAAATTTAAACTTAAACATTGGACCTGCAGCCCAACTTTGCCAGTTGTTCCCGTGTCCCACCTTTTGTTCCCCAGCACAATGGCAATAAACCCACCTCCCTCCAGTTTCCAAAAGTGCATTATTTTTATCCTGCTGGCTTGATGAGCTGCACCAAACAGGGGCCAAAAGGATGTACAACACTCCCAAATCAGACTGGTAAAACTAACACCACAAAAAAAAGGGGAGCAAGTGAAGTTCTAATTAAACAGGTTCTAATTAAACAAGTTCTAATTAAACAAGCCACATCCCGCCTGTCTGGCACACGGGCTTGCAGGATGTTGCTTATTCTTGCAGAAAACTGCATTAGGAGGTTCTTTTTAGCTGTTTCTCTGCCTGTTTTAGGGGGCACCCTGTAAATAAATGAGATGTGAAAGGCCAGGTGAGCCAGGAGCTCGTGTGGCTCCACCACCTCTGAGCCAAAACTGCCAAGATTCCAGGGCTGTTTTAACCAAAGGCAGACAGAGACAACTTCACAGCAGCAAAGCAACAAAACCCTTCAGAAAATACTTTACAATCTCTCTTTGCAGCCCCCTGAATCCTTTTCCTTTGGCTGCAAGCCAAGGGCAGTGTTGCAAGCCAGGACATGTTAATAATGAGTTTCCTTACAAGACTCGAGGGAAAGGGGCTCTTTCATTAATCCTCTGGAAGCAGTGGCTCCCCCAGCACATCCCAGGGGCTGGAATGTCTCTGCCAGTCACACCAGGACAGCAGCTCCATGGGCTGGTTCCAGGGGCACAGCCAATTCCAACCAAAGGAAGGGTGAAGGACAAAACCTCCTCCTCATCCCACACTTTATGGCACTGTCACATCCCAGTGTCACATCACTGAGTTAAGTGATCAACTGTTTTCTTGTCTTCCTGTGCTGCCAGAGGTAAAATATTTATAAAGTGGGATCGTTCTTTAAGTTCTTTTGGGTCCCATCCCAGCTCATCTCACTCAGGTACTCCCCAAATCCTCTTTGCCAACGGGACTGGGGGAGACATTCATGCCTTTAAATTACAAAAGGTGCTTTTTAACAGGGCTTGGGGAGGCTCCATCCCTCCCAGATCATCCCCAAAGGGATGATTCCTGCTGCTGCCCTGGTAACAATTAGCCTGGTATCAGAACCACCTTCATTTCAGGGACAGGGGAAGTGATTCCCACACAATAACTGGAGTTATCTGCACATCAGGGACTCCAAACAGCCTCCAGACTCTCTAGTTTAAGAGAAATATTGGTGGTACAGGACAAAAAAAGTGGCAATTTGAGGAAAGGACTTCACGGAATAGAGACAAAGGCTGAGGCTGAGGCAGGGATTTAACACAGGCTCTTTTAAGTCACTAATGACTTCAAAAACTTGATTATTCTGAGTTGAGGACTTAAAAGGAGACATTTATCACCTCGGAAATGGGGGAAATTTCCCCCCCTATTCCTTTTTCAGGCCCAAATTATTGCATTGTTTCACGTTGGTCATGTTTTTGAAATTTTTCCATCACGGTGCTCCTTTGTTTTTAATATCTCTTCCCACCCCCACACGCAGTTTTCCTGACCAAGGACAACACAACTCCCACTTGGAAAAAAAAAAAAAAGAAAAAAGGAAAAAAGGACTTCACTCCTGAAGCAAAAAAAAAACCAAAACTTTTTTCTTCTTTTGTGGTTTCAGGGAGTGAAGCAGTAAAATGATTAGACAAGTCTCAGGCAGCACCACCCTTGAAAGCAGCTCGGAAAATTCCACTGGTGCCTCTTTCTCAAAAGCTGCTCTCCAAAAAAACGTCAGCTCTCATTTCCTCACCTCCACAGAGTTCCTGGGGTTGCTGTTCTCATAGGGTTTGCTTTTGGGTGGAGGAGGGGGTGGGGTTGCCAATCCATCAGCCTGCAACGAGGGAAAACCTAAGAGCAACAACAGTAATTAGAAAAGACGTTCAAGTAGGTGGGAAAGGAACAGGAAATGGGACTGAACACGTCGAATTTTCAGGGAGGTTCATTTAATATCTTGTGCTTTCCATCTGCCAGCAGCTCTCTGCTTTAGCAGCTAAACCTGAGTGGATTTGTTGGAGTCACAGTCGTGTCTCCCTCGAGTTCCAAATGCCCAGAAGAGTTTTTCTCTCTCTCCCCCAAATGGATGTGAGCTGCTGGGAGCCCTGAGGGAGCAGAGCCCTGCATCCATTAGCACATCTGCCTGTTCAAGGGGCCTCAACCCCACAGCTCCCTTTGATTTTAACTCCACTCGATGGAGGAGATAAGGACCTGAACTTCAGAAGGATCCTGGCCTGCTCCTAAGGGCAACTAAACCCCCTGGATAAATGGGAGAGGGAGATTTCTCATTCCTCTTGCACATATTTCTTCAGAGTATTCCTGATTTTGTGTTTCTGGTTGTCTCCTCCTCACCCCTCATGTGTATTTTTTTGGTTTAAATCCCCTCATTGCTGGTTTGGTTCATTACTGGATTCTGAATTTACATCCACACCCGACCTTCTGTTCCTTTAAAAAAAAAGCAGCAGACTGAGAAATGCAACATCCATGGACTGCCAGGGGTGACCCTGCACAGGGATCTTTACCTTGAGCCATATTGAAATGTTGCTGCAGCATTAACTGCTGGATATGCAAGGAAGGGATTCTCCCCCCCTTCTTTTTCAGGACTAGATTGTGCTATTTTGATCCATGTTTTATGTTTTGGAAACTTTCGCACGAATTATTCATTTTGCTAATTCTTGAAGATAAATTCCATCTCTTGTGGGTGTAACTTCACCAGCTCACTTTCCAAGCTGCAGAGCAAGTTCTACCAGACCTTTTTTACCACGTGATGGGAGTTTGTTCATTAATTAACAAAGCCCTCAGGGCTTGCCCAGGATATTCAGGCATCCAGCTGATCAGAACCACGTGGGATTGCTGTGGTTCCATCCCGTGAATCCACAGGAGATGTTCTTGATTTATCACCTACACTGACTGCATGTGATGTTCACCTTGAGGTTTAATATACCTTCCAGAAGTCACAGAATTCTAGAATGGTTGGGGTGGAAAGGGACCTTAAAATCCACCCAGTGCCACCCCCTGCCATGGGCAGGGACACCTTCCACTAGCCCAGGTTGCTCCAACCTGGCCTTGGGCACTTCCAGGGATCCAGGGGCAGCCACAGCTTCTCTGGGTAACCTGTGCCAGGGCCTCCCCACCCTCCCAGGGAAGGATTTCTTCCCATTATCCCATCTAACCCTTCCCTCTGGCAGTCTGAAGTTGTTCCCCCTTGTCCTGTCCCTCCATCCTTTGCCCCAAGTCTCTCTCCATCTTCCTTATACAAGTCAACACAGAAGAAACCAAGAAACAAACTGAAAAAGGTAAAACCTGTTGTCTGGAATTCCTCTGGCATCCTAATTTTAACCAGTGATCTCTAAGTGACACGGATGATCTTTGGTAACACAGCCAAATTTTGGGAGCTGACAAAAACATCCACGACCATTATCAGCTCAGAGGCACCTTCTGTGATCTAATGCAGAGCAGTTCCTCCCTTCCTCCCTCCTTCCCTCCCTTCCTCCTTCCCTCCCTGCCCAGTGTGGTTACCCCAGCAAACACAGACTCATTTCTAGGACTTACTTTGGGTCCTGGGGGTTTTGGGGGTGATGGGGGGTGGGCTTCGAGTCGACTGCTGGAGCGAAGAGCCCTGAAGCAAAGTCAGTCTGTTGTCTCCCAGCTGGAGACTCTTTGGCCTTTGTGCTTTCCCTGAAGTGCCCTGGTTGGAACAAAGGCAGACAAAACCCTTCAGAAGTCAGCCAGGTAAGAGCAGGCTGGTTGGAGAGACCTCCAAGGATTAACTAACAGGGGAAGGTGTCAGGCTGAAAAGCTGCTGCAGTTCTGTGAATAAATTTGGCAGGGCAGTGGGGGAGAAGTCTTTCCAAGAAGTAAAACACTGAAATTCTGGGTGCAGGTCAGGGCTGCTGGTGTCACCCAGCTCCTTGGGGCTGTGAAACAAGTCTATTTTAGGCTTTCCAGAGCAAATCTTTTGCATCTGGGACTTGGGAGATGTTCCAGTTCCTTCCAGTGTCATGTGTGTCCTCTGTGCTCTTCACTCCAACCACGAGGCCACAAGAGTCCAGTTCAGGAATATCAGGAACCTTTAAAATATCAGTTTGTTGTTTTACAGAGCAGGCTGTCACTTAAACACTTGATAAAACTCACTGGGCTCTTCAGAGCTCAATTCTCCATCAGTTGGATTGCTCTTTGCACAGAAGAGACCACACACTGGTGAATATAAAACATTTAAAGCCCAAATCTGCTGGACACACACAGCAAGCCTTTGCTTCCCTCTGGCTTTCCAGCTCCCACACAGCTCAGCCAAGAGCTGCATAAAATCAGCCTGTCCCATTCTTGTGCTGCACTAGAGCAGCAATAAAACCAGCTTTCTCTGAGCTTTGCAGGGCTGTAACCCTGGACTGCTCATTCCCTTCAGGGGCTGATAACACCTAGGATTTGCCCTCAGAGATGCTGGGGAGAAGGGAGGGTGGGTGCTGTGTTTGCATCTCTCAGCTCCCTGCAGTGCAAAGCCCTGGACAGACATTCCCCACTGTCCCAGCAAACCACACAAATGGGCTTTATCCCAGATATTTTCCCTCTAGTTTTAGTTAATAAAGTGATCAGCAGCTGCCAGCAGTGCCTGTGGGTTAAAGCCATTTAATCCAGCAGCAGAGGCAGAGGGGCCAGGCCTCCTGAACCACCAGCATTCCCAGCTCCCAATTTTCCTGCCCTGGAAAGCCTGTCAATACCCAGTGACACCAGCCCAGCTCCCCTTCTAATAAACATCCTGCAGCCTCCAAGTGCTGGCAGCACCACTCAGATTTGATGAGAATTCCTGAAAATGCAGGCCCTGTTCCTGCCAGATTCCGTTGGGCACTCAGAGAGAGAAAGGGAAACACAAGAATTCATGTTTGCTCATTATTTACACAGCCTGTGCTAAGTCAGATTAGTATCACTGAGCTGAAATGCTCAGGTGCCCAATTCTCTCATCCTCTGACAGTGCAGCACAGCCTTTGCATCAATCAGGATAATATTCCACGGTTCTACAGCTTTACCTGTGGGCTGAAACTTATCCCTGTGCATTAGTGATCACTGGGAATCCCACTGCCAACCCTAATCCCAACAGCTCCAAGATATTCCTCATTACAGCCTCCTGGGGGGGGATAGATTCCCTTTTATTCCTCTCCTGCAAATAATCTGCTGAAGGAATAACCCCTCTGCCCCCATGCAGGAGGGTCTGGAGCAAAGCACAGGCTGGAACAGGGTTTTCCAAGTCCCAAGCTGGTGACTTAATGAGCAGCCCATCCTTTTCACTTCCCCAGCCCATTAGACTGCTCCTCACCTCCCAGCACATTGCATTTGTGCACTGATGCCCAGTGACAGCAGCTGAACATCTGGCCTGGCAGCTGGATTCCTGACTGGGTGTCTTGCTTTGAGGCACTGGGACAGCAGGGATTGCTCCAACAAAAACAGGGGCAGCCCTAGAGGGTGCTGAGAGCATCACAAAGGCCCCTGCTCTGACCACGAGTGGGGCACTCAGCACCTCCAGGAAGCATCAGAGCCTCCTGTTTCCAGTTTGTCCCTCCAGCCAAAGCTGTGACACCGATTTTCCGCAGAAAAAAGCACGACTGGGATGAGCAAGGCTTTTGGAATCCCAACCCCTCCCACTGGTTAATGCAGCTCCCAAGGAACAGCAATGGGAACGCTCCCAATCCTCCTGCTGGGCATTGGATTCTTGCTGTCAGCATTATTGGGTTACCATTTTGGAAGTCAGTTCTGTTTCTGGCTCCTTCTCCACGATAACCTGAGACTTGCTAATGCTCCACTCCTTCCTCTTGAGTTTGCTGATCCTGTTGTCACCGTCATCCTTCACGGGCAGCTCCTCAGCTCTGGAAGATGCTGATATTCTCCTCTCCAAGAGAGGCTCCAGGATAGATCTGTGGCCCAAAAGAGGGGAAAAAACACGAGTCCATCAGACCTTTCAAGGGCTGTTTGTTAAAAAGCTGCCACCTCTTAGTTTCCATGAGATTACTGGGAAAAACTGAATGATGAACATGGATTTTTCAGCAAGATTTGTGCTGGGTTACCCCAGAAATTCTGAGTATTATGTCTTAGGTCTAATGAGATCTGTAAAACCACATCATGTAATGTGTAATAATGACTGTAAAGTGTGATCTGCTTGCAGAGGGAGCCAGACCTTCATTTTATGCTGAGCCCTGCACTGCCCTTCAGCAAGTCCCCTAAACCCTCCTGCTTATCACAGCTGTAAATTAAATGTCCAGAGAAGTAAAACCAGGGAATGTTTCCCTGTGTGGCAGCTCCAATTCCATGGATGCAGCTGCAAACAGGGTGGAAACATGTCCTGTGTGACTTACTCACCTCTTTGCTGACCACACCAAAATAAACCACCCTGCAGTGCCTTACACCTCCTGTTTTCCCAGGAAGCAGAGACAATGTGTGTGTCTGAAATACACCCCATCCCTCTTCAGTGCCAGGCAAATAATTTGGACAGCAGCTGTGGGTTCAATCCCCAGAATTATCATCCCTATTTGTGCCCCAAACTCCCTGCCTATAAAACGGAGCAATATTACAATTTTTCAATGTGTGTTACTAGGGAATAAACTTTGATTTTAAGAGTAACTAAAATCCTTGCAAAGGCATTTTTGCAGTGCTGTAAATCAGGGGGAAAGGCTGGTACTGACCCATCCGAGCCTGGCCTGGAGGAGGTGCTGTCAGAGGAGGTGGAGGAGGTGGAGACCACGGAGGAGGCCACGGAGGTGACCGAGAGCCTCCTGAGGGTGGAGGACATGATGTAGGGCAGCACCACAGAGCCAGACCTGCTGGGCTTCCTCTCGGTCAGGGAGGGGGGCTGCAGGCAAAAACAGGGCTGAGAAACCACACAGTCAGAGAATCACAGAATCAAAGAATCAGCTGGGTTGGAAAGGACATCCAAGATCATCCAGTCCAACCCTTGATCCAACCGCACCGTGGTTCCCAGCCCATAGCACTGATGCCACATCCAGGCTCTGCTTAAACCCCTCCAGGGACAGGGACTCCACCCTCTCCCTGGGCAGCCCATTCCAAGGGCTGATCCCTCTCTCTGGGAAGAACTTCTTCCCCATGGCCAACCTAAACCTGCCCTGGGGCAGCTCCAGGCTGTGCCCTCTTGTCCTACTGCTGGTTCCTGGCAGCAGAGCCCGACCCCCCCCGGCTCCCCCCTCCTGGCAGGGAGCTGCAGAGAGTGAGAAGGTCTCCCCTGAGCCTCCTCCTCTCCAGGTTGAGCTCCCTCAGCTGCTCCTCACAGCACTTGTGCTCCAGTCCCTTCCCCAGCCTCGTTGCTCTTCTCTGCACCTGCTCCAGCCCCTCAATGTCCTTCCTGAGCTGAGGGCCCAGAACTGGACACAGCACTCCAGGGGTGGCCTCACCAGTGCTGAGTCCAGGGCAAGAATCCCTTCCTTGGACCTGTTGGCCACACTGTTCCTGAGCCAGGCCAGGATCCATTGGCCTTCTTGTCCCCCTGGGCACACTCTGGCTCCTGTTCAGCTTCCTGTCCATCCCCACTCCCAGCTCCCTTCCTGCCTGGCTGCTCTCCAGCCACTCCGTGCCCAGCCTGTGGGGCTCTAGGATGCAAATCCCAGCTCACAGAGGGGAAAAGTGCGATGTGGATGCTTTGGAGGCAAAGCACTGCCCAGCCAGGCTGGCTCACCAGGGTGATGACCCCGTACTGCTTCTCCACCTTCCTCCTGAGCTCCCGGAAACAGCCCGTGAGCCGCTCGTGCAGCGGCCTCAGCTGCTCCGTCAGCTTCTCCCCGTGGATCCGGATCCCCTCCGCCAGCAGGGGCATCTGCAGGGAGGGGAAAAATGCAGTTCCAAGAAGATCAATCAGCCCTGCTGCTCCAGGAAGGGGTTTTCATGGAATCACAGAATCAGCTGGGTTGGAAGGGACCTCCGAGATCATCGAGTCCAACCCTTGGTCCAACCCCGCCGTGGTTCCCAGTCCATGGCACTGATGCCACATCCAGGCTCAAAATGTTCAGTGCACTTAAAGGACTTAAATCAACGTGTTTTGGGTTTGAAGAGGCAAAACTAAGCAGTGATGAGGCAAGGAAGCTCAGCTACTGACCTGTGGCTCTCAAACCTGACAGTGTGAGCTCCAGGTGCTCAAAAATATTTCCATTTTCCCCACTTATATCCACGGTTCCAAGGCCAGGTTGGAGCAACCTGGGCTCGTGGAAGGTGTCCCTGCCCATGGCAGGGGGTGGAATGAGAGGGGCTTTAAAGTCCACCCCCAACTCAACCCATTCCATGATTCCCTCTTGCCCCCTCAGGTTCCTTATTCTGCTTTGGAAAAATGCCATGTTTAAATGTCAGAGCACCACTTCTCAGCCCCCAGGGCTGTGGGACTGTGAGGTGGCTTTAACCACCCTCTGCTGGGTGGGAATATGTAAAATGTCACAGGATGCCACTTGCACCCCAGGAAAACCAGGCAATTTTCACCTCCCTGAGGGTCAAACCACACCAATTCCAATGATTTCAAGACAAGGTACCAGATATTTGGATCCTCAGGAGGGAAAAGCCCCCACCACCTTGGCAAATATTCCAGAGTAACACAAAGCACGTGGAATATTTTAGGCCACAATTTCAGGATGCAGCAGTTCCCTTAAAATAAAAAGCAACTGGGCACTGTCCAGATTCTCTCTCTGTGAAAAAAATGAGGATGAAAAAACCTCTGCCCTCCCACATGGTGCTCCCCCAGTCCTTCCCCACTTCCAGACCTGGATGGCGATTTGTTGCTTCAGCAGCTCGATTTTATCTTGATCTTCAGGATGTTCCTGAAGATACTTCTCAGTGAAAAAGGCCTGGAAGCAAAGAGAGAACATGAAAAAGGTGATACAAACACCACCCTGCTTTCCCAGGGGAAGATCCCTGGGATTCAGAAGCAATTCACTGCCATTATTCCTCATATTATGCCAGATTTTGCCACCTCCCTGCCACCGAGCTGAGGGAAAAAGAACCAGGGTTATTTGTGGAGAAATGGGGGGAAAAGGGCTTTTTTTGCTTCCATAAGTAATAATTTCAGTGAAACATATATTTTAAAAAGTTACTCCATCAGAAAGTCTTACTCAATTCCAACTCCCTCCTCATAAACAGTGTTGATTGGAATAACCCAGGTTACATTAATTCTCCCTTCAGCATGAGGAGCAGACCCAAAATCTTGATTTTTCACCTCAAAAAGCTTCTAGTTTTCAGCAGCCAGGGACACCCCAGACCTGCTCCAAGGTGACCTGCTCCAATTCCCTTCAGCTTTGGGATTTAAGCCCTTAAATCCAACCTTTTCACCTGGGACTTGTTACAAAGACTCAGTAGAAATATATAAAGCCTCTGTTGAGGTTTGGGCTCAACAAAGCACCTTTAGTCTCCACTTCTCCTGGGTTTACCTTTAATCACCACAACCTGGTCTTGGTTTAAAGCTGAACAAAAAAAAATCCACTTTCCTGGACTGAAGCCTTAAAATTGTGCCAATTCCCAGGATGTGCTGCAGTGTCCCATTGGAAAGGATCACAATTCTGGGTCAGAAATGTTTCATTTTTCTTTTTTTTGCCTAGATAAAATCCCTAATCATTTTTTAATTTGGCTTTGAAATGCCTCCCTGAACTATTTCAGCCTCTGAATGTGCATTTTTCCTCCTGTGTCCCATTAACTGGACTGTGTGGACAAGTGTTTATAGGGCTGGGGTATGATCCCAAAAAGGCTGATGGCAGGAGGAGGTGAGCCTGGGAAAGGGCTGCTGGGGAGGTCCCAGAGGAATTGTCTTGAAAGTGTTCAATTATTGCAAGAAGAAAGATGTTAAAAACGCAGACTTTGGCTTTTTGGCTCCAGTGGAACAATTAAAATTCGAGATTTGAGCCGCCCACAAAAGCCAAATGTTCTGATCTTCAGCTGAAATGGGAAAATATGAACCAGAAATGAGTATTTCCAGATGTGGTCACGGATACTTTGTGTTTCCTGGTTTTAACTGCTTTCCCCCTTTCGTAATTCTACACTTTCTGTCAACCTTAATTCATAAAATGGGAGGATTTAGGGCCAAATTCAGCCTGGCAAAGTGTGCAAGTCCTCTGGAATGAGCAGAGTTAGACCCTGGATAAATCAGCCCCTCTCCCATTTAACTTGTGCTCTTCATTCCATGTGACTGCAACATATCTGAGAAGGATCAAACATGTTTTAACACCATCCCTTCAGTTTAGGGAAATAAGCACTAGATTTTTGGGCTGGGAATGTCACCAGTAGGGTGCTGGGAATCAACAGCTTCAATTAAACATCCCAAAAAAAAGAAAGAACCTACTCTGGGGTCAGCTGGATAAACCCAGGGAGGAAATAGTGCTTTTTTCCCCTGAAATATTTGCTTTTTGCTGCGAGACTCCAAACACAGATAATTTGCTGGCAAGAGAAATCCTAATTTTCCTTCACATTAATAATACAAGGGAGAATAATACAAGTTTTTAAGCCTTTCTTTGCCACCTGCCCCGTGCTCTGTGCCCCCTGAGACAGGAGCAGGTTGTTGTCACCCCTGGAAAGGAGGCCCAGGAGAGCTGGATCATCCCCCCCCAGGGCAATGCACAGCACCAAAACTAAACACTGCAAAGGTTTTCCATCTTGCAGGCAGTGGGAATCTCTGCTCTTTTGTTCTTTCCTGCTCCTCTCTGAGCTCTGAACACACGGCCACGGGATGTGCCGTGGCTGGGGAACAGCTGGAAGCTCAGCTGAACCTCCCAGGTTTCCACCCAGCTCTTCAGCACTGCAGAGGTCACGGGGCTGAGCTCCACATCAGAGGAACATGGAATGGTTTGGGTTGGAAAGGCTCTTCCAGATCAATTCATTCCACCCCCCGTCTCTGAGCCGCCTGCTTGTGAAGTGACCAGAATTTCCAGGGCTCAAACCTCCTGGAAAAGTCTCCTCCTGGAAGCCCAGAGGGGAATTTAACTTTGTCCAGGCTGGTCTCGAGGGGAAGCACCAGGATCTGAGAGCCTTTGAGGGAGGAATGAAACCAGGTGAAAGAAACACAACTTCACCTTTTCTCATGGAATGGTTTGGGTGGGAAGGGACCTTAAAGATCCCTAAAACCCCTGTGCCATGGGCAGGGACACCTTCCACCAGCCCAGGTTGATCCAAGGGCTGGGGCTGGGGCAGCCACAGCTTCTCTGGGTAACCTCAGGGTCTCCCACCCTCAGAAGGCAGAATTTCCTCCTAATATCTAATCTAAACCTGCCCTTCTACAGCTTCAGGCCATTCCCCTTGTCCTGTCCCTCCATCCCTTGTCCCCTCTCCAGCTCTCCTGGAGCCCCTTTAGGCCCTGCAAAGGGCTCTCAGGTCTTTCCTGGGGCTTTCCCTTCTCCAGGTGAACCCCCCCAGCTCTCCCAGCCTGGCTCCAGAACCCTGGAGGTTTCCTGAGCAAGACCTTTTCATAGTTGGTGTATCCCCCCATCACGGCCGGGTCCACGATCCCGTTGAGGAGCATGGACAAGGGGTGCACAGGGAGGCTCCTGTCCCAGATGTGCTGCTGGACAATGTTGGTGATCTTCTCGTTGGTCAGCTCCATGGTTTCTATGGCATTCTCCAAGGGGCTGATCTCTTCCTGATGGAGACAAAAAACCCAGAAGAAACCAGATCAGAATAATAACCATCCTTCCCTGTGAGGGTGGGGAAGGGGTGGGATGGAATTCCCACAGAAGCTGGATCCCTGGAGTGTCCAAGGCCAGGCTGGATCAGCCTTGGAGCAACCTGGGCTAGGGGAAGGTGTCCCTGCCCATGGCAGGGAGTGGCACTGGATGGGCTTTAAGGTCCCTTCCAACCCAAACCATCCCAGGATTCCACGGGTCTGTGATTTATTCCTCCCCACTGAATATAAAATTAAGGAATTTAAATTACTGGTGTGCCACATCCAGCGGGGGAAGGACTGGCAATCCTAACTGTTCCAAGGGATTCCTGGAGGGATTGGAGGGCAGGAGATGCAGCCCCAACACAGAACTCACCGTGGTGACCTGCTTGACCTCAAACCACTTGAGGATGCCTGGGAATGAATAAGCTGTGGTGTAGGTTGTCCTTTCTATCCACATGGTCTGGTCAAGAGAAGGAAAAAAAAAAAACACCAAGGTGTAAGGAAAATATTGGTCTTGCAATTCAATTCTCCCCCGTGGAGGGTGAGGCTCCCAGAACAGGCTTGGCAGGACCTTCCCCAACCCTTCTCACCTGCACTAAGTGGGAGGGAGCCCCTTGCTGTGCTCTGTGGGAAGCTGGGGCTGCACAGCTCAGTATTTATGGATTCTGATGGATTCTGAAGGTTAAAACTCCAGCTCTGGAGCCCTTTGACACCAACACCCTGGCAAAGATTGCAGTGCCAAAGACAGCCCCTTTTTTTTTACTCCAACCTTTTAATACCAAACCTCCCCGACCATTTTGACAGTTTTGGTCAAAATGCCCCCAACAAAACAAACAAAAGGCAAAGGACTCACAGCAAACTCATTGTCTGGATCTTTCTCTCCCTTCCTGACAGGTCTGGAGTGTGTGAATTGCTGCACCTCATTTGCTCTGTAGTAGCTGGAAAGCAGCAGAGTAAACACTGAGTTTCCTCAACTCCCACCCTCCTTTGCAGAAATATTCAACTCTTTCTTCTCACAACTGGATATTAAACAAATTTACACCAGGCACAAAGGCATTGTGCCTAAGTTAGTTGGGGAAAATACAAAGGAAATGTCGAGGGGAAAAAGAAAAGGAATTACTTTAGGATCTGTTCAGGGACAGGTTTATCTTTGTAATTAGGTGGCAGGTTCATCACAGGCTTCACAATAAAGCACTGAACATCTGAGCAGCTCTAGTTAAGGATGAAAAACCAGGAATCCTTTTGGGAAAACAGGAGAGCCAGAGAAACACCCTCCCTGTTTTCAGCAAGTGTCAGGATTCCCCACAATTCCCTGTGCTCTTGTCGAGTTTGAAGGAAAATACCAGTTCATCACAAATCCCAGGCATTGCATTGCATCTTGTAGTTTGTAGGATTAAAAGCCCATCAAGATAAGGGTTGTACTTATCCCAGAATCATGGAATGGTTTGGGTTGGAAGGCACCTTAAAGCCCATCCAGTGCCACGGGCAGGGACACCTTCCACTATCCCAGGTTGCTCCAAGCCCTGTCCAGCCTGGCCTTGGACACTTCCAAGTATTGAAATTCCCTGGTGAAATGCTTGGGAAGCCTCAGAAATTGCTGATTTCTACTCTGGGAAACAAGAAAAAAGGAAAGCAGGATTCTGTCCTGGGTTCTGCAAGGGATGGATGTGGCTCTTCTCTCCCACCCCCAGTGATTTATCAGACTCTGCCAGCACAGTGGGGCTGCCCCTCCTTCCCTCCCACTTTTTAAATGAATAACTTTTAAATAATTCATAAATCCAACCCAAGAAAAGAACTGGTTTTAATCAAGGAACAGCTACTTCACCTCCACAGCTTTTGCACCTGTGAACCACCACAGACATCAAAAAAATCAGTAACAGTATCCCCAAGCACAACAGCTCCTCCAAAATTCTGTTGGAAGGACCGTGCTGAGGCTTCACAGAAGGAAAAACCCTGGATGGCAAAGCAAAGCTGAAGGAATTCGACCTCCATTAGCAGATTACTTCTGGGAATCACCTGCCAACTGCCCCCTGAAGGGGCCCTGTGGGTCAAAGCAGCCCCCACACATCCTTCCCTTCACTGAGGGTACTTCTGAGGAGTGTTTGGAAAGCCAAAGCAAGGTCATCCTGCCCGCTCTGAGGAGCCAGCTGGATCCCTGCCAAAGCTGAGCCCAACCCACATTAGATCAAGCTCTGAGCCCCAGCTAATTCCTCCTCTCTCTCAGGAGAGCTTATTAGCCCGGGCTCTGTGCCAGGATGAGCATCCACATGCTCCCAGTCCCAAACTGGTGCATGACTGGTCTGCTGGAGGCTCTAAAGGCCTGAGACTGTGCCCAGCTCCCAGGGCACTGTCAGCAAAGCAAAAGAACACGTTGTTTTATCACAAAGCAGCAACAAAACCAGACCAAACAGAAGGAAAAAAGAGCCCGAGACAAAGGAGGGTAAAAAAGCCTGAAATGAAGGCAAACTACAGAGCCACCAAGGTCTGCCTGACACAACACTGAGCTGGGCACTGAGACTCCTCATCTTCTCTGAAGGTGTTTGGAGGAGGCTGGGAGGAACCTGTCCCAAATCCAAGCTGTGCAGCTGCTCCCCTTCCTCGTGGGGTTGTGCCAGAGCCCCGGAACCAAACAGCCCCCAAGCTTTTGGTAGAGTTCAGATCTGCATCCAAACTTGTGCAGTTCAGGTTCATCCGGAGCCAAAAACATTAGAACAAACACAAACAGATGCAAAGGAAGTAGCTGAAACAAAGCAGCAACAGAAGAGGCATTTTTGATACCAAGTTTGCTCTTGACTGAATTTTAATTTCCTCTGTGGATTCAGTGCTTGGCAGGATTATTGCAAGGGAAGCATCTGGTATCACTGCTTGAGCTGTGCCTCTGTGCACAGGATTTTGAGGCCAAAATGGACCATCAGATGCTCCAGTCTGGCCCAGGAACTTGGTTTTTCCTGCTGTTGGTCTGCCAGGAGCACCCCTGACACTGCCTGGAGTCACGAGCAGGGATGTGAAGCATCTTCACCAGGTTGCACTGGGTCATGCTCACAGTGAAGAGGATCTTAAGCCTACTGGGGTGCTGGGACACAGCCTGGAGCTCCACCAGCAGAGAGGCAAAAGAATAAGAATTAAACAATACTAAGAAGAAAAAACAAATAAGAGTAAAAAAAAAAAAAAAAAGAATAAACCTCAATACAAATCAAAACCAGTATGAATAAAAGCCAACAAGAATAAAAACCAATAAGAATAAAAGTCAAGAATAAAAAACAAGAATAAAACCCAATAGGAATAAAAACAATAAGGATAAAAATATGAATAAAAAATAAGAAAAAGGACAAACCCCAACGAGGACAAACCCCAACGAGGACAAACCCCAACGAGGACAAACCCCAACGAGGACAAACCCCAACGAGGACAAACCCCAACGAGGACAAACCCCAACGAGGACAAACCCCAACGAGGACAAACCCCAACGAGGACAAACCCCAACGAGGACAAACCCCAACGAGGACAAACCCCAACGAGGACAAACCCCAACGAGGACAAAACCCCAACGAGGACAAACCCCAACGAGGACAAACCCCAACGAGGACAAACCCCAACGAGGACAAACCCCAACGAGGACAAACCCCAACAAGGACAAACCCCAACAAGGACAAAACCCCAACAAGGACAAACCCCAACAAGGACAAACCCCAACAAGGACAAAACCCCAACAAGGACAAAACCCCAACAAGGACAAAACCCCAACAAGGACAAAACCCCAACAAGGACAAAACCCCAACAAGGACAAACCCCAACAAGGACAAACCCCAACAAGAGCTGTTCATCCAACAACTTTCATGACATCATCACTTCACACTTCTTACAAAGTGACTTCTAGGGGTAAAACCCCAAAACCCAGCCAGTGTATAAAAGCTGATGAAGTGCAGGCAGGAAGGGATCACCCTTCCCTTTCCATCCCACTTCCACTGTCATCATTTCACCTCTTCCACCCAGCAATTCCCAGTGGGATCACCCACAACCACCAGCACCACCTGGGAAAGAGCCCAAGAAACCCTCCCCTGTGATGCCTTAAGATCCTCTTGGTTTTTCTGATTTCTTCCTAATTTTTATAAACTTTTAAATATATTTTTATATATTATTATATATTATATATATATTTTTATATATTTATATATATTATATATTTTCATATATTATATATTTTTATATATTATATATTTTTATATAATATTTATATAATTTTTATAAGTAGTTATATAGTTATATAGTTTAGAAGCAGCAACCCTGATTCACTTACCCTTAGCACAGAAACTACACACATTCCCCCACCCCATCACCCCATTCCATGCTCCCACATCATTATCCCCTGAATTCCAGTGGAAAATGTTTAGTCTCTCTTTGAGAGAGTTTAGAGAACACTTGTACCTTGGCCTGAACTGCAAGAGTACAGTCAAGAACTGGGTGAACCCGAAGGAGATGATGATGAAGAAGGGGTCTCAAAAAGCCCCCCAGCCCCAATTCCCAAGGGGCATGACCACCAGGAGGGTGGTCCAGGGCAAAAGCCTGGCACTGGACAAGCAATATTATAAATTGTACCATCTGGACAGAGGAGGAGTGTGTGCCTTGTAATCTCTATGCCTCAGAGGCACAAATTAAAATCCTTATCTCATCTCACCTCCCAAACTAACTTGCCTCGGAGTTTTTTCTTCCTCCCTGCATTTTCTTCAGGCAACACCTGCAACCTGTTCTGGGTTCACCCAGACAACAGCTTGGTTAACCCTGACAGCACCAAGCTGCCCCTCTTCTTCCAGCCTCTTTAAATTCCCTGCTACAACTCCAGATATCCCGATTTTTGTGCCTTCCAAGCCCCCCACTGGAGCAACGAGCTCCTTGCTTATTATTGCTGGAGACCCTCTCTAGGAAAGAGGCAGCTCTTGAAGGTGCCCAAAACTCATCAGAAGCAAAAGATACACTGTTTAGGAGAAGCTTTGATGTCTTCCCCTGGAGGGGCAGTGCTGGTCATCTTCTCAGCACTGGGGAACTGGGTCAGCAGCTTCAGGTTGAAGTCCTCCCTCCGCTCGTACTCCTTGCCACGGTAGATAAAGATTTTATTCTGGGGGGAGGAGAGGAAAAAAAGAGAATGAGAACGAGCTGCCAAACACCCCCAGAGCAGTCTCAGAGGTCTGGTCGATGGGAAGGGATGGGTTTGAAGCTCGACAGACAGAAGAGGTGAGGGAAGGAAGGGGTTGGAGTGAGAGCTCAGCAGCTCTGGGGAGGCAAGGCCTGGCAAAGGGAACCTCAGGCTTGCCTACAAAATACACACAGGATCAGAGAATAGTTTGAATTAGAAGGGACCCTTTAGTTTGAATTAGAAGGGACCCTTTAGCTTGAATTAGAAGGGACCCTTTAGCTTGAATTAGAAGGGACCTTTTAGCTTGAATTAGAAGGGACCCTTTAGCTTGAATTAGAAGGGACCCTTTAGCTTGAATTAGAAGGGACCCTTTAGCTTGAATTAGAAGGGATCCTTTAGTATGAATTAGAAGGGATCCTTTAGTATGAATTAGAAGGGATCCTTTAGTTTGAATAGAAGGGATCCTTTAGTTTGAATTAGAAGGGACCCTTTAGTTTGAATTGAAGGGATCTTTTAGTTTGAATTAGAAGGGATCCTTCAGTTTGATTTGAAGGGATCCTTTAGTTTGAATTAGAAGGGATCCTTTAGTTTGAACTAGAAGGGACCCTTTAGTTTGAACTAGAAGGGACCCTTTAGTTTGAACTAGAAGGGATCCTTTAGTTTGAACTAGAAGGGACCCTTTAGTTTGAACTAGAAGGGACCCTTTAGTTTGAACTAGAAGGGACCCTTTAGTTTGAACTAGAAGGGACCCTTTAGTTTGAACTAGAAGGGACCCTTTAGTCTGAATTAGAAGGGACCCTTTAGTCTGAATTAGAAGGGATCCTTTAGTCTGAATTAGAAGGGACCCTTTGGTTTGAATTAGAAGGGATCCTTTAGTCTGAATTAGAAGGGATCCTTTAGTCTGAATGAGAAGGGATCCTTTATAAGTCACCTAGTCCAACCCCCCTGCAATGAGCAGGGACATCCTCAACTCCATCCCATCGTGTTCATATCCTCACAAACTCATGCAGGTGTCACTGAGCTGCCTCTGCTTTCCAGCACCCCAAGAACTCCCACAGGGACTGGTTTTCAGCAAGAGAACACTTGTGCCAGAAAGTTCTTTAATGCAGGGAGCTGGTCCCTGAGCCCACTGGTGGTGGGAGTGACCTGAGGGACCTCCCTGTGCACAGACAGGAGTTTTCCCTGGCCCATCCCTGACTCCCTTCTCTCCATCACCCAAATGTCCAGCCCTGGCAGTTTTGCTCAACAGACCAAACACCAGCCCATGGTCAATTATTTTTCCAGCCTGTCCACCTGGCTGTGGTGCTTTGTGGAAGGGAAGGACCCAAAAACATGCCCTGGAGGCCAAAGCCTTCTATGCCATTCCATCACACAGCTCTAATTAAACACTCTCCTCTTTCATTGAGCTTGGATTCCACTGAAGGCCAGAACTTCAAACAGCTCCAGCCCGAGAATGTAAATATTCCTGAATTTTCAATAACAGCCAGGAATATTCTCTGGCATGCCCATGGGACTCATCATGTGCTGCAGCACATGCTCAGCACCTGCCTCAGACAAGAAGCACCTTTGCACTTTAATTCCTCTGCGTGGGACAAACTCTCATTGATGTGCCTGAGCACTGGAATGATCCACGCCTGAAAATCAGGCTGATCCAGGCTGGAAAGCTACAGGATAAATTCTTCCCAGGCTAAACATTCCCTAACAGCAACACTCCCATGTCAGATGGCACCAGTACAAAAGGAAGAGTCTGTTTAAATCCACGTCAGGACAAACCCTACTGCAACACTCTATTAGGAACACACATAATTTCATCTCTTAATTGTCTCTTTCTAGACACTGAAATGCTCTGAAATACCTGAGGGATTTAGATGTGTCAGTGACATGCAAAGGAAAAGGAGTTTACCCTCGAATTCTCTTGGTATCTGGGCAAAAGTTGGGATTTTTGGGATCCCCAGCACTGCAGGGGAGGGAGTGTTGAAGAATTCTTACCCGGAGGAAAGAGGGGAAACCCTGCCCATAGTATCCAACAGCAAAGTACTCTGGCTGAGGCCTCATTGCCTTCATGATATTCTCATAAAAAGTAGCTCTTTTTTTCTGGAAAATAAAAAAAAAGTAACTCTTTTCTTCTGGGAAAAAATTAGCTTTTTTTTTTCTGGAAAAAAACAACAACAACAAACTTTTTTTCCTGGAAAATAATGAAAAAAAAAAAAGTAGCTCTTTTTTTCTGGAAAATAAAAAAAGTAACTCTTTTTTTTCTAGAAGATAAAAAAACCCACACCACATTTTCCCTCTGGACACTGCCAGGCTGGAGCTCCCAGCAGCTCCCCCCGACAGAATGCATTTTACAATTTGCCTTTTGGATCCACTCTCTGCTGCTTGTCCATTTACTTGATTAAATATTTGGTTTGTCTGGACCAGAATCAAGTTCATTTCCTGGTCTGCAGACGTTGAGAACGATGCCATGGCTTTTAGGATTCCAGAAGGATACTTGAAATCCTTAACTGCCTGAAAGCCAATTAAATATAAATATATTCTGAAGCTGAGCAGGCACAAATGGTGACAAATGTCAGAGAACTGGCAGAAATAAAACTGGGCAGATGATCCTCCTGTGAAAGAACATAAAGACCATCTGGTTCCACCTTTAATTACTAAAAAATGTAATTCAGAACCAAGAGGATTCTGTAGTTCTGTGTTTTCACACAGCAGTTTTACCACAGAAGTAACAACAAGGTGATGAGATTTAGGGAGCCTGAAAATACACCTTGCAAATGTTGCTTTATTTGATTAACAGCAAGAATTCTAAACATCTGCCCATGGTATTATTATGCTAACTAGGAGGTCAAAACCTACTTAAAAACCCTATAAAAACATTATTCTAATATTAAAAACCATGGAGGTTACGTTGGTTTGTTTGTCTTTAACATAAATGTATTTTAGGCTTATGCTGCTCAACAATATTAATTTAAACAGTTGGTTTGTCTTTAACATAAATGTGTTTTAGGCTTATGCTGCTCAACAAGATTAATTTAAACAGTTGGTTTGTCTTTAACATAAATGTATTTTAGTCTTATGCTGCTCAACAATATTAATTTAAGCAGTTGGGAATGATGTTGGTTTGTCTTTAACATAAATGTATTTTAGGCTTATGCTGCTCAATACTATTAATTTAAACAGTTGGTTTGTCTTTAACATAAATGTATTTTAGGCTTATCCTGCTCAATAACATTAATTTAAGCAGCCCAGGGTTATGTTGCTTTGCTTGTCTTTAACATAAATGCATTTTAGGCTAATCCTGCCCAACAAGATTAATTCAAGCAACGAGCAGCCTGCTGAAAAAAGAGGAAAAAAAGTCTTACCAGGAGATTCCCAAGCCCCTCATAATCAAAGACCTTGTTTTCATACATGTCAGCCAACTCCTTGCTCAGCTGGATGGCTTTTTCCCACATCTCCACGGAGGGTGAAGGGAGGCAGGAGGGGGAAGAAGAGCACAAATAACATAAAAGACTCAGTTAAAAGCATCCATGAGCACAGACAGGTGAACAGAGCTGCAGCTGATTTCCAGCCAGGCAGGACTTTCATGCCCTGCCAGCTCTCCCCCAGCCCCTGGGATGTGCATTTTTGGCAGAGATTGTTACAGTCAGAGAGCTGCTCTTTTGTGGGTCTGAAAGGCATTTACAGAGCGAGGTTTCCACTGGAATCCCACAGGGAAAACTCAGGCACAGGGAGGTGCAGGGACAAGTCTAAACAGGGAAGAGAAGCCCAGGTGGTCTCTTCCTACAGCAGCACTTCAACAGGTTTCCTTGGCTTTGTCTCATCACAGAATCATGGGATGAGTTTGGGTCGGAAGGGATCTTAGAGATCATTTAATTCCACCCCCAGGTTGCTCCAACCCCCGGCCTTGGAACCTCCAGGGATGGGGCAGCCACAGCCTCTCTGGGAATTCCATCCCAGCCCCTCACAGGGAACAATTCCTTCCCACTACCCATCCCAAAGCTCTCATCTTTCACCTTAAATCCATCCCAAGGAGACATTTAGCCCCGGGAGAAGCACCTCTCCAAAGTGCAGCCACGCAGGGTCAGCATCAGCAGACAATGCCAGAAACCTCACAGACATTCCCCAGGAAAAGGAGGAAAACCCCTCCAGTTTTCTCTCACACCCAGTATCCTGAACAGGCTTCATTTTCCAGCTGCTCCTCAACCAACAAGGGAACAGAAGGTTCCAGCATCACCAGGACAAACACACACCCTGCTCGTGCCACAGCACTAAGCCAGGCCTAAGCTTCAAAAGCCTGGGGTGGGATGACATCTGCTCTTACCCCTGTCACCAGCCTCAACCAGTGACATCCACTGAGCCAAGGACTGACCAGTGAGTAAATAAAGTAAATTTTGGAGCCAGGATTTGCTGTCAGAGCAGGGTCAGACACTCACTTTGCCCCTGTCGAAGAAGGAGATGATTTCTTGGTAGAGTTTTTCCTTGAGCTCCTGCTGGGAGTAGACATAGAAGCTGTCCCTCTGCATGAGGTGGGGGGCACAGGGCTTCTCAGACCACTGCACAGAGGGAGAAAGGGCAAAAAACTGCTCATTTTCAGATGAATTAATCCTTCCAGTGGCTCTCACAGGGCTGCATTCAAGGCAAATCATCATCAGTGCAAAGGAAGCTTTGCAGTGATATAAGCTGAGGCATTTTCTCCCAGCTCCCAATTATTAATAATAATTGATATTAATAACGTTTCATTTTATTCATTCCACTGCTGTGCAATTGGAAAAATTCACGGAGCTCCTTAATGACCTTGGTGATGTAAAGTCATGTTGAGGAAAAAAAAAAGGGGGGAAAAAAAGAATTGTTTATTCTGAGCTGTTTGTACTTTGTTTAGAGCCCCAAAATCCTGGCAGTGGGAATTAAAACTGGGTTTAGTGGGATACCTGGAGCAGCTCTGCATGGAGCAGCAGGGTATAAGCTGCCTCTGTGAAGTTCTCACAGTCTGTGTGCAGGTCCCGGAGTTTATAGAGGTACCTGGAGAAAGGAAAAGCTGCTGTGCCTTGATGGGAAGGAATCCTGTGTCCATGCACAGAACACCAAGGGAATCCAGGCTTTGGGCAGGATTATGGAGGGAAAACAACCCACCTGATATAAATGTCCTCTCGCTTCTTCTCCTTATAAAAGTTCTGCCAACAGTTAGAAAAAGTCAAACTCACAACATAAAACACCAGGGATTTGCATAATTATCCCTAGACAAGTAACTTGAGCATCAGTTTTAGATGTTTTAAAGATGTTTAGTGCCATTTTGGCTGCTTAGATCCATAAATCTCTGATTTAGATGTATTAAAGATCTTTGCTGTTAGGTGCACATATCCCTGTAACCATCCTTTTAACACGAGGTGGGGTCACCATCACCTCCAGAAAAGGGGCAAATCACACAAAGTGACTTGTCCAGAGCTCTTGGTAGTGGAACAGGGACCCAAACTACCCACTAGGCATCTTTCCTGCCTCTGTTTCAGGGCTCCAGATTATCATTTGGCCAAGGATCAGCCCCACGGCTCGATTTTGGACTGCACCCCTTCCCACGTTCACAGCTCGAGAGCCTGACTTGGGCACATCATTAACCAGAACCGGCCCAAAGAACCAATTCAAATCATCCCCCCCCAAACAAAACCCAATTCCTTTAGGATCCCCCAGATAAACCCAACTCCTTCAGGATGCCCAGGAGCCAGGTGAGGAGTGCAGGCCCAGCCTCCCCCCTACCAGCACGTTGACGGTGCAGCTCATGCGGTTCTCCTTGCTCTCGTCGTGCATGATGGTCCTGTAGTCCAGTAGGTTCTCCAGCAGGCTGCTGACCAGCAGGGCAAACACCTCCCCGGGGGCAGCCAGGTATTTGTGCTTCCTACAGTGCTCCAGGAGCCTGCAGGGACACCCCAGGACAGCTCAGTTATGGTCCCGAGTGGTGTTAAACTGAATTTCGGGGTCAGCGCTGAACACCCACCCCTGAGAGACCCAGGTCAGGCAGGTTAAAATATGACTTGTTGAGCAAAAAAAACGGGTTCTTGGTGCTAAAAGCTCTAATTCTGATTTAACTTTGAGCCTGCTCTTCTCAGGCTTTTCCACTTTGGCACCTGACTGTGAGTTTTGACCTCCCAGTTTAGGGCAGTTGTGCAAGTTGCTGCAGAATAAACCCCTCATTTTTGGGCACTAAAACAGCTGCACTGCCTCCCACCTCAGTGGAGCAATGAATTAGGGTTTCTTTGCATTAGAAAAACAACCAAATAAACTGTAAAAAAAAAAAAAAAAAAAGGGTCTCCAGGTCCTGCATAAAACTTACAGTTTCTCCAGCAGGATCTTGTACTGTTCATCCCCTCGGCCGCCCTCCACCTCCTGGTCCAGCTTGGTGATCAGCTCGTTTTCAAACTGAAAAGGCAAAAAAAAACCCCCCCAATTAAATAGGGAGCAGCTCTCAGGGGTGTGAGTTGAGCACCAGGAACGCTCCTGGCTGGTGTTTCTGACCCCACCCCACCATCACACACTGGTTTTACAGCCCAAGGGAGAGGATCCTTCCATTCCTAGAGCAGAATAAAAAGGGTGAGAGGCCAAAATGACAAGAGTGGAGCAAGGACATACAGGTCCTCCCTCTCTCATCCTACAAAGTCATGCTCTGGTGTCACACTCCCCCTTCTCCCCATCCATCAGCAGATCAGTTCTGCAGGATGGAGAAGTTTCCAGCTCACAGAACTCACCCTAAAGGAACCAAAGTGCCACCACCACTTGATTCCAAGTAAATGAAGAAGTGAAAGCTGCTCAGTCAGTAAAAATTGGGGTATTTATTCCTGCTTCTGGGAGATGAGTGGCTCTGAAGTGCTCTCACTTCCAGAAAAGCCAAAGTGCCACCACCATCACAAACACTGGTGTTCCTAATTAAACCAACTTCTCATGGGGCCAGAACCAAGTCCTGGGGGATCATCTACACCCTGTGATGTGCAGGGCAAGGAAACAGTCTCACTCTTAACTGTTCCCAGTATAGAAATATATATTTCATACATTTTTTAATATCTATGTATATTAATATACATAGATATATCTATATCACGTATCTATATATATCATATATATATAATATATACATAATATATAAATATATGTACAAATAGCACTGGGAAAATATATAAAATAAAATATATAAAATAAAATAAATCCCACAATGGAATAAATAAATAAATATCACACTGTCTGCAGTGTTCCCACCTGCCAGGTGAGATGGGAATGCCTGGTATTCCCAGGAGAAAGCTGGAAGAGTAAATCCTTAAAAACTGCAGTGAAAACTCAACCTCAGGGCAAAAATGAAGCTCCTTTTCCTTCTTTACTTGCTGGTGCTTCCCAGCAGCAATAAAAGGCAACTTTTGGAGAAATTATCCCAGGGCTGGAACTCAGGGATCCAGATCCTGCTTCCTGCTCTTCCTTTTAACCTGTGGAACCTCAAGCAAACCCTGTCTGCCCCTATATCCCTGTTCTCCCTTCCAGAATCATTCCAAAATGTGATGTGTCTTGTGAGTTACTGAGGGATTAATCAGTATTTAAGCAACCCCAAAATCCTCACACTTGCCTGTCCAGCAATTTTCTCTATAGTAATTTATATTTGCAGCCCAAAATCTGTCTTGAGGGGAATTTATATTGTTATTATAAAGGTGAATAAACAGATATTATTTTTTAACCTACTATTTTAAGGTCCCCAAATTGCTTCCCAATTTAGATGTGTAAATATGTATTATATTGTACATACATGTATTATATTGCACCTATACTGTATTTTATTGCATGTATTATATTTTCTTGCATTGCACACGTACAGATATTGTACATTTAGGGTGTTCCCTTACCATGTGGAAGTTCCTGTTCCCACTGAAGTTGAACTCACACTGCATCATGTCAAAGAAGATGGGAATTGTTGCTTTCCTGAGCTCAGGCTCTGGCACCAGGGTGACCTCCAGGATTGGCCCCACCATGGCTGGAATGAATTTTATCTTGTGGGGACCTGCAAGAAAACCAAAGTCAGACACATCCAAGGGCAGGATTTGGATATTCCAGGGCAGGATCTGGATATTCCAGGGCAAGATTTGGATATCCAAGGGCAGGATCTGGATAGCCAAGGGCAGGATCTGGATATTCCAGGGCAGGATCTGGATATTCCAGGGCAGGATGTGGATAGCCAAGGGTAGGATTTGGATATCCAAGGGCAGGATCTGGATATTCCAGGGTAGGATTTGGATATCCAAGGGCAGGATCTGGATATCCAAGGGCAGGATCTGGATATCCAAGGGCAGGATCTGGATATCCAAGGGCAGGATCTGGATATTCCAGGGTAGGATTTAGATATCCAAGGGCAGGATCTGGATATCCAAGGGCAGGATCTGGATATCCAAGGGCAGGATCTGGATATTCCAGGGTAGGATTTGGATATCCAAGGGCAGGATCTGGATATCCAAGGGCAGGATCTGGATATCCAAGGGCAGGATCTGGATATTCCAGGGCAGGATCTGGATATTCCAGGGCAGGATCTGGATATTCCAGGGCAGGATCTGGATATTCCAGGGCAGGATTTGGACATCCAAGGGCAGGATCTGGACATCTGAATGTTTAAGCACATTATAGAGACCATGAAGCACAAATATTGTGCTCAGAACGTGTATTTTATGTGGTTCATGGCTACTTAAAGCAGAATTAACACCCCCACAGCTCCACAATTCAGCAAGGGTACAGAAAATAACTGAGCTGAACTGCAAATCACAAAGGGTCTGAAAAATTCAACTTTTCCTTTATATGGCAGAACATTTTATAGGGAATCTAAGACATCATCCCAGCAGCTGATGTGAGAAAATAAATCAGCTTTTTCAAGTTATTCCCAGCAAAAGGAAAAGGGATTTTTGTGTGCATTTCCCCACATTAAACACGTGCAGCTTCTCTAAAGAAATAAAGGATCTGAGGCCCAGCTTGAGAGCTCAAATAAAGATGATTCCTTGGCTGGAACTCACCCAGGTTGTACCACATATCCCTGATTTTGAAGCCAATTTCTTTCCTCATGTCCCCGTACCTGGAAAAAGGATTAAAAGGCAAAGGTGACAAAGGCCTGAGAGCTGGAATTACCTGAAGAATTCCATGGCAAACCCACAAATGGCCATGTGCCATTGTGACAGGAGACTGCAGAGTTCTGAGGGCACAATGAAGCTGCAGCTCTGCTGCTTCATGCAGTTAATTCCACCCCGAATTTTGGGGGGTTTGGTGTTTTTTCCCCAAAACTTTCACTGCTGACATGGAGAGAATGCATCAAGATTTAATGCTCAGGCTTCTTAAAGCAGGAAAAAGGTGGCAAACTACAGATGCTTTCATAAAAGTCTGTGTCAAGAACCTCAAAAGGTATTTAGGGACTTGATTCCAACTAAATGAAGAAGTGAAAGCTGCTCAGTCAGTAAAAATTGAGGTGTTTATTCCTACTTTTGGGGGAATGAGTGGCTCTGAAGTGAAAAAAACCAAAGGTGGGGGACTGAAAAGCTGGAGGGGTTTTAGGATTTCTCTCCCCTGCCTTCTACAGAGGCTGAGGAATTGCATGAGGGAATTTTGGGAGCTGTGACAAGCCCCTGTCACAGACTTTACACTGCAAAGAACCTTCTGCCAAGGTGCTGGAGTTCAGCTCCAACAGCTCAGGATCTGCCTGCCCCGACTCAGACACCCCCAATCACCCCTCCTGGTCACCCCTTCATTAATTAAACACTTCCCTGGCACCTCCTGTCCTCCTGAGGGTTCAGGGGACTGTCTGGAGCAGCACAAATGAAGCAAAAAGCTCCGGCAGGTTTGAAAAGCAAACTCACTTCTTGATGATTTTGCTGCGTTTGGCCTGGGAGAAGGTCTCCAGCTGGAGGGACTCGTGAGTCAGGAAGGCCACTGCCAAGTGGAAATAGTTATTCCAGAGCTGGGGAAGAGAAACAGGGCTCAAATAAAACGGGAGGAGACAAAGGAAAAGCAACAAGCAGCACGCCAGAGCTGCACAACCCCAAATCATCGTCATCATCATGGCCGGGCTTCGTGAACGAAGATTTGGGAAGGGCTCTACCCACGTTTGTTACAAGCACGTTGGTGGCTAATAAGGCCAATTTGGGATAGACATGCCTGATAGCAAAAGGCAGAGCAGAAAGACTCCTTAGGTGGTAAATTCTGCAGGACACGATTCTTTCTGCGTTGTCTTTTCTCCTCAAGGGTGATCCTGCTGCGTTCTCAAAGGCATCAGCAGCGTTATAGATGGGGTGTCTCCAGACCTCCCCATTGGAGGCCAGAGTAGACCAGTGCTGATGATCAATGTGGCCAAGGCTGAGATGTTGTTTCAGGCAGTCCTTGTAGCTCCTCTTCGGGGCTCCTCTCTTGCAGCAAGTTCCCCATAAAGTAAGATCTTAGGGAGGGGGTGGTTGGTCCTTCATCCTGGAGCCGTGCCCTGCCCAGCACAGCTGTGTTCTCAGCAACATGGCCTCAATAGCTGTGACTGCTGCTTGTTCTAGAACAGATGGATTGGTCACATCATCTGAGCAGTGGATGTTCAGGATTGTACGGAGGCAGCGCTGATGGAAGCGTTCCAGGAGTCGCAGGTGGTGGTGGTGGATGACCCATGATTCAGATCCATATAAGAGAGCAGACAGCACAGTGGCTCTATAAACACTTATCTTTGTACTTTTCTTCAAGTGTTTATTTCGCCAAACTCTTTTATGGAGTTTTCCCAAAGCTCTCCATGCCTTTGCTAACCTGTTGTCCATCTCCCCATCAATCTCAGCATCCGAGGAGATGAGGCTGCCTGGGGAATTAAACTGCTGGACTGATCTGAGCTCTGATTCACCAATGGTGATGTGGGGATGATGGAAGACTTCCTGAGGTGCAGGTTGATAGAGAATTTCAGTCTTCTCTAAGCTGACTTCCAGCCCAAAGAGCTCAGTAGCCTCAGCAAGGCAGGATGTCAAACGCTGCAGAGCTGCTTCTGTGTGGGCCACATCATCAGCATAAAGCTAACCCTGGACAAGATGGTTTAAGGTCTTGGTGTGGGCCTTCAGGCACAAGGTGAAACCTGCCTGGATCGCTGGAGGATGGCAAGGTGAAACCTGCCCAGCCACCCCTGCATTCGGTTGGAGACACTGGAACAACTGTTTGAAAGTGCAGAGATACTCCAGGTCTGAACCGTCCAGAGCAGCTCTGACAGGCAGCCCCAGGCGGTGTCTGTTTGGAATTCTTGCATCCTGTTTTTCCTTCATTTCCATCGCACTGTGCACAGGTTGGCAGGAGAACGTGGGGCTGTGGCTTTTCCTCTCCTCAGGTGGATCTTTGCTGGTGGGGGTTGAAGGTGCCACCCAAACACACCGTGCTCAGAGCAGACAGTGTCATCCCACTGACCTGTATCTGCCTTGTTCTCTTCTCCTCCCTCTCCCAGCCGGGAGGAGAAGCTGTGGGATGCAGCAGACAGTCTGCCAGCTCTGCCAGTTAACTCATCACATGGCACAAACCCTTCCCTGAACCCTCCCAGCTCATCTCTCCTTTCTGCTCCTGCAGCAGCTGCACGGCAAGAACGCCCAGTTCAGCGACGGGTACGTGGTGAAGGAGGGGATCGGGGTCAGCTCCTGCTCCGTGTGCAAATGCTGCATCCACAAAGCCACCAACACGGAGCACCCAGTCAAGATGAGTGACCAGGGCAAGCCAGACCCTTCTGAGGAAACAGAAATCCTGCTGCAGTACCAAAAGATGTGTACGACGACGGGAAGTTCGTGTACCTGGTGACTGAGCTGATGAGGGGTCAGTCCCCTGAGCTGGATGAAATCCTCAGACAGCCCCAAATGAAGACAAAAGGAAAAGCAACAACCAGCACAACAGAGCTGCACAGCCCCCAGCGCTGCTGGTTCCCTTGATGAGGAAGAAAATCAACACAGTGGGATTTATTTGTTCTTCCTGCCTTTCGGGTCTGGGGGCCGTAAGAAAACCCAGGAACAACGGGGACCGTTACCTGGAGTTCAAAACTTTTTGGATCCAGGAAGGCCTGGTTGAGGACAGAGGTGAACTGGTTCACTGCCCTGAGGAAAACCCTGAAAAGATAAAAGCATCCATAAAAGGTGGCTCTGGAAATCAAAGAAATGACATTGCAGCTCTGGGTTTATGGATCCTACGTGTAAGTCCAGGAGCAGATGCTCCCAAAGGTGGCAGGAATTCCTCTAGAATCCCTTCCACCTCTTTCCCAGTAAAGGAACATACAGGGAAAGTTGTTCCTTGGTTTAGTGGCCTCAAGTCACACCAGGGGAGGTTCAGGTTGGATATCAGGGGCAGTTTGCTCACTGACAGAGTGGTTAAACACTGTCCAGCTCTGGCTTTAGGTTTGCCATGGGATCCCCCCCAAACTGGAACCAAAAAGGCTTCTCTGCTTTATGGTCAGTCTCCAACTGGATGAAAGACCCCATGGTTTGTGGGGCATGAGAGCCACAAACAGGAGAGAGATTCCCAGTGCCACCAACAGAAATGCCCAGGAAACACAATTCACTGAAATCCAATTGAAACCACCCAGAAATGGCTACAGAAAATAAACCTGCCTGTGTGAGTCACCCTCCTGCCAGAACCACGAGGGCTCCAAAGCAAGACTTCAAACAGCAGCAAACATACAGAAATATCTACCTGCTCTGCATCATGTTCATGACCATCCAGTCAGCTGCATACACGTTTTTTCCAATCAGGTCCTTAAACATGATGAATGTTTCCATCAGGAAGTCCTGTGGCAAAAATAAAACCCAGAGCCCAGCAGGCTCCACCTCAAAACCCAGGGAAGTGCAAACGTTTGCAAGTGCATTGATTAACGACTGCATTGATTAACAATCAATACCCTGCTGCTCCCAAGGGGGAGCTCTCATTGGGTGGGTATGTTCCAATAACTAAATTACTTCTGACATCCCATCCACTCAATTAGAGCAGGAGAAATAATTCCACAGGACATGTTGAGCTGTTTAATTAAATCTGTCTTTACTGGTTTGAATTAAGCTGTGTTGGAGGGAGCCCTGGTGCACAAGCTGGATTAAAAAGCAAAACCAATATTCAGGGACTTGTTTCCGAATCCCTGAATGATGACAGTGTAACAGCTCTATGCAGGATCCTCTATTTTATCTAAATTAGACCTAAATTACATCTAAATTATAATGTATTTATCATTTAATTATATTAGTTAAGTCTTTTCTGGTCCAGTTTAGGAAAGACACCCAAAGACAGGGATTGAACATGATGTCAGACACATCATTTAGAGCATTATTGCACAAAAGACAATTTTTATATTCTCCAAACAAGACTTAAGACTTGGGCAAGGCAAGGTTGAATTGTGCAATGAGGAAAAAAAAGGAAAAGGCAAAAGAAGAGAGATGAGCTAAAGAAGGGAATATCAAAATATTGATCTCTACATTGTGGTCTCTACAGATCTAAAAGCACTGAAATCAATTTTAGTCCCTACGACGACACCACATCAGCATTAAAAATGAGAGGGACACAAAGAAGGTCACAGGAAAAACCACCCCCCTGAAACCATCCCCAGGAAAAAAAAAAAAAACAACTCTCTGTGGAGCTGAACAGTTTGCTCGAAAAAATTGGCAAGTGATGGAGGGAGAGAAATGGGCTTTGGGTGCTGCCTCAGGAAAAATCCTTCAGGCATTATTAAATCAGGGCTTGATGGAAAGGTTTGGGCTCGACACAGGGGCACCTTGAGGAGATGAATTAACTCCTAACAGTGTTAAACCAACCAAGTCACGATGCAAAGCAGGGCTGCAAACACCAGAGCCAACAAAACCCCCCAACAAACAGCAAAAATAAAGCCAATTATTGCAGTGAAACAAAACGTGCTGCTGGTATGAACAGCTACTACACCAGCAAAAAGGTGGGTTTGCTCAGTAGATTTAAGGATGTGTAAAAATTAGATTAGAAATTGTTATTTTCCATCAGTTTCTGTTTAAATCCAGCCCTGCCCATGGCAGGAGGTTGGAACAAGATGATTTTTAAGGTCCCTTCCAACCCAAACCATTCTGTGATTCCATTCTGGAATTCTAAATGATGAGCAGGTAGTTTAAATAATTACATTAATAACAATTCACCCTCCTGATATGGCCTCATACAGAAGCTTTCTGTGGCCACAGAGAAATACAGAAGGAATATTCTCCTGTTTGAGTCAGGAGATGTAGAACAAGACCCATTGAACCTGCAAGGGGAGCTTTGTGAGCACCAGCTTAACCTCCCCCTGAACTTCCTTTCTGATGCTCTCCTCCTCCTCCCTCAACTCAGATTTTCAGGGAGAAATTCTGAATTGAGGGCCACTCGACATCAGATTTGTTTCAGCTCTGCCCTGAACTCACTTTTTCCCCCAAATCCCTCAGATTTACCTTCCCAACACCCTTCTCCCCTCGGAGATTGTTTCCACACAACCCCCTCCCTCCTTTCCCGGCTCAGACAGCAGCAGAATTCCTGCTCATTTTTTTTTTTCTGGTTTCTTTCTCCCTCCCCAACAAATGATTTGGGTGAGAGCAAAAGCAGCTCTGAGCCCACACGGAGGGAGTGTGACCTGTAGGTGGCTGTGTTGCTCAACAGATGGAAAGCAAAATTCCTGCTGCACGGGGAAAAGCGTCCAAAATGAATTACAAACCTTTCTGGAGGGTTTTGACACAGGCAGAACACAACTCCAGGCTCTTCCCCAGCTGGTATTTCAATAATCAAGCACTTCCCCGTGGCAAAAACAAGGAATAAGGGGGCAAAAAAGCCACAGAGTTGCTGTGTTGTCACCAGGGACTTGCTTTAATATTAATTTTGACCATTTTGGGGAGTTTGGAGAAAACCCCAGGCACAGCTGTTCATTTTAAGGGCCTCAAAAAAACAAAAAGCTGATGTTTCACCTGGTGTCATATTGAAAGTCAAAAGCTAATGTTTCACCTGGTTTCATACTGAAAGTCTTTGGGGATGTGAATTGTACAAAACTGTTACCATTTTGGGAACTATTTGCAGTGCTGCCCATTAAAGCAAGATTAAAGGATTTAATTAAACTTTAGAGGAGGGGAAAGAATTAGGCAAAGAGAAAAGGAGCACAAGGACAGACAGTGAGAGTGAGAGAGGAGGAAAATGCTTTTCCTTTCCATCTTCATTCCCTTTTCTGCTTCCTGACTTAAATAAGTCATTAAACACAATTTTACTCAATGCCACAAATGCTGCTCTGAGTCAACAACACCCCAGAATAAATGGCCAGGGGCTGTGGCATCAGGAGCCCAGGACTCCCTGCTGATGGATGTGGTTTAATCACAGAATCATAAAATCAGCCAGGCTGGAAAGGAGCTCTGAGATCATCAAGTCCAACCCTTGATCCAACCCCACTGTGGTAACTTCTGTATCTAAATATTTCTGACTACAGCCTTTACTCACTTGTAACTCAGCCAAAACTCCTGTTAACTTCAATAGATCCACAGATAATAAAATTTTTAGTGCCAGAGGGATTTTAGTACGTTGTGTTTATCTCCTCTTACGTTTCAAATGCCAGGCATTTTAACTGAAATACTTATCAAGCTCATAAAAAAATTAACAGACATTAAAATGCACTAGAGCTTGTAGCTTTTTTTTAATAGATATCATTATTGCAATCTTAAAATACACTTGGAAAGGTTAGGCAAGTGTGATAGTTTTCACTCTAGGCCTTCCTGGAGACCAGCTTGTAAAGTTCTCTCTTTGGTGTTGGGATAAATTGTGGGAAGGGGTGGGGAAGCCTGGAAATTGGATTTTGGATTTCTAATGTGGCTCAAACTGCCACAGCAAGTCTGCATAAGAGAAAAATAAAACATCTCCAAAAAAACCATAAAAATGTTCTCCTATCACTTAATTAATTTAAGTTTTTAACCTGGCCTGCAGGTTTCCCGTGGCAGGGCTCTTCATCTGTCTTTATGGATTTATGTGCAGCCCAAACCCAGCCCAGGAATTTGGAGTGACCTTCCCGAAGCAGAGCTGTGCCCTGAGCTCATTCCCCAGCCAGGCTGACTTACAATAATGTCCTGCCTGGTTTTGAAAGTCTTGATGTAATGGCTGTAATGGAAATCATCCATCTGCCTCAGGATGGCTGTCATGCAGGCCACGAAAATCCCCTGTAATGGCAAAAACAAAACACTGGGTTATTGTCCTGTCAGTCCTCAGTGTGACCTCATCGATGTCACTGAGCACAGTCCTGCATCATCTGAGCCCTGACATCATCCTGGGACTCTTCAGTCCTCTGAACCAGCCAAGACTTCCTAAAACCCAACCATGAAGTCTGGGTGTTGCTTTCTTTCTCCTCAGTGGATCACATTTTGCAAGAGAAACACGCATTTTTATATATATATATATATATATATATATATAATGTATGTGTGTGTGTGTGTTTATATACACATATATGTGTGTGTGTATACACACATATATATATATATATATATACATACAAACTACTTCATTACATCTTCAGGGTCTTTTCTAACCTGATTCTCTGATTTTCAGGGTCTTTTCCAGCCCCATTCTCTGATTTTTCAGGTTTAGCATGGCCAGCTGCAATTCCCACGGGTGACAGACTGACACGACTTTGGAGTCATCAAAAATAAGACATATTCCCAGCTCTTGATTTTTCTGGGCATGAAATACAGGGCAAATCAAAATATTCCAAGTGCTTACACCTTCTAAGGTACTCCAGCAGTCAGAAATGCCCCTTAGGGATGTGTCACCCCTCAGCATTTAACCCTATTCAGCCAAGGTGATAAAAGGAGCATTTTTTCAGCAGGCTCCTCGTGCCTGCAGTTAGAAACTGCACTGAAACCAACTTCTCTGTGCACGAGGGCCCAAAGGGACTGGAAATCACACCCCAGGGAATCAGTTCAAGGTGCAGCTGGAGCAGGACACCTCGTACCCCAATCCCTGCCCTCGGCAAACCACCCAAAGCCACGGGTGAGTGGCACAGAAGCCCTGCAGGGAAGGGAAAGGTGATTCCATAAACCACTGCTACACGCTGAAACCTCCCAGGGGAATAAATTCCACCCTGAAAACGTGGTCAAAGTGAGGGAAGGGAAAGGCTCTCACGATGTGAGGGGACTGGCGGCTCATCCCGATCACCGTGCGGTTGATCCTCCTCAGCAGGCGCTCCATGATCAGCTGGATGTGCAGAGCTGTGGGGCCCTGGGGAGGTGCAAAAAGCAAAATGAGAGACCACTCTGAACAGACTCTGCCCCAGAGAGAGCTCCCTGGGCTGGGGGGACTGCCCTGACAGTGGTTAATTGCCATTAGAGGAAGCAAAAAAAAAGGAGATTTAAGCACTCGAGCGATCGATTCAAACGCTGGAGGTGTTCACTTGGTGGGGAGCTCAGTTCATTGATCTGGCCCAGCTTCATTAGCTCATCCTGCTGCTCTGACTGGGCTTTGTTTTCCCTGAACAGCTCTTCAGTTCAAAGCAGTGTTTTCCCAGCAACTCAGAATCAATGTCCAGGACCACTGTGGGCAGTAACTGTGCTCCCCAGACTGAGCTGTGTGCCCACTGCACAGAAACCAAACACTTCCATGACTTGCTTCAAGTCATTCAACAAGTCACCAGAGTAGCTGGGATAACATTTTGGTCCCTAGAAAGGGAAGTAATGGCTTTTAGTACTGCGTGATAATGACTAATTCAACCTTTCCTGGCTCCTTTTTCAGACACAGCGAAAAAACCCTCACGGTTCTACAAAGAACTCCCCAGCAGTGCAACACAATTTCTGTAAACATCACAACTTCCTAATGCTTTAAAGCATAAGTTGAGATGTTTTTTTTTTTTTACCACAGCCTCTCCAAAGAAGAAGTGGCACCCCTGGGAGTTGATGCTCACCACATCTTTCCTGTCCAGCACTTCCAGAACGCTGCTGAGCAGCTGGGAACTGGCCTCGTGGTCAGGCTTGTGGGAATTGTCATCCAGCTGCCCACTCAGCTGGTCGATCAGCAGGGGCAGAAGGGCATCTCTGCACTCTGAAAGATGAGACAGAGACAGCACCATGTCATGTTGGCCTCAGGAGGATCCTCAGCATTCAGGGTACACAGGCACCACACAGGAGTTCTCTGCTCCCAAATTCACCTTGGACACCAAAACGTGCTTAAAGCCACTTGGGTTACAACCAACAGATGAGAGAGTCACAAATAACCTGTAATTAGTCATGGAATGGACTTAATGATCATCCAGTTCCACCCCCTGCCATGGGCAGGGACACTTTCCACTAGCCCAGGTTGCTCCAAGCCCTGTCCCGCCTGGCCTTGGGCACTTCAAGGGATGGGGCAGCCACAGCTTCTCTGGGCAACCTGTGCCAGGGCCTCACAGGGAAGAATTTCTCCCTAATATCCCATCTAAACATGTCCTCTTATTTCTAAATTATATATATATATATATTGCACCAAATAGCAAACTCAACTTCTGCCTCTTTCTACACCAGGATCCCACAGCGCTGGGAACTGGATAAAGACCCAACAGCCAAAAACCATTTCAGTTCTTCCAGAGGAAGGGATATTTCCAAAGATGGGTTTAATGGCAGATTAGCACTGGTGACTGACATGGGAACTGGCAAAGCATTTCTGGTTTTAAGGCTGTGTGGCCCCATGGAGAATCCACTCACCAGCCTGTCTGAAGAGGTCACTCTCCACGATCTTGGTCAGGCAGTTCAGCTTCTGGCGGACGAGCTGGTTGTCAGGAATACTCTGGATAAACTTGCTGAAGAGGACACTGGTGTGCAAAGCACAGAGGGAACAGCTGGTCAGAGCTTCCACCCAATGCCACCCCATCCTGCACTTGGGCAAGCCACAGAATCGTGGAATGCTTTGGGTTGGAAGGGACCTTAAAGATCATCCCATTCCACCCCCTGCCATGGGCAGGGACACCTTCCACTAGCCCAGGTTGCTTCAACCTGGCCTTGGACACTTCCAGGGATCCTGGGGCAGCCACAGCTTCTCTGGGCAACCTGTGCCAGGGCCTCACAGGGAAGAAGTCAACTGGGTTTGTCTCACTGTGGACACGTTACCTCCAAGTGGTCTCCAGGCAAATTACTGCACAGCCCTGACTTATTTTTAAGAAACTCAGTACAGCCCTTGAAGTAAAACTGGGCAGTATTCAGAAACTGCAGGCTTAAAACTCCTAAAATTAGGCTTTTATTCCAAGGCAGACTAGACACATCACAAAAACTTACACGCAGACAATACTCTCTGCCCTCCAGTGCCAGCAGAAGAGAATCACACTTGCTTTTCACTCAAAGTGAAAGCAGAATTTGGCAAAGACCCAGCAGCCCCACTGCTGAAAGTTGAGCCATGTGCAACAGCAAAAGCACATCCTTCCAGATGCCCCTTTCATCAAGAGTGATGACTCATTTCACTCCGAGATTCCATTAAATTCAATTCCGTGGACATTTGCTGTCTGTCTGCTGCTTCCGAGCAAATTCTTTGTGTCAGCACGAGGAGACACAAGGGATGGGCAGTTCTGGGCAAAGCTGTGAACACCAAAGAACAGGAATCCACAGGGTTGTGGATTCCCTGGATAAATCCAGCTTTGTTTCCCTAACCAAGGCTCTGCCTTTGCCACGGATTTCAATTCACCTCAGAACAACCACTAAGAATTGGTGCAAAAGCTGCACAACATTTCAACATCTCACTGCCCAGTCCTCCAGGGTTGGTTTTCAGTAAAACTCAAGGTGTCTGCAAGAAACACAGGATCCCAGGATGCTTTGGGACCTTAAAGCTCTCCTTGTTCCACCCCCTGCCACGGGCAGGGACACCTTCCACTAGCCCAGCTTGCTCCAACCTGGCCTTGGACACCTCCAGAACAAGCAGCTGAGATGCACAGAACCCTTTCAACCACATCCTTCAAAACCCTGCAAGCACTTCCTCAAATCCCTGCCCAGCATCTGCACCACCATCTCAGAACTGGAGTGGTTGTTTTTAAGCCAAGTGTCCAAAATTCTTCCCCCCCAGCTGAGCTGGGTTTAGGGGACAAACTTAACACAGTTACCTGAGCTCAACGGGGTCGAACACCAGTTTGACATCGTTTATGATGCTGGGCAAGTACTTCAGAGCTGCCCCCTGCAAGAAAAAACCCAAGGGCATGAAACACAGGTGGCACATCCAGTCTCTGTCAAGGGCAAATATGGGGACAGCTGCAGGGAAATGGCTTAAGATCAAATTTAAGCTTTCAAAGAGCCTCCAACGACCCCACACGTGCAGTGCAGAGCTGGCAAGGTGAGGGAGGAAGGATTCATGGCCAAGTTCTTTCCTTTTTTGCAGACATCCTGCAGTTCCAGGGGTTAAGCACCTTATTGCCTGACATAAAAAGCACTGGGCAGGTAAATTGGCTCTGTTCTGCACAGTTTAGCACATCCACATCCCCAGGAATAAGTTATCCAGGCAGCAGGAAGGCTTTCATAAATGTAGCATCCAGATAACTCCAACTCCAGGTCTCTGGGATGTTCTGGAGCTGCTGCCAGCAGGTGCTCTGACTGCCTGAGAATCACAGTCAGGCTTTAAATCACCCCAGAGCTAATTAGAAGTTCAGAGTCACTCTTTCCTTCAAACAAAAGGCATGGAAGAATGGAAATAAAGCAAGGAATCTCCAGGCCTCACTGCCTTCAGCAACTCAGCAGCCTCACTGCCCTGCTCCTCCTCAGAGCACCAGCACAAGGTTCATCATCCTGCTGACACCAGAAAAACCAGCAGGAACAAGATCTAAGACACATTTAGCATTTTTTCACTGCTTTAATTCCCAGCATTACACGGATTTTTGCAGTAGTTGTACATTTGTACCTCCACGACCCTCAAGGGATTTTTGCAGTAGTTGTACATTTGATCAGCCTCAGGCTTGGTTGAAGTGCCTTCCCCCCTGGGGCAGGTGGTAGTTCTTATCTCAGGAGATGCTGAAGAGATGTTGCTCTTTTTATTTGATAAACTTTTGGCTTTAAATATCCCTTCCCTGCCACACACACAGCTCATTAAAACAGACACTCAGAGAGGGGTGACTCGCCTTAAGGGGTTTTACATTCCTCAAAGCCTGTTCCTTTTCCTGGCCCAGCTCCCTCCCAGCTGTATGAGCTGATCTGATAAAAGATATTATTACTTCTCCCTGCAAATCTTGCTCACCTTGATCTTCACAGCCTCCTCCAGAGGTCGGTCCATGAGGATGTTGAAGGACAGGAAGAGTTTGCGAATGGCATCGTTGAATTCATTCCCATCTTCACTCTTCCCATAAACACTGCAAAGAACAGACACATAAACCCAGGGTAACAGTGTCAGAGCAGCTGAAATGGGATTTTATCCTGGGCAACAACATCTCAGTGCAATCTCCTCCCACAGGCACGTGAGGGGACGATCAGTGTTGGGGCTTTGCAGTGATTTCCTGCTGGAATCTTGTTCTAAGGGAAAACCTGCACTTCTTAAGCTGCAAATTCTGCCTGGGTTCCAACAGTAAAGGTATTAAACAAAGAAAAAGCCAGAATGAACATGGGTAAAGGATTCCATCCCACGGGATTCACTGTAAATCTCTGGCAAGATGTTTTGAGGCTCCAGTAAAACCCCTGCCATTCACCACCCCCCAACTGGAGAAGGTGCCCCCCTCACCTCACCTAAAAAGTGCTTCTTGTGTGTGTTTGGGTCTTAAAATGAGGAAGTCATCCCATGTTTTCCTTTTTAAAATAAATACTGGGCTCCATTTCAGCTCTCCCAGGCTGCTAGGGGTGACTAAAAGGATTCTCTTCTTTATATGGGTTATTCCAATTTTTGCTAATTTATTTCCTCCAGGCAAAGGGCGGGAAGGTCCTCTTAACAAATAAGGGATGGAAGATATGGTGAGGAATCTGGGGTGACTGGAAGAGCTCCAAGAGGAGCCCCAGGGCTGGCAGTGGCCGTGGTCTCACCTCAGGTACAACACCCGGGACTGGACGATGAACCTGAACAGGTACTTGAGGGCTTTCAGGGCAGCAAAGAGCAGCTCTGTCTTGCTGGAGTCCTCAGCATTCCCCACGTAACAGTTGAGCACTTTGGTGAGCTTCCTTTGGGAAGAAAGCACAAAGGAGAACTACTAGAGACACAGCTCAGTTCCTGTCCAAGCCCAGCTTCCTTATTCCAGAGAGGAACTACAGGGCAATAAACAGTAACAGAGGTTCCTCCTCACAGCCCATTTCCTCCTGAAACCTTTGGCTTCACAGGATGCCAGGTTTTCACAACCACTTCATGAATTCTCACACAATCTACAAATCTGGCTGCAAACTCCACCTTCTTGGTCTGCTTTTCTTCTTCCCTAAAAGGAGCTGGAAAACCCATTCCTGCTGGAGGTGACTGACACCTTCTCCATGGGTTTTCAGTCTCGAGTGTGCAGCACAAAGCTCCCCTGAAGCAGTTCTGAGCTGCAGACAAGTGGCACAAACACATGATGTGGATTTTTTATCAGGTCTCTGCCCCATCAGAAGATCAGGATCCTCCCCCAGTGCCAGGGCTGGGAATATTCAGGCAAAACCCTCTTCATTAATCAACTCCCAGCACCCAAAGTAGTGTTAGAGTGACAGCCAAGCTCTTGCTGCTCTATTTGCCACCCTGCCAGCATCCAATTCCCCCCTTTTCCCAAATTTTGGCATGTGGAACACGCAAAGGATGCTCTGGAATATTATAGTTCACTTGGCATCGTGCAGGTGTCTTTTCCAAGCTGGAAAAGAAGGCAAGGGAACAACAACAAAGCTAAGCCAGAGTGTGCCAATTAATCAGACTAAAAAGTCTGTTTATTGTGAGGGAAATAATGATGATTCTTCCACAGGTTACAGGGAAAAAGGGAAGGAAATCACATGGAAGCAGTGACTGTGTGGCAGTGAGGGGAAAGAGAAAGCAATCCAGGAGATGGGGACTTCACATTGTGCTTCCTCATGGAATTATCTTCAGGGTGACAGCCAGCAAGAGATGCTGAGCACTCAGCACCAGGAATTCACATGGATCAGGAAAAAATATCAGCAAAAGAAGAGATTATTGGCCTCAGTTATAAGTTTTTAGTTCCCTCTTCCCATGAGGGTGATGACCTCTGGGTTGAGGGGTGCTGGATCAAGGAGCTGGGAAGTCGAGATCCACGACAGGAGTGTCTTTCCCTTACAGAAAAAACCAAAATAAAATCTCCCAACAGAAATTTTTAGAGGGTATAAAATGGAATTACAGGTTGTCTTTCTCTCCTGTGAAAGTGGAGAAGAATGGGATGGGACTCTCTGGGCTCTGCTGCTTTTATCACGTTGCCATCATCAATAATTATCTAATAAATACCACCATTACCAGAATTAAAAAGTAATCCCATCACAAGCCTGGGGTACCAATACTCACACATATGCCAGGGTTGCACTGAAGTGTTTGTAAATGTAAGTCTCAAGGACAGCGTTGAAGTGCTGGAACTTGATGTCTCCAATCAAAGAAATAATAAATACCTGCCAAAAATTCAAAGGGAAACACATGTACAGAGCTGCACAGCCTGGAACTCCAACATAACTCAGTCTCCACTTGCATGTCATTTCTCTTGCTGGATTAGAGGTTTTGTTTGTTTTCTTAACAGCATTAATGCCACAGAGAGTGTTATTGATGTTCTAACAGTCACTAAACACTGGGTGTATTTATTTATTTATTACTGGTTTTACTGTGGTTACTAAAAAGCTCAATGTGCACTTCAGTCCCAGCTCTGAAAACGCCTTAAGAAGAGTTTAAATGCAATTTATTAATAGAGCAAAATACCAGCTGCTCATCTAAAGGAATCACCACAAAGAGGCTGAAAATGTGGCTGAAAACAAATACTCTAAATGCCCAAAAGACTCACTCACCAGGGCATCAAACACGAGGAAGTCATAGGTTTCATTTTCTGACATCTCCATCATGATGTTGAAAAGTGCATCCAGGGTATCTGGCAAAAACTAGAGGGGAAAAAAATAATGTAATAGTAAAAATAATAATAGTGAATAGTAGTAAAATAGTAAAAATAATGGTAAAAGGTTGTCTGGTAAAAACTAGAGGAGAAAAAAATATAATAACAAAAAAATAATAGTGAATAGTAGTAAAATAGTAAAAATAACGGTAAAAGGGTGTCTGGCAAAAACTAGAGGGGAAAAAATATAATAGTAAAAAAAATAGTGAATAGTAGTAAAATAGTAAAAATAATGGTAAAAGGGTGTCTGGCAAAAACTAGAGGGTAAAAAAAAAAATATAATAGTAAATTAAGTTAGGCTTTGAATGTGTCTTCCATAAGGATACATGAATGTGTATTTCATAAGGATACAAGGGAATATATTTCATAACTTTTCATCATTTCAAAATTAATCAAAAAGTATTTCTTAAGTATACAGGGGAAATAAAGTCCCCTGATGTCCAAGGGCAGGTTGGAGCTACCTGGTCTGGTGGAAGGGGTTCCTGCCCCTGGCAGGGAGTGGACTGAGATGATTTTGAGGTCCCTTCCAACCCAAACCATTCCACGATTCCCTTGGAATTGCCCTCCCAGCCCCTTTTTGGGCACAGCACAGCCCCAAACCCTTCAAGGCCAACCCCAGGCACGGACACCCGAGCTTGGGTAACAACAAAGGAGACCCAAAACCCCAGGGATACCTTCACAATCTCCCCTCCTTCCACCTCCATGAGCTTCCTGAGGTTGTGGGCGATGTTCTGGGAGTTGGAGCGCCAGTTCAACAAACCCAGCAGGTCAACTGGCAAGGGCACAACAACAGCAGCAATTAGCAATTCCAACCCCCCCCCCCAGCTGATTTAACAGCTGCAGAACGAGTCTAGAGGTTATTTTTAGCAGCAGTGTACAAGGAAAAAAAAGTCACCCTGATGCACAGATTGTTACCTGGAGGTGGTTCCTCTGTCTTGGCGAGGAAGGGAAGTTTTGCTATAAATGGAAACCTTGGTGCAGTCCTGACAACACGAGGCATTTGGAGGCAATTCTGCAGGTTTCTCACTCACTCAGAGGAGGTATCTCAAGCCAGGGATTTTATCAGAGTGCATGGCTTAGCCCAAGAGCCTTCCAGAGCTACTGGAAGTCTCCCTTCATCTCCCAGGACACGCTGCACTCCTTCCCATCTGCACATCCCTTCATTCTGACCCCTCTGGCAGCAGGAAAAGCAGAGTTAATGTACAACAGCATCCTGCAGAGCTCAGGTCTAATTGCTGCTCCCTTAATAGCAGAGAAGATAATTAACCTGAAACATTCACAGTTCTGAGAGAACACACACACTGTCACTGGGAGGTGCCGTTTCTCCACAAGGATTTAACAGGGGCAGTTTGGATACAACATTCACGGGATGTGGTTGCCAGGGGCTGCACAAACACCTCTGTAGCCTGTACTGGCAATGTGATGCCAACAATGCTGGCACAGGGCTGCCACTGACGAGCAAACCAGCAAAATCAAAGCTCAAGCACTGTGCCCACCCATCCTGCACTGCCAAAACATCTGGGTGAAGAAAACGCCCTCTTTGCTTCAAACCCCCAGCACGGGACGTACCATTCTGGGTGAGTTTGGTGGAGCAGATCACAGTGGCAATCTGGAAGCTGTCCTTTGTGCTGTCTTTCGTGGGGGTGAAGTTGGCCAGGTGGTGCAGGTTCTTCCCTGAAGGAGCCTCCCTCTCCTCCATCTCCGTTTTGGTGCAAGGAAGACTCAAATAGCTTCTGGCATCTTCCATTTTCTTGTTATCGCCCTGTGGGTGGAGCGCAGCAGAGAGAAGGGTTATCTCACACTGAGCACACTCATCTGACCTCCTGCACTTCTCAGCTGCAGCCAAACTTCACCACAGTGATGGACACAATGGATTGGAAACACTTCTTAATCTCTGGAATTGTTTGGGCTTCTCACTGCAGGGAATAAGTTGCCCACGCAGCTAAAGGACGAAGATATTTTCAGAGCTTCAAACCACAGAGTTTAGGAGGGTCTCCCCTCCCCACCCACACGCTTTGCAGCTGGGAAAATCAGCCAAGAGAGTGTTTTGATCAGTTAGACAAAAGGCAAGGCTGCAAATGGCCAGGTTACCTTGTAAACAATCAGGTTGTGTTTGCCATCCTGCAGCGTCGTCCCGTCTGCGTTCATCAGCTTCACAAAGCCCACGCCAAAAGCTCTCTCAGACCTATCCCTGGCTGCAAACACCAGGAGAAATCTTTGTTAGGAATTGCTTTGTTTATGTGCATACAATCCACGGTGCAGCTCTCTATCTAAGGCAGCAGCTTTTTTATTTATTAGGATCTCAAGACACTTCACAGGTACCTGCAGCTACACAAACATCCTCTTTGCAGCATCTCCCACCACACCAGTTTAGTGCTTAATCATGTTGATGGATGGACACATTAATGGATGGACTCCATCACCTCAGAAGTTTTTTCCAACCTAAATGATTCAATGATTCCATGATACACAACTGCAGAGATATTTTGGTCGGGATTTTGCACCTCTGTTTGTCAGGAATGGATGTGGAAGTCTCTGCATCCCCCAGATGCCTTCAGAGGATTTCTTGGAGAGCCTTTCAAGGGTTTATTCTCACGTTGTTGATCTTGTTTCAGGGCTCTGAAATTGTCTGATGAAACTTCTGGCTCTCACTTTCTCATTAGTTTCTCATTTACCTAATTAGAAATCCTCCTACAGGAAGACCATTAGAAGCCCACCAAGCCTTGCACTGAATTTTGTCAAGGTCTTGATATAAATTAAAACCAACACCATACCCTGAGAAGCCAGAGCAATAATGAGCACTGATAACTGCCTTTTAAGGGGCCCATCATGCTGCTCCTTCACTAATTTCAGTTTTAGAGCACCACCAGCACCAAACCCGCACGGTGAAAAATCTGAGTTATTTTGCTTTCTGCTTGCAAAAAAATCCACAATGCTGGAATTAAGTAGAAATGAGGAGTGAGCAGAAAAAGAGCCACACTTCTGGTGGACACTCAGGAAATGCCCACAAGGGTGGGAAGAGCACAGACCCTTCCTGGTACTCACATTCCTGGGACGAGCGGTGACGGAACGTGAACCTCAGATGGCACCGACTGACCTCTTCTATGGCAATGGCCACCTGCACAGGGGACAGCAGGGACATGCAGCACCCTTCCCCACCTCCTGATGGGGGGATTGAGGCACCTTCTGATTTTAAACCAGTTCTGGTTTTAATCAGTCCCGTTTGATCTCTTTATTGATGAGCTGGGTGAGGGGATCGAGTGTTCCATGGGCAAATCTGCAGATGGCACCATGTTGGGGGGGAGTGTGGATCTGCTGGAGGGCAGGAGGGCTCTGCAGAGGGATCTGGACAGGCTGGATCCATGGGAAGGATCCAAGGGGATGAGGTTCACCAAGGCCAAGGGCCAGGTCTTGCCCTTTGGCCACAACAACCCCCGGCAGCCCCACGGGCTGGGCCAGAGTGGGGGGACAGAAAGGGCCCTGGGGGGACTGACTGACAGCAGCTGAACAGGAGCCAGGGGGGCCCAGGGGGGCAAGAGGCCAATGGAGCCTGGCCTGGCTCAGGAATAGTGTGGCAGCAGGAGCAGGGCAGGGATTGTGCCCCTGCCCTGGGCACTGGGGAGGCCACCCCTGGAGTGCTGGGCCCAGCTCTGGGCCCTCAGTTTGGGAAGGATGTGGAGGGGCTGGGGAAGGGTGTGGAGCACAAGTGCTGGGAGGAGCAGCTGAGGGAGCTGGGGGGGCTCAGCCTGGAGAGGAGGAGGCTAAGGGGAGACCTTCTCACTCTCTACAGCTCCATGCCAGGAGGGGAAACCAGGGGGGCTCAGACTTTTCTCCCAGGACATGAGGGCACAGCCTTGAGCTGCCCCAGGGCAGGTTTAGGTTGGCCATGGGGAAGAAGTTCTTCCCAGAGAGAGGGATCAGCCCTTGGAATGGGCTGCCCAGGGAGGGGGGGGAGTCCCCATCCCTGGAGGGGTTTAAGCAGAGCCTGGATGTGGCATCAGTGCCATGGTGGGGGGGACAAGGTGGGGTTGGGTCACAGGTTGGACTCGATGATCCCAGAGATCTTTTCCAACCTGGCTGACCCCGTGTTTTTGTGATTCCACACCAAGGAAGCAGGCCAGGGACCGAGCCCCTCGTACCTTCACGGTCTCGTACCAGCAGGGCTGCTTGACCTGGTAATAAACCACGGATTTGTACTCGGAGACACCTTCATAACCAGCCCCGGGATGGATGGCTTTCTTTGGACAAAAACACACAGGGGAGGGGGGGGAGGAGAAGGTGAGGTCTGGAATGAGAGCAGGGAGGATTTGGGGTCATGCAGCTGTCGGAGGCCCTGGTACCTCCTGCAGGTTTCCATCCTCGTCGTGCACAGACATGGTGACTTCCACATTCTTGGGGGTTTTCTTCTTCCCCTTGTCGAACTCCCCCTGGATCAGGGTGACGTAGATGTCGTTCCGAACGTCCCCTGAAATCCAGAAGGTCTCGTGAGGGTTTTCCAGGTGGACATTTCACATCCCTGGGCAACCACGTTACCCTCATCTTCTCCTCAGCCTTTGGGTAATTCCCAGAATCACAGAATATTGGAAGGGACCTTTAATGACACCCAACATCCCAGCATTTCACCTCCATCTCGTATTACACAAAATCCTTTTAAAATGAACCCTTTTCCTTTTTCTAAACCTCTTGTCCTTATGTATTTTTTTACAGGGCTAAACCCACTTAGAATGGATTATACAAGGGTCAAACCTACACCCAACAAAACTGTCTCTGACTAAAAAGACATTTTAATCCAAAAAACTATCATTTTTCAATCAGAAAGGAAACTCATGCTTTCAATTCTTTTGACAAAACCAATTTAAAATCGTCCGGAAATGTGAAGAAAAATAGAAAGTTTTCAGACAGCTTCAAAATATATCTTTCTATAGCAGAAATTCTAGAATTTTAAGTGGCTCTTTCCCTCTGTAGAGGCACAGGGGACCTACCAGGAAGGATGATCTCAGGGAATCCCATTTTCCGAGCCACAGCAGTTGATCTGTCTACAAGGTGGGAGAAATCCTTTTGAACCTGAGCCAGATCCCCAGGGAGTAGCTTCAGGGAGACCCAAAGACCTGAGAAAAGGAAGATAACACTTGTTTACTGCCAAAAAAAAAAATAAATGTACAAACCCATGGATTTTAAGCCCGTGTTTATAAAAACCTTTTTCCTCCTGTGACCTTCCTGCAACAATTCCTTAAAGATCCCAGGCTGGTTCTTTCTTGCCCAGTTCTGCATCTCCCTAATGCTGAGTGAGACTTTGCAGGGCAAGAAGATTCTCTGAAGTAAAACATAAACTTTCTGAGGTGAACCCTGAGTGTGTTTGAGCAAAGGCCACACACACAGGGAAGGGCAGAAGGATCCTGAATAATTCACTTTAAACCCAAAGCCATTCAGGACACGCAGCAACATTCAGCTGACAGGATTTATATATGTTCATATAAAGTTTTAGGTTGGAAATATTGCATTATTAGCATGGAAACCACCAGCTGGAGAAGCTCTTCTCAGTCAAGCAAGACCAGCTCCTGGGTTTATCTGCTTTTAGCTCCACGTGTGCTGGGTGACAACCACCACACAGAACACAGGCTTGGCTCAGGGAAGGGATCAAACTCCCCCAGGCCCTTGATCTCTGGACTTCCACAAGGCTTTTATCTCCTCAGCAAGCAGGGGAACCCTTCCCCAGGCTGGGGCTGTACCTTGGCCTTTGTGATTCACCTCCTTGGCAGCGATGACTTTGTTGAAGACCGAGGTGAGGGGCTCGTTCTCCCCGATCACGTGGGATGTGATCAGGGGGGACATGATCAGCTGCCTCTGCCTGATGTAGGTCTCCATGGCAATCCTAAATCAGAGAGCACACACCAACATCAACCTGGGCAAGAAGAGGGCTGGCCAACAGCTGGCTGTTTTCCAGGGAATTTTTTTTTTTTTTTTTTTAAAGGATTCCCTGTGGATTTTTACTTCTTCACCTGCACAAAGCTATGGGAAGCACATTTAAACTCTCAAACTAGGAAGGACATCAGGCTTAGGATGAGTAGCACTGAGCTGAGCCCTGATTTTAGTTGTACCTGAGAGCTGGTCCCTAGGAGGCCACATAGATTAATTAGTGTTAATTTAATAGAATTAATGACTGCTGTGAGATCACAAGTGATGAACCTCTCCCTAGTCACAGACACATCTATAGAGCTCTGGATCTTGAACCTGACTTCACTCCTGTACCCCCACCAGCAATAATGACACACAAAATCCTGTCTTCACAGGTTGAGGTGTCCAGCTGTGCATTCAAACTCAGCCTCATTAGAGCAGAAGGAAAACGGGGGAAAAACCCAAACCAACCACACAAAAAACCCGAAGAAAACAAACAAAACCCCCAACAAACAAAACCAAAACACAAGTGAAGGACCCAAACAAAAAAACCTCCAAGCAAAGAGAAATAACAAAAACAAGCAAAGAGAAATAACAAAACCAACCAAACAAAAAAAAACCCAAACCAAACAAAACCACCAAACCTCCCAAACAAACAAACAAAAACACCCAACCATAAAGCAGCAGACTGACATCATTCTGCAAAGGAAAAGCCATCCTTCCAGGCCCTGAAAGGGTAGGGGAACAAAATCTCCCCTGAAAATACCTTGTAATAACATCTGGCTGCAGCACTTGCATTGCTATATTTAGGACTGTAACAACATGGCTGGGTCTACCCAAATAAGCTCCATTTTAGTTCCTGAACGTGCCAAAAAAGTGAGCAGCCAGAGCAGGCAGAGCACACAAGGCTGACCAGCACTGCAGGAATGCAGAACTCACTGGGCTTCCTGGGAAAAATCCCTTCCCTCCTGCCCTCTGACCCTTCCAGGGAAATTTAGAGAGGGAAAAGGCAGAGGTAGCACCCAGCAGGGACAGGATGTGTCCCTGTGCTCAGGTGTTTCTGAAACTCTTGCCTCTCACCCCTCAAAGAGTTTGGAAACCACCTCCCCCCGGTCTCCCAACCTTATTTTGCACCGTGTTCTCCTTTCTTCCCTCCCAGGGAGAAATTCCAGCTGACTGCCAGAACTCCCCGAGCAATTCAGCCTGTCATGGACACACAGCGAGCAGAACAAAGGCTCCAGGAGACTGACAGAAACCTTCCCCTTCCAAGAGCTGGCTCCTGATCTATTTGCAGAGCCCTTGGGGCAGTGCCAGCCTCCCAGACAGATCTGTCCTCCTGCAGAGGACAATGGCTTTAATAAGCCAGAGCTGTGACCTCTGGAGCCAAGTACTTACTGCTGGAACGGGATAAAATGCTGCTTCTCCTCGTCATCCACCTTGCCATGGATGATGTCAGTTATGTCCATCACTGCAACGACACCAGAGCAGCTCTTACTGCTAAAGTTGGACTAGAGAATTGGATTTTGGGGCTCTCAAACCACGACAGACACCCAGAGAGTTCTGCCCTTCATGAAGGGAACAACATTTACTGCTCAAGGACACCCAGAGAGCTCTGCCCTTCATGAAGGGAACAACAACAGCTCCTTTGGGGCCAGTGGCACTCGTGACAAGGGCTCTGAGCAACCTGGCCTGGTGGGAGGTGTCCCTGGGGGAAACTGGGGGGGGCTTTAAGGTCCCTTCCAGCCCCAACCACTCTGGGATTCTCACCAGACAGCACCACCCTCATCTGAGCTTTTCAAAAAGCACCTTTTCACTGATGGGCAAGTCAGCCCGTGGCAGGGAGTGTGAATATGTGATAAAAACCAGGTGGGGCTCAGGGCTTTCACAGTAGAGAAATCACATTTATAATCAAAGGCTATTATTGCTTATTTAGTTTGTTTTGCACCACAAATTTCAAGTCTTTTCCCCAGGAGATCACAGGAACCAAAGAGGAATTCGGTGGCTCATTCTGTAAAACCTCCAGCTTTATCCCTTTTAGCCCCGAGGAGAAAATCCCTCCTGGATAAAGCCCTGATAAAGCTGCTGCACTGGGGTTTTTATTCACATAAAAAACATATATACTGGTTGAAAAAACATACAAAGCTTTATCAAACCAAGTTAAGCTATATTCCTTTTAATAAACATGATAAATATGCATATAAAATAAAACCTTTTTCCATTTGAATTAAAAAAAAAATAATTAAAACTTCCAGTTATCTTTGCAGGAGGTGACAAAAGTGAGAGGTGACAGCATTTCATCCTCCTGGACAACCTTCATTAGAGGTCTCAGAGGGGACTATTTATAGCTGGGCAGCAGCAGAGATGCTGACTCTGGTGGGTTCCAGGCTTTGGGACACTCCCAGCACACAATTCCCAGTTCCCAGCCCGCTGTCCCGGTCCCTGGGCCATGGCAGGCTCTCCATGGGCTCCCCCTGCCCTACCTGCCACCCCAAAGGGCCTCCTGAGCCCACAGGTGTGCTTCTTGCCATCCTTGAGCTCCATGTGCCCCACCCTGACGATCTGACACACCAGGCTGATCTTGGGTCTGATCAGGTCAGAGCTGCTCAAGTCCTGGAAGTGAGGTGAGATAAAAGCATATCAAAATCTGCTTCAGGGATGGGAGGGAAGGCAGAGAGAGCAGGACACTCTGGGAGACTGAAAATGTGAAAACTGTGGCCTCCAGGGCCTAAAGGGAGCCCTGAAGGTCCTTGTAGGACCTCAAGGTAACCTGCAAGGAAGGTGCAGAGAGACATTTATGGTGCCAGGACACAGGGAATGGTTCCCACTGCCAGAGGGAAGGACAGGTGGGATAGTGGGATAAAATTCCTCCCTGGGAGGGTGGGAAGGCCCTGACACAGGTTGCCCAGAGAAGCTGTGGCTGCCCCTGGATCCCTGGAAGTGTCCAAAGCCAGGCTGGAACAACCTGGGATAGTGGGAGGTGTCCCTGCCCATCACTGGGTGACCTTTTTGATCCCTTCCAACCCATTCCATGATTTCTGAACTCACAGTGAAGACTGCCTGGAGGTTGTTTAGCTTCTCAATTTCTTTGGGCATCCCATTACTGCCCCAACGAACCAGGTAGTTCTCACTGCAAATAAAGGGAATAAAAAAAGAAATTTAAATAAATCGACACCCGGCGTTCCCAGTTCCTGGCAGAAGCTGGGAAAGTGTTTTGATCTTTTGGGAATAGTTGAAGAATTCTGCCCAAATCTTTCATCCCAAAATGACTCTGAGGTCAATTTTGATCTTCTGGGAATATTTGAAGAATTCTGCCCAAATCTTTTGTCCCAAGATGACTCTGGGGTGACTCATTTCAGAGGAGGCTGAAGGCACATTGTGAGCACTCCCTGTGTAATTCCAACCGCATTTCCACACCTGATAACTTAGTGCTGGAGCCAGAGTGTTCCTGACACAGACTTGCTTCCCTGATAAAGTTCTTTACATCCTCCCTGCCAACACATAATTCCTAATTATTTGATGTGACCCTGAACTGCCTGGACAGGAAACATCAGGTATGGACATGATTTATTAGGAAACAATTTATCAAAATGCATCCAGTCTTGGGAAAATTGAGAATAGAAAAAGACAATCTGGGGTTTTGGGTGATGTGTCTCAGAAATGTTCAACTTTAAGGAGGGGAGTCAGAACTTTGACTTCCCATCTCAGCTGAAATTAATTCCCAATTAATCAGAATTAATTCCCCCCCCCCACTGGGGCAGCAACCACAGAACTGAAAAAAAACTTCTCTGCTGGATTTTCTTTTCTAACCTCTGCTGGCTTCTTTAAAAGGACCACCACGATGACTAAACCACCTCTTAAAAACAGCCCCTACCTGATGAATTCGGAGAGGTCGGGGTCGTAGAGGCTCATTAACAGCTCGGCATCTTCCCCAATGTTGCAGACAAAGTTCTTGAAGTTCACATACAGGCTGTAGGTGTGGGTGGAGTTGAAGATTGGCTGCCCCCTGAGGTCCAAACTCTGCTGCAGGGACTGCAACAAGGGACGGGAACATTTCCATGAAAAACAAACCCGGAGGAATTCGGTCGTGTGCTGCCAAAGGAGCACAACTGTACAAACACAGCGGGCACCAGGGACTTGGAGAGGACAGAGCAGTGACAGGAGATGCACCTTCTCCTCCTGGATCCTCTCATCAATCCTTTTGGAGGCAGTTTCGTGGGCCTTGAAGAGGGAGATGGTGCTGGTCTCATCCGGGTCCAGGATGTTCCCGTTGTCGTCTCGCACCACCAGGTCCAAGCCCAGGATCCTGAGCAGCACAGGGGACAAGAGGGGAATTCTGACTCAGTTTGGGAGCAGCACAGGGGGCTTCAAGAGCACAAATGAACCAGGGAACTCAGTTCCAGGATGACATCTCCCTCATGTTTGCTTGAAGGGCTTTGTTTTAAAAGGTGGACGTGTATCTACCAAGCTGATTGTAATTCTTTGCCACAAGCTTTCTTCTTAATTGACTTATTTGACTTGAATCAGGTCTGACAGGCAGATAAATGAGCTCTGGAGACGTTCCCTCTTCTGTGCAAACCAGGGAGAGCTGGAGTTCTGGTGGCCAACAGAATCCTGCTCCTCAGTTGCTGATAAAGCAAATTATTTCACCAGCAGCAGCCAAATCCTGGCTCCAGCCAACCAGGAACAAATTGTTCTCCCTGGGAAATGCCACCAAGGCCAGATTTGTGAAGAATTAAGGCAGGTGAGGCTTCCTGCCAAGTCCAAGAGATCTCTGGCACGTGAAGAACCAACTGCTGCAAACCCACCTGCCAGGTAGTCCCACCCAGGTGGGCTCTCCAAGCTGCCACCATCACCTTTCCAAGGGAAAAATCCGAGCCTAATTCAGTGTGTGGTCACTCACACTGTGCATTTCCTGGGGTTTGGGATTCCCCCCTGCCCCCCAGGGCAGAGTTTGGATTTACCTGTTGCCATAGTCAATCTTGGCAGTGACTTTCTTCTTGAGCTCAGCCAGTTCATCCTTGGGAAGGGTCCCCGAGAGGATTTGGGACCTCCACTCTATCAGGCTGTAGGTCAGCTGCTGCACGTGCCTGAACTGGGTTGTCTTGTTGTTCTGCAGGAAAAAAAGGGACAGTTTTAAGCAAGAAAAGCCTGAACCACTGAGCTCAGTCAGCTCAGAACTGCCCTCAGCTACAGAACCCCACAAGTTGTATTTAACTACAAATACCTGAGAAACAGGCCCTGTGTGATAGTGCAAGATGAGACCCCAGGAATGAGTTCTCCAGTGCTTTGCATGGCCAAGGTTTAAGTGTCTTTAAGATCTTTAAGTGCCTTTAAGGGCTTCACCTTTCCCCAGGACATTTTTTTTTTTTTTTCCAGAAAAACCCCACAGATTAAAAATAGGCTTCTGGTGTTTTCCAGCACTTCAAAAGTGCTCTGCTGGGGAATTTTATGTACAGGGCAGAGAGAGGATGTTGAGTGACCACAAGGGTGTTCAGATTGAGACAGGAATGCCAATTTAATAGAGAATCATGGAGTGTCCTGAGCTGGAAGGGACCCACAAGGATCATCCATCCAACCCCAACAACCCCACCCTGTGCTGAGAGAGTTGTCCAAAAGCTCTTTGAGCTCTGTCAGGTTTGGGGGGCTGTGACCAAACCCTGGGGAAAACACAGAAAGAACAAATATTCGGTGCCCAACCACCCTCTGGGGGAAGAACCTTTCCCTAACACCCAATTGAACCCCCTTCTTACCCAGCTCCTGCCATTCCCTTGGGGCCTGTCCCTGCTCCCAGAGAGCTCTTGGCCCATCCCATGTTTTCATCCCCATGTTTTCACACCCCACCCCAGCTGCAGCTGCTCAGAACCACGTCAGGGGTCGCCCTAAAAATGCCCTAAAACAATCAGCTGAGTGGATCCTCCTGTTTGCATTTCCCTCTCTGCTGTGAGAGCAGCAGCTGTAATTACCCAGCACTGACTGAACAGGACATCAAAAACTCCTGCTGAAGAGTTTCCTCCTGCCATCCCTGCTGTTATCATCCTTAATTAACAAAAATACTTCTCCTGCTGGTTCCACCCTGACAAAATCACTCCCATCTATATATACACCTTGTTCCTATAGTTTCAAGCTCCAAGGCTGTAATTAAAACGTGGCTGGGTGTGTGCAAACCTACCCTGTTTGGAGCAACATGTGCTTGGAGAAGTAAATAAGCTTTTAAAAGTGTCAGACAAAATATGAAATCATTTAAACCATTAAAAACATTTAAACCATTAAAAAGGGAGTCCAGCCCTCCTCCTCTCTTTGCCACCTGGGATGACTCGGAGTGCCAAGAGCAGCTCATTTTCCCAGGGAAGGGCCACAAATTGGAAGCTTCTGGGCCAATGATTCTGGTTATTCAGCTCCAAAATGACCTCTCAAGAGGTTTTTGGCTCCATCCCACCCACAGCCAGTGGGAACTGGCCAGTGGTTCCTTGCTGCTCCTGACTGGGGTGTGACTGCAGCAGGGCTGTTAATTTTTAACTGCAAACCCCAACTGCTCCCCCCCAGCAGAAAGGGAAACTCAGTTCAGTGATTTCCCCGTTCTCACCTCTGCAAATGACATCAATGATTAATTAAATTACATCACTGATAAATCACTCATATCTCCCCCCCAAATTTCAAGGGAGTTATAAACAACCATCTTCCTCTTGATTTGGGTGACAGAGGCTACAAGAGGTTTGAGTTGCTACAGGGAGGATATCAGAGATATATTTAATAAACAAAGACATATATTTAATAAACAAATAAAAACAGGGTGTCCTTGCATAAAAATACTTGCAAAGAAAAGGCAATTTGGGTGGGTTTTCAGGGTAATACAGAGCAGACCTCAATGTGCCATCAGCTGAGTCATCTCCACACCTAATTCCTATTAACTAAACCAACTTAAAAACACTCCCCCATTTTTATATTTATTTTGCAGTGGAGATAAACCCACTGCTGTAATGAAGCCCACAGGAATTAAAGAAGTGAAATTAAATGCTGCCAAAGGAAAAAAAAAATCCCCTCACGTTTCCTTCTTCTCCTCAAATATCTCCTTCCTCCTTTAGCCTTTTTTTTTTTTTTTATTCTTTTAATACACACTGCAGGGGAAAATAAAACAAACTCAAATCCATTTCAGACCACAACATTTTCCAAGCCTATTTTAGGACTTATATTGGTGAAGCACAAGAACATGAAAAGATTTCTGCTCTTCAAAAAAAAAAAAATAGATTCTGAGGCTACAAATCCTCGAGTTATTCAGGAATTAAACAACAACAACAACAAAAAAAGCCAGGAACAAAACTCTCTTTTCACGCAGTAATTCCATCCCATACAGCTTCTCATTAAATTAAGAGGGTGGAACAAATTCTTGTGGTTTTGTGGCACACAAACAAAATGAACTTTGTGGCCTGGTGAGATTTCCAACAGGAAAATTTGCTCAGGGATTAGATTTAAACTCCCTCATCTGAATTAAAGCACATGCTGGGCAGGCTGAACTCGCTGCTAATGGAAGAAAAGTCAAGGCTGAGTTTTTAATGTGCCTTAATAATCCCCTTCAAAAGAAGGCAACTCGCTGGGAGCTCTTGGAGGAAGATAAACCCACCTGAGGAAGCCCAAAAAATCCCTGTCCTGCCTTGTGATGGTGCTGAGGTGGCTCCCATGGTCAGGGGGCTCAACAGATCCAGCAGATGAGAGATCTTTCCTCACCCTACTGGGAACTAAATCCATGGGAGAGCTCCCAGGGCCCAGCCACTGATCCCTGCTGGGTGACAGCCCCAGCACCCTGGAGTGGCTGGAGCTGGGCCAGGGGGTTAAGGAGTGAAAAGGGAACAGAAAAAGTTTCCTGGAAAGTTGCTCTTCAATAACGGAAATTTAGGAATTTCTACAGAAGCCGGGGGAGCTTTTCTAGAGAGACACAAGTCCGGGGTGACCTGGCAGATGAGTCCAGGAATGTTTTGCAGCAAGGACAAATGAGTATAATTGACAATTTGCAGGATTTTTCTGCACGTCTTGCAGGAAGGGATCTCAGGGAAGGGTTCTTCCCCCAGAGGGTGGTTGGTACTGAACAGGCTCCCCAAGGTTTGGGCACAGCCCCCAAACCTCCCAGAGCTCCAGGAGGGTTTGGACAACGCTCTGAGGGACAGGGTGGGGTTGTTGGGGTGTCTGTGCAGGGCTGAGGGTTGGATGGATGATCCTTGGGGGTCCCTCCCAGCTCAGGAGATTCCCTGACGTGGCTGCTGACAAGTCAAACCTTCCCCAGCACACACAGCCCTGAACCTCCTCCCATCCTTTGCCTACTCGTGCTGAGGGCACTTTGGGGTGAGGCTCAAGCAGTCTGTTAAATCCCCACAATACTTCTGGGAAAACAGGGTTCAGGTGTGTTAAATAATTTCCACTATTTAAATAATTTCCATTTTTTAAGAGAAACTTTCCAGGCAACTTTTTTCTGTTCCCTTTACATGACTAAAAAAAATGGCAGCTGAGGGATGCTACCACAAGAGAGGAGCCAGGAATCCTCTGGGAAACCAGATTTCCCTGCAGCTTCGGGGCCAGATCCACAAACCTCAAGCACACCTGGTTCAGGTGTGTTAAAACCTTCTGGGTTCCTGGCCAGCTGAGTTCTCCTGCAAAGCAGCAAACCTGATTTTGCCAGGACTGTGACTCCAGCCCAGCCCAAACCAGCTGAGTGTGACTGGTGCCAGTCACTGCTGCACCAGTGCTGGCTCCTCTCCCCCTCCTCCAAGGGGGAGAGCTGCTCCTCTCTCCTGGTAACATCCCTCAGTCTCCATTTTTTAACCATAAAAAGGACTGAAAAGGGAGCAGAAAAAGTTTCCTGGAAAGTTGCTCTTCAATAATGGAGATTTAGGAATTTCTACAGATGCTGGGAGAGCTTTTCTAGAGAGACACAAGTCCAGGGTGACCTGGCAGATGAGTCCAGGAATGTTTTGCAGCAAGGACAAATGAGTATAATTGACAATTGGCAGGAATTTTCTGCATGTCATGCAGGAAGATGACACCAAACCTCAGCTCTGTGAGCCCACATCAGTGCAGCAGAGCACTTTTAGCCTCTCCCAACACCACTTTTACCAGAATGGAAGTGTTAAAATGCTGCTTGACATCCCTGCAAACAGCCCAGGCTCGTCTCACCCCAGGTTTTGTGACAAAACTGAGGAAAACTCACCACATACAGCTTGTGCCAGATAACTGCCCACTCCCTCAGGGTGGAGGTGAGCTCCTGTCCCAGGGGTAACTCACTTGGAATCACTGTTTCGTGTTGCCTAGAGGGGAAAAAAAAGGAGAAAATGGAAGGTTTTACACTCAGGATTAAAACTTTGCGGTCAAACATCCTTCTTTTTTGTTAAATATGTAAAAGGAAGTTTCAGAGGGGTTGATTTTCACACAGGATGGCAAGGCTATAAAGATCTTCTCCAGCACGCACGTGCACATTCATTATCCATTTTTAATCCAAGCTTCTTTCAGTCTTGTGATTCCCAATGCATCCATCCCAGAAACAGAATAAATAGGGAGAAATTCAGTTTGGAAGAACCACCCCTTGCAGTGGTAGCAGTCATTTAACAACTAAAAATAAAGGAGCACTTTACAAAGCTTCTTCCTTTACTGTTTTCCTCTCGCTCTGACAACCAGAGCCTCAGCTCTAGGAACTGAACCAGGAGTCATTTCCTTAAATGTTTTCCAAGACAGGAAGGAATCCACACTCCTGCTGGGTCCTTGGCTGGGAGCAGGAGGCTCTTCTGACTTGCAGGAGTCCCCAGAGGAGCTCAGTGGAGCTCCACTGACCTGCCCCACTCCTCACTGGTCCAGCAGAGCTTCCTTAATCCTGCCAAGAGCCTCCTCCTGCACCCATCCCACGACTGCTTGGGGATGGCAGTGCTCTGAAAAATGAAATTATGCAGCCCTGGAAGTCTGGCACAGGAGGCACACCCTGCTCAGAGACAGAGCAGGAGTGTTTGTCATGACCACAGCTCCTGGAATGGGGTGTTTTGGGGTTTAAAGGGAATGGGATTCCTGTGGTTTCGCCGCCGACCTACCCCCGGTCCTTCACGATGGCCTCTTTTAAATGGATGTATGTTTCTGGGAAAATGCCCTAAAAATAAACAGAGAGATCAGAGAAATCAATCACAGCCTTGGTTAGGAGGGGGACAAAAATACATTTAGCAGAAAGGAGGAGAAAAGGGTAAGAAATAGCCCAGTATCACAGGAAAAAAAGCCATTAAAGATCCACATTTGAGCACTATATTTGATATCTGGCACCTCAGAGAAGGCAATTTTTTGTTTCCCTCCAATGACACTCATCTTCCTGCATGACATGCAGTAAATTCCTGCTAACTGTCAATTATACTCATTTGTCCTTGCTACAAAACATTCCTGGACTCATCTGCCAGGTTGCCCTGGACTTGTGTCTCTCTAGAAAAGCTCCCCCGGCATCTGTAGAAATTCCTAAATTTCCATTATTGAAGAGCAACTTTCCAGGAAACTTTTTCTGTTCCCTTCTCGTTCCTTTTTATGACTAAAAAAAAATGGAAGCTTGAGGGATGCTACCACAAGAGAGGAGCCAGGAATCCTCTGGGAAACCAGATTTCCCTGCAGCTTCAGGGCCAGATCCACAGACCTCAAGCAGCCTGGCTGAGATCCAGGCTGTGTGCAATTCCTGGAATATTTTCCAAGCCAAATAAAAAAAATCTGATATTACCATTAAATATAACTAATGCTGGATGTCTCCAGGTCCAAGAGCATAATAATAATAAAGCAATAAACTCGTGGATGCAGATGTGGAGCAGTTAATTTGGGGAGTTCAAGCTGCATTCCAGAGGGGGAATATCCAGCTAATGGCTCTGAAACTTTGAGCTCAAGGGCATTTTTTCTGTCACTACAGAAAAGGACACAATGGCCAGGAGAGCTGCACAAGATTCAGACAAGAAATACAGCAGATTACAGCACTGGATGGGGCCTGGCAAGGTGTGAGATGAAAAGGAGAGCCATAAAAAGTGAGGTCATACCTTCTTTGATTTATTTCTGAGGGTGTATCCTCGGTACCAGCCTGGCAAAGGAACCAGAAATATTTATATTTATACTTATATTTATTTACATTTACATTTATATTTATAATTTATATTTATGGTTTTCTTGTCTACAGCAACGAAACACCAAGTGTCATTCTCACCACCTTTCCACAGCACCAATCTATTGATTTGGCCAGTTTGAGCTCTACTGCTCTGGAGACACCTCTGCTTTTTAGGGAGGAGCCTGAACTGCTTGTCCTGGCACAGATCCTGCTTATTAATATTATTTGATCAAGAATCTAGAGAGTACAAGATAAAAATAACAGCTGTGACCCCCAGGACTCAGAAGGACGTGTCACTGAGGGGACATTTCTTCTCTCTTCAGCACCTGGGGTCTGACCTGTATTTTCATAAAACCATGGAATGGTTTGGGTTGGAAGGAACCTTAAAAATCATCCAGTGCCACCCCCTGCCACGGGCAGGGACACCTTCCACTATCCCAGGCTGCTCCAAGCTGGCCTTGGACACTTCCAGGGGGTTATTTTGATGTTAAAGTCACCAAAATGCAAACCTATTAAAAAAAAGCTGAATTTCTTGCATCCTCAAGGGATCTTTGCTCAGTGAGCAGAGGGGAGAGAGGCAGAGCTGGGGGAAAGTCCTTGTCCCTTCTCCTCCAGCACCTCCAAACCATGTGAGATGGGGAGGGTCTTTCTCTCCCCCCTCCCCTGCACCCCCTGGCTGGGCTGTGCCAGCAGGGCATGACCAAGCACCCTCTGCACTGGGTTCTTCTCTTTGCCACGGCCAAGATTCCATCCCCTGAGTCCTCCTGAAGTTCCTGCCCCGAAAACAACAAACTGAACCCATGAGGAGAAGAATCTGCTCCGTTTTAAATGGCCACATCCCTCGGGTTGAGCCTCACCCTGACCCTCAGCCAGGAAAACATCAAGACATTCCAACCTCAAGACTCACCAGGATCCCAACTCTGCACTACCCCAGTTCCAAGTCTGGACTCTTTTCCAAAGGTTCCACCTGCCCAAAAATTAAACCCACAGGCCCTGTCCCTCAGCAAGCACACAGGGACTATATATATATCTATATATATGCACATATATATAGATATAGATTATAGTCCCTAACTCATGGATGGTGCTCAGAATCAGCCAGACAACCCCCCTGATCCCACAGGATTATGTCCAGCTGAGTGGCAGCACCAAGAAGGCAAAGGGATTTAAGGGAATAATCAGGCAAAGAAGAGAAGGAGAGAGGAGGGGAGGCTGGTTTATTTGGGGTTTTGTTTGTTTGTGGGGTTTGTTGTTGTTCCCCCCCAACATTCACATATTTAGCAAAGAACCTCCCCTGAAGACCCACAAATCTGTGACTCCCTGACCATAAATTAAGAGTTTAGAGTGGTTATATTTGTGCTTTGATGGGGTTTTTTTTTGTGTGTATCTTGTTGTATTTGGTCTTTTCTTCTTTTCAAGTGCAGCTTTGTCCCCTTTCTGCAGCAATGAGGAGGCACCTCAACCACAGAAACTCCCAATATTCCAGGAATAAGTCAGGAGGAAAGAAGAAATTCCATTCCTTGCACAGGATGAAAATAAGATTATCCATTGACCATGGACCCATGGATGAGGTACTGGATTAGGGATGAGAAGATTTAGGTTCTATTTTTATCTAAGTTGTCATTAATTGAACAGTAAAGTCCAAGTTGCTCAGGGTGTGAGACAAAGCCCGTGGAATTTGCCAGGAGTGTTTTCCCGGTGATCTCAATTCCATCTGCCACTTTCAGCCCCTCCACAGCACAACTTCCTCATATTTCAAGTGGCCTCTTGGCACTGAGCACATTCCTGTAAAATATTTTGCAATCATTGCATCAAACCCTGCTGTGTCTGATGATGCAAAACTATTTCTGCAAGCACCTCGTGCCATCTTTTATCAGAATTCTGCTCCCTTTTTCAATATTCTTGCCCATCACTGGAACAGGAACAGGATCTTTTGCCAGTGGTCGATTGATGACGTGATTTCTTCTTATAAAAAAAAACCCAAATGTGCCTAAGCTGTGGAGAAATGAGAGATTATTGAAGTGTTTGGGTATTTTCACCAAGCAGGGATGGGCCAAATGGAGAAAAGTTCTTCAGCTGATGATGACCCAGCAAATTGAAGCTCCTACAACGAACTGAAATCTGGTTGAGACCACAACAAGAACACTGAGCTGGCAAAAAAATGTCCAAAAGTTTGGGTGTTTCTTGGGATCAGGTCCTCAATTTTACCTTTCATAAAATGGGTTTTATGCAGCGTGGAAAAGATGGGAAAATCTAGGAGAAAATATTCCAGTTGCAATGGTTTGATGCTGGCAAGTTCTCCAGGGTGGGGCAAGCCCAGGGCAGGGGTTGAACCACAAGGTCTTTGTTCCTCCTGCAGGGCCCTGTCCTGTCTCACCCCCCACACAGGGATTGCTTCACCCCCTCCAGGGCTCAGAGAAAAGGCTGAAACCGGGCAGAAATTCAGTGTAAACTTATTTTCAGCAGGAGAAGAAAGCGATGTGAGCACACATTCCTTCTCCCCACAACTCAGCCATTTCCCACAGCTTCCCTGAAATAATAATAATAATAATAATAAATAATAAGAGTTTCCCCTCAACAGCAACGTGTCCTCCCAGCTCATCCTCAAGGACAGATTCCCAGAGAGTAAATCCTGCACTGAACCAGCCTCCAAAGCCCTGGATGCAGCAAGTTTTCCTTCTTTCCTTGGATTTTGCAGCGTGTGCAGAGTCTCAAATATTTTTGGCAGAAGCCCACACTGCATTATCTCGTTATCAAGTGGAACAAGGAATTCTGCACAAATACCTTGTGCCCTTCTAGCACCTCACAGGCAGCCAGGGAAAGGAGGGGAAAAAACACAAAAACAACCCTGGCTTTGCAGGTTCCAGTGCTAAGGGATCTAAACTAGCAAGGCCAAGCTGGGTTTATTTTAACCTAAGAAAAGTGGTGACCTCCAGATTTTTGTGTGTAGTAATTTCTGTGTATGATAACACGTGTTTCAAAGCACCTCTGGAGCCCAACCAACACGTTTCAAAATGGATCACTCAGAGCAAAACACTGAATGTGCACACCCAGAATCACAGGAAAGGGTGGAAAAGGCCCCTAAAATGATCAAACCTAAGTCCATTCAGGCCCTTCCTGCAGTGCAAACCCCACTTAAAGCTGCCCCCAAAGGCAGAGTGACACAGACGGCACATTCCACAGTCTGCACTGGCCTGGGCTGAAGGAATTCTGCACAGTCTGGACCCTGGAGTCCCTCAATTCCAACAGCTCCAGGTGTCCCTACATGGATTGGGGTCACTGGCACTGCCCCAAGATAACACCCTGCAAGTGTCCAAGGCCAGGCTGGACGGGGTTTGGAGCAACCTGGGCTAGTGGGAGGGGTGGAACTGGAGGATTTTTAAGGTCCTTTCCAACCCAAACCATTCCAGGATTCTGTGGACACCAGCTCATACTAGAAACAGTTGGAATCTTCAGTTCCAGTTTCTCAGCCTGTGCTTTCTGATGACTGTCCCCCTTTGTCCAGGTTGAAGTTGCCATTTCCAGGGATGTCACCCTGTGATGAATCCCAGGAAAGCTGCAGGATCCCAGCAATATGGATCATCTGCCACATTCATCACTCCCCCATCTCTTCTGGGCACCCACAATCCAAGCCCAACTGCATCACTACACTCCCAGTCCAAGCCCAACTGCATCACTGTCACTGGGACTTAGAAAACACGAGGCAAAGCACGTTTAGAACGTGGGAAAATACAGTTTTACTGACAGAAGTGCAAGGCCAGAGCCTCTCCCCAGATCTGGCCAACCTTCTTGCTCTGCCCTGTGCTGGGGTGGCCTCACCTCGAATCCTGAGGGCACTTTTGGGCACCACGATGTAAGAGAGACCTAAAGCTGTTAGAGAGGGTCCAAAGGAGGGACACAAAGATGGGGAAGGGTCTGGAGGAGCCACACAAGGAGGGGCTGACGGCACTGAGAGGCTGAGGGGACGCTCAGTGGGGTCTGCAGCTCCTCCTGAAGGGCAGCACCATCTCTGCTCTCTGGGAGACACCTCAGCCCCTGGCCAAGCCACAGGAGGCTTGGGCAGCACAGAGGCCTGGCCCAAACTGCACCTTTTAATTCTCTTTATTGCCCTTTCCTCTCCCCCAGGGGCTCAGCTCTATCAGTGTTGTGTCTCCAGTCCCCCGAGGGCCAGATAACATTTCTTGTTCACACCAAAACCCCAACCCTGCTGCCTCCCTGCCAGGGGACAGACTGTGCACTTGGAGCCCTCCAGAGGGAGCAGGGCCAGCCCAAATCCCACAAAAAGAGCTCTCCTGGGAAGGCTCTTTGACACCTGGCTGAGGAAACCAGGAGGAGAAAGGAGGAACGTTCCAGGTGACCAACAACAGCCCTGAGAACCTCCTGGTAACTCACACCAGATGCTGAGGTGGGGAATAACAGCTAAAGCAAGATTTTCCAAGTGAAAACTTGACAACAAGGCTGAAAAGCTGCCCTCAATTCCCTAAGGAATGTCAGAGATAGCCCATGGAACAGCCTTGGCCAGGAGCTGCAGGGATAACTCACACCCTGCTCAAAAGAGGGTCTCCTGGGGCATCTCTGAGCCTTTTCTTCCTCTGGAGCCTCCGCCCTGCTGGCATGGAAAGTTTTCCCTGGGTTGAGACTTGTGTACCCAGATAAGAACAGAGATTAGAGGAACAAAACCCTGGAGCTCTGTTGGCAGCTCGGGAGAACATCCTTCCTTCCAAAACCCAACCCACTGGGAGCTGGGAGAACATCCCTCCTTCCAAAACCCAAAGCTGGGAGAACATCTCTCCTTCTAAAACCCAACCCACAGGGAGCTGGGAGAACACCCCTCCTCCAAAACCCAAAGCTGGGAGAACACTCCTCTTCCAAAACACAACCCAGGGGGAGCTAGGAGAACACCCCTCTTCCAAAACCCAAAGCTGGGAGAGCACCCCTCCTTCCAAAACACACAAGGAGCTGGGAGAACACCCCTCCTTCCAAAACCCAACCCACAGGGAGCTGGAAACAGAACCAAGAGCTGAAGTCCCAAAAATTGGAGACGACAAGAGAGGAGAATTTCCTGCCAAGCAGATGGAATATAGAACTGGGGGGGGTTTGAGATGGATTTATGGGAAATCAGAGCAGACCCACAGCAGAGTTCCCATCTCTGACACAATCCACACCTTCCCCTTTCTGCTCACAAACGTCTGGGCCTGAGTTTTTTGGCTGCACTTGGTGGGAAAAGGGTCGAGTTGGACGGTGGGAATTCCGAGGTGCCTCAGCCACGGGGTTTGATTGCACACAGAGGGCTCAGCAGCTGAAAACAATCCCTTTTCCCCTTTCCCAGACGAAAACAATCCCTTTTTCCCCTTTCCCAGACGAAAACAATCCCTTTTTCCCCTTTCCCAGACGAAAACAATCCCTTTTTCCCCTTTCCCAGACGAAAACAATCCCTTTTTCCCCTTTCCCAGACGAAAACAATCCCTTTTTCCCCTTTCCCAGACGAAAACAATCCCTTTTTTCCCCTTTCCCAGACGAAAACAATCCCTTTTTCCCCTTTCCCAGACGAAAACAATCCCTTTTTTCCCCTTTCCCAGACGAAAACAATCCCTTTTTTCCCCTTTCCCAGACGAAAACAATCCCTTTTTTCCCCTTTCCCAGACGAAAACAATCCCTTTTTCCCCTTTCCCAGACGAAAACAATCCCTTTTTCCCCTTTCCCAGACGAAAACAATCCCTTTTTCCCCTTTCCCAGACGAAAACAAACCATTTTTCCCCTTACCCAGACGAAAACAATCCCTTTTTTCCCTTTCCCAGACGAAAACAATCCCTTTTTCCCCTTTCCCAGACGAAAACAATCCCTTTTTCCCCTTTCCCAGACGAAAACAATCCCTTTTTTCCCCTTTCCCAGACGAAAACAATCCCTTTTTCCCCTTTCCCAGACGAAAACAATCCCTTTTTCCCTTTCCCAGACGAAAACAATCCCTTTTTCCCTTTCCCAGACGAAAACAATCCCTTTTTCCCTTTCCCAGACGAAAACAATCCCTTTTTCCCCTTTCCCAGACGAAAACAATCCCTTTTTCCCTTTCCCAGATGAAAACAATCCCTTTTTCCCCTTTCCCAGATGAAAACAATCCCTTTTTCCCCTTTCCCAGATGAAAACAATCCCTTTTTCCTTTTCCCAGATAAAAACAATCCCTTTTTCCTTTTCCCAGATAAAAACATTCACTCTCCCCAACAATTTCCAGGCGATTTTCTCTCTCCTGCCAGAGAAAATTCCAGCCTGGGATATTCCAGACAAAAAAAAAAGGGATGTTATTTGGGTGTTCATTCCCTGTTCTTGACTATCTGTTGAAGAGCTGATTACAAGTTAAACAATGAGGGTGCTTAAAAATAGAGAGAAAGAAAAAAACACCCCAACATTTTGGGAAATATAAAATGCATCCTCTTCCTGGGGGTGATTTTGCTTCTTGACACTCCCTCTTTCTTGGGTCTTTTTGCAGAATCAAGTCACAAATTAGTAGGATTATATACAGATATTTTGCCTGTTATACACAGAGATTTTCTCTCTTATCTACAGATATTTTCCCTGTTATACACAGAGATTTCTCCTTTTATGTACAGACATTTTGCCTCTTATGTACAGATATCCTCCCTGTTATATACAGACATTTTGCCTCTTATGTAGAGATATCTTGCCTGTTATATACAGCTATTTTTATTATTATTATAATAATTATTTTTCAGCTGGATCACTTCATCAGATCAATGGAAGTGCCAGGCCCAGCCTGGCCCAAAGAGGAGCCAAAGCAGACAGGTGTGGTGTGAAAACAGGAGTGAGGAGCCAGAATTAAGTATTCCTTTATCTTGCAGTTCTGCCTTGAGACACAGAGAAATCTCACCTTGTTAAACTCTGCCAGGAACCGAAAAGATACATTAAATTCTCTCTATTTTCTGCATTTTTAATACTGTTTTAAACCTCAAGTGCTTCAGTAACAAGTAACAAAGCACTTCGGGCATGGCAGGAGTGGAAAACACAGATGTAAAACTGGTGTTATATCAGAAAAATCACCTCAATTTGTCACATTTTCCTTCTGAAAAGCAGCACCAAGTGGGACCCACCTTCGTACATCTCCAGGATGTGAACGGTGTCCCCGACCTGCAGCGACAGCTCCACGTCCTGAGCGGCCTCGTAGTTGTAGATGGCTACAAAAAAAAAAAAGGAAAAAACACAATTATGAGGGAGGCAGGGCTTCAATTATTGGATGGTGGCACCTGCCAAAGGCAGGGTAGGATTTTGGAAAAGCACTATAAAGTCATTAAGGGGTAAGGAATCCTCTGGAAAAGGGGGTGGGGTATCTATTCCCAGATTTTGCCCTGCAAGGGGAAGAAATCTTAATTCTTCCCAGCCAGGATAATAATACAGTTATTTTATTGCCCAGAATACAGAGCTGGGAGTCCTTAGGAACAAGCTGCACATTCCCACTTTGCCAACAACCTGCCCACGACCTCAGGCATCAGGGATCAATCAGTAATTATCACTTTTTTTTACAGCACTAACTAATGGAGCGTTGGAAAACACCACAAATTTAATGTTCTGATAAAACCCACCCCTATTTTACATTTAAATATACTCTGATTATTTGCTACCCGAGGCTTTCCCCAGACAAGACCCAATTTTAGCAGGAAAACTTGAGATTCTCCACAAATTTAATCCCTCCCAAAGACAAAGCTAATCTGGATTTTATTGGATTTCCAGGAGGAATAGGATTAAGCCCAAAAGCCCACAATTCTCAACTGCCTTTTCTCTGGAACTTTCTGGAGGTGCCCAGTGAACATTCCCACTTTGCCAACAACCTGCCCACGACCTCAGGCACTAGGGATCAATCAGTAATTATCAATTATTTTACAGCACTAACTAATGGAGTGTTGGAAAACACCATAAATTTGATGTCCTAACAAAACCCACCCCTATTCTATGCTAAAAAATACTCTGATTATTTGCTACTCGAGGTTCCCCCCAGACAAGATCCAATTTTAGCAGGAAAACTTGAGATTCTCCACAAATTTAATCCCTCCCAAAGACAAAGCTAATCTGGATTTTATCAGATTTCCAAGGAGAATAGGATTAAGCCTAAAAGCTGAGCCCTCCCTGGAGACAAGAGGAGAAAGTTTAATTTGAATATTTGCTTTCAAACCAGCCCAAATAAAGAGACACAAAAGCAGGGAAATGCTTTGCTGATCAGCAAAGTCAGGGCAGACACTTCTCCACCAAACTGGGGCATCTTAATTTATTTAAACACCGATTTAAGCACAGATCACACACAAGGCAACCTTCCCACACGCAGAAATCTTATATTTACATATCCCTGAGCTAATTTATTAGTGAATAAACGCCGTGTTTGTTTTAAAGAAAGCAAATAAATCCCACAAACGTTTTCGGGAGGCTTTGGGAAAAATCCTTCAGACCGCCCAAGGTTTGGATTTGAAGGGCTCTGCCTGGAAAACCAAATAAATGAATAAAAGAGTGGAGCTCTTCTGTCCCAGATCCACATCCAGTGCCCATCTTTCCCGTCAGGATGAGGAATTATTGCCTCCTGGAAAGGCTCCAAACGACTGTGGGTGACCACACAGGAAATTATCTCACAGACAGGAGCTGCCTCTCAAATATTGGAACTATAAATAGTCCCCCAGGAGCAGGAGATGTGAGTCCCTGCTGGATCTGAGCACAGGCAGACACTTCTTTTCCTGGGCTGCAGGGCAGGGAGTGTTCCCAGAGGCACTGATTTATGCCTGCAGACACACGTGGACTTTGCATTGAATCCACCACATGGTTTTCCAGAGAATTACAGGAATATTCCTGGTTGCAGGAATATTCCTGGGCTTTTGCTCCTAAGGCTTGAGCTGCTTAGACATTTAGTTTCCTCTCCCTCCCCCCAAGGGTGCTGTAAATCAATATATTCAAAACTGACTGGTGATCTGGATGTTCATCAACACCTCAAAGACCCCAGAACAGGCCCAAAAGTAAAAAACTCCATCAACATTTTAACAGAAAAATTTGGATAATGTTCATGGCTGAAGACGAACATGAATATGAATCCTGGAATGGTTTGGGTGGGAAGGGACCTTAAAAATCATCCAGTTCCATCCCCTGCCATGGGCAGGGACACCTTCCCCTAGCCCAGGTTGCTCCAACCTGGCCTTGGACACTTCCAGGGATCCAGGGGCAGCCACAGCTTCTCTCAGAATTCCAGTCCAGCCACTCACCATCCTCCCAGAGAGGAATTCCTTCCCAGTATCCCATCTATCCCTGCTCTCTGGCAGTGGGAAGCCATTCCCCGTGTCCTGTCCCTCCATCCCTTGTTCCCAATCCCTCTCCAGCTCTCCTGGAGCCCTTCAGGCCCTGGAAGGAGCTCTCAGATCTCCCTGAATCCTTCCCTTCTCCAGGTGAACCCCCCCAGCTCTCCCAGCCTGGCTCCAGAGCAGAGTACCCAGGAGCAGATCCAAGTAATCCATCAGGAATAACCTCGTAGTGACAGACACTGAGATCACAAACTCATGGAAGGACTGATGGGGAACATTGGACTTGATTCAGTTCAAAAGAATTTGTTCCAACAGACCCAGACAATAATCCTGCAGGGGGTTGTTGCAGCAGCAAAGCCCGACCCAAAGGGCAGCAAACTCCCTGTGGCTGTGCCTCCTGTTGGGATAAACCTGCCAAATCCCAGAGATCAAGCAGGGATGTTGCAATCCAGGACTTGGAGGGGGTATCTCCAAACCTCCCCGAGGTGCAGCAGGGTCAGAGTGGAAGGATGACACAGCCCCAGCTCCCTCTGGAGTCCCCCAGGACGTGCCCTGGGACACTGCAGTGTCACTGGCACTGCTCAGGTGAGGACCAGGCAGAGGATGGACATTAGTAACCTGTTAATGAACATGTCAGCAGACTCAGGAGATTGAAGGCAGAGTGTCTGGGCCAACTCCTGACTTGGCTGACTACATTTTGTCTGCTGAAGTTTCCTCCTGTGCTTACAGCTGTCCCAAAGTGCTCTTTTGGGATTCCTGGCCATGGCTGTGCTCTCCCCACCCTCACAGCCAAGAATTCCTTCCCACTATCCCACCTAACCCTGCCCTCTGGCACTGGGAAGCCATTCCCTGTGTCCTGTCCCTCCATCCCTTGTCCCCAGTCCCTCTCCAGCTCTCCTGGAGCCCCTTCAGGCCCTGGAAGGGGCTCTCAGGTCTCCCTGGAGCCTTCTCCTCTCCAGGTGAACCCCCCCAGCTCTCCCAGAGGGTCTCCAGAGCAGAGGGGCTCCAGCTCTTGGCCCCCTCTGGATTCATCCCAACAGCTCCACATCCTTGTGCTGCACATCTCACACACACACACACAGAGGGATTCCTACATACAATTTGCAGATGCCTCGGGTTTTTCTGGGACAAACAGACATTATACAAATTCCAGGCTGCATTTTTCCCTAAATTGCTGCTTTAGCTCCAGACAAAAGCAGCCTGAGCAGCCCCAGAGTCCAGGGAAAGGTGGGTGGGTGTCAGAGCAGCCTTTCTTGTGAGAACACAGAGACTGAATTCAAACCAAAGAGCAAAGAAGTCCCCAGTTCCCTTCCCCTCCCCAGAGATCACAACAGCCACAAGCCAGAGAACTGGACACTGCTGTTCCCTTCCCTCTCCCTGCTGCAGCAGACAGGTTTCACATCCCAAAATTTAAGCATTAAAATCCCAGCACTGAAGTAAAGGAACTCACTTCTGCCACTGCACAACAACAACAACAACAAATTTTGGGGTATCTTGCCTTGCCAGACTGAGTGCAGGCAGAGCAGGGGGGCACTGCACATAAAACCTCCTCCCCAGTGGTTCTGCACAAGGTTAGAAAAGACAAATTGCTGGCATATTTTCCCTGTTTGCAAGTGATGCTTCCCGCTGCTGGGAGTCCCAAGCAGCCCATCTGCAGGGATTTGTGCTGCCCAGCCTCTTTTTTAGTGTGTGTATTTAATCTGACCTCTCTCAGACTTGAAAGCAAAAGGAAACTGTGCATAACAAACAGGGCCACGGCAGGAAAAAAAATCAAAACCCTTCATTTAAATCCCGACAGAGCAGCAAGAAGAGAAAATAATGCAGGGACTTTTGTCCTCCAATTTGCAGGAATATCTGAAGTTAAGTCTTTTTGCTTCAAGCTAAACTTCAGCTGAGATTGTGTCCTTTGAAATTCACTTTGGAGTGATGATCCTGCTGCTTTTATCCTCCTGGATGAAAAGCAGCACTGAAGTCTAACAAATTTAATCTAAATAAAGAGGACTGAGGTGGAGAACGTGATCCAGAAGATGGGTTTGTTTCATGATGAGCACAACCAGAGGCAACATCTCATGGTAATTGGTTCACAGTCCTCCAAGATGGATGAGTGGGAAGTGTAAGACATGGAATCCACGAGGAGGGAAGGTCAGAGGAGTGAGCACTGGAGAAGGGCAGCAGATAACTTTATGACTGATGACAGCAGCCAGAGTCACGAGGTGGAGATAAGGAGCAATTCTCCTGCTTCAGGGCAGAAGGTGAGTCCTCAGAACGGATGGAGAAGGAGCTCCAGAGGCATTGCACAAGTGGGAGTTGGATGCTGGGTTCACCCAGAGCCATCTCCAAAAAACAGAGGGCAGAGGGAACCTGGCACAGCCTGGGCTCTCCAGGGCTCTGAGGGATCCCTGTGGAGAGCTGGAAGGTTCTCAGGAGGCCCAGTTTGGCAGCAGCACGATGGGAAGAGCAGGTTGAGCTGTGTCACTCCCCCCCAGTGGTAGGAAGACACCGGATTAATCCCAGCACACACATTCCTGATCCATGAGACACCACACAGAGGCACTGACACAGCACGAAGCCTCAGTGTTGTGCACGGGGCAGAAAAGGAGAAGTTCAATTATATTACAAATAAAAACCCCCAAACACACTCTAAAAACCCACAGAGCTTCACTTTTGGACAAAGAGTCCGGGGAGAAGCTTAAATTTGCAAGGGGTCTGTCAGCAGCTCACGGAGCCTGAGCTGGATCTCAGTGGAACCAGGGGGAGATCCAGCAGTTCCAGGGGAATGGCTTCCAACTGAGAGTAGGTTTGGATGGGATATGGGAAGAAATTCTTCCCTGGGAGGGTGGGGAGGTGCTGGGATGGGATTCCCAGAGAAGCTGTGGCTGCCCCATCCCTGGAAGTGCCCAAGGCCAGGTTGGAGCAACCTGGGCTAGTGGAAGGTGTCCCTGCCCATGGCAGGGGGTGGCACTGGATTGGCACTTTGAAGCCCATTCTAAACCAACCCATTTTATGATTCCCCTATAGTTTCATTCCCAGACCCATTTTACCCCCAGAATAACTCATTTTCAAGGCTGTCCCAAAAGCAAAGCTCAGCTAAAACGCCCAAACCCAGCGACCGAGGCAGGACCCGTCACATCCCATTTCGTGGGGATCTCAAAGCAGAATGAAAGGGAATCCTTCTCTCAATAAGTGCATTTGAAACCTGGATTATTGGCCTGAAAAGCACAGCCACTGCAAGATCCATTATCTCTTGACTCGGCTCAAACCAAACCCTCCCCCCCCTCCGCCCATCACAAAGACACGAGAACCACTTCCAAATGCCATGTCCCACTTCCCCCCAGCCTGCCCTCACACCATCTGATAGGAGAGGGCTGCCTTTGCTTCCTGGGAACAAAGACTCACATTCAGAGCTGTTGCAACAACCAGACTCCGTCTCATTCCATCTTTCAACCAAAAAGTCAACCCCCACTGCATGGAAACAGAAGCTCCCCTCCTTTTTATGCTGCCACAAGCCCGGATTAAAAAATGGCCTCGCTGCTGGACAGCCCCCTTTGGAGGAGCCTGGTATGTTCTCTGGTGCCAAGACAGCACCAAAAACACAGTGGCTTTATTTAAAAAACAAGGAACTGCCCAAGGAATTAATTCCGGACGGGAACAAAGGCTTTTTGATGTTTCGAGCGAAAAACGTTCTTGTAACTTCCCAGGAATTCGTGTCTGAAAAATTGAGAATAGAATAATTAAAGTTTAGATGTCAGGCTGCCTCTTCTTCGAAGAAAAAAAAAAAAAGTAAGTCATGGTTCAACTCTGGGAAAAACGTACATTTTATGACTGTTATTAAAAATATTCCCACTGCTGAAGGGTTGATGCTGAGATTCAGTCTCAATTTTACAAAGTCCCAAGTGGCTGCTCAGCATTTTGAACACAAGTAATCCAGAATAACAGGATTATGCAGTTGTAATTAACAGGCATCATTAGACTTCAGAGTCAAACCTCTGATGAGCTCGAGGTGGGACTATCCCTGCCCATGGCAGAGGGGGTGGAATGAGATGATCTTTAAGGTCCAACCCAGACCATTCCATGGTTCTGTGGTTTTATGACTTTTAACATCTTGTGTTTGTGTTGTTTCAGGCTGGTCTCACACACAGAAATATATTTTACTTGGTTTTAGCATTTTCAAGTGGGGTTGTCTTAAAAATGGGCATTAAATGAGAATGACACCACCTGCCTGTGCAGGAGGATGTGACGTGGCCTTTCCAATCTGGATTCTGTAACTCCTGGGTTTTAGATTCAGTTCTTGCTTTGGAGAGCCAAGAAAAAAGCAGGAGGAGCCACTGTCCTCCACATGCTTCCAACTCTTCCATTTCCAACCTCAGGCTATCCCAATAACCACCCCCAAAGGAGGGTGTTACTTGCCAGATAAGAGTTGATCAAAGTCTAATATTTTTCCTGAAAAATGGATTATCTTGGAGATGGGACAGGCAGAGAATCCCAGGTTTGCAGAGTCTGTCCTGCACAAACAATCTACATGAAACTAATTCCCAAATTTGGGCCTGGGGAAGGTTTTCAGCCATCATTATCTTTTGGTTAATCCTGTCTCTCTCTCTCCAGCACAGACTGGCTCAGATTCTGGACTCAGTTTAATCTCTTAAAGCCTGGATTGCTTTAGAAAAAACAACTCCCCAGGCCCAGCCCATGGGAATAGAGATGGCTCTGGAGGTTACACAAGGGCTCCCAGGGGCTGATTTAACAGGGGCAGCTCCACACCAATGCTCTGGAGCAGGAGGCAGCCCCAGCCACAAATCAGCCCAGGGATTTTAATTAGAGCTCCTCACATTCAAATCAGGCAAACTGAGACGATCCAGAACTGCTGAAGCAACAGACACGCTGATTACAAGGGGAAAAAAAAAATAAAGAGATAACACCCATATTTTCATGTCTGCAGAACTCCCATCAGTCATTTCCCCTCAAATATTTATCACCGAGTGTTTATAGCACAGGAGGGGTGTAAAAATAAAGGAGATTCGGTTCTCAGAGTGCATCTAAACTGCAAACAGGATGGAAAAACACATCCTAAACACACTGATTTGGGCAGCAGCAACAACAAGAGCACAGCAGGAGCTGTTTTGTGGGGTGGGAGCAGCCAAATTCCTGGGAACTGACCCCCCCACCAAAGTGTGTGGTTTAATTCCCATCCAGGTAACACACACAGATCTTTCTCACTGTGACATTTTCTTCACTGGGCTCTCTTCTTCTTTTCTTATTTTCACTCTAAAGGGCCCTTGGGGATTTGAAGCTCAGATAAGGAATTAATCTACATTAGCTGTCTCAGCTGATGTCTGCAGTGAGAGGGTGAGCTGTGAGCCAGGGCAGAAATAAGTCAGGGTGGGAGCCAACCTGCTCCTGAATATCCAGCACCCAACCAAACCTGGTGCTTGAGAAATTAAAAAAAAATAACCAAAAAAGCAGACCTGCAATTCCAGTCCCCTTGGAACATCATGAAAGTTCCCCACAGGTGGAAAAAAAAAAAAAAATCAAACAGCCTGGCCTCTCCTCTTGAAGATTTCGTAAACTTTTATCAGGTTGCTTTGATACATCTTTCTATTTAAGGTGTTCTTCGAGGTTCTGCCAAGAAAGGTTGGGCCAGATGATCCTTGAGGTCTGTTCCAAGCTGGAATTCTGTGCTTCTATGATTAATTAGGCTGTGGTTTAGAGGAATGCTTTAATTTTAGCTCCCAGTGCAGCCCAGCATCCAGCTACTTCCTGCCCCCAGTGAGAACAACGTCCCCCTAACTGTTCAAACACGACAAGGGAAGATGAAGAATGAAGTTTACCCCTGGTGTCAAGCAGTTTTTTAAGGCTGCCTGTGTTTCAGGTGTGGTTGATCCCAAACCAACCTGCAGTGTTCCTCCTGAGGGATGAACAGACCCTCCAGTTCCCAGCTGGAAGGTGCTCCTGGACCAAAGGCTTCCCAATTCAGCTTCCCTTCAGCAAGCTAAACCTCCTTCAGCCACCCTTCCAGAAACCAGTGCCACCCAACTGCAGTTCCTGAGGCTCACCCCGAGCAGGATGAAGTGGAAAAGTGCCCAAGATGTTCCTGCTGCTCCACCAACCCCAGAGCCTGGTGCTGCCAACAGCTGCATCTGTCACCAGCTCCAATCCCACAAAGCACATCCTCTGAGTGGCTCCTTCCCTCCTTCATTCCCCAGCACATCCATTCCCTGTGCCACACTGACCTTCCCAACACTCAGGACACCAGACCTGCTCCTCTCCATCTCCTGGGTGCCACCCTGACAGGGGGTTTGGAGACCCTGCTGGTTTAAAGGGTGTTTCCTCTGCAAGGTGCCCACCTTCCAAGCCCTGCAGCTTTATTCTGCCCCTTTGAAACCTGAGCAGCAACATCCAGCCTGAATAATTAGTGCTCTCCCAAAAATACATTTAAACATAGTCTTGTTCCTTAAAGAGATCCTTCTGACCCCATAAAATTGTTTCAACTACCACATGACCACAGAAATTAAGTTTTGCCACCGGTTTTAGAGGGCTCAGCCCCTGGTTTGTGTTCAGCCTGTTGGCATCACTGCAGTTCAGTGCTCCTAAAATATTGTGGTCCTTTCTTCTGTGCACTTTGGGCCAAGAGATTTGGAATAAAAGGGGCACAAAGCCACTCTTGGGGTTGATCTCTCCAAAAGAAGGGGTTCACAGAAGCACAGAAGTCACTGTTTCAATGAAATTTTCACACAGATTTGTAAAAGCCAAACCCCAACCCCATCCTGGATAAATTGGCCCCCTCAGCTGGTTCCCAACTTGAAGGCGTGTGGCACTTTCAAAGGAGTTAATTGAATTTGCCACCGGCTTGAAATTACTGCCCTAATTCCTACTGGGCAAAACATCAAAGGAAGTGGAATGAAAACTTGGAAATGCTACTGTGGAGAGCTGTAAGTGTTGCTATCTAATGAGTTCTGCTGTTTGCACACTCCAGAGGGAGGGAGGGGGGAGAGATGAGAGCTCTGAGGAGTTTGAGCACAGAGTCCAACTGCTCATGGGCTGCTCTGCACCATCAGGTTCACCTGAGTTAAAACTTCACCCTTGTGCCTTGTTGGCATCACACTCACACCTGGCACACTCACACCTGGCACACTCACACCTCCTCCTCCTCCTCCTGACACCCAACCCAAGCTGAGAGACCCACGGGGAATGTAAAGCTCAGGGGTCCCCACTTCACCAGCTGCAAATAAAACCCACCACAATTCCAGCAGAAATTTCCAACCAGTGTTCCCAGTGCTCCAACACCTTCCCCTCTCCATCCACGTGCTCAGGAGGAGGAACATGAGCTCTGCCACAACTGCAGGAGGAGAATTCACAGCTCAGCCCACTGCATTTGGAGAAACTGGGATGTGCTGCCAAGGAGTTTTCACCTCCACTGGATGAACCCTCTGTGCAAACCTGGAGCTCCCTGGTGCTGGCAGGGCTCCCACAAGGAGGATTTCTAACATGCACAACCCCAGGGATTTAATTTGGCCTCTGCACCTCCAGCTCTTCTCATTCAACACGGGCTTCACAACAAATTTACTCTCCTTAATGGCCTGTGGTTCACTGATTTGTGTGTGCAAAATGACACCAAAACTGGCACTGCAGTGGCACAGAAACTAGTTTGCAGCTTCTCCTTTCCAAAGCCCTTCAATCCCAAAGCATTTTTTCCCTTCCCACCTATCTCAGGTAACAAGAAAATGGCAAACAGGGGAATGGTGCTAAAATGAGGAGCAGGAAACGTTGACTGGAAGGAAAAAGCCCAACAAAAACATTGAACCCTTTGTTGTCCAAAAGAACAAACTACCCCCTAAATTGCAATAAGCAGATTAGTTTTAATTAAACTCCAGGAGATGCCAGGAGATGAAGAATCTGGAAACATTTGTGGCCTTCCCTTCATTTCTTAGAGCTACTTTATTCCTTTATATTAAGGAATAATGTAAAGCCCCCTGCAAAGCTCCATCTCTCTGCAGCTTGAAGCCCCCACTCCATCAGAGCAGTGAGGATGGAAGTGCTGCAAGAATAAGGCCTAAAAAGAAAAAAAAAAAAGAAAAAAAAAAGGCACTTTTACAGAACCAGCTGGCCACTACTTGCCTGTGACAGTCTGAACCACCCTCAGAACTTCAGTGCTCAAGTCATAAATGGGTTTATTACGCCAGAGGATCAAAGTACCAAGCTCCCCAAGAGCAGGAAACTTATCTCCACTGCACCCTCATGAACTTTTTGCCCAGATTCAGCACTTTGGTGAATGAATTCCGTTTTTATTGCAGCAACACCTCCGAAATAATCGAGTGTCAGTGACCAAAGAATGAATCTCCACTGAACAGCCACTCCTTTTTTTTTTTAGCTGCATTCTATGACAGGGGGCCAGACACCCTGAGAGCTCCAAGAGGCTGCCAGAGGAATTAATCCTTCAAACTCTGCTCCCCCCTCAGTTCCAAGGAGATCTCCCTGGGAGGTACAGCCTGTACTGCTCCAAAAAGACACTTTTTATCATTGAAGCCACTGGTCCAACTCACAAATCTGCAAAATCATCAGTTTTTTTGGAGGCAACCACGAACTGGCTGCCTGTGAAGCTGTTCAGTAATTCATATTTATGGCCTGGTTTTATTAGCACATGTTTCCTGGCAAATGCACCCAAATTCACTGCAGGATTTCAGGCATTATAAATTAAAAGCACTGGATTTGAAAGCATCACCTCATTCTGGTAGGAGGGGGATAAATGTGTTTATGACCTTGGGCTGAGGTGGTTTGAGGCTTGGCCATGGGGTGTCTTTAACGTGCTGGCACAAACAGGGCTTTATTTTCCTTCAGAGCACCAGTTGAGAGAAATGTCCTACCCCTCAAGGAAGCAAACTGAACAGCAAAAAAAGTGTTGATTTTCAAATTAAAGGAGCTTCAGCAAGTTTGAAAACAGAAGGGCTACAAATGAATGAATATCATCTGAACAATACACAAAGATTATTACACATTTACTGCTCATCTACATATTAAACAGATCAATAAGTTTTTCTTCCTCAGTTCAGGAGCTTTTATTCTTATTCTCTTCCTTTCTAGAGTTCCTATCTGCAGTTGTGCTGGCAAATACAAATACCCATGGCAAAAGAAAAACCCCAGAAATGATGAAGAGATTGGGGGGAAATTCAGCAGCAGTGGCACCCCCACTTTTGGGAAGGCTGGGCCTGAAGGTCTCCTGACACCTCAGAATGAAGAAGCCAAAATTAATCAGCAGCACAAAGCTCAGCCCAAACTCCAGAAGGCAACCACAAGTTCTGGAGACCTCAAGAGAGGATTTAGAGCCTCCAGAAAGGGATTTAGGACTGTTGAAGGTGAACCCTGAGATAATTCCTAAACATTCAAGGTGGACCCCCAGGAACTAAAGCACCCAGAAGTCACCAGACACTTGGAAAAAATACTTCTTTTCAAAGAAGGAATAAGATAAGGAGCCAGTTTATGAGTCTTGTTCGTGTCAGTGATGCCTTTGAAGTCCACAGGATTAGTTTCACAGGGGATGACTTAAAGAACAGAATGGAAATCACAAAAAATCAGAGCAGACAGACTGGATTAAAAAAAAATTGAAGGACTGTAGAAGCAACTTTCACATCAAACAAACTGCAGAGACAGCAACAAAAAGTCAGAAATTAATCAGAAATAAAATGTCACGATTACTTATAACACATATTTACAAATAATCTTCACAGTGTCACCTAGCTACTCCAAAGAGACAAAACTTTCTGGTCTCAGCAATGCCAAGAGTTTGCTTTTCCCTGCTGGAAATTTGCTCTCCTGTTTCTGTTCTATTTCTATCAACATGACAACTTTTTAGCCACAAATCATAATAAAGCAAATGGAGGGGAAAATGAGCAGTTCTAGGGTGTTTCTATCCAGAGGAAGATGCAGAAGGAAGGGGCTCCTCCATCCTTCTGGAGCCACCACAGTGGCCTGGAGTGCCAAGGCAGAGGGATCCTGCAGGAAGGGCAGGCCAGCAAGTCGAAACAAATGTGAATTTTGCTCTAATTTGACACACTGCACTCGTGTGAAACCCTTTGATCACACACTGTCTGTCCAGACAACCCCGCAGGTGGGTGGGACTGGAACAGGGAGCCAAGACCTGATGGCCCAGAAATGTTCCCAAATCAAAGCAGGACCAGAAATGCTCCCAAATCAAAGCAGGAGCAGGAAAATCTCCCTGTGCAGGACTCTGCCTTCCTCCCTGCCCCTTGGCATCTCCCCTCACAGAAATCACCCCCGGGGCTGGCAGGCACTGGGGCACACTTGAGACATTACTGGGGAAGACTGTTAATGGGATGGGAGAACCTGGAGTCTGTGGGATCATAAATTAGCCCATTATAAGTTGATTATAAACAAGCAATCAGAGCCCTTTTTTTGCTCCTTCCTGCAGGCAGGAGCTGCTGTGCTGAGCCAGGGCAGGGAGCTGACCCTCAGCTCAAAACCAGTTCAGAAAAGCAAGTGCTGGGTTTTCAGCCAGGGTGGTTTCCAGGGCACTGGAATGATGGAGCAGCTACAAGTGCTGTTCCTGAGACGTGAGGCAGCTGATTGGGACCAAAGCACCACGGGGGATTTGGACAAAGCAAACACTTCTCTGCCATGAGAACAGTCCCGTGCCCTGAGCAAGAAAAAGTGGGATGGGTTTGAGAGGCCACCAGCACCTGACAGAGGGAATTACCTGTCAGAGGTCCAGCATGATCATCTGCCTGCTCCTTCCCCAGCCTGACCACACCAGCTCTGGGAAACAGCCAAAAATACCCCAAAAATGAGGGTTGTAGAATCATCGAATATCCTGAGCTGGAAGGGACCCCCAAGGATCATCCAGTCCAACCCCTGGCCCTGCACAGACACCCCAAAATCCCACCCTGTCCCACAGAGAGTTGTCCAAACCCTCCTGGAGCTCTGGCAGCCTTGGGGCTGTGCCCACTGCCCTGGGGAGCCTGGGCAGTGCCCAACCATCCTCTGGGGGAAGAACCTTTTCCTAAAATCCAGCCTAACCCTGCCCTGGCACAGCTCCAGCCCTTCCCTCAGGGAATGGAACCTCCCAGTGCTTCCCACCATCTTCACCATCCCAACCACCTTCCCCAAAATCCAAACTCCTCTGGGCTTCACATCTCAAAGCTCTTCCTTCCAACAAAACTTCAGTGAATAATTCCTGATTCTGGAGGATCATATTTGTGCATTGACTGAGCAGATCAAGCTGCATTATTATGAACAAACACTTCCCATCCTGTTCCTGTCCTGCTGACTGTTGGTGACACATAAAGCACTTGTAGCTGCTCCATCATTCCAGTGCCCTGGAAACCACCCTGGCTGAAAACCCAGCACTTGCTTTTCTGAACTGGTTTTGAGCTGGGTCAGCTCCCTGCCCTGGCTCAGCACAGCAGCTCCTGCCTGCAGGAAGGAGCGAAACTTATAATGGGCTAATTTATGATTCCACAGACTCCAGGTTCTCTCATCCCATTAACAATCTTCCCCAGTCCACAAAGGCCACTTAGATGTTAAGAACGGCTGATGACTGATGACAGAATTGCTTTTAAAAACTCAAGTGTAGTACTTATAAGTTAGTTAATGCAAACCCATGTTACTGCCAGCAGAAAGGAAAGTAATTAGATTGTTGATTCCTTATGCTCTAATTTTAAAACAAGCAGATAATGAAAATTAAAAATCCCAGGGAGTAATTCAGGTGTTCTTTCCTTCAGAGGAAAGGAGTTTGGCTGAAAGGAGTTGGAGTGAAAGGCATTCTGCAAATGACAATTTATTTTTCAGAGAAACACTGGACAAGAACAGCTTATTTCCTTCAGTTTGGCCCCAAAACTAATCAGCTGCCAAAGAAGATGCACCAGGTAGCAACTTTGATTCCTAAATGAGGTGAGGGCTGTTGCAAGGAAGCTCATAAGACCCAGACAATCCTGTTGCTCAAAGAGACAAGATGCTGCCCATCAGCTGCTCCCTTCACGAGGCTGCTGCTTCCAAAGGCCCATCTGGCACTTGGGGGAAAATTCACTGCAAGTGAGAAGCTCTAAACCATTTGTCTCTCACCAAATCTCTCACATTTCCCTAAAAATGCTGCCACTGCCAACGTTGCACTCCCTGCTGTCTGCCATCCCAAACCTGGCCCATGTGCCACCTGTCTCAGCCCACTCTGCAGCTTTAACCAGTTCAGGGCAAAACTAAAAGGGCAGCAAATCAATTGGAACCCACCATCCAGGAATCTGTAAAATACAATCCAGGACATAAACCATTCTGAAGTGCAAAAAAAAAAAAAAAAAACCACCAAAAAAACCCCTCAGACAAGTGACATTGAATCACATTGTTCACTTCTGGGAATTTCTGATTGCACTGGCATGACTTCCAGGGCTGGGTTTAAAATAAATGCAAGCAGTTCTACAGCAGAAATCACCAACAAGCACAATGGGGTGGGGTCTTTCATAGAATCCCAGAATATTTAGGGTTGGGAGGGCCCTCTGGAGATCACCCAGCCCAAACCCCCTGCCCAGGTGACACAGGGACATGTCCAGGTGGGTTTGGGATGTCTCCAGAGAGGATGGGTTTGGGATGTCTCCAGAGACTCCACACCCTCCCTGGGCAGCTGTTCCAGGGCTCTGCCACCTCCATGGAAAGAAGTTCTGCCTCCTGTTGAGGTGGAACTTGTGTTTTAATTTATCCTTGTCCTGTCACTGGGCACCACTGAACAGAGCCTGGCACCATCCTGACACCCCCTGGAGATATTTATATGGATTGATAAGATTCCCCTCCCAGTCTTTTCTTTCTGGAAAGAATGAAGTTGTGTTTTCACCCTTCCCAACTGGGTGGAAGTTGTTACCATCCCACGGGCTGTATCACACAACCCAGGGCATTCCCACCTCAAGGACTGGCACTAACAGGCCCCTGGGGTAACAATTAACAGGCCAAGAAGGTCAAACTTCCCTCTGAATATTCATCAACTCCTTCAAAGTGGTGAGAATGGATCCCTCCAGCAAGCACAGGACACACCTGTGGATCAGCAACTGTCCAGCCTGCAAACACCACACTGATTCCATCAATGCCATGTGTCCAAAACAGCCTGACAGAGCCAGGCACTGCAGGAATTATTCTCTTTGCTGCCTGGGGAGCAACCTCAGCAGTGAAAACACCAGAGCTGCAGCCTTACAGACCCAGGGAGAGCAGCATCCTGGCAGGGAACACATCCCATCCATCCACTAACAGGTCCCTGGGGTAACAATTAACAGCCCAAGGAGCTCAGACTTCCCTCTGAATCCTCAACTCCTTCCAAGTGAGCCCCAAACTGGTGAGAACAGATGCCTTGAGCACAGCACAGGACACACTTGTGGATCAGCAACTGTCCAGCCTGCAAACACCACACTGATTCCGTCAGTGCCACGTGTCCAACACGGCCTGACAGAGCCAGGCACTGCAGGAATTATTCTCTTTGCTGCCTGGGGAGCAACCTCAGCAGTGAAAACACCAGAGCTGCAGCCTTACAGACCCGGGGAGAGCAGCATCCCAGGGAACACATCCCATCCCATCCCATCCCACGCTTCTGGAGTGCAAGCAGGAGGCAAGAGGCAGTTTTTCCCTCCACCCTGCTTATGAGCCAGTGCCCTTTTGTGGGAGAGGAGCTGTCACAACCAGCAGCTGGCTCAGGGCAGCACAAAAAAAAAAACTCCCCCCGGAAGCTAATAAAAAGGAAGAGGAGTGCCTCTGATTCATCCCACTGCCCAAGGCCATGCTGGGCTGGAGAACAGCCCTGCTCAGAGGTGTGCTTGGAAAAACCCCCAGCACGATCCAGCAGAGCCAAACAAACCAGCAGGACAGAGTTTACCTGATTACAACAGCAAAGTTTGGAAGCTGCAGATGCTGGGAGTCATCTCCCCGAGCCACACACACACAGTCTGCCACAGAGAAACCCTGTGGGCTGTTCCCTACACAGCAAGAAGCAAAGTTCAGGGTGTACAACCTTCCACACCCTCCCAGTTACCTGGAGAAAGTAGATAAGGCTGTGCTGGGTGGAAGATCTCTGCAGCTTTAGCCCTGAGAGAAGGGAGCTGCCTCCCTGCAAAGCCCCTTGGAAAGCAGGAGGTAACTTCCACTCCAGTTCACTCGCTGAAAATCGTGCAAGATGAAGGTTTTTCACCTTCAAACTCCCGGACTGAACAACCTCAAGGGAGTTCAGGGAATGACCACTTTGCAAGCATGACATTACTAATTTTTTTTCCTCACATCCAGAAATCCACTGCTGAGCACAGAAGTGGCAGAGAAGATCACCCTTCATTAAAGCAAACGACCAGAAGCTGTTTCTGTCATTAGTGGTTTCCTGTCGAGTGTTCTCTGCCCAACTCTCACCAGCCAACCTCAAAACTGCGGGTTTCAATTTGTCAAACTCTCAAGAAAAGCAGAACTTTATCAGCAACCCCGGGGGTTATTTCCTCCTAGAGAAAAACGAGCCAGCACCAAACAATCTCCTTTTAAACATCAAGGGGGACAGGGCAGAGTGTTAATAAATTATCATGGAATCCTGAAATGGTTTGGGTTGGAAGGGACCTTAAATCCCATCCAGTGCCACCCCCTGCCATGGGCAGGGACACCTTCCACCAGCCCAGGTTGCTCCAACCTGGCCTTGGACACTTCCAGCCCAGCTTTCACCACTCCTCACCCTCTGTCAGGATTCCCAGCCCCTGGCAAAGGTGTCACCCACAACCCTAAATTTGGCCCTTACAACCTCCTTATCCTGCCACCAACCTCTCGGAGCCACATCCCTTGGGGACAGCAGGAGGCGTTTTTAGCGCCCTGCCGGAGCCCTCCCCGGTGGAAATCCGGGTGGAGAGGCAAAATTCCAGCGGCCAGCCCGGAACTCGAGGGATTCCCGGAGCTGCCCGGGTGCGAGCTGAGTGAGCACACACCTCCATGCCATCCCTAAGGATTCGGGGAGCGAACACCTTGGGAATGGCAAAGAACCACCGAAGCGCGCAGGGGGATGCCCGGACAGGGGATGGGATGGGATGGGATGGGATGGGAAGGGAAGGGAAGGGAAGGTTTGGGAAGGTTTGGGAAGGTTTGGGAAGGTTTGGGAAGGTTTGGGAAGGTTTGGGAAGGTTTGGGAAGGTTTGGGAAGGTTTGGGAAGGTTTGGGAAGGGAAGGGAAGGTTTGGGAAGGTTTGGGAAGGTTTGGGAAGGGAAGGTTTGGGAAGGGAAGGGAAGGGAAGGTTTGGGAAGGGAAGGGAAGGGAAGGTTTGGGAAGGGAAGGGAAGGGAAGGTTTGGGAAGGGAAGGGAAGGGAAGGGAAGGTTTGGGAAGGTTTGGGAAGGGAAGGGAAGGTTTGGGAAGGGAAGGTTTGGGAAGGTTTGGGAAGGTTTGGGAAGGTTTGGGAAGGTTTGGGAAGGTTTGGGAAGGTTTGGGAAGGTTTGGGAAGGTTTGGGAAGGTTTGGGAAGGGAAGGGAAGGGAAGGGAAGGGAAGGGAAGGGAAGGGAAGGGAAGGGAAGGGAAGGTCCCGGCTGGCACTCACCGACCCCGTACTTCTCCCGCTTGGTGGGGATCCAGCGGGCCATGCCGGCGGCTTTCCCAGCGCTGGGCTGGGCTCGGGGGGCTCGGGGGGTCTCGGTCACCGCAGCCCCTCGCCCGCCACCTCCCCGCGCTGCTGCTGTCGGGGGCGCGACACCCCGGGCTGCTCCTCCATGCTCCGAAACGCTCCCGAACTTGTGTGCACCAAAAAAAAAAAACAAACCAGGAAAAACTACCCGGCAAACGCCCAACTTTGCTGCCTCCCCCGCTGCGCCCGGAGCAGGGGAGGGAGGAGGAAGAAAGAGGAGGAGGAGGAGGAGGAGAAAGAGGAGGTGGCTCCTCTCCCCGCCCCGCCGGGCATCACCTGCCCCCCGCACGGCACCGCCCCGGGCTGCGGGACACGGCGGGGAAGGTCGGGAAAGGCCGGATAAATCCCCCGGGGAGAGGCAGGGCAGGGCGGGGAGTGGCTGCAGGGGAGCATCCGATGTGGAGGGGCGCGGAAAAAGCCCCCCCCGTCAGCCCCAATTCGGGGTTTTTGGCACGGGATCGGCCGTGGGTTGGAGATCAGGAAAAGGGTTTTCCCGGGCAGCGGTGGCAGCACAAAGTCTGGAAAAAAGCGTTTGGGAAACGTCTGGGGGGATTTTTGGGGGGGGGGGGGGGCCTGTGCGGGGCCGGGAGTTGGACTCGGTGATCCTCGTGGGTCCCTCCCAGCTCGGGATATTCTGTGATCCCACAGAAAGCAGGGCACGGTTTGGGTTGGAAGGGACCTTAAAGCCCCTCTCGTTGCACCCCCTGCCCCGGGCAGGGCCACCTTCCACCGCACCGGCTCGCTCCGGGGCTGCTCCGTTTTTTCGAAGTAATTCATTAATAGCTAAGAAAACAAAGGGGTTGCTTCAGAAGCACTCCAGGAATCTGGGAAGCGCTCCCAGGGCTGCGCTTTGCGGGAGACTCGATGTTCCAGAGCCCGACTTGGCGCTCGGCGACGTCGAACATCCCCCTTTTCCCTGCGGTGCCGGGAGCTGGGACACGGTGAAGGATTTCCAGGTGGATTCCAGGGACCAGCTGGGCATCACCTGGGGCCTGCAGGACCGGGCTGGAGCTCGGGGCAGAGCCAGCCCGGCTCTGGATCTCTTGCTGTGGCTACTAAGAGACATGTTATTAGGGTTGAACCTTGAAGGACTTCTGGAAATCAGGAATGAAATGGGGCTGAGCCTAGTTTAATTGAAATTGCAGTTGCCAGTAGTATGCACGATGCAGGGTGGGTTAATTGGGTGATGTCTCACTGCCAGAAAATCATGCATTGGTCATGCTAGAGAATAGGAGTAGTGTTGATGCAGCTGCTTGAATTAGGAAGTATTTGGTAGAAGCTTCAACAGCTCGTGGATGATGGCTCTTGGAGATGAAAGGAAGAATAGCCAAGGTGTTAATCTCTAGGCCGACCCATGCTGTCATCCAGTGGTTACTTGAGATTGTAATAGTGGTTCCTAGGAGTCAACTTGCTGTGGGGATTAATTTAGCTTGGGGATTCGTTAGTAGGGGAAGGAGTTGAACCATCATTTTTGGGGTATGGGCCTGATAGCTTAATTAGCTGACCTTATTAGAAAATAATATAAAGGGAGTATGAAGGATTTGGATTCCTTTTGTGCAGGTTCAATTCCTGCTTTTCTAAGTTTAGGAAATGAGAGGGTTGGTATACCTCTGTGTTCACTTTATCATAGTGATCCTTTTGAATTCAGGCATGTTGGCTGTGGGGGCAGATTCCTGGGAGAGGGATGCTCAGGAACACCCCCTCACACCCTGGATGGAGCAAATCCTGGTGGCAGGTTGTCCAGCCAGCATTAGGGGACATCCAGCTTCTCATCATCTCTCTGGAGCCACAAGTCACTGGATCTGGTTTTTATTAGAGCCTCCAGAATCATGGGTTGGGTTGGGTTGGGTTGGGAGGGACCTTAAATATCACCCAGTTCCACCCCCCTGCCATGGGCAGGACACCTTCCCTGTCTGGGGAAAGCAGTGACAACCAGGATAATTCAGAGTATTTTAACACCCACCCACCTGTTTCCTTGCACTGAAGCGTGAAAATCTGGGGAGAGGATATTTTTTATCATTTTCCATCCCGAGTGAGAGGCACTGGGGAGTGTTACTGCTCAGCTCTTGGGGTGCCCTGGGCAGATCCCTTTGGATCCCTCACCCCCCCAGCCTTGCATGACCAGCACAGTTTTCCACACCGTGTCCTCTCCCCCCTGTGTTTCCAGTAAGTTTATTTTCCTTGATCTTCTCTGGTGCCTCTGAGGGGCAGAGCAATATAAATAAGGATTAATTACGGGTAATTTGCTGTAACAAGTAAACTTGGCCTTTGCCAGCAGAAAGTTGCACTCAAGGACACTGGATATCACAATTACCACAGTCTCAGTGTACAGTACACTGGGTTTTTTTAACAATACCGAGTGATCTGTCATCTCTCAAGAACGTGTGGCCCATGAATTTGTCACACACAGGGTGTTACTCACCCATCACGTTCCACCCAGTTTCCAGCAGACAGCCCAGCCCTTCCCTAAAAATGATGTTTGGATCTCCTGGCAGAGCTGAGATGCTCCCAGATGTGCTGGGATGTGTGTGCACATCTGGACCCCCAGAGGTTCAACGGGCTCTTTGAAAGCTCAAACAGCACCTTCAGAGGGTGTCAGGGACAAAAAGCACCTTCAGAGGGTGTCAGGGACAAAAACACCTTCAGAGGGTGTCAGGACAGGACACGGGGAAAGAAAGAAAAGATTTGCAAGCTGGAACTGGTTAACTAATTTGTTATTTATAAAACACTAACTCACCACAGCCAGCCCTGCTCAGATGTTGTGCTGGCACAGAAAATCAGGGGGTTTTTGTGCCCAAAACCCTCCAGTTCCTCTGGTTAAAGGTTGAATGGGGCCACTAAAGGGAGTCCCTGTGTTTCTGGGCAGGGCTGAGGGCTCTCAGGGAGCACACAGCACATGGCATGGGGGAATCCAAGGCTTGAGAAGAGGAAATATTTATGCATTTTGCAAATGCTTTTGTGCTGGAAGATCCACGCAGAGCCCGTTTGTGGAAACTTAATTTTGTTTCAGTTTAAATGTATCGTTAAAGTGCTTTGAAACTTGAGCAGAAGGAGCAGTGGCTGGGCTGTCAAGGCAGTTAATCATGATAGTTGTTGCAGGGCTGATCTTGGAGCACCTGGATTGACAAATGCTCCCTGCTGCCACTGGGATATGGCTTTTCTGGGCCCTTTGTGCAGAGTATGGCAACAGGAGGTGCAGAGGAGACTGGGGTTTTGGTGTTATCCTGCATTGCCTTCCATCCAGGGAACACTCCATCCACCATTCCATCCACCCCTCTATCCAGGGAACACTCCATTCAGGGAACACTCCATCCACCCCTCCATCCAGGGAACACTCTTTCCACCATTCCATCCTCCCCTCCATCCAGGGAACACTCTTTCCACCATTCCATCCACCCCTCCATCCAGGGAACACTCCATCCACCCCTCTATCCAGGGAACACTCCATCCACCATTCCATCCAGGGAACACTCCATCCACCATTCTATTCACTCCTCCATCCAGGGAACACTCCATCCACCCCTCCATCCAGGGAACACTCCATCCAGGGAACACTCCATCCACTACTCCATCCAGGGAACACTCCATCCACCATTCCATCCACCCCTCTATCCAGGGAACACTCCATCCACCATTCCATCCACCCCTCTATCCAGGGAACACTCCATCCACCATTCCATCCACCCCTCTCTCCAGGGAACACTCCATCCACCCCTCCATCCAGGGAGCACTCCATCCACCATTCCATTCACTCCTCCATCCAGGGAACACTCCACCCAGGGAACACTCCACCCACCCCTCCAGAGCTGCTCTAACACCACCTGAAGTGCTGCTCTTGTGCAAGCTTCAGTGCTTCGAGTGAAACGTTCCTTGCTGAAATTCCAGGTGTGCTGACCCCCCAAAATCAGTTCCAATTCCCCTCCTCAGCAAGAGAAAACCGGCTGCTGCTTCTCTGAGCAAGACAGTTTCCCTTTCTCCCCCTTTCACCTCCCTTTTGGCCCTGGATTTGTGTGGCCTCATCCCAAATAAAGAGGAGGAGCAGCTTTTGGTGAGTGGTACCTTGGAGATGACAAGACTGGGGAGCACAATCCCGGGCCAGATTATTCAAGAAGAGAAGTTTTCTGCCGAGTTTTTGTGAATTCTGGCTGAGGGGTCTCCCATCAGGAGTGGAAATGAGAGCCCAGAACCTTGATTTTCCTTTGGGATCCTGAGCTGGGCCAGTTTTTTCCAACCCAGGGAAAAACCAAATTCTTGGCAGCGAATGAAAACCAGAGCAAAGCATGAAAAGAGAGACAAGTAGCAACTGGAGAGGCTGGTTTTAAGGAGGGAAAGGTGGTGGATGTCTCATTAAATATAATGATTTGCAAATGTCAGGGGCACGTGAAGGAAGTAAGCCCAGCCCTCACTGAAAGTAGGTTTGTTTCAGAAAGGCTTTTATTTAATTTTATATCACCAAATACAGGTTTCTCTTCTCTTTTTCTATTTTTACTGCTCATGTTGATTGATTGTGAACAGGCTGGACCCTGTTCTTCTCTACCCTGAGCAGGATAAATAGTTAAATTCTAAGTGTAACTCTTAACCACATCAAACCCACGATTCAGGGGTCACGGTGCAGATCAAGAGCTGGAGAGAATTTGGGTGACTAAGGTTCATGCACTAAAAATCCCATTTCTCCTGGGTCTTTTATAGCTGAAAGGGAAGCATCTTTACGGATATTCAGAGCGCTGAAACAAAAGCTTTCTCTAAATTTAACATTTCAAAAGGTGAAGTTAAGAGTCGTTCGAGATTCTCGAGTCTCGTTGAAGTCGCGTTTCTTTATTTTTGTGGCAGAACCGAAGTTCAAGAAACGGAATTCGAGTGCCCTCCTGTGTCCAGATAAGAACTGCAAGGATTAAAGTTTCACCGAACCGAAAATAAAGAAAATAAAAAGGATTTTCCTGGGAAAACACTTAAGAAGTGTTGCAGTCACCAGCCTGGATCCTGTCGAGCCGGGTTCTGTGTTTACACCACTTTAATAAGGAAATATAAATACCTAAAGAAATAAATCAACCAGTTTCCATTAAAGCAAGAGAAAGGACGTGGAAACTGTGGAGAGAAAAAAAAAATAAATACTAAAACCAACTAAAAACTACAAGTAAAGCCATCTGCTCATTAATTTAATCAGTCAATCCCTCTAGAAGATGAATGATCAGGGCTGGTAAGAAGTGGACTCTTAATTTTCAACCACCTGCACAATCCATAAATAAAAAGCAGCAGAGTAGGGTAAATAAGCAATTAAATATGCAAATACCTGCAGCACAAATAGGAGTAAACAGTGGGGTTTTCCATCTGCCTGGGCATGTTTTGACATGGAACAATATTTAACATATTATCTGAAAATCTTGTGGCCCAGCTACGTTAGATCTGAATATTTCACTGCGTGTTTTTTGTTACCCAAAGGAGGCAAATATTTGTATAATAATGTCAGTTTTGTCCCTTAATTCTCATTACCCTCTTGTCAGTTCTCGAGTAATTACTGGGGAGAGAAATGTTTTGTGGAAATTTATGGCTGATAAAATACTTAATTTCAATGTTAAGGTACTGGGGGGGGGTTATTATGTTATATTGCTCCTGTTTACCTTGGAAAATTCGACTGGTTTTATAATCAGTGACACACAACAGAGCTCAGCTGATCTCCTGCTGGAAGGATAAACTCTGCCATCGCTGCTCTTGGGGCATTTTTCAGTGACCCACGAGAGACATTTCCCTGGGAAAGGCTGAAGGGTAAAGGGAAAGGTGAGGGAATACAGAATTGCTGGCTGGAAATTGGGTTTAGCACTTGAAAACCAAAAGGTGTTTGGCCAACACTGGAGGAGCTGAGGGATGGGCAGGAGCAACGCTCAGGATAACGAGATGAAAAATTCAGCCAGGTTTTTGGTGTTTTAGCCAAAAACTCTGCTTATTTACACCAGTAGGAACCCAGTTTTCCCAGTCTCCCTTATTCCTGCCCCTCTGCTCCTACGGATGGAGCCACCATGGCACAGCTGCACCAAAGCAAGACCTGCAAACTCAGAATTTATGTTGTGGCTTTGTGCTCCTGCTCCTCCCTCCTCACCCAGATCATAGACTCATAGAATCACAGAATCACAGAATCAGCTGGGTTGGAAGGGACCTCCAAGATCATCAAGTCCAACCCTTGATCCAACCCCGCTGTGGTTCCCAGCCCATGGCACTGATGCCACATCCAGTCTCACCTTAAAAACCTCCAGGGATGGAGAATCCACCCCTTCCCTGGGCAGCCCATTCCAAGGGCTGAGCACCCTCTCTGCAAAGAAATTCTTCCTAATCTCCAACCTGACCCTCCCCTGGCACAGCTGAAGCCCGAGCCCTCTTGTCTTGCTGATGGTTGGGTGGGCAAAGAGACCAACCCCCAGCTGGCTCCCCCCTCCTGTCAGGGAGTTGCAGAGAGTGAGGAGGTCTCCCCTGAGCCTCCTCTTCTCCAGGCTGAACAGCCCCAGCTCCCTCAGCCTCTCCTCACAGCACTTGTGCTCCAGTCCCTTCCCCAGCCTCGTTGCTCTTCTCTGCACCTGCTCCAGCCCCTCAATGTCCTTCCTGAGCTGAGGGCCCAGAACTGGACACAGCACTCCAGGGGTGGCCTCACCAGCGCTGAGTCCAGGGGAGGAATCACTTCCTTGGCCCTGTTGGCCACACTGTTCCTGAGCCAGGCCAGGATCCATTGGCCTTCTTGTCCCCCTGGGCACACTCTGGCTCCTGTTCAGCTCCCTGTCCATCCCAAATCCCTGCTCCCTCCCTGCCTGGCTGCTCTCCAGCCCCTCTGGCCCAGCCTGGAGCTGCCGGGGGTTGTTGTGGCCAAAGTTCAGGACCCGGCCCTTGGCCTGGTTGAACCTCATCCCCTTGGAATCAGCCCATGGATCCAACCTGCCCAGGTCCCTCTGCAGAGCCCTCCTGCCCTCCAGCTGATCCACACTCCCCCCCAGCTTGGTGTCATCTGCAAACTTGCTGATGAACAGCAGGAAGCCCTGGCAGGCATTTTCATTAGGAATCACTGGCTAATTCCAAAGTGCCTGTGAGGAGGAGCCCCTGGCAGTGTCCATCCATCACAGCTGAGCCCTGGCTATCGACTATTTGATATTTAATGCAGCTCTTACATCTTTAATGTCTGAAGAGCTTCTTCCCGAAAGTGTCCTCAGCAGGGGTGGGGGGTGTGGTCAGATTTAATCACCATTTCCAAGGCTGGAAATGAGCTCCCAGTAATTCTTAGGAGTTGTTGTCTTCAGCAGGCTGCAATGGATGATTCCCTTTTTTTAAAAGCACTATTTGTTTGCTTCCTGTGCTCCTGGGAAGTTTAGATATGACAAGTGTTCCTATAAAATTCAGTGTTCCTGTAAAATTCAGTGTTACTATAAAATTTAATGTTACTATAAAATTAAGGCCCTGATTTTGGCAGGTCAGGGGAGCAGAAAGCCAAACCCAGCTCTTTAAACTGGAAGCTTGTTACATGGAATCAGTCATGGAATGGTTTGGGTTGAAAGGGACTTTAAAAATCATCCAGTTCCCCCCCCTGCCATGGGCTGGGACACCTTCCACTGGACCAGGTTGCTCCAAATCCAACCTGGCCTTGGACACTTCCAGGGATGGGGCAGCCACAGCTTCTCTGGGAATTCCATCCCAGCCCCTCCCCACCCTCACAGGGAGGAATTCCTTCCCAATATCCCATCTAAACCTTCCCTCCTCCATCTCAAGCCCATTCCCCCTCATCCTGTCCCTCCATTCCCTTGTCCCAAGTCCCTCTCCAGCCAAGAAGGAGCCCCATGGAGGAGTAGAGTGTTTTTCCTAAGGAATTCCAGTGCCTTTTATAACAAACAGGATGACTCTGCCTTGGTTCAGAAGTTGCTTCTTCCCAAAAAGAATTCCCAGGCATTTGGTTTGGGATGGGGAGATGTGGATCCAGATCAGAGAGTGGCACCAGTGCCAGGATCTGACTCTGATCTCCCAGGAATTATGATTATTTCTCACAGGAACTATAATTATTTCTCACAGGAATTATAATTCTTTCTCAAATGACAAAGCAATGCTGACAAAAAGGAAAATAAAATCAAGACCTTAGAACTGCTGAGCTCCAGCTGACACTGAATGCTGCAGTTTCTAGACAATAAAGGACCAAAGAATCCCTCAATTTAATACCCACACACACATTTTATGGCTCAGACTCATCTCCACTTAGTGTGGAGCTTTAAAGCTCTGACTGTGCTTTATTTGGTTGCAAACAATTAATGGTTCTGCTCAATTCTTCCCAAGCTTTAATGTGCAGTTTAAGGGCTCTGGATGCAGTTTGTTGCATCCTCACTAAGGACAAACCCCCCTGTATTTACTTGCAGGGTTTGATTTATTTGCAGAAGCAGCTTAGAGATCTTTGTAGGAAATGCTCTGAATGAGCACAAAGTTCATTACACCATGCAGAATTTAGAATAAAAAAGTCTGTAGGCTTCTTATGACTCAGTTCCATTTGCATAGGAATAAAGGAGCACAGAATTGATACATCCAGAGCCCTAAAAATGTCTCCATTCATCCAATGCTGACTCTTGTTATGAGTTTTATCTTTCTGCTTTTTTTTTAAATTCGACTTTATTTCCCTTTTGTCCCATTGAAAAAGGGGAAAGAGACCTATTCCCAATACAGGGAACCAAAATTGAGAGACAATAGCAACACAATAATCTCTTTTCCTTGGGTACTGCCTGCTGCTTGCAGTGCTGCTGATAAGGGACTGGAGAGCCCTAAATGTCCTCTGCAAATCAGTTCTCTCTGGCTTGAAATAGGCTTTAATTTTTAAAGGAAATTCATTGTGATGGCAGGTTCAGTTGTGATTCTCCAGAGGTTTGATTCTCCTGGGAATCTTTCCATTCTAAAAACTCAAGTTTAGATGATATTCAGGGTTTTGCAGCTTCAAGAGAAGGTTCTGTGCTGGCTCTGGGCAGTAAATCAGCCACAGGACACAATATGCTGGATGTAGAGCTTTTTTCTGTTGGAAAAGGGACCAAAAAAGAGGAAAAAGGGAGCAGAGCTTGGTGGTCCCTACTTGCAAAACTTTTATTACTGTCCTAGGAGGGGAAAATCTCTGCTGTGGAGGAGTGGGGATTAGTGCTCACAAAGAGTGAGAATTAATGATCAAAGTTGGAGAAAGGACTCATTAAATGTCCACATCAAAGGCAAAATCAAGGTAGGGAGGAGGAGGGGGTTAGAAACCATCGAGTCATGGGATGATGTGGGTTGGAAGGGAATTAAAAACCCACCCAGTGCCACCCCCTGCCACGGGCAGGGACACTTTCCACAGGCCCAGGTTGCTCCAACCTGGCCTTGGACACTTCCAGGGATGGGAATTCCATCCCAGCCCTTCCCCACCCTCCCAGGGAAGAATTTCTCCCCAATATCCCACCTAACCCTCCCATCCTTCAACTCAGCCCCGTCCCCCTTGTCCCGGGGGTGCTTTTAAGAGGTCTGAGCCTCCAAGCCTCGGGTGGGAGCGGATACCCTCCATAAAAAGAGACCTAAAACGCTTCATCTCCGAAGCCCGGGCGGTTCCTGCGGCCCCAAAGCCGCTGTTGCAGGAGTTCAACACTAGATGCCACCGAGACACCGGCGCGGAGCAGCCGCAGCCCCAGCCCCGAGCATCCCCGGCGCTGCGGGAGGGGATGCTCTGCGCTGCAGAACAGCGAGGAACAGCCCTGCACGGCTTCTGGCGAGGCTTCGGCACGGCCTGAGATATTTGGGACCCGCGGGCCGGCTCCCTGGCAGCAGCCAAAGGGGAGGGATGGGAAGAGCTCCGCGTAAATCCAGGGAGAAGCAGCGGTTTGCGGGGCTCCGGGTCCCGCGGGTCTCTCCTCGCTGGCCTCGAGTATTTCTGCCGAGAAGGGGTGTGATGTGTGGGGTTCAGATGCTGCAGTGATGTTCCCCTGCATGAAAACCTCCCTCCTGCAGCACAGAGACGGAAGGGGAGAGAAAACCGGCCCTGAGTTCTCTCTCAGCATTTGCTGAGCAGCGACAGAAAGGGCGTTTGCAGAGTCATGCTCTGCCGGGATGCTCTGTCAGGATTCTCTGTCAGGATTCTCTGTCAGGATTCTCTGTCAGGATGCCCTGTCAGGATTCTCTGTCAGGATGCTCTGTCAGGATTCTCTGTCAGGATGCCCTGTCAGGATTCTCTGGCAGGATTCTCTGTCAGGATGCCCTGTCAGGATGCCCTGTCAGGATTCTCTGGCAGGATTCTCTGTCAGGATCCTCTGTCAGGATTCTGTCAGGATTCTCTGTCAGGATTCTGTCAGGATTCTCTGTCAGGATTCTCTACCAGGATTCTCTGTCAGGATTCTCTGTCAGGATGCTCTGTCAGGGTTCTCTGTCAGGATTCTCTGTCAGGATCCTCTGTCAGGATGCTCTGTCAGGATTCTCTGTCAGGATTCTCTGTCAGGATGCCCTGTCAGGATGCCCTGTCAGGATCCTCTGTCAGGATTCTCTGGCAGGATCCTCTGGCAGGATTCACTGTCAGGATTCTCTGTCAGGATTCTCTGTCAGGATTCTCTGTCAGGATTCACTGTCAGGATTCTCTCTCAGGATTCTCTCTCAGGATTCTCTCTCAGGATTCTCTCTCAGGATTCTCTGTCAGGATGCTCTGTCAGGATTCTCTGCCAGGATTCTCTGTCAGGATTCTGTCAAGATTCTGTCAGGATTCTCTGTCAGGATTCTCTGGCAGGATCCTCTGGCAGGATTCACTGTCAGGATTCTCTGTCAGGATTCTCTGTCAGGATGTTCTGTCAGGATGCTCTGTCAGGATTCTCTACCAGGATTCTCTGTCAGGACTCTCTATCAGGATTCTCTGTCAGGATTCTCTGTCAGGATTCTCTGTCAGGACTCTCTGCACACCACCTACACCCAGATCTTCGCTTTTCAAAGCCATCAGTGGCAGCCTGAAATTTTAACAGCCATTTAAGCTTTGGGTTTTGAACCCCCCACCCTGCTGATAAACTTCCCAGCCCTGTAACAAACCCCCTGTGCGGGCTCCCCTCGGGACACTGTGCCAGCCTCCAAGGTGCCACACTCAGATATTCATTTATCCAGGATAAAACTCCACATTCTGAGTCCCTTTTGGAGCCCAGGAGGATGGGAGGCACTGGGGTGAGGTGCTGCCAGCTGGCTGAGGGGCAGCTCACTCCACAGCTCCTGGGAAGCACTGGGAAGCACTGGGAAGCACTGGGAAGCACTGCCTCGCAGGGAACTGTTTTGCTCTGTGCAAGACACTGGCTCTGCCACTTTGCTGGGCACACAAGGTGCCACTGGGTGAGAAGGAATCACTTAGTCCCGTGGGAAGAGCTGTGCCCAGCTCCATGCCCTCACACCCACCAGCAGCCCTGGTTGTACCCCCCTCTCTACCCCCACCGAGCTCCGTATTTTCACTTCTCTGCTCCCAGGAAATGTCAGACCCAGCCTGGCCCTGCAAGAGGACCCTAGGGCTCCCTCCAAGGAGAGCTCCCTGGCCAGGCACTGGATTTCTGGGGCTCAGAAGAGCTGGGCTGACGTCAGCTCACTGTTGCCAGGCATTTAGAGCTCCGTGAGCTGCCTGGAGCGAAGAACCAACCCAGCAAGCAAAAGAAAATCAAATTACTTGCTGGCAACTTGTAACTCGCTGGAGTGGCTAAGGAAAAGCTTCTCTCTGCCTTCCTATTTGTCTGGGTTTTAATTAGGGAGTTTAGGATAGATATGGAAGAGGAACAGCCTGTCAATACCCTGCCCAAGTAATTCAGCCCAAATAATACTTATCTCTAACACAGCAGTGTAAAGGCATTAACCTGCTCATCAAAACTGCACAGAGAAAGGCAGGAAGGCTTGATTAGATTATTGCTTCACTAATCAAAGACTAATCAGAACAAGACAAAGTGCTTGACCCAACAGGGTGGAGGATTAAGCTCTGTGGGATTCCAGAATCAGGCACATTCTTTTCCAGGCCTATGAGGGAAGAGAAATGGAGAGATGACAGCCCTCAGCTGAACATTAATTCAGCCTTTAGATGTGAATTAGAGGCACACACTACTTAAGAAATTAAAAAAGAAAAAATAATAAAACAAACCACCACCAAACTGCACAAAAAGGATGGAGCCTTTTGTGCTGAGAGAAAATGTGTGCATGTCTTACATCTGTAATTACCAGCCCAAAGTCTGCACTGGAAAGCAAAGGAGCTGTAAATCAGCCCCACTGGTGCCTTCAGTGCCACCACTGAGGCCTCTGGAGGTTTCTCACATCCCAAGGTGTAAATCCATGGATTGCAGCCCCAGCTCTGGCTGCTCAACGTGGGGATTCAGCTCTCCCTGCTCCCACTGGGGGGGACTGATCCGCTGCTGCTTCCCTGGATTGTTTTAGGGGAGGCAGAGGGTGCCTGGAGCTGGAATTTGATGAGCTCCAGCCCTCTGGACATGGAAAGGTTTAGTTCAGCACTGCAGGGAGCAGGTTGGTGATGAGGTTCATGATCCACTTGCCAAGGCTGAGGGACTTCCCATCCTTCCTTCAAAGAGAGGAAAAGGAAAATTCCTGGAGCCTCATCTATCCCTTGGCTGCTCCCAGTCTTCACCAACTTGGGAAATGCCAGTGATGGGCAAAAAGAGATTAGAAAATCCACTGTGGGGAACAATTCTCCACTGGGCTGAAGTCCCCACTCTGAGAGGGACACCCTGCAAACACTCAGGGATAGCCACTAATCCGGGTTTAATTCCACATGTAACCATTCCAGTCTCATTAGCAGCACTGCTGGAGTAGTACACCACAATTAGCCAGGAGAAAACATCCCAAATGTTGTTCAAAAAGAGCTAAAAAAGACCCAGCTCTTGAGAACACACTGCTGGAGGTGGTGCAGCTCAGAGAAACTCTACTGATGGAAGAGAACAGCAAGAGTTTCTATGTATTCCCTGAGCTCTAAACCCCAGGCATTATTCCCTTCCCACAACACAGGAGGAATGCAGGACAAACCTGAATCACCTTGAGTGGGAGAGCACAAAAAAAAAAAAAAAAACCACCAAAAAAACCTCCCAGCACAGTGAGTCCTGGCAGAAAGATCCACTTGAGAATCAAGAGTGAAACCTAAAAATGTTCCAGCTCCCTATTTACGTCAGCCCTGGCTCTTTGCTGCTCTGCCATTACATAAGATTAATGCATTTCCTGGGATGAATTGTCTCACCAGCACTGCTTTAAAGCTGCCACAATTCCACACTGGGACCTTTCCTCCTTCTTTTTAATCTCTTTTTTTTTAATTATTTTTTTTTTGGGGGGGGGTGTTGCTAGCAGAACGAGGCAAACAGAACAGAGGAAACCTTTTTCCAGCTCTTTCCCTGGATGCAAAAATGCAGCCCTTGGCTTCCAGGCCACCCCTCCACGTTTCTGCTGAGTCATCTGCCAAAAATCTCTGCCTGGTGAGGGAAAAGACACGAGCAGGAATGAAGCACTTGGTACTTTTTGGGTCTAAACCGTACTGTGGGATCCATACCTGCTGTATCAACCCCTGAGTCAGTGTTTCTACCACTTCAGGCAACAAATTTAAGCTGAGAACGTGGCTAAATGAGTGATTAATGGCTGCAATGAGGTTTAAGGCTTTGCAAGAGCCCACGCTGTAAATCCCGACTCGGAGCCTTTGTATCTCTCTGCTTTAGAGATTATTTGAGCTCTGATCCCACCTGCCACGTGCACATCGCTGCATTCCCTGGAAAAGACCCGTTGGAAGCGTGTGGCAGGCGGGCAGGGCTGGTTCCTGGCTGGTTCCTGGCACTTGGTGGCACCAGAGCTCACCAAGGGAAGGGAAGAAGGGAAGGCACGGGTGAATCAGCAGCATTTCGCTGCTCGGGCAGGTGATGCTCAGTGGGGTCCGGAACTGTTTGTTCTGTCCCATCAGAGCCCTGAGATCCGGCTCTGCACTTCCTCGGGGAATAAATGTGCTGGCCAGCTCGGGGTGGAATGGCTCTGCTCCCTGCAGCCTCCTCTGGAGGCTCCACAGGACTGGGAATTCTGAATTTTCCAGGGCTCAAATTTCGGCGGATGCTTCCCGGATGGAGCAGAAATTCCAGCTGCCCTTGTTCTAATTGCAGGGCTTTGCTCTTGCAATCAGGTCCCTCACAGGGTTTTATCTGAATTCCACCCATTCTGCAGGAATGCATAGGCATGAGCTGGAAACATGACTGTGTAAGGATGTGCAGGTTGCTATTAAACCAGTAAGCTAAATTAGATATATTATGATTAAATATTACTTTTGGATTTAGGTTAAAAAACAGCTTCAATTTCTTAGAAGAAAGATCAAGTCTTGGGTGCAAATAGTGATCAAAACCCCTATTAAAAAAGGATGAGATTTGAAGCAGCAAACACATCTGGTGCCATTGGAATTCTTCTGAGAGCAGCACTCGGTGTCTGAGCTGTAATAAATTACAAGTTGGGCTGAGAAAACGTCTCCTTTTTGTGTAAAAATAACTGCAAACACTGTCTACCAAGTTCATAAGACACAAATTCCCAGGGTTTTTTTTTCTCTCAAGGATGGTTGGTTTTCTGGGTTCTCTAGGGACTGTAAAAAGCTTTGTGTCCCTAAACCCTCACACCCCCAGTGACTGCCCAGCCCACGCTGCAGGTGTGAAGGGGGCACAATTCCAAGATAATTTGTCTTTTAATCCTCTAAAACCTGCTCGTCAGTGCTTTTAGAAGCAGCACCTTTTATGTCAAAATGAGCTTAAGGGACCGTTCAAAATCTCAAGGAAATTCAGCAGCCCCAGTTCTCTCCTCCTTGGAAGTGCCCAGCTCAGCAAGTGCTGCACAGGGTGTTTGATTGTGTGAAGTAATTCTGAGCTCTCTGCCTCCTTTTCCACACCCAGCAGAGCCTTTTAACTCCCCAAAGCACAAAGTCAGGGAAAAGCTGCCTCTCAACTGAGGGGAGCAGTGGGTGACAGAGCTGGGGGATGTGCTGGGTGAAGCTTCTCCCCCTTCACTGCTGTCTCAGATCAACCATCCCTGTCTGAGGATGATTCCCAGCCCCAATTATCCTTCAATAAAGGGGTTAACAAGGCAGCCAGAGCCCGTTTCAGCCTCACTGCAGCAGAGACTGCAGCAAGTGGCTGGGCACACCCTGTTAAAGATGCAGCACATCCATCGTGCTGCCCTTCAGGCTCATTCCATCCCCTTGCTGCAATGCTGGCGTCAGACCCAGAGCTTAACTCTTCTCAGGGCAAACTGCCTCCAAAATGCAGGCAAAATTCACTTTTAAGGCAAGAAACTTCAGCTCTGAGTGATCTGTGTTCGCTGTAGGTGCCCTCAAAACAAAGTTTTGCATTTATACGTGCACACATATATATTGAGGGGTATTTTGGGGTGTTGCTTTGCTCTGTTTGCTGCAGGGAACGGGGTTGGAAGTGGGAATCTCAGTTCCTGGATCCTCCCTGCAAACCTCCCCTCCAAGGCAAGGATGACACTGCAATTTTCCCAAGCCCACCTGGGTTATCTGGTAAACTGAGGCACGGCCTCCACACAGATTCTCCTATGGCTTTTGGTTAAACTTTTACTGTAAAAAGTCAGCTCTTTGTAAATCCAGCTCCACTTCAGTAAAGCTCAGAAGGATGTAGGGAAAGTGGACCTTTGCTGAACTCAAGCAGAGGAACATTTCCTACAGGAGCACCTCAGACTTTTAATTCTGCAGCTGACCTGAATTTCTTTCCAAGACAAAAATCTATGTCTAGATTATTAACAAATCCATGTATCCCACACAGATATTTCCCCTGGATTGCTGTTCTTTCTTGCCACTGAGTACAGCCCAGTGCAGGGAGCTGAGGAAAGCTGGCCAGGGTGGTTTGTAGTTCACCTATTCTGGGCTGGCTGTCACTGCTGTGCCAGAGCTGAGACACTAAATTAGAGCAGTCCCAGAGGTCAGACCGATTTGAATTTGGGAAGAGCCAAACCAGCATTATCCTCACTCCCCTGTGAAGGGCAGCCCAGATTCTGAGCCTGCTGAGGAACCTCTGGGACTTTATTAATGACTCTGCAGCACGGCCAGCAGGGAGGCACTGCAGAACTCACACTCCTGCCCTCCCTCCCTTAACAGCCCGATTGCCTGAGGCTGCAGGAGAGGAGAGAGAGGCCAGACCGAATGCAGCATCCTGAAACATTCCTTCCACAAAGAATCTGCTTCCAGAGGGAAGCAGCAAAACAAGGACACCCCTGGAGTGCTGTGTCCAGTTCTGGGCCCTCAGCTCAGGAAGGACATTGAGGGGCTGGAGCAGGTGCAGAGAAGAGCAACGAGGCTGGGGAAGGGACTGGAGCACAAGTGCTGTGAGGAGAGGCTGAGGGAGCTGGGGCTGTTCAGCCTGGAGAAGAGGAGGCTCAGGGGAGACCTCCTCACTCTCTGCAACTCCCTGACAGGAGGGGGGAGCCAGCTGGGGGTTGGTCTCTTTGCCCACCCAACCATCAGCAAGACAAGAGGGCTCGGGCTTCAGCTGTGCCAGGGGAGGGTTAGGGTGGAGATTAGGAAGAATTTCTTTGCAGAGAGGGTGCTCAGCCCTTGGAATGGGCTGCCCAGGGAAGGGGTGGATTCTCCATCCCTGGAGGTTTTTAAGGTGAGCCTGGATGTGGCATCAGTGCCATGGGCTGGGAACCACGGCGGGGTTGGGTCAAGGGTTGGACTTGATGATCTCAGAGGTCCCTTCCAGCCCAGCTGATTCTGGGATTCTCTGATTCTGTGATTCTATGAAGGGCCCTGGGAAAGCTCAAAGAGGAGCAACACTGAGCCCTCGCCCACAAGCTGGGCACAAGAGCCTTGTGGGGCAAACTGGGCTTTTTTGTGCTCACATCAATGCCTGGGGCTCCCTTAGAAGAGTCCAGGTTCCAGATCCCTGATTCTGCTCACTTTGGTGCCTGCCTGGGATTTTCCTGAGCAATGTGTTATAGATGCCTTTCAAACTCAGCTCCTGAAGGCTCAGATTTGCAGGCCCTCAGGCATTTTATAGCCTTTTCCTTCCTTATCCTTGCTCTAAAAAGAAAACAAAATGCTCCTAAAAAAACCCCTGCCTGGCATTACGTAATTCAATTTAAAATGGGAACTGTTGAGGATGAGGTCAGTGTCCTGAGGTGACTGGTACAGAAGGGATGGAGCACACGGGACAAGGGTGGAAGAGAGAATTTGATGGAGAAAGGGTAAGATTGTATTGCAAATTAATATATAAATAAATAATCTTTTCATAAATAAGCTGCACAAAATAAAGGATCTTTCCTGGAAGGAATAAAGGACATTTAAAGAATTCAGCTCCGAGATATCACAAGGTTAGGGGATTAATTAAACCACCACTGGTCTCAGGAATGTGGAATTCCGTGCAGCAGCCCTTGGCTTTTGTCCTTGGAGTAACCACTCAGAGCTGGTAAATCTGTAGCTCGGGACAGAAATATGTCAAAATAAAAAAACCTGAAATATCTACATTAAAAACCATTAGTGGAAAAAAAAAACCAAACCCAAAAAAAGCAGGGAAGGGGCAGGGGGAGGCAAGCAAGCAGGAACATTAATTCCAAAAGACCAGAGCTGTTTGGTGCATTGACACACGATACAGAAGGTCAGTTTGTTTGCTGTTATCTGTGTCATGTTCTGCTGTCACTGGAGGTCTCTGGACAGCTCAGGCACTGCAGCCAAAAAAAAATGATCTTGGGGAAGATAAAAGGCAAGATCTGCCCTGGGTCAACCCTTACATGACATCCTGTGGCTAAAATAGAAATCAAAGGAGCAGCATTTGGCCCTGGGTGACTCAGAACCAAAAATTGAAACCCTCTAGGATGATTCTTGTACCATCCCCATCCTTTAAAACCTGGGATCTCTGAGCAGTTCAGGATAAAATGTGATTTATATTGGAATGTGATGATTCAAAGCCACTGAGAACATCATCAGCCTGATGAGGAAGAGCCAAACCCTCTCCTCCTCAAAAGCTCCTCCTTTCATGGCTGTGAACCCACCTGTTATTAAAAATTAAGATTCATCACAGCTCCAGGCTCGGAATTCTCTCCCCACAACGGTTTCTGGTTTGCATTTCAAAAGGAACCAATTTGTTGTAAACGGGGAAAGAGGGAACTGGAGGAAGCATCAGCTGTGAGGGAACGGGGTGAGGACACTGGGGGTGGCAGAAATAAGCACCACTGAGCTGAAACAGGGGGCTTAATAAAGAGAGATTTGGGGCACAAGGTTAGTTCAGTGGCTGTGGGCTGCTGGGGTTGAGTTAAACATGAAAGCTCTGAGGCTTCTGAGCATTTCTGACCCTTCCACGGGAGGATGGGGGTGCACAGAGATGTCCCCACGAGAAACTGGGAGCATAAATATTCTCCTGAACCGGGGGGGGGAATGGTTGGAAATGCTCCCAGTAACAGATTCAGGCAGGTTTGTGTCCCTAATTAAAGGCAGGTCCCTGATTAAAAGTCCCGAGGAATCAAGGAAAGAGTCCCAATTTCTTTGGCTGCTTTAGGATCTAACAATCTATTAGGGCCTGCTGTTGATAAAGATGGAATTAAACACTTGATGGGTGAGATCACAGCACTGGAGTTGTTTTCCTATGCTATTATGTGGGATTTAAGGAGGGAAAGCAGCATCAGTTAAGGGATAACTGGGAATAACACTCATGGCCTGATTACTTTTCCTTCCTGCCTTGTGCCATTTTGGGCAAAACTTCTTCCACTCTTTGCTTGTACAATTTCCTTGGGGGAATCTGGGCTTGTGCTTCTCCCACAGAACTTTGACAAATCCATTTATTCCCTTCCCAGCTTTTTGATGTCATCTTTATGTCGGAAGGAGCCTCGGGAGTGCTATTAGGATGTCAAAATATCCTGTGTGAGAATGTCAAGAAGTGACAAAAAGGGAGGCTTGTTGACAAAAACAAAATGTACAGTTTTGCCCAGCGAGGGAAAGGGAATAAATCATGGTCCTGGCATGGTAAAGGATGCACTGAATTGCTCCTCTCCATCACAACTGCTCTGCTTTCTCCTGCTCCCTGCAGGGTGGGAATCAGGCCAAATAATGGGATTTAATTGCTTTTCTAGTGGATATTTAGTCCCTGTGTCCACTGGCATTGAGCAGTGAAGCAGCTTGGCTGATGGGAAACTCCTGCCTTGTGCAAAAAAAGCAGAAGAGTCAGAAAAGCTGAAACCAATTTCTGATTTCACCTAAAAGGGGTTTTTGAACAAATGCCTTCTGGCAAAGGATTGAGAGAGTAGGACAGGGGGTGGGCTGCAGGGGGGCACTGGGGTATTTTTAAATCCCATTTTCATGCCAAAGCCCAGCTTGCAGCCACATCTGCTGAGCCCACAGGAGCAGCTGCCCTTGTAATGTGATCTGCAGCCTTCCAGCCCAGCCCATTGATCAGCTGATTCCATGGATTTATTTGTGCCTGGAGCAGCACATTTAATCGATGAGCAGGGGCAAAACCATCGATGGGGGAAAGAGCAGCAATAATCCAACAGCAAAGACAATTTCTGTGCTGATCTGAGTGGCCTTGGTGACTGGTTAGAGTGAAATGGAACCTGAAATACGACTCCAAATTACTGGCTGTGAGCAATTATGATCTAGACAAGCTTCCTTCTTGGTTTTATATATTATTTCTCCCGTGGAGGAACACCAGAGTCTAGTTCTAAGCCAGGAAATTGTAATGGGAGGCACTGAATAGCCCTGGAAAGCCAAGCAGGATCAGGTGGTCAGGACAAAAGTAGCCTGGACAGGACTGAACACTCCAGGGAAAAGCTCTTGAAGGAAAGAGTCTCATCAAGTGTGGCTCTGCTGGTAAAAAAATCTGAATTATCTAAAAAAAATCTGTGTCAAATGTGGATTTTATTCCCAGCTTTTGGAAGCTAAGGATTACTTAGAGGAGGTCAGTTGGTGCTGACAACACCCAGGGTGTGGGTTCAGCCCCTCCATGAGCCATCCAGGTACCTGGTGATCCTTGTGGGTCCCTTCCAACTCAGAATATCCCGGAATTCTGGGATTTAGAGGAGCCTCAGGTTGTGTTTTACTCTCTGAGTGCCAGGAGCCCGTGCAGGTGCTGTTCCTGTGCCTTTGCACCTCTGAGGAAGGGCAGGAAAACTGTGCACCAGCAACATTCCCTGATATTGGGAATATTCCCTGGTATTCCCTGATATTTGCCAGTCAATGGCAGAATTCCTGCTGGATGCAGAGGCTCATGAAATCTGGAGTAAATTCCCAGCAGGATCCTTCTCCTCAGCCATTGTTCCTGCTGGAATCAGGCACATCCATCACACAACTCTGCAGCTGCCCTCTCCCAAAGCCCATCCCTGGATCTCCAGCAGCAATGGACGAGGTGACCCCTTAATTCTCTTCCATCTGAGGTCACCACAAATGGGAATATGTGAGTGTTCATCACTCATCTCCTGGACAGGGCTGAGCTCAGCACGTGGCATTTGCTGATGGTCCCTCCTGCCCCCCATTCCTCATGGGCAGATAATTTAATAGGGCTGAGCTCTATATCCTTCAATAAACTGAATTAAAAATGCTGCAGCAGCTGCACAAGGAATAGAACCTACAGGCTCTTCAGCAACCTATTTAAGGATGGGGGTTGGTTCAGGAGGGGGCATCAGCAAAGATGTGCAGAATTTGGGGCAATGGGCAAAACAACACCTGCCTTCCAGTAGAAAACCATATCTAAAAACACTGATGTGTAAAAGCAGATCTAAAAAGACTGAAATGCAAAACCAGATCTAAAACCACTGACATTCAAAAGGATATCTAAAAACACTGAAATGCAAAGCTGTATCTAAAAGCTTGGAAATGTAAAACCACATCTAAAACCATTGAAATGCAAAACAATATATAAAACATTGAAATGCAAGACAGTACATAAAAACATTGAAATGTAAAATAATATATAAAACATTGAAATGTAAAATAACATAACAAACCATTGAAATACAAAGCCATGTGTAAAAAGCACTAAAGTGAACTTCCCTTGTCTCTGTGAGGATGCAGCTGTGCACCCAGGAGTCCTCTCTCGTTTTTGACTGGAGTCATTAGTCCTGTACCCCAAGAAGAGGGTATTTTTGGGGTAAAAATGGAGCTAAATTCAAGTTCCTGCTCTGTCACAGCCACATTCAGAAAATCACTCCCAGCCATCACTGCTGCTGGTCCTAAAACTATTCCTGTCCAGATTTTCTGAGGAGAACAGGTGAAGATTTGGTCTCACCACTCAAAACTGCTTGAAGTGAATGTGCAGTGACACCAACCTGGGGACCGAGTTCATCACCTTGACCCACCAACCCTGACACTCTGAAATCCCAGAGCTGTGATTTGAGATGTTCCAAAGGCAGCAGGGAGTGACAGGCAGGGTCACATCCACCACACCCAGCTGCCCTTGGGTGTTGAAAAGTGAAGGTTCTTCACCTGCTGATGGCCAGAGCCCAATTCTGCACATCAGTCCACCCTTCCCTCCGTCCCCAGGCCACCCCTGGAGTGCTGTGTCCAGCTCTGGGCCCTCAGCTCAGGAAGGACATTGAGGGGCTGGAGCAGGTGCAGAGAAGAGCAACGAGGCTGGGGAAGGGACTGGAGCACAAGTGCTGGGAGGAGAGGCTGAGGGAGCTGGGGCTGTTCAGCCTGGAGAAGAGGAGGCTCAGGGGAGACCTCCTCACTCTCTGCAACTCCCTGACAGGAGGGGGGAGCCAGCTGGGGGTTGGTCTCTTTGCCCACCCAACCATCAGCAAGACAAGAGGGCTCGGGCTTCAGCTGTGCCAGGGGAGGGTTAGGTTGGAGATTAGGAAGAATTTCTTTGCAGAGAGGGTGCTCAGCCATTGGAATGGGCTGCCCAGGGAAGGGGTGGATTCTCCATCCCTGGAGGTTTTTAAGGTGAGACTGGATGTGGCATCAGTGCCATGGGCTGGGAACCACGGCGGGGTTGGATCAAGGGTTGGACTGGATGAGCTCAGAGGTCCCTTCCAACCCCGCTGATTCTATGATTCAATCAGTGATCAGTCAACCCCCACGTGCCTCCTGCTGCCCATGGATAACCCCCCCATGGATAACCCAGCACTTCTCAATTCCTCCTCTGCTTTATCTCGCCCCCAGGATGGATCCAATTCCATGGGCTGGATCCAAACCCGTGCAGGGAATCATTTTTGAGCAGCCCCTGAGTGCTGAGGGGGCTGCACTGGTGGGACATGAACTTTTCCCAGGGGAAAGGAACCCAGGACAAATCCAGCCAGGGGTTAAAAGTCCCTCAGTCTGTATGCTGAACATCTGAGGGTGTTCAGCTGAGCACTATCAGCCTGACAAAGAGCCAGGGTGGGACTGAGCCAGACCTCAGGTAAATTTAGCATCTGCTTCCCTTCCTGGCCAGAATAATGGATTTATAATTTGAGGAAAGCAAAGCTATCTTTTTGAGTATTGAAATCACAGATTCATGTGATGGAAAGTTACCATTTCCATATTTTTGTCCCATTTTTGATCCCCTAGAGTGTGAAGGTTGGGATGATAAAGGTACATATATCCCCCCCAGCTGTTCACATGGATCCCCTGTTCTGCAGAACACAGAGAATCCTCAGCCCTCAAGGTAATATAAAGCTTTTTTTTTAAGGCTGGACTGAGAGAGGCTGGAATGAACAGGGGCTGCTCCACCTCCTGCTCACCCCACAAGTGCCCTGGGCACGTTCAGGGCTTTGGGTGGGACCCACCTGCAGTTCCCCAGCCCAGTTCAGTCTGAGCAGGGGAGAGAATTCCAACCCACAGCCCAATCTCAGTCTGTGTCGGTGGCTGCAGCCAGGGCTCAGATGGCAGAGCTGAATTCCAATTATCCAAGCCAATTTTGTGCCTTGTGGTGTCAATTCCTCCTCTAACAGGCTGGGCTTGCATCTCTGGTGTAATAAAGAGTTTTTATCCTGCACATATTCTTTCCAAATGTTGACAGACTGCAGGGAAGACACAGTTTGTGTTTTCCATTTGGGAAGACACTGCTCAGATTCTTGGGAAGCATCAATAATCAAATGCATCAACATAAAACACTGACAAAAACGCCCTCAGTTTGGTCTCACTTTGCAGTGGCCTAATTTTGGGGCAGCTCCTGAGAAGCCATTAGGTCACCATGGTCTTTATAATGGGCAAAAAAGCAAGAGGAACATCTTTAGAAACCCTTGTCAGGACCACTTAAATGATGTCTATATATTAGACATAATTATTTAATATTATTATTATTATTATCTATTATTAGACATTACATTAGACATTAAATATTTAGCCAGGACAATCCAAATTTCCTTTGAAGCTCAGTGGTATTTGTGTTGCATCTCGAGATCTGTGGATTAAAAGATGCCTTGGTGCCTCTTCCCCCTCCCCATTTTCCTGCTGAGCATTCCCCCCAAATCTTCACATTTTGGAGAGTTTTCCTGAGCTCTCCTGCAGCAATCCCAGAGGGAAAAAGAGGTTAAAGGAACGGCTTGAACAGCAGGCAGTGGAAAGCAGCAGCACAGAGGGGTTTTATTGCTGCCTATTCCAGCAACACACACCAAAAAAACCCCCACATTTCCCCTGGCCCAGCCCTTCTTCCAAGAAATGTCAGCCCGATGGATCATCATTGCTGATTCAGGGCCCTGGAGGGCTCTTTTAAAGAGCAAAATTGCTGCAGCATCCTCTGGATTCATCAAACATTATTGCTGCTCCCCGGGGGAACGAGAAGATCCATTACCAAAGGAGGAATAGATTCAGCATCACCTCATGGCAGCTGCAGAGATACATTTTTATTTTAAAGCCACGCTTTTCCTTTTGATTGGGAGCCAGAAAGGGCGGGGGGGGGGGGGGAGAAAAAATGAGAGAGGGAGAGGGGAAAGAGAAGCAGAAGAATGAGCTGTCTCCGCGAGTTGCACTGCGGGAGAGCCTGGGAAGTTCACAGGGAGGAGTTCACAGGCGCTGCAGGAGTGACTCAGCATCATCCTGCGGCAAAGAGGGGACACGGCAGCAGCCACCGCCCTTTTTTTTCCCCTCCTTTTCCCTGTGGAAACACGCGATTCCCGCAGGAGAGACCCTCAGCCCCCGTCCCGCGGAGAGCCGCTCTCCCTCTGCCCCAAAAGCTCCCGGCGAAGAGCTGCGAATTCCTCCAGGGCCACGACTTTCCCGGAGCCTTTCCTGGGAAGCTGGAGACATTCCCAGCTGAGACATTCCTACCCGAGACATTCCCAGCTGAGACATTCCCAGCTGAGACATTCCCAGCTCCCCCCTGGGAGCCGCAGGGATGCTCTGAACTCCCACCCTGCCCGGTTCACCTCCCACTCGCTGGGAGCAGCTGATCCCTCCTCTCCTGCACAGTTCCCCCGGATCTCACATCCCTGATTTAATAACGGTAAAAAAGGGAGAAAATGGGACAGATTTCCAGCTCCACACCCCCGAGGCTGCTCTGCTCCAGCAGGGACACACGGAGGGGACCAGCAGCTGGGTTTGTTGGGTCTGTCCCCCCAGAGCTGCTCAGGGTGGGAGGGCAGGGCAGGACCTGACACCTTCCTGCCAGGCAGAGTGGGAATTTGGGCTCTTCCCATTCCCACTGCAGAACTGGGCCCAGTTCCTGCGAGCTGGACGTGCTGGGGAGAAGCACTTGGGTGTCCACAACCTCTGCCCTGTGTGTCAGAGCTCAGCAAAGGCTGTGAGGAACCAGCCCAGCCTTGCTTTTCCACCTCTTCCCATCCCACCTTTCCATCTATTCCTTATTTAACACCTTCCTCTATTCCTTATTGAACACCTTCCTCTCAAGTTTTGCTGATTTGGGAAGTAAATGGGCTTTTTTTCTCCTCCTTCCACTCACTAAATTTTACTTGGCCCCTCCTCTCAGAAAACTTGGGGGGGAAAAATAAACCAACCACCTTCTCTGGGACAAAATTGCTCTGCTCCCACGGATCTCCCAATCCTTGCTGCATCATTTTGGGGCTCCCACGGATCTCCCAATCCTTGCTGCATCATTTTGGGGCTCCCATGGATATCCCAATCATTTCTGCATCATTTTGGGCGGCTTGGGGGGAGTTTTGTGGAGTTTAAAGCTCAAACACCAGCTCTGGGGGGAGTTTTGTGGAGTTTGAAGCACAAACACCAGCTCTGGGGGGAGTTTTGTGGAGTTTGAAGCTCAAACACCAGCTCTGGGGGGGAGTTTTGTGGAGTTTGAAGCTCAAACACCAGCTCTGGGGGGAGTTTCGTGGATTTTAAAGCATGAGCACCAGGTCTTGGGGGGAGTTTTGTGAAGTTTAAAGCACGAGCATCAGCTCTGGGGGGAGTTTTATGGAGTTTGAAGCTCAAACACCAGGTCTGGGGGGAGTTTTGTGGGGTTTAAAGCACAAACACCAGCTCTGGGGGGGAGTTTTGTGGAGTTTGAAGCTCAAACACCAGCTCTGGGGGGAGTTTTGTGGAGTTTGAAGCAAGAGCACCAGCTCTTGAGGGGAGTTTTGTGGAGTTTGAAGGTCAAACACCAGCTCTTGGGGTGAGGTCTGCAGGTGCTGAGGCCCCTGGCAGCCTGTTAACCCTCTGGAAGCTGGGGCACAGCAGGCATTGCTGCATGGAAAAGGGGAATCTGGCTCTTGCCAAGCCTTTCCTTGCTTGCAGCAGTTCGGCTTCCGGCCAAAGGGAGCCGTGGTAGCTCCTCCTTTCTGCGGGACTCTCCCCCTCCCTCTCTCCCTCCCTCCCTCCCTTCTCCTCTCCCTTCCAAGCTGGTGCAGTGTTGAACTTCTGCCAGGAACTGGACCTGCTGCAGGAGCAGCAGCTTTCCAGAGGGAGGAGGGAAGAGGCAGATGGAGTAAAATGCTTTCCTTGAGCACCTCTGACAGCCGTCACCCCAACAATCCTCTCTCCATCCCCAATTCCCGCAGGGAATTCAGCCCGGGATCCTCACCCCCAGGGTTGGACAAAGCAGAGGGCGCTGCCAAGGGCGGATGCCAGAGGGTTTACTCCCTCCTTTTCCTTTTGCAGAAGGTCAAATCCCCTTTCCCCGGGTCCCATTCCTCCCCGAGGGTGCCCAGAGAAACTTTGCTCCAGGTTTTCCTGCCCCTGGTGCCTCCCTGACACTCCTGCCCAAGGCACATCCTCTGCTCCCTTGAAAAGTCCAAGGAAAGGACTTTCTGCTCCCTTTCTGCCCCCAAAATCGCAGCTGCCTGGGGGGTGGGGGGTGAATTCCCAGCAGGAGGCGCTGGAGGAACACAGGGAGCCCCAAATTCCTGCGTTTTTTCCCCCCGGGGAACTGCAAACTCAGCACTAACCCTTCCTGCATCCCTGTCCTTCCTCTCCCACTGTGCCATTCCCGGTTCCCTGCAGGCTGCTCCGAGGGCTGTGAAGCCTCCCGAAGGAATGCCCGAGGTGGGATCCCATGGATGGCAGCTCCAGGTGCCCTTGGACACTCCTGCCCAGCCCAAAAGAAGCCTGCAATGCGTTTTTCCTCGTTTGTTTTTTTTTTTTCCCCCTCCTCTGAACTCGGCAGCACCTCGGGGGCCACTGAGCTCAGTTTGCTGCCTCCTCTCTTACTCATCAGCTGCATTTTGGGGGAGAAATAACTCCTCCCTCTGCCTTTCCTCCCCCTCAGCCATCCCACACTTGCAGGAGACAGCCCAAAAATGCTCCTGCACCTCCCTGCCTGGGCCTTTGCTCCCTCCAGGCTGTGCAGGAGCTGCAAGAACACCTCCTCCTCCTCCTCCAAAATCTGCCGACTCAGAGCACCCAAACACCTTTCTGAGCAGCTCTCAACCCAATAATCAGATTTAAAGGTGACATCAGTGGCAGGAACAGCCACTTCTGAGCTCAAAGGGGTGGGAACAAGCCCAAATCCCTGCAATAAATACAACAGCAGGAGCATCTCAGAGATGTCCCTGGGGAATGGGACAATTCCCTCTTTGCTGTCTTCGTGTCCACACTCAAAAGGAAAAGGAGGATTAAAACCAAGTGGAATGGAGCCAAAGTAAAACCAACAACAACAAAAAAAAGGAAAACAGACTCAAAAAGTACAAAAAGTATTCAAGGATCTGCTTTCCATGAGGAGCAAGGGGTATTAAAAACCAAGCTGGGTTATCTCCTCCTGAGATCTGAAAAGTCATCTTAAATCAGAATAAAATCACAAAAAATCTTGGGAGCGTAAAAAAGTCCCCTTGAAATCTTTTTTCCCCGACTTCAAAAGCACGAAGACATATCACAAAATCTTCCCCAAAAATCCCTTAAAGCACATTCCCCCTCATGGTGACAAACCTGTGTCTTAAATGACCCCAAAGGGCTTTATTGGTGTTGCAGAATTTTGTGGAGCCACAAAGTAGATGCTGTTTGTGCATAAATCCAGGGAGAGCCTGCCATGGAATTAGGGAATCAAGGACAGGAGAGGCCTTTTTAGCCCAGGAACGTAAGGGAAACATTTCCCAACAATCAAATAACCCACAGGATTGTTCCTCTCTCACATGGTGACAGCACAGAAACCCCCCTGACCCCTCCTGAGGAGCCACTGAGAGAGGCAACACCCTTAATTAAGTGGTTTATGCTGTGGTTTTAACCTTTAGCAACTGAAAATTTCCAGGGATTCCAGTTCAAATAGGAGGGATAACAAATAGGAGGATTTGTGATCCAAGTGTAGCAACTCAAACTGGCACAAACCCCCCCTGGTTTGGTGGTTTTAGGGATTTCTTTCCTTGAGGACCCTTTGCCACAATCTCATGTCTTTGGGTTATTTCTTCCTCCCATCCATTTGATCATCTTGGTCCCAGGAAAAGGGTGTTGTTCCAGCCCCTGGAAGCACCATAAGGATGTGCTGGAGGGGCAGAGAGCTCCCTGAGCTTTCCCAAAGGCTCATCCCAGCTGGAGCAGCCAAAACCAGGAGAATCCACCCCTAAAGCCCTTCCCTGCAAAGCCACCCTCCTGTTCTCCTGCCCTGAAAGGTGAAACAGGACCTTTCCTGCTTGGCTTCAGCCTTTGAAATATCGAATATTTCAATTTATTACAGCTGCACAGACATCCTCTGATGGATTCCACGAGGAGAAGCAGAGAAATGAGAGATAAAAGGATATTTGTGGCTCCCTCATTTTTCCTAATCCCCTGTTTATCATCTCCAGCCCCAGCTCAGGTTCTTTCTCCTGTTTCACAACAAATACCCACATTATTCTCCTTGAAAAGCAAATTTCTAGTCAGTTCTGACAGTCCTGTTTGTGAATCAGCAGAGCCTTGAAGATTTATCCCTGATTTTTTTTCCTGTGGAGGCCTAGAAATTATTGTGGGAATCTCATCCCAATGCCAATGGACCAGCCAGGTAAAGCAATTAATGTCCCACATCCCCGTGGGTTAATTACTGGGGCCAAGAGCTTCTGAAGTGATTGTTTCACTATTGCATTTCTTTTATATAAAAACAAAATTATTATAAAATATCTATATAAATTAATATGTAATATATAAATATAAATTTATATGTTATTTATATCAATTAAAATTTATATAAAAGCCCAATTCTTGCTGGGAGTTTCTAACCTGAGGGCTCTTAAAGTGATTAAAATAGTGACAATGCAGGTGCTGAAATTCTAAAGCTTAAAAATCCAGATCCTCAGAGAAACAGTCTCTGAGCTCTTTTTGCCATCAATTAAATATAGAGGAAAATATATCCTGGGACTAGGATTAGCCAGGGAGTGAAACTGTGGGAAGAGTTAATGAAACTACATTTAAAAAACAAAAAAAATTATGATTATGATGATTAAGGCAACTGAAAAGAATCAGTAAAGATTTAGTCACGTGAACATTTGGGAAAGATAGAAATAAAATGCGTGAAATAGAAGTTTTTAGCACTTGAGTTTTTACCATTTAAGGTTCACCATGAATCAAAGAAGTGGCTGAGAGTTCGAGGAGTTAAAGAAAAAGGAAAAAGCTCAACAGTTTTAATGCAAGTGAAATAAAAAAACCTGCACAAATGCAAAGAAAAAACAGCATCTCCTCATCTTCTTTTAGTAGTAGGATCAAGAAAAGCCCTCCTGACCAAGCTCTGCCATGGGGACCTCCATAATTTCTAATTTAATGAACGTTTTAGGGTGGGGGCAAAGCCCTTTGCTCTCCAGGAGGGGAAGTGCCAGAGATGAACCCCCTGCAAAACCTTTCAATTAAGTGACATTAAATCCGAGCAGAGCAGGGGAGGCACCTCCCATTCCATCCCACAGCTGCACAACCCCTGCTCCTGAATAAACAGATCCAGCCCCGGGAATCTGGGGGATGCAGGAAGGTCTGATGGGGGGGGGGGGGGGGAACAAGAGGCTGCAGAAATTCAGGGATTTTTATTCCTGTGCTGCAGAGCTGAGCCAGTTCAGCTGATTCCAGTCCATCCCCACTGCAGCACAGCCCTCAGACAGGTTTATTGCTCCCTTTTTATCACGTTTTATGGGCAGCAGCACATGCCAGAGCAGGAAATAAAGATATTTATGTCCTCCCAAGAAATGCTCGTCCCTGTGAGTGGGGGAAGGTGAGACCCACCCCCCAAAAGGGGGCTTCGTGCCCACCCCACATGGGAAAATATCCCAGGGATTTAAACAACTGACTGACAAGGAGAGTATTCCTGAGTTGTTCCTCCACGTTCTGAGATCCAAGGAAGGACACATCCTGGAAATCTGGAGCTCCCTGTGCTTCACTTCCCTGCAGGTACAACCAGAAGGTCTCTCTGCCTTTTACCTGTCCACGCAGGTTGTGAATAAAAACTCCTTTTGACCCACATTTTATCTTTGTTTTGGATAAATAATTTGGATATCTTTGCTCATACTGGCAAGTTTTAGGGAGGAAATGGAGTCTCTGCCTGCATTTTGAGCCTCCCTGTGCTCTCAGCTGTGCTGTAAAGGCACTTTCTTCCATCCATCACCAACAGCACTGACTGCAGCTGGCACAGCAGAAATGGGAAAACTGGGAAATATCCACCCTGCTGCCTCTGGATATGGCTGCTGATTCAACCCCCCAAACATGAGGGCTCTTAAATTGCTGCTGTTCTCCCCACCTCGAGCTGCCCCAGCCCAGGTTCCTCCAGCACAACCCCCCTCCAGCAGCAGCACAGACCCAGAGCTGCTGTCAGGGAGCACCTCAGGCTTTGCTGCAGGGACACAGGGGGGCTTAACTAAGCTCAGCTTTAAGTGGCAGGACTTTAGCAAAGCCTAAAGCCAGTGGCAGCTTAAAACAAGCTGGTGATGTGGCCCGGGGTGTCTGGAGCCCAACCCCTTTCTCCTCACGTTGGCAGGAGGCCAAATCGAAGGGGTGAGACTTTGCAAATTAGGAAATGATCTCCTTCAAAATGGGCTGAGAGTTTTGTAGTTGTTTTTTTTTTTTTTTTTTTTCAGTGCTCTGAGCTGGTAAAATGGGGGAGTTTTATTTGCCCAGAGAAGCTGTGGCTGCCCCTGGATCCCTGGAAGTGTCCAAGGCCAGGTTGGATGGGGCTTGGAGCAACCTGGGCTGGTGGAAGGTGTCCCTGCCCATGGCAGGGGTGGAATTAAATGATCTTTAAGGTCCCTCCCAACCCAAACCATTCTGGGATTCGCCCCAAACCCTTTCAGTTTACATTTAATTCCTGGAACCAAAAGCAGAACAGCATTGAATTGATTCTGGGAGTTAAGAACTAAAGAGGAATCTGCCACCGGATTCTGTGCCTCAGCTTGGAGTCCTGATCCAAGGAGTAAACAAAGCTAATGAATCTTCTAATTAAACATTCCCTGAGAGGGCTCAGACGAAAGAATTGGCTGCCTGTTTCCTCCAGCTCCTGTAATCAAGAGACAGAACAAACTCAAAGTGAGCAAATTGCTGTTACTGTGCTCAGAAATGGGTGCAAGTGATAATAAAAGAATGAAAGCTGCTCAGGCACCTGCTGTATGTGGCACAAACAAAGCAGAGAGGGGTTCAAAAGAAAGAAATTAAATACTTTTTTGCATTCCTTCTGAGTCTTCCAGATATTGGATTTCAGTCCTTGCAGACAAAGTTCTGTGTGGGCTTTGAAATCTTTGAAACACCAAAAGTTCTTTGTGGTGTTGTCTCCTGTTAAAAAGGAGAATTCCTGTTTGGAATCCAGGAAGAAGAATTCCTAAAATGTAAGATTTGTTCCAATCCATCAAAGCCCAGCAGAGCATTTTGATTGGCCCGTTTCAGTTCAGCTCCTGCAGAGATTTGGGGATAATCTGAGACAAATCCACGTTCCTGACTTCAGGGCAAGGGGAAGAAGGTGGTTCCCTGGTGTGGTGAAGTGTTAGGAAAATACAACACCAATTTCCAGGTGTGTTCAGCACGGGGTCAAGGACCTGCAGGTCCTAAAGCTGCAGCATTCCCATGGCACTAAAGGTGGCACAGAGCAGTGACTGCTCTGTTGGACCAGTCCCAGTTCCCCCCTTTCTCCTCCAGAACTCCTCTGATCCAGAAAAATCCATCAATCCATAACACAGTGCCACTGGAGGTTGATTTTTGTCTCTAATTTATTCACAATTCCAGAGCACTGGCAAAGGAAATTGTTTAATCCTCCTTTGCTCTGTGTAAAGTAGGATTATACTGTGTGGCTACTCTTTGTGGGTGTAGGTACCATGCACTGATCTCTTTTTATATATCCCATTTTATATATTGTGTTGTACAACGCATCAGAGCTACTGAATGAACGTTTTCAACATCCAAATAGATCAAATCTAAATTATATCATTACATAAATAAATATCAATTAATTAAAGCAGGCACTGCCTGATTCCCCGCTCCCTCAGAGATTTATGGAGTAGTAACAATCTAAAAAATAAAGGAAAACCAGTGCTTTTGCTTTTCTTTTGCTTAGAACTGCTCGATTTCTGTGCAGGCACAGCTTCTGAAATAAGAGCAGGCTCCACCCTGCCACCCACCTCCACCTCTCACACTTTGTGCTGGGGAAATTTTTTGGTTAAAAAAAAAAGGCAAATCCCAGTAGATTTCAATGCAATGTAGCAGAGGAAGAGGTGTGGACAGGGATGGTTTGTCCTGGAGTTGTTGCTTTTGCTTAAGCAGCAGGAGAATTTACACTCATGGAATGGTTTGGGTTGGAAGGCACCTCAAAGATTATTTAATTCCAGTGGCAGGGACACCTTCCACTAGCCCAGGTTGCTCCAGCCTGGCCTGGGACACTTCCAGGGATCCAGGGGCAGCCCCAGCTGCCATTTTATTCCTGTCTTATTCATCAGAATAATTTGCATTATTTGGGTCAGCCAGGCCAGGGGAGGTTTCCAAGGGGTGAACATGGACCTGAAGATGAAAGGGTGACACTCAGACCTCCCTGAACCAGCCAAAGAGCAGCTTTAGCTCCAGCAGATGGAAAGGGGCAAAATGGGAGACTCAGCTCAGCTCCAGGGGCTGCTGCAGGTGACACAAAGGGCACAGAACACTTCATTCCACTTGGAACCAGCCCTGCCCTTATCCCATTCCTCTGCTCTCTACTAATACATTGATTTTTCTAACAATAATATATCAAGGGGCTTCATTATCCTCTGCATTATGGCAAAAAGCACCACAATGGAGACAAAGGGAATTCAGAATTCAGCCAGCACTGCCCTGGCCCTGGAAGGGGTTGGGAGCAGGATGCCTCCAGTAGTAGCTCTCTTTTCTTTGTAGTAACAAAGCTCTGAGTCACAGGGAAACTCTACACTGCAGGGCTGTCTGCAGGCACACTCTGCCATCCTCCTGGCACATGCTGCTGGCACAGAGGAAAGGCTTTTCCACTCCTTTGCCCTCCCTGAAGCAACGTGAGGAAGGATATTAGCAGCCTGCAATTACAAAGCTCGTTTTCCTGCGACCCGAAGTGTTTTTACAAGCTGGGGTGTATTATTTATTAATAAATGATAGCATTAATAATTAAATCTCACGCTCAAGTTGAGGTAGGGGTGATTAGCAGAAATCCATTGGCACGAAACAAGGTGTTTCAGTTTGCAGGAGTTGAGCATCCCAGAAAAAAACAGCAGCTCCCTGCATCCCTGACCAAGCCTGCTGTGAACCTTCCCCTCTACAATGTCTGTGTTGCTCCTTTCTTCCCCTTTCAAACCCACTTCTGCTGTATTATTATTATTATTTATGTATTAGCACATAAAACTCTGCCTGTGCTGCTCTGCTTTGCATATTCCATGTCTGACTAATGAGGAGCTGTTGTGACATCCATGGATGCAGCTGGAATTCAGATAACAAACACACTGTGGATGCAATGCTGAGCAGGAGCCTGGCTGGCAGTGCTTGGAAAGGGAGAGCAGCTCCACTGCTCTTCAGGAGGACTCTGTGGATGCACAGAATAAAATCTCTCAGCAGCTCTGCTGGGATCTGGTGACACTGAAGCCTCGACGAGCTCTTGGTGCAGTTCATTCCATCTGGCAGAGCTCAGATGAAGAGGAGATTTCAGCTCTGTACCTCTGAGAGGCCACTGCCCTTCCCAGCTTAATAACCCTCATTTTTAAACACCCTGAAACTTCAGGAAGATGCCACACAACAGGTAAATGTTCTGTTTGGGGTCACTAGAAAATAGTAGGGGACATAATAAATCAACCCTGCTCTACCTTTAGGAAGTGATTGGTATTAAGCAAACACTTCTTTGTGCCAGAAATACCCAAATCCATTGCAATTAGTGACAGGCAGATTAATTTATGCACATTAATGAGTCCTCCCTCTTTCTGCAGGAGGCCACTAAGCATTTCTGAGGTGTCTCTCTCAACAAATGTCCCCCAGTCCACTCCTACATTTATTCCTCGCTGGGGGAAACTTTGAAGAGTTTGCTTTGTAAAATGTTTGCCCTCCTGACTCAGGGAGATGAATTATCTCTGCCTTTTTGAGCATCCCATGCAGTCTGTGCTCAGCACATCCCTGCCTGCCTTCTGAGAAAGCTCCACTGCAAAAATACTGCCTTGTTTTAATCCTTGTTTAAATCCACCAGTGGCTCCTAACCTGCCTCTGAGGTAGCTGCAATGCAGCTGTCCAGCTTTAATCTGTAGGAGCCAGATTAGGGAAGGAGAAATGTTCAGTCCCTATGATCCCTGTCTCAGCCAGACTTGGCTCCAGGGAATCTCCAGGAACAGAGGAAGCCAAGCCAGGTAACCAGGTACTGGTTACCTACCAGTCTCCTACCAGGACTGAGAACCACCTTGTGCTTGCTGCTTCTTTCTTGTAATGAAAGAACAAAGAACAGAGCCAGGCTTCCCCTGGAAGTGTCCAAGGCCAGGTTGGACGGGGCTTGGAGCAACCTGGTCTCATGGAAGGTGTCCCTGCCCATGGCAGGGGGTGGGACTTGATGGGCTTTAAGGTCCTTTCCAACCCAAACCATTCAGGGATTCTGTAATTACCTGGTTATTAGGAACCACTTGTAACAAAGGGCATGGTGAGGATGCAGGGGCTCCAAGGGCTCTCGTGCCTTGTGGGAACTGCAAAATGAAGGGGGAAAAAAACGCTGTTTACACGTGTCTGGGGGTTCTGAGGTGCAGAGAGGGCTGCGTGTCCCCCCCAGCCTCACCTGGGGGGAGACCTGGGACCTCCCCGAGGCTTCTGCCAGGGCGGCTGCTGGGCAAAGGGGGGGATGAGGACACAGGGGGGCGTTGGACACAACCCGGGCGGCTTGGGGAGGGTCTGCAGATAGAGCTGAGGGGTGGTGGGTCCCAGGAGGGCTGAAAGGTGGGTCCGAGGCTGCCGCCAAGGAGGGCAGAGGCAGGTCCGAGCAGGGGCCGTTCCAGCGCAGCCCGACCGCAGCCCCCCGTGCCCGCGGTGACGCCGCGACGAGACGATGCTCGGAGCAACCCGGAGCTGCCCGGGCATCACCTCGGCGTGACGATGCCCGGAGCGGTCCGAGCATCACCTCGGCGTGACGATGCCGGGAGCGGTCCGGGCATCACCTCGGCGAGACGATGCCGGGAGCGGTCCGGGCATCACCTCGGCGTGACGATGCCCGGAGCGGTCCGGGCATCACCTCGGCGTGACGATGCCCGGAGCGGTCCAGGCATCCCCTCCCCGCGCCGCCGCCGCGCTCCTCCCCGTCCCCGCCCGGGGGCCGCGCCCGCCCGCCCTCCCCGCCCATAAATAGCGGCGCCGGGGCATCGCCCCTCCGCAGAGCAGCGTCTCTCCCCCTCGGCAGCCATGAGCTCGTACGGCTACGACCCGTTCTTCCCGTCCTACAAGCGGCGGTACGCGGAGAGCCCGCGCATCCATGTGTCGGTGCGCAGCAGCGGCGGCGGCGGCTTCGGCTCGGCGCGCTCCGCGTACTCCAGCCTGTCCGCGCCCGTGTCCTCCGTGTCCGTGCGGCGCAGCTACGCGACCTCCAGCGCCTCGGGCTCCCTCCTGCACTCGGTGGACAGCCTGGACCTGAGCCAGGTGGCCGCCATCAGCAACGACCTCAAGTCCATCCGCAGCCAGGAGCGGGCGCAGCTGCAGGACCTCAACGACCGCTTCGCCTGCTTCATCGAGCGCGTCCACGAGCTGGAGCAGCAGAACAAGGTGCTGGAGGCCGAGCTGCTGGTGCTGCGGCAGAAGCACGCCGAGCCCTCCCGCTTCCGCGCCCTCTACGAGCAGGAGATCCGCGAGCTGCGCTTGGCCGCCGAGGAGGCGACGAGCGAGAAGCAGGCGCTGCAGGGCGAGCGGGAGAGCCTGGAGGAGACGCTGCGGGGGCTGCAGGCGCGCTACGAGGAGGAGGTGCTGAGCAGGGAGGACGCCGAGGCGCGGCTGCTCGAGGTGCGCAAGGGCGCGGACGAGGCGGCGCTGGCGCGGGCGGAGCTGGAGAAGCGGGTGGACAGCCTGCTGGACGAGCTGGCCTTCCTCAAGAAGGTGCACGAGGAGGAGCTGGCGGAGCTGCAGGCGCAGATCCAGTACGCGCATCTCTCCGTGGAGATGGACGTGTCGGCCAAGCCCGACCTGTCCGCGGCCCTGCGCGACATCAGGGCGCAGTACGAGAAGCTGGCGGCGCGCAACATGCAGAACGCCGAGGAGTGGTTCCGCAGCCGCTTCACCGTGCTCAGCGAGAGCGCCGCCAAAAACACCGACGCCGTCCGGGCCGCCAAGGACGAGGTGTCCGAGAGCCGCCGCCTCCTCAAAGCCAAGACGCTGGAGATCGAGGCCACCCGCGGCATGAACGAGGCGCTGGAGAAGCAGCTGCAGGAGCTGGAGGAGAAGCAGAGCGCGGATATCTCCGCCCTGCAGGTCGGGGGGGGGGGGGTTTGGGGGCTGTCGGGGGCTCCGCGGGGGCGGGAGGAGATGCTGAGCTGGAGGGTCGGGGGTCTCTGCGGGTGAGGGGGATTGGAGGTCCTGCAGGTGAGGGTGTCAGGGTTTGAAGGGTTTTGCAGGTGAGGAAGGTTGGGGATGATGGGAGTTTGCAGGTGAGGGAGGTTGGGGATGATGGGGTTTTCAGGTGAGGAGGGTTGGGGATGATGGGGGTTTCAGGTGAGGGAGGTTGGGGATGATGGGGTTTGCAGGTGAGGAGGGTTGGGGATGATGGGGTTCTGCAGGTGAGGAGGGTTGAGGATGATGGGGTTTGCAGGTGAGGAGGGTTGGGGATGATGGGGTTTGCAGGTGAGGAGGGTTGGGGATGATGGGGTTTGCAGGTGAGGAGGGTTGGGGATGATGGGGTTTGCAGGTGAGGAGGGTTGGGGATGATGGGGTTTGCAGGTGAGGAGGGTTGGGGATGATGGGGTTTGCAGGTGAGGAGGGTTGGGGATGATGGGGTTTGCAGGTGAGGAGGGTTGGGGATGATGGGGTTTGCAGGTGAGGGAGGTTGGGGATGATGGGGTTTTCAGGTGAGGGAGGTTGGGGTTGATGGGTTTGCAGGTGAGGGAGATTGGGGATGATGGGGTTTGCAGGTGAGGAGGGTTGGGGATGATGGGGTTTGCAGGTGAGGAGGGTTGGGGATGATGGGGTTTGCAGGTGAGGAGGGTTGGGGATGATGGGGTTTGCAGGTGAGGAGGGTTGGGGATGATGGGGTTTGCAGGTGAGGAGGGTTGGGGATGATGGGGTTTGCAGGTGAGGAGGGTTGGGGATGATGGGGTTTGCAGGTGAGGAGGGTTGGGGATGATGGGGTTGTGCAGGTGAGAGGTGTCAGGGTTTGAAGGGTTCTGCAGGTGAGGAAGGTTGGGGGTGATGGGGTTCTGCAGGTGAGAGTGTCAGGACTGAAGGGTCCCTGCAGGTGGAGGGGGTTTGTGGGGTTCTGCAGATAAAGGGGGCTCGGGGTTTACACAGTTCTGCAGCTGAGGCTGTCAGGGTTTGAAGGGTTCTGTAGCCAAGGAGGGTTGGGGGTTATGGGGCTCTGCAGGGAAGGGATGAGGGGTTTTGCAGGGTCCTGCAGGTCAAAGGGGTCAGGGTTTGGGGGGTCCCACAGGTGAGAGGGGTTGGAGCTCTCAGGGGTCTGCAGGTGAAGGGGGGTCGAGGTTTGCAGGGGGAAGTTGTCAGATCCTGGAGATGCTCCTGCTGTACCTGGTTTGCACACAAATTATCCCCAAATTGTAATGCAAAATGCCCCAGAGCTAAAAATATAATGTATCAGGGATCCATAGATCCATATGATCCTAGAGATGCTTCCAGCTCGTGCCAGAGCTGTGTTGTGGATCTAAACTGTGAGGTGTCAGGAAATCATGGTGCAAAATGCCCCAGAGCTATAAAGAATTGATCTGTATACCACCACAGCTTTAACTATATTCTTATGAAAAACCCCGTGGAACTATAGAATATCCTGAGTTGGAAGGGACACATGAGGATCATTGAGTCCAACTCGGTGGATATCCTTAAAAAAAAAAATAAAAATGTTAAGCTAAAACTAGAGGAAGCACAGAGAGGCTAAAGCCCAAATGAAATTATACACCAATTTCCTGTGTGCTTTAGCACTTGGATACCAGAAAATTGGACTCTTTATGGTAAATAGCAGTGGAATAATAAGGTGTAGATACAGGGATGGGAAAACCCTGCCAGGGAAGGCATTAAATGTTGCCTTTTTGGCTGAGGGTGGAGTGGGAGCTGTCCTTTTTTTTTATTTTTCTATCTGCTAGAGCAAGATTAAATTAATAAGATTGGAGAAATCCATGGTAATTATTGGTAGGCTCGGAAGAATTGAGAATTTTTATGCTGTCACATCCAACAGGACACGATCAACAAATTAGAGAACGAGCTGAGAACCACGAAGAGTGAAATGGCTCGGTACCTGAAGGAGTATCAGGATCTGCTCAACGTGAAAATGGCCCTGGACATCGAAATTGCAGCTTACAGGTATGTGGAAGCCAGAACTCGGATCAGGTTCCCCTTCTCTTCCAGGCAATTCGTGTTACTTTTCATTCCTCCAGCAGAAATTTCCATAGATGGGTGTCAGAGTTTAATCAGGTCCTCTCTGGTGTCGTGTCATTGGGAGAAAGTGTGATTTATTTTGGGTTTTTTGAGGTAAAATACTTCTTTAAAGCAAAATTTTTAGGGAGTGTAATTTTTACCTTGGCAATACATGATCTCACTTCTCCGTTTTTATACATAAAAATACCTACTCTGGGCTTAGAGAAGAGATTTTGGTGTCAGTGCAACTTCTCAGTGCAGATTTCTGGTTTTTAGAACAGGAGATCCCTCCAATGCTCTCGAAGAACAGGCTTTCTTTCCAGCCTGCGAATCTGCAAAGTCAAATATCTGGCAGCAGAAGTGCTGCTAAGTGGCTGGGAGGTGTTTTTGTCCCCGATGCTGGGAGGCAGCTCGAATGCCGAAGCAGATTTTCTGGGAATGCCACAAGGGGGAATACTGAGAAAGCTGACAGACGAGGGTTAGAGCTGCTAAACCTCAAATGGTCGGGTCTGCCTCGCTCTGTGAAACCCTGCAGGCTGCCAAAATACTCCTCTGACTTCCCCTGCCACAGCAACCTGATTCCAGAGGGTTTTTCCTGTCTCTTCCAGCAAGGAAAAGTTTAAATTCACCCAAGATGGGCGTCTCTGAAACAAATCATTCCAAGAAGGCAGCGTAGCATTGCCACACATTATTAATTAGGAGCTAATTTTGCCCTCAGAGCATCCCAGTTTCTTTCTCTGCTGCAGAATAACCGAACCCTTTATTTTTTCTTTTTTTTTTTTTCTCCAAGGAAACTTCTGGAAGGGGAAGAGACCAGGCTCAGCTTCACCAGCGTGGGCAGCATCACCAGTGGCTACACCCAGAGTGCCCCCAGCTTTGGCAGATCTGCCTACACGGGGCTCCAGTCCAGCTCCTACCTGATGACAACCCGCTCCTTCCCCACCTACTACTCCAGCCACGTGCAGGAGGAGCAGATCGAGATCGAGGAGACCATCGAGGCTGCCAAGGCAGGAGAGGCCAAGGCAGCTCCTGCAGAAGAGGGGGAGGAGGAAGAGAAGGAGGAAGGTGAGGAAGAAGCAGGAGAAGAGGCCGAAGAAGAGGAGGAAGGTACTTCCAGCTCCTTTCAAGTCCCTTTCCTTCGTCCCTCAAAGCCTTTCCTTCGTCCCTCAAAGCCTTTCCTTCGTCCCTCAAAGCCTTTCCTTCGTCCCTCAAAGCCTTTCCTTCGTCCCTCAAAGCCTTTCCTTCGTCCCTCAAAGCCTTTCCTTCGTCCCTCAAAGCCTTTCCTTCGTCCCTCAAAGCCTTTCCTTCGTCCCTCAAAGCCTTTCCTTCGTCCCTCAAAGCCTTTCCTTCGTCCCTCAAAGCCTTTCCTTCGTCCCTCAAAGCCTTTCCTTCGTCCCTCAAAGCCTTTCCTTCGTCCCTCAAAGCCTTTCCTTCGTCCCTCAAAGCCTTTCCTTCGTCCCTCAAAGCCTTTCCTTCGTCCCTCAAAGCCTTTCCTTCGTCCCTCAAAGCCTTTCCTTCGTCCCTCAAAGCCTTTCCTTCGTCCCTCAAAGCCTTTCTTTCGTCCCTCAAACCCTTTCCTTCGTCCCTCAAACCCTTTCCTTCGTCCCTCAAACCCTTTCCTTCGTCCCTCAAACCCTTTCCTTCGTCCCTCAAACCCTTTCCTTCGTCCCTCAAACCCTTTCCTTCGTCCCTCAAACCCTTTCCTTCGTCCCTCAAACCCTTTCCTTCATGCCTCACCCTGCTTGTGTGGGATAAAGCTCAGAAATCCCAATTATTAATGATTAAACCTCTTCCCACTCGTGGCAGGATTAAACATTTAAGCAGCCAAGTCTGAACGCTGAGTGCAAGATAAGGTTAAATGTCCAGTGTCAGGCAGGTGATAGGTTCCCAAAAAGCAGAATTATAATGTTCAGGGGGCAGCAAAGCAGCTCTCAGCCATCAGACACCCTCAAAAAGGAGGAACAAGGACATCCTGAGCTAAATATGAATTCCCAGAGAGCTGCCTGGGATAATGGGAACGTCAGCTGGTGTCTGTGGATGGAATTAGTGGGGTCAGGGGGTGGCAAATATTTCATATCTGAAGTGCACTGGTTGCCACTGAGCTATTTGAGGCATTTATTAGGATAAAGATGAATTCTAATGATTAATTACAACTAAAGAGCAACAAGATTGCTCCTCAAACCCAAGTTTTTGAATAAAGCTTTAAGCAGTGAGTCCAGAATCGATGTTTTTTTGAGGCCATGATGTTTTATGAAGTGTTGCACTCCTTCTGAAAGGCAGGGTGAGCTGGTTGTGCAGTTTTGTTGCAGCTGGCTGCCAAAATGTGGGGGGTTAGAAGAGGGTCCCCTGGCTCCCATTAAATTGGGATTGGTACATTCAGGTGAAATATTGATTATTTATTTTTTTTGTCTTTTAAAGGTGCAAAGGAAGAATCTGAAGAAGCCAAAGAGGGTGAGGAGGAGGAAGGAGAAGGGGAAGAAACAGCAGCTGAAGAAGGGGAGGAGTCTCAGGAAACTGCTGAGGAGGAGAAGGAAGAGAAAGAAGAGAAAGAAGCAGCAGGAAAGGAGGAGAGTGAGGTGAAGAAGAAGGCTTGATGTTTTTTTATTTTTTAAAGGCAGCTTTGCTTTCCATCAGGCCAAGAGAATAAACGATTGACTGAGCTAAAATTGCAGTCCCACATATTTATTTCAGTGACCACTGGGGTTTAAAGTTCCTGATTCTGGTGTTTCTCTCTCTGTGCAGAGTCTGAGTTTTTTTGCTTGCAGAGCCCCCACTGGCTTGTTCCCCGAGTGCTGCATGGTCTCCACGGGTTCTGTCTTTTCCTGGGGTGATCCAGAACTTTAACATTTCAAAATATGAGGGGGGGAGGAGGGAAGTAAAAAAAAAAAAAAAGAAGAAAAAAAAAAAAAGTCCTGGGAATGAAAGTTACCTTTAACTTGCATTTAAAAACAATTGTGGAAACCTTTTGTGGGTGAAATAATGGAGGCTTCAATAAGTGCAATAAAGCTAAGTCAATAAAGAGATGCTTACATGGAGTGCCTGTGTGTGTGTCTTGTGTCACTGATGCTCTTCAAAGGTTGATAAAGGGGTGGAAAACATTTATTTGAAGTCTGTAGGACAGGATAAGGGGGTGCTTTTTAAATGTCTACACTGATTTTTGTGGTGTCTTTTTATTTTCATTGGCTCCCCTCGATGGCTTTGTCCAGAGAGAAAGGAAATCTATTTTTTTTTATATACAAATTTTTATGGTGTTCTAAAGGCATCTCCCTTTTCAGTATTGAAAGAGCTATGAAGAAGATAATGATGAAAGAAGCACAAATTAGTATTTTCTTCCACATCCCCAAGCAAAACAGCAGGAGAAAGAAAAAGGAGCTTGGTCAAACCATTCAGAAATGCAGAAATTCCAGTAACTCCTGTTCAGGGAATTCCAGTGTCATTTCCTAATATTTCCTCTTCTTTCCTGGTTTTTTTTTTTTTTTTTTTATGCTTTTGAGAACCAGAAGTAAAATAATTTTCAATTTCTTCAACTGAATCTCATTTAAATCTTCCTTTTTTTTGCCTTTACCTTCTAATGGAGGTTTTTCTGCCTTTCCTTTCTGCTTCTAATGGAGGTTTTTTCCACCTGTCTTTGTGCAGATTTATCCCTGCCAAGCAGATTTTATTTTCCATCTCCAGGAGAGCAGGGCTGAGTTTTTGGGGGAATTTACAGGACCAAGAGCCAGAGCCTTTTTGTGATGTTTTTTCTCAGTGCTTTTAAAAGCTGCTGGGGTGGGATTGAGGGGCCCTGCTCCCCTTGGGTTGGGATTCCCTCAGCTCAAACAGCAGAATATTGAATTTTGGAGCTGGTTCTTGGGAATTCCATGCAGTGTTCCAGCAGGAAGGGATGGATGGCAGGGAGAAGGATGGATGAAGGGAGAAGGTTGAGCTCCTGAGGAGCAAAACAATCCTGAGCAGAGCTCTGCTGAGCAGCTTGGAGAGACTCTTCCCAAGGGCCTGGAGTGGCAGGGCACAGGGAATGGCTTCCCAAGGCCAGAGGGCAGGGGTAGGTGGGATGTTGGGAAGGAATTCCTGGCTGTGAGGGTGGGGAGGCCCTGCCACAGGTTGCCCAGAGAAGCTGTGGCTGCCCCTGGATCCCTGGGAGTGTCCAAGGCCAGGTTGGAGCAACCTGGAATAGTGGAAGGTGTCCCTGCCCATGGCAGGGGGTGGAATTAAATAATCTTTAAGGTCCCTTCCAACCCAAACCATTCCATGTGCTGGTTTAGATTGGATATTTGAAGAAATTTTGGCTGCTCCTGGATCCCTGGAGTGCCCAAGGCCGGGTTGGCCGGGGCTTGGAGCACCCTGGGCTGGTGGAAGTTGTCCTTGCCCATGGCAGGGATGGGACTGGATGGGCTTTAAGGTCACTCCCAACCCCATTCCACGACATATCCAACCCACTCCTCCATCCTGCCTTTCTCCAAGCACTCTTAGCTTTTTAACTTTCCAACACTTGATTTTTCCCTCCTCTCTCACATGTTGTTTTGCAGATAAACTCCCCCTTCACTCAGCCCTTCTCATCCCCTTCACTTTTGGGAAGCAAAGCCCCTCCCAGGTGTCCCCAGGGACGCTCAAACCGCCTCGTTTGGAGCTCCAGCAGCAAACACACCCCTCCTTCCAGCCTCCCCCAGCCTGATCCCTGCTCCTTATGCTCCTTTGGATGCTCTGCAGCTCGGGGAGAGGTTTCCCAGCTCTGCAGGAGCCGTGAGTCAGCCGCAGGCAGGAGCTGCAGGCAGGGACGGGCAGCAGTGCCCAGCCAGGCTGGCACCCCCTGTGCCCGGGGGCAGGGCTGGCAGGGAGGCTGCACGAGTGGCTTTGTGTGTCCAGGTGCTCCCAGGGGCTCTGGGATGGATCCTGCTGCCAATCCTTGCTTTACCTTGGAAAACCAGGAGCCTGCTTTGACGCAATGCAGTAAAAGCTGGCAGAGGGAGGCTGGGGAGAAACTTTAACCCCACTTGCAGCTGCAAGCAAAGCCGGGAGTGTCCTGGAATTCTGGGGGCAGGCAGGGGCTGGCTCAGGCTGAGATCCCATCCCACAAATGCAGGGAGGTCCTGGATGCTCCCCTGGAGATGAACAAACACCCCCCCAACCCTAAACTCAGCCAGGGGAACACCTGGATGGGGAGAACATCCAGATTCTGGACCTTCTGGGGACTAAACAATGGACAATCCATCATTTGCTGCCTTGCTGGGTCAGGTGAAGGTGGTTTAACCCTGAGCAGAGAAGGAGCAAAGCCCACTTGGGAATGAGGAGAGCACAGACCCCGCTGCCTGGAGAACATTCCAGTGCCTGACTCAGCAGCTCCCTGGCAAATGCACCCTGGCTGTGTTTTGTAACACTGCCCAGCTTGTTTCCACCTGGAACTTAGTTCTGGGATGCCGAAAATCTCTTCCTTGCAGCATCTCCACAACACAGCACAGTCCAAAGATCCTGGTTTGGAGCCCCCCCCAGCTCCTGAAGTCACAGGGGACTTGATATCCCACCTTAAACAAGACTCGTAAATCTTCACTCCAAATTCCTTTAATTATTGGGGTTTTTTTTTTCCTTTCACGGACTTTTGTATTATTTAACGAACTTCCCTGCCTGAAAATAATTATTCCCTTCACTGGTTATGTGCAGTCTGAAGGAGTAATTGGTGCAGAACAGGCAAATGCCATCCTATTTATGCATCTCTGCCCGGGAATTCTGCTCTCTTTTGAAACTGTTTGATTGCAGATGTCAGTAGACAAAAACCTCTTGGCACCATGAAATATTAATCAGTTCTTGGAGTTTTCTAAACATTTAGAAGTGTGTTAACTGCTTGCTTATTTCTCTCAGGATTTGGTGGAAACATTTGCAGCGGGAAATGGATTAAATTCACAAATTTTGTGTGTTAGAGCAGAGGGGGGAAAAAAACGCAGTTGTGGGTGTGACTGGGATATATTCTGGGTGGGAAAAGGGGGAGAAATGAGGATATTGGGATAGATTTCAATGGGTACCTCAGTTTGCCTCCCACCCAGGGGGGTTCCAAGGTGCAAAGGGGAGCAAACCAACACAGATCCCAACTCCGGGATCCCTGGAGTTGTGTCCTACCAGAACTGAGGAGAAAAAAGGGAAAAGGAAGCCTAAAAATGAAACTCAGCCAGGTTGGGATCCCCCCTGCCCCGGGTAACCCACGTTAACAGTGTGGCTGAGCTGCCACCAGCATTTAATTCCCTGTGCAAGGTGACCCTTCTCCATCTCCAGGCTGAAGATTCCCAACTTTCCATGCTGAACTTTGGGAGGTTGTAGCAGATTCTAGAACTCATTTGGAAGCACATAAACGTAATTTTAGTGTAAATATTGGTCTCTGCTTTAGCTTTTGGAGTTTTGTGGTGGTGTTCCCTTGGTCAGATCCGAGAGGAAAATAACTTGAATGCTCCCAAACCTTCGGGAATTTCTGTATTTTAGCTCTGAAAACAGGGGAGTGTGACTGGGCTGCTTGGCTTCTTATTCCTAAATAAAGGTATTTTTGTGTCCTACACACACAGGACTTTCACAAATGAGCTCAGGACAGAGAAGCTGCCATTTAATTTGCTGACTCTGCTTTAATTAATCCTCACTCAGCCCCCAAGCTGGGGAGCCCAGATTTCCACCCTTGATACCAGCAGGAGAAACATTCAGTGTTTTGCTACACAAAGACACTCAGATTTATTTAAAGGCCTGATCTGCTGTAGAGTTTTTATCACTTCTCCAGTGAAGAACATGCAATTAAAAACTACTTGATCTTCAATTATTGATAAAGAATTGGAAGGCATCAAAATCATAGATTTCTATCAGACCCTCAATTAGTTAAAAAATTGAGGGCAGTCCTTGTCCTGAACCCAGGATTAAGAATTATTTGCATTTCTTTGTTTGCTATGGGAGATGGGAGCATCATCCATGGTCTTCATTTTCCCTTTGGAAATGTAAAATAAGCACAACATGAATCCCATAACAACTTATTGGTTCCCAAATTGGAGTCAGGGCCTTCCTCTTCTTCCCTTTGTTTCATTTGTCTCCATTTATTTTCTACTTAGAGGCCCCTTTGATTGGCTTTGTTCTTAATAAAGCCAACCTGGAAGTGGCAGGAGAAACAGGCCAATACTTAACAGGCCTTTCTATTAGAAATTAAAAAATGCTTTGCTTTGAGATTTGATTTTAGAATTTCGTGTTCAGCAGCCGATTGATCTCCTTTGGGAGAATTAAGATGGATGTTCCCACATAATAAATGCAAGAGGGGGCAAAATAATCAGAAATAACCTCTTTTTGATGACCTCAGAGTGTCTTGGTTGAGTTTCTTTAATGGGTCTCTGCACACTTAAGTGACAAACTGGTGCCACACCCAGCTGTGGTTCACACAGGGGAAAAAAAATATCAAGGAATTATTTGGAAATTGCCCCATCTTTAAGGCTCCTCTTACACCTGGAGGTTGGTGTTCAAGGAGGAAAATTATATTTACAGCAGATTATAAGAGTTTTAGACTCAGCCCAAGCAGGATTGATGGCTTAGAGACCTTCCCCTGCCAAGGAAAAGGAGTTGCAACCCCCCCAAGCACCTCCAGGCCAGGCAGAAGAGTTCAGTGGATTCCTCTCTACTCCAAAAAACACAGATTATGGCTTTTAAGTCTTTAAACCAGTATTTGTGTTATGTTACAGGAAATTTCTTCCTCATCATATCCAAGTTCTAAACCTTCCTGAGATCATCAAAGCCCAACTCCTGGAAGAAAAAAAAAAGGAGAACACTAAGGAAAATAATAATAAAAAAAAAGAGAACGCTAAGGAAAATAATAATAAAAAAAAGAGAACACTAAGGAAAATAATAAAAAAAAAAGAGAACACTAAGGAAAATTAAAAAAAGAAAAGAGAACACTAAGGAAAATTAAAAAAAAAAAGAAACTAAGCAGCTTTTCAACCCATCCAACTGCATTCCCAGTCAGGACAGAGCCCCCAGATTCGGGAAGGATTGGAATTTTGGAAAAAAGAGCCACCAGACAAGTCGTGTTCTCAGTATTGACCTTTATTGAGCAAGAACTGCTGTGACTGTTTTACATCAAACAACAAAAGGTTGCGGACTGTGCATGTCAACAAGGTTCTCCCACGAGCAAAAGTCCACCCTAATTGCACCAGTGAGGTAAACATAATTATTTATAAGTAGCTTTTTTTTTTATTATTATTATTATTATTATGAATTTTTTTTTTAAGGCTAGGAGAGTTTTTTTTTTCTGGTTCTCATGAATATTCTACGACTGTTTTCTGTTCAGTTTTCTCTTTTTTTTTTGGCTCAGTTGGTTCTTTGCATAACACCTCTTAAAAGAAGTCGTCCCTCGGATAACACCCCTCCAGCAAACAGCTCAGGAGATTCCAAAAAAAAAAAAAAAAAAAAAAAAAGAAAAAGCTTCCTTTGCACATTTCATCTCATGCACTATTATTAGCATTATATTTATTTTTTCTTTTTTTTCCTTTTTCTTTTCTTTTTTTGCCATCCCCCAAGCTCCGTGGAGGGAGTAACATCCTGAGCCTGCCTGCATGCATTCCCCCCCTCCCTTTTTTTTTTTTTTCCCCCCTATATTGCACGAAAAAAGTAAAATACTGTGTGTCTGGAGCCTCCATGAGAGAACCCGTTCTGCTTGTTCTGCTTTGAAGCCGTCACTCACATGCATTTGGCAGCTGTCTATGGCTTAACCTCTTGCACCGACCCAAGCTCTTGGATTTGGTTGAGATTTTAGCTATGGTTGGGCTCTTTTTGGTTGGTTTTTTTCCCTTATTCGGTCTCTTTGATCTCTTTTACCACGGCATGTGAGGTGACTTTCTCCACCTTCTTGGTGGACACCAGTTTCTCCTCGAAGCTCTCCTCGTGCTCCTCCACCTTCTGGGTGACGGTCACCGACTTGGTGACGAAGGTGGGCCCGCCCTCCCCTCCTTCCCCTGTGATTTTCTCAACCTTCTTGGTCACCACGACTTTCTCCCCCTTGTCCTCGACGGGACTCACGTCCAGGCCGTTGGTGACGACTCCCTTGTCCTCCTCCTCCTTCTCCTTGGACTCCTCTTCCTTCTTGTCCTCCACCTCCCCGTTCACCGCGATGTCCTCTTTCCTGGACTCCTTCTCGGCCTCGGCGCTGACTTTCGTTACCTTTGTGATGGTGATGGTCTCCTCCACCACAGCCTTGGCATCCTTGACCGGGGAGGGGGCTTTCTCCGGGGAAGGGGCTTTCTCTGGGGTGTGGGGCTTCTCTGGGGAGCGGGGCTTCTCTGGGCTCGCAGGCTTTTCGGGCGTGCGGGGCTTCTCCGGGCTCGCCGCCTTCTCGGGGGAGCGCGACTTCTCCGGCGTCAGCTTCTCCAGGGCCACCGCCTTCTCCGCCTTCTCCGGGGTGGCAGCTTTCTCTGGGGTGGCAGCTTTCTCCGGGGAGGTCACCTTTGGGGTGGCAGGTTTCTCTGGGGACGCTGCTTTCTCCTCCTCCTTGGCTGCCTTCTCGGCTTTCTCCACCTTCGCTTCTTTGGCCGCTTCCGCGGGTTTTTCCTTCGGGGCGGCCTTGGCCAGCTCTGTTACGGGGGATTTAGGGGGGGATTTAGGGGGAGACTTTGAGGGAGGTGTTTTGCCCTTCTCTGCCTTTGCTGCCACCTCTTCGGCCTTGCCCTTGGCCTCAGCTTCTTCCTCCTCTTCCTCGGCCTCCTCCCCTTCTTCCTTTTCCTCGATTTCCTCTTTTTCGGAACCACCTTCTTCCGCTGCGTCAGATTTTGCAGCTTCTTCTTCCTCCTCTGCTTCCTCTTCCTCCTTCTCTTCTTCCTCAGCTGCTTTCTCAGAGACAGCCTCTTCCTCTGCAGCTGCTTCTTCTGCCTTTTCTTCCTCCTGCTCTTCCTGCTGTGCCTTGGCTGCCATTTCTTCTGCCATGGCTGCCAGGGCATCTTCCATTTCGGACTTTTCGTCCTCCACCTTCGTCTCTTCGATGATTTCTTCTACAAACTTGTGCTGGACCTTCAGCTTTGGCGGTTCAATTTTTGTTTTCTGGATTTTGGTGGATGCTATTGTGACAGATGGTTGTCTGTGTGTGAATATGGGACCGGTAATGCTTCCAGAGAAGGCACTGAATCTTGTCTCTTCACCCTCCAGTAGCTTCCTAAGGGGATCAGGAGGAGAAAAAAAACAGGAAAATGAGCATAAAAACCCAACATAAGGGGGCAGCTGTCGGAATAACTGTGGCTGCCCCACCCCTGGAAGTGTTTAAGGACAAGTTGGATGGGGCTTGGAACAACCTGGGCTAATGGAAGGTGTCCCTGCCCCGGCAGGGGGATGGAATAAGATGGTCTTTGAGATCCCTTCCAGCCAAAACCCTTTCATGACTCTCTAACGTCTCCCTGCCAGCAGGATGGAGCCAGTCTGCACGTGGAACATGCTGGAACTGGCTCACAGCCCCAGCCCAGCTTTCCTGGAGCCTGGCAAAAAGCTCCTTTAGGCTGGTTTGCTCAGTGCAGGGGTAACACCTTCAGGGATCAGCTGGAATTCAGCCTTAAAGGTCAAAAAAAATTAATGATGGCACAAATCAGCAGAGAGCAGGGCAAGATAACCAACTTCATGGGATGCATCATGACTTTGGCAAACAGGATTAGACCCAGCCAACAGACCCAAAGCAAATATCGTGGCTGAGCCCCTCAGAGCTGATTAGAGCACACATCCTGCTTCAGTAATTTGGGTGAATATGAGGGCTGGAGACTTTGGTTCAGCTAACTTTGGCAGCAGCCAGCTGTAGACCCTGGTGTCTGTGTGTCTGTCTGAACAACCTCGGGAATTTAAACAGAACTGGAGATGGGGGGTTTTTGTTTGTTTTTACTTTTCTTCTGTTCGAATGCACGTTTGTCATCTAAGCCCGTGACCCAGAAAGATCAGCAGCTCTCCGATGAGAGCTCTGAAGAGACACAAAGGAGACTAAAAAAACCTGCCAGGTGATGGCAACAGCAAGCAACGCTCGGCTGCAGATTAGAGCCGGTGCCTCTGAAGGAAAGTTGAGCAAGAAAAGCAAAAGTGTTTGTGACAGGCAGATTAGCACTCCCCGCCTGAAACCATGATCAAGCAAGTGCCCTGTCTCTCCCAGGCGATAAAAGGGAATTCAAGTGACAAGCACGGCTCGCTTGGCATATGCAAAGCAAACAGGAATTAAAAATAAACCCGTCTTTTGCTGCATCTTCTGTTTTTGCAGCCAAGGACAGAATGCGGCACAGGGGTGCCACTGCACTGAGTCACTGCCGTCCTGTGCCCACGGGGCTTGCTGGGAGCTTTGCCACTGATTAGCTGGTCCCTAATGACCTTCTGGGTTCTCACTGCTGCAATAATTTAGTCAAGCTCTAATTTCACTCGTGTTCACTGCAAGCAGATATTTCCTATCTGTGGCAAAGCTTCCCCCGGCCAGCAGCATCTGCAGTGCTATTAATATTCCAGACGTGTCTGCAACGGTCCTACTGTACCTGTATGCAGCAATTTCAATGTCCAGGGCCATCTTGACATTGAGGAGGTCCTGGTATTCCCTCAAGTGACGCGCCATTTCCCACTTCGTTCCTCTGAGCTCGTTTTCCAGCTGGTGAATCGTGTCCTGCAAGGGAGACGCAGAAAACCTCGGTGACACAGGCGTTCGCCTTCCCGCGGGGACCGAGCGGGGCAAAGTTGTCGAAAGGGACTTTTCGAAACTCTCCCCGCCGCTCCGGGAGGCAGGGCCGGGATCGGAGCCGGACCCACCCGCTCCCGCCGCCCTCCCCGGCATCCTCCATCCCCGCTCCCGCATCCCTCGCCGCGGAGCCGGCGCCGCGCACCTCCCGCATCCCCCCCGGCGGGCTGGGGGCAGCCCGGGGCCGCCTCCCCGGTACCTGGTAGGTGGTGAGGTCGTTGTTGTGGCGCTCCTCGATGTCGCTGAGCTGCCGCTCCAGCGACTCCTTGGTGCCGCGCACCGACTCCAGCTCGATGCTCTTGGACTGCAGCTGGCGGCGGTACTCGGCGATCTCCTCCTTGGCGGAGCGGATCGCCTCCTTGTTCTGCTCGGCCGCCTCCGTGAGCTTGGCGTAGCGGCACTTGAACCACTCCTCGGCCTGGTGCATGTTGTGGTCGGACTGGCACTCCAGCTGGGCGCGGATCTCCTTCAGCGCCGTCGTCAGGTCGGTCTTCAGGTAGTCCTTCCTCTCCACGGTGGCGTGGGACGCCTGGAGCTGCGCCAGCAGCTCGGCCACCTCCTCCTCGTGGTTGCCCCGCAGGAAGGCCACCTCGTCCTGCAGCGACTGCACCTTCTTGTCCAGCTCCGCCCGCATCAGCGAGGCCTCCTCCATCTCCTTGCGCAGGGCGCGGATCGTCGCCTCCGTCTCGTCGCGCAGCCGCGCCTCATCCTCGAAGCGCTCCCGCAGGCGCTGGATGTCCTCCTCGATGTGCTCCGAGTCCAGCTGGATCTGCGCCTTCTCGTGGCTCACCTGCTCCAGGGCCCCGCGCAGCTCCCGCAGCTCCTGCTCGTAGGCGTCGCTCAGCTGAGCCCGCCCGGCGTGTTTCTGCCGCAGCGCCGCCAGCTCCGCCTCGATCTCCTTGTTCTGCTGCTCCAGGTAGTGCACCTTCTCGATGTAGCCGGCGAAGCGGTCGTTGAGCCCCTGCAGCTGCTCCTTCTCGTTGGAGCGGCTCAGCTTGAGCTCGGCCGCGCCGTTGAGCAGCGAGGACTGGCTCACGTCCAGGCTGTCGGCGGAGCTCAGCACGGTGGAGCCGTAGGCGGCCCGCGGGCCCCCGAGGTTGGGGCGCTTGTAGGAGGAGGACACGGTGCTGCCCGAGCCCCGCGACCACGACTGCGAGCGGAAGCCGCTGGACGGGGACGCGCTGGCGCGGCTGTAGGTGGCCCGGGTCTCGGTGACCCGGCGGTACGAGGGGTTGCCCAGGGGCTCCATGGTGTAGCTCATGGTGGGGGCGCTGGGGGCGGCGGTGCGGGGCTGCTCCGGCCGCCGCCGCCCCTTATAAAGCCCGGCCGGGCGGCTGCGGGGCGGCCCCGCACACGTGTGCGGGGGGCGGCTCCCCCCGGCCCGGCCCCGCGCCCGCCCCCCGCCCCGCCCCGGCTCCCCCGGCCCTTCCCAGCGCTCGGCCCGGCTCCCCCTGCCCGGCCCCGGACGCCCCCCGATGCCCCTTCCCCACTGCCCCTTCCCTCGCTGCCCCCGCTCCCTTCTCCCCCTTCCCCTTTCTCTTTTCCCACGGCTCCTCCCTCCCTATTCCCCTTCCCGTTCTCCCTTGGCCGCGCTCCCCCCACTCCCTCCTTTCTCCCTCCTGCTCCCCCCTTTCCCCTTCCCCTGTTCCTCCCTTCTTGCCCTGCTCCCTTTCCCCCCCCTTCCCTAGGCCATCACCCTCTTTTTTTCCTTCCTTCCTTTCTTTCCTTCCTTCCTTCCTTCCTTCCTTTCCCTCCTCCTCTTCTTTCCTTCCCTCCCTCCTTTCTTTCTTCTTCCCTTTCCTTCCATTCTTCCCTTTCTTTTCTCCCTCGCCTTTCTATTATTTATTCTTGCTTTCCTTGCTTTCCCTTCTGTTCCTTATTTTCCGCCTTCCTTTCATTTCTTTTCCCTCTTTCCCCCCTCTTTTCTCTCTCTTTTCCGCCCCCCAGCCCCCCCCCTTCCCGCAGCGGCCGTGGCGGAGCGGAGCTCGGGGGTCGCACAGCAGGGTAGGGCCGGGGGTCGGGGGGCCGGGATTTTGGGATTGGGGGCCGGGATCCGGGATTGGGGACCGGGGACCGGCGGCTGCATCACCACGGACAGCTCCCGCCGGGAGCGCGGAGGGAGGGCGGGGGGACCGCCCTTACCGGGGGGGGTTAAGGGGTTCCATCACTCAGAGGGACCCTCAGATGTGTGGGGAGGGTCCAGCCCCCCCTGTCCCCCCTTCCCCAGGCGGGGTCTGCCGTGTGAAGGTCGCGGGGGGCAGGGAGGAGGCGGCGGCTCTGCGGCACCGGGCGCTCCCCGCGCCGCTTTTGGGGGCTCTGCGGGAGCAACGGGGGGAAACCCTGACAGGGCTGGAGCAGCGAGAGTTTGGAAGACACCCCTCAACCCTCCCCGGCATCCCAAATCCTTCATCTCTTGATTCTTCTTCCCTTCTCCTCCTCGCTCTCTTTCCCTCCCACTCTCGGTTCTAACGCTTGGTGCATTGCTCAGGAATAAATTCGTCTTTGAAACCGTGTTAAAAAAAATGATGTTTACACGATGAAATGTACTTTGTATGGGCTGCGTTACCGTGCCTGGCCACCAGCCAGACTCTGAACTCCTCTTGGAGGGATTACAGCTACGGGGGAAATTGTTTAGTAAGCTGCAAAGAGAGAGAGAGAAAAAAAAAAAAGGCAACAAAACCAAAAGCCAAAAAACCCCCAAACCTGCTGGTGCTAGAAAAATCCCTGCCACAGCTCCCCTGGCAAAGCAGAGGAGCGCTGAGGGGGGAGAGTTAACTCGTCGGTCGGGAGGTGCTGAGAAGGGTCTACCTGTGCTCACAGCCTGAATTTTTAGGCAGGTTATCTTAACAGGCAAAATGCTCCTCAAAAATCGCCTCGGGACGGGCACAGCCGCAATTCCCGGCTGGAGGCGGCTGTGGAGAGTTCGGGAAGTCTGAGGGACAGGGTTAAACTTTGCGAGCACATGGAGCATCGCACCCCTCTGCTGGCTCATTAATATGATGCTGTCATAGGACTGCAGCACTGCAGTCGGAGCAGGACTCGGAATTATCCCTGGATCTGCTGCCTTGGATTTGCAACCAGGGGCAGCTCCAGCCACTGCTTAGCCTCTGGAATTTCACATTATAAACACAGGGAAAATGTTTCATTCTAATGAAGCCATCACGGGTTCTAAATCTGCTCCATTAATTTTGCTCCAAGTTTTCTCCACAGGCACAAACCATCCCTTTGGACTTCATTTGGAAGTCAAAACAAAATTACTGCCTATTAGGGCATTGCATTTTGTTTCCTTTTAGGAAAAGGATATGCTATGATCTGGTTTATTAATGGGATTTTTTTCCCCTGGTAAGTAAAGACTGGGAGGGGGGAACAGATCCATATGGAAAACTTACTGTAGAAGAAAACACACGGATAGCAGAGGTGCTTGGGAGCTTTTATTATCCATTTAATCTTCTGAAAACAAGGGAATGGTGTTGAACAGCAAGTAAGGAGGGGCATATGGAACTTGGTAATAAATCTCCCTTTCATTAAAGACCTCGAGATTTTAAATCCACTTACCCAGGATGCAAAATAAATTGTTGCTTTATAGTCAAGCAGTGACAGCATTTGACTTATTTATTTAATACTGAGATGCAGCAATGCAAACTTTTAGAGAACAACACAAGACCTCTCCCAAAACGTGTGGATCACCTTAAAAAATCGAGATATTTAGAGGGGGGAAAAAGTTTGAATTCCCAGAGGAATTTGCAAGCAGAGGCAGAAACCCTCCTGAAATAAAAACCATGCTGTTTAAATTGCAAGTGGGGAGGTGCAGGTGGACAGGGCTCCTGCTCCCTTATCCTGAAGGTGATCTGAAGGTTAAAATGAGTCAGGGAAATCAGCCTGAAACGTTGCCTTATTTCTCAAGAGATTTTGGAAATGCAGCCCCATATTTCTGCTTCTGGAGAACTTTTTTTGTATTATTTTTTTTTTACCTGGAAGTTGAAGAAACACTTGGGAGCAAAGAGCAACCTGATGTCTGGGCTTGGGGGCAGGAGAAGGGAAGGAAAGGGGCAACTCCCCCCGAGTGGGAAAGCAGCAGCATCCCTTTGAATCTTGATTATTCACTATTGACAAACCTGCAGCAAAGAAATGCTACAGGAGGGCGAGACTGAGTCCTGCAGCTTCCTTAAAAAAAAAAAAAAAAAGGAAGAAAAGGGCAGAAAATGCAGGAGGTGGAGTAAGACAACAGCCCGACTGCTTCCAGGGAGAGGAGATAAAATATGGGCAGTGATAATGAATTCACTAGAATAGCTTAAAGAAAAAAAAAAGAATCAGATGAACAGAATAAAGAGGATTTGGGGTGGATTTTTTATGTTTTAGATAGGCAGCAGAATGAAGGCAACTGGGTAGATAATACAAAAATCATTTATCAGCTTAAAGTGTTGCTAAGTCACTGCCTGTTTTTAATATAAGCCTGATTTAAGCTTAATCTTAAGCAATTTAAGCCTAAATAGGTCTTAGTGGTATCCATGCAAGGAGGGAGAACAGGAACATCAGCAGGAATTTTGTCAGAGTGGGAGAAGAGGCAGGAAACCAGAATTTGGTTCACTTTTCTGTTCCACACCACGGAGTGATGTGAACTGGTGTGACCCTCCAAGGCCCGGAATTTATAGTGATTTATGTTATCTGGAGACCTTGACACCCTCAAACCTCCTTTGGTCACCCGAAATTTCTGATAAATAACGCCCCAGGTAATCAGCTGGTGGAAATTGGGCTCATTCCAGCTGAGTCAAGAGGGGAAGGACAGATATTTGAGCCCAGCTGAGCACAGGTCCTGAGAGTATTTCAAGAGAGACAGTTAGGGATGAAAACACTGGGATTTATGGAGTCAGGGCCTCGTCCCGGGTGGTGTTGGATGCTCCTTGAGAAGGGAGGAAGGCAAGGAATGAGCACAGCAAGCTGCAGGACAGGCTGGGTGAGCAGGTCCTGCCCTCCCTGGGAAGCTGAATTTTTAGAGGGATTTATAATTTTTAGAGGGATTTATAATTTTTAGAGGGATTTATAATTTTTAGAAAGATTTATATTTTTCCTGTAGGTTTTTTTTTTTTCCCAGGGTCTCGAGATTTGAACTATCAGATTGGGGGGAGGGGGTTAATTATGGATTGTCAGGGTCACTCACTTCATCTGCAGCAGCCCCAGGGGACACTTGGGGGTTTGGAATAAGCTGATTTTAGGGTCCTTTCCAACCCCAACCCTTCTGGGATGCTGCTCAGCCTCTGTCCTGCAGGGAAAGGGGGGCACATCAGGCTTTTTTGATGTCAAGCCACAGCATAAAACACAAAAAAGTCCTGCTGGGCAAAGGCCTGTGCTCTGAAAAATTGATAAGTTCATTTTCTTTCTGCTCCGAGCTGGACCTTCCCGAGGCAGAGCTGCAACACAATAACATTTCCTAACACATCCCACTTTTTTCAGCATTCCCATTGGGCTGGTGGTGGCAATCCAGGGCCTCCAAACAATCACTGCCAGGCACTGGTGGTGTTTGCCTCGTGCAGGAACTCTCTGTGTTGCACTGGAAGGTGAAATATTTCCCACTGCAGGGACCAGTGAGGGGAAATTTCTGGCAGATTCCTAAAGATTATCATCCCTGCTTTCACTCCCCTGGATTTATTTGGTTCACAAAACCACGGAATCATGGAATGCTTTGGGTGGAAGGGACCACCAACCAGCCCAGGTTGCTCCAAGCCCCCTCCAACCCGGCCTGGTCGAACACACAGACCCAAATTCCCTGCAGTTCCCCTGCCAAGAACGATTTCACAGCTACAGACACACTTTAGTCATTTACTCACTTCAAAGAACTCGACTTTCACCACCCCACCCACGTCTCCCAGCGGTGTTTCCCCTGCAGTTTTTGAGAGCCCTGCACTGCACACACTGATTTTACAAGGCCTGTGGGATGTTCTCCTTCATGGCCTCGGTTCAAAGGGCTTGTGGGAATCCACAGAGCAACAGGAGATGCTGAATTACCCCACTGAAGGACTTTTAGCCTGGAGTTTGATGGTTAATAATTGAAATATATCCAATCAACGTTTCAGATCCTGCCACAGATTCCTGGAGCTTTCTCTGGTGTTCTGTGGGATAACAGCACAAACCCTTGGGTGAGAGGGAAACTCTGGGACAGATATTCATGTCTCTGATTTTCCACCTATAAATTCCAGCAAAATGTTGAATCCTTGGCCAGCAAAATCCCTGTCCCTGCCACTGAACTGGGTGTGGAACTCTGTCCCCCCACTCCTCTAACTACTCTTACAGCAATTAATTATAGGTGTGTGATGGACTTGCTGTGGGAATCACAGCCCATGGAATGCTTTGGGTTGGGAGGGACCTTCAGGATCATTTAATTCCAACCCCCTGCCATGGGCAGAGACACCTTCCCCTATCCCAAGTTGCTCCAGCTCAGCCTTGGACACTTCCAGGGATCCAGGGGCAGCCACAGCTGCTCTGGGAATTCCAGCCCAGCCCCTCACCACCCTCCCAGGGAAAAAGTCCTTCCCAATACCCCATCTGAACCTGCAGTTACAGGCTCTGTTCCCAACCACACCAAATGTAGGCATCTCCCTGAAATTCCTGGGGCACCACTAATTTCAACTTTGATTTTAAACTGGGTTTCAGTTTTGATTTGAAATTCACTTTCCACTCTCCCCAGAGCTCCCCACCTCCAAAGCTCCACCCTTCCCAGAGCTCTCAGCCCCATTTGCGCCACCAGCACTTTACCTGTCTTTAAATCCATTCTCTCAGGGTCTCTGTCAGGTCCAGAATATTCTGAACAAGCCTGTCCAGGGAGGAGATACTTGGGAAAAAATGATCCCTGAATATTGGGGTGGTTGCACATCAACCCAGGCAGGTTTTCCTGGCGGGACCTCCCCATCCGTGTGCTGCCACTGTGTTAAAAAATGGGAATTTTATCCCAATAATTCCCCTGACTGCTGGGATGACACCAACATGTGGTACCCAGGGGCAGAGTTCCCTGTTCCCAGAGAAGAACTGCATCCCAACATCCCATCTAATAGTCTGAAGCCAAGGGAAAAGCAGACTCAGCACCCAAAGGAACTGTGACCCTTCCCAGTGACCCTCCTGGAGCGAAGGCCACGGACAGAGACAGGTATTGGAAAACTTGGGTCCTACCAGAGGAGCCAAAACCTGACACAGCAGAAACCAGCCTGCCTAGAACAGCTTTTTTTTTAATTTATTTTTAAGGTAGAAAGAGTTTGGAGGTGAAGGTTAATGAGGCAGAAGGAAGATCCCACCTCTGAAGGGAAGGAAGACACTGAGCCTCAGTCTCCTTGCTTTTATATCATCACCTACAGGCACATAAAGGACCAGCCCTGTAAAGGATGAGCTCTGAGCCAAACCCAGGCACAGCAAAACTCGGGTTTAATTGCCTGGGATGAAAAAAGTGACTTCCTTTGGTTTTATTTCCTTGGTGCTGCCTGGTTTTCTCACCGCTCCTTTTTTTTGCCACACGTGTTGCCCTGATGTTTCAAACTGAAAATTGCCATCCAGAAAACATATATATATATATCCAGGTCAGGGTAGCAATCTTCTGCTGATAAAGTGATCAAAAATAGCTCTTCCTACCTCGTTTGTAGAGTTCTGTGGGGTTTTTTTTTCTCTCCTAGTCTTCCCTTTCTAAAAATATCCCTTTGAAAAGTGGCTGCAATTCTGCCTTTTATGACCACTTTTCCTGGAGCTGTACATCCCAGATGACAAGGCTGCTATAGGGCAAAGCTATTTTTAGAGTGCTGCTTCCCAGGGAAAAAAAAATGGGGAGAAATTATTGTAGACTGGAAATTAGGGGGAGTTGGGCACAGGAACAGTGAACTCTGCCCCTGGGTATCACACATGGGTGTCATCCCAGCAGTCAGGGGAATTATTGGGATAAAATTCCCATTTTTTAACACAGTGGCAGCATATAGATGCCAGGAAAACCTGCCTGGGTTGATGTACAATCACCCCAATATTTAGGGATCATTTTTTCCCAAATATCTCCTCCCTGGAGGTTTGTTCAGAACATTCTGGACCTGACAGAGACCCTGAGAGAATGGATTTAAAGACAGGCAAAGTGCTGGTGGTGCAAATGGGGCTGAGAGCTCTGGGAAGGGTGGAGCTTTGGAGGTGGGGAGCTCTGGGGAGAGTGGAAAGTGAATTTCAAATCAACACTAAACCCCAATTTAAAATCAAAGTTAAAATCAGTGGTGCCCCAGGAATTTCAGGGAGATGCCTACATTTGGTGTGGTTGGGAACAGAGCCTGTAACTGCAGGTTCTGATGGGATATTGGGAAGGAGTTTTTCCCTGGGAGGGTGGTGAGGGGCTGGGCTGGAATTCCCAGAGCAGCTGTGGCTGCCCCTGGATCCCTGGAAGTGTCCAAGGCTGAGCTGGAGCAACCTGGGATAGGGGAAGGTGTCCCTGCCCATGGCAGGGATGGAACAAAATGATCTTTAAGTTCCCTCCCAACTCAAACCATCCCATGACTGTGTCATCCAGGAGGATTTCTGCTCCCAACCCTGGTGCAGGGATGATCTGTGGCAGCTCTCAGTGCTTTAGGGGTGGGCTCAGCTCCTCCAGGTCCACTGGAGTTCCTCTTCCCTGTCACTCTGCTTCCCTTCCCTCCCCTCTCCTCCCAGTACCAGGCTGGACAGGGCTTGGAGCCCCCTGGGCTGGTGGAAGGTGTCCCTGCCCATGGCAGGGATGGAACAAAATGATCTTTAAGTTCCCTCCCAACTCAAACCATCCCATGACTGTGTCATCCAGGAGGATTTCTGCTCCCAGCCCCCTGTGGCAGCCCTCAGTGCTTTGGGGGTGGGCTCAGCTCCTCCAGGTCCACTGGGGTTCATCTCCCCCATCCCTGTCCCTCTGCTTCCCTTCCCTCCCCTCTCCTCCCAGTCCCTGGGACATTCCTCTTTCCCTTCCTTCTCTTGCCTTGCTTTTCACTGAGGCAGAAGCAATGCACTCCAAAAGGGATGATCCTGACTCCTAAAATAAAAGGCTTGATCCCAGGAACCACGTTCCCCCTGCCAGGCTAATTTGTATCTGGGTTAATTGCTCTCATGCTGGATGTTTAATTGATTTGTGTGCAGAAAGACACTGAGAGGCTGTAGCTCAGTGACAGCTCCACAGAACTGCACTGACTCCCTTATTTTTCTTTTTAATTAGTGCAAAAGCAAGAGTGTACCTTGCAAAAGGCTGCTGGGCTCTCAGGGGGATCAGTTATTGTGGAGATGCTGGACATAAAAGAGTTTATTTTTCTGAGCAGAGCTGGGGAGGTTTTTTCAGGTAAGAGAGTTCCACAGAAAATTAAAAAATAAAAGAAGGGGCCATTAAAGTGGTGGTTTTTGAAGGACTCACCTTGTGCTGTGTGGGTGAAAAACCTGACAATTTAATAATATTAATTATCAGTTTGGCCCAAAGAGCTCCGAGGAGCCTGGGCAACCTGATTTATGGAAATCTGAGCTGTGTTTTGGCTGGAATGTCAGCTCAGTTTTTCCAGTCTTATTCTTGTAACATCTAAATAATATTCTGAGTAGAAATAACTATAAGCTGATTAGGAGGGAAGCAATAAATATGAATCAAATCCAATCATGCAAGGACTCAGGGGAAGCAAATCAATAATTTTCCTAATGTGTTCTGCAAACTCATGTTCCTGGGGAAAAAAAATCCACATGGCTTCTCTAAGTCTTGATTAAGCAGGAGCTGGGAGTCTTCCCTTCCATTTTGAGGTCCTCAGCTGGGGTAAAAATCAGAAGTTTTGATATAAATTTAAAAGCAGTGGTGTCAGTTTGTAGCGAGTCAAAGCCAGGAGTGAACAGAACACCCACAGGGGACAGGCTGGGAAAGCCACCCTTCCTGAGGGGAGGGAGGAGGAGAGGGAATTGTGAAATTATTCCATAATCTGATTTAAAAATGGGAACAAAAACAAAGGTATTTTTTAAGTGCTTCCATTTTTTTGTTGTTGTTGTTATTTTAAATCAATGCCTGTTCTGGACATTGGATTATGACCGAGGTGGTCACGAGCCAGGAGCTTTTTTGTCATTTTGGGATGGAAGGAAAGCTCATCAAAAATGTGTTTGTTTTGTTGTTTTTTTTTAAATTTGCCAGCATCAAATGTAATTCTGTAACCCTGGAAATGATTGTATTCATTGGAGCCCTGGAGCCTCCTCTTGGCTTTGAGACTCCAGCATTCCTGGTTTTCAAGCCTTTGCCTGGCTGACCCTCCACCACCACGCGGAATTCTTTCTTCTCCCCACTAAAATGAGGGTGAAAAGGACCCACAGAGAGAATTTCAAGTGGTTCTGTGGTCACAGTGATGCCACAAGACCACGAGGTGCCAACTTGGTGCAGTTGTTGCCTTCTTTTTAATGCCAGGCTTCAGCCTGACATTGTCTCTCGTTAACTGACTCCACCTCAATTAACTGCAGGCAGAAAACAGTCAGAGAAGGGAATTGGGAAGTTATCACGTGTCAATCTGAAGGTCAGAATGTCCTGCATCATCCCCTGAGACACTCCTGGCCTTGGCAGAGCAGGTTGTGCCTGGAATTCTGTCAGAGGGGGGGTTTGGAATTCAAAAGCGAGGCAAACAAAGACTCTCCCAGCTGGTCTCTTAACCCGATTTTCTTCCGGATCCAGTGGGAATTATTTATGGAGAACAAGAGGAAGCTTCACCTAATAATCTCATTTCTTCAGAGATCCACAGCCTGCTCCCTCTACCCCCCCTTTCTGTGCCTTGCAGTGACCTCTCCATCCTCACACCACCGGCCAAGGTGGCAACAAACTTCTTCCAGTGGCTCCCACTGTTTTTCCTAATGATTTTTCCCTGTTTCATTGCAATCCCCTCTCCTCTCAGCGGCAGGAAAAACACCCATTCTGTGGATGCTGCTGCTCCCTCTTAAAAAGTTTAATTTCTGACTGGTTTTGGTTTCTTACTGGTTTTATAACTGTCCCACAGTTACAATTCCAGAGGTGACGCAGAGCTCGTGCCGAGGCCTCGGTTTACTGGACACGAAAACACTTCTCCCTCTCCTTGCCCGAGGCTCTCCCTGCATCCCCAGCTCTCCTGGATTGTCCTTGGCATGGAGTGGATTACCCAAGTCAGCAGACAGCAGGCACAGCCTTATCCAGCTTTTTCTTTGGATGGAACCCAGTGGAGCTTCCCAAGGTCAGGCTGGGGCAGCTGGCGAGGCTTCAGTGGGATTTTCGTGGTCCTTTTCCAGCAGAACTCACTGCTGCTCTGACAGATCCTGCACTGCCATAAATCAGGCCCCTTAATGAGCTTTCCCATGTTCAAAAGCTTTTCCCAAATGGAATTCTCTCCTGTGTTCTCACTGCCAGGTGGGGAATGCAACCTGTGCACGCTGCACAGGGGGAGGGATCACGAGGCAAGAGGGTCAGGAATGGGACTGACAGGCACCAGGGGTTGGAACAGGCTCTTCCTGCTCATCCCAGGGAAAAGTCAGGAGTGGATTTGTGCCCTTGCCAGGAGTGACACTCTGCAGTGGAAAGGGAAGCAAATCCCAGGAGGTGGCTGCTGATGTCAGTGGTGCAAAGGAGAGCAGCCTCCTCCTGCTGCTCCCGGGCTGTGGGAGCCTGGAGAGTCAATGGAAGGTAGGGAAGGCACAGCCTCCTTGGCCTCCCTAGGGAGAGGGAAAGGAAGAAAGGAAGGAACCTTCCCCTCTGAGCCAGGCTTGGACAAGAACCTTCCTTGGACACACCAAACTTCACTGTCCACAACTTTCTCCTGTGATTTTTTCTGCCACAGCCCCAGTCTTTGCATCCCAGAATCCCAGAATGTGCTGAGCTGGGAGGGACCCCTGAGGACCATCAGTCCAACCCTCAGCCCTGCACAGACCCATCCCCAGAGTCACCCCCTGTGCCCCAGAGGATCAGCCAAACCCTCCTGGAGCTCTGGCAGCTTTGGGGGGCTGTGCCCACTGCCCTGGGGAGCCTGGGCAGTGCCCAACCACCCTTTGGGAGAAGAACCTTGTCCTGAGATCCAACCTGAGCCTGCCCTGGCACAGCTCCAGCCATTCCCTGGGTTATCCTCTTCTTCCATGTATTTAGTGTTCCAGGAGAAGTGGAACTGCACCCCTGTGGTCCCTGGGCCCAGCACACTGTCACTGCTTAATTACAGCACCCACCAAGGGCTGGAATTTGGGCTAATTATGCACTTCCTTCCCTTTGTGGTGTTAGTGTTCACATCCAGGAAATCCATGCCATTATTGGGGCCTTCCAGGACCTGAAGGAGCCAACAAAGAAGGTGGAGAGAAACTATTTACAGGGTCCTGGAGTGACAGAAAAAAGGGAAATGGCTTCAACCTGACAGAGAGTGGATTTAGACTGGATATTAGGGAAAAAATCTTTACTGTAAGGATGGGCAGACCCTGGCACAGGTTGCCCAGAGAAGCTGTGGCTGCCCCATCCCTGGAAGTGTCCAGGGCCAGGTTGGAGCAACCTGGGCTAGTGGAAGGTGTCCCTGCCCATGGCAGGGGGTGGAACTCGGTGATCCTTAAGGTCCTTTTGAACCCAAACCATTCTCTAATTCTCTTTTTCTCCTGTGTGTGGTGCAGTGCCTGAGCCTGCTCGTTTCCCTCTGGGACTTGGAGCTGTTCCTGAGAGCAGCTCTCGTTTCAACAACTGCAATCCTTGTTGGCAAAACCTTTAATCCAGTCCTGAGGTTCCCCCAGTATGTCTGGTCTCCCAACAGGGCCCCTCTTTCCCCCTCTGCCACTGGGGACCCACAGCCACAGCATTTCATCCTGCTCAGCTTCTGCTGCTGCCTGATGAACGTGGAGATAATGACACTGATGAAACCAATTCCATGGTTCTGCCCTTGAGATCCCCTGATGAGGGTTCCCAGATAAAGGGGAGGGGTTGTTTGTCATCTCTCATAATGGGAACCACTCAGGTGTGAAATGCTCTGCTTTAGGTTGTACCTTGGGCTCACCTTGAGCCCCCACAACAAAGTCGCAGAAGCACAGAACGGTTTGGGGTGGGAGGGACCTGAAAACTCATCTTATTCCATGCCTGGACCACCACTGGACACCATCCACCAGCCCAGGTTGCTCCAAGCCCTGCCCAGCCTGGCCTGGCACCCTCAGGGATTTTATTTAAGTCACTGTGTGATGATGCCTTGAAGGGGAAAATTAAGGTGTGGGGGTTGTTGCCAGGATTGCCAGTTTTCCTGCATTTTCAGGGCTCCACAGCCCAGCCCCTTCCCTGGATCAGGATCAGGATCAGCAGCTCCAGGGTCAGCACAGCCCTGTGTGTGCTGGGCACATGTGGGCTGGGCCAGGGGGCACAGAGGGAATGGGAATTTGGGGACCCAGAACTGCCCCAGCCCCGGGGGGTTGAGAGCTCCTGCTCCTCCCTCATCCTCATCCCAAAACTGCCTCCTTCCCCTTCCAGCCCCTGGATCCAAAACAGAGACACTCCCACTCAGAAGCAGAGTCATGGAATCACAGAGTGGTTTGGGTGAGGAGGGACCTTAAAGATGATTTAATTCCACCCCCTGCCATGGGCAGGGACACCTTCCACCAGCCCAGGTTGCTCCAAGCCCTGCCCAGCCTGGCCTGGCACCCCCAGGGATTTTATTGAAGTCACTGTGTGGTGATGCCTTGAAGGGGAAAATTAAGGTGTGGGGGTTGTTGCCAGGATTGCCAGTTTTCCCACATTTTCAGGGCTCCACAGCCCAGCCCCTTCCCTGGATCAGGATCAGCAGCCGGTTCCATCCCCTCCTGCCGCCTCTGGATTTTCCCTGTTTTCCACAGCCGAGCACTGCTCTCCTGTGGAGCTGCAGGGACTGCCAGCCCCCGGAGCACAACATCTGCCATGGGCTTGGGAAGCCTTGCCAAACTTTGCCTGGCTCCCTCCTTGCTTTTATTACACGTTACCCTCTCTGAATAGCGTTATTTTTTTTAATCCGTATTTTTTTTAACCCATTTCAGGGTATCTGTATTTTATTTAACCCATGTTTCAGAGTATCTGTATTTTATTTAACCCGTGTTTCAGAGTATCTGTATTTTATTTAACCCATGTTTCAGGGTCTCTGTGTTTTTTTTAACCCATGTTTCAGGGTATCTGTATTTTTTTAACCCATGTCTCAGGGTATCTGTATTTTATTTAACCTGTGTTTCAGGGTATCTGTATTTTATTTAACCCGTGTTTCAGGGTACCTCTATTTTTTTTAACCCATGTCTCAGGGTATCTGTATTTTATTTAACCCGTGTTTCAGGGTATCTGTATTTTATTTAACCCGTGTTTCAGGGTATCTGTATTTTATTTAACCCGTGTCTCAGGGTATCTGTATTTTCAGGATATTCAGGCTCAGTAGCTGTTAAAGGCCCCCCAAAATCTGGTGTGTTCAGGGCTGCATTTCCCAGGTGAGACGTTTCCCTCTGCACATCCCAAAGCTCCCACACTTGATGCAAATCTCAGAGAACTCGACCAAATCCAGGTGTAAAATCCCCATCCAGTGTTCCCCTGCTCGGGATAAGGATCCTGTTGTTCACCCTGCTCGTCCTCCTTCTTTGTTTGGAGCCGGGGGGGGCTCATTTCTCATTATTTTCCGCGCCTTTATCAAACTCTCCCACCTCAATTCCCTTCCCAGAGCAATTCCCTCTCCCGGAGCGTTTTCCATTTGCCACAGGTCATTGTGCTGCCTCGCCGGAGAGATCGGGGAGGGGTTTTATCGCCTTTTGTTCGGGCCGGGTGATTCGGGAGCCGGTTGAAAAGCAGGGTTTAAATGTGCCACCAAAAAGGATTTTGTTCTGCAGAAACCCAAGAAGAGGAGAAAAGTCCGGGAAGCAGAAACGTGTCCCGGGGGCCGGGTGGGATCCTGCAGGACAGCTCTCAGCCTCACCTGAGGCTTTGCCCAGCAAAAATATATATAAATAAATTAATATATATTAAAAAAATATATATTTAGCTGGGATATAGATCATTTTTAGCTGGGATATAGATAATTTTTAATAGGATTTTTCTTTCCTCACCTCTGAGCCATCAGAGGAGCTCTCACTGGGAGGGTTTGCTCTCCCTGTTTCCCTGCCTGAGACACCTCTTGCTGTCAGGTCATTTTAAAGCCATATATGTTTAACACCAAAAACAACTCACAGAGGGGGAACAGGGGACAAAAAAGGGCTTTTCACCAAGGGAAGAGCTGAGGGACACCCCTGACAGCAAGAGACCTGTTCCTTCCTATATCCTACAGTGTTGCTGGAGATGGAGATGGGGTCACCCCTCTGATGGAGATGGGGTCACCCCTCTGCCTGGCACTGGGGATGGAGATGGGGTCACTCCTCTCTCTCTGGATGGATATGGGGTCACTCCTTTCCCTCTGGATGGATGTGGGGTCACCCCTTTCCCTGTGGATGGATGTGGGGTCACTCCTCTCCCTGTGGATGGATATGGGATCACCTCTTTCCCTGTGGATGGATATGGGGTCACTCCTCTCCCTCTGGATGGATATGGGGTCACTCCTCTCCCTGTGGATGGATATGTGGTCACTCCTTTCCCTTTCCCTCTGGATGGATATGGGGTCACTCCTCTCTCTCTGGATGGATATGGGGTCACCCCTTTCCCTCTCCCTCTGGATGGATATGGGCTTACCCCTTTCCCTGTGGATGGATATGGGGTCACTCCTCTCCCTCTGGATGGATATGGGGTCACCCCTTTCCCTCTTACTATGGATGGATGTGGGATCATTCTTCTCCCTGTGGATGGATATGGGGTCACCTCTTTCCTTGTGGATGGATGTGGGGTCACTACTCTCCCTCTGGATGGATATGGGGTCACTCCTTTCCCTTTCCCTCTGGATGGATATGGGGTCACTCCTCTCCCTCTGGATGGATATGGGGTCACTCCTCTCCCTCTGGATGGATATGGGGTCACTCCTCTCCCTCTGGATGGATGTGGGGTCACTCCTCTCCCTGTGGATGGATATGGGGTCACCCCTTTCCCTTTCCCTCTGGATGGATATGGGGTCACCCCTCTCCCTGTGGGTGGATATGGGGTCACTCCTCTCCCTCTGGATGGATATGGGGTCACCCCTCTCCCTATGGGTGGATATGGGGTCACTCCTCTCCCTCTGGATGGATATGGGGTCACTCCTCTCCCTCACATCCCTGCCTGAAACGCTCCCAAACATCCTCCCGTGAGTCAGCACGCCAGCCTGGGCTGGATCCGCTCCTTCCAAAGATTCCAGCAGCTCCCGATGAATTAAACATGGCCAAGCCCCGCTTCCATCTCCGAGCTCCCCCCCCCCCCCCGTTGCTTTCGAGGCTTTTTTTATGTTCCACCCTCAGCAAACGAGACACAGAACCCGGGAAGCCCTTGATGTGCAGCTCGGGAACGCGGAATTCCCAGGGAAAGGCGGAATTCCCAGGGAAACGCTGATTTTTGAGGGAAGGCAGAGCTGTGGGGGGCACATCCTTAAATTACCGATTACGGGAGGGGGGTTTTTCTACGATTTATCCTGGAGAAACTGTGGAAAACTCCCGAAGGGAGCAGCCGATGGTGCTGCTGCACATCCTACAGGGATCCGTGACTCGGGAGAGGATGGGGAGAGAGGTGTGGAGGATGTTCTGGGTGATAATGGATGTCTAAGCGATAATGGGCTTGAATCCTAATTAACGCTAATGGCTCGCATTTCTATGGAATGCAAAGAGCACTGGGACAAAAATAGACACTTTTTTATTTTTTTATATTTTTTCTTTTTAAGCTTTAAACTCCAAGGACCAGACACCAGAGACACTGTGCAGTTATTTTATGCATTTTAGCTACAGAAAAAAAACACAACTTGTTCTTCAGGAGCTTGTGGGGACTGGGAAATGTGTGGCCTCTTTTTTTTTAGCACCCTGATAATGATGCTCCTTGTCCACGACTCTGTCGTTGGGCTGATGTGGATAAAAACTCGCTTTTTTTTGGGTGTGCCTTGAAATCCTGCAACAAAGATTCGAGGCAGAAAAATAAAATTAGCACTTGGAGGGTGTGAGAGGGGAGGAGGGAGTGGGGAGAGGGGGTTCCTGCCCTTCCAGAGCTAAAAACAGTCCCATGAGGATCCTCCATGGAAGGATCCAGGGAAAGGCTCTTTGTTCTGGCTCGGGGGGGGCTGGAACTCTCTGATCCAGCCCTGGCCATGATTCCTTAGAGCTGAAAACCCCATTTTTTTCCACGTGCAGAGCTTTGCTGTAGTGCAGAACTCCCGTCCCAGGCATTGCCAGGGATTTATGGACATGGAATAAGTCCTCTCTGGTAACAAGACATAAAGATCCCTGGGTCTGTATCCTGAAATGCTTCCTGCAAAAATCCCCATTCCTTGCCTTGATTTGTGTTCCTGGGGTGTAAATTTATCACTTCTTGCTGTGTGTTTTCCACCAAAAATGCCACGGCTTGCAGTTTGCCAGGAATATTTACCATCTGCATTCCAGAGCAGTTTGCCAGGAATATTTACCACCTGCATTCCAGACTCTCCCCCTCCTATGGCAAATGTTTCATTCCATTAGATTTTGCTGTCTAGAGCAGGGCTGGTGATTTTTCCAAGGACAAAACAAGTGCAGAATGAGAACATTTTGAGGAAGGGGCGCTTTTTTTTGTTGTCATCAAATCCTTCAGAGTTTGAATTTCATACTATTTTCAAAAAAACCAACTCAGGTGCTGACTGTCCCCTTGCTCAAGGGACTGTGTGCTGGGAAGCAAGAATTCCTATTTATTTATGGAAGGGCCACACAAATAAGGTTGAGGAGATTTTTTGGGGGGTTTAAATTGAAAAGTAGGTGCTGAGTGCTGATCCCTCACGCACACAGTGCTGCCCAAAGAGCTTTTATTCCTGTGCTGGTGCATTGCAGGCCACAAAATTCCATTTTTTCCTGCCTTTTCTAGCCAACCCCACTGCGAAGAAGACACCACGAGGTGCAGGGTCTTCCAAAAGAAGAGGGAGATCCTGCTGGATTGGGCAGCTGCTGTTGATGTGTATGAATTTATGAAGAAATTAATGTGTGAGGCAAATCATGAGAGGTTAAAGTAGCCCAGGAAAGGCAGGTGGAACAAACAACAATAAAGGCCTTTATTTGCTGGTGGCTGGATCTGACTCCTCAGACCTTTTGCCTTCCTATTGATGGTTTCTGATTATTGGCATTTACAGCCCCCCTCCTGCAGTGACCCCAAAGACCAAACCTTGAGCTGGGATTAATGACAGCTCAGATTTAAGCCCAGCTGCCTCAGGTGACTCCAATTCTGCAGAGCAAATGCTAATTAACTCCCTGGGCCTGGCAGCCTTAATGGTACAAAATCAGGAATAGGGTTACCTTAAACATCACAGGGGGGGATTGATCCTTAAAGGTTGGGGCATGGAAAGGGGGGGGTGACTGTCCAGGAAAATGCCCAAAGCCACAAGGTTTGCAGCAGTCCCACATCTTGGGAGCAAAAAGTTGCCTCTAGGAGCAAAAATTTCCCTCTAAGAGCAGCTTTTTTCACCAGCACTCCTGAAACAGGGCTGTGATGTCCAAGCCTGAGCTAACACTCATTTCCAGAGGGGTTTTTAGCCTCTTTTCCTCCTCTCCCAGACACAGCCAGTCCTTTCCCTTCAGCTCTGCCATGGGGAGACTCTGGCAACAAACAATCCCAAAGCCCAGGGGGAGAGCTGGGAGTGAGGGCTGATTTTTGGGGGGGGCAGGTTCCAGCACCCCCTGAGTGAGTGCCACGGCCATGGGTCACCCCTGGGCAATGGAACAGCCCTGGCACAAGGACACCTTGGCACTGCAAAGAAGGAGAGAGCTCAGAGAATCCTGGGGAGCCAGGGGATGCTCTGGGGACCACTCTGGGGACCACTTTAGGGATCACTTTGGGGACCACTTTAGGGATCACTTTGGGGATCACTTTGGGTGGCCCTGGCAAAGCCCAGCTCAGCCCTGAAGGGGAAGTTTGGCTCCCAGTTCCTCTGGGTTTCTTTTTTCTGGGTGTTTTCTTGCAGGTTTTCTGTTTGACCTCCCTGAGAACCCCGAGGTGCTCCCAGCTGGGGATGGAACCTGCTCCTGCAGCGACCTTTTCCTTCCTCCTGCTCCCACCCTGTCCTGCTCTGGTGCATTAGCACAGAAACACCTCCCTGTCAGAATCTCCCCCTGTTTATCACCATTATTTTGGTTAACCTTGTGTGTTGGTTTTCTCTCCCACCTTTCTGGAGCTGCTCAGAGCTCAGGGGACTTTGTGCTGTCGCCGAGTGTGAAGCACATCACACACATTTATAAATTCCTGACTGTGCCAATTAAAAAACCACCCAGAGAGGGGCTGCCAGCCCCAGGAGCAGCCCCAATAACCCCCTGCACCACCTCATTTTCACATGGGTCATAAAACACCTGGAAGAGCACAGACACCCTAATGCATCACACTGAACCTGGCCCTTTGCAGTGGAATGAATTTAAGCTAAAATCCCAAGTTGCACATGATTTCTGTGTCTCTCTCAGCATTGCTGGTGCCCACTGGTGGTGCTGACCTGCTTCTACTCGTTTTTCATTGCTCAGTCTCACAGAGATTTAAAAGGGGGAGGGTTCACTGCCTTTAACCCCTTCCCCAAACCCAGGGGAAAATAAGAATTAGGGAAGAAATGAAGAGTCTCATGCCCTGCCCACGAGGAAACACTTCCCATCTGCTCTATGGGGAACCAGCCACAAATTTCCAACCAGAGAAGCTGTTCTGATTTCTTTTGTCAGGGCTGGCATATTTACAGTATTTTGCTGGCACATTGCTTGGGAATTACAGGCAGATCCTCTCCAGCATAGTGGGAACGGGAGCATCACATGCTCCATCCTCCTGTCTAGAGGCTGTTGGCAAACCACAACTTGTAGTCAATCAAGGCAGGATTTTATAACCACTTCTGCCCCCACCCCCTTCTCACATCCCTTTATTTCCATCCTGGCTCTCCAGAGCAGGATGATTCACATGTTACACTAACCTACATTTGGCTTGGCACCACTCCTGGGCTATATATAGATGACAGAGTCACCCTGTTCTTCCTCCTTGATTCCTTTTGGGGTTTTTTTTTCCAGCACTGTCTGGGTGCCCCGTGGGCTCAGGGAGGAGCTGGGAGGTGAAAAGGCACATCCAGCATCACGTTTTTGGGCTGGGGCTGGTCCAGGGCTGAGGTGGGATGGGTGGGTGCCTTTCCTGGCTGTCAGAGCCCTGTGTTTCAGAGCCCCCCAAGTGCTCTCCTTCCACAGTCACCTCTCCCTGAGCCTAAAAATAGAGACAAATGAAGTCCCAGTCACCGTGCAGTGGATGGTGAGCAGCCTGTTCCCATCAGTGGCTTGCACATCTCTGTGTGGGTGGGATGCCTCTGCTGTTATCTTTTGCACCTCCAGAGCCAAACCATCCACAAAACTGTGCTTTTCCTTTATTTGTTTTATAAAGCAAACTGCCTCAGCTCCTTCTTTCACCCCAAACTGCAGGAGCCTCCTTTGTTTCAGTGGCTGCCCTTTGGGAACCCTGCCCCGTGTGCCCTCAGCCTCGTGCCCTGTGACAGGAATGACCCCCTGGCAGCATCACAGAGGGAAGGAGCCCAGCTGATCCCCCCTTTTCTTCCCCCCCAGGAGCAGCCTCACAGCTCCACAGGCACCAGCCAGGGGGATGGGGTGGCAGCTGTGCTGTTAAAGGGCTTTTTATTGCTGCCTGTGCTCAGCCCAGCGCCTGCCTGGCTCCCCACAACCCTCCCCACAGCCCCTCCAGCCATCCTAATAAAGGCTCTGGGGCCACAGGGGTGAAGATGGGGAGATCAGGTGCTCCCTGGCCCCTCTGGTGATCGATCCAGGGAGGGAGGAGGGTCCTGATGAGAAATCTATTGGTAAATCAGCATCTCACTAATGGCAAGGACGGGCTGCAGGGGGAATTCTGGCTTTTAGCTGGGTAATATTCCTTCAGAGACGGGATGTGGGGGAGGACAGGATGAGCTCTGTGAGCACCAAGGGTGGTCATTGGATTTTTTCCTGGTTTGTGGCAGGATCTTTCCAGTGGCCAGACGCAGGGGCAGGTGGAAAATGGAGATGAGGATCAGACCTGGGGGACTCTGAGCCACAAAGTGCTCCCGCTTTGCCTGGAGGCAGCTCTGCTTTGTCTCTGTTCCACCAGCCAGGAAACAGGGAACTGGGAATGTTACATGGCATCCTGCAGCCCTAAACCTTGGGGTCAGTCCCTGCTCATCCTACAGGGTCTGGTGGTCCTGCACACCCTACAGGATGTGGGACCTGCTTATCCTACAGGATCTGGTGGCCCTGTCCATCCTACAGGATCTGTGGCCCTGCCCACCCTACAGGCTGCTGGACCTGCTTATCCTACAGGATCTGGTGGCCTTGCCCTGCCTATCCTACAGGCTTTGGTGGACCTGCCTATCCTACAGGATTTGGTGATCCTGCCCACCCTACAGGCTGCTGGACCTGTTTATCCCACAGGATCTGGTGGTCCTGCCCATCCTACAGGATCTGTGGTCCTGCACACCCTACAGGCTGCTGGACCTGCTTATCCTACAGGATCTGGTGGCTCTGCTCATCCTACAGGATATGGGACCTGCTTATCCTACAGGATCTGGTGGCCCTGTCCATCCTACAGGATCTGTGGTCCTGCACACCCTACAGGCTTTGGTGGACCTGCCCATCCTACAGGAACTGGTGGCCCTGCCCACCCTACAGGCTTTGTTAGACCTGCTTATCCTAAAGGATTTGGTGGCCCTGCCCACCCTACAGGCTTTGTTAGACCTGCTTATCCTACAGGATTTGGTGGCCCTGCCCACCCTACAGGCTGCTGGACCTGCTTATCCTACAGGATTTGGTGGCCCTGCCCATCCTACAGGATCTGTGGTCCTGCACACCCTACAGGCTGCTGGACCTGCTTATCCTACAGGATTTGGTGGCCCTGCACATCCTACAGGATCTGGTGGTCCTGCCCACCCTACAGGCTTTGCTAGACCTACTTTTCCTACGGGATCTGGTGGCCCTGCTCCCCATGGGATGCAGGTGATGCACCAGACCCTGTCTCTGGAAAAGCATCTTCCCACCAGCCCCGTGTTTTGGGCTCACCTTTGGGATGTGTAGGGTCAGAGGGATGCAGGGAAGGATGTCACAGTGGCTCCCAGCTCTGTCCCCAGGTCCCTGCTGGAAGGTGGGTGGCTCAGTTTGGGACACTGAGCTCTGGATAAGGAGGCTGAGGGTCCATTCTCTGTTCTGCTCAACATGTTCTTTGGGATAAACCTGAATTCTCTGCCTGTGCAATGCTGGCAACAGTAACTCTCTCCTCGGGGAGTTACCAGGAGGAGAAATGCATTGGGAGTGCTGGACCCTGGATGCCCTGGAAGGCTCTGGATGCTGCTCCTGTTTGTAATGAGTTCCCTCCACACAGGGTCATTCCTGGAGCTTATCTCCACTTGAAACATTACCTCACGTGTCAGCCCCAAACTTGCCTTCCTGGCTCAGTGTTTTATTGCTTTTTTTGAGCAGCCTCTGCCCCTGCCATTAATCAGAGGTGTTGAGTCACCCCCAGCTCCCGGCCTGGGGGGATCAGAAAAACCCTGGATCAGACAAACCCTGGAAGTGCACAGGGACACAAATCAGTGACCAGTGACAGGGAAAAGACTGAATTCAAGGCAACAGAGCATTTCTGTGTCCCTTCTGCAGCCTGGACCATCTGCCCCTCCTGGGTGCTGAGCTCCATGTGGGCTTTTTCCTTTCTTCAAACTTTGGTGGGAGTTTTTCATCAGGCAAAATTTATCCTGGCTGTGCTGCTGGGGCCTCATCTTTCCCCAAGGAATTGATAACCAGAGGGGCTGGCAGAGCTGTTCTTCCCACCTCTGACTCCTGGGTCCCTCCTTCCCAGCCTGGCTGGAACACGCTCTGTGCCCCTTTGGGAGGGGGCTGAGGCTGCTCCCATTGTCACAGCAGCTGTGCAGGAGGGACAGGTCAGTGCTTCCAGGCCTTGCTAACACCCTCTGGGCACTGGGACAGCCGAGGGGAGGGGGGGAAACCCCATTCTGCCAAGTTCTTGATTGACTGCAGGGTTTTGTGTGCAGAGCTCTGTGCTGCTCACTGATATATTGATCCTGATGTGTGCAGCAGATGGGCACAGCAGGTAAGGCTTTGGGATGAATGCAGGGGGCATGGCAGTGCCCTGACACCAGGGAATGATGTCACCTCGGAATCCCCCATGTATTTAGGGAAGCATAAATTTGCCAGCTCCTCTGAACACAGATTTGCTGGAGGGAGCAGATGCCTGGCTGGTGCAAATCAGCTTTGCTTTTCAAACCTTGCACAGCTCCAGCGACTCCCCAGTGCTGTCAGGGGAAGATCAAGCTCATTCCTGTGAGCTGCCAGGCTCAGGGAGCCTTTTAGGATCGGGTTCTGCAGCCACAAACCCCTCCAGGAGAGCAGCAGCCAAACTGCTCCTTCCGAGCTGCTGCCCAGCCCTCCCTGCCCGGGCTGGTGGCAGGTCCCCAAAAGGGCTTCCAGCCGCAGCCAGGCTTGTTCCTCATCCATCACACCTTTCCCAGGAACAAACCTCCCTCAGCTCGCCGCTGCCTTCCCGGGCAGGCTGTCAGGAAAGCCGAGCCCCCCGCCCGGGAGAACATTCCCGGGGTTAAAGGGCTCTGCCGCTCTCCAGCCGGGCTGGCCCTTCCCAGCCGAGCCGATGGATCGTTCTCCTTCCCCTTCCCTCCCCGACGTGGCGCTGGCAGGAGTTTTCCTCGCTGTGCTGAGCAAATGGGGTTTGGATTTGCCTGAGCTCTCCTGGTCAGAGCAGCTCATCCCCTCTGTGCCGCTGCCCGGTGCCCCATTGCCACTTATTTTTTGGGGGGTTGGTGGCACCCAGAGACAGAACCTGGGGCTGCACTGGGACCCCCCGAGCTCAGGGCTGGCGCTGTGCCAGCGTTCCCTGCCATGGAAACACGGGAATGCCCCCAAGGCCACCGCGGGAGGAGCAGAAGCATCAGGGAGTGCAGGAGCCGGGCACAGAGGGGAGGGCGTCCTTTGAAATCTGCCGTGATTCGGTGGCAGAACAGCAATTTTTCCCCTTTTAAAGGGACGAACCCGAGCAAATCAAGAGGTAAATAAATAAAGAAGGGCCCCTTTCCCTTTCTGACAGATTAAATGCTCCCCTGTAATCGTGCATTAACCCCTGGCCCCGCATTAGGCGGCTGCTGCTTTGCACCCTGGATGCTTTTAAGCCCGGATTCCAATTAGCCAAAGTGGCTCCTGGCGGCCGGGGGGCCACATTCCCGAGGGGAGATGGATCACCAGAGGCTGGAGAAGCAGCTCCATCCCCGCAGGATGGGGGGAAATGAAGCGGAGGGGGGGGTCAGGGTGGCTCTGGGGCTGCAGAGCTTCCCGCTGGGATGCTTTTCCAGGCTCCCGCTCCCACAAATTGGCCGGTGGGAGCGCAGGGACCCTCTCCCGGGACTCCCCGGACAGCGGGATATTTATAGGGAAAGCTTTTTAAAATCGGCTTCCAAACGAGCTCATCCCCCCCCGTAATTAAATAACCCGGCTCTGACCAAGGATATCGATCGGGCTCTTCAGCCTCTTCCCCCCCCCCCCCTCGCTCCTGGACCCAAGGGAATTTTCCTGGGGAAGGTTTTCCTGCCTCTCCCGGCCCTGCCCTGGATGCAGCACCGTGTCCAGACCCGCTTGCTCTGGCTGGATCCATCCACTGACTTTTCAAAATCTCACGTTTCCTGCTTGAAACACGTTTAAAAAAAAAAAAAAAATCCAAAATCCCCCCCAAAAAAGGGATTTTTATGGGATGTTTTCTTCTCGGGCGTCACCTCCATATTTTATTTCCCGGTTATTCCGACTCCCAGAAAGCCCACGAAGGCAAAAATCAATGAAGGAGAGTAAAACATTCAGGGTGAAATATTCCAGATTTTCCGCTTCAAAACGTGTTTTCTTTTTTATCAGCACAAATCCTGCTTGGAATAAAGCATTCCAGTCGCCCCCAAACGACTTTTCCTGTTTAAATTTTCCTGCCTGGTAAAAATGTAAAAAAAAAAAAAAAAATAAAAAATAAAATCGAGGTAAAAGCTTATTTGCAAATACCAGTTGCAGTTCTCACACAGGTTAAATTACCTGTCAGCTTTCCACGTTAGGCCCCATACCCATCTGAATTTTTATTTAGTATTAAACTTTAATATCCCTTTTTATTGTATGAAGTGCAGGCAGGTGCACACAGGAACCTGATATTTCTATCGGTGCTGCAAACACTTTAATACACTTTATATTATTTAGGTCACATATTTGCAAAGGATAATACAAAAAAATAAAACAAAAGTCTTTTTGTCAAGAAGCTCCCTCTTGGTCCAGTTACCTCTTACACCAGTGAGGGATTTTTTCATAAATATTAATTCAACTTGGTTTCTGTTGTCGGCACGGGGAGTGTATAAAGCATGGAAAAAAAATATAAACGTGTTTCCAAAATATAAAATCTAATTTGGGCTCTGCCTGTTGAAAGCACAGGGACTGCTGTGAGCAAGTGCAGGGAGTTCATCCCTGAAATGCAAAATAAGATCTGTACTTTGGAACCTGTGTCCTTTTTTTTTTCCAGAAGAAGAGGAAAATGTACAAAATTTCTTCATCCCCAGCTTTGTGTTTAAAGATTCCAAGAGAAAAGAGTCTTTTTTTTTTTTTTTCATCCAGTGGATTCCAGCTGGGGTAAAATAAAGATATTTGGAAAGGGTTTGTGTTGGGCTTTGTGTTTTCCTTGTGTGCAAAAGTATCTCTGATTTCCTAAGGAAGGAATGAAGCTTAATAAAGAAATAAAGGGGCACAGGCACCTGGAACTCCAGAGAAAGGAATTATTGATCCATAAGAGTCTTTCCCTTGGAAAATCTAATGGGAAAGGCTGACATTTCATCAACTGCTCCCCCCAGTCCCAACACAGGGGCATCTCCAAGGTCAAAATGCAGCTCATTCTGTAGGGTTTGGGGTTTTTTTTGGGTTATAAAATCCATAAAAGAAGGAGCTCACGGTGGAGCTGCAGCTGGGGGAGGGATGGAAGGGATTGGGATGTGTCTGAAGGAAAGAATCACTTCCTTGGACCTGTTGGCCACACTGCTCTGACCACCAGGAGCTTGTTCATCTGCTGGCAGGTGACAAGTTGGTCACCAGGAGCCACCAAACAGCAGCCTGACTAAAATTTAAGGGCCAGCCAACCTCATTTGTGCTCTCTCCTGAGAGGCTCTGCCCCGGAGGTTTCGTTTCATCCTCCCTGAGCAAACCCATGGAGGAAAACTGCTCCTTTGCCCAGCAGCTCTCCCAGCTGTGACTTCACCCCGACTGCTGTGAACGTTCAGCTCTGAAGGGTTTGATTTATGGCACTTTTTGGAAGCTTGTACAATCATTTGCTTCTATTAATACCACTCATGCCCCACTGGCACCTTTATGAGGGACAAATCTGCAAGTCACGGGCGGAGGAAGACGAGGAATTAGAATCACCTGAGGAGCCTGATTTCCACCCACACAAATCCAGCTGGAAAGCTGGAATGGGAGCCCAGGGACTTTTTAAGGAAGGCATTCAGCCCTGGCAATTTGGGGCTGTGGAAAAACTGTCACTGACAAGGGGGAGGGGACTCATAACCTTTTTCTGGGGATGAAAAAGGAGAAGGGAACAGGACATGAAAAGCAGGGGAGAGCTGGGGGTTGTGTGTGCAGATGCACTGGGGCTGTTTGAGACAAAAAGCCCAAATCTTGCCCTAAGTGGGCTTTTAATGCACTTTGGGTCAGGATAAAGCCAGATCAGCCACCCCATTTAGTGTTCCTTGCGCTTAGTTTATTATTCCAGGTGACTTTCAGCTGAATTTCAGTGTCTTTCAAGGCTCAGATTCTCCCCAGTTCTATCAAGAAAACCTTGAATATTTATCCCACAGCGAATGAACTCTGTACAACTCTATTCATCCCCTGGAAAATGCAGCTCTGGAAACGTTTCATTGCAGGGCTGTGGAAATGCAAATCAGGCTCAAGACACCCTCACCCCTCTTCTGTCTGCCCTGCTCTCTGTGCAGGGAGCCAAAATCCTGCATTTTAACATCAAACTGATCTGCCAAGGCTCAGCATTCAGTTCTGAGTGGATTTGTTTGTTGTACCCAAGTTTAAATCCACGAGGAAGCAGGATAAAATAAAGGGAAGTGGGACACACTTCACGACCCCCTCGGAATGAAAGGAGATTCACCAAGCCCGGGTTGTTGTGACCACACTGAGTTGATTTTGTTTTCTAAACTAATCTAAAAGAAATAAAAGAGTTTCAGTCTGCCCTGATTGTTTATTTGTGTGAATGTCACTTCCTCAGCGTGGCTTTTTTATCCCCTCCCTTGTTTGAGGTGGTTTAAAACCCGATGTGTTCTGAGGGAGCTCAAAAAAAAGGTGATTAGAGATGGAGAAGAGAACAAAGCTCAGAGCTGAGGAGGCTCAGAGCATCCATGGGCTCCTGACCTTGGAAAAAACTGCTCCAGGATTAAAACTTAACTTTTTTAACTGCTCCAGGATTAAAATTTAACTTTTGCCTCGCAGATATTTGAAGGACATTGGTGCTCATAAGCAATTTAACCGTGTCCGTAGAAAGAACTTGATGTTCTTTATGGTTTATTTTTCTTAATATATTCCTTGCAATCCTATTTGCAACCAAACCACACTGATTTTTAGCAGCTGGAGGTTTAACCCAGTGCCAAGACAGGGCAATTCTGACCCCATCCTACTTTACCAGTGCATTAATTCCAGCCCCACCTTCCTCCTGGGGCATTTAATCCCCCTGCATGACCAGCAGCTCATTTCTTCCTGTGCTCCTGGGAGATCTGGGTTGGTTTTTTTTAGGGATGTAAGTGTGGTTGAGCTCTTCTAAGGTGATTTGCATTGTTCCTTGCCTGGGAATAGTTGCAGCACCTCAAATCAGCCTGGATTTTAGGCAGTGCTGGGAGATTTGGGAGGCAGCTCATTCTGAAGAGGGGATGGAGATTCCCCTGGGCCTGGGAGGGTTTTGGGTGTCTCTGGCCAATCCTAATTTTTACAGTGTGAATTTTTGGGGTCCAGGTACAACCTTAAGCTTGGTGACTTCCCAACTTTGTGGGTTGTCCCAGAGGGGGAAGCCTGGGGACAAAGAGCAGCCCCTGCTCCAGGAGGGAGAGGCTGATGCTCCCCTGGGATTCCTGGGGCAGCACAAAGGACTCATCATCTCAAGGAATAACTAATCCTGCCAAACCTGGGCTTATGGGCTTCTCAGAGGCCAAAAATAGATCAAAACCACTCCTGATTTCACAGCAGCACCAAGAGACTTCTACCTTTATTTTATTTTCCACTCCTGTTTGTGTCTCTTATCCCTAAAAACCGGGCTGGCAGTGCCAGCCTGGGCACCAGGGACATCGGGATCTTTGTTACCAGGCACTTTAATCCTGGTTTCAGCTGGAACACTCCCCTTGCAGCCTGGCTTTGGGGCAGCTCAGAGCAGCAGCCTGGCCACCAGGGCAGTGATGCTGGGAGATGTGAGGGGTTTTCCAAGTGTTAATTAAGGTTTCTCTCAGAGGTTACCGGGGAAGCACTTGCTGCCTGTTTTAACTTGGCTTTTTCTCTCTTCGCCAGGGCAGAAATCAAACATTAGGAAATGAAAAGCTGGTGGGAGGGAGATGAAATAATCAATCAAACTCTTCCCAGGCAGGAGCCACTGACTCAGAGGGAGGATGAGAGAACTGAAGCCACTTCCCTCCTCCATGAAAGGGGAAGCAAGAAGACCTTTCTATCATCTTTTAATGAGCTGCTGCCCTTCTGGCTGAGGGAGGGCGACTTCCCTGGGTGCACAGTGGGGTTTGATGAGGGGGTTGGCTTTAATTCAGGCTTTGGCAAGTGCTGGGTAATAAAGTAAAGTCCAAGTATAAAGTCAGTGGATTTGAGAGTGAATCCAAGCTTGATATTGCCCTGGCAGAGCACTAGCAGTGCTGGTACCTCTGTGAAGGTGCCTCATACCCTCAGCCCCTCCTGCTCCCCTCAGGGTTGAATAGAACTGCTTGGATTTACCCAAATGCTTTCTTTTTTACCTGCTCTGCATCCTCTTACAGTGACTTATTCCAGAAGCAATTGGCCCAGCTTCCTGCTCAATATCCTGGGGAGATATTAAAAAGGAGCTGGGGGAGATAAGGGGGGATTTCAGGGTCATCTCAAAGGGGTCCTGCCTGCAGTGGGCAGTGATCTCAGAATAAATGAGCCCCAAACAGATGTTTGGCACACACAGACCAGCAGGAATTCATTCCATTTCTTCACTTAAATCATCTCCAGGAGCATGTTTAGCATTTCAAGTTCTTTTTAGGGGGAGAAAGGTGAGAGATTTTGGTTCTGGAAGCCAAAAGCATTATCTAGGAACAGACCCTTTCCCAAACATCCAACCCTTACTTACTTGGAAACAACTCACTTTATTTGGAGCTTTCAGGAGTACTCACACTGATCTCAACCTTTAAACACTTTAGTTCAAAGTAAAAAGCCCCAAACGTGGTCACAGGAGCTGAGGGGGTTTCACAAACCAGCCCTTCCTTTATCCCAAACACAAGTTTTTGGGAGTGTTGCCCCTCCAGAAGAGTTTCACTGCAAACTGAGCCTTCCTGTTCCAAAGCAGATGATCAAAAGCTTCTTGTCAGGAAAGATTAGTAGATAGAGGGGAAAAAAAATAAAAATTCAGGCTCAGGGCAAGCTGATAAATGATGTTTTTCATTTCTGGATCATCCACCAGTTTGTTTTCCTGGTCACAGTGATGGATGAGGGGCTGCTCTGAGTTTACTTGGCTCATTATGTGCAAAATAACCAGGTGCAGGTGCTGGTCCTGGGTGTCAAATGAGCCTAAAAAAAAAAGGTAGTAAATTAATATTAATGATCCATCCATGTTTGGGACCTTCCTGGCTGTGCCAAGGAACTGCCCTGAAGTCAGGGGGGGATGGTTGGGGTGTTTGAACACTGATCTGCCCCAGCCTCGTTGCAGAAATGGGCTCGAGGCACAAAAAGGGTTTCAAACAGAAGCATCAAGACGATCTTTCCTCACTTGAGGTTTGAAGCACCAGACAACTTTCATTAGCCAATAAAATGTGTATTCTACATAAAGCAGACTCTGCAGGATTGATCAGGGCAGGCAGTGGAGCTGCAGCCTGGATTTTTTTTTCCCCCTCAGGGAAGTGTGTGTCACGTTTGGCACCTGTAGTAACACTTGAACTCAGATAATACCGAGGCCTAAAGTGACTATTTTTGGTTCATGACTCGCCTCAGCCGCCTTGCAGTTGATGTCTTTATTTGACATGGCCTTCAGGAAGGATTTCTTTAATTCATTTCTAAATCTTGAAGTGGAAAATTGATCTTTTCTGGCTCTTTCAGCCGCTGCTCAGCAAACAAATGCTCCTTCCCCCAGGAAAAGGCTTTATATACTCAGGTTAATGATATGTGGAGCTGCAGAAACTCTTCAGTCAGCAGTCCAAGGGATGAGCCTTGAGACAGGGCTGCTTCCTAGGCAAGGAATTCATTAATTTTATTGAAGCAGGCAGGAAACATTGTGTTGTGATGTTTATCTCAAGCACTGCTCTGTGTCTGGATGCCGAGAAGTGATTTGGTTATCTCCTGTCCTCCACCACTGAGGTCACTGAGGGGGGATAAATCCAGGCTGATTCATTCCTGAGGCTGTTTTTCCAGGGTTATTTGTGCACCTGCAGCTTTTCTCCTTGTCCAAACAGGAAGCACTGCCCTGGCTGGAGTGTCCTGGGCTCTCAGGGTGTGTGATTGCAGCAGAAATAAAGCTGGGAGATGCAAAATCCTTGATCTCTGCAAGAGACTCTTCTTGGGAATTCAAAGGGAAAAACCTAACACTGAAGACAGGACAGGTAATAGAACAGAGCCCACTACAGGAATTGCATTTTTGAGGCTGCAGGGTGTTCGTAGTTACAAAGTGTAGCTAAAACATGTTTGTGTGAAGGCAAAAATTAATTCCTCAGACTCTCTAGTCCAAACACTCACTGCTTCATGCTTCCCTCCACATCACAGGCCCTCAAATCTCCAGGGAAAATATCAGAAAATATTAATCTTGCCCATCAAAACCTCCCAAATCTGGCCAAGATGCCCTGAACAACTCAGGGTCAAAGCTGGGCCTCTTGTGGGCTCGTGCTGACATGGAAATGACTATTTGAGGGAATAAATCATAAATCCCCCCTGCCAGAGTGCAAGGTGGCTTTGCTGGGTTCCTGCAGGGATCAGAGCTTCCCTTTCTGTGAGGGCTGTGAGTGGCAGCAGGAAAACATGAGCAAGCAGGATAATTCACCTCAGGAAAGGGAAAAAAAGGGCAAGTCATGTCCTGTATTGTAATGGAGAGAAGCTTTGCCCTGGCAGGCAGAGAACTTGTCAGCAGTGAAGACACAGAGGCAAACCCTGCATGGTAAACAGCCTGGCCCCTTCTCCAGCAGCAAATCCAGCAGGGAATGCCAGGCACGAGGTGCTGGAGGGAGTTCCTGGTGCTGTCAGCCAGAGGGGACAGCAGGACAACCTGGAGTTAAACCTGAGCCCAGGGGATGAGGAACTGGGACAGGTTCCTCAGCTGGATGTGGAGACAGCTTGGGGCAATAAGGACTGGGGGGTTCTAAGCTGCAGCATTTGGGTTGGGTTAGACTCTATTTTGATTTTTTTTCCCTTCAAATCCCCCCACCTGCCAGTCTAAGGGGAGGCCAGGAGGGCTCAGGTGGGATTTAAAGCAAAGGGGAGTGAGTGGTTTGTTGGGACTTGGGGGGTGGGATGTGGGGACTGGAGGGGTCTGTGTCTAACAGAGCCCCTGGTTTGTTCTCTGGCCACTGTCACTGCCTCAGAAAGGCCCCAAACAGCCCCCAGAGCCACCTAATCCTTCTTGGCAAGCACATAACTCCAAATGCTTCCATGAAAACCCACAGAAATGAGGCTCTGGAAGGGCTCAGTTGGGACATAATGAGAAGCATGACTGGCCTTGGACACTGGGGTTTAATACTCATAAAAACTGGCCTGGAGGAAACAAGGGAATGGCTTTAAACTGAAAGAGAGGAGGTTTAAATGAGATATTGGGAAGAGAATCTTCCCTGTGAGGGCGGTGAGGGGCTGGGATGGAATTCCCAGAGAAGCTGTGGCTGCCCCTGGATCCCTGGGAGTGTCCAAGGCCAGGTTGGAGCACCCTGGGACAGTGGGAGGTGTCCCTGCCCTTGGCAGGGGGTGGAACAGGGTGATGGGTGAGGTCCCTTCCAACCCAAACCACCCCAGGATTCCATGAATCCTCCCAGTGTGTGGAATTCAGCACATACAAAGTTTTCAGAGAAGCTCCCACAGCTGGAAAAGCCCTTCTTGAAGTCTGGTGACTGTGTCCAAGCCCTTAAAGCTGCCCAGGCCACTGGCAGGTAGGATTCTTCCCTAAAATACATGATTTGCAAGAGCTGTACTTGGATTACAGAGGTCAAAAGCTCTGGAGTCCTTAATAACAATATTCCATTTCAGATTCACTCAGAGCCTCCACCCAGCTCACACAAAAACCCTGGGAGGGGAGGAGGGAGAAGATGTTTTGGGGAAGCTTCTGCTTCCTGTCCCTCTTCCATGGGGCTTCAGGTACCAAAGAGAGTTTAATACTCTAATTTAATATTCTTTAATGCAGGTGATTTTACACAGAAAGGGGGATTTTTAACATGAGGAAGCAGAAAGAACTGGTGCAAGCAGAGCAAAACCCTCCTGTCCTGCCTCATCCCACTCGTTATAATCAAATATAACAAATATATGATGTCTCAGGCGGGTCCCACCTGAGGTTCTCTGCTCTGGGGGTCACTGGGTGATGCTGAACAGCCCCAGGATTGTGGGTTGGAATAACCCTGGACACAGAACTCCTGGAATCCTTCATCCCAGAGGGGCTGATTGGAAGTGACTGGGCTGGTGGTGCCCGGGCAAACTCCAGCAGGATAAATGAGGGAGCAAACCAAGCAGGAGTGTTATTGATTTTCTCCTTTTAAACAGCTTAACAAGGGGTTTCAGTCAGGCTTTACCTCTGAATTTGCTGTCAGCTGGGTTTGCTGTAACCATTTCCCCTCCTTTCTCCGTGGTTCAGGTGTCCACACTGCAATATTTGGGGGCTGGAATGATATTTAAGGAGCCAAATATTTTGCTGACGTGGCCCCCCAGGAATCAGAATAAATAAGAAGGTGTTCAGTGTGCATTTTGTCTAAAAATAATTAAAAATCACAAGGATTTGGGGGGAGAGGGGGCAGCATTTGACACCTCTGGAGATCTGGCTTTGAGGGAATCACAGAGTTGGTCGTGCAAACCCTCTTATTCCTGGGAATTTTGGGGGGTTGAGGTGAGGTAAATCCTCCACAGAGTTGGCCATGCAAACCTTCTTTTTCCTGGGAATCTGGGGGGTTGAGGTGAGGCAAATCCTCCAGGAACTTCAGGAAGGGCTGTAAAACATTCAAACCACAAATTCTGGGGACTTTTTTTTGGAGTTTGGTCTCTATTTCTCCCCCAGCTGCAGCCAAACCCTGAGCCTGGACAGAGACCCAGCTGCAAAATCCACCCCCAGCTCCTGGAAATTGGGAATATTCGGGAGGCAAAAGGCAAGGTTGGAGCAGCATTGCACTCCTGTGCAGCAAGGAAGGGAAGAAATTATTAAAAATGGTTTTCCTTTGCCTCCCAGAACCACCCAGAGAAACGTTCAGGCAGCAGAAGCATAAAAAGAAATTCATCTCTTGGACTGTCTGAGGAATTCTGATGAGATTTCTGGCTAATGGCCTCTGACAGATGGGAGGGGGGAATAGAAATGCAACTCTTTTCAATCAAAGAAGCCCTGAAATGAGTTTGGTTTTTGGTTTTTTTTTCCTACATGCCAAGCCTTGTCACTCAAGTTATCTCCTTGCTTTGCAAAGGAAGCAGTTCCAGAGCAGGAAGGGGGGGAGCTGGGGAGGTCACTGGAGCAAATTTCAGGGAGGAAAAGCAATTAGGAGCAAAAAACCCCCTCTTTTTAGTGCAGTAAAATCATTGTTTTTTCCCCCCTGTCTGGGTAAAGATGGAGTTTAACAGTAATTAGTCATCAAGGCTTAACTTGTCCAGCTTAACTAAGCTGGGCAGTGCTGGAAAAATCACATATTTGACCCACGTGTCACTTGGATGCTACAGAATAAGTAGGAATTGGGCTGTTTGCAGCAGGAGAAAATCCAAATGGAATTATTCAGGAGTGGGAGATGGAGCCCTGGTGGGCAAGAAACACAAGAGGAGATCACAGGGGGTGTTCTTCACCTGTCACTTGGAGCCTTTAAATATCAAATTTGCCTCCAACTGCACATCAGCTGCCACCTCATCCATGTGTTTGATGCAGGGGGAGCAAAAAAGCCCTCGAAAGGAAAAAAATAAAAATAAGTGTAAATAGTGATGAGGCAAATGGGGCCTCTGGGAGCTGCTGCTGCTCCAAGGTTGCTCCCAAATCCAGGAGTTTTTTTTTCCTGCCTCAGCAACAACAGATTAACAACAAAAATGGATTAATGGGTGAAAACACCAAAAAAACGATGCAGAACACAGAATATTGAAGAAGGATTTAGTTTTGGGCTCCCCCCCAGCTCAGTAGTGATTTTCCCAATTGTTTTGCAAGTGGAATATTCTGGGTTTTTTTGAAGATTTATCACCCCAGGCTGGGCAGGGAACACCCGAGGGTGGGTGCAGAGATGTCACAGGGATGTGACAAAGTGTGTTCTGGGGGGCTCAGGACCTCCAGGGCCAGGACACAATTTACAGGGAGCAAAAAGAAACCTTTTGAACCAGGAGATGGAGAAAAAAACCCCAAACCCTGAGCCTAAAAACGGCAGCAAAATTTGATTAGTAGGTATTTACTGAGGTCAGAAAGAGCCAGAGAGGCAACAATTTTGCTTTATTTATTTATTTCCCTTCCCCCTGACAAACAATGTAACTTTTAAACGCACACAAAAGACCAAATGTTTGTTGGGGAAAAGAAAAATATAGACATCAAACTTGGTTTTTGTTACGGTGATTTTCAACTTAAACACGTGGGTTTAATGCTAAAGAGCAGCTGGGGTTGAGCAGGAAATATTAAAAAATAATAAAAAAACTGGAAATTGTGTTGGTTTAGGACAGGATGAGTTTTATTTTATTTGGCTTCATGGGGGGTCCATCCTGAAGACTTGGAGCTGTGGGAACCTGGAAGATTTTAGTGCTACAAATCTTGTTAATTTTCCTTTTTTTTTTAATTTTTCAGTGAAATTTGGGTAAAAAGACACCAAATGTGCAATTCTGCTGCAATGCCACATATCTGCCAAAGGAGCTTTACTGGGCCTGCAAACAGAATTTTGCTGCTGAAATAGAAATTAGGGAAAAGCAGCAGAAGTTTTCCAAGTCTTACAGAGGCAGAAATGCTCAGTGGACAATATTTGGGGTTTTTTTTCCTCCTGTGTAGAATTTGATGCAAAGATTTTTACATTTTTTTGTAAAAAAAACCCTTTTTATACTCTTTAGAAAAAGCTGATGGAAATCTCTGGTGTTTTCTGGCAGCCAAAACCTTTCTTATTAGAGCCATAAAACCTCACCCACCTCAACTGCTTATTGAAGCAGCTGGAAAAATCATCCTTAAAGCAAATTATTCCCCAATGTTATGTTTTTATTGTAAATATTGGGTGTTGTCTGTCCCCAGCCGTGCATTTCTTTGATTTCTCCCTCTCTTCTTTTATTCTGTAAAGAATTCAAGGATTTGAAGAGTAAAATAAAACTTTTTTTTTCCTTTTTTTAGCATCTTCACTTGGCTTTTTTTTTCCCCTTTCAGAAGATCCTGGTTAAGTGCATCTATAAATATCAGAGCAAGTCAGGCATGAAGCAGGGAGACTAAATATACAACTTGAGAAAAATAGGCAGGGAAAAAAAGAGGAGAACACCAGAAATCCCAGCAGGATCTGGGAATCCACTCCAGGCCAGGTCTCAGTTCCACTCAGCATCAGGAAAAGGCAGATTATCCATAAAAAAGCCAAATTTGTTTCCAAACCTTCTTCACCAGGGCAAATTTTTAAAAAATATTTGAGCCCCATCAGACACCAAAATGTAATTTTTCAAGGAGTTTTTTGCTAATACTCAAGGTTTTTTCAATATTTTTCAGTATTTTTAAATGCTTTTTAATTTTTTTTTTCAATATTTTTCAATATTTTTCAATGCTTTTTCAATTTTTTTTTCAATATTTTTTTCAATATTTTTGCTAATATTCAACATTTTTGCTAATATTTCAAGGAGTGATGGCAGGAGATTAAAATCCTTCTGTTGGGGACTCCAGGATCAGCTTCCCCTGGAACAGGTGCTTGAAAGGTGCATGTCCTACATGTAGCTGTCTGTCCCAAAAGCAATGTATTTGCCCTCAAAAGTTATTCCTCAGGAGTGGAAGAGCATCCAAAGCCTTGATGAGATGTGGAATCACAGATTCAAAGGAATGTGCTGCACTCAAAGGAATGAAATAATAATAATATATATATAATAAAATAAATCTACATGACTACAGTGAGGTTTGACAAATGCTTTGTAAAGAAGAATAAAGCTCATTTTCCAGGGGGTTATTTCAATGTTGAATTGAAGATCATGGAATCCTGACAGCACTGGAGATTTGGGAGTAAGGGATGAGATGGGATGAGCCAACCCCCCCCCAAAAAAAAATCTGCTGCAGCTGATGCACTTGCCCTTGTAATGGTTTTTAAGACCATTAGAGGAAAGCCTTGCTAGAAATAAATATCCTCAAGCATCCTCCATCTGGATGCTCCTAAAATATGAGGAAATAAAGAGGTGATTTATCCAGTTTCTGCCATCCTCAAGTGCCTGCTGGTTCTCCTCTTAATAACAGAAGCCAAGCAGATTGATGTGGATTCCACCACCTCCTAAATCCGAGGGGTTTGTTTACAGCAGGGATAAATTAGCAAAGGCCTCATCCAAACCAGGCAGCTTGGAAAAAAAAATAAAAAAAATCCATGTACAGGAGGATTAATGAGCTTTTAAATCTGCCTTGGAAACGATGAGGGTTGTTGAAGTGAGCAACTCAGCTGCAAAGTTCTCACCCAAAGGGGTTTTGCAACCCAATAATCCCTGGGGAAAAACTTTCCTGGAGGTGGGAGCCCAGGTGGGATGAAGGGTGAGCAGGAAGAGTGGTGGGGCAGCAAAAGGGAGAGAAGGAAAAAAATAAGATGAAAAAATTCAGAGGCTGAGCTGGAGGCAGGGAGACCGTTGAGCCATCCCTGCCACAGGAAAACAGGCTCAACCTGGAGGTGAGTCATGGATTTTAGAGAATTTTTGGGGAAAAGCAAAGGCAAACACTAAAATACCTCCCCCTCCCACATCCCTGGTCCTCAGCTTCACTCCCTTTCCCACCCTCTCCCCTCCAAACAGGGCAGGGACAGGGAAAAGGGCTCCCAGGCAACTCCTCTCTGCCCACGCCTGAAAATCTGTCTGGTGCAGTTTTGCACTTTTTTGGGTGCCTTTTAGTTGTTAAGAAAGACAATCTGACTGCAGTGTGAGTTTGAGGCTTTATTCTTCGTCCTCCTCATCCCCAGCAAACAGCAGAAAAAGGCCTCCAGTGTTCACATTAACACACTTTTATCACACTTAGATCACTGATTTCTAAGGTATAAAAAAGAAGGCACGCAGGGATCTACTTTTTATACTGTCACATGCATTTTTTAAGTTTACACACTTCTTTCAAACTTTTTAATAACACACTATTAATGCTAAATATGTACTGGTATATGTTCCATAAGTGGTGTTAGCCTAAAACAGTTTTTTCTATATTATTTTTATCTTTAAGTGCAGGTACTCGAACAGGTATTCCTCTGCAGGAATTAGCAGCTTCTTTTCTCTCCTTCCCAGGCTGCCCAAGGATCTTTTAGTGGATTCCTGAGTTGTCTCAGAGGCCTCTGACTGGAACCCCTGTTTGGTTCCCCCCACCTCTCTGCCCCCTCTTCCTCCTCTCTGCCCTTTTCCAGGAGCTGCAGTGTCACAAATGGGAACCTGGAGCGTTCCCACCTCTCTCCTCGCTGTTCCCAGGGCTGGTTCTCCCCCTTTTCCCTCAGCAGAGCCCCAAGTTCTGCTTTGCCCACCCTGTGTCCCTCCTGGGGCTGCCCAAACCTCTCTGCTGAGCTCCCAAAACACCCCATACCCTTAATTAAATGGCCAAAAAGGCAAACCCTGCATTTCAGATCATCATTATCATCATTTAATTCAGCTAAACCACAGCAGGAGGTGTTACTGAGGTTCTGCCACTCAGTCTCTCAGGATTCATTTCACTTTGCACAAGGAAAGAGGTCTGGAATTTGGAAGACAAGCTGCAATCCGGGTGGTTTGTCTGTTTTTAGAGTGTTTTTTGGGAAGGGCAGAGGCTCAGCTGCTGGGCATTAACCCACCTGCACTGGGGGCTGGTGCTTTCAGCAGCCCCTCCCACCCCACCTGGGATTAATAAAAGCTATTTAAGGCTTTAATTGCCCCTTACTCCCCAAACAAGGGAATAAGAGAAGGATTGTTCTCCTTTTTCTGGACCTGGCTCCTTTCTGTCATAACCTGGGTGAGTATGGAAGAACCAACTTTGTCCCTCAATGTTCTTCTTTTTGTGGCTGGAAAAGGCTTGAGGATGGATGGAGGCCCCTTTGCCATTTCCCTCTTTGCTGTAATTACTTTTACTACATTACTGGTTGCCTGGAGACTGAAAAAAAATCAGTTAGAGCCTCTTTAGGGCCCAGTAAAATCCCTGGATTTCCTTTTGCTCCCCAGAATCTCCCGAGCTGCCTTTACCCCTGCAGATGTGAGTGCTGGGAGTGCAGAGAAAAGGGGGAAACTCCAACTCCTGCTTTCCCACTGCCTGTCTCCAGCTGGAATGTGAGTGCTCCTCCTTTCCTGGCTGTCTGGGGTGTCACAGTGATGTTTTTTTGGAGAGTGGAAGGCACTATTTATCCTGTCACAGCTGTGTGAGAAAAAAATTCTCTTTTAAATTTTTAGGAAGATGACATATAAACTCAGGGAACAAAGAAACAAGAATTTATTCAACGTGTTGGGTCTTTCTCACGCTGAGTTTCTGGGAAAAAAAGACACTTTGGGCTTAAATTTCATACACTTTATATTTCGTACACTTTCACAAAATCCCACCCTTTTCAGATAAGTTTAATATATTCATTTTTGCATAAAAAAGGTTTCTTTTCTCTGAAAAGGGGCTTTCCCTTCTTTCCAACTGGCTGCTCTGTCAAAAATGATGGCTCTTCCTTTGTTCTTGGGCCAGAGAGAGAAGAAACCCCCGTGGGCAAAAATTCTCACGTGGTCCCGAAAAATTTTTAGTTTTTAGGAATTTTTATGTTTCCCTCATCTGGCCAAAAAAAAAAACCACCCTGATACCAAATCCCAGTCTGGGACTTGGATATCTTAAAAATCTGTCAGTCAGAAGAATGGATCACAGTAGGGGTGTCAATCAGCCAGACTGGATCACACATCCCTGCTGCAAACATCCTTTGGGATCCTGATCCTGGGTGTAAAAAGAGACTTCTGGAAGTGTGTGGGGCTGTGTAATTTTTTTATGGATTAGGAATATTTGAAAGCCTGCAGCAGCAGCAGGATGACTCCACAGTTCTGCCACGGCCCTGCTCTGCTTCCAACATTTTATTCCCCCCGTGGCTGCCAGGGTTGGGAGATGGGGATTTATTGATTGCTGATGTCCAGCCAGCCCCAAGTGATTTCAAAGAAAAGCCCATTTTGCTGATCTCTGGCTTTGGGGATTTATTTTTATATTTTTTTTTTTTAATGCCTTAAACCTGCTCTTGGTCTGGTCTGCTCTGCTCTGCTCGTGCTGCAGGAAACCCTCAGCTGGAGGTGGGGGCATCAAGGAATTCACATAAATAAGGAATTGGGAGAAATAAGGAATAAATAAGGAATTGGGAGAAATAAGGGATAAATAAGGAATAAATAAGAAATTGGGATAAATAAGGAATTGGGAGAAATAAGGGATAAATAAGGAATAAATAAGAAATTGGGATAAATAAGGAATTGGGAGAAATAAGGGATAAATAAGGAATAAATAAGAAATTGGGATAAATAAGGAATTGGGAGAAATAAGGGATAAATAAGGAATAAATAAGAAATTGGGATAAATAAGGAATTGGGAGAAATAAGGGAGAAAGGAGGGAGAAATAAGGGAGAAAGGAGGAAGAAATAAGGAACTGGGAGAAAGGAGGGAGAAATAAGGGAGAAAGGAGGAAGAAATAAGGAACTGGGAGAAAGGAGGGAGAAATAAGGGAGAAAGGAGGAAGAAATAAGGAACTGGGAGAAAGGAGGGATACATAAAGTGTAATATCCTAAAGGGTAATATAATAAAGTGAAATATTTTATGCCCTTTCCTGAAGCAGATTGATGGAATTCTGGTGTACAATTAGCTGCTATTTAAATGGTAAAACGCACAATTAATATAATTACATAGGAGTGCTGCCTAATTAAAGGATTTTATTGCTCCTAACGGTGGAATATTTGCATTAATAGGAAAGGAGAGTTGGACTGAACGGCCCCGAAAGCCTGAGATTTGTGATGTGGCCATGGGCTACTCGCATAAATGTATTTTTATAAAGGGAATTTTGTGGCATTTTGAAACAAATCAGCCCTTCCCTGGGCCAAGGAGAGGAGAAGGAGGAACATTTGTGTTCCTGCAGCCCCGTTTTTATCTGCAATGCATCAGGAGGTTTTGTGCAGCCCTTTTTTATTTTTTTTATTTCTTTATTTTTGGCTCTGTTCCCGGGGCCTGGGCAGAGATGCAGCTTCCCCCCCCCCCCAGGAATGCTGCTGCATTCAGCTCCAGCTCTTGGCTCGCTGCTCTCCTGCAGAACTGCTCAGCTCCGAGGGGAAAAAAAAAACCCAAAAAAACCACAAAGGAGGCACTTCCTGGCCTGAAAGAACTTTTTTGGAGTGGAGGTCGTTTCAAATGACAGCCCAAAAAACCAACTGCAGCGTAGGGACAACCCCCAGGGTGGTGAGGGGGTGTCCAGTGACAAATTTCCTGGGGGTTTTTCAGATTATTTCATTAATTATTTTACAGTTCACAGTGTAGAATTTACCTTGGCATTTTATTGTTATAATATATATACACATATAAAATATATTAATATATATTAATATATAAAATGTCTAACTATATATAATATATTATGTATTATATAATATATTTTATATATAATATATATAATATATACAATATATAATTATATATAATCTATATAATATATAATACTATAATATTATCTAGTTATATAATAATAGATATATATAGATATATAATATAGATATATAATATATAGATATATAATAGATATAGATATATAATATATAGATATAGATATATAGATAGATACAGATATATAATATATAGATATATAATATAGATATATAATAATCTATATAATAATATTATATAGATTATATATATTATATATACATATATAATCTATATAATATATAATACATTATATTATATATTATATAGATTATATATCATATTATATATACATATATAATCTATATAACCTATATAATCTATATAATACATTATATTATTATATAACCTATATAATAATATATAATAATATATAATTATATATATTATATATTATATATATAATGTATATTATATTATATATAATATTTATAATTTAAGATATTATATATATTATATATTATATATAATTCTATATTATATATTACATATTTATATATATTAATATATATTTATTATTATAATATATAAAATATATCTTCATAGTATATAATAATAATAAAAATAATTGAAAATAATGATAAAAATGAGATTAAAAACCCCAAAGGTGATAAAAGACTCTTGAGTGTATGAAATGAGAAATCCTTTGTTTAGGAGGATATTTAAAGGTTTGTGGACACATAATTGGGGTTTTTCCTGAGCTCCCAATTAGTGTTTGTCACAAGATGTGACCGTGGTCGGAAATCTCTGTCAAACTGGGGGCAGAAGAGGCCGATTTTTGGCATTTAATAGATTTTTTTTAAATTTTTTTAGATTTTTCTGCAGGTTTCTGAGTGCTGTCTGCCACGTTAAAGGTGACTGGGAAAATACTACCCATAATCTGGATTTCAAATCCAGGGAGTGTAAATCTCTCCTGATGCAGATATTTCACTTGTGAAGCCTTTGAAACTTTCTTTTTGCGTTCTAAATCTTTATTTTTATTTTTTTTTTGTGTGTGTCACTGGCCAGTGGAATTTCCAAAATGTGACTTTAGGAAGAAGCAATCCCAGGAAAATCTCCCATAATTTCCTTACCCTGCAGCTCCTTGATCTGCAAAATTCTTGAGCATCTCGAAGCCAAGCTGAAATTAATGATAAAAGCACCCTGCAGATCAAAAACATTTAAGGTTATTAAGATTTATGATGTTATGAGAGATATAAAAACGGGCTCCTTTTTTTTTTTATTTTTGCACAGTTAACGTTTTTGCTGCCTGGAAGTTTTAATGTCTGACTCGAAGGTTGTTCATTAGCTACCTCTGGAGAGATGGAAGAAACAATAAGAGTGATTTAACAGGATTAAAAAAAAAAAAGAGAGAGAAAGCAGCAATAAATTTGAGCCCTGTCTAGATTTCAGCCCTCATATATCGTGGAGGTAATGGCATATTAATGCACAAATCAATATAGGGAATTAAAGCCAAATTAAATCAATATACAGAATTAGAGCCAAACTCCCAGTTTGGCTTCTCAGAGCTGTGGGAGCTTTAACCCTGGTTTTTCTCTCTTCAAGGAGGAGTGAGGGGTGTGGAAGGAGGGGATGGAAGGGGTGGATTCTTTCATTTTTTTTAGCAGATAATTCTCTTTTCCTCGGGGTGGTGGCAGGGAGTGAGGCAGGGGAAGTTGTGAGCTGAGGGATGTGGAAGGAGGGGATGGAAGGTGTGGATTTTTTTCATTTTTTAGCAGATAATTCTGTTTTTCTCGGGGTGATGTCAGGGAGTGAAGCAGCCCTGGCAATGAGAGCCGTGAGCTTTGCATTCCGAGTTTTTGGGAGCTCGTTTGGGGTGAGCTCAGCGACCCTGAGCCCGGCTCTGCTGAGCTGAGCTTGGCTGAGCAGGACAGGAGGAGCAGGGGGAGCTCTGTGTCCTCACACCCGGCCCCCGATCCCCCCCCAGCGCTGGGACAGGGTCATTTTGGGCCATTTTGGGCGGCAGGGCTCATCACTGCTCTAAGTGCTTAACTGTTTGTGACTCAACTGCTCCCTAAGTGGGAGCACGGGAGGTGAAGTGAGGGACCAGCCAGAGGATGGAGTGACGGTCTGAAAAACAAAAGCTAGACGCGATTCCAGTATGGGGAAAACTGGAATGCTTTATTGAACAAGAGAACACGATTTTAAAGGCATCTGGGGCTGGACATGTTAATGAAGGGGACAACCCGTGTTAATTGGGGAGTTACATGAGTTTTTACTGCAATTTCCAAACAGATAATTTTTCTTCAAGCAGGATTTACAGGGGGATAGTGGGGTTACAGGGGTTTAGACATGGTTTTAACAATCACCTCAAAAAGTCCTGTCTTAATTTTGCTTGGAGCCGGGTTCATATCTCCAGGTTGCACACCAACAGGGCTCAGGACAAGGGTCCAAATTCCTTGAATCACGAGATCTTTGTCAGCCCTTGTTTTCCAAAGGTTTGTGATTCAAATTTACCCAGCTTCCTTTTGCTGAGAGCTGATTTTTGTCCCCTTCAGGGTGGGAATTATTCAGGTGTTGTCCAGGCTTAAAGCAGCACAAGCAGCTGCTCCAGGGGGGTCTGTGCTGGGCTGTTGGCACGATACCTGCCCTGTGCTCTCCTGGCATCCTGCTGGAAAACAGGGACACTGATGGAACCATTGGGAATTCACTCCTGGACCTCTGAAAATCATCTCATTGCGTGTTCCAGCCTGGTTGGAGGGGGCTGGGAGCAGCCTGGGCTGGTGGGAGGTGACCCTGCCCATGGCAGGGGGTGGCACTGGACAATCTTTAAGGTCCCTTCCAGCCCAGAGCATTCCATGGATCTGTGTTTAGGCTCTTGGAGGTGCATCAGTGCCCTGATGTGCATCCCAGGGGGTCATTCCCGGTCAAGCAGGGCTGGTTCCTGTGTCTCTGTCTCCAGCTGGGTGGTGGGTGATGGTTCCTGTGGCACTGAGGGGATTTGGGCAGCCCTGAGACCTGGTACTGGTTTGGCTTCTGCTTCCTGAGCCCCAGAGAATCCAGGAATGGGTTGGGCTGGCAGGGACCTCAAAGCCCATCCAGATGAGGGTGCCCAGCAATGCCCAGGAGGGAGAGGAGATGCTTTCCCAGCTGGGAATGTCTCCTGGCACCTTGTTTTGGGGGATGCTGCAGCTCCAGGGCAGGGTTTGGGTGTGCCAGGGGCAGGTTAAAGCTCCCTGGGGTGCAGGGAGGGCACAGCCCCGTCCTGGGGGCTCCAGGGGATGCTCAGAGGATGAATCCTGCACAGGGAGAGGAAAACTTGCTGGAGGATGGGTGGGTGGATGGGTGTTCCTTTCCCTTCTGTGGCTGCCAGCTCCAGGTCATGGAATCCTGGAATGGTCTGGGTTGGAAGAGACCTTAAAGCTCATCCAGTGCCACCCCCTGCCACGGGCAGGGACACCCTCCACCAGCCCAGGTTGCTCCAACCTGCCCTTGGACACTTCCAGGGATCCAGGGGCAGCCACAGCTCCTCTGGGCAACCTGTGCCAGGGCCTCCCCACCCTCCCAGGGAAGGATTTCTCCCCAGTATCCCATGTAACCCTGTTCTCTGGCAGTGGGACGCTGCTCCCCCTTGTCCAAAGTCCCTCTCCATCTATTTTCTGCCTCATCCCTCTGTCCCACTCCTGCCTGGCACAACATCCCTCTGTCCCAGTCCCCCACTCCTTTGCTTGGGCAGGGAAACCATCAGGTGGGACCCTCCCAGATCTGGGACACTTGGAGCTCCAAGAAACCCTAACCCTGAACAACCTGGCTTTGAGAAACAAATCCCTTTTCCTGCCACAAACCAGCACCTCACTTATTTCTATTTTTCAGCCCCTACCACGAAAATTCCTTTTGCTCTGCTATTCCCTCCTTTGCACTGGAGTTCCTCAGGGAACTCAGCTCCCCCAGTTCAGCCTATTCTCACTCTGGGGCTCTTCTGAATTTAGCTTTATTCCCGTTTGCTGCCTTTAACAGCGGGAAAAGCTGAGACGGTGACAGTAGATGGCACTCTCTCAATCCTGTCGCCCTGTGCTGGCTCTGGAAGGAGCTGGAGGCACGAAAGTGGATTTTAGGCGCTGGAAAAGGGGGTGCAGGTGGGCTGTGAGGAGCTACAAAGGCTCTGCTGGCTCTGACATCACCTGGGTGACGAGAAAAATCTGCTTTGGGGGACAGGGCTCGATATCCTGGGCTCGAAATCCTCTTTGCTCTGTGTGTGGGCACCTCTGCCAGCTCCTGGGGGCAGGACAGGGGGTTCAAAACCCTCTGCTCGTGGCCTTGGGGTGGGTGGAAGGTCCTCCAGCTCTTCCACACGTGCTCCTTCCTCCACAGAATTCCTGCAGCACATCATCCCCAATATTTATATTATCCCCAATATTTATATTATCCCCAACATTTATATTATCCCCAATTTCTATGATCCCCAAAGTTTAGATTGTGCCATTGCCACCAGATCCCTGCTCTTTGTCCTGTTTTGCTGCTGGTTTTCTTCTTTATTTTCCTTAAAATAAACCAAGCCTATATCTTTCTCTTATCCCATAAAATATATTCCATCTTCATCTCCCATGGAAAAGACACTTCAGCCCACCATTAATGATTTTCCATTTTTTTTTTTGTAGCAATCCCGAAAATGCACTTTTACATCCCTGTGCAACCCCCTCAGCTTGTGTTTCACACCCTTTTCCTGCTTATTCTGCGTTTATCCTCAGCCATTTCCCAGAGAAGTGTAACTGAAAAACTCTTCAGTGAATTAGGAGGTGTCAGGAATTAATCAGCACAGTTTTATCTCCAAAAAAACCCCCAATTCAGCACCACTATTAACCATTGTGAGGGAAAAGCTGCTGATAAATGGGCTGGTTGGTTAAACTTGGTTTTTTAACACCCTTTAAAACTCTCCCAGAGGTTTTCAGCCGTGGCTTTACCCTGAGTTTTTGTTTGCTGTGGAGGAAAGGAGCTCCTGGGGGACTCCTCAAATAACTCCTTAGAGCAACAATTTCCCTCCCAGCCTGTTGTTTCCTCGTGGAAATGCTGAAAATGGGGGAAATCCTCCCTTCCCTCAGCTAAATTGCTGATAATTCCTTAAAATTGCCAGCGTTAACATTCCATTTTCTTCCTTGCTTTCAGAAAGGGGTGAAATCCGAGATGTCCTGAGGGCTGAAACTGGAATTTGCTGAGACAAAGTGGCAGCAGGGAAACGCTTTTACTGCGAGGTGAGAGAACATCGTGTGGGCTTTTTGTCGCTTGTTTTGGAGCTTCTTTTGCGCCCTCACAAGGGGCAGCCAGGGAAAAACATTCCTCTGGGAGATGGAAAAGCTGAAGGAAGGAGAAATGAAGCCAAAGTGTGCCCTGCAAGGGGATGCTCTCCAATCACCTGGCAGAGAAAAGGAATTTAGTTAATGGGAAGAGCAGCTTTGTTCCTGAGGGACCTTCAAGGGCAGAGTGAAAGGGATGTTCTGCCCCAGACATTTTATCAGCTGCTTTCCCTCCCCAGCACTTCCAGGAGGGTCCTGGAACCCCCCTGGGAATGTTTGATGTTGGGGAGGGAGCAGGGAAACACAGTGGGGGCAGTTCAGGGCTGGGTTTTTGGTGGATCTGGTCGGTCTCTGATTACACAGCAAAAGTGGAAAGGCTGTGTCTGCACAGGCTGTAATCTGGCAGGAGATCTAAGAGCATTTGGAATCATGGAATGGTTGGGGTTGGAAGAGACCTTAAAGATCACCTTGTTCCACTCCCCTGCCATGGGTAGGGACACCTCCCACTAGATTTCCCCCTGGAATGATATGGCATATTCCTTCTCAGGTGCCAGAGATGTATATTCCACTAAAATCCACTCTAAATTAGCTTTATAAGATTTCAGATTACCTGGAGGTTCCTTCTTTGCCTCCTGACTCTGCTTCCTGAAAGGGTTGAAAATAGAGGAGTCCTAAACTTGATCTTTCCCTTTTCCTTCCTGTTGTGACTTGTTTTCCCTGTTACCATTTCTTCTGCTCTGTCCAGGCCTGATCCCAGGCTCCTTTCCATCCAGTTAATCCCTGAAATTCAAGGATGACATGGAGAGGGTTGTGGGGTGATGATGAGGAGAGGGTGGTGTGATGCTGCCCTGAGTTCCTGGTTGATGAGACTTGGTGGCTGCAGCCAACATTCCTCAGGAGCACTGATCTCTGAGCACATGGGAATGGATATTCCCTGTCTCTCACAGCTTCCAGAATGTCTGGAACCTCACTCCAAATGCAAAAAGTACTGTAGCCCTTAATGCAGTAATGAGATTCCATGGAAAAAACCTCAAGCTAAATCAATCCAGGCTTCCCAAGCCCAGGGCCTGTTATCTCCCACCCCTGGAGAAGGGTTTTCCAATAAAAAAAGAGGTGTTTTCCAATAAAAGAGAGGTGTTTTCCAGTAAAATGTCCTGTCCAAAAACTGCTTTTTACGTTGTGTAATGTCCCACCCTGGTGCTGCAGCTTTTGAGCATGTCAATACACATGTACATATATATTTATAAATTTGTGTGGAAGGTGGTTATTCAGTCCTGCACCTCAGTGATAGTTTTATGACCTCCTTTCCTATATATCCTTAACATTCCATGGACGTGGATGAACAACTTCAGGACAAACTTGCTGCAGCCAGTCCCATTTTTAATGGATTTACATGTTCTGGGTTGTTCCTCTCCCTACTCTGCCCCCACAACTAAACCTTGCAGAAACCTCTCCACTGGACCCAAAAACTGGGAGTTAAAGTGGCAAGAGAAATGGGAATTCCTTTGCAAATCAGCCCAGGAAAGGACACAACCCTGGGGAAGTGTCTGAGCTCTGGGACACCCCCTTGGAGCTCCCCTGGAGCCCTGGGAAATCCTTCTGGGGACTCGAAGCAGCTGCAAATCACACCCTGAGCCAAATCCTGCAGCTCCTTAATCCTGGGAGCATCCCTTAATAACTCCTGGATCCTCTGGAATCCTGGGTCAGTTGGTTGTTCACGTTCACTGGTTCTTCAGGATCAACCCCTGGCTCAGTGATTCCTAAATGTCATATGTCCATTATCCAAATCCCTTCACCATTTCACATGGTCAGGGCAATTGCTGCCAGCCTTTTGTGCATTTTTAGTCTTTATATTCTGCATTTAGGGCGTCGTGCGAGGAGATAGAAAATTAATTGAAGGGAGAGCTGGGGTTTTATCTCTGTATATTTGATTTTTTGTGCCTGTTTTACACTGGGATCTGCTCCTGCCAGGCAGCAGCTGCCTGTTTATTCCTCCCAGCATTTGTTTCTGTGGCTGAAAGGACTGAATTGATGACCCACAATTATCTGTCACCGGGAGAGATCAAAAACTGCTGCGTGGAGCCCTTTGCTCTCACCTTGGGGACAGGGAGGAGCCAGATAGGAATTACCTGATTGATCCCACTCTGCTCCAGCCACTCCAGCACCCCTGGGAATGTGGTCACTTGGTGCTGCCTCAGCAGAGTGGGCAGTAATTCCCCTGGAAAATATCTGTACAGTGATAAAAAAGCAGCTTCCTGGCACTGGTTGGAAGGTTCTGTCCACGTGTGGAACCGACAGAAATCTGGATTTCTCTGAGTTCTCACAGGTTTTTTTTTTCTCTTTAGCAGCTTTGTCTTCACTGCAGGTTGGGGTTTAGGGGGGCTCTGCAGGTCTCCAGGCAGGGATCCATGGATTTGCCACTTGGAAAATCAGGGAATGGCTGAGGAGCTGGGCTGGGGAGCTCAGCCAGTGTCCAGAGCAAGGGGCAAGCCAAGGGCATCCCATCCCATTGATTGCAAGGGGGAAGAGCTCAGGAATCTGCTGCAGGGGCAGGACTGGCTCAGTGCACAGATTTCTCCTTTCACTGGACAGTTTGTAAAGTCATACAATTAATTGAGTGGTTTAACCTTCTTCCCTGACACACCAGAGCTCAGGAAAGAGCTGCTTAGTGCAAAAAACACCCTCCTTAATGCAAAAAACCCACCTTCTTAATGCAAAAAAAAGCATTTCTTAATGCAAAAACCCATTTCTCAATGCAAAAAAACCCCTTCTTAATGAAAAAAACCCATTTCTCAATGCAAAAAACCCATTTCTTAATGAAAAAAAACCATTTCGTATTGCAAAAAAACCCATTTCTTAATGCAAAAAAACCACTTCTTACTGCAAAAACCCATTTCTCAATGCAAAAAAACCCCCTTCTTAATGCAAAAAAACCCATTTCTTAATGCAAAAAACCCACTTCTTAATGCAAAAATCCCACTTCTTAATGCAAAAAAACCCCTTCTTAATGCAAAAAACCCCCATTTCTTACTGCAAAAACCCATTTCTCAATGCAAAAAAACCCTTCTTAATGCAAAAAAACCCCTTAATGCAAAAAAACCCATTTCTTAATGCAAAAAAACTCCTTCTTAATGCAAAAAACTCACTTCCTAATGCAAAAAAACCCACTTCTTAATGCAAAAAACCCACTTCTTAATGCAAAAAACCCACTTCTTAATGCAAAAAACCCACTTCTTAATGCAAAAAAACCCATTTCTTAATGCAAAAAACCCACTTCTTAATGCAAAAAATCCCCTTCTTAATGCAAAACTCTTCCTGCAGGTTCAACCTCTTCCAATGGGGGATGTGGGACTTCCAAAGTTTTCTAAAAGCCTTTTTTTTTTTTTTTTTTTTTTTAAGAGGAGAATCTGAGTGGAGAGGGCAGGGGCTGCTGCACATGAATAACTCTTATTAAAAACTGCTTTAGGTACATGTTAGCCAGTGCTGGAATTCAGGCTGGAATCCTCTTCTAGGGGCAGTTTTTGACTTGTGTAGCAGGCAATCTATAATAATAATAATATAAATAAATATAGAGATAATAATATATAAATAAATAAATATGTAGATGATGATGATAATAATACATAAATAAATATATAGATAATAATATATAAATAAATATATTATTATTATAATATATAAAAAATCAATAATAGAATTTACCATATTTTACATGTTGATTTTTGGCTAAAGAAATGTTCCAGGAGCTTGTTATAAATGAGTTATCCTGGAGCAAGATGGGATGTGAATCCAACAACAGAGTTCTTGGATCTGGGCAAACAGTTGTTCCCACCACTTTAAGAAGTGGATTTGGAAATGATCTTGAGTGAAACTCATTCCCTCCACTGTCTCTTTTCTGCTTATTTGCTTGGACTTGATAATCTTAAAAGCCTTTTCCAACCTTAACCACACCGTTATTTTAATTATTCTCAGTTTAGGGCTTGCTTTGTTCCATTTCAATCCACCTCTTGGGGAAAAAAAATTAATTAATTTAATTTAATTTTTAATATTTCTATTATATATTTTAATATTTCTATTATATATGATATATTTTTATATTACTCATATGTAATTTTCGACCCATTGCCACGGGATGGTTGTAAAAGGTTCACGTGTGAGTGTCAGAGGTGCAGGAAATCTGCTTTTCCTCCCCCTCCCTTCTGCATTATTGATAATAAAAGCCCAGCAACCGAGCACTGAAAGCAGAAGGAGGAAGATTTAACTGCAAGAAAGGTTGGAGTCAGCTGAAAATAAATGTGACTTTACAGCTTCCAGTGGCAATTCCTCAGCTCTGCTCCCAAATCTGTCACTCCCAGTTTCCCACAGTGAGCCCAGTTCACTCGGACTGGGAGGCAGGACACAGACTGGGGGGGAAAAAAAAGCCCACAAATAGAAGAATTTAGGGAGAAAAGAGAGAACCAGGGAGTTTTTCAGTGCTGTGTTAAATGCTGGCTCTGCCTGGAATCGGCAGCACTTGGAATTTTGCCCGCCTGGAATGTTTGAGAGCTGACAGAGCAGGACCTGGGAACCAGCACAAGTGGGCTTGTTTGCTGGGAAATAAGGTGGATCCTGGGAAAAGCAGGGAATAAAATGTCCTGGGCAGGTGGAGGGTGGGTAAAATCCCACGTTTTTCCGGGCTCAAACGGGCAAGGAGAGTTTTTCCTTTTATCCTGGAATGGCTTGGGTTGGAGGGGATTTTAAATGTCACCTAATCCACTCCCTGCCACGGGCAGGGACACCTCCCACTAGCCCAGGGACACCTCCCACTAGCCCAGGATGCTCCAACCTGGCCTTGGACACTTCCAGGGATGAGGCAGCCACGGATCCTCTGGAAAAAACTCATTAATTAGTGTATTAATCAGGATTGCAAAATGCAGCCCTCCTCCTTATCCCCAGGGCAGGTGGGTGCTGTAGGGAAGGACAAACCCAGCAGTTCTGGCTGCCCCAAAAAGCCCTATTTTAGTGACACCCAAGATGGAGAGGAAGGTTTTCTGGGAATTCTCTTTTTTTTTTTCCTCTCTCTTTGACTTCATTTGCTTCGAGTAGAGAATGTTTAAACTCTCTTTGCACCTTTGAACACCTTCCCCTTTAAAGTTTTGGTGGCAGCCAGTGAGACTTGAGCTCTGCAGATCCTTCCAGCTCCTTTCACCCAATTTTACAGTCGCACAGAGCCCACCTGGAATTCAGGAACTTCCAGGATGGGGGAGGTTTCACCTTGGGAAATGCAAAATTACTTCTCTAATCTTTGTAAAATATCCAGGGATGAAGCAGCCACGGCCTCTCTGGTGAGGATGTTGATGAAGCTCATGGTTTGTTTGGGTTTTACCCCCATTCCTTACAACGACAAATGATAATAATCAAGGGCAGATCATTGGTTTGGGAGTCATTTATTTAAGTGACTCCATTTGCTCAAAGATGAGCTCAAAATCCTCATTTCAGCCCCTGGAGCTGTCTGAGGCTTTATTGCTGTGATTTGTGGAGGACAAGAGCCTGGCCAGGAGCAGATGTGTGACAAGAGCTGCTGAAGGTGGATTTAAACCCATTTTTCTTGCCTCGATTTTGCCTCTGGCTGTTCAGCTGCTGCTGTTCAGCCTTTGCATTTATTTCCAGGCAGCCAAGCTGTTGGGTATCAGCCAGGAGGAGTGAAGGGCTGTCGAGCTCAGTGTGTTCCTCTTTAATTTACTCCCAGAAAGGCTTGCCCAGCACAGGGAGGGGAGCAGAGCACAGCTGGCTCACAGCTGGCTCAGGGCTGCCCAAAAATCAATTAAACCACTCACACCCCACTGACCCTCCCACGTGGTGAACGATCCAGGGGAAAAGGGGAAGGTGGATTATCCCTGGGTTTCCAGGATGCCTGCCCTTGATGGGGACATGCAGCTGAAATTTGGATTATTTTTCCCCCCAGTTATGTGTGGAGCACCAGGAACACCTGATCCATGAGCAGCAGGGAAGGGAATCCTTGATAAAAATCAAATATCATCCTGATGTGCCCTGTGCTCTTCAATAAGGTGCTGGGGTTTTAATTGTTTTTGGGTTTTCCCCCTCCTTCCAGGCTAATCCAAGCCTGCCACAGAGCAGAATTCATTAATACTTGTCCAGCTCTTTGCAGAGGAAGGTTAAGCGTGGCTGGAGATCGATTCTGTGGGTTTTTTTAAAGGCTCCAGTGTGTGTCAGCAACAAGGGATGTAACTTAATCCTGAATATTCTCCTGGCTGGCAAAGACAAAAAGGAGAAATCAAAGGTGAGACATCAGAGCTGTGTGATCTTGCAAGACAGCTGCAAACTGCTCTTTTATTTTTTTTTTTCTTTAATTAAAAAGAGAAACGTTTCACATCACTCTCCAAGAAGGGAGGACGTGGGGAAAGGAGTTCTTTTCTTGCCTGACTCACTCTGCCCCCAGAGGGAAGAGCTGCAGCTTTGAGAGGAGCCTCCAGTAAACAAGGCTGAGCTTAAGTTTGTGTCCCACTGAGACCCAAAGAACTGAAGGCTGTGCCCGAGTCAAGCAGGCTGGATTTGCCTTTGCAGAGCACTAAATTAAAATATCTCAGCTGAGGTGGGGAAATGGAGCTGTTTCCAAGCAGGGATCATTTTTAGTGTCTGCTCTTGCTGCACTTCAGGACCTGGGTTGTCTCAACAAAAAGCTCTCCCACCTTCAGGCCCTGAAGGAAACAATCCCTTTTATCCCCGGGGGGATGGGGCAGGAAAATGGACCCTGCAAAGTCAGTGTTGTAGAATTCGAGCATCTTTCTGTTTCTGCAGCCAGCACCATAAATTAGAAGGAGAAACTAAAGACCTGCAGGGCTGTGAATGATCTCACAGAAAGATAAAACAAGTTTCTTAAGTGTGGAGTGATGCTGGCTTGGAATAAAGAGCTGGAGGTTGTTGTCTCCCTCCTCCTTGGGTCGTGGAGTGATGCTGCTTGGAATAAAGAGCTGGAGGTTGTTGTCTCCCTCCTGGGGAGGGGAGAGCAGAGACCAGAGCTGGGAAGTTCAGGGGCCACAAAAAACCTGCTGCTTTCACAGACCTGAGCAAGAATTAACAACAAAAACCCCACCAAAAATCTGATGTCGTAATGATAATAATAATAATAATAATAATAATAATTAATCCACGTGCTAATTGCTTTTGGAAAGTGATTTTGGAGCCATGTGGAGCACAGAAGGAGAAAGACAGAAGCTTTTAAAAAATGCATGAGGAGCCAAAGCTGCAGGAGCAGATCTGCTGATGGAGAGGAAAAGCAGAGTCACCCCTCGGTGCTCTGGGATGTGCTGCTGTGGCCTCAGCCATGATTTGTTCCATGATCTATGGCTGTTTTTCTGTGCCAGGCAGGATACAAGCCCATTAATCATTCATTAGCCTCGTTAAACTCCTTTAAATGTTGTTCTGGGCTGCTGATGGCTGGGGAGGACATCCTGCTGTAAATCTGCTTTGCCTTCCCCCCCCCCCCTTCAATTAATTGGATGATTTCTCCATCCCTGGCAATTAGAAGGTTAAAACACAATTTCCTTCTGCTGGGGTAGCAGGGCAGGTTTGTGTTGGGAAGCCTTTTGTAGGGCAAGGACAGATCCTTTGGAAATATGGGATACAGAACACCAAAGTCCTGGGATGGAGACGTCCCTCCCCTGCTTGGAGATGGATTTAGACAAGAGACTTTACCCTTTTTTTTTTTTTTTTGAGGATTTCTGAAAACCCCAGAGTGATTTTGTGAGCTGAGACCCACAGATGCTCCCACTTAGGATGAGTCACTTCAGAGAATTAAAGCAGGATTTGCAAAAGCAGCTGAATTACAGGGGTTTTCACTCTGGGGACAGGCTGCACCCATTAATCTCTTTGCATCACCCGAAAAAGGGAAAATATCCCTCTCTCCAAATAATAATGAGACTCTGCAGCATCTTCATGGAGGAGGGATGATCAAAATTTGCTGAGTTTTGGGCTGATGGGATTTAATGTCTGTGGAGAGAGATTTGGGGGAGAGAGGGTGGAGCAGCAATGGGGGTCCTGGAGTTTCTGGGGTGGAACACAGAGGGTTCATCAGGTTTATGCCCCAATTTCCTCTTTCTCTGTGTGACCAAAAAGCAATGACAAGGCATTTTTCTCTTTTTAACATGGAGTTGGGGGAATAATCCCTTTCCAGGAGGAGCCCTGGCATTGTTAACCCAGAGGAAAGGGGCATTAAAGGGGTTAATTTTTCGGGTTTTAGGCAGAGATGTGGCATTTAGTGTTTGAGGTGGGTGGGGGGTGTCAGCTGAGCTCTGGGTTTGGGTCCCCCAAAATTCCTAATTTAGGAGAAATCCCTGTGGTGCTGTAATGAGTGTCTGGAATGTGGGCAAGGAGGAGAAAAGAGAGTGAGAACAAACCCAAACCCCTCCTGGTTCCCTTCCCCTTGGACCCCTTTTCCTCATTTTCTTTCCCTTGGACCCCTTTCCCTCATTTTCTTTCCCTTGGCCCCTTCTCCTTTGCCTTCCTTCCAACTGCTCTGATAATCAGGAGCTCCAGTGAAATTAAAAAAAAATGGTTGTTTTCAAAATTCATCCACTTTCCAACTTGGGTAAATACAAATGCTGAGCCCTGAGCAATTCCAGCTCGTTGTAGTAAAACAAAACCCCAAGCACACTCTCCACAAACACCCCTCTTCTGTTAAAAAAGAAATGAAATTTAGAAAGATTAACTTCCCAGTCTGAGTCAGGCTGGGAGAGATTAATGCTTTGAAAGATGTTTCTGTAGCTGCATTTCGTGCTAAATAATGGATTTGATTACACAATTTATTTAAATTATGTTCAAACAGTTAATTATTTCCACTTCCAGCCAATTAATTTCTAATTTCATCGACTCTGGGTGGTTGCAAAAATGCTGTTATTGCTTGTTGCAGTTACCTTTTCCTGGTCACAGATGTGCCCATTAATCTTAGCATTTAATCCTGGGAAATATTGATAGGAAAGTCCTCTGGGACTCCCAAATCCTGGGAGCTACTTCCCCCGTTTTCCATCTGTTATGTTGGGGGTTGTTGCTTCGGTACCTTTAGATTTTAGGAAGCTTCAGCTACACTTGAAGAGAAATTTCATTTCAAAGTGGTTTTTTTTTTTATCAAAAGTCTCCTTCCATCTCTTTGTGTCTCCAAATGTGCCACTCATGGAAATTTGACTTTTACAACACCAAAGAGCATCCTGGTGTAAGAAAATGGATATTTTAGAAGGGAGATTCTTCCAAGAGAGGATTTCCTTTGGTGTTTAAAGTGGAAACACGAGAAGGAAAGAGGGTTTTTTTTCTTGAAGAAAGGGGTTTTTTCTAGTTATTTGATATAAAAACACGAGAAGAAAGTGGTTTTGAGGCTCTGCTGCCTCAGCCAAGATCAGAAAGGTCCTAAATTGCTCACCCAGGCAGGATTATTATTTCCATTTCATAGGGCTGGGGGTTGGTTGGGATCACAGGGGTGGGATTAAAGCTGGGAGTTGCTGTGTCCTCTCCATCTGGGGTGTCAACTCAGTGGCACTAAAACAGGGCTTTTTGGGGCAGCCAGAACTGCTGGGTTTGTCCTTCCCTACTGGGGATAAGGGTGAGGGCTGCATTTTGCAATCCTGATTAATACACTAATTAATGAGTTTTTCCAGCGGATCCGTGGCTGCTCCATCCCTGGAAGTGCCCAAGGCCAGGCTGGAGCACCCTGGGCTAGTGGAAGGTGTCCCTGGGCTAGTGGGAGGTGTCCCTGCCCATGGCAGAGGTAGAACTGGATGATTTGAATCTCCCTTTTAACCCAAATCCCTCCCTAATCCTGTGACTACTCGTTCCTAATTGAAGAATCCTTCTGCTGCTTTAGCTCCAGAGGAAACATGGCTTTTAGTCTCCAACTTTGGGGTGGAATCATTAGAGAAATTGGGTGTCATCTTGAATAATTCAGCCTCTGAGGGCTGTTTCCTGCATTAGCACCAGCCTGGGGCCAGTGATTTCCAAAAGATTCACTTTGGTGCCTGTGCACATGATGAAATTATATCCTCATTATCTGGGTCAAGATGTCAGAGCTGCTGCAGAGCTGAGGCAGCCCCAAGCTTTTTCCTCAGGACTCTTCACTGTTGTTGGGTTTGGTTTTTTTTTTTTTTTCCTCTGGATCAAAAGATGTGGAGTTTTCCAATGGAAAAGGGAATCTTTTGGGAAGGCTGATTAAAGCACGAGGCTTTTTACAGCTCACGGGGACGTGGCTGGTGCAGCCTTTGATTTCTTATCCCAAAGGATCTGATCCATTCCCAGCAGGGAAAAACCTTGTCCTGGTGCCTCCCATCCTCTGCTTTGTCCTCTTCTCTGTCACCCTTTAGAGGGGCCTTGGAAAAGGTTCTTTTCAAGGGCACAGTGAGGGCAAACTCCCCATCCTGGGGGGCTTCTCCTCCTCCCCTGCTCAGACACTGTGGCTGGGAACCACCATAAAACAGCCTTTATGGTATAAAATACCCCAATTTATAGTTTATAAGGTCTATATTCTCCTTCTTCTAAGCTGGAAACGGCAAGATGTGTTTGCCAGAATCACTCCTGGCCTTATAAAGCCACATTAACTTGTTCCTTGGGAGAAATAACAGCTTCAAATTGGTGTTTTCTCACAGCTTCACTGCCTGCTGATTTTTAGGTGAGTCTTTGCCTCCCTCCACGGTGTTGTCAGGTGAGAGACTGGGTGGGGTTTTTTTGGGAAGGAGAACTGGGAGATGCTCATCTTCCATCCTGCACATCTGGGCGTTGGAATTCCCTGCGCTGTTATGAATTAAACAAACCCAGAGTTTGCTTAATTCCCATCATCCAAGTGATGAGAATTCAACAGTGCACTTGGATGATGAGCAGAGAGTTCCAAGGCTTTACAAGTGGAAAGGAAGTCAGAGGTTTCCTGATCTCCCTGTCCTTTCCCATGGTTTCCAGGATGGACCAGTTTGGATGAAATGTCCCCAAAGCTTATTTTGATCTTGATTAGATCCTCGAGCTGCACTGCCCAGGCCTTTAATTAAGCCCCCAGGCCTTTAATTAAGCCCCCATCCTCCTGATCAAACCCTTGGCTGCTGGAGATGTCACCTTGTGTAACCTGATTAGATTCCACTCTCTTAGAGGATGGAATCAATTTGTCTCCTGGTTGTTTGCTAAGAGGTTTTTTATTAATAAAGCAAATGGAAACTGGGTTTGGAAGGGTCTCCTCCTCGGATGGATCTGGCTCTTCCTGCCAAGTCTGTGTTCTTGGCTCTGCAGCTGAATTGCTGATGACTTTGGCTTGTTCTGGGCTTTGCTTTTCCCCACATCGTTTTCCTGTGCCAGTTGCTCCTCTGTGGAATGCAAGTGGCTCTTCCCTAAAGCCACCAGCACGGAGTCATGGAATGCTTTGGGTGGGAAGGGACTTTAAAGATCGTGTAGTTCCACTCCCCTGCCACGGGCAGGGACACCTTCCACTAGCCCAGGCTGCTCCAACCTGGCCTTGGACACTTATATAGCAAGTGAGATGAGGCAGGACAGGAGGGTTTTGCTCTGCTTGCACCAGTTCTTTCTGCTTCCTCATGTTAAAAATCCCCCTTTCTGTGTAAAATCACCTGCATTAAAGAATATTAAATTAGAGTATTAAACCCTCTTTGGTACCTGAAGCCCCATGGAAGAGGGACAGGAAGCAGAAGCTTCCCCAAAACATCTTCTCCCCCCCTCCCAGGGTTTTTGTGTGAGCTGGGTGGAGGCTCTGAGTGAATCTGAAATGGAAAATTGTTATTAAGGACTCCAGAGCTTTTGACCTCTGTAATCCAAGTGCAGCTCTTGCAAGTCATGTATTTTAGGGAAGAATCCTGCCTGCCAGGGGTCTGAGCAGCTTTAAGGGCTTGGACACAGTCACCAGACTTCAAGAAGGGCTTTTCCAGCTGTGGGAGCTTCTCTGAAAACTTTGTATGTGCTGGGAGGATTCATGGAATCCTGGGATGGTTTGGGTTGGAAGGGACCTCACCCATCACCCTGTTCCACCCCCTGCCAAGGGCAGGGACACCTCCCACTGTCCCAGGTTGCTCCAACCTGGCCTTGGACACTTCCAGGGACGGAGCAGCCACAACTTCTCTGGGAATTCCATCCCAGCCCCTCGCCGCCATCACAGGGAAGAATTTCTTCCCGATACCCAGCATAACGTCCCCTCTTTCACTTTAAAACCATTTCCCCTTGGCCTGTCCCTGTGTGCCCTTGTGAAAAGTCCCTCTCCAGCCCTCTTGCAGGTCCTGTTTGCTGTAAAACAGCCGTTCCCTGCCCTCCCAGTCCCCTGGGTCCTGTCAGGTGTCCCACTTGCTGCACGTGCAGTCGGATCCACCCCGGTTGGGTCTGTCCCTTGGGCTTTGCTTGAATTAAGAGCTCAGTTTTACACAGAGCAAACATGCAAACCCATTTTAAACCCATTTAAACCCCAAACTTGGCCTCTCCCAGAAGCAGGAGGGGTTTCCTGGGGTGAAGGCAGCGGGTCTGGGCTAAGTGGCTCTGACACATTGCGTGACTGCCTGGCCCTCCTGGCACCTCTAAATCATTAATGCCCTGCAGCAGCAGGGCTGCTCTGCAGAGGTGGAGTAAAACTGCTCAGGTAGAAAAAGCTGCTCTGGGCTTCTGTGCCCCTGGGGGCAGCAGATCCGTGCCTGGATGCTCCTGGGGGGCACCTGAGAGAGCTCCATGCCAGAATGTTTTATTGATGGTGAGGGGCTGGGGGCACTGATGCCCCACTCCCCAGCCCTCAGGGCATGTGCCTGGGCAGGTTATGTGGGGGAAATCTGTGCTGTCAGCTCTTCTGGGCACAGGCTCCTCCTGCAGAGCACGGCAGGGAGCTGGGTTTTTTCCTTTTGCTGTGTAGTAAAATCTCTTCTGCTCGCTGAGGGCGTGGTTGGTGTCCTCAAGATTGGGGCCAGGAGCAGCCTGGGATGGTGGGAGGTGCCCCTGCCCATGGCAGGGGGTGGAAATGAATGATCTCTGAGTTCCTTTCCAACCCCAATCATTCCCTGTTTCTCGGAAGAGTCACTTCTGGTTTCCCCCCTGTCGCGGTTTGAGAGCCCCAAAAATCCAATTTCCAAGCCCCCCCCATCCCAAATTTGTTTTAGTATGAGAGGGTTTTCAGACATAACACACACCCCCCTTGCAATTGTGTCTGTGCCAGGGCCCACATTTGGAAAGAGAAAGAGGAAATGGGGCAGATTCCCATGTGCTTTGGGATGAGGTGGATGCAGGAACTCAGGGATATCAGGAAGAATCCCCTCAATTTGAGTTTAAAACCCTTCCCCCTTGTCCTGTCCCTTTGTGCCCTCTGGAAAAGCCCCTCTCCAGCTCTCCTGTAGGTCCAGTTTGCTGGGAAGCAGCTGTTCCCCAAATTCCCTGTTCCCTGGGGGTCACTGCAGGAGAGCAGGTTCCCTGGAGCTCACCTGGTTCATCCTGAGGAATGTGGTGGAGCTGGGATATCTCTGCCAAGTCTCACCAGCAGCTGGAAATCCCAACTGGAATTTATTAATTTGCTCAGGAACGGAGGCAGCTCCTCAGTGGAGAAAGGGAATGGGCTCCCCCCAGGTTGGAGGGCAGTGATGCTGAATTATCTCATCCCAGAGCTGCCCCCTGTGCCCCCACACACTCAGACACCCTCCTTTAGTCCTGCCACAGAATCCTTTGTTTCCCTTTGGATAAATCCAGTGTCAGGGTGTTCTGCTGATGATCTGATCATTAAAAGAAAAATCAAAAAGCTCAACTGTTCCTTTATTGATTAAATTAGCATCCAGAAGGGAAAGTCGTGGATGCTGCCATAAATTAATGGATTTATTTGGCATTTCTTTCTTTCTAAGTGCTGCTGTAGAGATCTGCCCCAAGGCCCAACGTTTAATCCTTAATTTAATTACTGATATTTTCACCCAGGTATAAGGAATCTCTTTGCCCACTGTATTTTTGCTGCTGGAAGCTCCAACTGTGCTCAGAGCTGGGCATGAAACTGGGGGACTCTGCTGCTTGCAAAGACTCTTCTCACCTGAGAAAACCTGACAGAAATCACCACGAGGGCAAGAAATGGATCCTGAATTTCCAGTTCAGCCCAAGAGGATGAAATGGCAGCTTTTCCTTCTGGCTCTGCTCACATGTGAAGCCCTGCAGATGCATTTCCAAGCCCACCTTGACTCCAGATGTGTGTGTGTGTGAAATCCAAATGTTTGGTTGGGTCTTTCAGGTCCCTTTATCACATCCAAGAATCAACCAAATTTCCTGCTCAAATGTGACAGGCAGTTACCTGGAGGGATCAAAATCCTGAATTCCTGGAGGTGCCCTGAGTTGAAATCCTCCCTGGATGGCTCATGTGTGGCTGTAATTCCCAGCAAACCGGTGGCCTTTGGGTCAAATTGCATTTTAAAGGGAAAAAAAGGGGGAAAAAACCCCCAAAATCAAGGCATAACCTGCTTTTTGGGTTATTTTTTCTGTTCTCCTCGGGGTTTTTTTGGTGGTGCTGTTTGGCAGGGCTGTGGAACACAGTTGGGTTCAAAGGGACAGGGCTGAGAAATACTTGAATATTTGGGATCAGCCACGTTTCAGGTGGCTCATGGGTACCCCAGGATCATGTGGAATTCTGCCATGGGAGGTAGAGGAAGATGTTGCCCAGGATCACGCTGAATTCTCCTGTGGAAGACAGAAAATGTTGGATATTGGATATTTTGTTCAGCCTTGACTGCAGATCATTAGCCCAGACTTTTTCAAAGTAACCTACAGGAAATTAATTGAGCTTTTAGTATTTAAATCCTTTGTTCTTGCACCTCTTGTTCCATCCCCTCCCTGCATCCTGAGCCCAACAATCCTTTCTCCTCCAGCACACAAACACCTGACCCAGCCCTTGCCCCTCTCCCTGGGAACGTCCATCCTCCTGAAAAATGGGATTTTACTCCCTGCCTGCTGGGTTTGGGTGAGGTTTTCATAGTTCCAACATGTCCTTAACAGCCTTTCAGCAGCCTGACCCCTCTCCAAAACCCATTATCAGCATCCCCAGGCAGACAGAGCGTGGCCTGAATGGTCCAAGGGCACTTCTAACCTGGTATATTTTATATTTTTTAGACAAATAAAACCCCCCAAACCCGAGATATTTCTTAATGGGAGCCATGATGCTGCATCTTAGCACTGCTGGAGAGATTTCTGCTTCTTCAGGCTGCTTCTCTCATCAGATTTTGAAGGATTTTGGCTTCAGATCTGGTGACACCCCAAAGTTGTGCTGGGCTGGTGTTTGCTGGTGGCAATTGCAACGCTCCAGGCTTTAATAATGCACTAGATTTGTTGCTCTGGAAGCCCTGCTGTAATTATGATAATAAATAGCTACTGTAGATAAGCAGATCCTGCAAATAAATATGACTTTTAGGTGTAATTTCATTTTGGCCTGGCAGAGAAAAGCAGAGAAGTGCCAGGGATGTCTTTGGTTTGCTTTGGCCTCAAATAGAAACAATAATTTTCCAAATGCAGGCAATCTGAATTGGAGACACAAGTCCTGCCTTTTGAGGACTTCAATGTCACTGTGTCCCACCAAACAACTGTTTTACATGTCCAAAGTCTTCCTCCAAAAGGCACATTTTCCAATGTGCAGCTCAGACAACCCTAATTCTCTTTTCTCTCGTGTTTTTGGATCCCAGCATGGGGGTGCCAGCTCAGAGTTAATTGGCATTGTGCAATTAGAGTCAGCCTAGCTGTGCCAATTAACACCATCACTGAATTTGAATAAAATACTGCAGGCAAGGGCTGAAACTCTGCATATCAACCCTTAGTTTCTGGCTAGTGCTGAATTCTTATTTAAAGAAAGCCTTGCTGTGTGACCTCCACACCAGCAGCGTGTTTGTTGCCCCTCAGCCTTTCAAAAACTGCTCTTGAAAATGCAGAATTCCTTCAAATGCCTCTTAAAACCAATGGGATTTCAAAGGATCTCAAGATCTGGGCACAGAATTCCTCTGATTTAAGGAATTCCTTTCACAGCACAGTGTCTCTCCTTCGTTTTTAAGTGGATTAATTCATGGTCAGATCTCTGCATACAAAGTCTGGGAATCAGGGATTTCACAGCTCCACGAGCCACAGTGACACATTTTCCAGCAAGTGGGATAATTCCTGCTATTCCTCAGGCTTGGGGAGGGAGAAAAACCACTCCAGGAAAAACTAATTGAAGGTTTATAATGGGAATTTGAAATAAAAACCCGGAGGCTCTGTCGCTCCCTGGAGTTCCAGGCTGTGCTTCCCCTTCACCATCAGGGATCCCAGGGAATGTTAATCCAGGCAATACAACTTTCATGGAAAGCACTTGCAGTCGTGGCAGTGTACAAATTAAAACCACTTGTAAAGCCCTGAAGGATTCAGGGAGCTGGGGAAGGAGCACTAAAGGCAACTCAGAGCCTCGGATCGATGCCATAAAAATTGCATGATGCTTTTGCAGGGAGATGGGAATAAATCTGGGAGCTGCCTCACCTGCATCCTGGAGGGGCTAAATATAGACAAGTGGGGGTTTTTTTTGTGACTGGCAGCAGCTGAACAGCTCCACTGGGCACCAGGGACTCGTTCCAGCAGAGCTTGTTTTCGGGATGGGAAGTGATAAACCAGAAGCGACAAAGTGATTTTCGTGTCGTTCACAGGCTGGGCTGGGAGCTCCCCCTCCCCTCCTGGAGTCAGGGTGGATTTAAACTGACAGAAAATGGGCTTGGAGAGGACACAAAACTCCCCAGAAAAAAGTGTGGTGAGGGGCTGAGATGGAATTCCCAGGGAAGCTGTGGCTGCCCCACCCCTGGAAGCATCCAAGGCCAGGTTGGAGCAACCTGGGACAGTGGAAGGTGTCCCTGCCCGTGGCAGGGCTGGAATTAAATAACCTTTAAGGTCCCTTCCAACCCAAACCATTCCATGATTCCATGACATCTTCTGCCCTTAATTCCCACGCTTCTGGACACTCTGCTGGCCAAATTCTTGCTGTTGTCTGGGCTCTGCTGCTGTTGGAGGGATGTGGAAGCTGCCAGAGGCACCACTTTTAGTGGCTGGGAAATGTTGGGGCTGAACCTGCTTCTGAGAGGTGGCAAATCTCCCTGAAAACCACTCCTCTGCCCCAAATGTCTCCTTGTATCCCAGTAATTTTGGATTTATTTCTCTATAAATTAACAAGCAAAGATACCTGGAGAGAAAAGGAAAAATAAAGAGGAAGAAGGGGACAGACACAGCCAGTTGTCTTCCCCAGTTGTGATGATGCACGTGCAGATATTGAATTTTCTCTGTATCAAACTGATTCCTGGAATGAAAAGATGATAATAATAATAATCCTCCAGCAGCCTGTGAGGTTGTTTGCTGCCATACTGGGCATCTTTCACTTTGCCAGTGCTTTAATCCCTGTTTGACTGATGAAACCCAGCCCAGAGCTCTCTGTTACAAGCCCTTTTATTGAATTATTTCACTCAGATAATCATTTATTACCCAGCTCCTGCTTCAGTTCCCATTTGCTGGCTGGGAGTTCAGAGTGAAAAGTGGGTTTTCAGTCCTGCCCTGGCTCCATGAACAGACTGAAATCACCCTTCTGGCCACAGAGGATGATCCAACCGGGGTCAAACTCCACTCGTGCACCAGAATTGGAGCCAAACAGCCCCTCAGGCACCCGAGGGTGATTGGATGTGATCCAATTTAAGTGGGCATTTCAAAAGGCTGCTAAAAATCAGAATATAAGAACCCTGCTCTGCTCAGGGGCAGCTGATGGAGCCTGGAGGCACCACTGCTGCTCTGCGAGTGGTTCGGTAAACAGGGAGTAAACTGGAAGTAAAAATCAGTTTACTGGAAGTAAAAATCAGCAGGATGGCACATTCCTGGGGTGGGAAGGCTGCAGACAAGGGAAGGATCAGCCCCACAGCCTGGAGGAGTTTGTAACGTGCTCACCTAATAAATCACTTGATCCCTGGACATATTTTGGGTGTAGCTGGGAAGTTGTCTGCAAATGGGAAGCCCCAGAGTGTGGGAGACCCTGTTATCTGTGAGCCTGCAGTTCTGGGCTGTACTTATTGTTCAGTTCCTGCTGATTATATTTTTATGCCAGCCCTGCCTGACCTTGGCTGGCAGCAAACAAACAGCCTGTGCTTCCCCCCCCCCCAGGAAAATGGGATTATTTCGCCGTAGCCAGGGAGCAGAAACTGCAACAGTCACAGCAGAGCTCCGGCAAATTACCCAGCCCTTCATTAGCACAAGAGGTTGCAGTGTGGATCCTTGCCTTAATTAGCTCAGTTGTTAAGTGCCTGAAATAGTTTTCAGAGGGAAGAAAGTCGCAGAAAGCGGGGACTGGAGGGGGGAAAAAGGCTGAGAGGAACAAATCCTCGTCTGCAGGGAGGGAGAGCTGTGAACTGGGGGGATCCAGCCCTGTGTGATGAGGGGAAAAAATACAGAGGAAAAATACCATTAGAATCATCAAGTGAAAACATTACAGTGACAGAATAACCTTGATATATATATATATATATATATATAAGATATCATATAGAATATAAGATAATACAGAATGTAATCAGTGGTTGGTGTGGTTACTGTACCAGAGGTTTTTTCTGTCCCTGTGCAGAGCAGAGATGCTGCTGGAGTGATGCAGCAGGTACAGGATAAACCAGGCTACATCTTCAGCCTCTGCACTTTCTGCTCTCAGGTGAGGCATTTTTTAAAAAAAAAAAAATTAGTTTGGTGATTATTGCAATTAATGCAGCAGAAAAGGCCTCTGGGACTGAATGATTTTATTGACAGGTTATTTACATGTCCAGAGCCTTATGGAGCTGAAGGAGGGTAGATTTAGGTGGGATATTAGGATGAAAATTAATGCACATTAAAAATATAATCCATTTTTAGTCACAGCCTTGGGGCACTGAGCCCAGCCCTGCACGTGGCTCTGTGGCCCGGGAAGCACGTGAAGGGTTAAAATCACTGCTGGAAAAAGGGGGGAAATTCAGCAACAGGGCAAAACTGGGCAAAAACTGGGCAAAAACTGCCTTCCCTCCTTGCTCCTGAGGAATGTGGGAAGGGGAAGCTCAGTGATCCTGCTGTCCCAGGGCTGGGCTGAGCTGGAGCAGGTTTTTATTAACCAGGATCCTGCCCAGTCCTGAGCATCCTCATCCCACCCTCCTCCTGCAGCCTGGCCAGAGCTGGGGCTGCCATTCCAGCCAGGGCTGCCAGGCTGAGGAAAAGCTTTTCCCCAAAGGAAAAGGGCAAAGCAGCTGCAGCAGCAGCAGCTCTGCTTTGGCAGCTGCCTCGGGGAGCAGCTCTGCTCCCTCTGCACAGGGAGAAAACCCCTGGAATGCTGCAGGAATCTCAGTGGAGGAGCATCTCTTTCCAGGAGACACCTGAGCAGTTCTGCTGCAGGAGGATAAAACCCCTGGAATGCTGCAGGAATCCCAGTGTGGGAGCAAGATCTTTTTCCAGGAGACACCTGAGCAGCTCTGCTGCACAGGGACAAAACCCCTGGAATGCTGCAGGAATCCCAGTGCAGGAGCAAGATCTCTTTCCAGGGGACACCCTGCAGGTTCTTGTTGATGCTGCAGGTGCTGCACGAAGGGGTTCTGGTGCTGCCTGGGCCTGTCTGGGAGGATGCTGAGGGTCAGCACCCCAAAATAAAGCAGGTTCCATGGGCAGGGTGGGCTCTGCACCCCCTCAGGGTGGGCTCTGCACCCCCTCAGCCCAGCCCTGCCCTGCCCTCCCAGGCCAGGGGGGCTCCTGAGCAGCACAAACTGTTCTCTGTGTGTGAAAATGAGATTTTAAACACCCCCCCCCACCACCACCAGAGCAGTTTTCTTGCTGATCCCTCTGTCGAGCCTACTGCTGTTCCTGGGGTTATTTTTAAACCTTCCCTGCGTGGTGGCAGCGAGGGAGAAGTGCCTTAATTACTGCAGATAAAATAAATCAGGGGAATCTCATTGCCAAGGCAGGGAGACGAGACGGGGCTGACTCCACTGCCTGAGTCATCCTGCCAATAAAGGGGATTAATCTCGGGCTCAGGGAACAGGATGCATATTCAGAGGCACTTTTAGGAGGCACTGCAGGCTTTGGGATCCATGGGATGGCCAAAAGGATCCAGACAGGTGATGTAATGCTCCCTGGGGCAGGAGCTGCCAAAAGGAAGAGGCACAGAAAGACTCCAGAGTGGGTCTGAAAGCTGAGTTTGTGGTCAGGGGGATGGAAGGGCCCTGTCACGTTTGTACCTTCAGAAAACCTATTTATAAGGTGCAGTTGTTGTGAGGAGATCTGTCAGTGCTGGGATCCAAAGGTGGTTTGCTAATTTGGGCGTGCTAATTAGTTTGATGCAGAGAATAATTCAATGTCTGCACGTGCATCATCACAACCGGGGAAGAGCTCTGGGCTGGGTTTCATCAGTCAAACAGGGATTAAAGCACTGGCAAACTGAAAGATGCCCAGTATGGCAGCAAACAACCTCACAGGCTGCTGGAGGATTATTATTATTATCATCTTTTCATTCCAGGAATTAGTTTGATCCAGAGAATCATTCAATATCTGCACGTGCATCATCACAACTGGGGAAGACAACTGGCTGTGTCTGTCCCCTTTCTCCTCTTTTTTTTTATTTTTCCTTTGCTCTCCGGGTATCTTTGCTTGTTAATTTATAGAGAAATAAGTCCAAAATTCCATACAAGGAAAGATTTGGGGCAGAGTTTTGGTTTGCAGTGAGATTTGCCACCTCTCAGATATAAATTAATCAGTGATTAGAGCAGTGGCTTCGGGTTTAAAGGAATTTTATGTTCATCCCCAGTTCTGGTGCCTGGGTGAGTCACCTTCCTAATGACATCACTTTTTGCACAATATAAAACCTCCTGGAGAGCCAGGAATGGGCCTAAACTGGGTCCTCGAGCCCTGGCCCTTGTCCTGCCCGGAGCATGGAGAGCTTTGCCCGAGGTCTTGGATAACTGGGAATGTTCTGGGACCAGTTTTGGACACACCCGGATCTGCAGCCTCGTGCTTGAGAGATGTTTTGTGGCATCAGCCAAGAGAAGGGATGGGAAACATGCCAAAAACACCTGAACTTTTTAGTGCAACTGAAGTTTAGAAGCAGAGAGCAGGAGAAGGTGGGGGACACAAAGGGTGAAAATCCATTTCTTCTTGCCTGCTCCTATTTTTTTTGTTATTTCAATTTTTTTTTCTATCTGGTTTGGAAGTGTAAATTGTCAAGAAGTGTTTTTAATATTTTTTATCTTTAATTTTTTTACCTTTAATAGTTTTATCTTTAATTTTTTATCTTTAATTTTTTTTATCTTTTATTTTTTTATCTTTAATTTTTTATCTTTAATTTTTATCTTTAATTTTTATCTTTAATTTTTTTCTTTAATTTTTTATCTTTAATTTTTTTATCTTTAATTTTTTTATCTTTAATTTTTTATCTTTAATTTTTGTCTTTACTTTTTTATCTTTAATTTTTTTATCTTTATTTTTTTATTTTTAAATTTTTATATCTTTAATTTTTATCTTTAGTTTTTGATCTTTAATTTTTTAATCTTTTTTTATCTTTAATTTTTTTGTCTTTAATTTTTTTCACCTTTAATTCTTTTATCTTTAATTTTTTTTGTCTTTTAAATTTTTTTACCTTTAATTTTTTTATCTTTAATTTTTTTTAATCTTTAATTTTTTTTAATTTTTTTTTTTTCCTTTAGTGGTTTGTTTGTTTTTTTCCTCCCCTCTCTCCTCTGGTTTACAGGAATTTCCCTCCCATCTGTTCCCTCCATATGCTTTTGGTGGCAGTTCACATGCTGGATTAGAACGTGGGGATGGTTGGGATGTTGCACTTAAATAAAAAAAAAATTTAAAAACTTTAAAAAAATAATAATAATTAAAAAAATAATCATTTCTCCTGGCCAAATGGGTTGGAAGGGACCTTAAAGCTCCTCCAGGAGCTGTTAACAGGCACAAATTGCTGGAAAACAACCTGGATTGTGGAAAAATCATGGGAAAAAAAAGTGTCCTGGGCAGGTGGGTAAAATCCCACATTCTTCCAGGCTCAGGAATTCAATCAGCAAGAAGAGTTTTTAATTTTCTCATGGAATTGTCTGGATTAGAAGGGACCTCAAAGATTATTTAATGGGCAGGGACACCTCCCACTAGCCCAGTTTTTGAGTTTGGGAGGTTATTGTGTCACCTTAAAATGGCATTTTTACTCCATTATCTTGGAGTTCCCTCTATATTTTTGCCCTGTGGACCTGTTTCTTTGCTTGCATTTGGTTTTCTGAGCCCCCAAAATGCAGCATTTTGATGTGCTGAACCCCAAAACGTGGGTAGGACTGAACTGGAAATCCTGGTGGATTGATCCTTGTTTCTCTGGGAAAAGAAAAGCCAAGTTTGGGGTGGGTCCTGCTGGGGCAGAGGGGGTTTTCTGCTTTAAATCAGGGCGAATTCTGTGGTTCTGGGGGGTTGGAAATGTAAAAAGAGACTAAAAATCCCAACGGCAGCACCAAAGCAAGGGAATGAGAAGTGGGAAGTTGCCCAAGCAAAAGGAGCCTCATTTGTTTTAAAACAAACAAACAAACAAAGGAAAAAAGCTGCTAAAAATGCAGGAAAAGCACGTTTGGGTTCAAACTCCAAGCGGGTTTTCCAGCAGGTGAATGTTTGGGGTTGCTAACCCACCTTCTGCTGCTCTGTTGTGCCTTTTGTTTGCTAAATTTTGAATCGTGTGAAACAGAAGTAAAAACAAAAAAAACCAACAACCAAAACCAACAACCTGTCTCCAGGATGACTTTGAAAATTAACCTTCACCTTGTAAGTTTAATTTCAGGGCATTTTTTCAAAGGCACAGCATCTCCCCGGCCGGGCAGTGAGATGTTATATCTTTAAATCTCTTTATTCTCCGCTAGAGTTTGGTGGTTTGTTGTGTTGTTTGTTTTTTTTTTTCCTCTCCCCATCTAGAAAAACCCCACCCATCTCTCTGCAGTCTCTGCAGCAGGAATTAGAGAGCCCGTGGGGACATCTAGGTCAGCATGAGCAGATCTGACATCAGCCTGCAGATCATGCCCACGACCGACGGTGCTGCAGTTGTTTTGCTTTCCTTCCTCCCCCCCCTTCCCCTCCTCTTCTTTTTCCCAGGAAAGAAACCACTCTCCCCTGGCAATTCTAAGAACTGCTACAATGCCTTTACAAGACAGGCTTGTCCAAGGGCAGCAGGAAACCTCTCCTGCTTCGTGTGAGGGGCTGGATGTGCCGGGATAAGGAATATTTGCTGGGATAAGGAATATTTGCTGATGCAGGACTGACTGGGCTTCACAAAGGAGGCTGAGAGCTGGTGATGGTGCAGAGAGGAGGAATAAAGCTGAGAACAGGAGTTGTTTTTTTTTTTCTGCCCAGGCTCAGAGTTTGGTGCCTTTGCTGCCTGAGATTCTCCACCAGCTCCTCCTTTTCCCAGATAAGCAAGGATAGATCCACCAGGATTTCCTGGCGCTGTTAATAAGTGTGCAGTGCTAATTAGAACAACTAATGGGCTGCCACCTCTCTCTGCCTTCGTGTTCCAGTTCAATCCTACCCACGTTTTGGGGTTCAGCACATCAAAATGCTGCATTTTAGGGGCTCGGAAAACCAAATGCAAGCAAAGAAACAGGTCCACAGGGCAAAAATATAGAGGGAACTCCAAGATAATGGAGTAAAAATGCCATTTTAAGGTGACACAATAACCTCCCAAACTCAAAAGCTGGGCTAGTGGGAGGTGTCCCTGCCCATTAAATAATCTTTGAGGTCCCTTCCAATCCAAACCATTCCTAGAAAAACAAAAATTGCCCCGAATAGATAAATCTCCACCAAAATCCTTCTCGTTTCTGCCCCCTCCACCCCCCAGCAGGCCCCGCCTACACTTTAATTTTCTTGTGTATTAAGATATAGTTCCAAATTCTCCAGTTTCCTGTGCTTTTCCCGACCTCAGGGCTCTCTCTTCCCCCTCCCTGTGCTATTTTTACGCTACTCTAATTATTCTGCTCTCCCTGGAATTCTGCCTGATGTATCCTCAAGTGAAACTAAACCTGAGCTCCCCAACTCCTAAGCCCAGTCATCCATTGGTGTAATCCGCTGGAATTAACCTGAATTTACCACCTTGGGATGAAATTTTATCCCTCAGGATAGCTGGGTGGGAATAGTTGTGTCCCACACCTTTGGAGGGAGGTGGGAACCTCCAAGATTTCTGTGTTCCCTGTGGAATGGGAGCTTGTGTTACACTCCCACCCAAAAATGGGGTGAGGTGGAGATCTTAGACCTGAGAGCTGCTGGTTTAGGTGGAGACCTTAAACCTGAGAGCTGCTGGTTTAGGTGGAGACCTTAAACCTGAGAGCTGCTGGTTTAGATGGAGACCTTAAACCTGAGAGCTGCTGGTTTAGGTGGAGACCTTAAACCTGAGAGCTGCTGGTTTAGGTGGAGACCTTAAACCTGAGAGCTGCTGGTTTAGGTGGAGATCTTAAACCTGAGAGCTGCTGGTTTAGGTGGAGCAGAAACTGGGAAAGGAGGGAGCTGGGGCAGGAAGGAGTCAAGATTTGTTTGGAGCAGTGGAAGGTGTCCCTGCCCATGGCAGAGGTTTCCAACCCAAACCATTCCATGGTTCTCCTTCTCTGACAAACTCTGCATTTCTGGTGACCTTAAATCCCACTGATAGGCCAAGAAATCAGTCCTGGGCTGCCTAAATCTGGGCTTAAATGGACTTAAACCTGGAGCTGAGGAAGACCTGGGTGACTTTGTGTCAATCCGTGAAACGATTCCCGCTCCGTGTGTTTTATTCCCTTGCTGCTGCTGAGCCCCTGAGCTGCTCTGGCCCCTTTTCCTGCTGCTGGGCTGGGCTTAGCAGAGCCAGGCTTAACTGGGGAGCTGCTGAGAGCGGGATAAATAACAAAACAAAGCCAGAGGGGGTGGCTGTTCCTTAAGCAAAGGCCAGCACTGGTGTCACTTGAAGGGTGACAAAGTGTCCAGAGGGACCTTTGTTCCCTGCAGAGTCCCATTAGTCCCCTGTGGGCAAAACATTCTGTCTCTGAGGGAGGCAGCTCCTCTAAGAAGTACTTTGGTTTATTATTTGCCTGATTTGAACGTTTTCCAGCACTTGAATGCACCAAAAAAAAAAAAAAAAAAAAAAAAAAATGACATTTAGAAAGCAAATTGGGACATAACTCCTGAGCGCTGAAGTCTGTTGGAATGGAGAGTTCTGTGGAAGGACGGGGTAAAAAATTATTAAATATCCTTCTAAAAGCCATAACCTTTTCTGTGCCACGAGAAGACAAATATTTTGAGGTTTCTCTGCGTTTATAAATGCAATATATTCATTTTATTCTCGCCTTTTTTTTTTTTTCCCCCTCTTCTGGAAATTGCAGCGTGACATGAAAAAGATGGCAGCTAAAGATCAGGCAGGAAATTATGCTAATGCTTCCAACCACTTTTTTTTCTGATTATAGTTTAGGGGGGGGATAAAAGCGTTGAATATGATCGTAAAATATTTTTATTGCCATCTTTATTTATTTTTTGCAATGCATTGCACGTTCCAATGGCAGGGCTGGAAATGCAGGAGGGCAAAAGTTGGCACCTTGATGTCTCTTCTGCAGGCCCAGATCAAAGAGGGAAACTGCCTTTTATGACTTGGAGTCCTTGAGCAAGAAGCTGAGGTTCCTCCACTTTAAATGGAAGGGTTGGATGTGGAATTTTATGGAAGTAACTGGTCCAGAAAATCTTGGACAAGAGTGGGGGCATCTGCATGAATATTGCAGGGAGTGACAGGACAAAGGGAAGGGATTTAAGCTGCACCAGGGCAGGGTTAGATGGGATATTGGGGAGAAATTCCTCCCTGGGAGGGAGATGAAGGGCTGGAATGGAATTCCTGTGCTGCTGATCCTGAGCCAGGAAAACTGGCAATCCTGGCCACAACCCCCACACCTTGAGTCTTCCCCTTCAAGGCATCATCACACAGTGACTTCAACAAGATCCCTGGGGTGGGCCAGGCCTGGAGGGAGTTTGGCCTGCAATAAATATGGATTATTTCATTTGGCAGCAGCTGGTTAATGGTTGCAATTAGAACCGAGGGCCTGGGCTCACCTGGAGTCTTTGTGTTTGCTTTTATTGCTGGGTGGCTCTTAATTCCTTTTCCATCTCACATCCTGAGTCTTCATTAATTAAAGCACTTCTCTGTAACGAATGCAAAGCAGTTTGTGCTGTTAAAAGACTGAATCCGGGCTGAAATTGGGCTGAATATACCCAAAGAAGGTGCTGATAGATCCAGCATTAAGGACCTGATTAGCTTATTAACTAGTAATGAGTAATTTTCTGCCAATTAGTGTTTCGACTGTAATTAAACCCTCCACTGAGGGGCTCCAGGACTGTTCCCAAGCTCTGGCAGGTCGGTCAGTCCTTCCCTGACAATAATGGAACATCAATTCGGGCTCTTTTGCCCCTGTGAGTTGGGTTTGGCAAAGCCAAGGTGCAGCAGGAGCTGCAGGTTGGACATTTCCAAGTCCTTTGGAAGCAGTTTGTGCTCTGAGCACACACACCCAGGACACGGGGGGGAATCAGCCAACGGGCTCATCCCGGGATCTGGAGGGATTTGATGTGCTCAGCCTCCCTCTAAAGTCCACATTTGGAATTAGAAGTGAATCCAGAGCCGAGTGAGAGGAGAAAACAGCAGCACTTCCTCCCCAGAGGGGCTGATTTCCAACCCTGTTCCTTGTAGGAAGTGAAGGCAACCCCAGGGCTTGGAACTGGGAATTCTGGCCCAGGAATCCCAGCTCCTGTTTGGGTTCTTCCAGCTGCCCTTCAGTGCCCTGCTCCAGCTCCCAGCTCTGGGCTTTAACCCTTTAACAGGAAGGGTTTTCCATTAGAGAACGAGCCTGGAATCCACGAGATTTGTCCTGGTTTGGGCTCAGAGGTCCTGGAATGCAGTGAAACCCCCCCCCCCCAGGGAGCTGGGATGTGCTCTGGGCTGTCTGAAGGATGAGGAGGAGCCCCAGAGCCCGAGCACTGGTTGTGGATCTGGAAGGTGTGTGCAGTGGCAGCCCACGAGGGAATCTGTTCCCGACAGATTCATTCCTCGGGGACAAATTCCAAACGCTCCAAAGAGGGACCTGGTGCTGAATCCAGCACCCAGCTGGGGCTGCTCCTGCTTCAGCCACTCCACAGAAGAGCTTGAGGCTTTTATTCTTTTTTATTTCAACCAAGAAATAACACACTTTGAGCGTGTGCATTATTTGCATTTTTTAGAGCTGCAAATAATTCAATTTGGAAGGAATTTTTTTTCCTCTCTGGACTCATTCCCTGAGCAGAGAACTCTGTTAATTGGGGGAGAGCTGGAGCTGTAAAAGTGCTTTTAGAATCAGGCCAGAACCAATCCCAGCAGCAAGAGCCCAGGAAGGAGAAGGTGACATTAATCTGGGGTTACATCACACTCTGATTTCATCACTGCAGCGTCTGGAAGAGGATGTTCCAATGGAACAGGGGATGGAAAGCTTGGATTCAAGGACAGTGTCACATCATCTGCCAACAGCACTGGCACTCCCAGGGCTCATCTTGGAGGCAAATCAACGTGAGGCTCATCCAATATGAAAGAAATTCTCTGTTTCCAAGGCTGAGCCAAAGGCTGGGACAGGAGCAGGGGCAGAGCTGGGCTCGTCTGGGCTGGACTTTAATGTTGTCAGCCCTTAACTTTGGGAGGTCACTGGACAAAGATTTCGTGGTTCCTGCTCCTTGGGTTCCACCCCTTGGCACCATTGTCTCTGTTCAGTGGTGTCTGTTGGGTGGGTTAATGTCAAACTGGCCAAAAATCCGAGGGCAAGAGGAAAAATGGTGCATCCAAATAAAATCACAGGGAATCACAGGATGGTTTGGCTTGGAAGGGACCTTAAAGGTTATTTAATTCCACCCCTGCCATGGGCAGGGACACCTTCCACATTTCCATTATATATTATTATTTCCATCCTATATAGTTTTTATCATTAATTATTATCTATTATTACTATTATTTCCATTCTATATTATTTCCATTCTATATCATTCTTATCATTAATTATATCTATTAGTATTATTTCCATTATCTATTATTATTTCCATTATCTATCATTCTTATCATTAATTATTATCTATTATTACTATTATTTCCATTCTATATTATTTCCATTCTATATCATTCTTATCATTAATTATTATCTAGTATTAGTGTTTTTCCATTATCTATTATTATTTCCATTCTATATCATTCTTATCATTAATTATATCTATTATTATTATTTCCATTATCTATTATTATTATTTCCATTATCTATCATCCTTATCATTAATTATTATCTATTATTACTATTAGTTCCATTCTATTTGATTCTTATTATTAATTATCTATTATTATTATTATTATTTCCCTTATATAATATAATTTCCATTCTAGATAATTCTTATCATTAACTATTATCTATTATTATTATTTCCCTTATATATATAATTTCCATTATCTATAATTTTTATCATTATATTATTATTATTATTATTGTTATTATTATTATTAAAATAGCTCTTAAATAATAATAATGGCTATAATAAATTATAATAATCCTCATCCCCGTGGAAGGCCTTAAAATGGGTTTTCCTGCCTGCAGCTGCCCCGTTGGGTGCACAAACACCCCCTGCTCCACATTCCCATGCTCCCTAAACACCCAACTCCTCGTTTTGTGGGAAGTGGCAAAGCTTTGGCTTGCCCAAAATTGGGCTGGGGAGGAAACTGGGGCTAAAAAAACCCACCGAAAAACCCTCTTAAAATGGTGTGAACAAAAAAAAGTGAGATGAGGGGACTGCCCAAACCTCTGCAAGGGGAAGAATTTCCCCCTAAAATAAAGGAGTGAGCCCAGGGGAGCTCTGGAGTCAGCCCAGGGAGATATTCCCAGCTAGGTGTAATTATTAATGGCCTGATTAAGTGTTTGATGTTCTTCCCAGCCGAGTTATCAACGTGTTCAACGCTCATTTTTCCCTGTACTTGCTTGGTACAGCTTTCACGCCCCATAAAATGCGTGTTAAGGGCTGGGGGATGTTTGATAAGGATGTTTTCACCAGGGCACGGACGTACAACTCCCTTGGGTGAAAAAAAAAAAAAGGAGGGAAAATAAGCAGGGAAGAAACTTTATTTGACAGGAGGAGGTGGGGGGAGGAAACAGCTGGTTGTTGTTTGAGGGAAGGATCTTGAAAATAATAAAGGAAAAGGGTAAAGGAGCTTTAATTTACTGTGTCAGTGGCACAGATTGGAACCAGCATCCAAATTTATGCAGCGCTGGGGTTTCCTTTGATAGGAAAAAATGAAGAGCTCTGGTGGTGAGTGATGAAAAATCTAATTCAGTGGCAGCAGCTTGTCTTAGTTAATTTTCATTTGGGCCCCCCCTTTGATAGCAGGAGTGATTCCTCTGGTCCTACACACATCCATGTATGTGCTTCTGTGGCACTGGCAGCTGCTAAGTGGGCAATAAATGGGTATTTTTTATCTTTTAAACGGGGGGGATAAGTGGGGATTTGTTATCTTTTAAACTGCTCATCGACAGGAGGAGGTGGGGGAGAGCCTCCAGAACAGCTCAAGCAACGTTGCTTTAGATTATTGCTGCAATTTTATGGGCCAGTGGAAAGGAAGAAGTCTATTCCTCATGCCCTGCTGCTCCCTGCAGTAAATCAATAACTAACTAATGGCAGCTGATTTCACTCCATCCCCGATGGATCCTTGTCCTGTTGTTAAACGTGTGCAAATTGAAAATCCAGCAGGAGCAGAGGGGGGAAAAATGATCTTGTCTGAGGGCTGGTTTCGTCCCAGAACTGCTGGGAAATACAAAAGGTAATTTAGGATCATTGTTTGACATCAATATTTTACAATGGAGGTTTGTTTGGTTTTGTTGGGGGTTTTTTTTCCAGTGGATTTATTTGTCCAAGGAAGGACGTGGCTCTCGGTGCTCTGGGGTGGTTGGAAAGGTGGGATTTGGTCTTGGAGGGCTTTTCCAACTTCAGTGACTGTGTGAAATTTGGGAAAACACTGGGAAGAGTTCGGATGCAAGAGAAGGATTTCTAATAATGGAACAAACCCCAGACTGTTTGGGTTTTGAGTCATGAGGGGGGGGAACTGGCACAGGTGACAACTGGGGAGCCCAAAGACATCCCAGAGTGACAACTAAAGAAAATAAATCCCAGGCCTGGATGCTGAAGTCCCTCAGTGCTGCAGTTTGGGCTGGGAATATAAATTTGCTTTAATTCTTGGCTATAATTTGATTTTCCATCATTCTCATGGAGCAACTTGTGTGTTCAAACCCGTGTTGGATCCTCTGTTTTCCCCCCCCTGCATGTCCTTTGCTGTGTAAATACACAAAGCCTCTGTTTGTGAGGTGTTGTTTTATAAATATCCCTGCTGTGTTTTACCAGCATTTACCAGGGGCTAAAATTAGCTGTGGGAGCAGAGCATTAATCAATGGGGATGCAGAGCTGACATTTGGCTGGGCTGGCTCACAAACAGGTAGAGCTGGGAGGAAAAACTTGCAGCCAAACCTCTGAATTCAAGTGATATTTCAGCTGCCCAGTTTGGGTGAGTTCAGCTGGAGCAGGGACTGAGCTGCCTCACATCCCACTCGGGTTAAATGTTCTCCACTGGGGAGAATTTCTGCTCTTTTTCAGGTTCCTTCAGAGTGAAAAATGCTTTGGGAAATTACCTAATTTGTCCACGTCTCCCAGTTGTGCTGTTCCTTTTTTTGCAAAGAAAAGCCTTTGTACTTTTGCCTTTACTGGAGAAAACACTCAAAAACTAAAATAAAGGGGGAGGGAAAAAAGCCATCAAAGTGATACATTTGCCCCTGATCTTTGTGGGCTCACTGCCCTCCTCTCCAGGAGCTGCATCAATCCCCCCCCAGTGTCCCAGCTCGTCCCCAGGCTCAGTCTCCATTCCCCTTCCAAGCAGGAATGGTTTTTATTTTTCCCCTGTTTCCTGCAGACTCTGTTTGTGCAGCAGAGAGTCGAGCAGGGCGAGCTGAGCCAGCGCTGAAAAACTAAATTACTGGCTGCACGTGCCTTCTCCAGGCTGTCACCTTCTCTGACACCCACCACAACTCGGGGGAAAATTGATTGTTTCTGCCCTGGGCTGTAATTAAGATTTCTCAGAGCCAGCACTGCCCTTCCCTGGTGAAACCCTCCCGTGCTTGTGAGGGGCACTCGCAGGTTGATGTTTAGTCAATAAGTTTAATTGGATTTATAGCAATAACAGAGCATGAGAATTCACTTTAAAAGAGGGGGGAGAAGTATGTGTGATTTCACAGCCTGAACATGTGTTAGGTCAGCTTTGCCTGGGAATTTTAACAAGCTGCCAGATTGCCTGCAAGGGAGAGAACTCTTGGAGAGTAACTGGGAGTATTTGACAACACTGTGACACAACCACCTTCTCCCTGTGGCTCTGCCACGCTGCCAACTCTCATTATTCAGCTCTCCTTGGGCAGAAGGCTGGACCTTCTGTCTCACACAGATCTCCTCAACCTTCACGAGTTTGTCAAGAGTATGGCAATGTGGGACAGAGCTGTGCTGTCCTACTAACGTGGGGGAACATTTGGGGTGGGTCTCCTGCCAGTCTGAGCCGTGATTTGATGGATCAACATCCCTGCAGTGGGAGTAGTGGGGTGTCATCCTTTAAATCCATGAAAATCCAGGGGTTAATGCAAGAAACTTTGGAGCAAAAGTCATTGCTGGGTTGTATCTCACGTTATTTGTGGTTTGAAACCAGAAATTCCTGTGGGTGAGAGAGAGGAGATCTCTCTCAGGGGGGTCTTGGTGGCTTTGACCTTGCTGGCTCATCAGTTCTGGAGTGAGGTGTTTAATAATAAAATGATAAAAATCTATGAGTAAAACTAATGGGGGGGGGGGGGGAACATGTAAAGGAAATTTAAAAGATAAAAATAAAAGGTAAAAATAAAATTAAGAAAGAGAAAAATCTGGACAGGAAATTTAGTGGGTGAAAATGAAATAGTCAAATAAAAATAAAAAATCAAAACCTCTAAATGAAATTAAGAAAGGAGAAATAAATACGGAGAGTAGAGGAAAAATAATAAAAATAATAATAAAATGATAAAATCTACGGATAAAATGAATGGGGGGAACATACAAAGGAAATCTGAAAACCTAAAAATCAAATGTAAAAATAAAATTAAGAAAGGGAAAACAACTGAAGTTTAACAACTTCAGGCAGTTCCAGCTCAATAAGTGACATTTATTACTCTGGACTCCCACTGATTTGGAGACCCCTATTTGGGAAAGGGGTTTATTCCCTAAGATTCCTGATGTGGAGCAAATTTAAGTTGCCCTTCAGGAGACTTTCCCTCCCACGGTTGGTTTTTCCCACTCACCTTTCCGGTGAATTTAATCTCACCCTCAGGAGGGTTTATTCTCGGGAGGGTAAATATTGATGTAAATACGACATGCACACGAAAACTGGGGCAGGAAAGGAGTCTGATCTGGGAGGAAATATTTAGGTAGAGCCTTGATGTGTAAAGATTTAATGAACACACACAGAGAGACTCATTTTGGAACAGAGTTTTTTACAAGTGAAGTTTGTGCAGTTGGTGCAGAGCAGGTTTATTTGGTAGGACCCCACCCTGCCCTGAGTTAATGATGTTCAGTCCTTACTGAGAGAAGAGCATTTAGGAGGTAAATGTTGATTTTTGTCCTGCAGACCTCGCAGTTCTTCACCTTTCTGGGATACATCTGATTCAGGAGCTTGGAAATGTATTTTTCAGAATTAAGATTTGGCTGATCGTAGTTAACTTCTAATTAAAATGTTGTTTTTAAAGCCCATTAAGAATGTTAATAATTAAATGAACAGCTGGAGTTGCAGGCAGCAGTGTAATGAGTTGTAGCAGGGATTCAGCTGCAATGCAGAAAATTCAGGGGGTAATCCATGATTTATGATACATTATTCAGAATTAATTTACATCTGTACCTTCCTCTGTCCGTGGAGGATTTTGCATTAATTCCTGACATCAGCAGGTTTCTTTTTGCCCCTGTTCTGAGAGGAGGAAATGCTGTGCTGGGTCTTTGAGGGTGAGAAGTGGTTTAGAAGGTCGGGCTGTGGGAATGTGACGTCGTTTGTCCTTTTGGGGGGACAGAGAGATGCTGATCCAGGGCTTGGCTGTGTCTGCAGGGCTGGGAGGAGGGGAATGCAGAGGGATCAGGAGGATCTGAGGGTGAGGGAGACAAGATTGTGGGGAATTAAATCTGAATCCACCCCAAGGCACTGCCCTGACTGAGAAATTTCCATTTCCACCCAAACCTCGGTGTGTGTTCGAGGTTGAGATGTGGTTGAGAGGAGGGAACCAGCGAGTCCTGGGATTGGAATCCCAGAATCCCAGAACGTTTTGGGTCAGGAGGGAACCTTAAAGATCACTTGGTTGCAACCCTCAAACTAAAACCAAACCAACCAACCCCCAGACTAAACGCAGGCAGTGTCAGGGACCTGGAACACTTTGCAACCCGTGGATTTTGGCATTTAGGAGCCCAGCACCAGTGGAACCTTTGTCAGCTCTGTCAGGGAGTGATGTGAGACGGGATATTTATCACTTCACAGGCAGGGAAAAGCACCTGGGACTCAGAAAGGGGCTGATTTCCAGCCACACACCCCTCGGTACTGCAGAGACACGGGAATTCCTGCCTCTGGATTCCTGCACTTACTGGATTCCTGCATTCCTGGGGGCTCAGGGGGGATTCCTGCATCTCCTGGGGCTCAGGGGGGATTCCTGCATTCCCTGGGGGCTCAGGGGGGATTCCTGCATTCCTGGGGGTTCAGGGGGGATTCCTGCATCTCCTGGGGCTCAGGGGGGATTCCTGCATTCCCGGGGGGCTCAGGGGGGATTCCTGCATTCCCTGGAGCTCAGTGGGGGATTCCTGCATTCCCGGGGGCTCACGGGGATTCTTGCATTCCCTGGGGGTTCAGGGGGATTCCTGCATTCCCTGGGGCTCAGGGGGGATTCCTGCATTCCAGGGGGCTCAGGCGGGATTCCTGCATTCCCTGGGTCTCAGGGGGGATTCCTACATTCCTGGGGGCTCAGGGGGGATTCCTGAATTCCCGGGGCTTCAGGAGGGATTCCTACATTCCCTGGGGCTCAGGGGGGATTCCTGCATTCCCTGGGGGCTCAGGGGGATTCCTGCATTCCTGGGGTTCAGAGGGGATTCCTGCATTCCCTGGGGCTCAGGGAGGATTCCTGCATTCCCGGGGGGCTCAGGAGGGATTCCTGCATCTCCTGGGGTTCAGGGGGGATTCCTGCATTCCCAGGGGCTCAGGGAGGATTCCTGCATTCCTGGGGGCTCAGGGAGGATTCCTGCATCTCCTAGGGTTCAGGGAGGATTCCTGCATTCCCTGCGGCTCAGGAGGGATTCCTGCATCTCCTGGGGTCTCAGAGGAGATTCCTGCATTCCCTGGGGCTCGGGGGGGGGGGGGATTCCTGCATTCCCTGGGGCTCAGGGGTGATTCCTGCATTCCAGGGGGCTCAGGGGGGATTCCTGCATTCCCTGGGGCTCGGGGGGGGGGGGGATTCCTGCATTCCCTGGGGCTCAGGGGGGATTCCTGCATTCCCTGGGGCTCAGGGGGGATTCCTGCATTCCTGGGGGTTCAGGGGGGATTCCTGCATTCCAGGGGGCTCAGGGGGGATTCTTGCATCTCCTGGGGTCTCGAGGGGATTCCTGCATCTCCTGGAGTTCAGGGGGGATTCCTGCATTCCCTGGGGCTCAGGAGGGATTCCTGCATTCCCTGGGGCTCAGGAGGATTCCTACATTCCCTGGGGGTTCAGGGGGGATTCCTGCATTTCCTAGGGTTCAGGGGGGATTCCTGCATTTCCTAGGGTTCAGGAGGGATTCCTACATTCCCTGGGGGCTCAGGGGGGATTGCTGCATCTCCTGGGGTTCAGGGGGGATTCCTGCATTCCAGGAGGCTCAGGGGGAATTCCTGCAATCCCTGGGGGCTCAGGGGGTATTCCTGAATTCCCAGGGGCTCAGGGGGGATTCCTGCATCTCCTGGGGTTCAGGGGGGATTCCTGCATTCCCTGGGGCTCAGGGGGAGAATTCCTGCTTGGAGGCACCTCTGGTAGGGCTCAGGTGCCCGTTTGGGGGCAAAAGGAGCTCCCATCCTCTGACAAGAACAATTCCAGGGTGAGGGGACCAACCCCAGAGCATCCCCCCAGCCCAGGTTGCCTCCACACCGTCAGCAAAGTGGCTTTTTAACCGTGACTGGGTTGGAAGAGCTTTGCAGCCAAATCGCTGCCAAATTAAACCTTTTAAACGGGAGGGGGGTTGGGAAACGTTTCCATTTGTCTGCTGGGTGCCCACAACGCTTTTGATTAATGCAGGACACAAAACAAATACCGCGGGGAAACGAGCCCGCTGTGTCTGCCTGGGTCGGTTTTCATCCCTCTCCCCCCTCTGGAATAAAGCACCATCAATTTTTTTTTTCCAAAGGAGGTAATTGGAGTGTGGTTCCATTTAATCCATCCGTTATTTTTAACCTTGACACCGAGTTTCTCGAGGATGCTTTTTTTTTCCCCTCCTTTTTTTTTTTTTTTTTCCTGTTAGTTTTTCTTAATTGCCTGTCTTGGCAGCGGGGACATTTCAGCTGTCCCGGTGTAATCTCCAATTCCCTCTGGGAATGTTCCAACAAAGCTTTCTGCAGAGTCAGCCTTTCTGAAAATAAAGCAGCTCCCGAGGTTAACATAAGAGGAGCACGCCTGGAGGTCACATTGTCTTTTTTTTTTTTCTCTCTTTCCCTGCATTTAGGAAGGACAATTCTGCCCTGAAAACCATCTTGGGTAGCGTCAAAGAATTGCTTGGTTATTTGGAACCCTCTTTGTGTTTCTTAAGTTGTAAGAGTGATGTAACCTTGTGAAATAATCAGAGGTTTCACCCCCAAGTCCTGGATTATGTGACAAGACGTATTTTTATTGTGTTGGGATATATTATATCACTCCTTCTTGCTCAAAAAATCCTGTTTGAAAGGTGAAAGTGGTTTTGAGAGGAAAGAGAGGGTGAGCACAAATGTCTCCAGCCCTGACACAAAACATGATGAATTTTATGAAGATTAATTCTCTGAAGTGAAGCAGCTGCTGTTCTCGGTGCTTTCAGCCCGTGCTGTGTCAGGGCTCTCATCACTCAGGCACTTTGAGACATTAATAAAGAGATTTAAGCAGGGGGGGGGTTCATCCCAGCCCTGCAGCAGCACAAGGGGTGGGCAAGGCCCTTTGTTAAAGACAAATCTCCCTGCCAAGATTTATAGGACACACACTCAGCCTATTTGTTACAGATGTGCTTGGAAGAGGGTGGAAATCATTCCAACTCTTCCACCAGAGTGCTGGGAATTATCTCCAGTCTGTCACCACTTCTGCTTTGGCAAAGCCAGAGACCTCAGAATTCTTGATGGGGAGGATTTATTGGGCATCAGTTTTCCTTCTGCTGAGATTTGCCACAAGATCTCAACAGAAGATTTGCCACAAGGTACCAAGTGCTGCTGTGGGATGGACATTTATTTCAAATCATGGACGTGGTTTAATGGGGGTGAGCTACCTGTGACCTGAAAGGGCCAAGAGGAAAGATGGAGAGAGACTATTTCCAAGGGTCTGGAGGGACAGGACGAGTGGGAATGGCTTCAAACTGTCAGAGGGCAGGGTTAGGTGGGATACTGGGGAGGAATCCTTCCCTGGGAGGGTGAAGGGCTGAGATGGAATTCCCAGAACATTTATCCCTGGAAGTGTCCAAGGCCAGGTTGGAGCAACCTGGGCTAGTGGGAGGTGTCCCTGCCCATGGCAGGGGGCTGGAATTAAATCACTTTTCAGGTCCTTTCCACCCCAACCTATTCCCTGTTCCTCTGGTCTCTGCAGCTCAAATATCCCCACGGCTCAGGGCTGGATCCTCCCTTCCAGGTGGTGGCTCCCACCCTCCCCTCACACAGTGACAGTGCCACTGAATGTGTCCCAGGGATGGTGGCTGGGACGTGGTGCCAGACACAGCCCCGGGTTCGAAATTCCCTGGAGGAAAAGCTGAGGCATTCAGCACTGGGGGAATAAAACCCACTTGTTTTCCTGGCTACAGGTGATAATGGAATGCTTCAGGGAGGTAAATAATTCCTTGCAGTGACTTTCTCTCTCCCTGCACAGCTTTAGAATCACCACTTTGAAGATTTCTCTCGGAACGACCTGATCTTTGGGGTATTACCTGGAGTGCTGTGTCCAGCTCTGGACCCTCAGCTCAGGAAGGACATTGAGGGGCTGGAGCAGGTGCAGAGAAGAGCAACAAGGCTGGGGAAGGGACTGGAGCACAAGTGCTGTGAGGAGAGGCTGAGGGAGCTGGGGCTGTTCAGCCTGGAGAAGAGGAGGCTCAGGGGAGACCTCCTCACTCTCTGCAACTCCCTGACAGGAGGGGGGAGCCAGCTGGGGGTTGGTCTCTTTGCCCACCCAACCATCAGCAAGACAAGAGGGCTCGGGCTTCAGCTGTGCCAGGGGAGGGTTAGGGTGGAGATTAGGAAGAATTTCTTTGCAGAGAGGGTGCTCAGCCCTTGGAATGGGCTGCCCAGGGAAGGGGTGGATTCTCCATCCCTGGAGGTTTTTGAGGTGAGACTGGATGTGGCATCAGTGCCATGGGCTGGGAACCACGGCGGGGTTGGATCAAGGGTTGGACTTGATGATCTCAGAGGTCCCTTCCAACCCAGCTGATTCTATGATTCTATGATTTTTGGCTCCAACCTCCTCCGAGGATTGTGCTTGTTCAACGCTGACCAACCCGATATTTCCACCCCATCTGCTCAGAGCCCTTCCCTCCCTGCTGTGCCCGAGGTGTGATCCCTGTCAGAGCCCAAACATCTGCCAGCAGGGAGGTGTGAAGCTGCCTGGGAAAACTCTGCTTCCAGGTGTCCCTGACCTAAGTGCTTTTTGCTGGAAGAACCCCCCCACCCCATCCCAGGAACGCTCAGCTGCTCCTGCTCCTTGTTCTGACACAATAATCAGGGAGAAGGTAGAGGGAAGTTCTGGAAAATCCATCCTGGGGTTCAATGAGACTTCTAATTCCAAATGGAGTCAGTGTGTGCAGCCCTGGTTTTGAATAATTAAATAAATAGATAAAATAAAAGGGGGTTTGTTTGGTCAGAGGCTTGGTTCCTGCAGGCAAAAGGATCGAGAATTTGGGATTGTGGATGAACTTGGGATTGTGGATGAATTTGGGATTGTAGATGAATTTGGCACTGTGTATGAATTTGGGATTGTGTATGGATTTGGGACTGGATGTGAGAGAGGAGAGGAGCACAGGTTGGATTAGTGTTGAAAGGGAAAATATGGGGGGGAAAAGTTGTGATGGTCTTAGGGGACAGAATGAACATTTTGAGTATGAAATAAAGGTAATCAGGGGGGTTTTTGGTGCTAAAATATAGGTAATTTATTAGGGACAAAGTGAAGATTTGGGGAGTGACTCTCTGTCGTGCAGGTTGAGGCTGAAAGGACTCAGCTTTGGGTTTTGGAGTCACAAGGAGCTGTGGGAAACGAGCTGGGGCATTCCAGAGGCGACTGGAAATGATGGTGGTTTGACACTGGAAAATCTTGGGCTGTCAGGCTGTTCCTGGGAATGATTCCCAGGCTGGATAAAGGCTGGAATGCCCAGGGAACAGCAGATAAAGCTGCTCTCATGCTTGGGCATCTCTGTGCCTCAGCAGAGCGCTTAAGCTGGGATTTATCTCTGTGACCTGAGCCCGTCCTGACAAGCAGAGGTCACCAAAGGGCTGATTCTGCCCTTTTTCCTGAAGCACCCAGGGCTGACTCCCTGCAGAAACCCTCTCAGCTGTGGAGAGTTCCCCAGGGTTCAGCTTGGCCATCTGGTGCCATTCCCAGCTCCAGCTCTCCGGGATTCCCCTCCCCTCGCAGATCAAAAGGACTTTGGCGTGGGGGGTTTTTAATTTAAATACGTCGTTATTAACTCATAATATTTACCAAGGCCTGCAGATAAGATCAGTTACTAATATCTTACTAATATCACACCAAATAAATGAATATTTACAGCTCCCTGGGGTGACTGAGTGGAAAACAATCCTGGTGCTGATGCTCATTTCCTTCTCTCCCTGGCTCCATCCAAAACCTCCCTGCAGCCTTTTCTACTGATTCAAGGCACAAAAATCCTTCTTTTTCCGGCCAAAAACGCCGCTGACACCTCGTTCCAGAGCTGATGGCACAGAAAATCACCCCTTTTATTGCCAGCACGGGCAGCTCGTTTAAGGGGCGGCTCCAAAGGTCACGGCGCTGCCTCGGCGCAGCTCAGCAATTCCCAAAGAATTCCATGGTGCAGCTCAGCAATTCCCAAAGAGCTGAGCCCATGGAAAAACATCCTTTGTCCCGGGTTTGCAGGTGAACACAATCCCCCAGCTTGGCAGTTCTTTCTGGCCCAGTAAAGGGTTTTTTTTTTTTCTCAGAGGTTAATGGTGGTGACTGTAAATCAAACTCCCAGCAAGTGAATCTGCTCTTCCCAGGTGTGGGGGTTTGGGAACAGGCTGGGTTCCTGCAGGCAGAGGGATCAAGAATTTGGGATTCTGTATGAATTTGGGATTGTAGATGAATTATATGTACATGTAGATAAATTTGGGATTGTATATGAATTATATGCACATGTATATGAATAGGCTTGGTTCCTGTAGGCAAAAGGATCAAGAATTTGGGATTATATATGAATTATATGTATATGATTTGGGGATTATATATGAATTATATGCACATGTATAGGAATAGGCTCGGTCCCTGCAGGCAGAAGGATCAAGAATTTGGGATTGTAGATGAATTATATGTACATGTGTATGAATAGGCTCAGTTCCTGCAGGCAGAAGGATCAAGAATTTGGGATTGTGTATGAATTTGGGATTGTAGATGAATTATATGTATATGTATAGGAATAGGCTAAGTTCCTGCAGGCAGAAGGATCAAGAATTTGGGATTGTAGATGAATTATATGTGTATATATATATATATATATATATGAATTTGGGATTGTAGATGAATTATATGCACATGTGTATGAATAGGCTCAGTTCCTGCAGGCAGAAAGATCAAGAATTTGGGATTGTAGATGAATTATATGTATATATATATGAATTTGGGATTGTAGATGAATTATATGTATATGTGTATGAATAGTCTTGATTCCTGCAGGCAAAAGGATCAAGAATTTGGGATTGTAGACGAATTAGATGTTTATGTATATGAATAGTCTTGATTCCTGCAGGCAAAAGGATCAAGAATTTGGGATTGTAGATGAATTATATGTGTATGAATAGTCTTGGTTCCTGCAGGCAAAAGGATCAAGAATTTGGGATTGTATATGGATTATATGCACATGTGTATGAATAGGCTCAGTTCCTGCAGGCAGAAGGATCAAGAATTTTGGATTGTAGATGAATTTGGGATTGTGTATGGATTTGGGATTGGATGTGAGAGAGGAGAGGAGCCCAGGTTGGATCAGCATTGAAAGGGAAAATATTTGGAGGGGAAAAGCTGTGACGGTCTTAGGGGACAGAATGAACATTTTGGGCATCAGATAAAGGTAATCAGGGGGTTTTTTGGTGGTGAAATATAGGTAATTTATTAGGGACAAAGTGAAGATTTGGGGGGTAACTCCCTGTCGTGCAGGTTGAGGCTGAAAGGGCTCAGCTTTGGGTTTTGGAGGCACAAAGGGCTGTGGGAAACGAGTTGTGACATTCCAGGTTTTTACTTTTGGAGTCATCAGAGGGATGTGGGAAAATGAACTATGGGATTCAGGAGGAGTTTCTGCCCTTAACCCCCAGCCCAGGGATCAGCAGCAGCTCTGCAGCCTTGAAGATTTGTGCCTGAAATTAAACCTTCAAAACACTGAATATTTAACAAATGAAAACCTCAGACTGTGACTTTAGTCTAAGGTAAAAAAAAAACCCCTTTTATCTGTTATATTTCTATATTTCTCTATATCATTTTCTCTATTATTTTCTATATTTTTATATTCCATAACTTATGGAGCTTTCCTGAGGAATCCTGGAGGCCCTGGGATGTGCCCTCTGGATTGGTTGTACTTTGTTTGTACCCTGAGCGCTGTGGTCAGATATTCAAAACCACCTAAATGTTTAATTACCACCATAAATACTTCTGCTTCAGCTAAATACCTTTGATTTGGGTTTTGTAAGCCTTTAGTATTTCAGTTTTCAGCCAAAATAGGTCATTTCTTCCTCCTGTTTGCAAAATAACCCCTCCCCAACCCCCACACACTTTGAATTATTAATTTCTCTCTTCGTGTCCTCTCAAGATCCTTTCCAAAGAAGGGTTTGAATATATTTCTTTTTTTTCCAGGAGGTTCTGTCCCCACCTGCTAAAGGGTTTAATATCAATTCCCTGCCTGTCCTTGCAGATTGCATTAAGCAGTCTGGGACTGATGGACTTTTTAATAAAGTGAATATTGGAGGCAGATTTGATAAAAGACATGCCACTTCTAATGGTGGGTAATGAAAATAAAAGCTTTGGGCTTTTGGTGTCCTGCCCATTAAGTTAAGTGTGATTATATTTATTGGCCCAGCAGGCAGCTCAGCACAAACTCAGGCAGAAAATGGAGTTTTAGTGGTACAGTAAAACCAGCAAACAGGGTTTGGTTGGGGGACAACCAGGGGTTGGGAAGGTTAAATCCATGGGAACAGGGACAGGGATGGAACAAGGAGAACACTGCAAATATTTCTGCTCCTGGTTGGAGTTGGAGGGTTGGTGTGGAACCAGAGTCCTGTGCTTTCTTTATCTCCCTGCACCCAAGTATTCCAGAGGGGAATTCTGTCCAAGCCCCACACTTATGGGGGCATAAATAGGGGATAAAACTCCGTGGGAACACAGAAAGCACCTTGGAATCTTTAAATCCTGGGAGAAGGAGGGCACAGAGCAGTGCTTATAAACATATATAACATATAATACTTAGGTATAATAATATAGGTAATATATAATATTTATATTAATATATAACATATAATATATAATGTATAACGTATAATATATTATATATATAATATATATTATATATATAATATAGGTAATATATAATATTTATATTAATATATAATATATAACATAATATATAATGTATAATGTATAATATATTATATATTATATATATAATATATAATATAGGTAATATATAATATTTATATTAATATATACTATATAACATATAGTATATAATGAATAACGTATAATATATTATATATAATGTATAATATATAATAAATAATGTATAATATATATGTATAATAATATATAATGTATAATACATATTTATAATAATATATAATATATAATACTTATATGTAATAATATCCATAGTATATAATACTTCTAAATAATGGGAGCAGAGCTCCTGGTTTTATTCCATGAGCAGAGACAGCAGGAAAGGTGTCCTGGGTGTTCCTTTGCCTTTTGTGGCTGCCAGCTCCAGGTCATGGAATCCTGGAATGGTTTGGGATGGGAGGGACTCTAAAGCTCATCCCATTCCACCCCTGCCATGGGCAGGGACACCTCCCACTGGCCCAGGTTGCTCCAAACTGGCCTTGGACACTTCCAGGGATCCAGGGGCAGCCACAGCTTCTCTGGGAATTCCATCCCAGCCCCTCACCACCCTCACAGCCAAGAATTCCTTCCCAATATCCCATCTATCCCTGCCCTCTGGCAGTGGGAAGCCACTCCCATGTCCTATCACTCTCTCCAGCTCTCCTGGAGCCCCTTCAGGCTCTGGAATGGGCTCCAAGGTCTCCCTGGATCCTTCCCTTCTCCAGGTGAACCCCCCCAGCTCTCCCAGCCTGGCTCCAGAGGGGCTCCAGCCCTTCCAGGCAGGAACGTGGGTCAAGCCAGGCTTAGATTAAACCTGCTCCAGAACTGGGTGGCTTTGCAAAGCCAAGCCTGGCTGGAGGAGGTGGGATCTGCCCTCAGCCCCAGCTCCTGGGAAATGAGCAGTGCTGGCACTGCCAGCTGGGCTCTGCTTTCCTCCCACATTCCCAGTTGGCAGTGCCAGCAGGGTCAGGCACCAGCAGCTCTCACTTTTGGGAGCCAAAAGTGGCCCAAACCCCCATTTATTTTTTTTTTTGCTCAGCCTCCCACCCTGTGCCTTCCCTGCAGCTCCCCGGCCGTGCTTGGGCTAAATAATCCCCTGCAGCTCCCAGACTGGTTCCCTCCCTCCCCAAAAAAATTCCCAGCAGCACTTTCCTAACGGGGCAAGGTGCCCAAACCCAGCAGGCCCAACGTTGCCACCTCTCCTCAGTGGGAGCAACACTTGCTGACAGGTTTTATTCCTGCCACTGCCGGCCCATGAATTTTTAAAACTAATATTGAAGCTTCTCTGCTACTCCCCCGTGTGCTGGAGGATGCTCTGCAGGTGGGCAGGAGATGTACATCTGTAATTCCTGCTTTTTTTTTTTTCCTCCCTCTTTTTTCCACTGGGCATCATTTGGGATGTATTTCACAAGTGTCTGTGCTGCTTGGCACAGCTTTAAATAAGTGATGAGCAGGCCCCAATCTTCTGATTGCAGAGTTTCTAACGATGGCAGTGATGAAGTAAAACGGCTCCAAAGCAGTGTCAGGGTGGCTTTTAAGGCAAGGAAATGGTGACAGGAATAAGGAGGGGGTGTGGAATTAGTAACATGAGCATTCCAGGGGAACTAAAGCCATGAATCTGAGCTCTGCTCCTCTCTGGCTGAGGGTTCGTGTTTCCACTCGGGTTAAATTGGTCGAGTTTTGGGTCAGGTTTGATCAGGGAGAAGGGGAAGTTTGTGGTTTATGGTGTCTAGACAGATGCTGAGATATATTGATAAGTGCACCATTAGCCCCCCCCTCCCCTTCCCCTTTCCTGTGGGCTTTGTCCTGCTCAGCCCTGCAGGAATAAGACTCAGGAATGAGGCTCCTTTTGGCACAGGGGGGTTTAAACAGGACAAGTCGTGGCTGAGAAGTTCTGGAAGGTTTAACTAACCCAGGCTCCTGATGTGTCCTACAGCCCCCAAATCTGCAATCCAGTGGTTCCCCTTCCCAGCACCTCTGGGGCAGCTCATCCTCATTTAACTGCCCTGGATTTTGGGCAGAGAGGGAGTGGTTCCAGCAGGGCTGCCTGAGGTCCCCTGTCCTCGTTTGGAGATCTTTCCCTGATGATCCTCTGCAGTGGGTCATCAATATTTCAGGCTGATTTTCCATGCAGTACGTGCCTGCAGCACTCAGCTGATTCCAGCATGAAAAATTCACGGCAGATCCAGAGCTCTGGTGATGGGGGGGGTGAATCAGGGACCCACTGGGGCTTCTCTTCTCCCCAGGAACGAGCCACAGGACAAAGAGCAAACAGCCCCAAGCTGTGCCAGGGGAGGTTTAGGTTGGATATTAGGGGGAAATTCATGGTGGGAAGGGTTGTCCTGCCCAGGGAAGCGATGGAGCCCCATTCCTGGGGGGATTTAAAAGATGTGGCATATGGGGACATGGGTCATTGGTGGCCTTGGCAGGGGAATGGTTGGACTTGATGGCCTTAGAGGGCTTTTCCAACCCAAATGTTACAATAATTCTCTCTTCCCCCTCCCTCTTTTTTTTTAAGGACTTGGAGCTGTTCTTTGTTTTCCTTTGCAAGGCCTCAGTTTAGGGATTGTCCAGCAAAGATCAATCCCAGCAAAGCTTCAGTTCCTGGGTGTTGAGAGGTGGCAGCATCAGGAGTTTTTATGTACGTCATTCTTGCCATTAAAGCCTAAAATCCCACAAAATCAGGCCCCTTCTGTAGGATCAGAGAATTATTAAGGTTGGCAAAGACCTCCAAGATCATCAAGCCCAACCTTTGAGCAAATCCCACCGTGTCAGCTGAACCATATCCCGACCCACAGAGCTTTGTGGGGGCACAAAAAAGGGAGTGGGGACCCAGAGAGGTGCCCCCAGCACGGGAGGGTTGCATAACTCACCCCAAAAAAGGGGCTGCAGCCAGTGGAGGCTTTGAATTTTGGAGGGTGAAAGACAGGGAGAGGAAGGAGGAAGCAGTGTCTTCGTTGTGAACATGAAAAGCTGGGAACTCCCAGGGAGCTGGAGGCTGGAATTGGGTTTCCAGGTGAGCGAGCTGAGCCTGGAAAGTGCTGGGTGGGTGGAAAGTGCTAAAACTCCTCTGGAAAGCCAGACCTTGGTGGCTGCTGCCAAGGAATCTGGTGTGGGAGTCAGCCCTGGAGAGTGGAAAAGGGGCTGTTTCCTTGGAATGTGGCTCAGATGTGGGAATTTCCTTGCTGTCCTCAGGTGTGTGCTGGGAGTGGAGGTGTCCCTGCAGGGAGTGAACCACGTTCTGCTCCAGCACCTCAACGGGGAGGCTCTGCTATAATCTGTTTTTCCCTCTCTATCCCAGTCATCCCGTGGGTTTTTCTTCCATGGAGCCTTTCATGAAGCCTTGTCACGTTGTGGGGCTGGGCAGGAGGCGTTTTTGGGTGGCCTGATTTGGGAAGATGTTGGGTGTAGGAGCTTCTCTGCAGCACTTTGCCGTGACGTGAGCGCCGGCGGGACCCGGGGACGCAGCCAGGAGATGGAACATGGAAAATGCATTTCTCCAGTGCACTCCAGGACACGCCAAAATAGATCCAGGGCATGGCAGGGAGAGGCTCATCTCTCCCTCCATGTACTAACAGGTGTAAGGAAGATGTTTTCTGTCTCTGCAGCCCAGGGTGAGCACACCTGAGCTCTGTCCTCACCTGTTCTCACTCTTGCTGGAGATGTTCTCCACGTTTTCACCACGGTTTTTGCCTGTTTAAGGAGGATTTTTGCCTCCATTTCTCCCCAACTGGGGTTGTTTTTATCATTCATCCTCTCTCCTGGTGCTGTGCACTCCTATTTAGTCAGGATGTGACCAAGGTTCCCCCCCTTGTCCTGGTGCTCACCCCAATCCCATGGAAAGCACTTTCCCTTTTCTAACAGCTCTTGCAGACACATCTATCAATATTTCAGCCTCTGCTGTTTTTCCCTGAGACCTTCTAAAGGCCAGGGCCACGTCTTTGGTGGAATTATTTATGGCTCTAATGTCAGTAACAGCCTGTTAATCTCTCTGCCACTTTTCTGGGTGGTTTTAAAGTGATGAGGGACCAGGAGAAATGCTGGCACCACCCTCCTCCTTTCCCTGGGCCTCCAGTTTCCTTGGCACCAGAGGAGGATCAGAAGCATCCAGCAATACCACATTAATTAATTAATCAATAATCTGATGATTAATGGCATTTCTCAGCCAGAGGTGGCTGATGGCTGAGGTTCACACTTCAGCACAGGGTGGGATTATTCCCCTCCTCAGTGCCAGGACTCGGACTGGACGATCCCCTTCAAACTAAGGATATTCCATATCCTATAATTCCTGAATTATCAGCAAAGGCTGCCATTGTAAGAACCACTTGCTTTTGTAGCCCTGGAGACCACCAAGCTCAGTTTGGTGGTGGACAACCACCAAAGGTCTGAGTTCTCAGGGACTGTCAGCTGGGAAATCTTCAATATTTCCAGGAATTCCCACTGATTTGCACATCAGAGGGTCCAGCCTGAAGCCTTTTATTCACTCCTTTGTCAAGAAGGCCACGATTTATGTGCTGCTACAAGGCAGGGGGAAGCAAAAGCAGGAAAAAAAGGCTTAATTTCAAGTCCCAAGGGGTGATGTTTGTGATTCATGTCGGTGAGGGCTGGGAGGACAACGCTTGGTTTTCTGGGCAGCAAAACCCGGATCGATTAAAAAGCTGCCTCTTGCCGTGAAGAGCCCAAATCATGTCCTGTCTGTGGTGTCACGTTTTGGAGGGTTGGGTTCAGCCTATTTATGAGCCGTCTGGTGCCTCCGTGTCTGAAACCCTGCCCGGGCTCCAGCTCCCCCCTGCTGCCGCTGTCCTTGGCGGTGTCCCCTGGATGCGCAGCCCAAGGTCGGAGGGTGCTGGAAATGCAGGATGGGTTTGTTGGAGGTGATCCCGCAGCCGTCAGGAGACTCTCGTGGTCCGTGTCCCATTGCCCTCTAACGGCCAGCGAGGAATGTGCAGGGCAAAGGGGACAAAATTCCCAGCGCCGGAGAGAGGAACCGTCGGGAACTCGGGCTCTTGGGATGGGCTCTGGTTTTCGGGAAGCCCCCAGAAATGTTCCCGGTGAAGGTTGGTTTGGGGGTGCAAAGAGCACCACACTCAGGGAGGGGAAAGAGCGAGGAAAGAGGGAGGGAAGTTGGAACACAATTGTGGGTTGTCCATCCCTGGAAGTGTCCAAGGCCAGGTTGGAGCAGCCTGGGATAGAGGAAGGTGTCCCTGCCCACGGCACTGAGTGAGCTTTCCCAACCCAACCCATTCCGTAATTCTTTGATTCTACGAGTTCAGAGGTTGAAAAGCAACGGGGAAAAAAGACATTTTTGTTTTCCCTGTGAAATTGGGGCGGCTGGAGGAGCGGAGTGTTCGCTCACAGCAAAATAAAACAGCCCCAAAACCAGCAATAAACTGCTTTTCTCTAGGGCTGGGAGCGAGGGAAGGGTCTTGTGGGTCCTGCACAGGAGGTTACCGATATATTATGGATTTTTAAACCCTTTCCCTCTTGCAGTGGAGGGTTTTTAACAGCAGATGTCACATTTGTACAACAGAACAAGAGACTGGACAAACCCAGGGAATAACGACGTGTCCTCCAAGGCAGGAGGGGCTGGCACGTGTCCTGGGCTCTTGGGGCCAAGGAAAGCTTTATATATTCCAAATATAATCTATTACTACCCCTGGGTAACAATAAATTATATAATAATAATAAATATTATATGTATTATATAATAAATTATATATAATAATAAATTATTAGGGAATAATACATTGTATATATAAAATAGATACATTTTTCTCAAGTTTCTGCTTCAAGTCACTGCTGAAAGTGGATGTTTGGTCTTTGGGAGGCACTGGGAGGGTTCAGGTATTTGGGTTTCTGCAGGAGAAAAGGCAGCCCAAGCTCCCTGGTTTGGGAGATGAATCTTAGGAAGATAATGAAGAAACAGCAATTCTCTATTGCTGCAAATCTCTCCATCCTTGGAAAATTCTGGAGTGCTCACAAAGTTTGGAAAGGGGGAAGAAGTAGATTTTTAAGGTGGCAGAAAAGTTGGGGTGGAATATCTTATCATTTAAATTCTCTTTATAATTTTAAATATAAGCTCATTCTAATTTAAATTATAATTTAAGTTTTGACTACACCTGTGAATACTCTTTTTGGTTAAACCTGGGAATTTTAGGGATTTGGCATTGTTATAAATGGTCCCACTTTACACGATTTTTCATGTGGAAATGATGGTTTTTAAAAAATACAGCGACTACCTCCCATTTAGAGAGAACATTTTAATACAGAAATCTTTGTATATACATTAATTACAGCTCATAAAAAATAAGTTCTGAGTCTTTACACCACAGTCAAACACAGATATGGGTTCAAATCCATTCCTGACTCAAATAAAGCAGCAATAATCCAAAGCAGAAGAAAGCTCTGCTCTTCCAGTAATGTTTATCCTAATCCAAAATCCCACCTCCCTCCTCAAACCAGACTGGAATTCCATCACACCTGTGTTCTGCAGGGGTTGGGAACCTCAGACAAAGCCCAGCCCAAGAGGAGAAACTGGAGTTTTATCTGGAATTCTGGATCAGAGAGGGTGGGTCTGAAGGGTGAGAGCTCAGGGAGGGTCACTGGAAACAGCAGAAATTTGGGAATTTGGCTTCTCCAGCGAAGCCACTGTGCCCAAGGGCTGGAAACAACTTTCCTGAGTCACAGTGGGATCAGCTGGATCCGTGTTCTGATTCTGATCCTGCTCCAAACCTAAACCCACTTCTCACTGGAAACTCCATAAAAATCTTGAGTACTTCGAATCCAGGGCAAGTTCCTTTCTCCCTCTTTTATTTTTCCTTATTTTTCTCTCTCTTCTTTTTTTTTCTTCTTCTCCCCTGGTAGAATTTTTGCCCTTGAAAAAACAACTTCTGGGAGCTTGACCTTCCAACCCTGGATGCCGAGCACAGGGATGCTCCCAGTGCCAGTGGCAACAGCAGCTCCCAGCACCATTGGCACCAGTGCCAACAGGGCCATCCCAGCTGGGCAACGTGCCCAGAGTGATGCCAACAGGGCAGGAGGGATGAGGGACCCTCGGGAATGAAGCAGAGTGGGAAAACTCATCCCACAAAAACAACCCCTGGTTCCCAGGAGTGACCCCACAACAACCCCCCCCGGGGGGAGCTCAGGGAGACAGGAGCACCAAAGGGAGGGTGGGGGTGTCCTGGAAGGGAGGAATCCTTGGATGTTTGTGGAGCTGAGGGGGCAGGGAAAGGACTGAGGGAGGGTTTTGGTGGGGCTGCTTTGCTGGGTTTCCCTGTCCCAGGGCAGTGGAGCAGCTGGAGCTCTGTGGAGTGGCACAGCCGGAGCTCTGGAGCTCTTGGAGCAGCACCTGGAGCTCCTGAGTCTCTCCAGCTCTCCCTGCTCACCCCAGGGATCTTGTTTAACAGGGAATCTAAGGGTTACTGAGAGAATCCCATCCCAAAGGATCATTCCAGACCCATTTCCAGCGTGTCACCTCGCTCAGGTCTAGTTCAGACCTCGAGGACACCAACTCCTCCCCAAAGGGCAGGAAGGGTTTGTCTTTCTGCAGAACTCAGACCTCTGCAATGCAGGGACCATCCCAGGCACCTGGAGGAGCAGATTTGTTCTTCCTTTGCATTGATTTACTCCCCAAATCCCTGTTGCTTTGAACTCCACGTGCTTTTGCTGCTGACAGGGACATGTGAGGGCTGAGAGGATTCCTTGGCACAGATGAAGAGTGTCTTGTGCAGTTTAGGATGATGTGTGAAGAAGGTCTGGTGTGTTGTGGAGGAGGGAGAGGGGCTGGCAGAGATCCCAAAATGGAGCCAAACCAAGGTAACACAGTTCACATTCCCTCACCCCCTGGGGTCTGTGCCCAGAGGAGCAGTGTGGGTGCAGCCACACCTTGGGTGCTGGCCCAGGAGCTGGGATGTGTTCAGCAGCTTTGGAATTTACTCCCAGTCTACACCTCAGTGCAAAGAGTGACTCTGCTTCGTTTCCTCTTGGGCAGAAGCTCTGTGTCTTCACCAAAATGTTCCTCACTGCTCAGAGTCCATCCCTTTTCTTCCCAAGCAGCCACCAGTCCGTTGTTCTTGTTGGAAGGAGAAGAGGAAGATGATCCTGGATGCCTTTGCCAAAAGTGGAGGAATGGAGGGGCAAGCAAATTGTCCCTGAAAACATCTCCATCCAGCCCTGTGTCAGAAACTTCAGACTTGGGGATTCACTGGGGGTTTTAAAGCCTGGGTGGAAAAGAAGGAGTTAAATCAAACATCAGAGGCTGCCCGGGGCTGTTGCAAGGAATTACATCCCAAAGGAATCGCTGTTCCCACTGGAACTCGGGTTACCTGTGGTGGAGGTTTGCCTCTGGGGACTGGGAGATGAGGAGGTTTCCTCTCTGGTGCCTAGAACAAAATGCAGTTTAAATGTCACTGGGTTTTCCTGCCTGAGCAGCTGCAGAACTCCCCCAGACCTCAGGTGTCCTCATGGATTTACCACAACATTTCCCAGGGGAAAAGCTGCAGGGGAAGTGGATTAATCTCTCCACATGCCAAATTACCACCAGGCAAGGGAGGCAGATCCCTTTCAGAAGCCAGTGAGCTGTGCTCAGTATTTAAATTCACCTGGGCTGGGTGTCTGTGCTCAAACACAACGAGGAGGAAGCTCAAGGTGTGTGTTGAGGAAGCCTCTCTAAACCCACTGACATCCAAGTGTGGTTTTACAGCCAAGCTGATATGGGGGAGTGTTTTAATTCCTATTTTGTTTAGTCCTGGCCCAGCATTCTCTGTGCAGGCACTGCCACAGTGATAGCACCAGCTGAAGATGGGTTTTACACCCTTGAGCAGGGGGCTCAAAGGCTGAGATGGGGAATATTTGAGGGATGTGTTTTCTTTTAATTAAGGTGCTTTGGGTTTATTGAGGACAAATATTCACATCCTTCCGGTTTCCAGTTTTTTTAAGAATTCAAAACACACATTGAGGGCAGAGCCCAGCACATCTCTGCAACACAGGGACCATCCCAGACACCTGGAGGAGCAAATTTGTTCTTCCTTTGCATTGATTTACACCCCAAATCCCTGTTGCTTTGAACTCCATGTACTTTTGCTGCTGAGAGGGACATGTCATGGTTGAGAGGATTCCTTGAGTATCCAAGAGTATCTTGTGCAGTTTGGGATGATGTGGTAAAAAAGGTGACTCTTTACTTAAAGAATCTTGGTTTGAATGGCTGTGAGTTTTAATTTTTATATTAAATCACGGTCAGAAACTGAAAAATACTGTTTGGCATCTGATAATCCTTTGCTACTCAGAGGAAATGTGGGAAAATTGGAGGGCTGTACTTACAAATTTCTCCTCTGGGTGAGATGAGGCTGCTTTGGTGGAAGGAACAGGAGGTGGGGGACCTTTAGGCCTTAAGGCAGGCTGGAAAAAACAGAACAGAAAACATATTGGCTCTCTACACACACTGTGCATGCCCGTGGTCCCACGGGAATGTGGTTGATGTAGGAAGTGCTGCCTGGCCCTGAGAAATCCCTGGGCTGGAGCTCAGGGATTGCCCAGCCTTTGGGAGTTGGTTTGGGATGGGTTGTCTTCCCCAAAGGCAGCAGGGAAAGCAGGGACATTCCCTGGCAGTACTTACACTCTGGAGCTGGGGTTTGCTCTCCTGAGGTGGAGGCACAGGGAGCAGGAGTTTCTTCCCATCCACCTGCAAACAGGAAACAGTCCCATGGGATGGAGCCCTTGTGTGTTGTCTCCCTGTGTCACTCAGGTCACTCAGGGACTCAGCCCCACGTGCTTTCCCCACTCCCAACCCACGCTGGCATTCCCAGCACTGCCCTCTCAGCCCTGGAGAAGCATTTGGGACCCTGGAGGAAGAGGAGCCCACTTTGGCTGCTGGGTTTTGGTGGCTGGGACAGTCCCAGACAGACCCAGCTGGCCCAGCACCCCCCTGCCCTCACCTTCTGGGCAGGCACTGCCAGGCCTGGGGGTTCTCTGCACCTCTGCTCTTGATCCACAAACACTTGGTTGGTGGCTCCAGGTCCACTCCTGTTCTGGTGGCTGTAAAATATTTCATATTGTGGTAAATCTTACCTTGACTGAAATAAATAAACTTGCAGTTGAATCCTTGCCTTAATCCCAGTGGTGTGTTACAGCCATGGCCCTGCTTTTTTATTGTATTTATCAAGGATTAATCTTGATTAATTTGATTAATCTTGCATTTCAAATCTTCACTCCTCTCCCAAATATGAGAGCTCTGAAGCAGTTCAGCAAAGCTCAAGGAATTCCTTGGCTTTTTGGTTTCTAATTCCCCCCACCCCCTTTGAAAACTCCAAGTTAAACCCATCCAGGTATTCCATGGCTTTGGTTTAGGGTTTTTTTTTCAGTCAGTGGGGAAGGATTTACCTCTCCTTGGCCACTCTGAAGCGGATGAGCAGCACTGCAGCAGTGGCTGTGACAGCCAGGACAGCCAGCACCCCAACCACGATGGCAATGCCTGCCAGGGAGAGACAACAGACACTCCTTAAACAGCCCAGAATCCTCCAGCTTGGACAGAGATCCAAGAGATCCACTGCTCTTGAGAAGTCTCCCATCACCACCACTGGCAAAGGAATTTTTTTCCCCAAGATCTGGACCCTGTTTGTCCTCACTTTGTGGCTTCTTCTCCTGGCACAGATGGAGATGGTTTTGCCAGATTTGAAGCCTGTGCAGGGCTGAGCAAACCCTGAACAATCCCTGTCCTTTCCATCCAGCCTCAAAGATCCTTTGGCTGTCACTCCTCTCCTCTGCCTCCAAAAGGTGTTACCCAAGTGAGGTTTCCTTCACAACTGTCCTTCAACCAAACCCTGATGTTCAGAGCTGATGGTGCTCTGGGGAGTGTGGGGAGACAAACATATTTATATTATAAATAAAATAAAGACTGCTTGTTTTTTTTTTCCCAGACAGATGGAAATCTACCCACAAAATGTTTTCCTTCAGAGGTAGATCAGTTAAAGACCAGCTGCCTGCAGATGACAAAGGAACTTGTCCACCTCCCTCACAGCAAAACCTGTGGGATCTTGGCTCCACTCTGAGGTGACAGTGAGCTCCTTATCCCAGCATGGAGAGGGGAGAAGCTGCTCCCCTCTTGTCAGCTCAGAAAGAAAAGTCCTTGCTCTGGTGGTTCCTACAAGCAGCAGGGGCTTCAAGATACTCAGAAATCACCTACTCAGATATGCAATATGTGCAAAGAAATGGGATTTTATGTTGGATATTAGGGGAAATTTCTCCAGTGAAAGGGGTGTTTAAGGCTGCCCAGGGGAATAGTGGAGTCCCCACCCTTGGAAGTGTTCAAGTGTTCACCATTAGTGGTGACCATGGGGGTGCTGCTGGTGGCTGGTTGGACTCTGTGACCTTAGAGGGCTTTTCCAGCCTCCACAATTCCATGAACCAGCCCAGCCCCCAGTGCTGGGCTGTCTCCCTGGAGTTCACAGGCTCATTCCAGCTGGGAGAGGGCAGATCCCAAGGTGTGGCCATGCAGCACTTACTGGTAAAGGCTGAGGAGCTGTCACAGGTGGGTGGTCCCCATCCTTCCTCACACTGGCACTGCAGCTCGTGGTCACACACCTGGGGAGGCACAAAGACCTTCAGTTTGGGAATGGGAGCGAATTGGGATGTCCCTGGGTGGCTCTGGTGAGTTTATTGAAGCTCTCAGTTTAAAATTTGGCCCAGAGAGGAGCAGTTTTGGGGGTTACAGGCCAGCCCTGGGGCTCTGCTGGTGTGCAGGTGAGAGCTGCAGTACAAGGCAGGGTTAACCCACACATCTCCAGGTCTCTGAATGGTCACACATTGTCTTCCCAACCCCAAAATGACCTAAAGGAGGAGAGCTGTGGTGCTGTGGCTCAGGGGCAGGGCCAGACACAGAGGCTGTGTCCACCTCCTGTGGTCTCCTTGGTAAAAATACTGATCCTGTCTCAGTTTAGATTTGCTTTCATAAAAATATAAGAAGCTTCTGCCTCCCCAGTTTTTACCAACTCCCATCCCAGTGACTTAAAAACCCTCAGCAATAAGGTCTGCAGCTGATATGCATCATTTTAAAGTGAATGGCATCAAATCTCAGATCTTACAGCGTGTCCAGAACACTTGGCAGAGCAGTTGGTTGATCTAAAGACCTCCTCAGCATAGATACACTCTCCATTGCTGCACACCTGAAATGAAAGGTTCCCAGAGGGATTCAGAGCTTCCAGAAGGTTCAGAGCTGGAACATCATCATGTGAAGGGATGAAGAGCACGAGGAGATGTGGGAACAGCTCTGCAAATCACCTAAACCCACCTCAGGGGGTTGATATGTGGGGATAATTTTTCATCTGAGCTTTGGGTGTTTTACAGCAAAGGGGAGTGACAAAGATGTACAGACATCTCTCCCCTTCCAAGAAGAAAATTGGGAATAGCACTTAAGAGATTCCTGGCACATCCATGATGGGAATCACTAAATGTAGTAATACATTTATGAGCTTCTACATAAAACCTTCTACATAAAACCTTCTTACAAGGGTGTTTCTGTTGCCACATATGTTTGTGGCAGGAAAAAAAATAAAGGGACAGCAGCCAAGGCAAAGGAATTTGGAATCATGGAAGTTCCTGTTTGCTTTGCTACTGGTTTGGGGATGTAGGGAAAACCAGCAGAAGTCTGGTGTCAGCTCAGCCTTCCCTGTTTAAAATTATCCTTAAGAATGAGCTAAGACTGAAAGAGGAGGAAAAAATATGGAGAAAAGTTATTCCCTACTAACCATCCCATTCCCACACTTGGTTCCATCAAGAATCATGCCCAGGTCCTCATCATCTCCATTTTTAGGAAAACTTGCTTTGCAGGAATTAACAGTCACCAGGCTCCCCTCCCGGGGCATCTCCCTCCCTCCAGAGCAGAACAGCTTCCCACACAGTTTGTCTCTGCAAGGAGAACAAAGGGCTGTTAAAACAAGGCCATGGCACAGCAAACCCCCCTCACCCCCCTGAGCTGGTCCCTCCTCCAGCTTGAATTCCAAGGAAACAGCTGCAGGAGGGAGCTTGGGTTTGTGGTGTTTGGTGGTTTGAGCAGGTGATGGGTTCTTAATTCCTCTGGAGCTAATTGGGAGTGATGTGCAGAATTGAGTGTTTAGATGATATTCCTTAATATTCTGAGGTTCAGATCAGAAAATCCCTTCCCTTCCCTATCCCAAAATCCCTTCCCTGTGGTTTTGTGAGCACACACACACACACACACTCATCCTCTCCAGCAGGTCTGCCCACACCTCTCCCCACATTTCCTCCTTCACCTCGTGATCTCAAACTAATTCTCTCAGAAGTGACTTTCCCACAACACCCAGACAACAGGGAGGGACACGGGGACATCTAAAACAGGGTGGGCTCGGATTCTGTCTCTTCAGTTGAAGTAGGAATTGTTTTTCTTCCCAAATCCCAAGCTCTGGAGCTTACTTTGTCTTGCAGGGGAGGTGGGTGCCCAGCTCCTTCCTGCAGTACCCGTAGTACGCGCCCCGCTCGTTCAGGCGGTAACAGGAGGAGGGACCGTCCGTCGCCTCTGGGAGAGAGGAAAAGGCCCTGGAATGAGTCTGGGAGCTCTGCCTGGCAGAACTGAGGATGTTCCATCTCCTTCACCTGCTCAGGAAATGGCCTTGCCCACTTCATTTGCTGAATGAGTCTCTGGCACTTCAGCCTGGAGAAGGGAAGGCTCCAGAGAAAGAGAAGGGTCTCTCCTTCTTTCTCTCTTTCCTTCTCTTTCTCTCTCTCTTTCTCTCTCTTTTCCTCTCTTCCTCTCTTTCCCTCTTTCCATCTCCCTTTCTCTCTCTTTGTCCCTTTCCCTCTTTCTCTCTTTCTCTTTCTCTCTCTTTCTTTCTTTCTTTCTCTCTTTCTCTCTTTCCTTCTCTCTTTCTCTTTCTCTCTCTTTTACTCTCTTCCTCTCTTTCCCTCTTTCCTTCTCCCTTTCTCTCTCTCTCTCTCTTTCTCCCTTTCTCTTTCCCTCTCTCCCTCTTTCTCTCTCTTTTCCTCTCTTCCTCTCTTCCTGAGAGACTCTTCCAGTGCCTAAAGGGGCTCCAGGAGAGCTGGAGAGGGACTGGGGAGAAGGGATGGAGGGACAGGACAAGGGGGAATGGATTTAAACTGAGAGAGAGCAGTTGGAATTAGATGCTGGGAAGAAACTCTTCCCTGTGAGGGCAGTGAGGGGCTGGGATGGAATTCCCAGAGAAGCTGTGGCTGCCCCATCCCTGGAAGTGTCCAAGGCCAGGTTGTTCCAACCTGGGCTACTGGAAGCTGTCCCTGCCCATGGCAGGGGGTGGAATGAGATGATCTTTAAGGTCCTTCCAACCCAAACCATTCTGTGGTTCTACAAATTCCTACTGTCAGCAGCCTAAAGACACCAAATATGGATGTTAATTTGACAGACAGACACTTCCTCTTCCTGTGTAGCCAAAAATACTTCCCCAGCTCCATTCCAGTTCTTTGAAAATCGTTGTGTGAAAGAGGAATCCCCTCCCCACTTCCCATTTCTCTGGAAACACTGCACTGGGTGCTCTGAGCTTTGGCTCACGAGTCACCATCACTTGCAGTGTGAGATGGGGAAACAATGATTGTGTGAAATAATGAAATAATAACTGTATCAAATAGAAAAATAAGAGTTATATGAAATATGACAATTACATGCTAGAAACTAGAGTTTATTTTTATGGATGTGCTATTCCTGATTTACAACAGGTCCTTGAGGATTTGTAGGCACAGCTTCCCCCTCTCTTTCTCTCTTTTTCTCTTTCTTTCTCTCTTTTTCTCTCTTTCTCTCTTTCCTTCTCTCTTTCTTTTTTCCTTCTCTTTCTTTCTTTCTCTTTCCGTCTCTCTCTTTCTCTCTCTCTTTCCTTCACTCTTTCTCTCTTTCTCTTTCTCTCTCTTTTCCTCTCTTCCTCTCTTTCCCTCTTTCCATCTCTTTCTCTCTCTTTTTCCCCTTCTCTCTCTTTCTCTTTTTCCTTCTCTCTCTCTTTCTCTCTCTCCTTCTCTCTCTCTTTCTCTTTCTCTCTCTCTTTCTCTTTTTCTTTCTCTCTTTCTCTTTCTCTCTCTTTTCCTTTCTTTCCCTCCTTCCTTCTCCCTTTCTCTCTCTTTCTCCCTTTCCCTCTCTCTTTCTTTCTCTCTTTCTTTCTCTCTTTCTTTCTTTCTCTCTTTCTCTTTTTCTCTCTTCCTCTCTTCCCTTCTCCCTTTCTCTTTCTCTCTCTTTTCCTCTCTTCCTCTCTTTCCCTCTTTCCTTCTCCCTTTCTCTCTCTTTCTCCCTTTCCCTTTCCCTCTTTACCTCTTTCTGTTTCTCTCTTTCCCTCTCTCTCTCTCTCCTTTGCCCAAGACACCCAGATTGCAGTTCTGGTGTTACTCACGTGGTCCAAAGGCAGCCTTGCACTGGTTGTCCCTGGTGGGGCACTTGCCCATGTAACAATACCCCTCTCCATAGTTGCAGGGGTGCCCGTTGACCCGGAATCGATCCGTGGGGCAGCTGGCGGAGCTCCCGGAGCACATCTCGGCCAGGTCACAGTCGTCCTTCACTGCCCTGCAAACTGCTCCTGACTTCTTAAACTGAGGGAGGGGAGAGCAAAGCCACCCTTAGCACAGGGCCCCTCCACAGGGCTGGAAACCACACTCGGCCAGAGCTGGAATTAGGGCAGAAAAATCTCGTCCTGGCTGTGCAGGTTGTGTGAGGAGCAGCATCACCCCCGGGGTGGGTGGGCACTGGGACAGGGACAGCACCCAGGGAATGGCTGGAGCTGTGCCAGGGCAGGCTCAGGTTGGATCTCAGGACAAGGTTCTTCCCCCAGAGGCTGGTTGGGCACTGCCCAGGCTCCCCAGGGCAGTGGGCACAGCCCCAAGGCTGCCAGAGCTCCAGGAGGGTTTGGCTGATCCTCTGGGGCACAGGGGGTGACTCTGGGGATGGGTCTGTGCAGGGCTGAGGGTTGGACTGATGGTCCTTGTGGGTCCCTTCCAACTCAGCAGATTCTGGGATTCTGGGACCTGCATCTCCTTTAACATTGGTTATGACACTCGACAAGGAGAAAATGGGTGATCCAAGAGCTCGTTTCTCCAGGATGTTGGAAGATTGAGGGAATTGTTTGCTGTGGGGTTGTTTGGGGTGGGCTGGTGAGCTGTGACAGGACCCGAGGGAATGGCTGGAGCTGTGTCAGGGCAGGCTCAGGTTGGATCTCAGGACAAGGTTCTTCTCCCAAAGGGTAGTTGGGCACTGCCCAGGCTCCCCAGGGCAGTGGGCACAGCCCAAGGCTGCCAGAGCTCAGGAGTGTTTGGACAACACTCTCAGGGACAGGGTGGGATTGTTGGGGTGTCTGTGCAGGGTCAGGAGTTGGACTCCGATCCTTGTGAGCCCCTTCCAGCTCAGGATATCCCATGATTCCATGATGTGCTGTCAGTAAGTACAAGTGAAGGGGATTGATCCTATGGAAAGCTGTCTCTGCTCTGTCCAGGAAAGGCTGGATGGGGAAGGGTCTCACCTGGCAGTTCTCACAGCACTCCCCGTGGGCACAGGCAGAGCCCGAGGTCAGCTTGCAGGTCTCGGGGTCACAGCAGTCGTTGGTGCACTCCTGGGACAGAACAACAACCAGAGCTCTGGGACCTGCCACCACCCCCTGCCCTGGGCTGGCACAGGGGGCTGGGACCTCCATTTCCCAAGGAGCCATCCCAGCCCTGGGAGGGAACGTGGGGAGGGCACAGAGTGGGGCTGCTGATCAGAGAATCACAGAATCACAGAATCAGCTGGGTTGGAAGGGACCTCTGAGATCATCCAGTCCAACCCTTGATCCAACCCCGCCGTGGTTCCCAGCCCATGGCACTGATGCCACATCCAGGCTCACCTTAAAAACCTCCAGGGATGGAGAATCCACCCCTTCCCTGGGCAGCCCATTCCAATGGCTGAGCACCCTCTCTGCAAAGAAATTCTTCCCAATCTCCAACCTAACCCTCCCCTGGCACAGCTGAAGCCCGAGCCCTCTTGTCTTGCTGATGGTTGGGTGGGCAAAGAGACCAACCCCCAGTTGGCTCCCCCCTCCTGTCAGGGAGTTGCAGAGAGTGAGGAGGTCTCCCCTGAGCCTCCTCTTCTCCAGGCTGAACAGCCCCAGCTCCCTCAGCCTCTCCTCAGAGGACTTGTGATGGTGGAAGTTGGGCAGGGAACTCTCTGGGCTGGTGACATGGAGGTGGCTCTGTGGGACTCTCAGTTCCCGTGTCCCCAGAGCCCCACAAACCAGGATTTGCCTCCTCCATCCCACCCCCGGTGACCACAGGAATCCTTCAGCTAAATTTGAGCTCCCTGCCCCAGGGAGGGACAGAAACCAGCCTGAGCAAACCCCTTTGCCTTTTCCAAGGGATATTTCATTCCCAGGTACCTCAGGAGTGCCACAGTCGCATTCCTCTCCCCTCTCCACGAAGCCATTCCCGCAGGCCGGGGGGGCGATGATGCTGCTCACGTCGGGAATGTCGGTCAGGCACTCGGGCATGTCGTTCAACATGAACTTCTCAAAGCTTTGGAGGCTGCAGGAGCTGAATTCCTTGGGAATGAAGGAACTGCAGGGAGAAATCCCGAGGATTTACGTTAGGATGGGCATAGGGAAGGAGGAGAAGTCCCCTTTGTGAGAGAAATACAGTGAGAGAAACTCACTCGTGAGTTCTCCCTTGTGAGAGAAATCAGCCAAGTGACCACCCCCAAAAATCAGCTGCAACCATTTCTCCAAATATCTCTATTGATAAATAAAGACAGCAGAGGAAAAATAATAAAAAAGAGTAATAAAATGAAAAAATAGATGAATAAAATATATAGGGGGGAAATGCACAAAGGAAATTTAAGATAGGAAAAATAAAATGGAAAATTGAAATTGAGAAAGAACTCTAGAAATAAAAAAGTAAGTAATAAAAAAATAAAAAATAAAAAATAAATAATAAATAATAAAATAATAAAATAATAAAATAATAAAAATAAAATAAAAATAATAAATAATAAAATAATAAATTAATAAAATAAAATAATAAATAATAAAATAATAAAAATAAAATAATAAAATAATAAGAATAATAAAATAATAAAATAATAAAATAATAAAAATAATAAAATAATAAAATAATAAAATAATAAAATAATAAAATAATAGAATAATAAAAATAATAAAATAATAAAATAATAAAGTAAAATAGTAACAAAATAATAAAAAGTAAATAATAAAAAAAATCTAGAAATAAAATTTGGTAGGTGAAAAGGAAATATTCAAATAAAAATAAAAAATAAAAACCTACAAATAAAATTAAGAAAGGAAAAATAAATAGAGCTCTGGCTGAGACCCCACAGCAGTTTCACGTTGTCAGCATTGTAAGGATGAAATCATGTTTTAATATAAAGCCTTCTACCATGCAGGGAACACCAATGCTACCCAAAAGTCACTAAAGTTTGGGGGTTTTTTCACTTGGTTGTTTTTTTGGGGGGAGGGCAGCGATAATCTGGGAATATCCTACAACGCCCTGAAATACCTTCATTTTTCCGTTTTTTTTTTTTTTAAATATTTCGAACGGTGTAATCTCAGAGGCCAAAAATACTTCGGTTTTCTGGAAACAGGAAGTTTCTCTGCACCCTTTCTGCCCCCCCCGAGGGGGTTTCTGCCCCTTCACCTGACGGTGTCCGTCATGATGCAGACGTCGTCGCCGCAGGCGCAGGCCTTGGTGTCGTGGCTCATGCCCAGGTTGTGGCCCAGCTCGTGGGCCAGCGTGGCTCCCACGGCGATGACGTTCCGGCTGTGGTCCTGCGGGGACAAGGACGGGCCAGTGGCAGCGTTTGGGGACAAGGGGAACACCAGGGGAGAGAATAATCCAAGGGGAATTGTCTCGCTGCTGCACCTTGTGGTGCTCCATCCCTGTGTGCAGCTACGCTATAGATCTATCTAGATCTGTCTAGAATAAATATAAATATGAAGAGAATAAATATAGAAACAGAATAAAGATAGATAGATGTATCTAGAATAAATAGAATGTAGATATAAATAGGATATATAGAGATATATCTATATAGATGTATCTAGAACAAAGAGAATATAGATATAAATAGGATATATAGAGATATATCTATATAGATGTACCTAGAATAAATAGAATAGAGATATAAATAGAATAGATAGAGATATATCTATATAGATGTATCTAGAATAAAGAGAATATAGATATAAATAGGATATATAGAGATATGTCTATATAGATGTACCTAGAACAAAGAGAATATAGATATGAATAGGATATATAGAGATATATCTATATAGATGTACCTAGAACAAAGAGAATATAGATATAAATAGGATATATAGAGATATGTCTATAGAGATATATCTAGAATAAATAGAATAAATATCTAAATAGAATATGTAGAGATATATCTATATAGATGTACCTAGAACAAAGAGAATATAGATATAAATAGGATATATAGAGATATGTCTATAGAGATGTATCTAGAATAAAGAGAATATAGATATAAATAAGATATATAGAGATATATCTATATAGATGTATCTAGAACAAAGAGAATATAGATATAAATAGGATATATAGAGATATATCTATAGAGATATACCTAGAATAAATAGAATATAGGTATAAATAGAATATAGGTATAAATAAAATATATATAGTTATATCTATCTAGATATATCTAGAATAAATAGAATAGAGATATAAATAGAATAGAGATAGAATATATATAGATATATCTATATAGATACAGCTAGAATAAATATAATGTAGATATATCCATATAGATATATTTGGAATAAATATAGATACAAATGGAATATAAATGCAGATACAAAAGCATACATTAAAAGTATTGATCTATTATAGATCTATATTATAATATAGATGTAAATAGAATAGATACCATGGGGGTGTGCACACCCTGTGTGTGTCATTTCAAATAAAATCCTGGAATGGTTTGGGTGGGAAGGGATCCCAAAGCTCATCCAGTTCCACCCCTGCCATGGGCAGGACATTTCCCACTGTCCCAGTGGCTCCAACCTGGCCTTGGACACCCCCAGGGATCTCAAATAAAATAATTCTATGACCCAGAGACAGAACTGAAAGTGCCACAAACCAACAGTTTTCATCAATGGGTTTTACAGGGTCAGCAAAAAAAAAAACAACAACGAACTACATGAAAGGCTTTTAAAAAAATAGAATAAAACTCAATCAGACCTGAATAACACCTGCAGAATATAAACTACTGCAGATGGACTTGAGAAAGGCCAAGCCAATCGTTGTCCCCTCGAAGTTGAGGCCCCTGGAAAGGAGAAGGAAGCAGAAGGGGGTCAGTGATGGGACATAAAATAAGGAAAATACTAAAAAATATATGTAAAATATATAATATAAATATAAATATATCATTGATATATATTATAATATAATATATAATACATTATTATTTATAATATATAATATGTATATCATGTACACTATATTATATATTATATTAGATATAATATATATAATAAAAATATGGTTTATATTATATTATTATATATTATATTATAGTACATAATATATAATTATATTAGATATACGAAATTATGTATTAGATAAATAATTTTAGATAAATAATAGATAATATATTATATAAATTATATAATAAATAATAAATAAATATTAGATAAATAATATAATATGTATTAGATAAATGATAAATAATAATAATATATATCTATATCTTAGATAAATAATATATTATTTACATATTATATTAATTATATCGATAAATATATTATTTATCTAATATATATTATCTATATTATATATATTATCTAATATATATTAGATAATATATATATTAGAAAATAATTAGATTTATCTAATATATATAATATATATTAGATAAATAATATAAATAATTAAGATAAATAATATATTCGATAAAAAATATATCAACTATAATTTTGGGAACATATAATATACAATAAAATAATAATATATAAAATACATATAATTTATATTACATATAATATATATCATAAATATAGAAATATATAATATATATTATATACTATATATAATATATATAATGTGTATATATATTATATATATTATATATATTATATATTATTATATATATTATATATATTATATATATTATATATATTATATATATTATATATATTATATATATATGTATATATATATTATATATAATGTAAATAAATAAATAATATAATAAATATAAAATAAAAACATAAAATAAGTAAAAAATTTTAAAAATACATTTTTTTCCCGCACCAGGAAAAAAACAAGAGCACCATTTTTAGCAATTCAAACTCGCATTCTAATTTCTATTTTGAATTTTTTAGTTTTATTTTTCATTTTCCTCAACTAAAACTCGCGCTTTAATCTTTATTTTTAAATTTTTTTTCATCTTTATTTTTCATTTTCATTTTTACTCTTTACCAATTAAAACCCGCACTGTCATTGATACAAACCGGCGTCGGCGAGCCCGAAATCCAGGTGGGTTTTAGGCTAATTTTTAAGGAATGAAGGGGTTTGGGATGGAGAGGCACCCACGTGATGAGCTGAGCGTTGTCGTTGCCCTTCCTCTTGAGCAGGTCCGAGCGGCGCCATTTGGCGAAGGCGTCCAGGGTGATCCCAGCGTTCCTGCTCAGGGGCCGCTTGTCCCCGTCCGTCCACACCTCCAACCCCACCAGAGCCACGTGGATACTGATGGCCTTGTAAACCTGCACAGACACTCAGCTCAAAACAACTCTGGCCTTGTAAACCTGCACAGACACTCAGCTCAAAACAACTCTGGCCTTGTAAACCTGCACAGACACTCAGCTTAAAAAACTCCAACCTGGCAAAGACTAGGAACCAAACCCTCGCCCCTTCCGTCACTCAGAACCAAACCCTTGCCCTCACTCAGAACCAAACCCTCGCCCCTTCCCTCACACGGAACCAAACCCTCATCCCTTCCCTCACACGGAACCAAACCCTCGCCCCTTCCCTCACTCAGAATCAAACCCTCGCCCTCACTTGGAACCAAACCCTCGTCCCTTCCCTCACTCAGAACCAAACCCTCGCCCTCACTCAGAACCAAACCCTCGCCCCTTCCCTCACATGGAACCAAACCCTCGCCCCTTCCCTCACATGGAACCAAACCCTCACCCCTTCCCTCACTCGGAACCAAACCCTCGCCCTCACTCAGAACCAAACCCTCGTCCCTTCTCTCACTCAGAACCAAACCCTCGTCCCTTCTCTCACTCAGAACCAAACCCTCGCCCCTTCCCTCACATGGAACCAAACCCTCACCCCTTCCCTCACATGGAACCAAACCCTCATCCCTTCCCTCACTCAGAACCAAACCCTCGTCCCTTCCCTCACTCAGAACCAAACCCTCACCCTCACTCGGAACCAAACGCTCACTCCTTCCCTCACACGGAACCAAACCCTCATCCCTTCCCTCACTCAGAACCAAACCCTCGCCCTCACTCAGAACCAAACCCTCGCCCCTTCCCTCACTCAGAACCAAACCCTCGCCCCTTCCCTCACATGGAACCAAACCCTCATCCCTTCCCTCACTCAGAACCAAACCCTCACATTTTAACAAGTGATAACAAAGTTCAGTATAAATCCTTCTTTATAAAAATCTCATATCTGAAGGCAAAGAACAGGATCATTTCCTGTTAAGTGTTAAATTTCCTCCTTAAATTACGATGCACTTGAGCTTTCATTCATTACTATATAAAATAATGAACATTTGTGTTGTTTGCAACAGAAGAAACTTGGATTTTGATGTCAGTGGTTTACTCCTACCGTGTTGACGTAGTTGACGATTCCAAACACCCTCTGTCTGATGGCTTTGACATCTTTATCGTGGTTCTGGTACTAAAATGTAAATACAGAACGTCAGGAAAAGGAGAGGGGGGAAAAGGGATTGATCAGAAAATCAATTGTGCTGCAAACCACTCCATGCCCAGGCTACTTGATGAGAAATTCTCTTTTTATGGAGTATTTTAACAAACAATTTGTTTCAAGATGTGTATTAAATGGCAGGGTGTAGAGAAGAGCTTGGACTCCAGGATCCTTTTATTGATCCCTTCCAGCTCAAGATTTTTAGGCACTTTAAGGGGTTTTCTGAATTTTCCTCATCTCTAGGCAGGATTTTGAAAACAAACCCATTTTAGGAAACCCTTTTCCCACCCAAGCTCAGTAGTTGGAAAAGCAGGAGCCCAGGGATGCAATCAACACCTATCCTGGGAAAATAACAATTCCAATACTCACCAGAGTGTTGTCTGCAACTATGTAGAGCTCCAGGTATTTTTTGGCTTTCAGGTACTCTTTCATCTAAAGAAATAATAGATTTAAATGACCTGCTTTAGCCTCAGTCTTTGCAACTTCAAACCCATCTATTAACTCTTGGAGGTGTTTGTTTGACCAAGTCATTTCGAGTGGGACTGTTTTTAAAAGACAAGAAGCAGGTTAGATATTAAAATTAATAAGATTATGAAGGATCTGCTGGATATTAAATAAGTATTTAGGTGTGTAAAGGTGCACCTGTTGGTAAAGGCAGGAGGGTTTAACTCGGGTGGTGACTCTGAAACCTCAGATCTGGAAGATTTTTGTGCTGATTCTTTAAAATCTGATGCAATGAGCAGCCAAAGTGGGGTTTGGGCTCCTCAAATTCGAGTTTTTAACCCCTTCCCTCTGTGTTTAACCCCGTCCTTACCTCGGGGCTGTTGCTGGATTTGAAGATGTCGTTGATGGGGTCGTCAGAATCCTGTTCCCAGGTGTTGTTGGAGAGGCCACAGGTTTTGATGGGCTCTTGTTTCAGTGCCTCGTATTTATAAACAGCGTGTTCTGCTCCCTCCCAGCCTCCCAGGGGCTCGATGAGGTACCTCTGGCCACGGGTCTCAAAATAGCCACTGAAAAAAGGAGCTGGACTGTGATATTTTTTTTTGAATCAAGAGAGCAACAGCATCTCCAGAGCGTTTATCCCAAGCATGGAATATTCTGGCAGCCTTCAGCCAATGTAAATTTAAATCAGGAATTAAAGCTGTCGAGTCAGCTGGAAGATTTGGGTGGCCAGTGAAGTCTCTGAGGAGGAGACTGGCAGTGAAAGGAAGCTGGTGCAGGAATTAATTTGATTTCAGTTGTTGGGGTTTGTGCTAAGAGAGGGGGTTGAAAAGTGAATTTTGGTTCAGTGAGGAATTCAAAGGTGAGAAGAAAAGCTGAAATATTGTGAGGAACTGAGGAACTTTCCCCCCCCTTTCTTTCCCTGCTTCTTTAGTAAAGTGGTTTCCTTGTCAGCAGGAATAGATCACACGACTTATTTCCATCCTGATTCTTTTTATATGGAAAATTTATCCCAGAACGTTCCTATTGTGCCTTTGGGAAGCAAAGCTGCCCTTACCTGAGCCCTTGGCAGGTGCTGATGCTCACTGTGGACTCAGCATCATCCTGAACGTGGCCTTCATAAAAACAGTGATCCTGTTGGGAAAAGGAAAATCCAGTGTCACTCTGGGCCCTGTCCCATTGACCCAACTGCTCTGGATGCAGTGATTTCAAAAGACAAACTACAATAAACTGCCCTGGCTGAAATCTCCCATTAGGAGGGTCTCAAAATGAATTAAAAAATTATTCCCTAACAGTTATTTTTATCCTTCAACAAGGAGGGACCCAAATTGTGACCAACCAATCGTGGTGGGAGCTGGTCAGTACACAAGAACACATAAAAATAAGGATATGGGCACACACTGCTCCAAATTAAACACAAACTGATGAATTAAAGTCCACACCAAATGATTTTATTGCAGCCAAACTTCAAGGCAACACCGTTTAATAACCCAGCAATTAACTTCAATGAGATTAAAATGTTAAATATATGATTAGGGGAAAGAGTTTTGTGACTTAATTGGCTTAAGGATCTCAGGTTTACATTTCTGTGTTCAAAGAGACTTCAAAGTCACCGAGGGACTGTGGAAAATGTTACCTTTAACATTTTCCTGAATGGATTTCTTAAGAACACGGCCCCAGACCTTCCTGCCTCGTGCCTTTTGTTTGCTCCTGGATCTTTGGGTTCACTTTTACCATTTACTTGTCTTCCTTTCACCACAAAGTGACAACTTTCTTGCAGGGATAAAGAGATCCAAAAAAGGGAAAATCACTGGGGGAAAGGGGAGGATTTATCTCCATCACTGGAGATTTAAGAGAAAAATAGGCATTCCCTGTTCAGCACAGATAGGCCTGATTGAGTTTGTCTTTATCCACATTTAGGTGATGTTTGCTTTTCCCAGGATTTATTTAAGAAAAATCATTGGAGCAATGAGAAATGCCTTCCCCCCCCCCCCAAAAAAAAAACCCCAACCCAGAATTCTTTCATTTATTTCACTCGAGATCCTCCTGTTCCTGCTGACAAAGAAAACGAGGGTTTGGATTCCAAATCCTGAGTGTTAAAACACATGGAATGAGCTGGGAAAAGGAGCTTCAGGTGGAAGATCAGCCTGAGGAGAGCAGAGTTAATTCCTGAGGAGTGCAGAGTTAATTCCCGGGGAGTGCAGAGTTAATTCCCGAGGAGGGCAGAGTTAATTCCCGAGGAGGGCAGAGTTAATTAAAAACTCCTTTCTGTGGTGACTCCCTTTGTGTCTGGGTGGAAGAACTGATTTGTCACAGATCAGAGAAAGCACCTGGAGTGACCTGAGTGCATCTGCTGAGCGTGGGTGGGAAGGTGAGCCCGGAGGAAATGGGGTTCATCCCAACCTCTGATCTCACCGGCAGCGGGGTGTGAACCAGGAGCGGGGTCAGGAGGGCAAACAGGCAGGTTGGGAGCAGTGGGATGGCCCTGGCTCCACTCCCTGTCCTGCCAGGAGGGAGAGGTTTGACTCACAGGCTGTTCATCAGCACTCAGGGGAGAGGTGGTGTCTTCCTGTGGGGCTGATTCCCGACGGGAAAAAACAGGGCTCAGCTCTGCCCAAGCCACGAGTCCCTTCTTCCCAGAATATTCCCAGTTGGAAAGGACCCACCAGGATCATCAAGTCCAGCTCTTCAGTGAATGGCCCAAATCACCCAGAAAAACATCACCAGGGTATTAATTATTTCCTCCCTCTTCCCTGAATCCAAGAACAGGATAAATCTGTGTCTCTTCCCTGTCCCTTCAGACACATCCTAAATTACAGGCTTAGAAGCTTGATTTAAAATCTTTCCTTTCTGTCTTATATCTCCTATTATTTCACGGCCTCAGGAATCTCATATGGACCTCAGGACTGCAAATATATGGGAAAAAAGCCTTCCTTTCTTACCTTGATCCGAGGAGTTCTTGTTATTTGTCGACCGTCATCCGAATAAACAGTTTCGGTGTAATCTCCACCTAAAAGATCCCTGCAAAGAGCCAAGTGCAGTTCTTATTCCAAAGAAATTGTAGCCATGCAGGAATGAGGTGATTACACAACCCACCAAGCACGTGGGGAATTCAAACAATTACTCAGGTTATTATTAGTATCGAAAAAACTCGGCGAGCAGAGCAGCGGGGTGGGGAATTCTGCCTGTTCCTGGTCCTTCCTCAAACAGAGGGACACTTCTCAAGGAGAAGAAGGCAATTAAAATCTACTCATTTCATTGCTCTAAACTAATCTCCCAGCAGATCTGAATGCAAATGTATAATTACATATTGATCCTTTTTTTTTTTTTTTGGCCTTTTATGCATCTGACTAAAATCAGCAGCAAAGCAAATCTGCCTCACTTCTGTTTGGGCAACTGCCCCAAACTGCCACAGTCCCATTTCTCTTCAAAGGAAGGGATTTATTACAGTATATTTTCCCTCTCCCCACTGCAAATATTTAGATTAGATTAAAACAGGGGGAAGCAGTTAATTACAGTCTATATTTAAGGTGAATTGATTATGGTGCTGTTGTATTTACACAGCCCTTTGAAAAGTAATTATTAATGCAGACTTGTCTGATTGCGTGTTCAGTATTCTGGTGGGGCCAGAAAATCCCAGCTGGGCTTTATTCTGGGCTGTTCTGTGCAATTTTGGGCTTCTCCTTGTGTGACAAAGCCCCCTGCCCTTCTGTACCCTCTGCATGGCCTCTTTCCAGGCCTGTTCCTGTAGCCAAGGGGGAGAATTTTCCCAGTTTTCCACTTCCAGGAAGCACCTTATCAATGCCAGGATATATTAGATTATTCCAAGTCCAACAGCAGTAGTGTTCAGGTAAATAACTCTATCTATCTATCTAATACATAGATATTTAAATATGGAAGCACAGAATGGAAAATACTTCCAACATCAACAAATCTATCCCAGAACCCCAGGGTGGTTTGGATTGGAAGGGACCTTAATGATCAATTAATTCCATCCCTGCCATGAGCAGGGACACCTCCCACTAGTCCAGGTTGCTCCAACCTGGCCTTGGGCACTTCCAGGGATCCAGGGGCAGCCACAGCTCCTCTGGGAATTCCATCCCAGCCCCTCCCCACCCTCCCAGGTAGGAATTCCCTCCCAATATCTGATTTAAACCCGCTCTCTCTCTCAGTTTAAAACCACTCCCCCTTGTCCTGTCACTACATGCTACGAGTTTATAACCCCCTGACTACTCATGGTCCCAGAAAACTCGTGGAACGCCATGAAAACATTAAACTTTCAGGGATTTGGCCCCTTAGGAAACAAATGGGAGAGCAGAGGTACAGGCAAGTCACTCCACCACGGCGATGCCTCGTGGCCAAGTCCTTATTTCATGTTCCCAAAACACTGCCATGATGCTTCTCTCCCCTTTTCTTCTTGAAAAGTTGTTTTTACTCCAATACTTCTGTTTTATAGGGGCCTAAATCCTGGGTTTTTTTGTATCCTGAACACCCCACAGTCATTCAGAGGCAGGAAAAACACCCGAGGAAAGAGTTGAACCCAACCTACTTATTTTTTTGTAGCTGCAGGACGACTTCCTGGCTGTTGGCTTTGATTCCATACTCCACCTTGTCAACATATTTGGTCTGTAAACAGATTGAAGTGTTAAACTGTGGGCTGCTACAACTCATTCACCTGCCAGCAGTGCTCCTTTCCTCCTCTTCCCACCAAAAACAAGTGCTCTGGCAGCAGCACAATAAGCAGGAGGTCACTTCTGTCTCGTATTTTTTTTTTACTTGGAGGAAGAAATTTAACTTTGCAAATTCGTTTTTACCATCCTAAGCATGTTTGGGGAAGTGCTGGGGTGGATGCTGAGGTTTAAACACTTCCATAACACCCTCTGGAAGTGCTGAAGGCTTTTAAGTGCTCTTAAGCTTCAAAATAAATTGTCTGGAGGTTATTAAATTTTTGAGTGGTGTCAAAGTCAACATCTTTAGAGAGATTCAGGCCCTAAAACACCCACTGATGGTCACTGCTGGGGTGGATGCTGAGGTTTAAACATTTTCATAACACCCTCTGAAGTGCTGAAGATTTTTAAGTGCTTTTCAGCTTTTGGTTGAATTTACTTCAAAATAAATTGTCTGGAGGTTATTAAAAATTTGAGTGGTGTCAAAGCCAACAGCTTTGCAGAGATTCAGGTGCTAAAAGAACCACTGATGGTCACTGCTGGGGAGGATGCTGAGGTTTAAACATTTTCATAACACCCTCTGAAGTGCTGAAGGCTTTTAAGTGCTTTTAAGCTTCAAAATAAATTGTCTGGAGGTTATTAAATTTTTGAGTGGTGTCAAAGTCAACATCTTTGCAGAGATTCAGGTGCTAAAACACCCACTGATGATCACTGCACATGTCCCACCTCACAGCTCCTGGTATCACTTTTCCAGGTTTTCTCTTTCATTTCCTTTTGCAAGATCAACTCTCTGGCTCCAAAGTCCCTTGCCCTTAAAAACCAGGGGTATTGTGACTCCAGAAACCCTTCCCCATCCCCCAGGAACATCAAACATCTCTCTTTTGATACCTGGGTGCTCCTTCCCGTGCTCCTTTTCTGCACCGAGCGCAACTTCCGTGGATAAACTATTTCATAGCTCTCCACTCCAGGTAACTCCCTGCTGGTGCTCCCTGGGGACAAACAGATGGATATTTAGGAAAACATGGCATTAATTTTTCGAACACCTCATTTCCTGCCTCTCAAGGCTGATTTTTTGGGGCTCTTGCACCCCTCGTGCCTCGTGCTCAGGGGTCCGTGGCGACCCGACACCAGCGGGTTGTTCCCAACTGGATTTGGGATGAATTGTCCCACCTGGATTTGGGATGAATTGCCCCACCTGGCTGCTTCCAGGTGTCCAAATATTTCCCTGTGGGCTTCTCTGAGCAGTTCAAGTCCCAACCTGCCAGACCAGCCTTTGCCTCTGCACTTTGCAGGTGACAGGGATTAATTTATAAAGCTCTGGGAAAAGGGGGATCTCCAAACCCTTATCACATGATGGGCAAGTCCAGACTGCCTGGAGATCAGCAAATAAACTTACAACAATGCAGAGGTTTGGAATGAGGCTGGATTTCTGTCTTGGAAAGCTTTCTCCCATAAATAATTGTGACAGAACTTGATAACAGAGACACTTTCACCTCTTTAATTGGAGGGAGGTACAAAGCCGTGACAGCAGAAGGATTAGAGGAGGTGTTTGAACAAAACCAGGTAAAATAATAGGAGATAGCACTAAAGTAGGAAAATTTTGAAGGTGGGAAGGAATCCAGGTAATTCTTTAACTCCCATAACCCTTTCTCATGGTCTTTAAGGCACGCTGTGTGTCTGCAGTGGTTGTAAGAACTCTGGGAGGAAATCCAGAGCTGAGGAAAAGGGTTTCTTTTTGTTTTCTGCTCTGCACCCAAATAAATCTTGACCAAAGTTAATTTGGGGCACCACTTGCAGGGCTGGGCAGCACAGAGAATTTAATTATGGCATCCCAGAAGTTCATTAGAGCAGCTGCTGCCCAGGTTTTTGGGGAAACAGGGTTGGTTGTGTTGGTTTCCAACAAGGCAACAGCAGGTTTTAGATGCCCCTGAACTCTTAAAGCTCCTACTAAAGGACATTTCATGTGAGTTGGGAAATTCTGAAGGGCTCAGAGCACAAGAGCCTGTACTTGAATACAAAACCAACCCCAAACAAACCTAACCCCACAAAACCCAAAGGGAGGATACACCTCCCATTTAATTCCCTGCCCCAGGCCCAGGTTTTCCCAGGAGTGGGGCACCCACTGCCTGTAATTTGTCTGGAACAACAGAGCACATCCCCATGCAAATTGTCCCAGGCAGACAAACAGATTCTATCTTTGCACCTGGTTTGCTAAATGAGACTCTTTCCAAAAGTAATTGCAGAATAAACTGGGTTGTATCTTGATAAAACTGGTGGAGAAGTGACCTTACACCTGCTGAGCTCTTACACAGAGCCCTGGGCACGTGCTCAGAGCAAATACCAAGTGTAACTTTACTCCTGCAATTCCCAGGGATCTTTTGTAGTTTATTTTAAGCAGATAATTACATTTATTTTGTTTAAAAAAATCATGGTTTTCAGACTTAAGTCTTTGCCACAACCATAAAGTAGGATCAGTGATATTTTAGGCCTCTTGGTACAGAATTCTCCACTTTTATCTCCCTGTTCACACCCTTTGTCCAACTCCAGCCCAGACAGTTCAAGTTTAAGTGGGATTTAAATGAAGACTCAGGACTAAACTTATCCTTTTCCTGCAGTCTGATGCAAACAGCTTTTCGAGGAAAACTGGTTAATTTTGGCCTGGAACAAATGGTTTCTTAGAGTGAGTTTTTTAATCAGTGTATTGTCTTTGTCTGCCTTCAGGCACTGTCTGGAGTCAGGAGGTTTAAGGAGGAAAGAAATTCCTTGGGCCTGGTGCTGTGTAATAATGGAGAAATAATTATATACTTTTCCAAGTGCCTAAACTAAAAATCATTAGTGAGGAATCCACTGGCAACGAGGAAAAAAAAGATATAACACCTTAAACACCGTGCCCATTTCCAGATATTCTGTGCAAATAATCCAAACTTAGATACCTGCCTGAGTATAAATTACATGGTTAATTATGGATTTAAAACCTGTCCGTGCCTGTGCCTGCCAAGCCCTGACAAAAAAAAATCTGTTCCCTGTTGACATGAATTGAAAGGAACAATTGAAAGGAAAAAAAGTGGGGTCTGCTCAGGTGAAGGCACAGGAATACTCAGAACCTGAAGTGCCAAAATAATAAGGGGGTTAAAGGTTTTAGGGTTAAAGGTTTTAATTCGGGTCATGTTGTTATTTGGGTTCAAATAGAAATCTTTTAGGGCCAAAATTGGAGATGCAAGTGGATAAATTGTCCTCTCACTTGCAGGGCTCACACAACTAACCAAGTTGGCAAGTGGCTCACAGAACTAACCAAGTTAGCAAGTGGTTCACAGAACTAAGTTAGCAAGTGGCTCACAGAACTAACTAAGTTAGCAAGTGGCTCACAGAATTAAGGAGTTCTGGGGGTTTAGGCAATTTCTGGCCAGTTTGCAAACAGGTGAATAAATCTCCAACTGAAGAATTCGACATAATCAATTTGAACACAAAGAGGAAAACCCCAAACATCCCCAGCCCCGCCGTTTTCCAACGGCTTTAATTCCCGTTCTTCCGTATTATCTCCCTGTTAATAATTAAAAACCCATCCGGAGTCCTGCCCAGAGAAAGGATTAAAACAAAAAACGCTGTACCTTGGTGGAGAAAAAGCAGGAAAAGGGCAGGAAGGAGGAGTATTTTCATGCTCCCAGCTGGGCTGCTCCGGTGGGGTGTCCGTGCTTGGGAATGTCGAGGTGTCCGTGCCCCGGGAATGTCACGTTCCCAGGCTGGGCTGAGAATGAGAGGGAGAGACTTGCCTGGGCTTTATTCTTGTTCCTACATGAGGAAGTGTTTGCTGAAGGTGTTGCACAACAGCCCAGTCACGGAGGGTTACAGCCAGTGGAAGTTCCTGCTGGTTGGTTCGTGGCCCACGGGTCGGGACATGGATCGGTGGCTCCGAGTTCAGGGCCCTCAGAGCGGGATTTCCTCAGAGGAAATCAAATCCATCCACAAATAAATCGGGAATTGGAGCAGGCGTTGAAGTAGGGAGTGGGTTGGGTGGTCCTGATTTGATGTGTTTATAAATTAACTCAAATAAAACCAGTGGGTGCCACCGGTGGCTCGAGGAATGGGACAGTTTTGGGGAGATTTGGGGTGAAAAAGGAACACAGGGACAGGCTTCAGTTCATGGTAATTCCAAATTTACTGTATGTGTGAATCATCCCCCCAGTCCAAACTTTTGCTGCCCCTTTAATCCCTCTTAGTAATGTTTGCTTGAGGTTCATGTGATAAGGGCTGAATAAAGGAGGCAGAGCAGTGAGCAATCAGGTGAGGGCTGGCAAATAATATTTTAAAAAAAAATCTCTGCTAAGAAAGGAGAACGTTGACTTAGTCACCTGTAATAAAGTGCTAATAAAGCTGCTCAAGGCCACAGGTGTCAATATAAAGCTGCTTTATAGAAGCTGAAATTTTTATAGGTTAAAATAAGTGTTACACAGCACATGGAACTAAAACTGTGCTGTATATAAATTTCTATTCATATATATATATTCATATATCCAGTATATTACATCTATTCATCTTATATATTTATATATATATTCATATATATATTCATATATAATCATATATTCAGTATATTCATATATATTCATATATAATCATATATTCAGTATATTTTATATATATTCATTTATTATGTTCATCTATATATTTATATATATAAATATTCATATATATTCAGAATATTTTATATATATTCATTTATGATGTTCATTTATATATTCATATATAAAAATATTCATCTATATAAATATTCATATATATTCATATATCCATATATTTTATATATATTTTCATTTATTATGTTCATTTATAAATATGTAAATATATCCATATAAATCTACAGCAGAACTACATCTACAGGAGAATTTTCCTGCCATAACTAACAGAAGTTCATACTCCTAATATAAGTGCTATTAAATAGTTATTTCTCTCTCAGGTATGTGTTGAAAAGCTCTGATTTGTGGGACATTCCTAATTCAGACTTTCCCCTCAGGTTTTGCTGCAGCTCCAGACATCCTGGGGCAGACTGGGAGCTGCAAACAGGTGGGTTCTGAGCTTTTATTAAGGGTAGAATGTGCTAATTAATCACAATTTATGTCTGGTGCTGATTGCAGGAACCAACTTAGGTGTAGAACTGGCACGGGAAGGGTAAAACTGGATTCTAAGTCTGTGTCTGGATTTTGTTAAGACATTTCCAGTGAGGCCAAGTGGCTTTAAAATGGGTGTAAAATTCTGGTGAGCAGAGGCAGGAGAGTCTCTGCAAGTGTCTGAGAGCCCCTGGAGGGGGATTTAGTGGCAGGGAGGGGAAAAGGGCACCTGAGAGTGCCCTCAAAGCTCTTCTGGGCTGCAGGAGGGAACCAGGAGCTCAGGGAGCACCATCACAACTTGGGGCAAAAACAGGCCTGGAATCCTGGAATGGTTTGGGTTGGGAGGGACCTTAAAGCTCATCCCATTCCCAACCCCCTGCCATGGGCAGGGACACCTTCCACCAGCCCAGGTTGCTCCAGCCTGGCCTTGGATGCTTCCAGGGATCCAGGGGCAGCCCCAGCTTCTCTGGGAATTCCATCCCAACCCCTCACCATCCTCCCAGGGTAGAATCCCTTCCCTGTGTCCCATCTAACCCTCCCCTCTCTTTTTGAAGCCTTTCCCCCTCATCCTGTCCCTCCTGGCCCTGATTCCCACCTGCTGTTGGAACAATTCTGGTGATCCCTGCTCTGACTTCTGGGAGGACCTTCTGTCTCCTCCTTGGGAGCAACCCGAGACTCCTGGGAGAGGAATCCTTGTTGGGAGCAGCTTCTTTGGGACAGTGTGGCTTGGAGACAGTCACATCCCTCCCCCCAGACTTGTGTCATCATCCCAGGTTATGAAAGAGGCCTCCAGGCAAAAAACTGGGGAAGGTTTGGACATCCCCCTGCCAAGGTGCTCCTTGGAGCTGCTCAGAATCACAGAGGAGCCGCTGGCATTGAATTTGGGTGGGTGTCTTTTTAGCTGTGTCAGGAGGAAGCTCAGTCCAAAAGGTGGACAATTCAGTGTTTGAAATGTTCTATGAATGGAAACGGGCTGGGCATTCTTGGACTGCATCTTTGCCTCTAATTAAGAAAAATAACTACGAGCAGCTTGGTTTTCCAAACGAGTGGCTGCTCTCCAAGCATTTATCTCGGCTCGTTCTCCCCGCATGACGCACTTGAAAATTATGAGCTGACCCCCCCCAATCTCCTCAGCTAATGCTCTGAATAAACTTGTGCTTTTGAGCAGGAGAGGAGGGAGAGTCACTCTGTGAATAGACACAGCATCCCAACAAAGAGCTGGCAGGAAGGAGGGAATGTGATGTGATGTGGTCTTGGGTAGACTTGAAAGGGAATTGGATGTAATTTCCTTTTGTGACTTGAGAAGCATTTGATGTTCCTGCCCTTGCTTCAGTGATTCTGTAATAATCTGATTGCAGCTTCTTCCCCTGGAGGTGGTCAGAGAGTCTGGGAGGCCTCAGATGGCAGCAAAGCTGCTTTGAACTCTCTGAAACCCCCAAACGATTGTGCCGAGTCCAAGGGAGCAGTTTGCACGTTCATGGGGGGTAAAACTGGACAGCAAGTTTGTCTCAACATTTAATAACCGGAATATTGGTGTTTTTAAGCTGAGTGCTCTCTGCTTAACCAAAAGAAGGAAGCAGAAAAGGGTGAAATTTTTCCTTGCACTGAGGGTCTGCACAAATCCTGCCTGTGTGAGATTAAACTGAGTGTCAGAAATAAAGTCATGGTTGTCCGTGAAGCACTGGACAGAGCTCAGGAAAAATCAGGGTTCAAATCCCTTCTCTGCTTCTGCCTTGTCCCGAAGTTCACTTTGAACCAGGTTTGCAAAGGCACTAAAGCACCTGAGAGGGATTTTCAGGAGTGTTTCCCAGGGTGGGTGTCCTTTCCCCTGCACTTCACTAGGTCCATGTTCAGCCATGACCTGAAGGACACCCCTGTGAGCCCTGCAGGGCTGGGCAGTTCAGAGAGGTGATTTTATCCTGTGCTGTGTCTCTGTTTGTTCCCTCCTGCCCCCCGTCCCCCCCGAGCCCAGACCAAGCTCAGCAAACAGCTCAGCAGCTCTGCCCCAGCCCTGTGGCCACATCCTCTTCCTCTGGGGGCAAGTTTGGGGACAGACTGTGGTGTGTCACAGCCCAGCCACGGGGCTCTTGCCTCACTCCACAGTCACCTGCCTTCTGCTTCCCTGCATTTCCCTTTCCCAGGCTCCAGCCCCAGCCAGCCTGCAGGTTGTTTTTCTTGGGAACCCAAACCAACCCACACAGCTTTGCCTCCCTGTTCCTTTGCTCCCCTTTGCTTCCTCCACCTATTCCCAGCTACATTCCAGCCTTCCCACAACCTGCCTCTCCCTGCCAGCCCCATCCCTTCCCCTCCACTTCCATTGGAGTCAACAGGAGACTTTCCATTGCCTTCCAGGTCCCTTGGATCAGCTCTTGGATAATCTCAATGCCTTTTGAAACCTCCTCTTTAAATAAAGCTTTTCCTTGTGCTCGCCTCTGTTGTCTCACACGTTCCCAAAGTGAATTATCCTTCTTTTCCTCAACTGGCAGCCTTCAATATTTTACATTCTGGGCTTCTGCTGAAGGATATGATCCAATGGCTGCTTTAGACCTGGATATTTGGAAAAGTTCCTTCCCTTCTAGCTGTGAGTTACCTGCTCCTCTGCTTATCTGCAGCACTTGGCTACCTTTGTACTGCCGGGGTTTCACAGAAAGTAAATGTAAAGGAAAATATTTTCCCCCCAAAGGTGATTGAAACTCACTCAGTGAGCAGCAGCTGAGTTATTTTTGGTGTGGCTTTAATCAGGTTACAGACTGTCAGCCGAGTCTGACTAATGAAACCTCATTACAAACATTCTGCATCCCTGCAGCACTTTTTGCCTCAGAGATCATAGACAAATATGGTGTTACAAGCCTGTGGCTTCCTTCTTTCCTTCCTTTTTCTTTGAAATGTAGGACCAAAAATCGGTTACTTCATCTTCCTCCTCTCTCCCTCTCAGCTGCATTTTGCTTAATTATCCTTAATGAATCCATCCACATACCCCAGTGTGATGGAGCACATGCAGCAGCAATCTAGGCAGGCTGGAGGGAGTTAATTGAAGGTACAGGACCTTTCCATGGATTTCTCAAGACCCATGAACGTCTTGTGAGTTCTTAAGTTGATTAAAGTGACTTTTTTGAAGGTTAATGCTTCTCAGAAAACACCTGCAGCCCCATTTCGGGCTGTGCCATGTGTTGTGTAATTGTGTGCACACGTAGAGCTGTTTAATGTTCTCCATCCAAAGGGGACAAAGCAGATCATTGTGAATTCAGCACTGTGGTCTCAGGGCCTTTTTTTTCTTTAGAGTGTTGCCTGTGGTATTGTTTGTCCTGGTACTACGTGAGGCCTGGCTCCTTTTTTCCCAAGGGAAGGGGAATTCTGTGTGTTCCGACGTGGTCCTGAGCACAACCCTCTGCTGGCTGGGACCCACCTGGGCTCTACTTGCCAGGCACGAGGGCACGGGGGCTCAGTTCTTAGAGCTGGGCTTAAGGAGGGGGGAGGCACCACTCAAGGGTGTGGGTACATCAGAATCATGGAATGGCCTGGGCTGGAAGGGCCCTAAAGGTCACCTCATTCCACCCCTGCCATGGGCAGAGACACTTTCCACCAGACCAGGTTCCTCCAACCTGGCCTTGGGCACTTCCAGGGATCCAGGGGCAGCCACAGCTCCTCTGGGCAACCTGTGCCAGAATTCCAACCAAGAATTCCTTCCCAACATCCCATCTATCCCTGCCCTCTGGCAGTGGGAAGCCATTCCCCCTTGTCCTGCCACTCATTCCAGGCCCTTGGAAAGAGTCTGTCTCCGTCTTCCTTGCAGGCCTCTTCAGGTCCTGCCACAGTTAGGTCACCCCAAAGCTTCTCTTCTCCAGGCTGAACAATCCCAGTGCTCCAGGCTGAACAATCCCAGTTCTCCAGGCTGAACAATCCCAACTCTCCCAGCCTCCCCTCCCAGCAGAGCTGCTCCGTCCCTCTGATCCTCTTGGTTCCTCCTCTGGACTCTCTCCAGCAGCTCCACGTCCTCCCTGTGCTGTTCCCCAGGGCTGGAGCAGCTCTACCAGGGGTCTCACCTGAGGGGGCAGAGGAGTACAATCCCCCCTTTCACCTGCTGCCCCCGGGACACAGGGAGGGCTCCTGGAGCCAGAACTTTGAGCTTGGTTGTGTTGGAGCTGTGACAGAGGGGGGATCCAACCTCAGGCCTCCATGACCCTCGTCTCTGTGTCCCGGGCCAGCTTGGACGGGGCTTGGAGCAACCTGGGCTAGTGGAAGGTGTCCCTGCCCATGGCAGAGGGTGGGATTATATGGTCTTTAAGGTCCCTTCCAACAAAACCATGCTGGGATTGTGCCCACCCTGCCCCTCCTTCACCCCCACGTTGCCCATGGAAGGCTGTGCCCTCCCTGCTGTGCCGGTGCCACCGCCAGGCCCTCCAGCCCTACTCCCTTCCCTCATGGCTTTCATTCCTGGCAAACAGGAAAGGGGAAGCAGAGCTGTTTTACCTGGATAACCTGCCTCAGTCTCCAGCCTGATGGATCCAATCCCTGCCCACGCACCCGGAGCAAACAGAGAACAGTTATTGAGTCCCCCCTGCCCTGCACGAACAAAGGGGCAACTGTCCCCCCCCTGAGCTGTCAGGGGGCTGTTCCTGGCTTAGGAAGGTTGAGGGACTTGGTGACAAAGAGCTCCCAACGTGGCCAGGGCTGTCCAGCAGCCAAGCTCTGCTTTGGACCAGCAGAGTTAAGCTTGAGTAAAGCCAGGCCTACGGGTCCGGGTGTGTCCGTCGGGATGTCACAGCATCAGCAACACCCTGGCTGGGAGTGGCCCCCGGTATTCCTTGGCATTATCCTTTAAGATCTTTGGAACAGGTTGCCCAGAGAAGCTCTGGCTGCCCTGGGATCCCTGGAAGTGTCCAAGGCCAGGTTGGACGGAGCTTGGAGCAACCTGGGCTGGTGGAAAGTGTCCCTGCCCATGGCAGAGGGTGAGACTGGATGGGCTTTAAGGTCACTTCCAACCCAAACTATTCCATGATTTTCAGATCAGAGGACTGCAAATGCAGTTCAACCTCTCTTACACCTTATTAATAAGACTCAGACCTTCACAGACCTCAGCCTAACAGCACCTACCTTCAGTGTAACACTTTATATTAGCAGGACTTAAACCACTCTAACAATAAAGTTCATATTTCCCCATCTGAGAGATGAGGAAACCTGGGGTGTCCAAACTGGGTGGTTTGCTGCAATGTCCATCCGGGGTGTAAACCTGCAACCTCCTGGCCCAAACCTGGCCCTTCTGGGTCTGGGTTAAACTGAGGTCTCCAAAAACTCCTGAAAACATCAACCCAGGAAATGTAAAACTGAGAAAGCAAAATAAAAAGAACTCCAAATGGGTTATTTGTTTGGTTTTTTTTAATCTCCTGGTCTCTTGTTATTTTTTAGGCCTGGCTGATGCTTTTGAAGGCTTGGAGTTGGCAGTCCTAAGCCCTGATCTGACCCAGTCCTTTCTCCAGAGAGGCTGCAAAGCTGCCAAAAAAGTGAGTTAAAGCATGGATTTAATCCTGCTTTACAGCTGTAGGACTTCGGAGAGGTTGGGACTAAGGACTCAAAGTCTCATAGGACACCTGTAGTGGCATAAAAAATGGGTTTAGATTATAAAATTAGGTTATATTAGACTATAAGATTATTAGACTTATTATAAGGCTTCTCTGCAGTGAAGTGGCTCAGAGCCTCCCCTAATGATGCTGTGTTCCTTCTGGAAACCTCAGAGAAAATGAGATATAGTTCTATAAATTTATTTAAATTATTTTTAAAGTAAAAGAGAAAAAATGGGGGGGGGGGAAGAGCAAAAACTGCAAACAGTCTTTGAGGGGAACAGATGAACAAGGAGAGCAGACGAGCAGAGCTCAGGGGTTTGATCCTGGTGGGGTCAATTCTACAGGGAGAGTTCCTGGACTCCAAAAACCCATGAAAAGCAACCCCTGCCTGCCCAGCTCCCTCCCCCCTGGGATCGGGAGCTCTTTTTGTGCCGGTCACGTTTCTGTGCCACCCTCCCCGTGCCCTGCGAGGGGACAGGCACCGGGCAAAGGAGGAGAGGGAACAAAGGCAGAGCCCGGGGCTGTTTGCTCACTCCACGCACTGTTGTCTCCCATCAGATAAGCCCGTGGCCATGGGGTGGAAGATTTCCAAACCCAAACCAGCCAGAAAAAAAAAAAAAATAAAAAATATAAATAAATAAAAAGGGAGACCGAGGAGACAAACAGCAGAAACTCTCGAGTTTCATCTGCCCGAGGTCTGGACCTGCCCCCCAACCCGGGTCATATGATGAGATTCCCAGGCAGAGGGAGCCTTCTGGTTCCATCCTGCTCCAGGGTGTGCCTCCTGCTGCCGGCAGATCTTCCTGCCCCGGCTTTCACCCTCTAAATAGGACAAACTGGGGAGGGAGGACGAAGGAATGAGGTGTTGGGAGCAAAAGCTGCACCTGCCAGGTGGTAGGTGGGTTATTCTTTAAAGCTGCCAAGGCAGGAGGGCTCCAAGAGGGCAGGAGCCAGCCCTGGGGGGACAATTTGGGGGCTGGGGAGTCCAAGGGTGACCAAATCTTGTGATCCCCTTCCACAACCACATCTCCAAGCACAAGCAGGTCACTCGCTTGTCCGTGTTGGAGAACCCAAACTGTCCCCACTGGGGTTTGTTTTGCTCCCTGAGCTGGAGCACAGCCAGGATTTAATTGGTGTCACTCAGCCCAAACTCATTGACCACCTTCCCCTGGTTTCCTGCTGTGACTTTTGGCCTCTTGGGGTGTTTTAACTGGAGGAAAAGCAAAGGCTGCTTTCAAATGGTGCTTTTAAGCATCCTGTTTAAGGAGTGGGTTTGCTGGGTGCCAACCCAAACGGGTACGATACAGTCCAGAGAAAAGCTGCTTCCAAATCATTGCCTGCAGAAGGCAAAACTGAAGCTGAAATGGAGTAAAACAAACTTCCCAAAGCATTTAATTGGGTTGCTCAGTTTTACAGAATCCCTTGTGTTTATGAAGTGAGTGCTTTTGAGCTGCTAATCCGTTTTTTTCCCCGTTGCTGTTGCTGTTTTAATCCTGAGAAAACAATGAAAACCTCTTTTAAAGAGCAGAGTTCAAGTATTTCGTGGACAGCAGGAATGTCCCTCCAGTCTAGCACATCTCAGCAGCACTCTGGGATATTCCATGTGCTCCATGGCAGGAATTCCAAGGCCAGTGCTGACAGGAGTGGTTGTGTTGTCCTGGTCTTTCCTTGGATTATTCCAGCTCTTGGCTCTGGCTGGCTTTGTTTGAGCTTCCACTCTCCCTCACCTCATTTCATTGAGGTTCTGACAGCACTGACAGTATCAAGAAAGATTCCCTAAAAGATTCCCTAAAAGATTCCCTAAAAGATTCCCTAAATCCCTGGGCTGTGTTAATGAGCTGTCAGCAATCACTTAGGCTGGCAAATAGTGGGGGAGAGAGTTGGGCTTTGCTAATCCTGCTCAAATAAGGCATAAAAGAAGCAATAAAAATGAGAGAGAAGACCTCAGCAAGTCCTTTTGCCTCAAATCCAACCAAAAGGGGGGATGGCTTTAAATTTTTGTCATTTTAAAGAAGCCGCTGGAGAGTCAACTGTGCACCCTGCCCAAGGATTGAGGTTGGAAAAGGTCATAAAGGTTGGAAAAGACCTCCAGGATCATTAAATCCAACCTTCAAATCCCTCTAAACCACGAAATGTCACATCCACTCGTTTTTTGGACACTTCCAGTTATACCTTTTAGAACCTTTGTCCCCTTTGTGCCCCCAGCTGCTGGCACCACTGTCCCCAGACATGAAATTAAAATGAAATGCCCCCGAATTAAAACCATTTAATGGCTTCCTGCTGCCAAAGATGAACCTCCAGCCCATCTGTGCCCATCCAGCCCAGGTTGGTGTTGCAGCCTTCGGGTGTAGAATGTTCTAGAACCTCCTGACAGGAGGGTGGAGTTGGTTTTTATCCCAGGTAAAAAGTGACAGGGAATGGCCTCAAGCTGCACCAGAGGAGGTTTAAGTTGGATATCAGGGAATATTTCTTCATGGGAAGGGTTGTTGAGCACTGGAAGGGGCTGCCCAGGGCGGTGGGGGAGTCTCCATCCTTGGGAATATTCCAGAAACCTGTGGATGTGGCACTGGGGGACGTGGTCTGGTGCTGATCTCAAAGGTCTTTCCCAATCTCACCAAGTCCATGATTCAACAGGCTGTAAAATATTAAATTAATGTTAAATTAAATATTAAAATATTTAAACCCACGTTTAAAATATAAAAAATTAAAGAATTTTTTTTAAGAACGAAATACTAAAATGCTAAAATTTAAAAATACATTTTTAAAAAAAAAAACAACCAACTATAAAAGCTCCTTAAATTCCTCTGGGCACTTGATTTTGTGGCCCCTCACCTGAGCTTTCATTCTGTTGGCATTTTGGTCTCCCTGGTGTGTCTGGGAGGAGATAAGAGAGGAGGAGACCAGGCCCAGGATTACAAAACCTGGAATTAAACCCCCGGGGAAGTCACTGCTTTTGTGCTCCTGTGGCTTTAATTAAACATTTCCAAGCTCCTTTCTTCAAATAAGTCAGGGAGATCTTTCTGAGCTCTGATCAGATTCCCAGGGAAATTAATCTGTTTTTTTTATTTTTCCTCTTATTTTTCGATCATAAAAATTTGAGAAGGGCACATTAACCCTGGGAGCTCGTTAACTTATAAATCTGAAGCCAGACTTTTGATTTTTTTTTATTTTTATTTTTTAAGTTTCATAAAACTTCAGGCAAAGATTTCAAAAATAATGATTTTGTTTTCTTCTGAGCATCTTGGCCTCGCTCGGTTCGGTGCTCAAAGGTGCCAGAACGCCCCAAGAAAAGCTGATTTTGCAGGATTTCCAAACTCACTGGTGCCATGAAGTAGTAAAACAGAATTCATGAGGAGGAAGCATTGAGGAATAAGATGTCTGGGGATACAATTGCCCAAGTATTCCACTAAATGAACACTGGGAGTTTTAAGGAGCCTTGTCAGCTCTAGAACACGTAAAAAACGGAATTAAAAACTACTTTGAGATGGTTATTCATGTTAAAGGCTCCCAGTTTTATCAAAGATTCTGGAGTGAGTCCAATGGGAACATGAATAATAGTGGGAAAATATCAAATGAAGTTCTGTTTCCTTGACTTGCAATGGATTCTCACTCTGTGCTACATAAATAACTTCTAGGACCTGACTTAATCGGTGCATACATTAATTCATATTGTATTTTAAACTAAAAATCACCACTTTTTAATTATTTTAGTCTTATATTCTACTGCATGTGATGAAACAGAGTCAGACAAGGTTACCCTGCGTGTTTATTGATGGTGACTGCCAACATCCATGGGAATTTGCAGTCAAGGGTATGGATTTGGGATGGTAATCCCTTGGAAATGAGGGCTGTGCCACTGGGATCCTCGGAGGGAATTGCTGTGGCCCAAAGGGACCAGGAGCTGCTTTTTAGGGAAACAGCTCCAGCTGGATCTGCCTGGACACCTGAGGAGGGATCAGCTTGGAAGTGGAGTGGTGGAAAAGCTGGGATCTTCCCTGGGTCATTTAGAGCTGTGTTTGGAAAAGATCCTGGGATTTTTTAGGTGCTCAGCTCCCATTTCTTTCTGTGAGAGCCAGATATAGTTCTCTAAAAACCTCTGGTTTCTATTCTTCGCAGGTTTTTCAGTCCCCAGAGTTCTCTAAAACCCTCTGGTTTCTACTCCTTGGAGGTTTTTTAGTTCCTGCTGAGAGAAGGAGTTTAGTTGGATGTCACAGAGTCATAAAGGTTGGAAAAGATTTCCAAGGTCATCAAGTCCAACCTTTGATGAAATCCTACCATCCCACTAACCCATGACATGAAGTGTCACATCTGCTGGTCTTTTGGACACCAGGGGTGGTGACCCCACCACTGACCACTCCTGCAGTGAAGGAATTTTCCATAACATCCAACCTGAACCTCCCCTGGCTCCAACCCCCTCAGGTGGCTGTAGGGAAAAAAGCACCTGCAGAAGTGTCTGTGTGGATCAAACCAGAGCTCTCAGGAGGTTTCTGCTTTGAGGGAACAATTCCAACCTGAATTAAGGGTTGATTTCTCTCTGTCCTTGTCCTCTGACCACACGAGAACACACAGGGGGAAGAGCCCAGGGCAAAGGCCTCTCTTTTTAATCTCACATAATGTGCTTTTTGTTGGTGTCACCCCGTGGATAATCTTGTCCCCTGGCACCCCCACCTTTATCCTGAGGGAAGGAAAACCCCCCTTCTTAGGAGAGTGGGAGCTTGAATGAACAATGCAAAGTGCTGTTTGTGTTCAGGATCTCCATGAAGGGCTGGAAAATTCCAACCAAAACTTTTGTGTGATGGTGGTGAGGAAACTTTGTGGTGAGTCCGTGGCTGTACAGCCCAGAAACAAAGCAGGAACAACCCTGGAGTGAGATCCTGGTCCTTTTTAATGCAGCTTAGGGCAGAAATATCACAGAATCCTGGAATAGTTTGGGTTGGGAGGGACTTTAAAGATCATCCCCTGGTCCCACTAGAGCAGGTTGCTCAATGTCCCACCCAGCCTGGCCTAAATATCACCTCAGACCATGGCAGGTTTTGCTTTATTGATGATTTCCATCCACTTTCCACCCTGTGCAGCTGGATTTGGCATCCCAGGGGATGCTCCAGCAGGACCTGTGAGGCCATCCCTGCCCACCAGCATGGGGTGGACCAGCAGGCACCAGTGCCACCAGTTCCACCAGTCCCTTGCCCTGGGACAGTGGACAGGCAGGACATGGAGCTCCCCAGACCTGGAGCTGTTCTAGAAACCTCTCCTCCACTGCAGGGAGGATTGACTGTCAGTCATCCCTGAAAAAAACCCTTGGAATGGCAGGCTCTGATGGGAGAATGGAGAGCCAGGTCACTTAGACCACTGCCAAGATAAAGCTTATTCAAACACCTCTGTTTGTCCTGCAATTCATCCAGTAAATTACTCTGCCTGAATGGAATTTGATGGGAAGTGATTCCAGGCATGGAATACAATTTACAATATCTCCTCAGCTGCCACGTGTGTCCCTGTGTGAATTAGAGCCAACCTGATCCTGAGGAGATTGCTGCTTTAGATAGTTTGAAATCTATTTAGCCCACCTCAGACAATCTCTGCTGTCAGTGGGTGCCATGAAAGCAACTTGCCATGGGTCAGCATTTGCCAAAAATTTAGGCTTTGATTTCTCTGCCACGTCACTGTTTATTTCCCCACTTTTTAGAGTCTCATTAGGTTCCTGTTTCCTTTGAAAGGAAATACTGAGGTCAGAGGGGTCGTATCTGTCATTCTTGTAGCTCTCTTAAAATCTACCTGTTTGCTAAAATCTTCAACTTTAGCCCTTTTGAAATGAAACCTGGTGATTTTATACTTCCCAACCTTCAGGTAACAGGTGGGACGAGGGTAAGGGCATTAAAGAGCTCCTTGTTCCAGCCTGGGCTCTGTGCTGGCTGCTTGTCCTCACAGATCCTGCCAGGGGCACACCTGCCTGCAGGGAACAGCAGGTCCTGGAAAAACAAGGCAGCTTTGCCCTTCCAAATCCAGTTTTCTTTGGGCTGGGATGCATTTCCTGAATGTTTCCTTGCACCTCTTTGCTCCCACAGGACTCAGGTGCTCGCGAGGGCAGGTTTGCTCCCTCCCTCCTTCTCACAGGGCTCTGATTCTCACCTCAACTGAGCTTTTTGATGTGAATTGCAGTAATTTTTGCCTTTTCTGTGCCTTGTTAACAGCCACTGAAATGCTGGCCCAGGAGTTGAGGTGTCAGGAGCTTTGGGGACTCGTGGGCAGGGACACCCCAGTCCTTGTAGGTGCACAGGGACACGTGCCCAAAGAGGGAGGATTTATCAGCCTGAACCAGGAAAATTTCATTTCTAGGACTAAAAAAGAAGAATAAATAGCACTTTTCTCCTGTTCAGGGGTGTGTGTTTAATCCCTTGTCCCATGATAACTTTCTGTGAGCATTTCTGAGCTTCTCCCTCACGAGACCACGATTTTTAACCCAGAGCAAGGAGCTGAACTGGGTGTTTTACCCAGCAGACTCTAAATGGGAGCCTTTGTTACCACAGTGCAGCTTTTAGAGGCATTGAAAACATTTAAATTTCTGCTGTGACACCAGAACCCTCAGGCTGAGCTCCTCCAATTAGCAGTTCAGTAAGTGATTGATTGCACAAGAGTTTCGAAAAGCTGCACAAATATCATTAAGTCTGTTTTACGAGGTGGGAAACGGAAGAGCAAAGCTGTTCCCTGAGCTGATAACGTGGATTATGGGAGTAAAGATCAACAGAGATCTTTCTCCAGTCTCCCTGTGCTTCTGGTTCCCAAGCTGAGGAGATTAAAAGTGGTATAAAAGCCTCTGCCTGGACTCTGCTGCGTTGGCTCAAACACCTGAGGGAAGTTTTTAGGCTCAGGTTTTTCAAAGTGCCCGTGGGAGCACAGACCTTAAATGCCAAGGAAGGACAAGGCAAGTTGTGCTGACTGGCACAGGGAAGAAGGGGAACATTTCTGGCTGATTCAGAGCTCGAATCACCCTTCTCTTTCCCCAAAGTGACAGCAGGATTTTAGGCTTCTCAGCCTCAGAATATTACCCTCAGAAACTTGGTGTAATTTGGGAATTTCAGTGCTGCCCAAGCACTTCAGGGAGCAGGTTCTGCAAAGCTGAAATTCACCCTTTCAAATATTTTGAGGCTCCAAAAGTGCTCGAGATGCAACTTCCCTTTCACCTGTGATTTTGCTCGACATGCACCAGCACAGGCTAAACCACAGCAACAGCGGAGAGCAAGTGCAGAGGTGATTAAAGAGGGTGAACAAAGCCAGTCTCGAGCTTTCTGTGGCTCTAAACATTTTTAAAAGTGCTTTAGATAAGGATTTATTGCTGAGCAGCGTGTTGGGCTGCGTCCTGTGCCAGGTTTCACGCTGCTGACTAATTCCTCGGGCTTGTTCCGAGCCACTGACTCCAAACCTGCGTCATCAAAGCCCTCAGTCCAAACAAGTGGGTAGGAATTCGTGGCTGAGGCATTGGCTGGAAGACCTTGTGTAGGGGGAAGGATTTCACCCCTCTGAGTTGTGTTTATCTGCTCTCATTCCCACACCCTGGAGGCTCAAACCCTGCCAGGTGTCCCTGTCCCGGGAGCCTGGGCAGGAGTGGTGGGGACATGGAGGACCAGGGACACCTGCTGCGTTCCCCTTGGATGCTGACAAGGAATTGGGGTTTGAAGAACTCCTTCTGAAGTCAGAACCTTGTTTGCTTTGCCCTCCCTGCATCTTGGGCAACGGGGTCTTGTTTCCTCATTTCAGGTCTTACAGCACAGCCTGTTTTCCTGTCGGGGTGGCAGGAAAAAGGTACAGGATGTACAACCCTCTTTCTTGTCATCCTCCTGTCCACCTCTCAGTTCATCTGTGCCGTGCTCTTGATGCAGGAGATGCCACTCCTAGTGTTTGCCAGCATAATTGTGCTCAGTTGTCTCCATAATTCTCAACAGATTCCAGGTTTTTAGCCCTTCCTTCATATTTTTTCCTGGTGCTTTCACAGATTTCCAGGCACGTCTCACCCTCACCTGCTGCAGATTTCCCAGCACTAAACTCTACAAGTGTTACCTACTGCAAGGATGAAAGAACAGAGCACCAGGGAGCACCAGGAAAGGCTAAAAATAGAGCAGTCAGGAGAGAGGAAGGATGTGGGAGGAAGGGAGATGAAAGAGAGATTATTTCAAAAAGTTTTCGTGAGACTTTCGAGCATTATCTGTAAAAACCCAGCACAGCAGAAGGTGACAGCACCTCCTCAGGGCTGGAGCAGCATTTCCTCTGCTCGGGGATGAGTCACTGAAAGTGATATTTGTGCCCTCAGGTTTGGAGAGAAGTGAATCAGTTCCGTTAAGAACCAGCACGAAACCGTCCGAGGACGGGGGGTCCCTCCAGCCCTGCTGGGCTGGGACATCTCGGAGAGAACAGCATTTGGGAACTCAAATGCCAGGGTCTGATGGCAAATGTCTGATGGAGAGAAGTTTCTCCTCAGCTTCCCTGTCTGCTCCTGCTTTCACATCAGTGAGGAAGGTTTGAAAGGTTCTGAAGGAAGTGATTCTTGCCCTGGACTCAGCGCTGGTGAGGCCACCTCTGGAGTGCTGTGTCCAGTTCTGGGCCCTCAGCTCAGGAAGGACATTGAGGGGCTGGAGCAGGTGCAGAGAAGAGCAACGAGGCTGGGGAAGGGACTGGAGCACAAGTGCTGTGAGGAGAGGCTGAGGGAGCTGGGGCTGTTCAGCCTGGAGAAGAGGAGGCTCAGGGGAGACCTCCTCACTCTCTGCAACTCCCTGACAGGAGGGGGGAGCCAGCTGGGGGTTGGTCTCTTTGCCCACCCAACCATCAGCAAGACAAGAGGGCTCGGGCTTCAGCTGTGCCAGGGGAGGGTTAGGTTGGAGATTGGGAAGAATTTCTTTGCAGAGAGGATGCTCAGGCACTGGAATGGGCTGCCCAGGGAAGGGGTGGATTCTCCATCCCTGGAGGTTTTTAAGATGAGCCTGGATGTGGCATCAGTGCCACGGGCTGGGAACCACAGTGGGGTTGGATCAAGGGTTGGACTTGATGATCTCAGAGGTCCCTTCCAACCCAGCTGATTCTGGGATTCTCTGATTCTATGAAAAGGTCACTTCTCAAGCACAGAGGGAGGGATTCGTTCACCAAGGGCAAAGGTTTGATCACTTCATAAAAGCTTCAAACTCCAGCAAAGAAATGGAAATTTCCAAATTCAAATAGTTTTGTTCAGGGTGGGTTTTACCTCAAATCACAGTCACAGAATCCCAAGATGGTTTGGGTGGGAAGGGATATTAAAGCTCATCCAGTGTCACCCCCTGCCATGGGCAGGGACACCTTCCACTGTCTCACCTTGCTCCAACCTGGCCTTGGACACTTCCAGGGATCCAGGGGCAGCCACAGCTTCTCTGGGCAACCTGCGCCAGGGCTCCAGAGATAAATGAGAGCCCAGTTTGGAGAACTTTGATAGAAACCTCTCCCAGTGTCACAGGAGTGGATCCTCATTGGATCCTCACTGTAATGTCGTTTCTTACTCAGCCTTTATTACCTGGTGACTAGAGCTGTATCAGTTACTGATTACTGATAATCCCATGGTCCATAAACCCTCCCTGAAACAGTTGTTGAGCTAAGTTTGAAAAAACCTACGTGGAAATCACACTTAAAATCAAATTATTTAGTCATACTTGGTTCAACTGCCCCGAGGAATGGAGGATATTAAGGCAGAGAAAACCCCCTTGGAGCAATTAGTGTGTGATTATGGTACAAAGCTCCCAAAGGCCTTTTCCAACCCAAAGGATTCTGTTACTGTGTTTTAATGCTCAGTTTTATTTGGTAGCTTGGGGACAGGTGACGTGGTGAGACTCAGGGAGAAGGTGAGACTTGTTGGAACTCGGCAGTTTAGAGGCGGCTGGAAAACGCCAGAAATGGTTTCCAGGAGGCATCCAACCCCTCGGGAAGGGCAGGGGCAGGGCCGAGCTGTGCCCCCCGGTTGTCCCTGTGCTGGGATACCCGTCCCGGGGCCGAGGCCGGGATGGGAATTCCCACCTGGAGCCGCTGCGCTGTGCGCTGCTGCCATCCAGAGCTCGCCGGGGGGAGCTGCGCTGGGAGAGGAGGCTCTGCCGGCCCCTCACCTGCCAGGAGAAGGCGATAAATAATAAATGCCATAAATAAGGAATGAGGGTCCAAAACAGCTCCGGTTTCCAGCGGGAACTGGAAGCTGCCGCTGCCACAGCTGGAGCAAGGATGTTTTCATTTCGTATTCGCTCTGTTCTCTCCTCCCCCAGACACTGGTTTGAGGGAGGAGAACACGCTCTCCTCAAAAAGAACCTGCAGGAGATCAGTGTTCCCAGACTGGCATTTTTATAACCTGATTCAGTTCGTCTTAAACGACTCTTTCTGGCTCTGTGTGAAAAACAGATGTAATTCTGGCTGCTGGTTATTTATAGGGATGTGTCCTGGATAGGGAAGCACAGATCTGCCACTTGTGGGGTTGTGGGAAACCTCCTGACTTCTGGTTTCAGAGAGAACAGACTTGGGAATTGTATCCCTGGGGGTCTGATACAGGTAAGGATGGAGCACTGTGGCCCTCATGGGAAGGACATGGAGCTGCTGGAGCACCAAGGGGATCAGAGGGATGGAGCAGCTCTGCTGGGAGGGAAGGATGGAGAACTGGGATTGTTCAGCCTGGAGAAGAGAAGCTTTGGGGTGACTTAACTGTGGCCTCCCAGGATCTCAAGGGAGCCTGAAAGAAAGATGGAGAGAGACTGTTTCCAAGGGCCTGGAGTGCCAGGACAAGAGGGAATGGCTTCAAACTGCCAGAGGGCAGGGATAGATGGGAGATTGGGAAGGAATTCTTGGCTGTGAGGGTGGGGAGGCCCTGGCACAGGTTGCCCAGAGGAGCTGTGGCTGCCCCTGGATCCCTGGGAGTGTCCAAGACCAGGTTAGAGCAACCTGGGCTAGTGGGAGGTGTCCCTGCCCGTGGCAGGGGGTGGAACTGGAGCAGCAAGATTTGATGGGCTTTGTCCATCCCTGCAATTCCCCTTGTTCCAGCAGTGCCATGTGCCACTGGCACGTTTTTATGGCCTTGTTGCCAATCCCTGGGTTTAGGAAAAGCTTCGTTGGCCACGCGAGCCCCGGGCTGTGCCAGGGAAGGGTGGGTTCAGCTGCAGCATCGCCTCCTGTTATCGCCCCATTTAATCCGATGTTTTGGGAGATTCCCAACTCCGGTGCCCACAGGAGGGAGCCAAATCCTTTGCTCTCGAGGCAGACAAAAATCACCTTTGTCTCGAGCGTCTTCATCAGCTGCTCGTGTGTGACAGGGAGGAAAAGCCAATGGAAATCTCTGAACACACCAGAGGAGCCTCGTGTGCCTTTTCAAAGGGAATTCAAACTTATTCGGGAGATTAAATGAAAGAATTCAGGGGAAAAGCATCATGCTGAGGTGCATCATATAATCATGGAATCCTGGGATGCTTTGGGATGATGGTTTTCCCCTGAATTCTTTCAGACAGTTTGGGTTGGAAGGGACTTTAAAGCTCATCCCATCCCACCTTCCCCTGGGACACCTTCCCCTGTCCCAGGTGGAGGCAGGAATGTGGTGCCAGAGGCAGGGAAAAGTAGCCTGAGCTCTGGGAACCTCTTCCTGTGCCTCGTTTTTGGTTTTTCCCTCTGGTATGTGGCCTGTTGCTGGATGAGGAAAATCCAAAGCAAAGAAAGCTTTCAAGTGACTAAAAATAAACGGGGTTTTTTTATGAATATTTCACAGAAGGCTGGGATTTCTTCATCTTTGGCGACACTGGGGGCAGCTTTTCCATATTAAGAGAATCCATTCTTGTTATTTTTTCACTTGGTATTTGCTGGATTCCGGGAGTTTTTCAGCTGCTTGTTGCCATCTGCCATCGCTTCGGGGTTGCACTTGGACATTTGCTTTTGCTTTGGGGTGGAATGGCCTTTTCCCAGCTCTCCAAGGGCTGCATCCCAAAATGATAACCCCAAGGTAAGGCACCCTGGCAGCCCAGCCAGTGGGATAACCCCTGTTGCTGTTTGTTGTCACCATAACAGAGTGGGGTTGGAGCTGGAAGTTGGCAAATGGGATTTTTCCTCCTTAAGGGCTGTAAGGAATATTTGTAGCATCCCTTTTCCCCGACTTCCCTGCAGGATTTCATTCCAATTTCCTCGAGCTGGGTGGTAAATCTGTGCCTCTCCTGTCCCCAGCAAAGCCCATCCCAGCTCTGGCTGATCCAGAGGATCAATCCTACAGGAACATGGTGCTTCCATGGGATGCTGGGAAGACAAAACAAAGGGTGTTTCATACAGTTTATTGGATCAATGGTAATGAAAAAGTTTAGAGCAGGCAAAGTATCCCCCAAAAAAAAAAGCAGGAGGGCAAACAGAGCCTGAATCCTCCCCCCATAATTCAGAACAGCTCCAGGATGGAAAAGAAAATAGACGTGTCAGGGGCAGTGTTTGTTCATGTGTGCAAAGAATACATTCCTTTCCCCTGGGCTGGAGGGGGGGATTTGTCAGGAGTCACGTTTTTTCCTCTTATTATTTCTCCTCGTTAAAGGTCGTGGTGCTCTGGAAGCACATCATCCATGTGCCCTCATCCCTGGGCCAGGGAGTGGCCAGGGAATGAAATCCCTGTGGAACAGAGCCCCAGGGATCCCCTGCTCTGCCCCCAGATCCATCCTGGGACCAACCACCAGGGCTGAAATCCAGGTTTCCTGAAAAAGGAAGGTTTCCTTGGCAATCCACAGCTCCAGGAGTCTGCACCTTGTTGTGATTCACCAGCTGGAGGGGGAACCATCTTCAGATGAACAAGCTCAGCTTCGTTGTTTGAAGGCAGCTCAAAGATGCTGTGACTCATTTGCTTCATTGATCTGGGGTTTGTTTGCCCCTTTGCCCCTTTTTTTAGCCCCCCCCCCCCCCCAAAAAAAAAGCCAACACTTGCCCTGCTGTGGGTGGGAGTGAGAACATCCTGTCCCTTGAAGGCCCCAGTATGACCCTGCTTAATTCTGATTAATTCCCCAGTCCCAAAAACTGGGGAGCCACGTCGTGGCCTCCCGGGCTTTTCTCCCAGTTTAAGGATTAACAATGTGAGTCCAAGCCTAAAATAACTGTTTACTTGCAGTTCTGAATCTTTGGTGTGCTAAAGCATGAAAAAGGCTCAATCCCTCTTGCTTTGGGTTCAACAAATACTCTCCCAGTGCAGTTTAGATTTTGGGCAGTGCAGTGTCCAGGTTTGTATTTAACATCCCCGTCTCAGCACTGGGGATGATAAAGAACATTAAATCCAACTTTTGCTTGATGGCAAAACGCCTTCAGTCCTCAAGAATTGGCCCCAGATTGGTCACAGCTGAGGAAGAGATTTGAGCTGTAGTTCCACAAGGGAAGGAATTGGCTGCAAATGTGGCTTTTCTGCTTCCAAAAATGGGGGATCCATTCACGTGCTGAAAGGAGTCCTTTGCTCTTGGGAAGCTCAGATGTTTTTAGGGATAAGGGGGAGGGAGAGAAGCTTCTGGTTCCCTATTCCCTGTCGGTAGATTGGGAAGAAGACTCAGCCAAAATCACCCAGAAAATCAGTGGCAGTACAAGATTCTGGTAATTTTTTTTTTCTTTTTTTTGATTTTCTTCTTGAGAGCTTTTCAGATGTTTCTCTGCTTTAGGATTTGGGATTGGGAGGAGGTGAAAAATGGGGAGTCAATGAGGAGAGGGAAGGGTTCTGTCTAAATCCCCTGTATAATTGTGATACTCCTCTGTGGTTTTTAAGTAAGTATTTAAAACAAAAAGCTTTTCTACTGGAGGCCAGGAGATATAAAGATGATTCAAAGCATAAAATAAGGGGATGGATTAAATGGAGAATAAAAAGGAAAATAAATGAAGAACTTCTGTGGTGAAGTGCTAGGAGCTTTGGAAAATAATGCTCAAATTAGAAGCATGTGCTCTAGAAAGTTACAACATAGGTATTGCAAAAAAATCCATTTTTCCCCAAGGGTGGGGGGGAATTAGGATTCAAAATCATGAAATGATCCGGGGAAGGGACCAAGATTTCTGCACAGGAGGCAAAAATCAGGATGGGGATCAAATGTAGGGGATTGTCAAGCACAAAACATGGAAGAGCTCCAGGGGGTGATGTGGTACCACCTCCATGGAATAGAGAAGAACTGGAATAGAGAGAAGGGCTCATTCCTTGTCTGATTTTCACATCTTGGATTTAAGAAACTGTATTTGCTGGGAGATGTCCTGCTAAAGCTGGGAGTGGGCACTTCCAGGTGGAGTTTAAAGGACTGTGGTTATTCCTTTGGTTGAGTGTTTGCAGGAAACTTCCTGCATGTGGAGAGAGGAGCTGGATTAATGGGACAAGAAACAGTTTATGGCTCATGGATGCAGAAATCCCATGGCTGGGAAGGGGCCCCTCTTCCTCCTTGTCGAAGAAATGGCCAAAATCATTATTTCCAGGTCTGGAACAAAGTCTTTGCTAAAATTTACAGAGACTCACAGCAATTTCCCAGTTGGAGAATTCAGGAAGGAGGAGAGAGTTCCAAGCTGGAGGCTGGAGATTTCAGCCATGAATTAGAACCCTCTGGATGTGCCTCTCCCATCCCCAGCCCAGAATGTGGAGCTCAGCAGCTTCTTGCTGTGTCTCTGTCCAGCACTCCTCTCCCAGCACAGATATTCCTGCTGTACTTCAACAAACCAGCCTTCCCAGATGGTTTTTCTCATTAACTTGTCTGATCCTGCCCTTTGAAACCTTCAGAATTCCCCCATCCTGCTGGAACACACGGCTTTGGAGTGGGGCTGTCCTGCACTGAGGATGGTGAACTTTCCAACTGGCTCCACACAGAAGGTTGTGCCAAGGCTGTTCCCAGCCTGGAAGAGCCAGCTGAGGCTGAGGGAGTGAGGAATGGAATGGTGAAAGCACGATGGAGAGGTTTCCTGGATAAATACACACTTTAAAAAGCCCTGGAATCCCAGGTTTGGCTCATCCTTGCCATGGGCTGGGACACCTCCCACTAGCCCAGGTTGTTCCAGCCTGGCCTTGGACACTTCCAGGGATGCAGGGGCAGCCACAGCTTCTCTGGGAATTCTACCCCAGCTCCTCTCCACCCTCCCAGGGAGGAATTTCTTCCTAAAATCCCACCTATCCAGCCATCAGCTCGTGGAAATCAGCATTGCTCTGGTGAAGTCAGCAAATCCAAATTCACATCAGCTCAAAATCAGGCCACGTGTCTCTCCTAAGCTAAAAAAGTCATAAAAATGCAGCTGGTGGAGGTTTGTGGAGGGAGTGGCAGAGTAGGAAAATAGTGAGGGACCTGCTGTCCTACACAGACAGTGGGAAGGGGGAAAAATAACAAAGGGAAAAGGTGGAAATCAAAGGAAAAGGGTGGGAGATGCTCCGAGCACGAGCAGTGCTGCAGGGTTTGACTGCCCTCAGTTATACAGCAAGAGAGGAGCTCTGCCACTGGTTCAGCTGCTGCCATGAAAAAGCAAAACACTTCCAATCACAAATCCAAGTTGGGAGCAGTGAATGGAAAGGCTGTTTGTGTTCTTTGCATGGTCAAAATTCTTGTGGCAGAGGGAATTGTGGCCACGGGCTCCGTCACCAGGCTCTCAGCACTGGTGGCACTCAGGTGTTGCTGTCCCAGTCATCCCAGTTCCTCCCAGTTCACCCCTGAGAGCAAATCCACCCTGGGAGTGACTGTCAGGCTTTGGAGTCCTTGAGAAATCTGGGAATTCACTGTGCTTCCAGCCCTGGGCTGGCTGTTCCTAACCCTGACTGCAGGATTCATCCCCCAAGGTTGGGGATAGGTCTTTCTAATTTTATCCCTGTGGAATTCCTAGAAACCAGACAAAATTGACTTTCACACAAGAATCTCCGTTGTTTACACACCCTGGCCCTCTGTTCAGTCAACAAAACGTGGTTTTTATTAGGTTTACCCTGGAAAAAAAGAGACATTTCAAATGAAGGGGAAAAAAATGCTCAGTTTGGGTGTTTTTGGTGAAATCTGGGGGTGGGCAGAGAATGTGGAGGGGAGATCAAAGCTTTTGGTTGCAACTCAGAGGTTACCAAGTGCCACAGATCTTTATCAGCTGAGAGTCACAGAGTCAGCCAGGTGGGAAGAGACCTGGCCAGGCTTGGAAGGGACCTTAAACCACCTCATTCCAAGGGCAGGGACACCTTCCCCTAGACCAGGTCACTCCAACCTGGCCTTGGATCCAGGGGCATCTCATCCATTAGTTCTGTAAGGAGCAAGACAAGGGGTCAAAAAGGCAAATCAAGCCTTGGAATTCTCAGGGACATCCATCCTGGCCTGGTGCTGGAATCAGTCCAGGGGGTGGATTTGTTGTTGGCAGCTCCCCCCGTGGAGGCAAAAAGAAGTCGGGTGCTGGTGAAGGGTCTGGGTGGGAGGGAGGAAGGAAAGAAATCAAATAAAGGCTCTGTAGTAGCAGATGAAAATCTGGATAACGAAAATGTAGTTTGTTTTAAAGGTGGTGATTCCTATCTGGGCTGCTGGAACATTCCCACATCAGGGCTTCGCTCTGGGAGAGCCCAAAACATCCCTTTGCTGACATTATCACCCAGGCAACTCCAGATAATTACCTGTGTGTGTCTAATTGCTGGGGTCACAGGCAACTCTGGGCTTTCATTTTCCACCAAGTTGTTATTTCTGTCTCTCTCTCTCTTTTTTTTTTTTTCCTTCTCCTTTAGCAATGACATTTGCATTCCTTTGAGCAAAATACCAAGGTTAAACTAAAAATAATCCTGCCCATCAGTTTTAGATTAGGACTAGTGCAGGCACAGCTTTACTGTAAATGTGGATGTCAGGACTGCTGGGTGCTCTGCCAGGAAAGTGCCACAGTCAGACACTGCAGGAATTCGATTAATGGGGGGTTTTTTAACATAATCTGAAGTTACTTTTGATTGCCAGGTGGTGCCTACTATTAATATCTGTGTGAATCCACCTTCTTTCAGGAGAAATGAAGATGTGTGGAAATTGTTTCCTTTCCTGAGAAGGAGAAGGGGGTTTGTGCCATTCTCCTTCTGGAAAAAAAAGCAGCAGCACATCCCTGAATCCCAGTTCCCTTGAAAGCAATGAACTAATGGTTATTATAATGCTGGAAGTGTCCAAGGCCAGGTTGGAGTGACCTGGGCTGGTGGAAGGTGTCCTTGCCCATGGCAGGGGGTGGAATTAGAGGAGCTTTAAGGTCCAAGATTCCATTAAACAGCTTTTTGTGGAAGGTCCAGGATTCCATTAAACAGCTTTTTGTCCGCAAGGTTTTAATCTCTGGTTGTGACTCTGAGTTACCTGAAGCAGGTTTATAAATATTCCCTCCCCTTTTCCCAGGGAAAGCACAAATCTGGTGGTTTGGGAGCTCAGCTTGCAGGGCTGGGCACAGGAGACCCTGTAAGGGAGTGTTAATCCTGCCTCTCCCACAGTGCAGAGGTTCAAAGGAAGGTGTTGCCCTGTGTAGTCCCACAGGGGAATTAGAACCAGTTCTAATTCTGAAATCAGAGTCTCCTTCAAAGGCCCAGTGCCCCGGAAGGCCCAAGTCCCTGGGAAGGAATCCCTTCCTCTGTTCCCCTTTCAAAAGGTCTCAACATCCAAAGCATGGGATTATTTTTGCTCCCCGTGGGTGAGAGAAAAGCTGGAGCTCGTGTTCTCCTTCCAGAGGGCTCCATGAGGTCACCAGGGAATCAGGGAATTCATCAATAACTCCAATAAACTCATTTTGGCGCCCTGGCACACGATGAGGAGGATCCACGTGGGATCTTGGTGCCTGACTGAGGTGGGGTTTGGGCAACCAGTCTGCACAGCCCAGCCACTGAACACCATGGTAAAAACACCAACCCAAGGCATTAGAATCACAGAATCACAGAATCACTGAGTCATAGAATCATAGAGTCATAGAATCACAGAATCATAGAATCACAGAATCATAGAATCACAGAATCATAGAATCATAGAGTCATAGAATCAGCTGGGTTGGAAGGGACCTCTGAGATCATCCAGTCCAACCCTTGATCCAACCCCGCCGTGGTTCCCAGCCCATGGCACTGATGCCACATCCAGGCTCACCTTAAAAACCTCCAGGGATGGAGAATCCACCCCTTCCCTGGGCAGCCCATTCCAAGGGCTGAGCACCCTCTCTGCAAAGAAATTCTTCCCAATCTCCAACCTAACCCTCCCCTGGCACAGCTGAAGCCCGAGCCCTCTTGTCTTGCTGATGGTTGGGTGGGCAAAGAGACCAACCCCCAGCTGGCTCCCCCCTCCTGTCAGGGAGTTGCAGAGAGTGAGGAGGTCTCCCCTGAGCCTCCTCTTCTCCAGGCTGAACAGCCCCAGCTCCCTCAGCCTCTCCTCACAGCACTTGTGCTCCAGTCCCTTCCCCAGCCTCGTTGCTCTTCTCTGCCCCTGCTCCAGCCCCTCAATGTCCTTCCTGAGCTGAGGGCCCAGAACTGGACACAGCACTCCAGGGGTGGCCTCACCAGCGCTGAGTCCAGGGGAGGAATCACTTCCTTGGACCTGTTGGCCACACTGTTCCTGAGCCAGGCCAGGATCCATTGGCCTTCTTGGCCACCTGGGCACACTCTGGCTCCTGTTCATCTGGAATTAAACAGGATTCCCTGGACAGTCTGTGCATTTTCTGCTGTCCAGGCAGGTACAATATTAATTCCCCTAAAAGTAGGACAAAAAACGGGGCAGAACCAGCCTCTGAGCAGCTGCTGGCTCGATAGGCTTGACTGGGATGAAGATCAGGGATATTTACAGGATTTTGGCTCAATATCTTGAATTAAAGGAGTTTCTCACAGCCCAGGATGGGTGAGGAAAACCCCGTCACCGTAATTTATCACAGATATTAAAGAGAGACAGTAAAGTTTGTTCAACATTTATTAGTGTGGCTGTAAAACTTCATCTCCTTTGCAGTGGCTTTGGGTGGGGGCAGAGGGTGTTTCAGATGGAGATTTGTGTTGGAGCAAAGCCTGGGAGATGTTCTCTCCCTCCTCTGGCTTATTTGAAATCTCCTGCAGCCTTGGCTCTCCTCCCTGAGGTGGCAGAATGGTTTTTACGTGGGCTTGCAAAAAGATTTGATTTTATTTTAATTTTTTTCCCCAGGATTTAGTTTTTTCACTTAAGCAACTTGTTTCTGAGCATTGATAATAATTAATTATTGTGTATTGAAAGGATGTGTTCAAAATATGTGACATATATTTCTATATTTAGCATTCTCATCCTCCTTTATTAACCTTTGGCAAATCACTTCCACAGGCAGCTCCAGTGTAAAATAGGGCTGAAAGAATTCCCAGCCAAAAAAAAAATTCCCTCCTGGAATTTCTCCTGTGATGAGCTGAAATATTCTAGTCTGTGAAAAGGAGCTTTTAAAGAATTCCCCACTTCCTTTGGCTCGGAGGAAGGGAAGTTGTAAATTTGATTTTTGGGAGCCGTTCAGCTCTCTGGAACTTTTAAAACATTTACTTAAGGTTAAAAGAGACTTTTTGGTGTGGGAGCTGCTGGGATTGCTTTTACATCCACTGTGGGTTTCTCCCTTCTGAGCAGAGAAGATCCATCATAAAATTAATTTATGTTTTCAAAGCTCCTCCCCTATAACAGGAGTACAGAAAAACTGACTTTAAAGAAAACAGTCCCAAAAAATTCGCTGCCAAGGAAAAAAAACTTTCCAGCCACTCAGGGTTCAACACATGGGTTTTCATGCCCTGGCCCTGACAGCTGAGTGCATCTCTTAGCTAATTACCCACTGACATTTAATTCAGGCCTAAAAAGAGCCAGGGAGGGGCTAAAAATAATCCCAAGGCACAAGTGAAAACTCCACTGGTGTGATTTAATACCATGGGTCCTGCACACGCTGCTGGGTGAGGGTTAGGGTTAGTTTAGGGTTAGGGTGAGGGTTAGGGTGAGGGTTAGGGTTAGTTTAGGGTTAGGGTGAGGGTTAGGGTGAGGGTTAGGGTTAGTTTAGGGTTAGGGTGAGGGTTAGGGTTAGTTTAGGGTTAGGGATTGGTTTAGGGTGAGGGTGAGGGTTAGTTTAGGGTTAGGGATTGGTTTAGGGTGAGGGTGAGGGTTAGTTTAGGGTTAGGAATTGGTTTAGGGTGAGGGTTAGGGTTAGTTTAGGGTTAGGGATTGGTTTAGGGTGAGGGTTAGGGTTAGTTTAGGGTTAGGGATTGGTTTAGGGTGAGGGTTAGGGTTAGTTTAGGGTTAGGGATTGGTTTTGGGTTAGGGTTAGGGTTGGGGTAAGGATTAGGGTTATTGTTAGGGTTAAGTTTAGGGTTTGGGTTAATATTAGGGTCAGGGTTACCTTAGTGTTAGGGTTAGGGTTGGGGTTAATGTTAGGGTTTGGGTTAGGGTTAGGTTTAGTGTAAGGTTTAGTGTTGGGTCAGGGTTAGTTCAGGTTTAGAGTTAGAGCACATCAGTGTGAGCAATGCTCTGAATTCCTCTGATACATCCACAGCACCAGGGTTTATTTTTTACATGCAAGAGCATGAATTCTGTGCATTTTAAGGACATCCTAAATCAGGGCAGTGACCCCCATGCCAGGGAGCTCAGCTCCAACCCTGCCAGCAAACCCAAGGAGACAGTTTGTGCCCAGGGAAACAAGGCAGTGACCCCCATGCCAGGGAGCTCAGCTCCAACCCTGCCAGCAAACCCAAGGAGACAGTTTTTGCCCAGGGAATCAGGAGAGTTGTGCTGGACAGTGGGCCCAGCCCAGCAGCTGCCTGGCTCCAGGAGAGGAGCTCCCTGCACGAGTCTGGCTCTGCAAGGTCGAGCCTTCCCTTCCCAGCAGCAGCTTTTGCTCCCCCCAGCCCTGCAAACGTCACCCAGAGAACCCCCCCAGGGCTGTTGTGGGTTGAGGTTGGGGTTAATGTTAGGGTTTGGGTTATGGTTAGAGGTAGGGTTAGGGTTAGGTTTAGTGTTGGGTTAGGGTTAGTTTAGGTTTAGAGTTAAAACACATCAGTGTGAGCAATGCTCTGAATTTCTCTGGGACATCCACAGAACCAGGGTTTATTTTTTACATGCAAGAGCATGAATTCTGTGCACTCTGTGCTTTCTGGACATCCTAAATCAGGGCAGTGGCCCCCATGCCAGGGAGCTCAGCTCCAACCCTGCCAGCAAACCCAAGGAGACAGTTTGTGCCCAGGGAAACAAGGCAGTGACCCCCATGCCAGGGAGCTCAGCTCCAACCCTACCAGCAAACCCAAGGAGACAGTTTGTGCCCAGGGAATCAGGAGAGCTCTGCTGGACAGTGGGCCCAGCCCAGCAGCTGCCTGGCTCCAGGAGAGGAGCTCCCTGCACGAGTCTGGCTCTGCAAGGTCAAGACTCCCCTTCCCAGCAGCAGCTTTTGCTCCCCCCAGCCCTGCAAACGTCACCCAGAGAACCCCCCAGGGCTGTTGTGGGTCGTGACTCCCCCGACAAACGACGTCAGCAGGGTTTGGATCATCAAACCCACTCGTCCAGTTCCAGCAGAGATGGATTTTTGGCTGCTGGGCTCAGACAAGGCTGGCTCTGACGGGGAGGATGTGATGAAATCCCTCCTGCTTTGTAAACGAACCCGACGAGAGCTGGAAATCCTGAAATAGAATAAATACAGCTGACCCTGAACAGAGCCACTGGGCTGAATAGAACCAGCCTGAGAGCAGTGGTGTGAGATCCCCCTTCCAGGTTTGTCTAGAAATAGAGCTGGGGAGGAAATAATGTTCCTGTTCTGCACATTTTTTTTTTAAGGATTTTCGACTTTTTTGCTGTTTTGCAACAGGATGGAGCTGAGATCTTTTGAAGAGTGGCGTGGAAAAAAACTGAGATAGACTCCAAAATAAAAAAAAAATAAAAAAAAAATAGCTCAGGGACCAGATCACCTGAGATGTGGAAAACCCACATCCCTCTTCTGCCTGAAATGCAGGAGGAGCTTGAACCTCCACTGTTTGTATTTGAGAGGAATATTTGAACTCAGCTGTGTAACCCATCAGTCACCTCCTTACACTGAACCTTCTTGATCTGTGGCAGCAAAGGGGGGTCCTTGGGGTGTCCTCTGGCAGCTGATGAGCTTTGCAGTCGCTGTGGATTAACTGCAATGAAACATTTCTGCTGAAATGGGAGGGATTATCCAACATCAGGCCAAAGCAGCCACCTTGGATCAGTCCACTCACACAAACTGCCCTTGCCTTGCTTCTGAGAATTCCTCTCCTTTGGCATGTGCCAAGCCATGGACCTCCTGTGAGCTGCTACCTCCTAAAAGGAGGAGGTTTTATGCTTGGTCTGAGTGCTGCTGGATCTAAAGATGATCAGAGGATGCTGTTCCAGCACGTTTCAGTATGAAAACTTCCAGGCATCCTTTGGGCACACATCTGGGTAATAACCTGAATTATTCCTCTCCTGCTTGGAGGTGTTTATCCTGTGATCCTTGATCCTCCTGGGAGTCAGGACCCCCTCGTGTGCTTTGGGTCACCCTGGATGACCCCAACTGCTCCTCTGGTGCTCTGGGGCACCTTGGAGGTCCAGAGAAGTGTCATAAGCAAAAACTGGATTTTCTGTCTGCCAGGGGGCTCCTCTGAGTGTTCCTGTGGTTTGTGGAAGGGACAGAGTGTGAGTTCTCCAGCTGCATGTGCAGTCCAGAGGGAACTGCATGTTCTGTCCAAAGGGAACAAAGTGGGAGAGGAAATTGTTTAATCCTATAGAATTCAGGACTTCCAAATGCCATCGATTAAAGGACCAGGCAGTGGCTGAGGGTTAAGATCCTTCAAACAAAGCTGTCAGCTGATTTGTCATTTTTAATTGGGATTAGGATTGGGGCTGAGCATTAGAGGGACTTCCCTCCCTCCTCAGGACTTGCTTTGGGTTTACAGAAGGCAACATTCTCTTTACAGCTGGGATGTGAAGGACAGGGGGCCAATCTGGGGGATTTCCTTTTATAAAACATCATTAATTTTATAGTTAGCTCTGAAAACAACATTTTTAACTTGATCCCCACAGCAGCCAAGGAGCCAGGGGCAGGTGATCCAAAAGAGCCTGAATATGAAAACCAGACACCTCAATGGAAACTTCCAAGGATTTGAGCCTGCAGAACCAATTTACTCCTCTGAAAGGTCTGTTTGCAGTCCCTCTGTGCAGCCACCAAGGGGATCAGAGGGGAAGGAAGGATGGGAGAACTGAGATTGCTCAGCCTGGAGAAGAGAAGCTTTGGGGTGACCTAAGTGTGGCCTTCCAGGACCTGAAGGGTCTGACAAGGAAGATGGAGAGAGACTATTTAGAGGAGCCTGGAGTGACAGGACACAGGGAATGGCTTCCCACTGCCAGAGGGCAGGGTTAGATGGGATACTGAGAAGGAATTTTTCCCTGGTAGGGTGGGGAGGGGCTGGGATGGAATTCCCAGAGGAGCTGTGGCTGCCCCAAGATCCCTGGAAGTGTCCAAGGTCAGGCTGGAACAACCTGGTCTAGTGGAAAGTGTCCCTGCCCATGGCAGGGGGTGGCACTGGATGAGCTTTAAGGTCCCTTCCAACCCAACCCATTCCAGGATTCCCTGGTTCTGTGACTCCCCCATCCCTCCTGCAAACCAAGGGCACAGGAGGAGGGTGGGACCCCATGTTTAAGAACTGAAATGTGGGTTCAGTCCTTTGGGATTCCTCTGCAGGGGTGAGAATGGCACCCCCAAAGCATGCTCTGCTCCAGGGGCAGGGAATGGACGAGCCTTGGACCATTTCCATAACTTTGGTCTTAATCCTTGTTCACTTCCTAAGCCTGACCTGAACCTGAAAGCTCAAGTTCTCTCTGACTTCTCCCATTTCCTGGTAACTGGAGAGCAGGATTAGCCAGGTTTGGTTGAATTCCCCACTCCTCATTGATGCACAATCCATTACCAGGAGGAGAAGGGAAAAGACCCCCTGGTGTTGTCTGGGATGAACATCTCAGCCTGGCTGCTGCTGGAACACGGAGCCTGGAAAAGCTCCACTTGGAATTGGATCCCCCAGTGCAGAGGAATGGCAGCTCATTGCTGGCAGAGCTCGAGTTCCTGTGCTCCTGCAAAACATCCTCTGCCATGGCCTCAAACACCTCATTGCAGCTTGGAGTTCAGCACACAGAGAGCTCACATCAAACCTGTTGTTAACTCCCTTTTGCACTGCAGGATGAGGAATTGTTGGGTGAAAGCACTGGAGACACCAGGAGCTGTGGGAATTCTGCTGAGCCTCTCTAATATCACTGCCTCTGGACTCAGGGGGAGGAATTGTTGTTCATTTTAGAGGGGATCAGAGGGATGGAGCAGCTCTGCTGGGAGGGAAGGATGGGAGAACTGGGATTGCTCAGCCTGGAGAAGAGAAGCTTTGGGGTGACTTAACTGTGGCCTTCCAGAACCTTCCACTTTTTAATACGGTACAACATATTAAAAAGTGGAGTTAATGGAGCACCAGGAGTGTGTCTTCCCCACAGATCAACCACTTCTCAGTCATTTTAACCCCTGGCCTTTGTTAATTGTTGTTTGTGGATCAGATTTGCCTCTGCTCTGTGGGACATGAGGATGGTTGTTGCCTCCAGCCCACTTCAGTCTGTGTCTGGCTGTCTCTCTGTTCAACAAGCCAGATGTTTTTATAGCCACTTTATAAAAGCCTAAAACAAATAAACACACAACCCCAGCCCTTCACTTCTCTTTGGATTCAATATTCCCAGAGTGTTATTGAGGCTAATGAGCGTTTCCTTCTCTTGATGAGCAGCAAATTCACACAGATCCGTGGATCTGACCCATCCTTTAAAAGGACTAATCCAATTTCCTACCCTTGTCCCTAAAACCAGACCAAGCGAGTACAGGATGACCCTGGATCTTTGGATCTTCAGCCCAAGGTGGTGCAAACCAACCCATAACTGGGTGTCCTGGTTAAACCTCCACACTGGGAAAATGATGGAGAACATCCTGGTCCCTGCTCAGCACACACAGCTCGGCTGGGGAGGGCACTTAATGCCATGGCTCAAGAACCACAGAGACAACAGAGCTGGGTCCCTGCTGGGGATCCTTGGGATCCTTGGGATCCTTGGGACCCTTCCCCAGAGCTCATCCCACCACAGCAGAGCCTCGGATGTGCAGCCCAGGAAGTCAAACAACAGCATCTCCTCTCCCCCACTGCTTCCAAAGGGGGATGAGTTGCAGCTCCATCCGTGGAACTTTCGAACGAGCATTTCCCTGGCAGATTCATTCCCAAATACCAAGTGGGTTTTTTAATGGGAAAAAATGACCCAAGAGGTCTCACATTGTTGTTTATAATCACGGCCGACAGCAACGTCATCGGGTAATGCTTCGCCCACTTATCTTGCCACGGGATTATTCATCCCAGGAGTGGGGATGGGAGGAAAAAAAGAGCCTTCTGACATTGTTGTTTTGCAACCTTTTCCTATTTTTAAAAGGCACACAAGCCCAGAAACAAACAGTGTGGGTTTAACTCAGCCCGACGTCACCTCGTGGCCCCCAGAACCTTCGTGGGCGCTCCCGGATCCTTTGTGTGATTCCATCCCCCTGAGCTGTGATCCCAGGGAATTCGTGGGACACAGCTCTGCCAGGTTTGGGGCATTTGCTGCCCTCCCCAGCCGAGCTGTGTGTGCTGAGCAGGGACCAGGATGTTCTCCATCATTTTCCCAGTGCGGAGGTTTAACCAGGACACCCAGTTATGGGGTGGTTTGCACCACCTTGGGCTAAAGATCCAAAGATTTGGATCATCCTGGGCTTGCTTGGTTTGGTTTTAGGGACAGGGGTGGGAAATTGGATTAGTCCTTTTAAAGGATGGGTCAGAGAGTCCCAGAAATGGAGCAGCAGGAGTTTTAGGGATTTCCTGTGGCAAAGGTTGCTGAGTGTCTGACGTGCCCAGAGTTCAAAGTATCCATGTACTTTGGATTTTAGGGGAAAACTTTTCACTGAAAGAAGGGTCAAGCAGTGGGACAGGGGATGGTGTTCCATTCTGGAAGTGTTCCAAAAATGAGCAGTCTCTATTTGCCATCACTCTGTGATGTGGTTTAGTGGGCAGGGTGGGATTCAGTCAAAGGTTGGACTTGGTGATCTCAGAGGTCTTTTCCAACCTGAGTGATTTTGTGATTCTGTCTGCTGGGCACTGGTTTGCTGCCATGGCCTAAGAGGACACCCCAGGGTGGATCTTTAAACCACAAAAATTAAGAGTCTTGCCATCCATCCATTGTCTGCTGGCTGCCCCAATTCCACTCCTGTTTTCCAAGCATTCCCTTTGCCACAGAGCACCCAAAGGTTGTTGGTACCCATTTCTGAGCCACAGAAGGTGATAGAAACCCAAAGGGAGGCAAGACACCTTCCACCACAGGCTTGGAATGTGATAACATAGAATCAAACCCTCAGCCTCTATATTTTTGTCCTGTGTCTCAATGACCAGGGTCTGAATTAGTGCAGTGGAAGAGAAGAGCTTAAACACCCACTGAACCACAAAAATACCTTGAGATTTCCCAAACAAACTGAAGAAGAACCAGGGAGCAGAAATCAGTTGCTGGCAAGTCCAGTGGAGTTGCTGGTGAGTTGCTTTGAAGGCAGTGTGAGCAAACAAACCAACACATCCAGAATTATTTCCCCCCACCTTGTTTAGGAACTCGCTCGTAGCAAAACACCAGGCTGTTCCAAACACACTTCTTGCACTTTGATATTGTTTATAAACACCTCTTACAGTTCCCAGGGCAAAGAAAGCCCCTGTTCCAGAGGGCACTGAGTAACCAGCAGGAGGGAGGGAGGTGGGCACAGCACAGGAGGGGAGCCAGGCTGGTGAAGTCACCCAGTTAATGGGTTGCAGACTCCTCAGTGCAGCTCTTTCCCAGCAGTGTCTTTCCACTGAGAAACTCTTCCTGTGGCTGCATTTCCAGCCCACAGCAGCCTCCAAACCTCCTGCCACCTCGGGAGGGTGTGCTGAGCCAGCTGTCCTTGGCTTTGGGGACACCAGGCTTTGATGTCCCTCCCCCGAGGGACAGTGGTGGGACCATTCCCAGCACTTTGAGGGCACTCTGAAAACAGAATAATCTCTGTTTTACCGTGCTGGGAGGGGAGGGTCTCACACCTCTGCAGCCCCTGTGAGCACAGGAGGAACTCCTGAGTGTTCCTTGCTCCAGGCACTCTGGAGAATCACACACCTGGGAATTCTCAACAGCAGCACCCACCTGTCTGCAGTGGGGGTTCGTGTCTTGGCTTTGAATTTATTCTTAAATAGCAACAACCATCCACTCTGGACTAAGGAATAAGGGATAAGGAATAAGGAATAAGGACTGAGGAACAAGGACTAAGGAAGGAACAAGGACTAAGGAATAAAGAATAAGGAATAAGGAATAAAGAATAAGGACTAAGGAATAAGGAACAAGGAATAAGGAACAAGAAATAAGGAATAAGGAATTAGGAATAAGGAGTAAAGAATAAAAAATAAGGACTAAGGAACAAGGAATAAAGAATAAGGAATAAAGAATAAGGACTAAGGAACAAGGACTAAGGAACAAGGACTAAGGAACAAGGAATAAAGAATAAGGAATAAGGAATAAGGGACAAGGACTAAGGAATAAGGAATAAAGAATAAGGAATAAGGAATAAAGAATAAGGAATAAGGACTAAGGAACAAGGACTAAGGAACAAGGACTAAGGAACAAGGACTAAGGAACAAGGAATAAAGAATAAGGAATAAGGAATAAGGAATAAGGAATAAGGAACAAGGAATAAGGAATAAGGAACAAGGAATAAGGCATAAGGAATAAGGAACAAGGAATAAAGAATAAGGAATAAAGAATAAGGAATAAGGAATTAGGAATAAGGAATAAAGAATAAGGACTAAGGAACAAGGACTAAGGAATAAGGACTAAGGCATAAGGAATAAGGAACAAGGAATAAAGAATAAGGAATAAGGAATGAGGAACAAGGAATCAGGAACAAGCCCAGTGCATTATCTGTGCCCCGTGCAGAGGCTGCAGTGTGGTGTCTGCAGTGACACAGAACAGCCCCTGCTCTGTCGTGCTGCTGCACCAGCCAGACGTGATGGGAGCTTTGTTTCTGGGCAAGGCAGAGGCAGAAGAAGTTAATTAAGGGAATCTGGAACAAATTCTCCCCAGAGGAGCTGATGATGTGACGGTGACCGGTGCCAGCAGAGCTGGAGCTCATCAAAGCTTTGGGGCTTATTGAGTTAAAAACTACTAAAGGTGTATTTTCACCTCCAGCTGATAAGGAGATGGGTGCTCTGGGTGATTAGCAGGGCTGAAGGGCTGCTTGGAATAAAGAGATAAGGTCCCATGGATCTGGAGTCGAGTGTGAGACAGAGCTCTGGACTGGATGATTTCAGAGGTCTTTTCCAGCCTAATTGATTCTGTGATTCTGGGAGTCTGGGCCTGACATCTTGCACTTCTCTGGCTTTAATTGGGGTGGGTTGGGAGTTGCTTCAGCTGGGGAGGGAGGGCCAGGACATAGAGAACTGGTGACACAGAGTCTCTCTTCTTGTTTCCACCAGGGCTAAGGGGAGCTTTTCCTTGTGCTTCAGCATCAAATCACTGCATGAAGCTGCTCACTTTGCTTTTGCTCTGAGGTGACAGGGAGAAATATTGGGTGCAGAAAGAAGCCCTGACCTCTAATAAATGACCTCTAACTGGTAGGTCACGGCTCTCCCATTCCCTCCTGATTTCAACGCTGGGATAAAAAAAAAAAACAAACTCCAGCAGCTCATAATTGAACATTTGAGAGGAAAAAAAATGGGGGAAAAAAATGAGATTTTAAAAAACCATATGTAGACCTGTGTTGAATTTATTACAGCTCCTGTGTTTTCCCTCAGTGGAAATGGAATCAGTTTTTCAACTGTTCATTTTTGAACAGCAGCACCAACCCCTGTGCTCTGTGAGGGCAATTCCCTTCTGCTTCCACCCAGCTCTGTTGGCAGATGAAGGTGGTTGTTTTCTTGGGGTGAATTATGGATTTAAAGAACTTCCCCAGACCAACCAGGAGCTGCTTCTCGTTTTCCTTCCTGCCAGGAATCCCAACCAGCTCTGGAGGGATCCAGGGATTGGGAACCCAAAAGCTGAGGCAACACTGAGGGTGAGTTTGAGATACACCTTGAAGAGCTGCCACTAAATGGCTTTTGGGAGGCACAAAATTCATCAGTTTTATAAAATTTGGGCGTTGTTGCTTCTCTCACTCCTCCCAAACCAGATGACAGTGCTCTGGTTATCTCCTGCTACCCCCTTCACCTCCCAAAATTTCCAAGGCTGATAAAGAGAACTGTGAAAGGTGGAGACTGTTGACAAGGGCCTGGAGGGACAGGACACAGGGAGTGGCTTCCCACTGCCAGAGGGCAGGGATAGATGGGATATTGGGAAGGAATCCCTCCCTGTGAAGGTGGAGAGGGGCTGGGATGGAATTCCCAGAGGAGCTGTGGTTGCCCCTGGATCCCTGGAAGTGTCCAAGGCCAGGTTGGAGCAACCTGGGCTAGTGGGAGGTGTCCCTGCCCGTGGCAGGGGGTGGCACTGGATGGGCTTTGATCCCCCTCCAACCCAAACCATTCCATGATAATAATAATAACCACCACCACAAGAAACTTTTTCAGGAAAGGGGACGCTTTACCTTTGTTTCCAAAGGTTTCCAAGGAAGGAACAGCTGCACTTCAGTGGCTTCACTGCTGATTTCTTCTCCGTGATTTGAACAACGAAGCACAAACAGGTAAATCTGATGCCTGGCTGTGCAAATTCCCACTGGAATCCTCCAGTTCAGAGGGAGGAGTTAAATTCCTTTTTCTTCCCAGTGCCACTGGATGCATCCCACGAGGAGGGACATCTGCTCAGTGACTCAGAGCAGGGGACCATCCCGTGCGTGTGAGCGGCACAAGCTGCCTCACACTCAACCTTTCTGAGGCTTTTTTCGCTGGTTGTGCAAGAAAATAAATGAAAGGGGGGAAAAAATTCACGCCAGGGAAGAACTTTGAAAGCAGCAGTTTGGCCTTGGAAACGTCTCCAACATCGAAATGTTAATAATGAGGGCATGTTCCTGCTGACAGTCCTGGAGACAGGAATTCTCCTGGAGTCCAGGGCCAGCTCCTCCAGTGCTCTCTGCTTCATGGCTTTGCTCTTCCCCATGGAAAACTCTCCGTGGAGAGGGTGGAGGGAGGGAATGGGAAGGGACTGAATGCCTCGAGGTTTGGCCTTCAGGGAGAGGAGAGGCCAAGCCTTGAGGAGCAGGGGGAGGATGATGATGCTGAGGAGTGAACCAGGATGATGATGGAACCCTCGAGCTGAGCCCTGGGGATCCCCTGGGAAAGAGGAGGGGGCAGGAGGGGGGGGTATTAGTGCCTCCATGGAATTATTAAGGTTGCAAAAGACCTCCAAGTCCAAGGTGTGAGCAAATCCCACTGATCCATCCCACGGAATGCTCGATTTTTGGACACTTCCAGGGCTGGTAACTCTACCACTTCCCTGCTCCAGTGATTAACCACTCCTTCCACGAAAGAAAATTCCTCCTGATATCCCACCTGAACCTCCCTCAAGGCCTCTCCCCTCGTCCTGTCAAACCTGCTGGTCGAGGTGCCAAGAAAACCCTGGGAATTTGCTTTTTTTTTGCCAAGCTGAAGTGGATGGCATTTGGCCTGTGCCACCTGGAATTGTCAGCTTGATGCTGTAGGACTCAGGGATAAATAAATCTGGGCAGAAGCCCTGGCACTCCTTGGAATTCTGCAACCCTTTAAAGCAGTTGTGCAATGAAGGGGAAAATAGGAATGGATTGAAAAGGGGGGGTTTCATCAGCCAAGGGCTGGGGGATAAATCACAGAAAGCCACATGCTGAAAGTAATGGGTCTGCAGGGTTTGTCTGGGCTTTGGGATTTGTTTTCCTTCTTCTTTTTTTTTTTTTTTTTTTTAATTCTTCACAAATTGTTCCTCTGCAAATTGTGGTCCCAAGGCTTTCAATGGGGTATAACTGTCTCCTGCTGAAGTTTGTGAACCAGTGTGACCAGTGGAGCTCTGTTCCTTCCACCAGCTGAAACGTTGGCCTTCGGTGTGTTTTTGTGACCTTTTTCATTAATCTGGTTGGATGATGACAATATATTCCTTCCTTTATGTAAGTGACCCAACAAGTCCTTTGTTCTCCTGCAGCCAAATGAAAATGCAGGACAGAATTAATCACTGGCACAAGAGGCCCCTTGGGAGAAGGGAGGGGAGGACTCCAGGGAGGGAGTTATGGAATCACAGGATAATTTAGGCTGGAAAAGAACTTTAAGATCATCAAGTCTGAGTATTAACCCAGCACTTGGGGGGGTCAAGTGCACCTCTAAACCCTGTCCCCGAGGACCAGGTTTAGCTCTGAGCTGGGTGAGCTGTGCATGAATCACCACCCATTCCACGAGGAGTTGGATCTGTGGACTCTGTCTCCAACATCTGTGGCATTTTGGGGCACCAGGGAGCACTTGGCTGGTGCTGCTGGTGCTCCTGGGAAAAGCAGGAGGCAGTTGTTTGGTCCTGGGAGAGTTTTAGAGCTGGGGAGTTCTTTCCTCGTCCAAGGTGAGACAAAAGGTCGAATGATTTGCTCGTGACTTTGCTCAGGTCTTTTTGGGAATTCTTCACCTTCTCTTTCTGTGGGTGAGTTTTGGTGTTCTGACCTGGGGGTTGTTTTAACACCCAACCCACCCCCCTTGCACATGAGGATGCCTCAGTGTAAATAATAACCCATTTTTCCGGGCTCGTCCAGAAAAGGCATTTTATCCCCAGCTGAGTGTTTCCCATTAAGACTTTTGATTTTTAAGGGGACTATTTCAACCAGTCTGCACCACCAGCCAGAGGGTGTAGCTCAAGCAGGCTCTGCCTGAAGCTGCAGCCCAGTTTTCAGCCCTCAGCCCCTCCTTGGAGGAGCACGGCCCGTCCTCCCCACGTCAGTGGAAAGAGCAGGGTAATATTGTGACTGGCACAGCTCCAGCTTTCCGGGGCCGAAGCCGTGGGATGATTTGCCTGTTGTTTAAATGTCAGAGGATCAGGGATGTCCGAGGGGAGAAGTGGCCTCTGAGCTCATCAGATCCACAGAAGTTCGAGGCGTCGTGGGAGACGTTGCAAAGACAATTGAAGAAAGCAAAAGAATAAAAGCATGAACTCCAAACTTCGAGGTAAAGACAGATATACTGATCTATACAGGCACTGGCAGACCCAATTTAATGGTTACTGTTACACACACCCCACCCTACAAGACATTTTTTCATTCACTAATCGCTGAGGTACCAATATTTAAGAATGGAAAAAATTCAGTATTGGAAAATAAAACCTAAACTTGAAGCCTTCTTTTTTTCTTCTTCCCCAGAAAACTATGGCAATTTCAGTATGAAATGTTAAGATGCTTATAGAATTTTACAATACTATGCTTATAGAATTGTACAATCCACGTTGGCTTTTTTTTCGTGTGTGTGTGTGGTTTGTGGTTTGTTTGTTTGGGGGGGTTTTTTTTTTTGAATTTTCTGGAACCAAGAGTGGCTTTCCCACACAGGTTCTGTGTATGTCAGTGATCCCATTGGAATTCCTGTGACTCAGCAGTTGTGCCTGACATCCCAGCCCATCCCAGCCCGTGGCACTTTGCTCCACACACATCTGGCCACGTTTAACATTTCACGGTCAGAGCCCTACGAGCTATGCCAGGAATTCCATGGAGAAACCTGGAGGCCAAGCTAATCCCAGCTCTTCAAAGCAGAGGCACTGAAGCACGGCCTGGATATGGAATATTTCCCAACAGCTCAACCAGCTGTGCCCTGATCCACTTGTTTGACCCTGAAAACAGCTCTGAAATCCTCAGAAGGGGCTGGTTCGGGTACAAACCAACCCAATTTATTCCAGCCACTTCCAGCAGCTGGAAACCAGGCAGGATTCCTCCAACACAAATCCTGGAACCTGGAATGACTGTTCCCCCTCTTCCCTTAACCCAGTTACAAACCAGGAGCACACCTTGGCCTCGTCTCCCTTCAAACACACCGTGCTGGGAGGGGTCACTCTGCAGGTCAAGAGGCTCAATTTGGTCAAGCAAATTATTGTTGCAAAGTTCTCCTCTCCCTGCTTCAGAGAGGGAAAAAAACTGCAGGGTTTAGTTGACTGAATAAAGCAGGAAAAAAGAATTATTCTTCCCGTCACCCCAGTTTAGAGAAGGGAAAAGGTGAGTTTTTAGCTGCCCAAAAGTTGAGCTGTGGGGCAGCCACAGGATCTGAAAATGCAGAGAACAGGCAAATGGATTTATAGGAACAACTATTCCAGTTAAACCAGGGTGGGTTTAGGTTGGGCTGTGAAGAAGAGACTCCCACCTGAGGGATGGCAGCATCCAGAGGGACCTGGAGCTCGAGATTCCCATGGGAATCTCATGAGGTTTAACAAGGCCAAGTGCTTTGTTTGCCCACTGGATTCTCCTCTCTCTTTTCTCTGCACTTACTCTGTTCTCTTTCCCTTTTTCATTTATTATTTTTTTTTATGGGTTAAATCTTGTTCGATTTTTTTCCCTTTTCTTTTTTTTTTTCTTTTGGTCGTTTTGCGTTTTGTAAAAATGTGCTTTGGCAGGAGCCGGGATTTTTTTTGGTCAGTAATCCACTTATTCTGTGGTTTAGAAAACCTCTCAAATCACAGCTTGGACCCAATGTTGCTCACTGTCCTCGTTGGCTCGAGGAACATGCAAGGAAACCCATCCTCTTGTGTTCAACCACCTTCCCAAAAAACAGAGGAGCCAATTCCTGCCACAGTCAGGCCTTTGGGATTGGAAGGGGCTGCAAATCTGAGAGGAAAATACTCCCAGGTGCAATCTTGACAGATATAAACTCAATATCTCGTAGCTTTGTCTCTCGGTTTCTGTGTTTCTGTACATGCAGGTGTAAATTACAGAATCATGGAATGGTTTGGGTGGGAAGGGACCTTAAATCATCCCATTCCACCCCCTGCCATGGGCAGGGACACCTCCCACCAGCCCAGGTTGCTCCAGCCTGACCTTGGACACTTCCAGGGATGAGGCAGCCACAGTTCCTCTGGGAATTCCCTCCCAGCCCCTCCCCACCCTCCCAGGGAAGAATTCCTTCCCAATATCCCACCTAAACCCACTCTCTGCCAGGTTGAAGCCATTCCCCCTTGTCCTGTCCCTCCAGGCCCTTGTCCATACTCTCTCTCCATGATTTCTGGCAGCTCCTCCAGGTCCTGGAATGCCCTGATCAGGTCACCCTGACCCAGGTCCAGCACCAGCACTTGGCCTTGTTAAACCTCACGAGATTCCCATGGGAATCTCGAGCTCCAGGTCCCTCTGGGTGCTGCCATCCCTCAGGTGGGAGTCTCTTCTTCACAGCCCAACCTAAACCCACCCTGGTTTAACTGGAATAATTGTTTTCCTATAAATCCATTTGCCTGTTCTCTGCATTTTCAGATCCTGTGGCTGCCCCACAGCTCAACTTTTGGGCAGCTAAAAACTCACATTTCCCTTCTCTAACCCCCTGAACTGCATTTCTGTTCAGAACCCATGGATTAAATCAATGGGCCTTTTTCTCAGGGAGCAGGAAGAGAAGCTGAACCAACAGCAGGAAAATCCATATAATGGCCACGGGATGCTTGAGGATGTCAAATTTCATTGGAAACCACAAGTTTATTTGTGCCTGTGGTTACCAGAATAAAACTGGTGCTGAAGATGAAGGTTAAGCCCTGAAAGAGCAGCTGGAGCTTCGAGCTGGTGATGGGCTTGGAGGACAATAACATGTGAGAGGAGACAGAGGGCACAGAGCTGTCAGGTTTGATTGTCCCATTGGAAAAAATCAGCCCCAATATAATTAATATTATTATTAATACTATCATGAATGGCAGTGCCAGGGCTGAGTGTTGCCTGAGTGAAGACACAGGGCTCTGAACATGGTTTGGACCCTCCTCTTGCACAGACAGAGGGCACAGCATTGTCAGGTTTGACTGTCCCATTGGAAAAAATCAGCCCCAATATAATTAATATTATTAATAATATTATTATTAATATTATTAATAATATTATTATGAATGGCAGTGCCAGGGCTGAGTGTTGCCTGAGTGAAGACACAGAGCCCTGAGCATGGTTTGGACCCTCCTGTTGCACAGACAGAGGGCACAGCATTGTCAGGTTTGATTGTCCCATTGGAAAAAATCAGCCCCAATATAATTAATATTATTATTAATATTATTATGAATGGCAGTGCCAGGGCTGAGTGTTGCTTGAGTGAAGACACAGAGCTCTGAGCATGGTTTGGACCCTCCTGTTGCCTCCCTGAGCTGTGGGAGATGTGATGCCCCCCAACATAGAGCTGCTCCCCTCCCTCCCTCCCTCCCTGCTCCCAGCAGAGCTTCCTCCCTGCCAGCACATCCAGGGGGAACCTCAGGCTGGAATTCCTCCTAAACCCCGGGATATTCCCCATTTCAAGTCATTATTCAGCTCCTCCTGAAGCAGCCTGGACAACCAACCTTCTGTTCAGCTGCTTCAGTGTCCGTTTTTTCTCCGGGATCCAGGATGGGCTTCCTGCAAAGGGATTCAGAGGTCACAGAGCCCTGGTGAGTGTTGCAGAGGCTTCTTCCTCTTCATCACTCACACACTGATGTCTGGAGTAAATTTTAGATGCCTGGAGAGGCTAAATTTTGGCTGGGTTGGGTGATGCTTTTCCATGATTTCAGGCTTTCCTTTGATTTTTAGTTTTGCAGCAGGACAGCCCAGGGGGAACACACAGCAGAATATCCATGCCTGAATCTTGGTTAAATCCCAAAATACACAGCATTTAGTTAATTAATTAACTAGTCTAGTTGCCTAATTAACCCTCACAAATAAATAGGGGGCTGGAAAGCTTATTTTGGTTTTGAAAGCTTACCTTCAGTGTGGGTGTCCTCTCGCAGCTCCTCAGCAGAGGTGGCAAATTCCTCTTTAGTGAAGCAAAAAAAAACTCTTCACATCCAGAAAGAAAACTTTCATATGGCCTCGAGGGAAACCCTCACACTGGGTGAAGTTAAGTTGGCTGAATTTACCTTTATCAAGTCTTCTCTCTATGAAAAAAATGGTTTTTCTTCCACATACAGGAAGTTTTGGCACGTTCAGACCGTGTGAAGCTGTTAAATATTGGAAGTTGTGGGTGTTAGGCCTTCAAAAAGACAATGAGAGGGTGTTAAATGTTTGTATGCACACATTTTTTAATATAAAATTAGGAAAATATCAGGAAGAAGAAAGGCCCAAGGGCCATATTTGGAAAGATAACCAGGATCCCAATTCCTCAGGGATGCTGTGTCCGTAATTTATGGCAGAGAAATGTTGAGGGTCAGAGGGGAGAAGGAACTGGAAGCGACTCAAGAGCCAGAGCTTGGAACTTCTGACCTGGAGCTGGGCAACCAAACCCCTGGAAAATCCCATTTTTCCATGTAAATCCCACCTGATGCTGAAGGCAGTGGAATTTTACGGTGGTTCACGAGAAAAACTCCATTTTCAGGTGCAGTAACGTTGCAGGTCAGTAGTTGGTGTTTCCAGTTCCCAGGTTAATTTCATGGAATATTTTGCGTTGTGCCAGACTCTAATTATCTCCAAACAATTCCTGCCTTCCTTTACTTTTCCCCCTTTTGCCTGGAAATGTCTTATAAAGGAACTGAACTCTCCTTTTGCTCCGAGACCGGTAATTTTTAGACAGAAATGAGGAGAAATCTCGAGTGGGTTTTTTTCTGCAAACCCATTACAGGCCTTTAGGATGAGGACAATACACTTCCTTAAAAATAGGTTAAAAGCCCATTTAACCAAAAGCAAATGAAATCACGTTGCTTGGAGAAATTTCCAGGTACAGTTTTAGAGCACAAAAAAAAAACAAACCAGCCTTGTGTTTGGATTTTTGTTGGTTTTTTTTTTTTCCTTACGACATTTTCAGGCTCTGATTTTTAATATAATTTAATAGAATTTTTTATTTTCCAAGCAGTTTTCTGGTGGCTCAGCCTGTTGAATTAAATACTGGGCTGCTGGCAGAGTGCCCTGGGTGAAAAGCTTTGCAGTGTGGTAGAAAGTTTGGGGGTTTAAGAAAAGTTTGGGGTTAAAATCAACCACTGAGAGCAGCCAAACTGAGCGTTGGTGCTTCCTCTGAGTTGCTGCTGGGTCTTTCCTGTAGAACCCCCATAATTCCTGTAGAACCCACATAATTCCTGCTTGTCCCATGCCCCAAAAAATTGTCTTCCAGCTCCCCACTTCCCCAGAGCATCAATGAACCGAGGATTGGTCCCATCTCCCTCTTTGCTGTGGGTTATTTTAATCCTGATTTAACAGATTGGTGAAGCTCCTGAACCCCAAGGTCCCTCAGCAGAGGGGGGAAGGAGTTCCTGGGAATTTTTAGTGCCCTTGTGTCAGGAGGGTCAGGAAAAGTCCCAGCAAAGGTCCCAGCTTGTCCTCTTGTCCCCATGGGAGTTGAGTGGCAGGATGGACCTGCAGGAGGAGCCCAGGGCTCTGCCAGGCTGGGACTACAGGGGTGGCTCATATTCCCAATTTCTGGCATCACAGCCCTGCAGAGAAGGGGGCTGAGGGGGTGGGAAGTGGTGGAGTCGCCCAAGGAAGTCGTGGAGTCGCCACCCCTGGAAGTGTTCAAAGCAGACGCTGCCACAAAGCCCGTGGGCCACCAGTGTTATGGAAGAGCGACAAAATATTGCACCTGAATTTGCTTTTTGAGGTGCTCAACAGGGTGGAAACAAGGCAAGTTGCAGGAAGGTTTCGTTTCCCTCCTGGGCTCCTCCTCTGATCACACAGAGGTTGCTCAGTGTGGTTGTGACATCTGGGGACGTGGTTTGGAGGGGACCAGGGTGGGGCTGGGCTGGTGGCTGGGCTTGGGGATCCTGGAGGCCTTTTCCAAGCTGAATGATTCCATGATCCTGTGGTGATCCTGGAGGTCTTTTCCAAGCTGAATGATTCCATGATTCTGTGGTGATCCAGCAGGTCTTTACATGATTCTGTGGTGATCCAGCAGGTCTTTTCCAAGCTGAACCATTCCATGATTCTGTGGTGATCCAGCAGGTCTTTTCCAAGCTGAATGATTCCATGATTCTCTGGTGATCCAGCAGGTCTTTTCCAAGCTGAATGATTCCATGATTCCATGATCCTATGGTGATCCAGTAGGTCTTTTCCAAGCTAAATGATTCCATGATTCTGTGGTGATCCAGCAGGTCTTTCCCAAGCTGAACCATTCCATGATTCTGTGGTGATCCTGAAGATCTTTTCCAAGCTGAATGATTCCATGATTCTGTGATGATCCAGCAGGTCTTTTCCAAGCTGAATGATTCCATGATTCTCTGGTGATCCAGCAGGTCTTTTCCAAGCTGAATGATTCCATGATTCCATGATCCTATGGTGATCCAGCAGGTCTTTTCCAAGCTGCATGATTCCATGATTCTGTGGTGCAGGGGGGTTGCTCTGCTGTTCCTCTGCTGTTTGCATTCCTGCCCTTATCCCGCTGTGATTCCCTCTCTCTCCTCATCCCTGAGAATTCCAACCTTGTCACGGTGCCCTTCCCAAGAGTGGGATCCCTTGGAGTCACAGACCTGCTCTGCTGAATCAGAGCCCTTTTCCTCCTCCCCTCCTGCCTCCCTGGGCAGCTCCCCAGGGCAGCAGCGAAGCTTTGCCTTAAAACAAGAGTTTAAAGGGACCCAAAAAATAAAAATATAACTAAATAAATAAATAAAGGGGGGAAAAAATCCGAAAGGAAAAGCTGGAAAAGCAAAGTACTGCTGCCTTTTCTGTGCAGGCTCCCCCTTCCCTCTGGGAATCAGGAGCAGAGCAACCCCAAGGGAATGTCTGGAGGTTTAATTTGAAGAGTTGCTGGCATGGCCCTGGGCCAGTGAACCCCCATCCCAAATCCCAGAGTTGCTGGCATAGCCCTGGGCCAGTGTCCCCCCATTCCAAATCCCAGAGTTGCTGGCATAGCCCTGGGCCAGTGAACCCCCATCCCAAATCCCAGAGTTGCTGGCATGGCCCTGGGCCAGTGAACCCCCTCTCCTGACTCCCAGGCCCCCGGGAAGGAGCCAGGGGGGGTGAGGGCTGAGTCAAAGGCTCAGAGGCACTTTCTCAGCACTCAGCTGGGAAGTCCTTTGGGGTCAGCCTGTCTGAGTGGGATTCCTGCCCCTCCTCATGGATCTGTTTTGGATACCAGGCACCAGTGTTTGCCTGGAGTCGTGGAACAGGAGGCAGAGGGGGGCAAAGGGCTGAGGTGAAGGAGAGTGCAGGGGCTGAGGGGGGAGGAAACAGGCAGCAGCTCTGGGGAGAGGAGAGTGGAAACCTGGAGAGGGTAGGAAAATAGAGGGGGATCAGAGACGAATACTTAGAGAGTCACAGAATATTCTGAGTTGGAAGGGACACACAAGGATCATCGAGTTCAATGGAGCACGAAACCCAAAGCCTTGATGCCATTGGGCCCACGTGGTGATGGGAGAGCCAGAAAAGGAGGAGGAAAGAAGGAGGAGAAGAGAGAGACCCCAAGGAATGGAGGCAGGTCCAAGTGGGCCAGGGCTTGGTTTATCAGACAGAGAATCCTGGAATGGTTTGGGCTGGAAAGGACCTTAAAGATCATCTAATCCAAGACGATCTGCTGGGCCAGGCTGCTCCAATCCCAGTCCCACCTTGGACACTTCCAGGGATCCAGGGGCAGCCACAGCTTCTCTGGGCACCCTGTTCCATGCCAACAAAGAGCCATGGCTGGGGATTGAGGCACCAAGCAGTGGTGGCACCCCTGGGCTGGGAATGAGCTGATCTTTGAGGTGCTTCCCAAGCCAAACCATTCCAGGATCCCACGGCTGGGAGAGCAGCAGGTCAAGCAAAGGTTAAACAGGGGGGACACCAGAACAAGGGGCTGATGCAGCAGAGGAGCAGGAGGGGGAGGCAGAGCTGGGGACAGGACACAGACAGGGGGATGTGTCGTGGCCACAAACGTCAGGGGTTGGGATAAACATCCTGCCTCCAAAGAATCCTGCCTGTGCAGAGATCTCAGGCTGAAACTGTTCCAGCAAACATCTCCCCTGGTGCTGACACTGCTGTGCTGGGTGTTTACCCCCTGCACACACACACACACAGCCAGTCATGGCTTTGGCTAAACATTTGGGGGGTTTTGCTCCTTCCCCAGAGTCGGGGTTGTTGCTACAATTAACAGGGAATTTTCTGACGGAGTTTTTATACATCTTTTTTAACTACTTTAATAAAATTCCCCCCTGGCGAGAGGGGGGCAGGATTGTTGGGTCTGTTAGCCAGGCACATCTTCATTGCTTTATATACTTTAAAAACCATGGTCCCTAAAAGGCTAGAGGGCCACAAGCAGGGTTTTCATGAGATGCTCAGCTGCCAAGCTCAGTTACCATCAGCTCTGTGTGCTTAGATCTGTATTTGGGCTGAAATAACTCCCTATTTTTGTTTCCTTACAACTTCTAGACGGTGGGAAGTGTTTGCTTTTAAATCCACGGGTAAGAGCTGAAAATGTGAGGACTTAGAGAACCTTTTTCATCTCCTGCTGAGCAGCAACTCTCAGGAGATTTTACCTCCAGGAGGTTTTACCTCCACAAGAACCTGCTTCTCCATAGCTGTACACTCTTCAGGGTCATTAATGCTGCTCCTGAATGAGATGGTCCTGAACCAAACCCCAGCTCTGTGCAAGCCCAGCTGGGGAGGGGAAAAGTGCAAGGAGAGGCCCAGCCTGGTGTCCCAACCTGGAGCTGCTTCCAAATCCAGCTGTCCCCCACCCCTGGGATGTGCTAAACCAGAGGGTTCCAGCCTGTGGCACTGGTAAGAAGTTCCTCTGGAAACTTTCTTCTCTCATTTTCTTGTACAAACGTGGGGTTTTCAGAGCTAAATTGAAACCACTCACGGAAAGCATTTTTTTTTTGCCTCGTTTTGTTTGTTGGGTTTTTTTGTCATATTTTTCACCATAAACAGCGAATGCAGCTTTATTTGTAAACAAAGGGCCTCGACTTTCTGTCAAAAAATAATAATAATAACAATCAAAAGCTGGAAAGTGAGCGGCTTTTGATGCAAAGTCATAATTTTCCACGGGAAAACCTCCAAATTCCATGGCAGGGTATGTCAGCCCTGTAGATGAGTAAAAGAGATACAGGCAAGGTTTAAACCAGCTCAAACTGGTACCAGTAAGAGTCCAGCACTGGCTGTATCAGCTTGGCATTGACTCCCCTGCCCGTGTTTACAGCAGAAATCAGCTCCATGCACGAGCTCCTATTAAATCCACATTGGACAGTGGCTCTGCTCCATCTTTTCCTTTGCCTCTGGCCAATATGTTCCCAAAAACATGGATGAACTCAGTGATCCAAGCAGTTAATCATGTCCCATTGTGCCCTCAGGGGCAGATATGTCCCGGGGAAGGTGTCCCTGCCCATGGCAGGGGGTGGGATGTGGGATGGTTTTCGGATCCCTTCCAACCCAAACCATCCCACGACTTTGTGCTTTGTGGAGTTGGTGAAGAAAATTTACGGGTTTTACCCCTTTGGGGAGCTTAATTCTGCCCACAATCTCTTCTCTGCTGCTTCCTCAGTGCAGAGAACCAGCAGAAGAGCTGAACCACAGGTTTTCCTTGGATTATGACAAGGAGCAGCCAATGTTTGGCTGTCTTGGGGAGTCTGAACTTGCTGGATTTTCAGACCCTCGAGGAGAGAAAGCTACCAGTGGGTCCCCTCACTCACCAAGGTGGGATTTTCTCCCTGCAGGAAAGTGGATCTCAGCCTTTAGAAGAAGAGAGCCCAGAGAGCATTTGCCAGCCCTGTGCCAGGAAATGTTATCATGAGGCACAAAAAGGAGAGATTTTTTTTCCTCTTGACCTTTGCCAGCCCCACAAAGGCTGATGGTTGGTGATGCTAAAGGCAAACCTGCATTATTGTTCAAAAAAAAAAGAGAAGTCCCTGGGGCCGGTTCCTGGTGGATAATGGTGGTGTTTACTCAAGGAAACGGGGCAATCACCGGGGTTATTTTTGTTGGGTGCCATCGTTTTTAGCATCCTCGGCCCCAGCCCACGTCAGTGCCTGGAGTTAACAATGCCTTGTAAAAGGATACAGCAGTTGCTAAGGAAACCTCTGTAGCCCAGGAGCCAAACAAATAACAGCAAATGAAGCAGAGGCCACCAGGGGCCTGATCCTGCAAATCTTTCCCCTGCTCAGCCCGAAAAACTTTGCTGGGAGACGCTCAGACCTCGCGGGGGGGGGGGGGGGGAAAGTTTCTCTGTCGGTGACTCCTCAGATTTTTGTGCCTTCCCCCGGAGCAGATCAAAGGCAGCAGCAGGAGGAGCAGCACGGAGCTATTTCTGGCCTCTGCTGGGAATTAATTGTCTGCTCAAAGCCCCCGTGGAATCTTTGTCGGGATATTCGTTTCACTCGGGGAGGCAGCGGCAGGAAACAGCGGCCTCGGATCCCCCCTCGACCTGCAGATCAGACACCTCGGGGCATTGATGTCCTCATTGATGTCCTCAGGACGTGTCAAAGGGGCTGAGAGACCCCCCCAGGGAAGGCTGGTGGTGGTTTCTGGCTCGTGGGCTGGGTGGGGGAATCAGTGGATTTATGTTCCCAAAGAATGGAAGGGTGTCCTGCAGGGAAGCTTTGAAATCATGGAGACACCAAGTGGTTTGGGTTGGGAGGGACCTTAAAGCCCTTCCTATTCCACGGGCAGGGACACCTCCCACTAGCCCAGGTTGCTCCAACCTGGCCTTGGACACTTCCAGGGATGGGGCAGCCACAGCTCCTCTGGGAATTCCATCCCAGCCCCTCACCACCCTCCCAGGGAAAAATTCCTTCCTGACATCCCATCTATCCCTCTGGCAGTGGGAAGCCATTCCCTGTGTCCTGTCCCTCCAACCCTTGTCCCCAGTCCCTCTCCAGCTCTCCTGGAACCCCTTCAGGCCCTGGAAGGGGCTCCAAGGTCTCCCTGGGTCCTTCCCTTCTCCAGGTGAACCCCCCCAACTCTCCCAGCCTGGCTCCAGAGGGGCTCCAGCCCTTGGAGCACCTCCCTGGCCTCCTCTGCCCTTGTTCCAACAGGTCCTTTTGAACCTTAAAAACCAGAATATTAGTCCAGCAGAGACTTTTCCTCCACGCAAAATCCTAATTTTTTCAGGGGACAAGAAGCCTGATCCCAGGGACTGGACAAGATCAGCCAGGAGAGTTGGATGTCACAGAAAGGCAAAACAACACTCAACCTCTGCTCAACCTTCTGCTGGGGGAGGAGGCCCTGCAGCATCTCCAGGTCCAACCATCCCACCCCACAAAACCCAGCAGCAAATGTGGGGTTTGTAACATAAACCAGAAACCTGAATATGATGAAAACCAGCAGATGAGACACGAGGGGGGGGGCCCTGCAAAGGCAAATATTTGTTACCAGCACCCACCTAAAAGCAACAGGGCCTTCTATCCTTTGGAATTTAACACCAAAAGAAGCATTTCAAGGCCAAAACCCACCAAAGTTTCTAACAATGAGGAACAACCTCACTCCAGTGGAGAGAGGTTTGTGCAAGTCGTGATTTTAGACTCGAAGGGCTGAAAATTGCTGAGCAAACATTGATCCTTCCACCTCAACCCCCTTCGGTTCGGATCAGTCCAAGCCAGGAAGGAGAATATTTATCCTGTGCTGGGATAAAGCACCAAAATAACAGTGACCAGGAGAGCTTTTTGTGGGTTTGAGTGAAAATCTGAGTGCAGGACTCTCTCCTGCTCATTTCCACGGAACCCAGGACAATGGGACCAGGATTACAGGGTGTTACCCTGAGACAAATGAAACACAGCATTAAGGAAAACAAGTGTTGCCATGGAAACAGCTGATAAATGGGCACATGCTAAAAAAAAAAAAAAATTGGCTTAATTTGCTTGTTTAAATGGGAGGGGAACTGTTTTGATCCTGCTTAATTGCAGCTGATCCTGTTTAATTGCATTTTCTTCCAGCGAGTCCAGTGTCACTGTTGGAGCAGCAGGATGAAAATCCAGGGATTTTAGTGGGAAGCTGAGGCAAGGAGAGATGGCTGGGTTAATTCCCAGCCTGCTGAGTTATCCTTGCCTGGATTAACCCTTCCAAAGGGCAGGGAAATGAAAATGGAAAGGGGAAAAAGGGGGTTGCTCACCTGCTTGGCTGGAGTGGGAATAAAACCAAGCCTGATGGTTGTGAAAAAAGGGGGTTTGTCTTCTCCTATTTGTCCTTTCCGAGGTGTTAATGCTGATTTTAAGGTTGCAGGGGAATGAGCTCCATGTTTAGCAGAGCAGAAAAGCAGCAGCCAAGTGTGGAGAATCAGAAACCTGATTGGAATCAGAGCAACCAGACTGTGGGGGGCTTTAAATAGAATGGCAACTAATGCAATTAAAATGGGGAAAAGAAAAAAAGGAAAGGTTTAAAGCACGTTATGAGGGCATTGATGTGCACTGAGGAGATTCTTAACTGGTTCTACCTCCGGGGAAATGGGGAAAGAGAGCAAGGAAATGGAGAAATAGAGCAGGGAAATGGAGAAAGGGAGGAGGGAAAGGGAGAAAGAGAGAAGGGAAAGGGGGAAAGAGAGAAGGGAAAGGTAGAAAGAGAGAAGGGAAAGGGAGAAAGAGAGAAGGGAAATGGGGAAAGAGCAGGGAAATTGGGAAAGAGAGCAGGGAAATGGGGAAAGGGAGGAGGGAAATGGAGAAAGGGAGGAGGGAAAGGGAGAAAGAGAGAAGGGAAAGGGGGAAAGAGAGAAGGGAAAGGGGGAAAGAGAGAAGGGAAAGGGGGAAAGAGAGAAGGGAAAGGGAGAAAGAGAAGGGAAAGGGAGAAAGAGAGAAGGGAAAGGGAGAAAGAGAGAAGGGAAAGGGAGAAAGAGAGAAGGGAAAGGGAGAAAGAGAGAAGGGAAAGGGAGAAAGAGAGAAGGGAAAGGGAGAAAGAGAGAAGGGAAAGGGAGAAAGAGAGAAGGGAAAGGGAGAAAGAGAGAAGGGAAAGGGAGAAAGAGAAGGGAAAGGGGGAAAGAGAGATGGGAAAGGGAGAAAGAGAAGGGAAAGGGGGAAAGGGGGAAAGGGGGAAAGGGGGAAAGAGAGAAGGGAAAGGGAGAAAGAGAAGGGAAAGGGGGAAAGGGGGAAAGGGGGAAAGAGAGAAGGGAAAGGGAGAAAGAGAAGGGAAAGGGGGAAAGGGGGAAAGAGAGAAGGGAAAGGGGGAAAGAGAGAAGGGAAATGGGAGAAAGAGAGAAGGGAAAGGGGCAGGAGCTGCTCCCCTGAGCTCTCCCCTGCAGGGCCTGGGAGCAGATGCCCTGCAGGAAAGTGTGTCCTGCAGCAACCAAATCCCAAATTTCCCACCTTCAGGGAATTTCCTCCCTGGGCAGACGTTTGCCTGAGTGCTTCTAACAGCTTGTCCCCCTAAATATAGCTCCCTGTCAGCAGCACATTGTTCCCTTCCAGCAGTGGGGATGGAGATGACATTTTGTTGGCCTGGGGAATGCCATTAACCAGCGTGGTTGTTCTAACATTTTTGCAGAGCTTTAGAGAAACCAAACGAAAGAATTCCCATTACATCTCCTCCTTTCTGCACTGGGGAGGATTAAAACCAGCTCGTCAACACACGCCCTGGATGTCCTAATTAACTCCTTTCCTCGTGGCTTTGAGAGGCTCATCCCTGAGCTCCCTGCATGGGGGATACATTTCACCTGACGGGGCTGGAATTGTGCCATGGATATCACTCCTGAGAGGGATTACACCTCGGGAGCAGGGCAGATGGAAACTCTGGGATTGCAGCTGCACAGAGGCAGAAAAGGAAAGGTCCAAAGCGAGTTCTGATGTGCACTGAGGAGATTCTTAACCGGTTCTGCCTCCAGAAAGGTGAAAGGGGCAAAGTTGCTCTTTTGGATTCAGTGCCTGGGAAAGGTTCAGTCCCAAAAGCCTCCTGTGGAAATGGGGGTTATTTTGGGGAGGTTTGACATGACAGGGGGTCGATAACGAGCCCCAGGCTGGCTCAGGTTGGGAGGGAGGAGCAGATGGTTGGGAAGAGGAGCAGGAAGCAGGAGCTGGGAGACGGGGAATCCTCTGTGTTAGGAGAGGAATGTTCCTGGCTGGAGGTGTCCCAGCCCCCTCTGGATGGAGGGCAAAGAGAGCAAACCCCCTCTTACACCTACACAGGGGTAGATGGAAACTCTGGGATTTCAGCTGCACAGAGGTAGAAACGATGGTTGGGAAGAGGAGCAGGAAGCAGGAGGTGGGAGACAGGGAATTCTCCGTGTTAGGAGAGAAATGTTCCTGGCTGAAGGTGTCCCAGCCCCCTCTGGATGGAGGGGCAGAGAGCAAACCCTCTCTTACACCACACAGGGGCTCCAGATGTTCCCACAGGAGCCATTCCCAGGCATCTGGTGAAGGGATTGGGATTTGCACAGCGTGTCCCAGTGACAGGAACAGCCAGATCCCTCAACTGGGAGCCTTTCATTTCTCTTGCCTGATGACAATGCAGTTTGTTCTACAACACCCCTCCTGTCCCTCCTCCTGTTCCCTCGTCCAAGGAAGCTGTTTGTCAGGGGTTTGGAACCTTGTCCTCACCAGGAGCTGCTGGGACATACTGTTTTCCCAATGTTTTAACTCCCAAACGTGCTGTGGTTTATCCCTGAGGAGAGAATTCCCCTCTTGCAGCTTTAGGAGGGGGCAGTTTAACCGTGTCACTGAAATATTTGGTTCCTTTGAGCTCCTTCTTTACTTTCTGAAAGGAAATCTTAAAAACAAAAACAAAAACAAAAAAACCCCCAAACACTCAGTTTCCAGTCGCAAACTGGAAATAAACCAGTTTATTTTCCACCAAGATAAATAAATAAATAGACGTGAGAATAGAAAACATTTTCCCGTTCTAGTTCCACCCCAGGGGTTTAGCAACTCCAGCTTTGATCCTGCACCCTGGAAGAGGATCCTCCTAAGGAAAAGCTTCAGGCAGCAACCTGAAAATCCATCCAGAGCTCCTTAAAAACGATATTGTGGAATCACAGAGTTGTTCAGGGTGGAAAAGACCTTCAAGGTTGTCACTGCAGGGCCACCACTGAGCCCTGTCCCCAAGTGCCACGTCCACAGGGGTGTCCAATCCCTCCAGGGGATTTAACCCTCAGCTCCCTCTGCTCCTCCTCACCCTTGTGCTCCTGCTCTTTCTCCCAACTTTCCTGCTGAATCCCACAGTTTTCCCCTATTTTATGACGTGATTTCGTTGTCTGGAAGCAAGAGATGAGCCCCAAGGGTTTTCCTTCTCCTCCCAGCTCTCACTGGCTCTTTTTTTTACGGAAAAAAAAAAAACAAAAAGCCAAAACCACAACCCGGGTGCCAACGGGAATTCTGGAGTCTCTGGTAGGATTTGGCAGCAGAGTTTTCAGCTGGAAAACCGGGATATGCCGAGTTGGAGGATGGAAATGGGACCAAAAGCATTTGCAAAGGGAGGCACGATCATGTTAAACGAGGAAGTTTTTCTAATTGCATCAATTGTGGATAAAACCACAGCCCATTTTCCGTTGGAAAGGAGATGGAGTGGATGCTCTGGGTTCAAATGTCATCACACACTGGTGGCAGGGAAGAAATCTTTGGTCCTGAAGGCTTCACAGAAAAACCTTCTGGGGGGTTTTTGGGGGGCATGAAATGATGCTGCTGCTGCTCCCAAACCCACGTGAGGGGGTAACACTGGCTGGAAATGAAGGTGGCCCTGGGAAGGTTTGGGGTCCTTCTGCATTTCACAGGAACTCCGAGGTTTCAAAGGGAACGAATTTGCTTCTAATTAAAAGCCCAGAGCAGACGTAGGAAACTTGTGCAAGGGAGTAATTAAAGTGAATTCTCCTCAGTGCCCAGAGCAGGAGCTGTGGGTGTGCCAGGCAGGGGCTCGAGGTGGGAGCTGGTGGCTCTGTGTCCCCTCCCACCAGCTGAGAAGGTGCCAAGGTGACCCCAGAGGGTGAAACACTCAGGCTGGAAGAGAAACAAGGCAGGAAATATCAGTGGCACAGCAGGAAAACTCGCAATTTTAAGTCTTAATTGTGGCATCTGAAATCTCTACCGTTAAGCTGAGGAAGGCATTTTTCACCCCAAACACCCATTTTTCACCCCAAAAGCGGTGGGAGCACTGGGAAGGGGTAACTGGGGACACTGGGGAATTGTCCAGGACCTGCTGCAGAGCCTGTGGGTAACTGGGAGCACTGGGAGCACTGGGAGAGGTACCTGGGGACACCAGAGGATCATCCAGGACTGGGAGCACTGGGAATGGGGAGGGGGACTCTGGGGGGTCATCCAGGACCTGCTGCAGAGCCTGTGGGTAACTGGGAGCACTGGGAACACTGGGAATGGGGAGGGGGACTCTGGGGGATCATCCAGGACCTGCTGCAGAGCCTGTGGGTAACTGGGAGCACTGGTAGCCCTGGGAATGGGGTAACTGGGAGGTTCAGCCAACTCCGAGGAACTTTTCCGCTGATTTGTTTTGGGGTTTTTTGTCGGTTTTCTTTTTTTTCCTCTTTTTATTTTTTTTTTAATTTTTGTTCCTGAGCTGGGTGTGTTGCCAAAAGGATTAGAACCGACAAATCGTCAGCAAAAAAAACGAGAGTCAGGGATCAAGAGGAGAGAGAGAAGTGCCTGGAATAACACCGGGAGCCCCCGGGGCAGCCCCGGAAAGCCTCGCTCGGGGGGTCAGGGAGTTCTCAGCCCCTTCCCGAGGGTGGGAGAGGTTTGAACGCCGGGATTCTGTGCCGGGAACACGATCCCACGGACCCCACCTCTCTCCTTTCTCCTGGAAAGACCGAGCTCCAGCCGCTGCTTACGTGGGAAGTGACGGGAACGGGAGAGAGCCGAGCGTGGCTCTCACCTCCCCTGAATGATTTTTCCAGCTGGACAGGGGGAGATGGGACGGCCACGGAGGGTTTTGGGAGCTGGACGAGCTGCCAGGCAGCTGAGCCAATTTATGGGATGCTCCGTGGGGTCTGTGGGAATCCTGGATTCAAGCAACAAGTTGGGAGAGATGGTTTGGGGTTTTTTTTTTAAAGCCCCTTGGAGACAGGGAGGTGCAGCCCCAGGGAAGTGAAGGAGGGTAGATATAGATGGGATATCGGGATTAAATCCTTCCCTGGGAGGGTGGGGAGGGGTTGGGATGGAATTCCCAGAGAAGCTCTGGCTGCCCCTGGATCCCTGGAAGTGTCCAAGGCCAGGTTGGAGCAACCTGGGCTAGTGGGAGGTGTCCCTGCCCATGGCAGGGGGTGGAATGGGATGATTTTAAGCTCCCTTAGGAGGTGTCCCTGCCCTTGGCAGGGGGTGGAATGAGGTGATTTTGAGCTCCCTTCCAACCCAAATCATTCTGTGATTCCGTGATTCTAACTGTGACCTTCTTATATAAACCACTAAATCCCAAACTACACGAAACCCTCCCTCTCAATGTGTGTTTTAACCAGGTAGAGCTTTCAACCAAAGGCCTGAGAAAAATGTGTGCATTGCCCAAAACAAATGTGTGTCTTCTTCAAATAAATGTGTGCCCTTCCCAAATAAATGTGTGCCCCCCAAATAATAAATGTGTGCCCTCCCCAAATAAATGTGTACCCTCCCCAGATAATAAATGTGTGCCCTCCCCAAATAAATGTGTGCCCTTCCAAATAAATGTGTGCCCTCCCCAAATAATAAATGTGTGCCCTCCCCAAATAAATGTGTACCTTCCCAAATAATAAATGTGTGCCTTCCCAAATAAATGTGTGCCCTCCCCAAATAAATGTGTGCCCTCCCCAAGTAAATGTGTGCCCTCCCCAAATAAATAAATGTGTGCCCTCCCCCAGATAAATATTCTGGGTGTTCTTTGGGGCAAGAAGTTCTGGAGGAACCCAGTAGTTAACGAGTTCAGGAGAAACATTTCGGGAACAAGTGTTCCCAAAGTCCCGTTGTGGAGGGAAAAGCCATGGAAAGTGGAGTTTTCACAGGAATCTTCTCCCTTCAGCGAAGTTTCTTTGCATTTCTTGCATTTCTCCCCTTGTCAGTCCCAGCTCTGGCCATTCCTCCCGGTGTGGGGCAGTCCCAGGGCTTCGTGCTGTGTTCCAGAGTTCAGAAATCTTTGTCCTTGTCTAAACTTTGCACTGCAGGCCTTTGTTTCTGGGCTGTCTGAGGGGAGCTGGGACTCAATGGAGCATTGTTCAATAAATAATCAAAGCCAGACACCACCAGAGGTTTCTTTATTTGTTTTTTTTTTCCCCCCATAGGGGACAGTATATAAAATTTCTGATGGTTGGAACACGGTGTCTTCCTCCACAGAGTGCAATTTAAACTCATCAAATTAATCACCACCAACATCCCAGCACTTGAAGTAATTTGTAGCATCACACACCAAACATAAAGTTGCTTTGTAAGCTGGGACCTTGCTGTGATTTACATGCTGGTTGTGCTGCAGAAAGCTGTAATTAACTGCTGTCAGTGTGATCTATAAGTGGCATTTTGCTTCATGTTTTATAGGAAATAATTAAGCAGGCCTTTCTGGGCCTGTTGAAGAGTCAGTTTTGGGTGATGTCTCCCTTTATCCCAGTTCTAGAGCAAGATGGGAGTGTGGCTGATCTGGAAGAGCTCAGGGTTGATGCAGCAGAGGTTCAGGTTTGACTCCTACCTGTGCAAAAGCCAGAGAGGATTGTCCTGCTCCATAATCCCTGGGTTTCCTCTGCTCACTGACACTTGGTTTTATCATCACTGAAAACATTGTTGGTCAAGGCAGGGTTACCTGGAAGGGGTTTCATGACAAATTCCCTGGAAATGTTAAAAATCTGAGTAGTTGAGGCACTTTCTGACCTGTTTTAATGGGTCATTTTTTTGGTCAAAGGCTGGACTTGATGATCCCAGAGATCTTTCCCAGCCTTGCTGATTTTCTGGTTCTCTGAGGGAAATCCAGCCTCTGATCTTCCTGAGCTCCTCTTACTGAGAAGTGCAAGGGGTGACAAACCCATTTGCTCTTCTCATTGTGGGCAATTCCCAATTTTTTTACTAAAATATATCTCATTTAAATGGAAGTGCAAACCTGCAGCCTCAGCCCTGTGTTTTCTGTGCTTCCCTGAGCCAGGTACCCACTGCCCAAATCCCTCTCAGCCTCCTCACCAGCTCCTCTGTCTGAAAGATGTGGAGACCAGGGATGAAAAAAGCCTGGAGACAACATGGGAACATCCCTTGGGATATGAGATGAGTGAGATCAGAAATGAAATGCTCCATAAATCACCGTTATCTGCCCAGCTGGATGGGACTTGAAGGAACCACAAAGACAAGGACAAATCTTCACCTCTTGCTTGGTCTAAACTCCTTCTCATCAGTCCAGAGGCGTGTCTGTAAGTCCACCTGACAGATAAAACCTGCAGCTTTGGGCTGTGATTTTTCATTAAATAACCTCTTGGAAGGATGTGTGGGACTCTCAAGGTTAAAGTGTGAGATGGAATAAAATAGCTGGTTAAAAAAAAAGCAGATAAAACCCGGGATGTTCGGTGGTCAAACCCACGTGTTGGGATCCCTTGTTGGGATCACTCTCCTGGGAGAGTGAATTTGTGGCAGGTTTTGGATGGGAAAACTTCAGTCAAGCCTGGAAGTGCCTGTTGTGCTCCACCAAAAGCCCTTGGATGGTTTAACAAGAGTGCTCCGGAGAGCTCCAGATCTTTGGGATATCATTCCATCCACGGAGGGGGGAAGGGGGAAAACTAGCCCCAAACCAAAGCATTCAGGAAGCCACATGAAGGAGGCTCTGTGGTTGACAGAGATCCCACTTCCCAGCCCAGACTGGGTGTACTGGAGCAGAAAGCCTGGCTGGGAGGGCAGCCCCTGGCCCAGCCCTGGCCACCAGCACAGGGATGGTTTGGGAGGTGCTGGGAGATTTAATCACACAGGATGGACCGAGGACATGAAAAGCAAGTTGCCAAATGGGGTTTCCAAGGGCAGATTCCCCCCACACCTCAGGGCTGCCCGAGGTCACTCAGCCCTGACCACCACGGGCTGGGAGCTGCATTTCCAGAGGGACTGGGCAGCTCCAAGGATTTCAGCTCTGTGCCCTCCCCCAAATGAGTAGAAAATCAGGCCTAATGATGGAAACTTTTCTGAGCAACCTGATACTCCAGAGCCTCCTAAACACAGAAGTGGAGGGATAATAATGGTAATAAAATCAGAGCCCTTCTAAAGGCACCATCCAAACTGCTCCCAGCCCCAGCCAGTCTGGGCTGCCTGCTGTTCACCCTGGGTGACTGCAACTCCTTTGGATGGGGAGATTTACCTGGAAAGTACCTTTTTTTGGGTTGTTTTTGGGTTTGGTTATTTTTGTGCTGGTCATTTGAAACACTAGGAAAGAAATGTGAGGATTTTCTGAGGGGGTTGCACACCCCAAATTCCAGAGGAGTTGCTCCAAAAAAAGAGACACTTCAGGAGGGGAGGGAATTAAGGTCAGTTGAGGTGGGACAGAATCATATCAGAGAATCACAGAGTTATTTGGCTTGAAAGGGACCTTGAAATCATCCAGTCCTGCCATGGGCACAGACATCTTCCACTATCCCAGGATGCTCCAATGTGGCCTTGGACACTTCCAGGGAATGGGGCAGTCCCATCTGAGGGCTCTCCATAAACCCCATAATGCCTAAAGCTCGGGAGAAATGGCTTTTTCAGACCAAAAGGAGTCTCCAAGAAGCCCTTTCGTGCTTCTCTACCTCCTCCAGGCTTGTCTGTTTAATTGATCCATCCTCATTAAGTGTTTTGAGGTGCCCAGGGTCCCACAGCAGAACCTCCTTTACCTTCTCACCGAGGAAAGCAGATGAAGGGAAGGAAGAGAAGAGGTTGTGGGAGACAACAGCAGGGGGAAGGGAAAGCAGGTCCTTTGCCCAATGTTTTCTCAGGTGGAAGGAAGGTTCTGGCTGTTTTAGCCAAGGACATCAAAGGCAGGGAGACCCTCCCCAGGCTGCTGGGCTGGCTGGGTTTGGCTGGGCTTGGCTCAGAGCTCAGGAGTGACTCAGAGTGACAGGGAGCAGTGTTTGTGTGTGTGATCCAGGATGGGAAGGAGCCTTTGTCTGAGAACTTTTGCAACTCCCTGGGTGAGTTCAGCCCAGCGAGGTCAGTGGGCAAAACATCTCCGAGGCAGGTGAAGAAACCCCCCTGACTTTGAAACTCTGGGGTTTGGGAACAGTGGGGTGGAGCTGCTGTGTCTGTGCTCAGCTCTGCTCCACCCCTGGAGTGCTGTGCCCAGCTCTGGGCCCTCAGCTCAGGAAGGACATTGAGGGGCTGGAGCAGGTGCAGAGAAGAGCAACGAGGCTGGGGAAGGGACTGGAGCACAAGTGCTGTGAGGAGAGGCTGAGGGAGCTGGGGCTGTTCAGCCTGGAGAAGAGGAGGCTCAGGGGAGACCTCCTCACTCTCTGCAACTCCCTGACAGGAGGGGGGAGCCAGCTGGGGGTTGGTCTCTTTGCCCACCCAACCATCAGCAAGACAAGAGGGCTCGGGCTTCAGCTGTGCCAGGGGAGGGTTAGGTTGGAGATTGGGAAGAATTTCTTTGCAGAGAGGGTGCTCAGCCATTGGAATGGGCTGCCCAGGGAAGGGGTGGATTCTCCATCCCTGGAGGTTTTTAAGGTGAGACTGGATGTGGCATCAGTGCCATGGGCTGGGAACCACGGCGGGGTTGGATCAAGGGTTGGACTTGATGATCTCAGAGGTCCCTTCCAACCCAGCTGATTCTGGGATTCTGTGACTGCAGCCCTTCCACCCCACGCCCTCATCCCCCTGCAGGGTGTCTGCAGCCCCAGTGCTGGGCTCACTGAGCCTGCCCCAAGTTACTCCAGAACAAAGAATAAACCCCAACATGCTGGTCCATAGTTCCACCCCACATACGGGCCTGCTTGGGCAGAGGATTCCTCTCCCCCATGCAGCAGGGCAGGGGGGGTTGGTTTGTGCAGGAGACAGCAAAAAACAGCCCAGGGCAGTGCTCAAGGACCAGTGTGCACTGCCACTGCCACTGGGCTACTGATTCAGCTGCTCTGACTGTGCCAGAGTCAGGACAGAGGCAGAGCTTTATCTTTGAGGCTGAATGTTAGAGCTCAGCCCATGGCCCCAGCCTAAGCAGCTCCATGCACCTCATTGTGCCCCCACTGGATGACAGAACCCCCCACTTGCCCACTAGAACCCCTGGGAGCCCCCTCTGATCCCCCTGCACGGCTCAGGGGGGCTCCTCCACCAGCAAGGAAGAGAAACAGTGACCCAAGAGACCTTGTGCATGTCCCCATGTCCCTGTGTTCCCATGTCCCTGTGTCCCCATGTCCCTGTGTCTCTGTGTCCCTGTGTCCCTGTGTCCCCATGTCCCTGTGTCCCCATGTCCCTGTGTCCCCATGTCCCTGTGCCCCCGTGTCCCCATGTCCCCATGTCCCTGTGTCCCCATGTCCCTGTGCCCCCGTGTCCCTGTGTCCCTGTGTCCCTGTGTCCCTGTGTCCCCATGTCCCTGTGTCCCCATGTCCCTGTGCCCCCGTGTCCCCATGTCCCCATGTCCCTGTGTCCCCATGTCCCTGTGTCCCTGTGTCCCCGTGTCCCTATGCCCACATGTCCCTGGGTCCCTGCGTCCCTATGCCCCCATTTCCCTGTGTCCCTGTGTCTCTATGTCCCTGTGTCCCTGTGTCCCCATGTCCCTGTGTCCCTGTGCCCCCGTGTCCCTGTGTCCCTGTGTCCCTGTGTCCCTGTGTCCCTGTGTCCCCGTGCCCGAGGGACAGGGAGTGAAGGCACTGAGAGGGAAAGGAGGAATTCCTTCGTGTGGGGCTGTGATTTGGGGCCCTTGGGAGCCTCGTGGGCTAATGAAGAGAACAGCTTGTCCTGGAAAATGGGAAGCTGGGGTGGGACTGCTGGCTCTGGGTGACCTGATCTGCCCATTGTCCCACCCGCAGCTCCTGGGGGCACCGTCACTGTTTACACAACGGGGCCACCACTTCCAGAGGGCTCCTGCTGATCATCCAACACAAATAACCCGGGGATGGAACAAGCCCTGGCTCCAGGGCTGAGCTCCCAAGCACCTGCCCTGCTGGTGACTCCAGGCCAGCTTGATTGCAGCAGCGTGAACGCAGCAAAACCCCAAAGGAATCAGCTTATTTTGTCCTAAATATAAAGCTGAAATATCCAGTAATTCTAAACCACATCAGCCCTTCAGGCTGCATCCTGCTGAAAATGCAAACAGTTGAACCAGACACCCAAACCTTGCAAGAATCGAAGCAGCAGCAGCAGCAGCAGCAGCAGCAGCAGCAACGAGTCCCTGGCTCTCTGCCACCACTTTATTACTTATTCCTTATTTTTCTATAGCCCTTGGCATGGCGAGAAGTCCTCCTTTAATTATAAACAGGAATGAAGAAGCCACAGGAGGAAATCATCCAGCTCTGGAGCCGGATAGCTGGAGCTGCACTGATTACACGGGGGCTCTTATCAAAGCTGACACAGAGCAGGAGTGGGAGCCACAGGCTGTGCGGGGGAGAGAGCCCGGAGAGGACGGAAGAGCCGAGGAATCCTGCTCGGCTCAATCCTCCCCGGGCAGCTCCCTGCTCTTCCCTTCTCTCTCCCTCTCCCTCTCTCTCCCCCTGAGCTGAGGAAATGGGAGAAAAGCAAAGACAAGTCCCGGGAGGGGGAGGAATGAGATAAATGTGTCACCTTTTTGCTTCTCCTTTCAACGCGCTGGAGGGGGAGGAGAAAGCTCAGTTTGACACAGAGGTGAGCTCTGGGTGATGAGGCTGTTTGTGGAGCCAGGAGAAAACTCCTGAAGCCATTGGAGGCTCTCCCAGGAAGGGAATAACCACTGTGTGTTTGTCTGGCCAAAGCCTTGGGGGTTCTCTGGAGGATCTGAGGGTCTCATCCAGAGCCACCTCAGCTTCTGTCACTGATGGATCCTCCACACCCCATCCCTGGAAGTGCCCAGGGCCAGGTTGGAGCAAGCTGGGATGGTGGAAGGCATCCCTGCCCATGGCAGGGGGTGGGATGAAATGGGCTTTAAGGTCCCTCCCAGCCCAAACCATCCTGGGATTCCATGTTTGGAAGGAATAACCACTGTGTGTTTGTCTGGCCAAAGCCTTGGGGGTTCTCTGGGAGGACTCCCAGCCCCACCTTCCCTGGAGGATCTGAGAGTCTCATCCAGAGCCACCTCAGCTTCTGCCACTGATGGATCCTCCACACCCCATCCCTGGAAGTGCCCAGGGCCAGGTTGGAGCAAGCTGGGATGGTGGAAGGCATCCCTGCCCATGGCAGGGGGTGGGATGAAATGGGCTTTAAGGTCCCTCCCAGCCCAAACCATCCTGGGATTCCATGTTTGGAAGGAATAACCACTGTGTGTTTGTCTGGCCAAAGCCTTGGGGGTTCTCTGGGAGGACTCCCAGCCCCACCTTCCCTGGAGGATCTGAGGGTCTCATCCAGAGCCACCTCAGCTTCTGCCACTGATGGATCCTCCACACCCCATCCCTGGAAGTGCCCAGGGCCAGGTTGGAGTAACCTGGGATGGTGGAAGGTGGAAGGGTGGGCTGAAATGGGCTTTGAGGTCCCTCCCAGCCCAAACCATCCCGGGATTCCACGTTGGGATGACACACGAGGCTGCTCTGAGCACTCCCCAGGAGCCCAGGAAGAATTTGCCTGGGACTCCCCAGGGAGTCCCCAAAGAGCTGCAGGAGCAGAGGCCACAAACCTGATGTTTTAAACTGTTCCTCCACCACCACCATGCTGGGAGACCATGGGAAGCTTCCTGCTGCTGGTTTGGAGCCATTCCCTCCGCATTTTTGGGAGCAGAACAGCCCGTGCCTGTGTCTGCCCCCTTCCAGCCCTGCCACTGCTCAGACCCACTGCACTGCCCCAGAACAGCCTAACAAAGGTGGTGTTGGCCAGAGCAACCCTCAGACTGCACCAAAACAGGGACAACGTGGATCCATCACTCCCCAAATGTTGCCCCATCTCTGCAGATTTAAACCCTTGCTGTGGATTCTCAGCATCCCCTTTATTTTGTGGGGCTCTTGATTATCAAAAAGAAGCCTGCTGAGCTTCATTGCCTTTTTTTCCCCCCTCATTTCCCACTCTGGCTCGTTTTTCCAGCCCACACCCACGGAAGGCCCATCAATAATGGTGTCAGAGCTGCAGACAGCTCCTAACCCTGGCAGTTTTTCTTCCCCAAAAGCCCCAGATCCCCTCTGTGCTGTGAGAGGCCAAACCCTGTGCAGGGCTGGGGAACGTGGAGCTTTCATTACCTCCAACCCAGAAAGGAGCAGAAAGACAGAACTGGGGGTTTTATGGTGCCCAAAGGGGATTCAGATCAAGGGGTTTGGATGAACTCCCTCCTCTTCCTTTGCTCCAACTGCTCCTTTCTTCAAACAAAGGAGATCATTTCCCAGCGATTTGGGGGATGAGGTGGAGCCAAATTCTTGGTGGTTTCCCTCAGTCGGTTCCCTCTGCCCAGAGCTGTGTTTGGTGACATTCCAGCACTGGGAAAGGGAATCACAGCAGGTCCTGCTGGGAGCAGCTGCTCCCAAGCCATACCTGGGGGTTACACCTGCTCAGGGGGAACATCAGGTCATGGGATGGAACAGAAACCCAGGGAGGAGAAAATCCTCCTGAAATTTAAAGTGCTGGCGGATTTGGGATGAATCACCTGCTTAACAGAGGATTTCAGCAGCTCAGCTCTCCCTCCAAATCACTAAAAACACATTAATTCCCTTATTTCCCCCCCTTCATTCCCCTTATCTTTAGTGGGAGATAAGGCAAGGACAGGCAGAGATTCCCCTGTTGCCAGCAGAGACAAACCAGAAGCAGGAGCAAGGATGAATTCCCATCACACATCCCAACACTTCCAGCTCTGGCACAACCCTGGGATGAAGGAAATCAGCCTTCACTTCTAAAAATACCCAGAAACATTTTGTCCAGAGGTTTAAAAACACCCTGCTCACCTCTGAGCTCCCCTGGCACTGGATATGAAGGGCAGAGGTTATATTTTATATTTAGGGCATGGACAAGGTTATTTTTTTTTTTTGGCTTCTTCAGGAGATTCCTGATAATGGATTAATTTTATCAAGGAAAACTCTCAAGGTCTCAGTGGAAAGACCAGAATGTCCTTTAAATTCCTGTGCCAAACACAGGCCTGGGTGGGAAAAAAAAAAAGGGAATAATGGCAACGTGAAAAGAGACTCTCCCCTAACAGGTGGAAACCCAGGCAAATGATCTTCCAGACCTGACCCTGCAAACACCCACATGTGGGCTTAATTTTAAGCATGACTGGTTCCTGAAAGTCTGGGATTTAAGGGATTACTCGTGCTTCAAATTGAAGCCACATGTATGGATCCGTGGAGCTCCCAACTGGCTGGGTGCGAATTGGCCACTCCGAGCTTTATCTCGTAATAAACACCAAAATAATCTTATTAACAGTGGCTGGGGGGGTTGTGCAGCACCTCAGACACAGATCCCTGCAATTATCTGGGGCTGTTATTATTATTATTATTATTATTATTATTATTATTATTATTATTATTATTATTATTATTAAAGGAGCATTTCAGCTGTGCTGGTCCATCCTCATCCTCTCCCTGCACCTCTGGAGTCTCCGAAGTTTCATTTTTTTTCAGGATCTGCTTCAGCCAAGGGGCAGAAACGAAGTCTCACCACGTTTTATTCCCCTCCCCTCAAAGGGGTTTTCCTTTAAACCCTCCCATTGTGTCCCTTCCACTGTTTCTGTGTAACATCAGTGATGCCACTGGGCTGCCTTAGGGGCTGGGAATGATAATTCCAGGCAAGATTAAGAACAACTTTCTTCTCCCAGTACAGGGAGGAGCATATTGGTGGGAAATAATCCCCCTCTCAACCCCCAGTTATTAAAAATGAGTCTCAATTTGAAGCATGTTCTCTTTTAAACCCTTTCCTGGCTTAAAAACTGCACATTCTTTCTCTTTATTCACTTCTGAGCCCTCCTTAAAAATCCTCCTTCAGCAATATCTTGCAATAAGGAGCCTAATTATGAAATATTTTATTTTTTTTTTACTCTCAGAGCTATTTTTTTCTTTCTCAGCCATGAAAAGTGGGATAGTTACAACCCAAGGCCACTGAGCAAGAGCTGCAACCCCTTCCCTGGCTGGAGGGGGGTGGTGGGAGCAGCAGCATCCTCTCCCAGCAGCTCATCCCCTTCTGCTCCTCTGCAGAAACCAGGGAGAGAAACCGGGCACTGGAATAAAATCAGGGAGTGGCATCACCTGCCCTGAACTCTCGTTTTTAAGTTTAGCTGCAGTTTAACTGTTTCTGGAGGAAACTCCTTCCCTCTGGAGTGAAATGTGTTGGAGCAGAGCAGTGTCCTTTAGTTTTTCCCCGTTCCAGAGTGGGATTTATCAGCAGGATCCTTGTCACCAGCACAGCCTCCAAACTGAAGGGAAAAACATTCCATCCTGCCTCATTTAAGCCAGGGAAAGGGGAGCCTGTTTTCCTTGCAGCTTTCTTATTCAGCCACTAAATAAATTTACTGAGTTCTGGATTTGTCCTGTTCAGCTTTATTGTGAACATTAACTTTCCAGGGAGCAGAGACTTGGCCCCTCTGGAAGGTGCTCCAAGGGCTGGAGCCCCTCTGGAGCCAGGCTGGGAGAGCTGGGGGGGTTCACCTGGAGAAAAGAAGGATCCAGGGAGACCTGAGAGCCCTTTCCAGGGCCTAAAGGGGCTCCAAGAGCTGGAGAGGGACTTGGGATGAGAGATGGAATGACAGGACACAGGGAATGGCTTCCCACTGCCAGAGGTCAGGGAGAGATGGGATATTGGGAAGGAATTCCTCCTTGTGAGGATGGGGAGGGGCTGGGATGGAATTCCCAGAGCTGCTGTGGCTGCCCCTGGATCCCTGGAAGTGTCCAAAGCCAGCTTGGAGCGACCTGGGCTAGTGGGAGGTGTCCCTGCCCATGGCAGGGGGTGGGATTGGATGGGCTTTAAAATCCCTTGTAACCCAAATCCTTCTGGGATTCCAGGATTCTCTCCAGCACCGTTGGAGGCTTTTCCCATTTCTCCTCCTCTTGGGCCACGAGCTGCCTTCTCCCAGCAAGGTGGTGGTGGGGGGTTGCAGTGGCCTGGGGCATGGAGGAGGAGATGGCAGAGGGTGTGGAACCTTTCAGAGGGGTCAGGCTGGATGTTCTTCTTCCTTGAGAGGATTTCAGGAGCTGCAGCAGCAGCTGGGGCTGAATCCAAGCCCTGGACTGCAGCCTGTGGATCAAATGCTCCCTCTGCCCTTCCCTGACCTTCAGGGGACACGGAAAGAACCAGCAGCAGCAGCTCAGGTGTCATCTCTTTTACCTCTTAGGGCTTTTTTTAATCCTTTTCCAACAACCTCCTTGTCTTCTACCTGATGAGATGAAGTCACCAAGTTCATCTTTTTCTCCAGACTTATTTTCCGGGGGCAAGTTCCCCATAAAGCAGGACCTTAGGGAGGGGGTGGTTGGTCCTTCATCCTGGAGCCGTGCCCTGCCCAGCACAGCTGTGTTCCCAGCACCATGGCCTCAATGCTTGTGAGTGCTGCCTGTTCTAGAACAGATGGATTGGTCACATCATCTGACCAGTGGATGTTCAGGATTGTTCGGAGGCAGCGCTGATGGAAGCGTTCCAGGAGTCGCAGGTGGTGGCGGTGGATGACCCAGGATTCAGACCCACATGAGAGAGTAGACAGCACTATGGCTCTGTAAACACTGATCTTGGTGCTTTTCTTCAAGTGTTTATTTCACCAAAGTCTTTTATGGAGTTTTCCCAAAGCTCTCCATGCCTTTGCTAACCTGTTGTCCATCTCCCCATCAATCTCACCATCCGAGGAGATGAGGCTGCCTGGGGAATTAAACTGCTGGGCTGATCTGAGCTCTGGTTCACCAATGGTGATATGGGGATGATGGAAGACTTCCTGAGGTGCAGGTTGATAGAGAACTTCTGTCTTCTCTAAGCTGACTTCCAGCCCAAAGAGCTCAGCAGCCTCAGCAAGGCAGGATGTCAAACGCTGCAGAGCTGCTTCTGTGTGGGCAACAAGGGCGGCGTCATCAGCATAGAGCAGCTCCTGGACAAGGTGGTTTAAGGTCTTGGTGTGGGCCTTCAGATGCCTTAGGTTGAAGAGGCTTCCATCAGTATGGTATCAAATGTAGATACCATCCTGCTTTATGGGGAACTTGCAAGAGAGGAGCCCCGAAGAGGAGATACAAGGACTCCCTGAAACAACATCTCAGCCTTGGCCACATTGATCACCATCACTGGTCTACTCTGGCCTCCAGCTGGGAGGTCTGGAGACACCCCATCTATAACACTGCTGATGCCTTTGAGAATGCAGCAGGATCACCCTTGAGGAGAAAAGACAACGCAGAAAGAATCGTGTCCTGCAGAATTTACCACCTAAGGAGTCTTTCTGCTGTGCCTTTTGCAACCAGACTTGTCTATCCCAAATTGGCCTTTTTAGCCACCAGCACACTTGTGACAAACGTGGGGAGAGCCCTTCCCAAATCTTCGTTCAGCCATGATGATGATGACGATATTTTCCAGGGGTTTGGGGAGTGCTGGGAGAGCTCCCCCAGAGCTGCTCTGCGAGGTCTGGGGCTCGGACTGAAGCTCTCAGCGAGTCCCCACGAGGGATTCTGAGCAGCCCAGCTCTGCTGGTCGTGCCTAACGAGCTGAACTGGGCCCTGCAGGCCCTGCCTTGTGTGCTCAGGGTTTTATGTAACGTGGGAGAATAGGGGAGCCCAGTGTGTGCGAGGAGGGAAAATTGCTTATTCCATAATGACCCGGGACAGAGTGGGATAATTAGGGTTTCTTTTCTCTTTAATTAGAAAATGGCAAACATAGATTAATCAATTACAAATGCCTCTTTATCCCGCGGGTGCACTGCAATTAACATTACTTAAATGTGTTAACAAAGTAGGAGGCCTGCATTTGTAAAGCAACTTCTTGCTGCTTTTTCTTTCCCCCCGGTTTCCCTGACTGTGTCTGAGCCCTTTCCGTCCTCCCTTCCTCCGTGCAGAGGTTTAACCCTCCTAGATGAGGGTTTTAAACCGTTATAAATCATTACACAGCGTTAGCAAAACCAAAAAAAAAAAGCCCCTTTTGGCCGGGCTTGGAGGGGGAATGAAGCAGGGGAAGCCGTGGATATTCTCCGGGGTCGCACACGACAATGGCAGAGGAAAATCCCGGCAATACAATAGCTCGATTCATGGCTCGTTTCTTACGCCGCTGCCAAAAGCGTGATTAAGTCACAAAGGGTTCGATCAGGGACACGCAGGGTAACAAAACCCTCCTCTCCATTGACAGGGTGCTATTTTCAGGGAACATCCAGTGCCGTGTCCCGGACAAAAGTAGGGGAGGACGGGCCGGGGAGGGAGAGGGGAAGCCTGGGGGGGAGGGAGGGAGCTGCTGCATTCAGGGGGACGAAGAAGGGATGGAGAGGGAGGGAAGGCAGGGTGGTCCAGCGGCAGGAGCATCCCGGCTCACCTGGAGCCGCTCCCGTGTGTCCGGGCACTGCTGCCATCTATTGGGAGCGAGCGGCTCCAGCCCTCTCCAGAGCCGGGTTTGGGAAGAGGGTGGGAGCGGGGAGGTGTCACCGCGCCCCGGAGCATCGGCAGCCTCGGGCGGGGAGGGTTGTGGGGCTGCTGCACGCGGTGCTTCCAGAGTGTCGTGGAATGCGTTGGGTTGGGAGAACCTTAAATCATCCAATCCCACCCCCTGCCTGGTCAGTGCCAGGAAAACACAGAGAGGTGCCCAGAGTAGCTCTGGGCAGAGCAAACCCATCCCTGGGGGCCCGTGGGGTTGTTCTGGGGTCTCCCACACTCTGACACCCCCCAGACCCTCAGCCCTGTGGCAGGAGCCAGCTGTGCAGCTGCTGATCCCACATCTGGGCACCCTGGCACAGGCAGGGCCTGCTGGGAGGGGTCCCCTTTGATGGAGGCAGGAGGAGGATCCCACCCTGGTACCCCTGGCACCCTCTGCTCAGAAACATCATCTCCCTGGTGGCTGAATAATGGGGTGAAACCTCAGCTGGGCTGCTCAGCCTGGCAATGAACCCTCCAGCACAGCTTGGGCTCCTCCCGGCACTGCTCAGGGCTGGGGGTACCCCCTAAATCCCATTTTTATGGGCAGTGAGTGTCCACATGGCACCTGGGGCAAAAGGGGCTGGATTTGGGAACCAGAGCACTGCCCTGGCCCTGCAGAGGTGCTGGGATGAGCATGGAATCTCTGACTGGGTTGGGTGGGAAGGGACTTTAGAGATCATTTAGTTCCAAACCCCCTGCCACGGGCAGAGACACCTCCCACCAGCCCAGGTCACTCCAAGCTGGCCTTGGACACTTCCAGGGATCCAGGGGCAGCCACAGCTTCTTATATCTCTCCTTGCTTCCTTAGGAATTGTGTGGGACCCCCAACTCGCCCTCCTGGACCCCCAAGTGCTGGTGACACAGCCCAGGCTGAGACATTGCCTGGTGATGCTCAGATTTGGGGTGGAAGAGGTCGGGTTTAGGTGAGACATTGGGGAAAAATTCTTCCCTGTGAAGGTGAGGGGGCCCTGCCCATGGCAATGACTTTGGGATTGCTAAGGGATTTTGGGATTGCTGAGGCAGCTGGAGCTTCCCAGAGAAATGCTGGGGGAAGGAGAGCAGAAATTGGGATGCCAAAGGGCTGTTCCTGCTTTGGAAGAACTGGGAATGCAGTGATTAAATAGGTCAGACTTGGAATGGGGCTCTGGGAAAGAGTTTGGATCCCCTGGTGTCCAGTTGAGGGTCAGGTTCCCTGTGACCTCATCTTATTCCCATTCCATCTCTGCATCAGTTCTCTGCTCTGGAGAATGAGGACAGAGGGGAAAAGCTCATGGGACGTCATTCATGGAGTAAATTGAGCATCAGAGGGAGAAAATATTCCCTGTTCACCCAGATTGTTCCCTGTGTGGTGAAGATGAACCATCAGCTGGGCTCGTGATTATCCTCTTGGAAATAAAAAGGCAAACTGAGGCAACACATGAGTGCAAGTAGGGGAAAATCACATTTTAGTGCGTGTTCAGCAGGAACATGTGCTCACCATATCCTATAGCTTAGGTGTGTTCAGGTAGCTGCTTAGTGTGCATTTATATAATAACTTAATTGGAAGTGGGCTCTGCTTGGGGAGATTAACTTTGCAGTGTTGAATGCCTCAATTTTTTGGAAACCTCTTCGGTGCAGGGACTCCTGGTCAGGCCTTTTTTGGTTAAAACAAGCTGACAGAACCTCTTGAAGGTGCATTTTAAAAGCTCTCATATGAGAAGGGCTGGATCTGCCCAGCACAACCTGGCTTTTTTTCTGACTGGGGGCACTGGGAATTTCCTTGCAGGCTTTAAAAATCTGTGTTTCTTAAACAGGAAACGTTTACTAAAGAAGTAAATGGCAACTAACAAACATAAATAGACTCGCACATAGCTCGAGTTCCAGCTTTGTCTCCTTTGTTTATCAGGAATTTGTCAGACAACTGTCTTGGGCTCTAATATATCCCACGGAGGCCTCGGGCAGCTCCATCATATACTGCAAGGAAAAAAACTTGTTGGGAGGCAGAAATTCCCAGCCTGGGCTGGGGCTTCTCGTTCCTGATGGTGGCTGTGCAGGGGAAACTTGTTTTATGGGATGACTTGTGGAAGTGAGTGTGTGAACTGGGAGGGGAGGGGTGACCCAGGGAGCACCCTGAGAGTCGCTCTGTGGGGGATCACTGGGATCACTGGTGCGATTCCCACCAAAAAACAGGCAGGGAATGTGACTGTGGAGATTTTACACTGTTTAATCGGGGTGGGGATGGTCAGAGGTGCCCACAGGTGGGTTATTGCTGGTGACAGCCCCCCACTCCACCCTCCCAGCCCCTTTTCCTGGACCTACCCAGCAGGTGAATCAATCCTGGGGGTGGATTTGGACTCTGAGATTGGTGCAGCCTTTGCAGGCAGAGCTGTGTAACAAGTGCAGCCTCTATTCAGCCACTTTAATGAGGATCTGAGGCTCCAAAGCTCCGGGAAGGGGGATGGGAAGGCAGGGGCAGGGCTGGCAAGTCCTTTGGGTCAGCAACAGAAATTTATTTAACCATTAGACACGATATGATTGATATATGTGCCCCTCCCCAGTTCCCAGTTGGTCCCCAGGCTGCTGATTCACTCCCAGTGCCCGTGTCCAGCTGATGCTCCAGAAAGTCCCCGCGTGAATCCAACCCCAAAATAGCTCTGCTCCCCCATTTTGGGGCCAAACTGCCCTTTGATTCTTTTATTCCAAATCCTGATTTGAGCCTCTGCAAAGCCAAAGGGGTCCTGGGGGGCTCTGGGTGGAAAAGGGCTGCTGAGAAGCCAATTTAAGCAGCCCCAGCACGGCCAGGGCACGACCCAGCCCTGCTGGAGGCAGGGGAGGCTTCCCAGAGCCTGGAGCTGTCCCAGGCTATTCTCAGCATCCCTCTGTATATTTAGCTGGGATCCTGTGCCTCTATTAGGGCCTTTCCCTGCTCCTCAGCACCAGAGGAGCTGAACAACTCGCTGTTCTTCGCATCCTTGCCCAAATTTGCCCTGTTATTCCCGGGAAGCCGTGCTGGGGAGCGGAGGGAATGATGTTGCAGATTTTGCTGCCTGCTGGCACTGTACCCGAAAATAACCAAAACTCCTGGCTATTTTTAGTGCCAGAGCATTCTCAGAAGCTTCCTGCCTTGATTTCCCTGCCTCCCCCTGCTTATTGTTCACTGCTTTGGGCTGTGCTGTCATTCCAGGAGTGGCCCCCAAGCCTCACCTGCCCCAGAGAGAAAAAAAAAAAAACCACCTCAGTTTCTGTGATGTGAACTCCTTAATTTCATTTTTGTGGCCATACCTCCTCTAGCCAGCTATTAAGTGCTGTTAATTAGCCAGCCTCCATCCTTGGAGATATTTGCTAGCCCAAATCCAGGCCTTGGCAAGCCCGGATTGGAAATTTTTAATTTGGCAAGTGGAAATTTTTCTTTGGGAAAGATCTAGGCAATTTTTTCAGGGATTATTCCAGCCCCTTTTCTCTCTCTCTCTCTCACGAGCCCTGCCTGGTAAGCAGGAGGCTTTCAGCATCACCCTGAAATCCCTGGGAATAATACCTGCTGCTACCTGTCCTGAGCCATGGGAAGAGCTGAGAAATCAGGAATTCCCGGTGTGAGATTGTCAGGAGCTCTGCAGGGTGGGATCAGCTCTTTGGTGGGTGTGACAGTGGCCACTAAGGAGCAGGTCCCTTGATTTGGGGGGCACTGACCAGCAGCCAAATTGTCCTGGAGCCCCACTGAGAGTTCCCTGCAGCATCTGAGGCACCAAAGCTTTGCCACGTGGCTCCTGCAGTGAAGGACTGGGTTTATTTTTGGGGGGGGGGGAGAGCAGGAATTTCCAAACAAAGCGGCCAAAACCTGAGTGGAATTGGAAGAGTGAGCACAAAATGATGCTGCAACCCCTCCTGTGTCCCTAAGCCAGGTTGGGTTCCAGTTTTCCCAGGCTTTGTCCAGCCCTGGCTTAAATATCACGAGGGATTCAAATTACTCCTGGGGCTCGTCCAGCCAGGTCTGAAATATTGAGGCCTGACCTGAGGGATTAGTGCTGTGTCCAAGGGTCCTGAGCAGCCCTGGCTGGAGGCACCCCCAGCTCCCCTGGGTGGGAAGGCAGCTGGCAGGAAACAGGCCCCTTCCTCGGGGTAGGAATCAGTATTTCCTTGAGCCCAGGGATTAACAGAGCCTGGTTTCCCACACATTCGTGCCTTGTGGGCAATTGTTCAGCACAGTTGAAGCTTTTCCCACAACTGGGGGTGTTTGACATTCCCACTTCTTCCCCCCTGGTGTCCAGTGAGGGGTGGTGGGGTGATGTGGGCTTCGAGTGGAGTGGGTTTAGGGTTGTCTTCTAACAATTTGGCTTTTGGCAAAGGGCTCGGGGAGCTCTGAGGCATTTGTGACCCCAGCAAATGCAGCTGAAGGTGCCCAGAGAACTCAAACCATCAGAAATGTGCACAACTCGTGTTTGGAGAGATGTCACCTTGTTACATCAGGATAAACCAACTAAGAATGGGCTTAAAAACCGTGGCAGGCTTCACAAACTCAGTTGGGTTTTAGTTCACTTGGTGGTTTGAAGGTTTGGGGGGTTGGGATGTTTTATGGGCTGGGATTTTTTATTTTGTGTGGAGCCCAGCCTGGAATTTTTGGCTGAAAAAACAGGCAAGATTAAATTCTACTAATCTTGAAAAGAGGACTGGGACCATTATCCTGACTTGCTTAGGACAGGCAGAGCAGGACCAAAGTCCTGGTTTTTGGGTTCTGATCTGGCTGAAATGTCAATTTGTTGCTATTGGATCCACTTGTGGATCAGGCCTTAAAGTCTCTGTATCAGTTTCTGGATAAAAGATCTCCAGAAGATCTCCAAAAGATCTCCTTTATTGTGTTTAAAATTCAAACTGGGAGCTGAAGCAATGGAGTTTCCCAAACAACAGCCCCTTGGTGTTTAGGTGGCTGTGACATCCAGCTCTGGCTCAAAGAGAAACCTTCAGCCAAATCTTCCAGGGGCTTGAACTGGGTCAAATTCCCAGTTCACACGAGGCCTTTGAGCTGCTGACTCTTAGGGCTGATCACCAGATCAGTGGCAATTAGAACAGACAATCAATCCCTGTTTAGTTTCCATCTGATGCAGCAGCAAATCTGGGAAACAAATCTTAATTTGGGACTACAAAGGGAGATAAAACAGCCATGGAAATCGCTTGTCCTGCTTGGTGATGGCTCTATTTTCCTGCAGCTGCTTCAGAGGGAGCTGCTGGGAAGAATTAAATGGAGCTTTGGGATGCTGGGACCCCCTGGAATTATCCAAGGCTGGGTGGGAGCAGCCTGGGCTGGTGGAAGGTGTCCCTGCCCATGGCAGGGGGTGGCACTGGGAGGTCTTTAAAATCCCTTTTAACCCAAACCACGACTGCTGCTGTGGGAGAACCATTGCTCTTCTCCCTTTCCCTTTGCAAGCTCCCTAAAAATCACCTGTTTGCCTGGACGTGGTTTGAATAACCCAAAACTCTGCTCTGTAAAATCTGCTTTTCTCCTGCTTTCGGTGAAAAAGGCAAAAGCCTGCTTTAAAAATGTGGATCCTGGAGCTGTCAGGAAACAGGTGGAGGCGAAATTTCCCTGGCAAACACAGAAAGTCTCCTTGGATGTAGAGGACAGCTCGGAGTTGCTGCTTCATTGTCACCCCCAGTGTCCTTTATCCTTTTTGTTTGATCCACTCCCTGCATTCCAGTTTCTTTCTTTTACTCCCATCCCCAGACCTCCCTTGGCTGGCTGCTTTGATGATGACACCCTCTCCTGCCTCTTTTCTTAATGAATGGATGGAAAAAGGTCTTCTGACTAAGCTAAAAAAACAGGTTTTTTAACTGGTGAGAGAGCTCGGAGCAGCTGGCAGATATTTCTGCCAGCCCTTTTCCTCTTCTATTTTAAGTTCAGTTTGGATCAAAAAAGAGGGTGCAGGGAGAGGGGAAAGAAAGAAAGAAAAAAGGAAGAATTGAGCTTGGAAATTCAGGGCTCCCCTGCTCCTCTGAGGAAGGAGGGAGGTGTGAGGTGCACTTGGAACTGAACCTGAGGAAGGAGGTGGGAAGTGGAGGGCTGGAGGTGCTGGTTTGCTTCCCTCCAAACCTTCCTCTCCGTGGGGTTAATCATCCTCTCCCTCGGAGGCCAATCCACAGGGAACTCCCCCCACAATTCCCCACAACTCCCCTTCCTGAGCCTGCCCGGGGTCTGACACCCGGAGCAGCAGATGGGGAGTGGAGCAGGGCTGGGAACAAGGAGTTCCAGGCTCTTCCCGCTTGGATTTCCCCTCCCAGCTGAACTGGGAGGAACAAACACCCTGCTCAGCCCCGGCCCTGGACCCTCCCCTGGGTTTGGGTCTCCAAAGGACTCCTCAGGGGTCACACTTGGCAGGGGAAGCATCACCTGTCCAGGCTGGGAGAGGTGGAGAGGTGGGAGCTGCTGCCTTTCCCTCCAGGCAGAGTCATAAATATTAAATCCTGAATTTTCCAGAGCAAAGAAGCACAAATGGGGTGGTTGAGTTCATGGGGGGGATGATGTGGAGGGGGTGTCTTTTCTTCTGAGCAACCTGGGCTGGTGGAAGGTGTAGAACAAGATGATCCTCGAGGCCCCTCCATGATCCTATTCTGGGATTTTCTGGGATTATCAGGAGCCCCAAAAGGAGGAGAATGGCTGCATTACTGTCAGAGAAACATGGAAAACTTCCCTGCTTCTCTTCCCCTAAAAACACCCTGTCCTTGTTTTCCTGGGACAAACAGGTCCCACCCAGGGGGGTTTGGGGTGGGGACTGGCACAAGAGGTTCCCAGTGGCAGCCCAAAATCCAGGAGCTACAAAGATTCCCAGGGACCTTCAGCCTCTGCAGTTCTGGGGTTCCACCAGACCTGAGACTTGAGCTTTCCCAGTTCCTTCTCTATATTTTAATGATGCTCTACTCACTCTGTGCTAATTTAGGCCTTGGCAATTAACAGTTTTTCCCTGACAATGATCTTCCTACCTTCTGAAAAAAATCACAGGCAAAGAAGGATTCTCGTGTCAAAGGGGTTTTTTGTCCAGCACAGTGCCCAGAATTTTTATTATACCAACCTTAGGACCTGTGGCTTGTTACTTTAATAGAAATTAAAAAAAGAAACCAAGCACAAATTGCCACTCTTGCAAAACAAATTCCAGTAACTATTGGCTAGAAAAGTTCGAAGGGACTTTCTCAAGAGTGGAGTGAGGAGGTTGCCATGTCATTCCCTGGTTGTTTTTTTTTTTTTTTTCTTTAATTTAATTTTTTTTTTTTTTTAATTTAAAGAGCTGCTGTGCAAAGTGAAGTGCATAATCCTGCCTGATTCCTGCTTGCCTCACTCACCCCTAGTGCTGGGGGAAGGAGCTGAGCAGGGGGGAAAGATCTTCCCAAGGATCCTTCCACACACTCCATTAAAAAAAAAAAAAAAAGGCAAATTCATGATTCATGAAGGCTCTGGCCATAGATCTTGCAAAGAAATGCTTGGCAGCTTGAGAGAATAGCTGGGTTTATTTTAACCTTTAAGAATGACACCAATTTCACAGCTGTTAATGCTCTGTGGCTCCTCCGCTTTCCAATGCAAATTGCACACCAAGGGCTGCTGCATCTTGATGAGGGGGGAGGCAGAATCTCCATATTAATGTGCCAATATCTTTGTTCTGAAGTGTTTCATTTTATGCTTTAATGAGGGATCCTCTCCCCTGTTCAAGGCAAGCCTTTGCAAGAAACTATTTGGATAATTTGCCGGTGTCATCAGGCTCTGGAGCGGGGCAGGGAAAGGCTGGCTGGGATTTTGGGGGTGTCTCTGGGGTACAAGCTGGAGGGGGGAGTCCCTGAGGAAGGGTCTTACCCAGAGCCCCTCAAAATTGGGTTTGGGATTGACTCCTGCCAAGGATTGTGGATGGGTTTGGGATTAACTCCTGCCAGGGATTGTGGATGGGGTTGGGATTAACTCAAAATCGGGTTTGGGATTGACTCCTGCCAGGGATTTTGGATGGGCTGCTGGGAAGGAGGTGGGATGGATGCCCAACCCCTCTGGAATTCCAGGGGTCTTCCTCCCTCTCTTCATCTCTTCCAGTCTCTCTGGGCTCTGGTTGCTCTCCCTTCAGGTGACCAGCTCTGTCCCTGCACACAACCTGTGTCTCCAGATCCCTCCCTCAGCAGCAGGTATGACTTGTCAAAGCCCATTTCCCTCTGGGAAATGCAACTTTCCCACCCCCAAGGGCCACGTCCTGCCCCTGCACCTCCCCTCTGGGGCTGAAACATCCACCTGCTGCAGGGAGGGATGAAAAACTCTGCTTGTCAGGTCCAGATCCAGCCCAAACCAGTGATCCCTGTGCTTGGACAGAGTGCAGCAAAGCTTTCAGCAATGCCTTTAAAGGACTCTTTCCCCTTCCACAGAGGAGTGTTTTCACTGCCTGAGGTACCAGGAGTGCTGAAAGTTCTTTATGTATCTCCTACGTGAATGCACATTTGGTTTGAATCAAAATCCCATTGAAACAGGCACTGGGATTTAGAGCACGGGATTACAAGTAATTCTGGGTTATTATTAGTAATCACTTTTCGTCAGGCATTGCCTTTACAAGATCCAGAGCAGTCCCAGCAGAAAGAGGCTAAAATATACCATTGCTTTGATTAAAAAAAATGGAATTGTGCGGAGTGAATCAGTCGTGGAGCGTAATAATATGAGAAAACCTTTAACTGGCCTTCATTTCTGTGGTGAGTGAACTCAGACACCGTAGAAGATGATAGTTCATGGAATCCTCAAGGTTGGAAAAGCCCTCACAGACAACTGAGTCCAGCCTGTGACTGATCCCCACCTTGAGCCACGTCCAGGCCTTCCCTGGACACATCCAGGGGTGGGACTCCACCACCTCCAGGGCAGCCCTTTCCAAGGCCTGACAGCCCTTTCCACGAAGGAATTCTTCCTGATGTCCAACCTGGCAGAGTTTGAGGCCTTCTTCCCCTTTTCCTACCGACAGTTGCCACCTTATACTGAGCATTAACCAACTGCACCTTCCCCCCACACAATCAAACCCAGCCTGACTTTCTGCACGTGAAGCAGAGATATTAAACCCCTTTAATAATAAGATTTTTCAGCAGGTTTTTGTTGCTGCTGTTGCCAGGTTTATGGAGCCTGTAGCCAGATCCAAGTGGCTCTGTCGGGGCAGACACCCGGGTAACTCTTAAATTGCATCCTGCCTCTTGGAACAAGTTCTGACATCACTGCCCCGGTGCAGCCGGGGTTATTCAGCTGGGCTAAGCAAATTAAAAGGTTCTGCTTTGCCTCTCCCTTACTCTGTCAGTGTAATTGAGGCAGCTCCTGCTCCCCAGCTCCGGGAGGGGGGAATTGCCTCCCGAGGCAGCGTGTGGAGCCGCACGGGAGCCATGGCGGAGGGGAAGGGGGGATGGAATCCGTGGTTTCACTAATGTGCACCTGCTGAGGAGCTGCTCCAGCGGGGCCTGCGGGGGCTGGCCGGGGGCCAAGGCCTCCAGACAGCTCGGTTTGATCCCTGGAAATCAGGGAATGTTTCCCAGGAGGCTTTAAAACACCTTCTGTTGGCGGCGAGGAGGGGCCGTGCTGCGAGCCCTCGATGGACGGCGGGGAGAGCCCAGGGAGGGCGTGGATTCCCCGTTCCTGGAGTGTCCAAGGGCAGGTTGGATGGGCCTTGGAGCAACCTGGGCTGGTGGAAGGTGTCCCTGCCCATGGGGGGTGGGACTGGATGGGCTTTAAGGTCAACTATGAATGGTTCCAGGTTCCACCCCCAGGCTTTTCCCACTCGAACTGAAAGAGAGCAGGATTAGATGGGATGTTGGGAAGGAATTCTTCCCTGTGCAGGTGGGGAGGCCCTGGCACGGGTTGCCCAGAGAAGCTGTGGCTGCCCCTGGACCCCTGGAAGTGTCCAAGACCAGCTTGGAGCCACCTGGGCTGGTGGAAGGTGTCCCTGCCCATGGCAGGGGGTGGGGCTGGACGGGCTTTAAAATCCCTTCCATCCCAAACCATTCCATGACCCCCCGTGCCCTGTGGGGATTCTCCAACCAGCCTTTCAGCACGTCCAGAGCCTTGTGGAGCCACGAGGGGAGGGCGGGGTGAGTGTGGACGTGGGGGACAAAGTGTCACCGGGGAGAGAGGAGGGTGGGAGGGAAGGGAGGAGGTTTGGGAGGGAGAGGAGGAGGGTGGAGAGGGAGCAGAGGTGGTTGGAGAGGGAGCAGAGGAGGGTGGTTTAAGGAGCAGAGAAGGCTGGTTTAGGAGGGAGCAGGGGTTGGTTTTCTGGGAGGAGCAAGGAAGACTGGTTTAGGAAGGAGCAGGGAAGGTGGGTTCAGGAGGGAGCAGGGGCTGGTTTAGGAAGGAGCAGAGGGTGGTTTAGGAAGGAGCAGGGGCTGGTTTTCTGGGAGGAGCAGAGAAGGCTGGTTCATAAGGGAGAAGAGAGTGGTTTAGGAGGGAGCAGGGGCTGGTTTTCTGGGAGGAGCAGGGAAGGTGGGTTCAGGAAGGAGCAGAGGGTGGTTTAAGAGGGAGCAGAGGGTGGTTTTCTGGGAGGAGCAGGGAAGGTTCAGGAGGGAGCAGGGGCTGGTTTGGGAAGGAGCAGGGAAGGTTGGTTCAGGAAGGAGCAGGGAGGGTGGGTTCAACAGGGAGCAGGGGCTGGTTTTCAGGGAGGAGAAGGGAAGATTGGTTTAGGAAGGAGCAGGGAAGGTGGGTTCAGGAGGGAGCAGGGTCTAGTTTTCTGGGAGGAGAAGGGAAGGTTGGTTCAGGAAGGAGCAGAGGGTTGTCTAAGAGGGAGCAGAGAGTGGTTTTCTGGGAGGAGCAGGGAAGGTCGGTTCAGGAGGGAGCAGGGGCTGGTTTTTGGGGAGGAGCAGGGAAGGTCGGTTCAGGAGGGAGCAGGGGCTGGTTTTTGGGGAGGAGCAGGGAAGGTCGGTTCAGGAGGGAGCAGAGGGTGGTTTTCTGGGAGGAGCAGCCGGGCCGGGGCAGCGGAGCGTTTCTAACTCTCTCCCGCCGAGGTGCAGTTGCTCACGTCCCTCCGGAGCGCAGCGAATGGAGGGGTCCTGGCTGGGGAAGGGGGGCTGAAAGGTGGGCAGGGATCCAGTTACACAATTGCCCTCGCAGCATTCCCAGCCAGGGAGCAGCTGAGCACAGAGCAGGGCGGGGGGGGGGAGTTATTGACTTTGGGTCCCCCCCCCTTCTCTTTTTCTTCTTTTCTTCTCCCCCTCTATTTTTTTTTTTTTTTTATTATTGAGGTTGGATAAAAATCTTAACACCTTGGGAATAGCCTAACAGTGGTACAATAGCCTGGCCTGTGCAATTTAATAGGGTCTCCTGAATGGGAATGGAAAGAAGGGGATGATTCTCTCAGGGCTAACAGTGCCTTTCTTTTTTCTCTTTCCACGAACCAGCCAGGAAAGAAACCCTCCAACATTTAACCTGTGAGGGAAGGGAAAAGTCTTCCAACAGCTTATGCTGAGCTTTTAGTCCCAAATACTGAAACTTTGTATTTTTATTTTTGGGTTTGTTTTTTTTTTTCTCATCTGGTGAGCTCTTTGTGCCACAGACCAGCGACCACCTGGGATCAGGAGCAAGGGAGATTTTGGGGGGAAAACCTTATCCCATAATCCTGTATCCCTAAACAGTCTTAAAAGCATGACCCTGGAACGGGCAAACCATGATCTTTGGACAGTCCTGATCCCCGTGCTGGTTGTTTCTTTTCCCCTTTAAAACTCGGGTACAGGAGAGAAGCCAAACTCCTCTGGCATCCAGCTCCCTACAGCGAGGGCAGGATGGAAGTTTCTGGGGTATTTTACAGTCCTTGTTTCCTTCAGGATGCAAAATAAATAATGCAAGGAGGCTCTGGAACCGAAGGACTCTGATGTCTCAGGCAGAAATTTGCTTGTACAAGTCTCCTGCCAAATTTGACAGCGGCTCAGCGTGAGCTCCTGCACTCCTGAAATAAGTTTAAAATCGCTGTTTTAAAGCAGTAATAAAAGTTCTGCTTCCACAGGGTCTTTTTTGGAGGTTCAATAAAGTTGTCCTGGTGTCCCACTATTTGCCTGTGTCCTGATCCAGGACACAGAATCCAGAATCCATCCCACAGTGCCGTGTCCCCAAACTCAGCCTCGTCTTACATTTGATCTCCTGTTACTGCTGTTTGTAATTAAAATACGCAGCAGGTACAACTCCTAAATAAAAATCAGTCAATCAGCCCTGGAATAACGATGGAAAGAATAGGAAACGTGCTGGAATAATTGGAGTGTCTCCTTGCACTCGGACTCCCAGCTGGATGCAAACGTGCTCAGAGGGCCAGGACAACCTGCTTTGCTTTGCAAACTCCTGTGCAGTTCAGCTGGAAACATTAAAAAAAGACAAGTAGGAATGTTCACCTTTGGGGGTGAAGGGGTGGAGGAATCAGGCCTTGGAGTTTGCAATTCAATTGTGTGGAAAATGCAACGTTTCCCCTCCAAATAGGCCTTGGATGGAGCCGTGATTCATCCCCCATTGAAGTCCCTGCCAGAGTTGCTTTTGATTTAATCACAATCAAACCCTGTGGGATTATTCTCACTTGCAAACTGGACTGGATCTATCAAGTAGAGAAACCACAACCCTTTGCGGGGCTGCTGCTGCTTTTTCTTTAATTTTTTTTAATTTTTTTTTTATTCTCCTTTAACGAATTTGGCTCCGTGTCCCAAAGCGGAGCCGAAACCCGAAACCCTCCTGTCTCCCAGAGCTTTCTGACTGCTCTTGGAACATCTGGCACAGCTGTTATTTTGACCCCAAGGCAGGAGCACAGCCTCACTCCTGTTCCTATTCCACTGGAAGCCGACACCCAGGATGCCAAGGGGAGCTGGGGCAGTGCTGCCCAGACTGGGATGGGAGCACGGGGATGGGGGGGGATCCGGAGGGGTCCCATTTTCCAGGGGGGGAAAAAAAATGAGGCAGGAGTGAGGTAAAGCAGTGACACAGCTTTGGAGCTCCATGAAGAGCCTTCTCCTGCTCCTCTTGACATTCTTATGGACTTTGAAATTCAGCTGCCCCTAAACCTGAATAAATTCCCGCAGGTTTTGCACCTTCACTTCACTGAAGTGTAGAATTGATTCATCAAATGGAATTTCTATCCATGGATGGATCCATGGATCTCCTCAAGCTGGGTTTCCTTGCCTGGCAGCTTCCTTCTTTTCCCTTTTTCCTTCTTTTTCCTTCTTTTTCCTCCTTTTTCCTTCTTTTCTCCTTTTCCTTCTTCCTCCTTCTTTTTCCCCTTTTTCTTTTTCCTCTTTTTCTTTCTCCTTTCCTTTCTCTTTTTCCTTTTTTATCTTTTCCCTTTCCTTTCTCTTTTTCCTTTTTTATCTTTTCCCTTTTTTTTTTATGTTTTCCTTTTTTCCCGGGCAGGAATATTTTTCCTTCCCCCAAAAAAGATCCCGGGGAGAGCAGAGCGAGCCCCGAACACACTCAAGCTCCAATCTCCCCCCTGATCAGCAATACCTGATATCTAAATCTCTTGGCTCATTCTAAGCTGCAGGGACTTGTAACTTTTTATCTCTAAATCTTCCTCCACGCACCTTCCCGATTTCCTTTCAGCTCCAAGGCTTAATACCCCTACTTGTACTTTCATCCCTCGAACGCAGCGAGCTTTAAATTGTCTCTGGGACACAGGATAATCAGTCCTCTGCTGTGTTAATCCTCATTATGTGCCTATTAAAATGAAGATTAAATCAGGCATTAGGGTGCCTCCTCCCGTTATGAAATCTGAAAAACAGGATTGGAGTGGGTTGGGGGCAGGGGGGGAGGAAAGGAAAGCACCAAACACCTAAAAAAAATCGCTTATTGAGCTTCGCCGGGAAGGAATAAAAGCCAGGGCGAGGTGTGAATCCACGACTTTACTCCGGGAGTTGTGCAGGTGAGGGGGAGATAAGGAGGCAGCACCCGAGGACTCGGGTTTTGGGCAGGGAGGGGGGGATTTGCATGTGCCTACGTGAGGTGCAGAGTGTGAGTCCGCGGGCTCAGCTCGGCACACACGTGCTCTGGCAGCAGCGATGCCTCCCCAGCAGCACGAACGCACCGGTACCTGCGCTCACCTCGGGGGGAAGGGGGAAGCCTGTTCCAAGGATCCCTGCCAAAGCTGCTCGGGTGGGAAAACAGCTCTCCAGCCGGGGCAGGTGCTTGTCTTGCGGGGTGGGGGAACATTTAGGACAGCGCTGTCATTTCCTCGAGCTCAATTATCCATAGGAAGCCCTCCCCCCCCCCCCCTCCCCCTTTCCCCACTTCTCCTCCCTTTTCCCAGCGCTCCTCCACGAGCAGATTAACTTTTCGGTTATTGTTGCTTTGGCAGGTACTTTTAATTGGCTGGAAAACATCCTTCCTGTGAAGTTGCAGTTTTCGTGGGGCTTGAATGAGTCCAGTCCTCCCCTGGCTCTGCCCAGCGCCGCCGATTGGCTCCGCAGCCCGGGGGGGGGACCGATAAGGGCGGCTATAAAAGCCCTGGGCTGCTCCTGGTCCCCCGACGAGCAGGAGCCAGAGGGGCCGCACGGATCCTGCGGCACATCCAGCGCATCCCGAACATCCCCCGAGCTCCGCAGCCTCTCCCCTCTCTCTGTGTCTCTCGCGTATCCAGATCCACATCTTCGCTCGAGCCGGAGTGGAAGAGGAGACACACACACGCACACACACACAGAGCCACCAAAAAAAAAAAAAAACCACCCAAAAAAACCCCCCACACTTAGCGGAAACTTGTCAGAGAATGCTCCTAAAGCCTGGTTTTCTCCTGCTGCTGGCGATCAGTGCGTCCGCATCCTACGAAGCCGAGCAGAATGACTCTGTGAGCCCCAGGAAGCCCAGGGTGGCAGCCCAGAACTCAGGTAACACCCAGCAAGGAGGGCTTGGAGCTCAGCCCTCGTGTCTTGAACTGTCTCAGATTGCTCTGCTGCTGATTTTTATTCTTTTTTTTTTCTTTTCTTTTTTTCCTTCTTTTTCCTTTTTTTCCTTCTTTTTCCTTTTTTCTCCTTTTTCCCTTTTTTCTCCTTTTTCCTTTTTTCTCCTTTTTCCTTCTTTTTCCTTTCCCCCTTCTTTTCCCTCTTTTTCTTTTTCCCTTCCTTCTTCTTTTTCCTTTTTTATCTTTCCCTTTTTTATCTTTTCCTTGTTTCCCCCCCCCCTTTTTCTTTCCCCCTTTTTTCCCTTTTTCCCCCGTTTTCCCCCCTTTTTCTCCCCCTTTTCTCACCCCTCTTCCCCCCACCCTTTTTGCCCCCTTTTTCCCCCCTTTTCCCCCCTTTTTTCTTCCCCCCCCTTTTTCCCCTCTTTTTTCTCCCTTTTTCTCCCCTTCTTTTTCCCCCCTTTTTTTTCCCTCTTTCCCCTTCATCCTTTTTTCTCCCCTTTTTCCCCCCTTTTTCTCCCCTTTTTCCCCCCTTTTTCTCCCCTTCCCCCCCCCCCTTTTTTCTCCCCTTTTTTCCCCCCCTTTTTCCCCCCCTCCTTTCTTTCCCCCTTTTTCCCCCCCTTTTCCCCCCCCCCCCTTATAAACTTAGGGGCTGGTTAAGGCACAAATATTAACGTGAGGGTCTGACAGGAGGGTGTTGGTGCAGAGCTGGAGAAGGAATCTCCTTCAGGAGCTGGGGCAGGGATGCAAAAATCCAGCCTCTCTCCTCCTCCTCCAGCTCCTAAATGAGTTCCATGTACTTTTGATTATTATTATTATTATTATTATTATTATTATTATTTTCCCTACCTGCATGTACCTCCCTCCCCTCTCCAACCGCAGCCCCACTTTGGTGTTAAATCCCTCGCTTTTTAGGAAGTTGATAAAAATCCGTGGAAATTGGCCTGAACCATTGTTCTGCCAAACATCTGCTCATTCCAAGAGGAGGAGAGAGAGAGAGAGAGCTGCGACTTTGGAGAATGCAGTAACCTAGAAACTGTCCCCTGCTCGCCTTTATTTCCCCAAACTGATTGCTATCAGCGAGCTGGGACGATAAAAATACGGTTGTGACATTTAACAAACTTGCTTTTACAATGGAGGCAAAAAAAAAAAAAATCACTGGCAAGTCAGCTCTGGATGTCTCCACTTTGATGCTTTAGATAAGTTGGAGACATTGTCTCGAACAATGGGAATTAAAAATCTCTCTTCTACTGTACTGGAAAGATATTAAGGCTCTAATTCAGAGCTCATTAACAGCTGCCTTATTTTAGATCTGCAAGGCTCTGCAGCATTAGAGCGGGGTGTTTGCTCGAGTTCCTTTTGTATTTGGTTGCTATAGAAACGTGGGGTCTCACTCTTGCACCGTGCCTAAAACAATAAAAGCTTAATTCCTCCTTAAGTCTGCTGCAGAGCAAAGTTAGAATTTGAACCTGTGGAAGCAGAATCGTGGGGGTGACCCCTGCACTGGGGAGGTTGTGAACCGGGGAGAGGATGAGTTGACCAAATATTTCTCCCTTCAGGCACGGAAGCAAGAATGAGGAGGAGTTCACTGTTTGGGTTTTTATTTTTTAATTATTATTATTTAATGTTATTTCTCCTTTTCTTTTCTGTAAAAAAAAAAAAAAATCCCAGTTGTAAAGAATTGGCTTTAGGCTACAACTCAGCTCTTGATAAGGTGTGTTCTCTTCCACCAAAGCCTCACTTTTCCCACACCTCCCAGCTCCATGGCTTTGCATTTCTGCCTGAAAGAATGTCTGGTAACACGAGCTGCAAAAGTAATGAATATGCCTTGCCCAGACACATAAGGGGGCAGATGTTCATCTCACCAAAAAAGGTTAATCCCTCCTAATTTCAGGGCAATCATGTGGCAATAGTGCTGATTCATTGTTAGAAGGCACGGGATCTGCACGAGAAAAGCTGGGATGACATGGATACCCTCCTGCCCAGCCTAACTACTGCCTGCAGGATTTTAATTATCCATGGTCAGCTCCATTTACCTCAACTTTCTCTGCCCAAATGCCCCTTCTCCTCACAAAATCTTCAGCAAAAAATGACCTTTCTTGGCTGTGCTTGCAAACCACCGGGTCAGGGTTTAGCACCAAGTCCTTTTTAGTGCTAATAATGGACTCACGGGCTAAAATCTGATTTCTTGAGGCTTCAGGCTTTTTAGGGAAGCACAAATACATCCCAGGGAGTGCAAATTTCGTGGCATCTCCTTGGCAATCCCCATCGCTTCAGTCCTGTTTTCACAAAGCCATAGGTTTGGGAACTGAGCCTCTGGAGAGGATCTGAGCACCTGGTGCTCTTCCTGGGCCCATCCCTTCTCCAGAGGGAGTTGGAATGAAGCTGGGAATGCCTGGAATCAGGATTTGTTTGGGACAGATCTATCTAGCCAAGGACTCTCAGGTGTTGTCCCTCTTTTAATCCACGTGGGAAGGTGTTGGGAGCTGCATTTTCTGTTCCTCGGTTCGCTGGGTCACACCTTCAGTTCATGGAATGCTGGAATTATGGAATCCTGGAATGGTCTGGGTTGGAAGGGACCTTAAAGCTCATCCAGCTCCAACCCCCTGCCATGGGCAGGGACACCTTCCACCTGCCCAAACTGGCCTTGGACACTTCCAGGGCTGGCACAGCCACATCTTCTCCTGGCAACCTCCCCTCCATCTGAGCAAAGAATTTCTTCCCAATATCCCACCTCATTCTCTCCTCTTTTAGCTTAAAACCCTTCCCCCTTCTCCTATCCTTATAAAAAGTCACTCTCCCTCTTTTTATAACCCCCTTTTAAGCACTGGAAGGGGCTCAAGGGTCTCCCTTTTCCAGGTGGACACCCCCAGCCTGCCTCCAGAGCGGAGGAGCTCCAGCCTTGGGAGCACCTTCCCTTTGGTTTCTCCTCATCCCCTCTCCCCCCAGCCCCCAGGAGCTGCTCGCCTGCAGCCCAGCACGGCTCACCCTGGCTCTGGGGCAGGGGTTTGTGGTTCTGAGGGAGGGTTCTGTGGCCCTGGGGAGCCGTGTCCGTGTGCTGATGCTCCCCGTGGCTCTCCCTGCAGCAGAGGTGGTTCGGTGCCTCAACGGGGCCCTCCAGGTGGGCTGCGGGGCCTTCGCCTGCCTGGAGAACTCCACGTGTGACACGGACGGGATGTACGACATCTGCAAGTCCTTCCTCTACAGCGCTGCTAAATTCGACACTCAGGTACGGCCCCAGCACGGAGGGGAGCGGGAAAAACCCTTGGGATAAAACCTTTCCATGCCCCGGCTCGATAAAGAGCTTTTATGGGGCACCGGAGCACGTGCTGAGCTGAACTGAGGAGGCTTTAACTCCTCCTTCTAGAGCTGGGCTTTGGGCAGGCTCAACCCTCCCTGTCTTGCAGCCCTTCACAGGCACAGACACAGCCCTCCACAGGCACAGCTCCTTGGGGGCTGTTTTCTCCGGGATAAACCCTTGGGATAAAACCTTTCCATTGAGCTCCGGCTCAATAAAGGGCTTTTACGAGTCCTGCGGCACCAGAGCTGAACAGAGGCTTTAAGTCCTCCAAAGCTGGGCTTTGGGCAGGCTTAACCCTCCCTGTCTTGCAGCCTGTCTTGTTCCTCTCAGCCACGGGTTTTTGGCTCCACAGACACATCCTTGGGGGCTGTTTTCTCCGGGATAAACCCTTGGGATAAAACCTTTCCATGCACTCAATAAAGGGCTTTTACAAGTCCTGCGGCACCAGAGCTGAACAGAGGCTTTAACTCCTTCTAGAGCTGGGCTTTGGGCAGGCTTAACCCTCCCTGTCTTGTTCCTCTCAGCCACGGGTTTTTGGCTCCACAGACACATCCTTGGGGGCTGTTTTCTCCGGGATAAACCCTCAGGAGAAAACCTTTCCATGCGCTCAATAAAGGGCTTTTACGAGTCCTGCAGCACCAGAGCACGTGCTGAGCTGAACAGAGGCTTTAACTCCTCCTTCTAGAGCTGGGCTTTGGGCAGGCTTAACCCTCCCTGTCTTGCAGCCCTTCCTGCTCCTCTCAGCCACGGGGTTTTGGCTCCACAGACACATCCTTGGGGGCTGTTTTCTCTGGGGCAGTTTCCACACGTTCCCTGCTCCGTGTGAGGACTTGGCAGGGAGGGCTCACTGGGCTGGAGGGAGAAGTTTCCTCTCCAGGAGGAAATAGAAATGTCCTTCTAACAAAATAAGGCTTCTGACTGTGTGACCTGGCACGGGGCTGGGGTTTGGGTTGGAAGACTTTGGGGCTGGGAATGCAGGGCCAGCTCAGCCTCTCCAGAGCAGCAGTCGGGATAAATGGGATAATATTGGAGGGCTGCAGCTCTGCCAAGGGCACTTTTCCTTGGAGTTTTCCTCCTAACATGCCCCATGTTCCCTGTGCTCCTGCTCCCAAGGACAAGCTTCAGAGCACTTCAAGCATCTTGAGTTGTGGTGAACCAGAGGTGTTAAACCTCTGGCATTAAATTGATGGTTAAATCAATCCCACCCCCTCCTGGAGAGAGGGGGCAGAATTGGCCCATCTCTAGTCCTGGCACTTCCAGGTCTGTTCATGCAAAGACTCCCATTGCCTCAATCCTTTGGCAACAGGAGCTGTGGGCTGTGTGCATCCCAACTGCTGTGGGTGATGTTTCTGCAGTAATTGTGAGGATCAGAGTCCTGGGAAGGGACCTCCAGCAGGCCTCTAATTGCAGGGAGGGTCATTAACAGCAGCCAGGCAGAGTGGAGCACCTGCAGTGCTTCCCTTTCTGTTGGATTCCCTGGAAATCCCTGGAAAAAAAAAAAAAATCCCTTTTTCTCCTGTGCTTGCAGGGAAAAGCTTTTGTGAAGGAAAGCCTGAAGTGCATTGCCAACGGGGTGACGTCCAAGGTGTTCCTGGCCATCCGCAGGTGCTCCACCTTCCAGAGGATGATCTCCGAGGTGCAGGAGGAGTGTTACAGCAAGCTGGACATGTGTGGCATCGCCAAACGGAACCCTGAGGCCATCACAGAGGTCGTGCAGCTCCCAAACCAGTTCTCAAACAGGTACGTGGGGCTAAAATACAGGAATGGGGTGAAAAGAGCAGGGCCGAGCTGACTGAACCCTAAAATCCCAGTGCAGCTCAGCCCAGCCCTGCTTTCTGCCTCTTCAACTCCTTGGCGAGTTTTACCAGCGTTCTTCTGCTTCTCTTTTTGGTAAACACACTTAGAAACACCTCCAGAGAATAAAATTAACTGGACATGGGTTACTTCAAAGCCTGGAGCTTGTTTAAGTGTTAATTCTTTGGGTGGGAGGGCAGTGTGATGGTGAACAGGGCTTTTAAATCCCAAACCAGATCCATTCATTCAGCATCCCTGGAATACTGAGCGCTTCATGGAGTAGAAACATAGAATCCTGGAATGGTTTGGGTTGGAAGGGATCTCAAAGCTTATCTCCTTCCACCCCCTGCCATGGGCAGGGACACCTTCCTCTGGACCAGGATGCTCAGAGCTCCATCCAACCCTTCTCAACCCACTCCAACTTCACTGCCTTCTCCAGACTGCAGCCACCCCCTCCCTTGGGTTTAAATGGCACTTGGAAAACGAGTCCTTGCCCTCTGCCTTACCAGGAAAAACCAGGAAAAGCTAAAGGGAACCAGCAAACCTGATCCTCTATCACCTTATTCTGCCATAACCTGGTGGTTCGTATTTCTAGGGATGCTCTGGGCTCCTGAATGGTCTGGTTTAGGGTTGTCTCAAGCCCTGGTCTGGTTTAGGGTTGTCTCAAGCCCTGGTCTGGTTTAGGGTTGTCTCCAGCCCCGGTCTGGTTTAGGGTTGTCTCCAGCCCCGGTCTGGTTTAGGGTTGTCTCAAGCCCTGGTCTGGTTTAGGGTTGTCTCCAGCCCTGTTCCCTCTGGTGGCACAGGAACGGGCACATCACGGGGCTGGCACCTTGATGTGAGCCCAGAACTGCCCCGTCCCCTCCTGCAAGGACAAGGGACACCTTCAGGGAGTGCTGCATTCTGCTCAGTCACGCTGCAAGGGCAGGCATTGCTTCCCCTGAAGCCTGGAACAATCAGTGCTGAGCCTTGTGATCGGGATAAAAGGGATCTTTTGGAGTAAATATGCTCCAGAATTGGAGTGCAAGCAGGGTGAGCTGCAGTGGCTGGTCGTGGCAAACCCCTCAGCTCCTCTGGGGTGGCTGCTTGGCTTGATCTAGAAGCACCTGAAGCCTCCAGACCTACCCTAGGACAGGTCTGCAAGTGATAAACAGATAAACAGATGTTACATCTCTGCCCAGCATGGATTTATCCACAGAATCACAGAATATCCTGAGCTGGAAGGGACAAACAAGGATCACTGAAGTCCTTGTCCTGTTATACAGAACTCTAGTGTAGATATTAAATCAGGAAATGACATTTGTGGGAAGGCAGAACTATACTGGGAGGGGAAGGCAAAAATGATGTTTGTGTGTCTTTCCCCTCTTTCCCCAAGGAAAGTTGGAAGGGATTTGCTTTGGTGTTCCCTGAGGGCTGGGACAAGGAGCATTCCCAGGTTGAACTGGTGGGTTGTGGAGTTAAAGGGATGGATTGTAGAGTTAAATGGATGGATTGTAGAGTTAAATGGATGGATTGTAGAGTTAAAATGATAGACTGTAGAATTAAAGAGCCCTTGGTGGGGCTGGAGGGGGGTTGGGGTGAGCAGGGGACGTGTGGACACTTGGGCAGTGCTGGGGATGTTCCTCCCAGAGGACCAAGCCAGGGCTGGATCCTCTGTCTCCCGAGCAGGAGGGAACTCCTCCCCCACAGCTGCCAGCCCCTGCCAGAGCCAGAGGATATTATGACATGTTGAGTAACAAAAGCAGCAGGATTTCCCAGCTAATAGTTTACACTGAGGGCTCCTAAAGCATCCTGCTTTCCCAGCCCCTGTCCCAACATAGCCACGGAATAAGAATGTGCCACTTGGCCTGGGCTGCTGAGAGGAAGTAGTTAAAGGTCATAGCACCTTCCTGTGATTTAATCTCGTGGCAGGAGCAGCAGGAGAGGAAAGTCCTGCTGCCTCTGCTCACAGCTGAGCTGCTGAAGGCACTGCCAAGCTCTGGGATTGCAGCTCCAGCCATGGAAAGCACCAAGGCTGGCTGGGATCTGCCCCTCCTGTCCCGTTAGGCTGGGACTGATTTAAACTGGAGTGTGGCTCGTTCACCATCAGCTGCTGGGCTCACTTGAACCCTCAGTCCCAGCCCTGCTGGGCTGAGCTCACACCCAGCCAAAGCCTGGGCCTTTTGTGCTTCAAGTGCAGCACAAACTTTGACCTCAGCTGACCTCCCCTGGCTGCTCCAAAGGCCAGAGCTGAGAGTTGGGAAAGGAGTTTGGATGTGAGCTCTCATTTCCCTCTTCCTTCCCCTCCTCCACCTGCAGGTTATTCTCTTCTCTGCTCCTGTGGAAAAATGTCACGGTGACCTTAAAGGCTTAAAATAAGTTCCCCGACGTCCTTTCAGGCAGCAAATGTGGGGCTGCTCCTCTTTTTCCCAACTCTTTCTCCCTGGGAAGGTGTTCCTTGGTCCAGTGAGGTGCCAGCTCTGCTGTGACAGCCCCTGCTGGTGGGGCTGTGCTGGCTCTGCCTTCTCCCCATGGAGGATCATTCCCAGGATCACTGTTCTCACAGGGCTGGGAAAACGGATCAGCACAATTTCCTGGCTCCTCCTGGAGCAAGGAATACGTGCTCAGGGCTGCTGGAAGAGGAAAATGAAGCTTTAGGGAGACAGGCTCGTAGCAGGGGGAAGCACAAGGTCCTCACTTGGGATTTAATGCATGGAAGTGACAACTGTGTGTCCTAAAGATCTGCCCCGAGGGAATACGAGCATCTCTCAGGCTTGGAGTGACTGGCTGCTCCCTCTTGTGGTGCCCTGGAAAGGCAGGGGAAGGCAGAGGGACAGGAGGAGATGGAGCCACAGGGATGGATCAGTTCCCAGAAGGGTTGTTCTGGCTCAGAGCAGGGCTCAGTTTAGTCTCAGCTCCTGGCTGGGGATGGGCAGCACCTGCTGGTAGAAAGAGCGATTATTTTTCTTCCTAAAGCTCCAGAAACTTGGATTCTTTAGTGGAGAGTAAACCACACCCTTAAGCCAATTAGTACAGCCCTTAGCTCCTTGGTTTTACCTTCTTCCCAATCCACCAGGATAACAACAACCCCACTGTGCTTATATCCTCACCTTCCAGAGCTGCAGCAGCTCTGGGTGGATTTGGAATTGGCCTGGCTGATCCTGTGCCACAACGTGGCTTTTTTTTTGGCTCATCAGAGCCCAGTCAGGTGACTGTGGGAGCAGGTTTAGGACAATTAAATCCGAATTTTGGTGGTTGTGTTCCATCCCTGTGTCATGGGCACAGCATCTCCACGTCCAGGGGGTTTGTTAGGTGCAGTGACAACAGGCTTGGTCTTGATCTTGGAGTTCTTTTCTGGCCTTAAGGACCCTGTGGTGACGTGTCCATTGTGCACTGTCAGGATGAGGGACTTAAAAACTCTGAATCATAGAATCACAGAATCAGCTGGGTTGGAAGGGACCTCTGAGATCATCCAGTCCAACCCTTGATCCAACCCCGCCGTGGTTCCCAGCCCATGGCACTGATGCCACATCCAGTCTCACCTTAAAAACCTCCAGGGATGGAGAATCCACCCCTTCCCTGGGCAGCCCATTCCAAGGGCTGAGCACCCTCTCTGCAAAGAAATTCTTCCTAATCTCCAACCTGACCCTCCCCTGGCACAGCTGAAGCCCGAGCCCTCTTGTCTTGCTGATGGTTGGGTGGGCAAAGAGACCAACCCCCAGCTGGCTCCCCCCTCCTGTCAGGGAGTTGCACAGAGTGAGGAGGTCTCCCCTGAGCCTCCTCTTCTCCAGGCTGAACAGCCCCAGCTCCCTCAGCCTCTCCTCACAGCACTTGTGCTCCAGTCCCTTCCCCAGCCTTGTTGCTCTCCTCTGGACCTGCTCTTGGGCTGTTTTGCCTCTTGGGCTGTTTTGCCTCTTGGGCTGTTTTGCTGGTCCTTGCTGGGGTAACGTTGGTGCCTCTGGTGCAGATACTACAACAAGCTGGTGAGGAGCCTGCTGGAGTGCGACGAGGAGACCGTGAGCACCATCAAGGACAGCCTGATGGAGAAGATCGGGCCCAACATGGCCAGCCTCTTCCACCTGCTGCAGGCCGACCACTGCGCCCAGGGCCACCCCCGCGCCGACTTCTCCAGGAGGAGGCTCTCGGAGCCCCAGAAGCTCAAGCTCTACTTCAGGAACCTGCGAGGTGAGGGCTCGGCCCCGGCCCACGGCAAGCGCGGCTCCTCCTCGGCCGAGAGCGCGTGAGAGGTGACGGCCGCCCCGGGGGCCCCGAGGGGATGCCAAGCACTGCTACCAAAGCTCCAGAGCAAATGCACCCAGCCCGAGGGTGCTGTAGCTCCTTTGAACAGCACCTAGGAAACCTGGGGTTAGGTTTGTTTAGTCGTTGATGTTTTCTGTCCCCCCCGCCTTCCGTCAGCCCCGAACAAAACTTCTCCGCGTGGGTTCAGCGTTCGGCGTCTCGGCTTTTCCCGCCAGCGAAACGTCTCCATCTCTTTTTCTTCCCCCCCCAAAAAAAAAAAAAATCATGTCCTAAAAGGTCTTAGTCTTAAGTGGTCAGGCCTTCAGACACCAAATCTAAAAGTACTGTAGTGCTGACGCCACTGGAGTCTGAGGATCGGGCCCCCAGGAGAGGAGCTCGTCCCTCCTGCCCGAGCTTAGGGGACAAGAGATGCACTAAAAACTTGTTGCACACCCCAAAAAGGTGTCAGGGGAGTTCGTGTTATGAATCTGTGCTGGCCATGGACGAATATGAATGTCAGGTTCCTGGTCTCTTAGTGTCCTACAGTCCTGATCCTGCCACCAGAGCTCTGGTAACCCCTGGATTCACCAAACTGGCCGGGGGTGAGTTTGGTCCCCGTGACCTGGCACCGCGGTGCAAAATGAGTTAAACCCACCCCCTCACCCCCCCCAAAATCAGGAAAGGGACGTTTTGTACCCCAGACATGATTCAAAGAGCTGCCAGTCTGAGGCTGAAAGCTGGTCAGAAGGTTCCATAATCTTGCATTGTATTTAAAAGCTAACATCTATGTACTGTATTTAACTGTCTAAAGCTTTAAAAGAAACCTAACAGAAACAAACCCTGTCTTAAGAGTAGAGTATTAAAGGTCTTGCTCTAACTGTGGTATAAATAGTTTTAAAATCTGTCATGTACTGTACATAAATTCCACGAGAGTCTGCTTGAAAGGAGCAGAATATAATAACTTTATTGCCTAAACTTAGTTTTGTAATTTAGCTCTTTCGTTTCTTATTTTATTTTTTTTTTTCCTTTTTTCCTGGAAACAGTATCTCTGTCATATTTAAAGAGCTCACATTCTACTCCGTGGCCTTTTTTAAATAATGGAAGAGGAGGAAAAAAATGGTTCAGGATGGGAATTGCAGGGCCAGAAATGGCTAAAGTGGAGGGGAAAAAAAAAAACAAACAACAAATTAAAACAAAGAGGAGTTCAGCCTGGCCAGTCCTGTCCCCCCAGAGCTGCTGTGAGACCCCCTCAGACCCCAGTGCTGCTGGGGGGCTCCTGTAGGAATTATCAGATGCTTTGGGAATTCCCTGGGAATGCCGAGTGCTGGGAAAGGCAGGAAAAATCCCGACACCCTCTGAAGCTTCAGCAGTGAAGCTGAGGACACAGGGATCCACGCTCTGGGAGCTGCCTTTCCTCCCACCCTCCTCCTCCTCAGCGGGCTCTGGGAAGAGGAGCAGAGGGTCCCGTGCTGGGGGTCCCCCAAACCCGCTCCCAAATCGCTCGGGGGGAGCCAAAAAAAAAAGCAGGATCAGCCAGGCCAGCTCCAAATCCATCCCCTCCGAGTCCATCTGCAGAGTGGATGGCTCTTCCTCAGCTGCTTAGCCAGCTAATAAAGGAGGGATCTATTTTCCTTTTCGAAACCTAAAGCAATATAACTTTTTTTTTTTTTCGGTTTTGTTTTGCTTTCCTTTTTTTTTTTTAAATAAATAATAAAAAAAAAAAAAAGACAAAAAAAAAAAAAAAACCAAACCACGAAGCCTTTAAACAATAACTTGCTGCTAATATATGGAAACCAGATGCAGTGGCAGCGTTTCTGATGTTGCTGCCTCCGTTCAGTGTAGCCCCAAAGTGCTGTGAGAAAATCGGAAGCAGCAAAAAAAAAAAAGGAAAAAAAGAGAAAAAAAAAAGGTTGCTGACGGTGGAGGGTTGTTATTTTAATTTTTTTTGTTTTGTTTTGAAGACTCTGAATTGTAGGGTAAGGAAGATGCAATATTGTTCCTTCTTCAGTCAGTCAGGGACAGAGAGGCCAACGAGGAGAAGTTTTGCGAGGTGAAAAAACCAAAGGCTCCTCGAGTATCCCGCCCTTAAAAGTCGGGGGTTGAGCAGGAACTTTGATCCCAGGGTTGTGGGATTCCCACCCCCAGGGTATCCCAGCTGGGAGACAGGGAATTCTGCTCCAAATCCATGGAAATAGTTACAAAAGAGGTTCTTTACCTGGCTCGGGACGGGGTCCAAACAACCCCCTGGTGCTCCAGGGGTTCCCAAAGCCTCTCCCTGCCAGCCCCGCCCTTCCATGGGGATGTTCCTCATGGAAAAGTGGCTTCTCCATTCCCAGGAAACCCCAGAGAAGGCGGATAAAGCCGATTTGGGGCTGGGGAGGAGCATGAGATCCCCCCCAAGCCGATCTTTTTTTGGGGGGGTCACGCCAAAATTCCTCTTTCCCGGCAGCGCTTTAAACTCGTGCCCTTAATAAAGTTGGGAATTCGGCGGGAAAATCCTCCCCCTCCCGGCTGGAATTGCTGTGGTGCCACAGGGAAACCCCCCCTGTGCCCCCCAAACTCTGCTGGGTCCCACTGGTCGGGTTTTGGGGCCGATTTGAGGCGGCACTTTTGTCCCCCCCCCCCCCCCCCGAGCAGGCCTGGGGGTCACCTCGCCCTAACTAAGCTGGGCTTAAACTCCCTCCTAACCAGGGCAGGTGGGAGAGGATCTCCCCATGCCCTGGGAAAGTTTGGGATGAGGTGGGAGAGCCCCCCCCCGGTATGGATCCTCCATCCCAAGTCCGGCGATTTCACTGTTTAATCTTTATTTTTTTAATTTCCTTTTCATGGCAAAAGTGATTTTGGGGTTTTTTTTCTTCTCTCGGGGCGGGGGGGGGGGGGGCAGGGGAGGGGCTTCTCTAGAAACGTTTTGCATGAGTCTCCTCGTGATTTGTTTGCACTTTAGAACGTTTTGTGCCATTAATAAATTTGCATTTTATTGTATTTATAATTTAAAGATGCCTAGAAGGGAGAGAGAGACTTTGGGGTTTTTTTTCGTTTTGATTTTTTTTTTGTTTTGTTTTTTTTTGCTGAGTACTGGAATAAACAGTGAGCATATCTGGTATATGTCATTATTTATTGTTTAAATTACATTTTTAAAGCTCAGTGTGTTCGTACAAGAGGTTATTTGAAACATATCATAGTAATGAGAAAGATGCAAGTTATTTTCTTTGCTTATTTTTATAATTAAAGATGTGTAACATAACGAGGCCTATGTTGGATTTTTCTTCTGCAACGAAATAAAATGTCGAATTTAAGGGGTTTTAGTGTCTGGGTCTTTCATTATTGACATTATTGTTGGCATTATTATTGACATTATCATTTTTTTTTAATAATAAATTCCTATTTTCCTGGTCCTCACCCTTCCTGAGTGGGAGAGCAGGAGAGGAGGAGTGTGATCCCCGAGAGAAAAACAACTGGGAATGAAATTTGGGAACAGCCTTTTCCCTTCCTACCTGCATAGGTATAATATACAAATAAATATAATAATAGAAAATATAATAGAAAATAATATATAAAAATAATATAAATAATATAAAAATGAAAAGCAGGGAGGAGGAACAAAAAAAATAATAATAAAAGACAATAATAATAATAAAGAACAATAATAATAATAATAAAGGACAATAATAATAATAATAATAATAATAAAGGACATTGTCTCCTGCTGTTGTGATTCAGCCACTCCAGGTGGGAATTGTGGAAGGAGTTAAAAGAAGTGAAGCAGGAGGTTAAAAATATAATCCAAGTGCAAACAAATTGCCTCAGGGGGGTGGTTCCCACCAGGAAAGGTCTTGGAGGGGGGTGAGAGGCAGAGGGAAAGGCAGCAGGAATGCAAATGGATGCAGGTTTTGTAGGTTGGAAATCAAGGAATTCACAGTCACAGCTATAAAATGTAATATATATATATATATATATATATATTTATTATATGTAGTTCAGGGTGAAGAAGTGGCCAAATTAATCTGGTGGATTTAGGCTTGAAATCCTTCTTAACCAGGGAATCCTGGAATGGGTTGGCTTGGAAAGCACCTTGAAGATCATTTAGTTCCAACCCCCTGCCTCGTTCATGGTCTGCTCAGAGGGAAGGACATTCCACTTACAACGTTCAACAGCACGAGGCCCTCACAAAATACGACTTTTTCCAACAAATCCACCTTTCCAAGCCCTTCCTTTCTCCCTCACAGAGCACAGACCTGTGTTTCACCGGTTCCTCCCCCCCAAAAGAGGCCAAAATCGGTGTTAAAAGGAGCAGCAGAGAGATTTTGCTGCGACCCCCCCTTGTCTCAGCCACGGAGAGGCTGCAGAACCTTGGGCAGAAAATACCTGGGAGAGACAGAGGAGTTTTATTCCAGACACCAGCTGGAAAAACCAGTAAAACCTGTATGAGCTCATGTGGGGGGAATGTCATTATTTTCACACAGACAGGATTTTTTTTTTCTCTCTTTTTTTTTTTTCTTCTTTTTTTTTCCCCCCTCTCTTTGTTTTTTATTCTGAAGTAGAGCAAAACTCTGGGATAACCCAGGATGATCCTTGTTCCCTGTCCCTTCCCAATTCCCCCCTCCAGCCTTTCCCCTGCTCTGGATGGGCTGATTTGAGTCCCAACACACCAACCCAAACTGGCCCTACTGGTTATTTTCCATTAAAAAAATCATTTTTATGGAAAATACTGTTCCCTGTGGAGCAAATCCCACTTGCTTCCATCGGGTTTCCTTCAGGGCTATTTTTCAGCTGCAGGCTGGGAGGGTTTTGTGCTGCAAAAACAAATCCCTGGATGGGCTGTTTTGGCTTGGAGGGACCCCCCAGCTCCATAAAATCATCAGCCATCCCCAGCCTGGGGCCCAAACTCCAGCAGGCCCAAATTCAGCTCTCCCGTGGGGAATTCTGAGTGGCCCATCCAGCAGAAAAGAGCCATTTATTTTGCTATTTATTCTGCTATTTATTCTGCTATTTATTTTGCTATTTATTTTGCTATTTATTTATTTTGATCCCTGTGCTGATAATTAAACCCGGAAACTTATTCCAGGACTTAAAAATAAATAAATAAATAAATAAATAAAAAGCCCATTTTCACCATTTTCTGAACTGTTGTGAGGCTGAAGTGCCTCCCATGTTGTTCCTTAGGATTCCCTTCTCCTGGCTGGCCACGATTTCCATGGGGATGAGGTGTCCAGGTTTCCCTGGGGATGAGGTATCCAGTTTTCCCTGGGGATGAGGTGTCCAGCTGCGGGATGGAGTTCACATTGGAGGTGAATTATCTGGGAAAGGTGCCTTGGATCCCTCCCAAGTCGTGCCTTTATTCCTGCAGGCCTGGAGAGCAGCAGGACCCCCCTCCCAGGGCACTCCTGGAGAAACCACGGGCATGGAAAACGCTCGGCAGGGGGGTCGGAATGAGGTGGTCCTGGGGGTGCCTTCCAAGCCAAATCACTCCAGAATTCCATGAAAATCAAAAAACTCCATCTGAACCAGCAGAGGAGAGCACAGATGTTTCCTTGGCTTTGTTATGTTTGGTGTGACCCCAGGTTTCCACCAGCATCACTCAGCTCCCTGCTCCAAGGACCTTCCCGTCGGATCCTGCCGCGCATCCATGGGATATTTATTCCCCTCCTGCCTGAGGGGAATCTTTCCTTCCTCTGGGCAAAGCCAACTGCTGGCAGGAGGAAGGAAGGAGGAGGCTGAGGGTCCTGGATGAGATTCCAGTCACCTCCTGGAGAGGTGGAGCTGCCAGGGCTGAGTCAGGCACATCCCAACGACGCAGGAGCGTTTTCCTCCTCGTCAGCGGGAAGGTGGGAATGGTCATCCCAGCCCTGATCCCACTGACACAGGAATGGCCATCCCAGCCCTGATCCCACTGATACAGAACAGCAGGAATGGTCATCCCAGCCCTGATCCCACTGACACAGGAATGGCCATCCCAGCCCTGATTCCATAATACAGAACAGCAGGAATGGCCATTCCAGCTCTGATCCCACTGACACAGGAATGGTCATCCCAGCCCTGATCCCACTGACACAGAACAGCAGGAATGGCCATCCCAGCCCTGATCCCACTGACACAGGACAGCAGGAATGGCCATTCCAGCCCTGATCCCACTGACACAGAACAGCAGGAATGGCCACCCCAGCCCTGATCCCACTGACACAGGAATGGCCATCCCAACCCCGATCCCACTGACACAGGACAGCAGGAATAGCAAATAACCCTCTGCTCAGATATTTCTGCTGGAAAAAGCTCATACATTTTCCTTATATCCTGCATTTCCAGGAATTAGCTCAGCAGACACCAACAAAAGCCTGGGAGCAGCACATGCCGTGGTGTGTCCAGGCTCTGGCAAGACACACAGGAGTTTTTTTCAGCACCCCCTGATGGGCCTGATACGGTTGGATGAATAATACAGGGACGTTTCCAAACTCCAAGTGCTCTGGCTGCCTGTCACAGCCCCTCACTGAGGCTGGAAATGTTGTTTTAATGCTGTAATATTCTCTCACATCACATTCGTTGCCCCCCAAGTGCCTCAAATGAAGCAAACCAACAATCCCAGCTTTAGGCCACCTTCAACACCCCAGCTCAGCTCAGATGGGAGCTCCCAAAATATCCTGGGAGAAGCCAAACTGAGCCCAACTAGGGATGGATTTGGTTGAAGGGAATAAAACTTCGGAGATGCTCCTCTTTGGTGAAGAATTTCGGCCTCCCAGCTCAGCTGCAACTTGATTTAGAGACAATTACTGTTGAAACGTCACGAATTTGGGTTCAGTGTTCATTCCTACAGAATTCCCACCTGGCTGAGCCGCTGGGAACGGGGTTAGAGCTTCGTCAGCGCCGGCCCGGCATCGCTCCGCAGGATTTCTCAGGCAGCTCCGGGGCTGCCAGGAAGTGATTAAGAAAGCAAAGGAAACAAAAGCGAGTCAAAGAGCCCCGACCCCGCTCCCCCTCTTCCCCCTCGGCGATTACTCAGGGTCCCCTTGGAAGCCGCTCTTGCGTCAAAGGATGGCACCCGAAAAGGAGGGATCGCCTGGATTCCAGCCCGGATTCCAGGAATCGCCTCGATTCCAGCCCGGATTCCAGGCGGGGAGGGTTGGGGGTGATTTGGGGCAGAGCCTCTGCCCACCCTTGAGAGCTTTGCTCAGCCCCAGAGCTGGCACTGGGATGGCACTGGGCAGCCAGAAACACGAAGCTGGGCCATAACTTCCCCCCCCCCAAAAAAATCTCGGGACACTTCAAAGCTCATCCTGACCCACATCCGCCAAAAAAAACCCCTCACCCCTCCCAAAAAAAACACCCTCCGGTGTCACAAAAACTCCGCGTTTCAGAGCAACGAGGCAACCCAAGGGTTGGTTTCTCCCAACCGTCCCAAAAAGCCGGCGGGATTATCCGCTCCCCTCCCTGGGAGGCTCCTCCCGGGAGGCTCCGCTGTGTTCTCAGCTGGTCCCTTCGCCCCCCGGGCCGGGGCACAGCCCGACATCACCCCGGGCTGTCCCTCCCCCGGCTCCCACTGCTGCTGGCAGAGCTCTAAAGATAGATCCCAGCAGAGATTATCGGCCCCGGCTGTATTAATAGGAGGCAGCTGCTCTTGAGAGAGGCTTTTAAATAAAGAAAGAAACTTCGGTGTATTTTTAAAAGCCTTTTAAGTGAGCAGAGCTCCCCCTCCTCTGCTCTGGCACACACACACACACTCCAAGCACCCAGGGCATGGCTTGGCCCTGGAGGGTCCCTTTTTGTCACCTGCTGGCTCAAGGGCTGCTCTGCCCTCTGTCAGGGGCCAGGACACTGCTCTGTCCCTTCTCCACCCCCAAGGGACAGTGGGGGTAGGTCTGAGGAAGGGGAAAGGGTTTTCCAACCCCCCTGGGTGCTGCTGGGCCACCTTAGAGCAGTGATCTCTCCCCCCCCCCCCAAAAAAAAAAACCACTGGCAGAGCTGCTTTCAAGGAATCACAGAATATCCTGAGCTGGATCCACAGGGATCAGCAAATCCAACTCCTGGCCCTGCACAGACACCCCAACAACCCCACCCTGTCCCTGCCCAAACTCTCCTGGAGCTCTGGCAGCCCTGGGGCTGTGACCAAACCCTGGGGAGCCTGGTCAGTGCCAGGAAAACACAGAGAGGTGCCCAGAGTAGCTCTGGGCAGAGCAAACCCATCCCTGGGGGCCTGTGGGGTTGTTCTGGGGTCTCCCACACTCTGACACCCCCCAGACCCTCAGCCCTGTGGTGGGAGCAGGGTGGCAGGAGCCAGCTGTGCAGCTGCTGATCCCACATCTGGGCACCCTGGCACAAGCAGGGCCTGTTGGGAGGGGTCCTCTTTGGGCAGGAGGAGGATCCCACCCTGGTACCCCTGGCACCCTCTGCCTAGAAACATCATCTCCCTCGTGGCTGAATAATGGGGTGAAACCTCAGCTGGGCTGCTCAGCCTGGCAATGAACCCTCCAGCACAGCTTGGGCTCCTCCCGGCACTGCTCAGGGCTGGGGGTACCCCCTAAATCCCATTTTTATGGGCAGTGAGTGTCCACGTGGCACCTGGGGCAAAAGGGGCTGGATTTGGGAACCAGAGCACTGCCCTGGCCCTGCAGAGGTGCTGGGATGAGCATGGAATCTCTGACTGGGTTGGGTGGGAAGGGACTTTAGAGATCATTTAGTTCCAAACCCCCTGCCACGGGCAGAGACACCTCCCACCAGCCCAGGTCACTCCAACCTGGCCTTGGACAATTCCAGGGATCCAGGGGCAGCCACAGCTTCTCTGGGTAACCTGTGCCAGCCCCTCCCCACCCTCCCAGGGAGGATTTTCTTCCCAATATCCCATCTAAACCAGCACATGGAGTCACAGAATGGTTTGGGTTGCATGGACATTAAAATTCATCCAGTCCCATGCCCTGCCATGGGCAGGGACCATCTCCCACTATGCCAGGTTGCTCCAAGCACCATCCAATGTGGCCTTGGACCCTTCCAGGGATGGGGCACCTGTGCCAGGGCCTCCCCCTGTGTGTGAAGAACACCCAGGTGCCCGTGGTTGTTCACAGGAGGTGCCCGAGGTGTGTTTTTACTCCCAAACCCCAAAACAGGGCAAAATCTGTCGCTGTGCCATGAAAATCAGCCAGGGCAAATCCCATGGGAGCACAAGAAGGGTTATTCCCTGTGGGAATAGAGGCTGGATGGTGTAAATGCTTGGGATTTGTGCCCATGGAAGGAATCTCCCTCTGGGACAGGGAGACACAGCCCCAGTTTCGGGACTGGAATTGGGATAATCCCGCTCTCCCGGGCACCAGGGGGACGTTCCTGACCCTTAACACACTCCATCCACACACTTGGGCTCTGAAGGAGGTTATTCCTCTTGGCAGCCCTTCAGCTGGAAGCAGAAAATCCCGGCTCAGCAGGAGTTTTTAGGTTTGTTTTTTTTTTTTAAATAAACTCCAAAAAAAAAAAAAAAAGGACGTCACAACCCCCAGCACCAAAAAGGGGCTGCTCTGGGTGAGAAGCAACTCCAGCTGCTCCTGCACGTCTCCCAGCCCCGCTCAGGAAGTTGCTCACAGCCAGTTTATGTGTTTTAAGGGTGGGGAGGTTGACAAATAGGAAATTTAGGACATGTCAGAGCTGATAACACATGATGCATTTCCCCCCCCTGCCCTGCGAATTATTCGGGGCTGGCTTTTATTTTGAGCCTTGTCCTGCCTGGGATTGCGACGTGGGGGCAGCCACAGATGACATCAGAGAGGCAGAAAATTCAGCAATTCTGGGGTTTTAGAGCTTATTTAAGGCGGATATTTTAAGTTACATTTTCAGACCAGCTTCCAAGAGATCTTTTCTCTTCAGTCTAAATAAACGTCTCCCGTTTAAAACAAAACAAAACAAAACAAGAGCAAACCAAAGCAAAGCCCAAACCCAAAGCAGGAATTAAACCCCAGCACGTGTGCCAGGGCTTTCCCAGTAAAAACCAGGACCACAGAGCAACTTGGGCAGGGCTGGATCCCTGAAAATCATGGAGCAGCTGCCAGTGGGGATGCACGGAGAGAAAGGGGTGCAGGAGGAGCCCCCCCTTTTTTTTTTAAGTGAGAATGTTGCAGTTTGGGGTCCAGAGAGGTGGAATTGAGGGGTGGGGGGGCTTTTTAAAAGTATTTGGAAAGGTTTTATGGGACCTTTTCCAAGAGATCACTTTTAAATCCCCTTCCCTGTGCAGCTGGGAAGGGAGCTTAAAGCTCATTTAATTCCACCCCCTGCCACGGGCAGGGACACCTCCCACTGTCCCGGGTTGCTCCAACCTGGCCTTGGACACTTCCAGGGATCCAGGGGCAGCCACAGCTTCTCTGGGAATTCCGTCCCAGGGCCTCCCCATCCTCTGAGTGGGGTAGAACCAGGGTTTTTTCCCATATATACGAATTTGGGATGCTCCAACCCTGCCAGTGGGAGAGATGGCAGCCCCTTATCCCGCTGGGAATGTCTGGGAGCTGCAGGGGGGAGGCTGGAAAGGCACCTCCAGCTCTCAGCTCCCTGCAGGGGGTTCTGCCGGATCGGTTTATTCCCAATTAATTTTGTTTCCAGCAGCTCTTGTGCCACCTGCTGACCGAAGGCTCCCACCACACCCAGCACCCCCCGGGTCCCTCCTTCCCTCACCTCCCGCTCCCCCCCGGGGCCGGAAAATCCTCCCCGGGAATTGGGATGAACTCCAGAAAGCTAAAAGATGGGAAAATCCAGCTCCTTGGTCACCCCTGGAGGGTGGGGAAAGGCTGAACCCCGCGGGTTTCAGAGCTGGGGTCTGGGGGGAAAGAGGGTGGAATGGGGAAGGCTCCGACCGGAACATCCCGGTGTGGGATCCCGGGACATTCCAGGCTGGAAAAGACCTTTAAATCGGCAATTACGGACTGAAATCCGACAGTCCGGGTCCCAGTGATGGGAAGGGGCTGCTCAGCAGGAATCTCTCCATGGGAAGATCCAGATCAGCACAGCCCAGCACAGCCCAGTACAGCCCAGCACTGCCCAGTGCAGCCCAGTACATCCCAGTACAGCCCAGCACTGCCCAGCACTGCCCAGTACATCCCAACACTGCCCAGTGCAGCCCAGTACATCCCAGTGCAGCCCAGTATGACCCAGTACATCCCAGTACAGCCCAGCACAGCCCAACACTGCCCAGCACAGCCCAGCACAGCCCAGTACACCCCAGTACTGCCCAGTAAACCCCAACACAGCACAGCACTGCCCAGTACAGCCCAGTCCATCCCAGTACACCCTAGCAAAGCCCAGTACACCCCAACACAGCCCAGTACACCCCAACACAGCCCAGCACAGCCCAGTACACCCCAACACAGCCCAGTACACCCCAACACAGCCCAGCACAGCCCAGTACATCCCAGCACAGCCCAGTACATCCCAGCACAGCCCAGTACACCCCAGTACAGCCCAGCACAGCCCAGTACAGCCCAGCACAGCCCAGCACAGCCCAGTGCAGCCCAGCACAGCCCAGTACAGCCCAGCACACCCCAGTGCAGCCCAGCACATCCCAGTACACCCCAGCACATCCCAGTACAGCTCAGCAAAGCCCAGCAAAGCCCAGTACACCCCAGTACCCCCCAGTGCAGCCCAATATAGCCCAGTACATCCCAGTGCAGCCCAGTACACCCCAGTACAGCCCAACACTGCCCAGTACCACCCTGTATATCCCAGTATGCCCCAGTACAGCCCAGTACAGCCCAGTACAGCCCAGTACACCCCAGTACACCCCAGTACACCCCAGCACAGCGATGCTGCAACGTGCACAGAGTTAGAAACTCGACCTCCAGCAAACCCGCTGGATTCCCTCCTTCCCATGGGAACTGGATGGGAAGGAGCAGGGATGCTCCTCCAGCTGCCTCCTCGAAACAGCGACAGGCAAGCCCAGAGAACGCGATTTTCTGAGTCCCAATGCCCTCCATCTGCCAGCACCGGGGGACACTGAATTATTCATGACTCTTCGCCAGAATAATCCCGTCTAAAAATAACTCCTCTACTCCAAAGGCGCCCGGAGCACTTTTAACCCCGAGCAGTATTTTTGTCTCCCGGCTGTGACACAGCAAAGCCCTAAAAATCAGAGGTTCCTGCCCGCCCACTGCTCCGGAACCGCGGGGCTGTGGGAGCGCAGAGAGGGGGATTTTTTCACCCTTTCAAGCCTCGGGTTTGGAGTTCGGAGGAGAAACGGAGCTGCACATCTCGGCTGTCCAAGCAGAGGGCACTGCTGGCTCAGGATTCGAGCCGGGGCTCAGGGGTTTAAGTCAATCCTAAAGTCCTGCTGGCACAGCAAACCTCTGCCTTAGTGGATATCGCTGCAGCAGCAGCCGAGAAACAGAAACCACCTTTCCATTTAATCCCCCCGGTTGCAACCTTTCCACTTAATTCCCAAAATACCAGGAGTAACAGGTTAAAAATGGTGATACACCCCAGTTGAAGAGAACAGTGACACAGAGCACCAGGGAAGGGCTGGCTTGGCTCGAAATGGATAAAATGGGGGGGGAAGGAGATAAATATAGATAAATCGAGCCCAGGAGGTGCCAGCCTGCCCCGCTTTGGGGGGCTCAGCCTTGTGACCCTGCTCCTTGCACTTGTCCCATCCCCATGTCCTTCCACCCTGCCCACCCCCGGCTCCATCCCAGAGTCACAAAGAGGGTTCTTCATCAAAACTCCCTCAAGTTTAATTTCATCTTTTCATATTTTTATATTTCCATCCCGCGGATTCTGAAACAAAGCACCTTTTCCTGCTTTCCCACCCCCTTCCCCCCCACGATTATTAGGAAGCCTCGGAGAGGGAATCTGCTCCCCTCACCCTCCAGAGTTCACTCTCTGCCACCAGTTCCATTTTCTCTGCCTTTTGTTTTGTTCCGCTGATGAAAAAGGACAGAAAGCAGCTGGGGGAAAAGCAGAGGATGTAGAAAACCCTTTTAAGTTCAGCTCCAGCTGCATGAAAGCATTCACGAACTCCTTAGAGGTGTCTGTACGTGTGCTCCGTGCTTGCAACACCTCCTGCCTCCACCTCGCTCGTTACTCCCTTTATTCCCGTTATATCCCAATTATTCCCGGAGTAAATATTCTCATTATTTGAGCCCTTTAAGAACGAAACCTCCCGGCAGGACAGGAGCGCTGGAGGGGGGGGGTTGGCTGCCCCATCCTGCCCCTGGCAGGCAGAGTCGGGTTTCCAGGGCTTCGGATGCTCCTCCGACATCTCATCGGGATCTTGATGCATCCCAGAAATCAGATACCCACGGAAATCCCGCCGTTCAACCCCGCCGGCGGCTGGGAGCAGCTTTCTCCTGGTTTCCCCTAACCCGGTTAGGAGGAGCAGTAATGTCCCTGCAGAGCTTTAACCGCATTAACTCCCCGCTCCCAGAGCAGCCGGGCATCGATGGTGGCTCGCGATGGATCCTCCCCGTCTCCTTCCCGGGAATTCCCAAGGGGCAGCTCCCAAACGTGTCCATGCCCAGCCCCGCAGGAAGGGCCTGAGCCCTCCTGGATGCCCGGGAAAGCTCCTGGACACAGGGCAAGGAGCAGAGCTGAGGCTCAGAGGAGCAGGTTTTGGCAAGGGAGAAGCTGTGGGGGCGATTTTGGAGCCTCATCCCAACCTCTGGATGCTTCCGAGGCTGCTCTGGCAGCAAGGGAGGGCTGGGTGAGACCCAGGATGGTCACTGATCTGAATTAATCATTTAATTTTATTCCTTAATCATTTTATTAATTCATCAATAATTTTATTAGTCACTACCTGTTATATAGTATGATATATTATTATATATCATCGTATTGTTGTATTTTATTATTATATTAAAAAATAAAAGAGAATTAATAAAATATTTGCTACGTTATGCATAGTGCTAAATATATAATAATTAATGATAAATGTCATGAATAGAAAATAATCTGTTAAAGACTCGAAGTTAATAAACTGAATTAATCCTGCTAAAATCCATTTCCCTCCGCTCTCCCGCTCAACCCACCCCGCGCTGCTCCCTCCGCGGGTCCTGAGAGCCAAACCCAGCCTCGCCATTAATCTCGGAGTCATCAGGGGAGGATAAAGGTACTTACCCCAATTCCTTCCTGCTCGTCTCGATCCCAGCCAAGCATTTCGCCTCGGCGCCGCCGCCTCCCGCCAGCGACGAGGTGTAAAGTTACCGCCTGTTTGCTCCTTCCTTGCGGTGCTTCCAGCCCCCAGCGAGCCATTTAGACGTGGCAATGAATCCAGCCGGGAATTGGGAAGTGGGACGCAGCCCCGGGCTGGTAACTTAATTATACAATAACACCGTAAGTAATCAGAACTAATAATATATAGAAAATAATATAAGTAACATGCCAAAATAAAATAAAATAATAATAATTATAAATAACAATACCCCTCAAACAACCCAATTAGCACCTTAGTTCTTTTTGAAGGACTTCACTTGAAGTGAAGGAAAACTTGAATTCCAGCGCTGCGATTCCTGTGCTGGAGAGTCCTCCTGGCGTTTACTCCTTCGTTTGGGGCTCGATTTTTAGCACCTGGGGGAGAAAGGAAACCCCCAACCCGGACTTTGAAGGGTTTTTGTGGGGCAGGATCATTTCAGGCCGTGGTTTGTCGGGGAGGGAACTGCCCGGGAAGGGCTGGGTGGGCAGGAGGCTCCAGCCCGGGCTGGTTCCATGAGCTGCAGCATCTCTCCTCTGCTGGATCAGGAATTTTGGGGTCTGGGAAGCAAGTGCAACAACCCATAAAAGGCAATAAAAGCCATCTGAGAGGAGAGTGGGTGTTCTCCACAGGGCAGAACCCCCAGAGCAGAGCCTGGGCTTTGTCCCCCCCGAAGGGATCCAGCAGATGCTGAAGGGATGTTGCACCACGAGCCCAAAAAATTCATCCCCTCCCGCTGCCAAACCCTCCCAGGGAGGTGGGCTCGGGGTTTCCCAGGTGGTGTTCCGTCGTAATTCCCACTTTACGCCGGAGAACAGGGATTGTGAGATCATGGAAAGGGACCTTAAAGGCCACCCCCGCGTGCAGGGATGTCCCGTGGGGGTGAGTGCACGTGGGGGTAAAATCAGGGAGCACAGGGGCTGGGAATGAACCCGGGTGTTCCACAGGAATTAGGGCCGACCTGGGGGGGCTCTGAACCACAGAATCACAGAGTCACTGAGCTTGGAAAAGACCTCTGAGACCATCGAGTCCACCCTGTGACCCGACCCCACCCTGTCACCCAGCCCATGGCACTGATGCCACATCCAGGCTCTGCTTAAACCCCTCCAGGGACGAGGACTCCCCCCCCCTCCCTGGGTAGCCCATTCCAAGGGCTGATCGCCCCATTTTCTTCCTAAAAGCGGCGCTTCTGGGCCCTTTTGTGGCCGAGCCACCGTATTTATTTTCCCTGCCGTCCCAGCCCCTCACTTCCTCGCCTGCATTTGGGTGGTTTATTTATTCAGCCCCCCCTCCCAGCCCGGTTTGGCCGCTCCGGTGCTGCGGGAGATACCGACCCAGCCCAGACACAAACGAGCCCTGGCTCTGTCAGGGCTGTCAGCAAACACCAGCGCCTGAGGCCGGCCAGGAATTTTAATTGAAATCGCCGGTCCCTGGGCCCAGATAAGGCCCGGCATCACCCCACGGGGGACCACGAGCCCGCCCCGCTCCCCAAACTCCCGCGGGGTGCCCTGGCCCCGCTCCGTGCCCTGGCACGGGGCTGCTGGCTCGGTGCCCGCCCGAGGCAGCACTGGGACGTCCTGGGAAGGAACTGGGAGGGAACTGGGAGAGAACTGTGGCCTGGAGCTGTCCCCGCGTCGCGAGGGCTCCTCCAGCGTCCCCCCCCACCGCCCGCAGGAGCTTGGTGGTCTGCGCTCCTTATCAGCCCTTATCTCCCGAAGCCGCTCGCTAATGTGACCTTAATGGAGCTAAATCGACTCGATTTGTTTTATTGTGGCTTAGCCCAAACCCCAACAGCCCTTTCCAACCCCCCCCCTTCCCTCTTCCCTTGTTTTGGAAACACGGAGGGAAGGGGCTGCTCCTTCCTCGGAGCTCGGGGGGGGCAGCGAGTGGGGAGCCGGAGCATCCCGGGCTGCAGGGAGAGCCCTCCGGGGGACTGTCCCTCCTTCCCCTGCTCCCTGCGACCCCCGGGGACCCTCCCTGCGACCCCCGGGGATCCCCCCGAGCCCGGTGGGCCGGCGGGGGCCGGGGGTGGTGCCCGGCCCAGCGGCTGCGGGAGGGTCCGAGGCGGGAGCGGGGCTGGGAGCGCTCGGTGGCTCCGGCACCCCCGCGCCCCCCGGCCCCGGGAGATGCTGCCCACCCCCTTCTCGGTGAAGGACATCCTCAACCTGGAGCGGCCGGAGGCTGCCGGGGGCCCCCGCGCCCCCTCCGGACCCCGCAGCGCCCGCAGCCCCGACGGGGAGGACGAGCAGCCGCCGCGTGAGTGACCCTCGGGGGCCGGGGGGGCGGCGGGGCGGGGGGGACCCCGCGAAAGAGAGGGACAGAGAGACCGGGAGGACCCCACGGAGCTGCTTTCGTTCCCCTGGAGCGGAAAACCGAGAGCAGCGGAGCCCCCTCGTTGCATCCTCGCACGCCCCTTCCCGCCGCTCCCGGTGGTCCCCGGGCCAGTTTCCTCATTTTCCCCCTTTTTTCCCCTTTTTTTCCCTGTGATATGTTTGGGGGGGGGTTATTCAGGGTATTTTCGGGGCATCCCGGTGAGCCCCGCGCCCCAGCGCATCCCCCGTGCGCCCCCGGCGCTCCGGCTGCCCCGGGGGAGCGGAACGGCCCGGGAGGTGGATACAGCTGGAAGGGGATGGATATAGGATAGAACTGGGGCTTTTTCTGCCCCAAATCGCCCCCCGCCACCGTTTCCGATGCCAAACCCCCCCGTGCCGATGCTCAGTGGATTGTCCCCGCCGGGGACGCCGAGGCGCTCCCGGGGATGCTCCGGAGCGGTGCCCGAGGGGGGATTGGGCGTGTCCCCCCTTCTCCCCGCTGCCAAAATCCCGCAAAGCTTCCTTCGCTCGTGTTTCCCCAATTCCCGGCGGCCGCGGAGCGGAGGAAAGGCGAAACCAGCAGGAGCAGAGCGCGAGCACTGGGCGGCACTGGGATCCAGCGGGAGAGAGCGGGAGAGGGCGAGAGAAGCCCGGGGTGGGCTCTGCCCGCTCCGCACCTGCGTTCCGAGCCCTCCGATCCCCCGTTTCCCCGCAGAATCCCCTGGAATTCCCGTAGGAATACTGGGAATTGCCAGCCGGGGAACCCGAGCGCATCCCAAGAGCCGGGAAGCGGCTGCCGGGAATGATCCCGGCTCCTCGCGTGCCACGCGAAATCCCAGCAAATCCCGAAAAAACCCCGAACCAGCGACTCCTTGGAGTCTTCTCCCAGAGCCAGCAGGTTTTCCTCCTTCGTTCCCAGCTCCCTCGGGGTTTTTTTGTTTTGCTGGAATTCGCAGGGATGTGGGATCCCCCTTTCCCTGCGTCCTGGAGGTCTGGTTTCCATCCCTCCCGTGCCCCACTTTCCCCGTGCCCCTCAGGCTGGAGCTGCCCAGGGCGGCAATCCCAAAATATCCCAGGAATCCTTAGGAGGCACCAAAAGCAGCCGCTATCCAGAATTAATGGAACAACCTAATTCTATCCAAAAAAAAGGAGGGGGGGCGGGAATTTCCTTAAATTCCCGTTAAACATCACAGGAAAGTTCATATTAATTTATCAACTATCAGCCTTAAATTTATTAATTTATCAATTTATTGATTTATCAATTTATTGATTTATCAACTATCAGCTTTAAATTTATTAATTTGTTAATCGGTTTATCAACTATCAGCCTTAAATTTATCGACTACCAGCCTTCAATTTATTAATTTCTTAATTTATAAACTCTCAGCCTTCAATTTATTAATGTATTAATTTATCAACAATCGGCCTTAAATTAATCGACTACCAGCCTTCAGTTTGTTAATTTACCAGTTTATCGACCATCAGCCTTAAATTTATTAATTTATCAATTTATCAGTTTATCAACTACCAACCTTAAATTTATTAACTTATCAATTTATTGATTTCTCAACTATCAGCCTTAAATTTATTAATTTATCAGTTTATCAACCATCAGCCTTAAATTTATTAATTTATCAGTTTATCAACCATCAGCCTTAAATTTATCGACTACCAGCCTTCCATTTATTAATTTATAGACTCTCGGTCTTAAATTTATTCATTTCTTCATTTCTCAACTACCAGCCTTAAATTTGTTAATTTATCAGTTTATCAACCATCAGCCTTAAATTTACCGGCTATGAAACTTTAATTTATTGATTTATTAATTCATCCCCTGTATCAGCCTCGCTTCACCTGATTCCCGAGGGATGCCGTTCCCGGTGGAATGGGAACGGGGATGGATTTGGGGCTCACTCCGCCGCGTTTTTTTTTGCTTCTCTGCAGGGAAATGTTCCCTCGCCCGTCCCTTGGAGGGGGAGGAGGAGAAGAAAAGCCCCCCGCGGCCTCGGCAGAGGAGGAAGCCGCGCGTCCTGTTCTCCCAGGCGCAGGTTTTCCAGCTGGAGCAGCGATTCCAGCGGCAGAAATACCTGTCGGCCCCGGAGCGGGAGGAGCTGGCGCGGCTGCTCCAGCTCAGCCCCACGCAGGTGAAGATCTGGTTCCAGAACCGGCGCTACAAGAGCAAGAGGCAGCGCCAGGACAAATCCCTGGAATTGGCCGCCCGCCCCCCGCCCCCCCCGCGCAGGGTGGCGGTGCCAGTGCTGGTCAGGGATGGCAAACCCTGCCTGGGGGGTGCCCGGCCCTACCCAGCCTTTGCCAGCCTGGCCGCCGGCCCTTATTCCTGCGGCTCCTGCTACGGCTCCTGCGGGGCTGGATTTGGGGGGGGTTATCCCGGGGTCCCCCCCGGGGCCACCGCCGGGAGCGTGGGAATGGCCGGAGCTGCCCAGCTCCCACCCCCGGCCCTCAGGGGGGGACTCAGGGCTGGCAGGTGGAGGTGAGGACGAGCCAGGAGGCAAATCCAAAGGATTCCCGCCAGCCCGGGCAGCGGGACGACTCCAGCACCCTTTCAGCAGAGGGAAAAGCTCGGGAAAAGCTCCCTGGAAAAAGCTCGGGGAAAAGCTCCCTGGAAAAGGGACGCTGCCACCCCAGCGCTGAGACTTTGGGGAGCCAAGGACTCTGTTATTTATTATTAAACACGAGGATTTGGAGTCTGGGCCCCTCCCAGCTCCCAGAGGATTTGCTCCTCCGGGATTTGCTCCATCGGGAAGGTGTGAGCACCGGATTTCTTCCTAAGGACAACTGGAAAACACACACCACTGTGGTCTTTTGTGGACAGCACTGAGCGCTTTGACTGCCTCTAATATTTTGAAATATATTTCTGATTTATATGTCTTAATATCTCCCAGCACAGGTGTCCATTTCTGTCTTTATATTATTGTTATTATTATTATTATTATTATTATTATTATTAATTGTTTGCAAATAAAACCCCCAATTGGTAAAATGGTGTTTTCACTCTCGCCTTCCCCTCACTTTGTATTTGGAATTTTTCCATCCGTAGTTTTGGCACCTGAGCATCAAAAACCTGGCTCACATCGAAAAAAAATTAAACTCTAATTAAATGCTAATAATTAATGCAGAAAGATAATCACCTTGTAGTCCAAGCTCGGGGAGCTCTGAAGGTTTAACCCCCTCTCCAAGGTTTATCCCTCTCCAAGGTTTTTCCCTCTCCAAGGTTTTTCCCTCTCCAAGGTTTATCCCTCTCCTTAACTCCTGACAAGTGTTTTCGGCTCTCCTGGTTTTTCTTTACTGCTAAAATGGGTTTGTAGGTACATTATGGGGCAGTTCCCAGGATCCCACTGGGGGTTGGTGTCACCTGAATTATCCCAACACCATCCCTGAGCAACCAAGAGGTCCAGGATTCCTAAATCAGGATCCAGCATCAAATACCTTGATTATATTTATGTATTGATTAGATTTATATAATATTTCTTATATATATTATTATGATATTATAGATATTATAGTATATATATTGCAGTATATATAATTGTATATATTATAATATATATTATTATAATGTATATTTATATGTCTGTCCCTATTTATTAAATTTATTAATAAATAGGGATAGGCATTAATGCATTTAATAAATGTTGTTGATATATTAATATTAATAAATATGAATAAATATATTTATTAATAAATGTATTTATTAAATGCAGGAGAGCTGGATGTCCCAGAGACACAGAGTCACCACCACACAGGACAGGGGAAATCTCCCCCTCTCCATCCCTGTTCCCTCTTCCCACCTCATTCCCAAGGGCTTCTTATCCTCCCGAAAAGACTTGCAGGAGGCAATTAAGCTTTTATCTGTAATCCCGCTCAGCCCCATCACTTCCCAAATGGGACATCCCTGACACCCAGATCAAACCAGAAAATCCCTCGGGGGGAGATAACTCCTCTTCCTGCTGCTCCCAGGCTCTGGAGCACACGGAGCCCCTGGAAACGCCCGGATCCTGCCCCTTCTCCTCCCCTTCATCCATCCACACTCACTCAGGGATATCTCCTGGAATCAGCTGGGGCTCGGGGCTCTGTCCCAGGGGAAGAATCCACGGGGTCCTTGCACTGGGAATTGCTGCTGGCACTGGGAAAAGCCCTGGCAAAGGGCAGCATCCCAGTGCAGGGGCTTCTCCTGAGAGGTTTTCCTTGGAGCTTCAGTAGCAGAACGAGGCAAATCACAGGAAACTCCCCCAAATCCACACAGAAATCGAGGAAGGAAATCGCTTCCCTTGCCAACTGAGGATAAAAAGGGTTGGAAAGGGGAATTATGAGTGCAGGGGGAGTGTTTGGACAGCACTGGTGGGGTGGTTGGGGCTGTCCTGGGCAGGGCCAGGAGCTGGACTCCAGGATCCTTTGGGATCCAACAACTCTGGACATTCTGGGAAGGCACCATTTATTCCCCTCCATTATGGTTTCGGAGATGATAAACTGGAATGAAAGGATCCCTCTGGAAGGAAAGGAATTCCCTGTGGGAAGAGAAGCCCTTCTGCTGGGTCTGGAGCCTGGAATGGTTGTGGATGGACAATTGGCTGAACCCCTGTGGGTGCAAAGGAAGGGGCTCTGAGGTGGGAAAACTGTCCCCTAAATCCAGCAGGGACCCTTTGGAACCACCCCACCCTCCAGCAGCACTTTCCCCAACTCCTAATTCGCTCTCCAGAACCAAAATTTGGGGGTTGGAGAGTCACAATAAAACCCTTGGGCTGCAATTCCTCCCTAAATCTTCCCAAATTCCCGTTCTCTGACTGAATTATTGAAGCTGCTGAGGTTTTCCGAGCATGCAGCGGATACAGGGAGATATTTTCCAGGCCAGAAGGTTGAAGAAGGAGGGGGAAAAAGGGCAGGATAAAGCAGAGTTTGGGACTGAGTTTGCACAACCTGCTCCAGGCTTTGGGCTGCTGTAACCAAACACCCTCCTGTAAAATCAACAAAGTCCTCAGGGGATTGCAAGGAAATCTATTGTCCCCCTTTTTGAGGTTAAAAAAAAAAAAACACACGCCCAGGCTTTTCAGCTGAGGGGAAAAGCTGGGTTTGGGCAAGTTTTGGGAATAAAAGGGTTGACCAGTGCTCATTCCACCAGCAAAAGGACTCTGGAGTCACCAGAGCTATGGGAGGTCATGATATATTGAGATATATTGAGATATTTGCAAGAAGAACAGCTACAAATAAAGTAGATCCTGAGGAAAATAATCTGTTATAACACTCATGGGTTTCCTTGGGTTTGGGAAGGCTTTACTCCTTTTGGGTGCCCCAGGCCTTGCAGGATGGTGTGTAAAGGTCCTGAAGCTTCTTAAATCAACGCTGTCCCATCCCACAGCTGGGCAAGGAATTAGGCTGAGCTTTAGGCTTAAACCTTCCTGTGAACCCTCAGCCCTTTTCCATGTGAGGATTTGCCTCTGGAGCTGCTCCCCCTCTGTGTTCCATCTTCTTCTTCAGCTTGGCAAAGCGGGTGAAAAGCTCTTTGATGTTTTCCCCCTGTTCTCCAACACACTGGAAGTGAATCAGAGGGAAGACAAACCCCTCCAAATAAACTAAAAACCCACCCAACCCTTTCAGGTCTTCACTTTTCCCCCCTGAAAGCGGCGTTTTCCCAAAGAGCTCAGGGATAGAAATCATTCCCATAAGGAGGAGGGAGCAGAGCTCTGTCTCTCTCCTCTCCCAAAAATACCTCAGTCTGGAAGCGTTTTGATCCCAAAACTCCCATCCTTCTCCTGGTCCTAAAAGCCAGGGGGTGGTTTTACAGCAGGGGAGGCTCTGGGTCGCTGGGGAAGGATCCGCGTCCGGAGCAAGAGGGAGAAGCCAGGAGCCAAAAATGTGTCGGGAGCCAAGACACGAGGGAAGGGCGTAGACACCGCCGGGGCTCTCCAATCAGCCCCGGGAGGCTTGGCTGCCTCCGGGATAAATCCAGAGCCGGGAGGGTGGGAAGGCAGCGAAGCTCCGGGCAGGGCCAGCGGGAGGAGGAGAAGGAGGAGGAGGAGGAGGAGGAGGAGGAGGAGGATGAGCGCCGGGGTGCTCCCGGGAGGGAGGCACAGCTCCCCCAGCAGCGCCCCGGCAGCGATGAGCCGGAGCCCCCCGGCCCCCCAGCAGCCCATCCCGGCCTCCTCCAGGCCCAGGACGTCCTTCCTCATCCAAGACATCCTCTGGGATGGGGCGGAGCGCGGAGCGCGGCTGGACAGGGGCAGGAGCAGAGGGGTTGGCAGCGCCGGGAATGGGGAGAGCGGAGCGGCCCCGGCCCAGGGGAGGGAGGGCGGCTCCGACCCCGGCAACCACCCCGGGAGCCCTCATCCCACGGGAGCATCCCACGGCACGGGGACAGCCCGGGAAGAGGACACAGGTAAGGGCTGCGAGCTCCTGGAGGAGCCGGCGGGCTGGGAATGGGGCAGGGAATGGATCGGGAATGGATCAGGGAATGGATCAGGAATGTCTCTGATGGGGTCAGGGAATGGGTCAGGGAATGGGTCAGGGAATGGATCAGGGAATGGATCAGGGAATGGATCAGGAATGTCTCTGATGGGGTCAGGGAATGGGTCAGGGAATGGATCAGGAGTCTCTGCTGGGGTCAGGAATGGATCAGGAATGTCTGTGCTGGGGTCAGAGACTGGATCAGGAATGTATGTGCTGGGGTCAGGGAATGGATCAGGGAATGGATCAGGAATGTCTGTGCTGGGGTCAGGAATGGATCAGGAATGTCTGTGCTTGGATCAGGGAATGGATCAGGAATGTCTGTGCTGGGGTCAGGGAATGGATCAGGAATGGCTGTGCTGGGATCAGAGAATGGATCAGGAATGGCTGTTCTGGGGTCAGGAATGGATCAGGAATGTCTGTGCTTGGATCAGGGAATGGATCAGGAATGTCTGTGCCTGGCTCAGCCCAGGGACAGGATCCAGCCCTGGCTGCTGGATCAGGCACACTTGGATCAAACCCCTGGAGCATCTGGGCAGGGGCAGAGGAGGGGGTTTAGGGACTATGTGAAAACCTTTCCAGGTGCCTCAAACAACTCCAAGGTCTGAACCTGCCTAAAATGATGTTTAAAAACTCCCATTCGATGCATTTCTACAATCCCTTGGGAAACAAATTCCCTTTTGATGCAGAAGATCCCGGGAAAGGCGGAATGCAGGTCCCAACATCCCAAAACACGAGTTTTTGTGTCTGGTGTCCCTGTCCCTGCTGCAGCACAAGCCCATCCAGGGCTTGGAGGGTGGGATTCAGCCTTTCCCTGAGCTAAAACAGCCAAAAAAGCAATTTTGAACTCCCTGGTGAGCAGATCCTGCTCCCTCCAACAGCCCCTGCCAGGGGAATCTTGGCTTTGCATCTCGATTCTATTAAAAGAAGTTCCTACATAAAAGCAAGTTCAGAGACAGCCCTCGGGCTGATTAATCCAAATAAAATCACTAAAAGCCCCCCCAAATCTCCCAGGAAGTGTAAATGAGCCCAGCCCTGGCATTCCAGGGGGACAACCAGGATTTCCACCAGCTGGGAGCTGTTGTTTCCACCTCGAGCGTTGTACTCACACCTTGAGAAAATACGCTTTAAAAAAACCACCGAAGGCAAACAAACATTGGCTCGTTTCCATCCTGACAATGCACAGAAAGGAATTAACTGCACAAACAAAGGGAATTGAGAAGCTTCAGGAGCTCCAGGTGACACTTCCCAGGAGCTCTGGGCCGTGACTCCGGTGATCCATCGGTGCCACGAGGGATAATCCGGAGGCAAACACCGGGATCCAGGGCCAGCTCCGCAGCTCCAGGTGGAAAGCCAGGCCTGAAGGTTCCAAACTGCCCTAAAATTTCTTGGAGTTGTGGGATGGAAAAGGGAGGGGTTGGTTTTCAGTGCTTTCCACCTGCAGTCTGCTCCGAGCTGCTGTGATCCCCCGCTCCTGAGCCACCCTCTGGAGCCTGAGGACTTTCTTTGGGATTCTTTGGGAATCAGGCTCTGATTCCCCACTCCTGAGCCATCCTCTGGAGCAGGACTTGTTCTCAGGTTGGGAATCAGGGAATCAGGATTTTCCTCTGGGCACAGGAGGGTATTTTTAAAAAAAAAAAAAATGCCTAAAAATGTGAATTCTGCATTAAAAATCTCAAGAGCCTTTGATCCCACACGGGACACAACAGAACCTTGGGGGTTTGGGGAGAACCTCCACCAGCACTGAAATGTATTACATTCCAGGGATATTATTGCCTTCTATCCTTGTCCTATTCCCTGTCCTATTCCCTGTCCTATTCCCTGTCCTATTCCCTGTCCTATTCCTTGTCCTATTCCTTGTCCTATTCCTTGTCCTATTCCTTGTCCTATTCCCTGTCCTATTCCCTGTCCTATTCCTTGCCCTACTCCTTGTCTTATTCCTTGTCCTATCCCTATCCTTATCCATCCCTATCCTATCCTATCCTATCCTGCCCTATCCTATCCCATTCCTACCCCTACCCTATCCCATCCCACCCATTCCTTGAATCTCTGGGATGAACCCCTCTGATCCAGGAACACAAACCCCTCTGATCCAGGAACACAAACCCCTCCCTTTCCAGTGACTCCCAAACCCCCCACATTGAACAAATCAATCAAATCCACCAAAACATTCCCGGGACAAAATGAACCTTTTGCTCTCCGGGATTTTGGGAGTAACTCTGCGGGATTTTGGGGGTAACTCTGCGGGATTTTGGGGGTAACTCTGCGGGATTTTGGGTGTAATTCTCTGGATTTTTGGGGGGTAACTCTGCAGGATTTTGGGGTTAACTCTCTGGGATTTTGGGGGTAACTCTTCAGGATTTTGAGGGATAACTCTCTGGGATTTTGTGGCTAACTCTGGGATTTTGGGAGTAACTCTGTGGGATTTTGGAGGCTAACTCTGCGGGATTTTGGGGGTAATTCTCTGGGATTTTGGGGGTAACTCTGAAGGATTTTGGGAGTAACTCTTCAGGATTTTGAGGGGTAACTCTCCGGGATTTTGGGGGTAACTCGCCGGGATTTTGGAGTTAACTCTCTCTTCTCTCCACAGACGCCCCGGTGCAGAGTTACCTGGCGGGGTGTGACCCCCCCCCGCCCGCCTCCCCTCGCCCCCCCAAGCCCCCCAAGCGCTCCCGGGCCGCCTTCTCTCACAGCCAGGTCATCGAGCTGGAGAGGAAATTCAGCCACCAGAAATACCTGTCGGCCCCCGAGAGAGCCCACCTGGCCCGGAACCTGCAGCTCACCGAGACGCAGGTGAAGATCTGGTTCCAGAACCGCAGGTACAAGACCAAGAGGAAACAGGTGACGGCGGAGCTGGCGCGCTCGGACACTGCCCTGGCCGGGCACAAGGGGCCCCCGGAGCTGCCGGGGGCATCGCTGCTCGCCCTCAGGGCCACCTGGCCCTACCTGCCCTGCCTCTACTACCTGCACGGCTGGAGCCCCTCCTGGTAGCAACAGCTTTTGTTCTTTTTTTTTTTTTTTTTTTTTTTTTTTTTTTTTTCTCCCCCTTTTTTTTTTTTTTTTTTAAGCAGAAAACATCGGGTTTTTTTTGCTTTAAATCCCGGGCGCGGCGTCGCCCTTTCTAGTGCTAATTAGGGGAGGGATTCGCAGTAACTATCGATGACTTCTGCACGAGCATCTTGTCGCTGACAGTAAAACAATCATCAAAAAAAAAAAAAAAAAAAGCCCCAGACTTTAAGTGCTTGAGCATTAAATTCATCTTGTTTTATTGCTGCCCCATCCCTGGAAGTGTCCAAGGACGGGTTGGAGCAACCCGGGCTGGTGGAAGGTGTCTCTGCCCTTTCCAGTGCTAATTAGGGGAGGGATTTGCAGCAACAATCGGTGTCTTCTGCACGAACCTCTTGTCACTGACAAGATGACAGAAAAATACCCATCAAAAAAAGAAGCCAAAGAAAAAAGCCCAAGACTTTAAGTGTTTGAGCATTAAATTAAAGCACGAAATTAAATTTAATTTTAAATTCAATTAAATTGATTTATTGCAACGCTCTGGGCTCGCCCAGCTGTGGCTGCCCCACCCCTGGAAGTGTCCAAGGACGGGTTGGAGCAACCCGGGCTGGTGGAAGGTGTCCCTGCCCTTTCTAGTGCTAATTAGAGGAGGGATTCGCAGTAACGATCGATCAGTGTCTTCTGCACAAACCCCTTGTCGCTGACGGTAAAATAACCATCAAAAAAAAGAAGCCAAAAAAAGCTCGAGACTTTAAGTGTGTGAGCATTAAATTCATCTTGTTTTATTGCTGCCCCACCCCTGGAAGTGTCCAAGGCCAGCTCGGAGCAACCCGGGCTGGTGGGAGGTGTCCCTGCCCATGGCAGGGGGTGGAATGGGATGGTTTAAGGCCCCTTTCCAAGCCAAACCATTCCAGGATTCCCTAATCTGCAGCTTTCGGGGGCAGAAAGGGCTGGTCCAGCCCCAGAGACAGCGACTGTCCCTCTCTGCCCCTTTGCAAACCACCTCCCTTTGCCCCTTTGCTCAGGGCAAAAAAGCAAACTGCTGGTGCTGGGCTGGACGAGCTAAAAACCAGGCTTAAAAATTAGTAAAAAGGCCAAAAAAAATCTCATTTCTGCCATTAACAGCATTAATACTACTGACCTCCGAGCTCCCCTGTGCAGGGGGGAAGCTCCACAGCCCCCGCCCGGGGCAATACACGTGTTTTTGGGGCAGAATTCGGCTTCTTTGTGCAACACGAAGGGCCTGATGCTGCCGGGGCAGCCGGATTTTTTGGGGGGCACGAGGTTGGGGCGGGTTGTCCCCACCCAAACCCGGCCCTGTGCCCACGGTGCCAGGGCTGTTGGTGCCTCCGTGAGAAGCCCGAGGAGCAGGGACAGGGACAATGGGGCACTGACAGACGAGTTTTGCATATCCGGGTGTTGGCCCTGCTGGAACATTCCCTGTTTAAAGCAGCAGCAGCAGCTCCAGGAGTTCAGCTCTCCCAGCAGAGAATTCCCTGGTCCCAGGGGTTGGAATCCCGTGGGTTTTAAGGCCCCTTCCAGCCCAAAGCACTCCAGGGTTCTGTGGGATCAAGATTCAAGAGGATGATCCTACAAGTCATTTTTTGCTGAATAAACTCCTGCAAGTCATTTTTTAGTGAATAAACTCCTGCAAGTCATTTTTTGCTGAATAAACTCCTGCAAGTCATTTTTTTGGTGCATAAAACCCTGCAAGTCATTTTTTGGTAAACGAACTCCCACAAGTCACTTTTTGCTGAATGAACTCCTACAAGTCATTTTTTGGTGAACAAACTCCTACAAGCCATTTGTTGGTGCATAAACTCCTGAAAGCCATTTGTTGGTGCACAAACTCCTGCAAGTCACTTTTTAGGGAGCAAACTCTTTGCAATTAGCAAAACGGCAACGATTTTTATTTTATTTTATTTTTTTTTAATAACTAATCATCCTTAAAACTCCTCTAATTCCACGGGAAAAACCCGCAGAAATAAAGGAGGTTTCCAAGAGAGGAGACACCACAAAAAAAAAGAAAAAAAAAAAAAGCAGAGCTCTGCTGGAACAAATCGAACCCTCTGAAATAAAAATACGAGGAGGTTTCTTCCCCTGTGAACCTCCCAAAACGTTCCTGTGGTGCCTCTTTTTTTTTTCCAAGAGGGGAATTAATAATCTCAGGGCCCCGACTCCCTCCTGCAACAGGGAAATACAGAAAGAAATCCCTTGGATTTGTCCCTTTTCACAGGGTTTTTTTAAGAAATCTCTTGGATTTGTCCCTTTTCACAGCTTTTTTTTTTGGGAGGGGGGAACTGCTGTGGATCTCGCAGCTCCCACAGCAAAGGCAAAGCTGCTCCAAAGGCAAATTCCAGGGAAGGGAGTTCAGGGAGAGGAGAACACACGAGCTGGAGCCCTTTGCAGGAGATACGAATTTTCTCCCGCTATCAAAAGCTTCTCTCTGAGTTTGGAGGACACTTAATTGCCTCAAAGTAACTCTTAATATCTCCCAGATAACATTTTTCCTCCCAGACGCTGCCCGGGTTTTTAGGGGGGAAGGACATCTCCCCTCCACTGTTGCAATGTTTCAAACCCCGCTCCTTTATCCGCTTTCCCCCCTCCTTGCAACAACAAAAAGCTCTTTATGACCTCAAAGCCGGGCACAAACACCCCCCCCGAGAGCACCTCCCGCGGAATTCCCACATCCAGACCCTCGGGATGCCGCTTAAATCCGTGATATTTGCACTAAATCCACTGGAAAACACCTCTGAGCATCCCCTGGAGAGGGATCCCCGTGTCCTTTGCACGGACAGGGACGGGAATCCTACACTGGGAAAGACTCAGCTGGGCTGGGAAAACGAGATATAAACGCTGAAAATGACATATAAACTCTGAAAATCAGATAGAAGCTGAAAATTAGATAGAAACCGAATTTCTTGGATGCTTCTTTGGGAAAATGCTTGTGGCAGAGCTCTTTTTTTTTTTTCCCCTTTGCTGACGGTTTCCAAGCAGCCAAAAAATCCTCCCCGTGCTCTGGATCCCAAACTTTCGCTGCTCCAGCGCAAATAGTCGCTATTTTTGTACATATTTTTTTTTTGATACTGTTTTATCTGCTGCTGGTTTGTGACCCTTTGGAATAAAGAGAGCGGAATCTTTGCTAAAAATCCCGGCTGCCTCCGTGGGTTTTTATCTCTGTGGGGTTTTATCTCCGTGGGTTTTTGTCTCTGTGGGGTTTTGGGGGTTTCTTTTCTGAACATCTCGCCACAACTCACCGTGTGTGTGTGTGGGGGGTGAGTTTGGTGTAAAATATTCCCCCCCAAAAAGCACCACCTCAGGCGGTTCTGCAGGTGGAAAACCATCACCCAGCCCTAATTTTAGGTGCTCAGCCCCCAAATCCCGCCCCATCCCTCATCCAGCACCCCCCCAATCCCATTCCAATCCTATTTCTCAGGATGCAGGTGAGTATTTCCCAAAAGGAAGAGCTTAAAAGCGAAGTATTTTCTTTATCCCCCCCAATTTAAGCCCAATCCCAGTGGCCCCCCAGGGTTTTGCACCACAAGAAGCTGTCCCAGTTTTTCCTGCCCCTGCCTTCCAATCCCAAAATCCCACTTAGGGTCATTTGGGCTCTTTGGGATCATAATAAAGGGAATTTATTCTGGGAGCTGTTGGTGTGAACATTCCCCCTTGGACAGAGGTGGAGAGGGACTGACCTTGGTCCCAGCTGCCCATCCACACACTCCCGTCCCTTCTTTCTCCTGGCAGCTCTTCCCAAATGGAAAAGGAGCTGCAATCCCTGCCACCATTCCCAGTTCATATTTATATTATATTTTATATACCGTATAATATAATAAATATATATAATACAAATATTATATAAAATATAAATATTATATATTATATAAACACTATATATTATATAAATATTATATTTTATATATTAAATATATACATATTATATATAAAATATCATTATATAAATAATATTATGTATAAATATTATTCTATAAATATTATATATAGTATAAATATTTTATATAATATAAATATTATATGGTATAAATATATATTTATATTCTATTTATTTATATTTTAAATTACTGCTATAATGATTACATTATTGTTAATACACGGTTAATATAATTATTATAACTATAGTTGTTAATCATTACAATAAATAAGGTTATTATGCGTTATTATAATAAATAATATAAATTTAAAATAAAATCCTGGGACAGACACAGGCCTGACCCACCCTGACCCCCCCTTCCCACCCTCCCTCCTCTCCTTCCCAACTCCAAGCTGGTTTTCACGGACACAACCCACACTTCCAGTTGGGTTTTCCTTATTTTTTTTTTTAATTCCCCGAGCACAAAACCCGTTTGGAGAAACAAATCCCGCGGGGGGGGGGGGGGAGGGGGGGAGCGCCGGGGGCATTAATCCCTCGTAAAAACACAATATCCCCTTGATTAATGGAGAAGGGGAAAAAGAAAATGCCCCCGGCGGGCGCGGCGGGTTTTAATCGGAATTAACGAGGCAGAACCGGGGAATGTCCGTCAATTAGTGTCGCGCTCCGCCGCCAACGCATCCAGCGGGATTAAAAAGTGTCCACAACTCCGCTCGCTGCCAAATCGCTGCTTTAGAGCTCGAAGGGAAAGAGAAAAAAAAATAAAAGAGAGGGGGGAAGAAAAAAGAGAAAGAAGGCTGAGTGCGGATAATGTAACTGTTGACTAACATTTGCACGCAATAAACCGCATTCTTGGCAAGGAAAAGGAGGGTTGGGAGCCAAGGAAAAGCTTCTGCTTGACCCTACACGGGGTTTGAAGCTCCGAGCAGTGGGAAAGGGCGGCGGGGAGTTGAAGGAGGGGGGTGGGAAAGGCGAGGACAAACCCCCCCCCCCGTGCCCGCGGGGAAGGTGGGGAGGATTCCCGGGGAGAAGAGCAGGAAAAGTCAGCCAGGAGAATCGTTTGGGATGTGTGGGTGATTCCCGAGGAGAGGGGTGAGTGGAGCCATAAAAACACCCCATCCCTGGAAGTTGGAATTATATTATAATTCCATATATTGATATATAATGTATATAAAATATATCTGCATATAAAATGTATCTGTATATAAAATATATCTGTATATAAAATATATCTGTATATAAAATATATCTGTTTTACTGGAAGGTGTCCCTGCCCGTGGAATGGGGTGGAGAGTTCATAATTGAAGCATTTTGGCCGAAAATCCCTTTTTTTTTTTGCCCACCTTGGCCGAGCCCCGGGGGTCCCGTTTTCCACAGGGAGAGTTGAATCCCTCTGATCCTCCTGCTACCCGGGGGAGTTGGGCTCTCCCTCTGCCCCCAGAGCTGGCAGGGCCAGCAAGGACACGAGGGAGGCTCCAGGGACATTCCCTCTGGATGCTGCTGGAGCAGGGGAGGACCAGCAGAGGCAGTGGGGGAGGATGCTCACAGAGCTGGAGTTGTTGGTTTTTTCCCAGTGCTGTTCCCACTGAGGGCTTTTCCCAGCACTAATTTTAGGATTTCCAAGAGGCACCAGCCTTGCACGGTCTCCCCCAGGAATTCCTTCCATCCAGAGCCTTTTGGGACAAGCACAGTCCCAGAAAAGCAGGTGGTGGAACCTCAGAGCTAAGGCCTGTCCCCCCTGGACCATCAATCCCGAGCCTCCCAGAGGGACATTCCAAGGTTTTTAAGAGTGTTTCCAATACAGTTGGATTTTACACCCTGTGCAGGGAACAGTTGGGGTCACCCAAACCTGGTAGGGTTGGATCAGGGACCTCGGAGAAGGGGAAAGGGATCCTGTCCTGAGGGAGGGATCCCATCCTGAGAAAGGAACCTTTTCCTGGGGAAGGGATCCCATCCTGAGAAACAGACTTTTCCTAAGGAAGGGATTCCATCCTGAGGAAGGGATCCCATCCTGAGAAAGGGACATTATCCTGAGGAAGGGATTCCATCCTCAGGTAGGGTTCCAATCCTGAGAAAGGGACATTATCCTGAGGAAGGGATTCCATCCTGAGGAAGGGTTCCAATCCTGAGGAAGGGATCCCTTCCTGAGGAAGAGACTTTTCCTGAGGAAAGGATCCCATCCTGAGGGACACTGTCTTGGGGAAGAGACACTGTCCTGAAGAAGGGATTCCATCCTGAGAAAGGGACATTATCCCAAGGAAGAGCACCTATCCTGAGAAAGGGATCCCATCCTGAGAAAGGGACTTTTTCCTGAGGAAGGAATCCCTCACACATCCCTCAGGATGGGATTCCATCCTGAGAAAGGGACCTTTTCCTGGAGAAGGGATCCCACCCATCCTGAGGAAGGAACACTCCTGAGAAAGGGACACTGTCCTGAGGAAGGGATCCCATCCTGAAAAAGTGATCCCATCCTGAGAAAGGGACATTATCCTGAGGAAGGGACCCTATCCTGAGAAAGGAACTCTGTCCTAAGGAAGAGACCCTGTCCTGGGCAAGGGATCCCATCCAGGGAAAGGAACACTCTCCCAAGGAAATGACCCTGTCCTGCAGAGCCCCTGCTCCTGAGAGGAGGGAAAATCAGGGATCTGGGCTCTCTGGAAAAGCCTCCCAGGGTACTTTTCCACCATCCTTGGGCCTCCCAGCCCAGCCCAGCCCCGGAGTCCTGCTCGGAGCAGCCCGGGAAGCGAAGGGATCAGCACAAGTCCCTCTGCAAACACAGCCTGGGTGGAGCTCATTCCGTTTGGGGCTGGAATTCCATCCAGCTCCTCCCCAGCCAGGGCTTGGCCACCCCACCCCACTCCAGAGCAGCTTTTACACCTGCAGAAAACACTTACCTGTTCCCCCGACCCATCAACAGGCTGGTGAAAGGAATTAAATCCCGCGGCTGAATGCAAATGTTTTTATTGCCTTTGTGGCCAATTGTGGCGAGAATCGAGACACGGGAGGGGGGAAGGTGGGGCCGGAAAACCTTCCCCTGCCCGGGCTGTGCCGTGTCCTCCAAGGCAAACAAGGCAGCTTAGTGAAAATTTGGGGAGGGGAAAAAGGTGAGATGTTTGCCTTCATGTCCGTTCCCCTTTTAGAACTGAGACAATATTTGAGGAGAAACAAAAGATAACGATCGGATGCGGCGAACAAACACGGCCCGGATCCTGGATTAGCCGAAGGGCTCGGAAATCCCGGCCCCGGGGGTTTTGGCACAGCTCCCACAGCAGCGATGAGCGGACCCCCCCCCCCTTCGGCCCCCCAGCAGCCCATCCCGGCCTCCTCCAGGCCCAGGACGTCCTTCCTCATCCAAGACATCCTCTGGGATGGGGCGGAGCGCGGAGCGCGGCTGGACAGGGGCAGGAGCAGAGGGGTTGGCAGCGCCGGGAATGGGGAGAGCGGAGCGGCCCCGGCCCAGGGGAGGGAGGGCGGCTCCGACCCCGGCAACCACCCCGGGAGCCCCCATCCCACGGGAGCATCCCACGGCACGGGGACAGCCCGGGAAGAGGACACAGGTAAGGGCTGCGAGCTCCTGGAGCAGCCGGCGGGTTGGGAATGGGGCAGGGAATGGATCGGGAATGGGGCAGGGAATAGATCAGGGAATGGATCAGGGAATGGGGCAGGGAATGGATCAGGAATGTCTCTGATGGGGTCAGGGAATAGACCACGGAATGGATCAGGAATGTCTGTGCTGGGGTCAGGAATGGACCAGGGAATGGGTCAGGAATATCTGTGCTGGGGTCAGGGAATGGATCAGGAATATCTGTGCTGGGGTCAGGAATGGATCAGGGAATGGATCAGGGAATGTCTATGCTGGGATTAGGGAATAGACCAGGGAATGGATCAGGAATGTCTCTGAGGGGGTCAGGGAATGGATCAGGAATGCCACATCCCACCCTGGGGGCACCCCCTGGAGCTGTTCTTTGCCTGGAGAATTTCTTGGATCCCTGGAAGTGTCCAAGGCCAGGTTGGAGCACCCTGGGACAGTGGAAGGTGTCCCTGCCCGTGGGATCGTATTTAAGGTCCTTTCCAACCCAAACCATCCCAGCATTCCATGATTTCTCCCTCCAAGCTCTAAGATATCACAGTTACTACTTAATTCTTTCCTCTCCTTTCTTCTGCTTGTCTTGTTCACTTACAGATCCCCCAGGATCACACTCCAGGTGGGAATTTTGTCCTCCAGATCTTCACTGCAGGAAATCCTGCAAGTTTAAGGAGTCATCAGGGTCTGTCCCATAAATAAATCACATTAAAAACACACCCCTGCCCAGAGAGATTTACACAACAATCTGTCCTGGTTCCAGAGGAACCCCAAAGTTTCCCTGGGAATCCCCAAAGTTTCCCAGGATCAGGATCCATCCCCAAAGTTTCCCAGGATCAGGAGACATCCCCAAAGTCTCACAGGATCAGGAGCCACCCCCAAAGTTTCAGGGAATCAAGAACCATACCCAAAGTTTCAGGGAATCAGGAGCCATCCTCAAAGTTTCAGGAAATCAGGAGCCATCCCCAAAGTCTCCCAGGATTAGGAGACATCCCCAAAGTCTCCCAGGATTAGGAGCCATCCCCAAAGTTTCCCAGGATCAGGAGACATCCCCAAAGTTTCAGGAAATCAGGAGCCATCCCCAAACTCTCCCAGGATTAGGAGCCATCCCCGAAGTTTCACAGGATAAGGAGCCATCCCCAAAGTTTCCCAGGATCAGGAGCCATCCCCAAAGTTTCCCAGGACCAGGATTCCTCATTTTTACTCTTCCCAGCATCATCAGCAGGATCTGGGGGGTCTTCCAGGTCCTTTTCCTCCCTAATCCCTCTTTTTTCCCCTCCTTCCCACCTCTAACAGTCCTGGCAGAACATCTTGGCGCTGCCTGAGAAATCAGGTAGGCTTTGGAGAGACCAAAAAAAGACCAAACTGGGGCCAAAAAATAACCCCCAAAAAGATGAGGAATTCCTTCTCATGCACCTGCTCCAGCCTCAGGAATCCTGTGGTCCAAACCAGGCTGCTCAGGCCCCACAAATCCCTGGGATGAGCCAGGAATGTTTCCCACCTGGAGCTGAAACAATTTCCCCCCCCAGTGGAGATTTTATCATGTTGATGTTCTGGTTAAAATTCCCATTTTTTCCACCTTTAGAGCCCACCTTGGCCAAGCCCTGGGGATTCCCATTTGCCACAGGGAGAGGTTTATCCCTCAGATTATCAGGATGCTGCTCAGCCCAGTTCCCAGGGAACTGTTTCTCCCTCAGAACCTGCACCGAGAAATGTGGGGTTTTTTCCCTTTTTATTCAAGTCTTCTGGGGTTTTCCCTTCCAATTCTGCAGCAGAACAAGTGAAACCTCAGCAACTGCAGCTCCCCAGGGCCTCCACTTTATCCAAGGAGGGGTGGGGGGAAGAAAACCTGCAATTTGGGAATTTGCTGCACGAGCCACAGTCTGGGGGCTGGGTTTGGAAATCCCAGCAGCAATTCCTCGCCAAGAGGATCCCGTTCCAAAACTCTCCAGCGGCTCCTAGAGGAGGGTGAGCCCCTTTCAGGAGAGTTGGCAGCTCCTGCCAGGCTGGGAAACCCCTCCCAGAAGGATTTTCCTCCTCCAGTGATGACGGGAAAGGGTTGGAGGAGCCGAGCCTGCCAAGTGCTCCGGCGACACTAGAAGGCACCATTCCCTCAGGGATCAGCCTGGCAGAGCCTTCCCCGCCCTCAACTCCCGAGGAAAACCCCCCAAACACGAGCCCCACCAGCACAAAAATCGGGATATTTTATTTCCTTGAGCTCCAGTGATAACAACTGTAGCAGCATCTCACAAAAGAACTCCTGCATTGTTAAATACACATTTAAGAGAACACTTTTTTTTTTTCAATCCCAAAAAAACAAATACAACTGAAGAACTGCAAAGTTCCTCCTCCTCCCCTTAAATGATGTGCGTTTCTTGCAGAGGAAGCAGCAGAACATGTTTCACAGACCAGGCTAAAAAAAAATAAATCAAACTTCAGGCTCAAAGCTCGGCTTTCAAATGCAAACTAGGAGAGAGGAGGGGCTTTGGGAAGGGGGATCCAGCATCAGGAAACGCTTCCTGCTGGAGGGAAGAGAGCTCTGCAGTTATTACCCCAGCTGGGCTGGTTTTATGGGAGAGCCAGAAATCCAGGGAGAGCCTGATAAATGTCCAAGTGCTCCTTTATCCACTCCCAGCTCGAGGAAGAGCAAACTCCCAAGAAAAGCTGGGTTCGGATTGTTAAATCCCTTCCCTGCTCAAGGAAGAGCAAATTCCCAAGAAAATCTGGGGTTTCCTTAATAATTATTTGTTGATAATTACTAATTACTGGTGCTCAACACCCCGGAGGTTCCCCTGCTCTCCCCTCTCCGAGGAGATGCTCAGCTGGCCAAAAACTCAACCAACATCCCGACTTCTCCACAGGCAAATCCAGGCTCCAAGCAGGAGATGAGGCTCTCCCAGAACCCCAAAAGGGCAGGAATATCAAAGCAGCAGCCAGAGGAAGGGGATGATGCAGGAGGCACCACTCCTGAACTGGCACTAAAAAAGCTGCCACCACCCCCCGGGGATGCTACAATTTGCCTCTTCAGCATCAAAGTGACCCCAAAATTTCACCTCCCTGGAAACACTCAGTGCAAAACCAGCTGAACTTCGCCACTTTTAAGACACAGGGTGAGTCTGACACAGTGATTAGTTCCTTTAAAGACAAAAAAATTAAAGCATCGAGCAAAGCTCGTTTCCCCACGAGGTTCGTTTACACAAGGCACAGAGAGGAGCTCTGGGATTCACCTTCTCCAAAAAAAAAAAACCCCAAAAACCCAGAGCAAAGGGATTAGATGGGATTAGTGTCATCCTAAGGGACACAACTGGCTGGTGGGATATTCCAGGGACACATCCCAGCCCTAAAGCTGCTCCCAAAGCCACATCCCAGGGTGCAGAGCAGGGCAAGTCCCAGGGAGGGTGGGGATGGACCAGCTGGTGCCCTGGAACTTCTGGTTGCACATCCAGGCTCCTCAAATCCCTCCTGGATCACCCCAAGGGGCTAAAAGGGGGGGGGATTTGGGGGTTTGGGAGAGCCCTTCCCAAGAGGAGCAGGGCACACAGGGAGGCTGCCACCCTGCCCCAAAGCCCAGCATTCCCACAGCAGGAAAACCAAACCCAGGGCACGAGGAACCTCCCCAGGGTGGGTTTTCCTCCCCCCAGCATTGATTTTTTCCCCCCCAGGGTGGATTTTTTGCCTCCCCAGGGTGGATTTTTCCTCCCCCAGGGTGGATTTTCCCCCCCAGGGTGGATTTTTCTCCCCCCAGGGTGGATTTTTCTCCCCCCAGGGTGGATTTTTTGCCTCCCCAGGGTGGATTTTTTGCCTCCCCAGGGTGGATTTTTTGCCTCCCCAGGGTGGATTTTTGCCTCCCCAGGGTGGATTTTTTGCCTCCCCAGGGTGGATTTTTTGCCTCCCCAGGGTGGATTTTTTGCCTCCCCAGGGTGGATTTTTTGCCTCCCCAGGGTGGATTTTTTGCCTCCCCAGGGTGGATTTTTCTCCCCCCAGGGTGGATTTTTTGCCTCCCCAGGGTGGATTTTTTGCCTTCCCATGGTGGATTTTCCTCCCCCAGGGTAGGATTTCCTCCCCTAGGGTGGATTTTTCTGCCCCCAGGGTGGGTTTTTTTCCCCCTCCTCAACAAACACAAGCTGGGAGGTGGCTTTGGTTCTTCCCTAAGGCTTTCCCAAGGTTTCTGCTGCTGGTTTGGGAACTGCCAGGATGTGACCCCTGCAATTCAGGGGCCAAACTGTAAACAGAAGCTCCAGGTGCCCCCCTTTTCCTGGGAGCAGAGCAGCTCCATGGACCCACTTGGAGCCCAGGTGGCTCCTGGCAGCAGGATCAGGGCTTTAGGGAGAAAACTGGGAATAAATTAAGGGAGGATGAAGGTTGCTCAGCTGTCACACGCCATAAAAATGTACCTTTAAAAATAAGAGAGTCTGCAAAATAAGTACTGTAAAAATCTACATCTTAAAGAGTCTCCTTGTAAAAAATGGAAAGGAGTTTTCCCCTTTTTCCACCCCCCAACCCCCAAAGTGACCAGGGATTTCAGGGTGCTCCCCAAAATTCCTTCTCCCCCCCCCATCCCAACAAGTCTCAAGGGGCCACCAAGTACCTGACACCCAGGTGAGAATCCAGGTCACCATTTGGGGGGTTAAATGCTGTAAAATTAAAGCCAATCTGGCTATAAAAATAAATGCTTTTGTGTCTTCCTCCCATGGGATGGAAGAGTTCAGCCCTTTTTAAACAGCTTCACATCCAGCTGTAATAAGCATTTTTAGAAAACAACCCAAATGCTTCCATAGAAAAATAAAGGATAAACATTATCCACCTCTTTTATATTTCTATAAAAGTTAAGTTCTGTGACAGGATATTCTGCTTCTTTGCTGTATAAAAAAAACAAAAACAAAACAACAAAACCCCAAAAAAAAAAAAATCCCAAACAACCCACCCAGCTTAGGTTTTGTCCAACCTAAGGGAAGGAGGAAACTACACCTTCAATCTTATCCAGAAGAAAAAAAAAATAGCAGTTGGCAAGTCGGCTCCTCCAAAAATAAAGTTATTAAATATATATATATATATATATTATTAGAAGTCTTTATAAACTTTTTGTTTAAAGCCAGGAGGACCCGGGACCTCCCCTCGAGGAGGGAGGTGTGGATGTCGGGGATGGGAATCCTCCAGAAACACATGTTCCTCCAGTGGGATGTGTGTCCCAGAGCTGGCTGGGGGGGGGGGTGACACACACCCCCAGAGGGGCCACCGAGGCTCCTGTGCCACCTTCACAAGGACGTTCTTTTCTCCAGCTTGTGCTTTGTGAGGAAGTACTTGAAGAACTCGTACACCGACCACGCGATGGCCGTCGAGGGCATCTGGTAGATGACCCGAGCTTGGACCCCCCTGAAGAAGCCAGGCAGCCCCCCCAGCTGGTAGACGGTCCTGAAGGCGTTCAGCATGCCCGAGAGGTGGCCGCTGATGTTGAGGGAGCTCAGGGCCGTGTTCTCCTGCGTGTTCAGGAGGGTTTTGCAGACGTCCAGCGGGGTGGTGGCGGCGGCGGCCACGGCGCCCGCCACGGCCCCGGCCACGATGTGGGAGCGGGGGTGGTACTCGCGCCGGGGGTTGATGTGCTCCTGCATGAACTCGTAGGTGATGAAGTGGATGGCCTGGAAGGGCACGTTCATGGTCAGCTGGGTGGTGTAGCTGCGGTAGAAGGCCCCGAAGCCCTCGGTCCTCTGCACGGTCCTCACGCAGGACAGCACCGACTTGTAGGGCGAGTTGAACATCTGCATCCGCTGCTTCACCACTGCGGGGGCACGGGGAGGGTGGGGGGAGAGGGCTGTGAGCTCCAGCACAGCTGGGCTGGTCAGCTCAGCGCCCACGCTGAGCCCTGCCCCAGCCACAGACACCCAGAGCCAGCCTTGCCTTGTACACCCAAACTGAGCCACCCAGAGCCAACCTCACCTTCCAAATCCAGACTGAGCCACCCACACCCAACATCTCCTGCCACACCCCCCAAACTGAGCCACCAGACCCAACATCTCCTTCTACATCCAAACAGAGCCACCCAGAGCCAACATCTCCTTCCAAATTGAGACTGAGCCACCCAGACCCAACATATCTTTCCATGTCCAAACTGAGCCATCCAGAGCCAACGTCACCTTCCAAATCCAGACTGAGCCACCCAGAGCCAACCTCACCTTCCAAATCCAGACTGAGCCACCAGACCCAACATATCCTCCCACACCCTCCAAACTGAGCCACCCAGACCCAACATCTCCTTCCAAATCCAGACTGAGCCACCCAGACCCAACATCTCCTTTTAAATCCAAACAGAGCCACCCAGAGCCAACATCTCCTTCCAAATTGAGACTGAGCCACCCAGACCCAACATATCCTTCCATGTCCAAACTGAGCCACCCAGAGCCAACCTCCCCTTCCAAATCCAGATTGAGCCACCCAGACCCAACATCTCCTGCCACACCCCCCAAACTGAGCCACCAGACCCAACATCTCCTTCCACATCCAGACTGAGTCACCCAGAGCCAACATCTCCTTCCAAATTGAGACTGAGCCACCCAGAGCCAACATCTCCTTCCAAATCCAGACTGAGCCACCCAGACCCAACATCTCCTTCCACACCCCCCAAACTGAGCCACCCACACCCAACATCTCCTTCCACATCCAAACTGAGCCACCCAGACCCAACATCTCCATCCACACCCCCCAAACTGAGCCACCCAGACCCAACCTCCCCTTTCAAGCCCATCCAGACCCAACCAAGTCTCCCAGGCCCAAACTCCAGACCCAACTTCACCTTCCACATCCAAACTGAGTCAGAGCCAACCTCCCCTTCCAGTCCCAAACTGAGCCCCCCAAACTTCCCAGTGCCCCCAAAAGACTCAACACAGGGAGGGGAGCAGGTCAGAGCTCAGCCCCAGCTCTGCACTCCCACGGGCTAATGAACTCCTCTCCTCCAGCTTAATTAATGACCTTCTAGCTTAACTAATGACTCTTTAGTCCTAGAAAAGTGAATTAATCACTGTCCCTCACCTGGGAAGGGGAACAGACCCACCTCCAGCCCCACTGACTGGAGCAGCTTCCACTGACTCAAGCAAAAGGCCAATTAATTTAATTCACTTCATCAGGGCATAATTAAAAGGATTTGATACACCAGAGATTTCTTCCCTCAGAAAAACCTGACTCTGGGCCAGCTCAGGAGTGCAGTGAGGAGCTGCAGGCCAGAGAATTGTCATTTTAGCTGCATTTTACACCGAGGGGCCTCATTTCACTGAGTTCAAAACTATCTAATTATAAGTCGGTTTTAATAAAGTGTTAAAAGGATAACTGAAATAAAATTAATTTCTGATAGAGAATGATGGGAATAAGTTAAGTAGTTTCTTTAAGCTAACTAAAAGGATAACTTAAATAAAATTAATTTCTGATAGAGAATAATGGGAATAAGTTGTTTCTTTAAGCCAACTAAACATGTTTTATATTGATCCACGGTTATTTAGCCTAACATTGTCCAAAATTCTTTCTTTTGTTCCTTGTTTACCTTCCTATATCTAACAAATGTTTATCTGATAGTCTTTTTTGACAGGTTAAATGTTTTTAATGTTAGTGCTAAATTTGAGAAGATGCTCATTGCACATTATTTGAAGTTTTGTGCATTTTACTGCGTGTCCCCTGCCTGATATCTCGTGTTCAAGGAGTAATCAGTCAGAGTTTCTCCCAAACCTCGTTTTTCAATTTAAAAACAAAAAAAAAGGGGGAATCTGTCACCACAAATGCTAAATTATGGTGAGTTTGCTCCAGGGCATCCTAAGGTATGTTTATAAAGGAACACCAATTATAAAGCAACACGTATGTTACACCGAGGAGTATAAATGTCAGAGATCTGTTTCAACAAACACCCTGTGCTGTTCTATCCCTCTCCTGGCCTTGCTGCTTGGAACCAGACTGTGTATTTTTTAAGACTGACCCCGGGGGGAGCAGCCCTGCCCTTCCCAGGGCTTACCTTCGGCAGGATTCATCACGGCGTCGTGGAGCAGCGTGGCCACGCTCCCGGCTATCCCTGCAGGGCAAGAGCAGCCTTGAGAAAGGCAAACAGGAGCCAGGGCTTGCCCGGGCACTGCCACCCATGGAGGCAGCTGGGGGAGCGCCCAGGGACACTGCAGTGACTCCCAGGGCAGGAAAAGCCACCCAGAGCAGCCCCACGGACACCAAGATCCACTCACAGCCACCATTCCCAACGACTCCCAGGGTTTTGTCCACACCACAACCCCCCCCCCCCCAGAATGACTGAGACATGAGCAATGTTTGCAACCAACTCAGCACATCCATAATTAGGTGTTTTCAGCCCTTTACTCAGCCCTTTCCTTTTCAAACACTAATTGCCCACATTCTGCCAAGTCCAACCAGCCATGAACGATCCCGCAGTTGGCTCCAGGAAGGGCCTCTCTCCAGCCACACCTTCCCCTTTGATCTGGGTTCCCACCTCGAATTCTCTCTTGCCCAAATGACTTTTGGTCATTTCTCATTAACCCAGAGCTCCAGTTTTCCTGCTGGTACCAAAAAGCCTGTAGCTACTTGAAAGGCAAACATGGGAAAGGTATTCCTGGCAAAAAGCAGCAAGAAGAAAGATGTTTTACTCCCTGAACTGAGGGAAGTGAGTCCATGGCAGATTCCTGCTCTGACACCACGTCAGGTCTCCTGCACAAACCTTTTTCTAACACCCTGGCTGTTCATTTAAAGGGTTTCTGCTGTTACAGAGGCATTTCTGGGCTGAAAAGCAAAATATTCCTGATAAAAGCCAAATTGAGCACACAGAGGATGGAGGAGGGCACTTCATGTTAGGGCTCCCAGGGACAGCTGGAACAACCTGAACTCCAAACCTCCCAGAGGTTGGAGTGATGCCTTCAACACAAGGTTATACCTTTAGGGGACACCTTCAAAGGCTGGACTTGATGCTCCTGAAGGCCTTTTCCAACTTTAATGGTTCTGTGATAACACAGAAACAGCACAACTGCACCTGAACACCTCTTGCCCACTGCACTGAGGACTCGTGCTGGGATATTTGGAGGTTAAAGAGCAGTGTAGGAACCTAAACCAGACTGAATTTGGAGGGCAAACACGAGTGCCACGAGGTCAGGAAGGGCTTCTCTACTCCACTGCTGACTCCCAGCCCAGCCTCCTCTACCCTCTTGGAAGAGAGACCTGCCAAGCACTGCCCAGTGCCAGGGCAGCCCAGGGGTGTCAGAGGAACAAGGTGACCACCAAGAAGGGCTCAACCCAGGGGCAGGTGCCACCTCTTTGCCTCCTGCCTCCTCCCAGGGGGATTATTTGGCTGCCTGGAGCAGATATTCCAGGAGCAGAGCACAGGGAAGGCGGGAAGCAAGCGATAAAACCTCAAGTGGGGTGGGGGGTGTTTTTTTTGGGGTGACAAACCCCCCAAAATACCATTGGCCAGGTGGCTGTTTCCTCCCTGCTGCAGAGTGTCACTGAGGGACTTTTTCATTTTCTCATAGCAGGCAAAGTACATGGCGTGGGCAGGGCCAGCCCCCAGCATGGTGACATTAATCCCACGTAAAGGCCTCCAGAGCCCCTCAGTGAGGACAATCTTCTTCAGAGCTTCGTACACGCTCCTGTACTGGGCTTTGGGGTCCGGCTGCAAGCTCTGCATCCTTGTCTGCAACAAAGCACACGGAGGGAGAGGCCTTGGTTACCCAGCTTTTCACTCAACTCAACAAGCACAAAATCCACGAGTTCATAGAATCCCAGAATCAGCTGGGTTGGAAGGGACCTCCGAGATCATCCAGTCCAACCCTTGATCCAACCCCGCCGTGGTTCCCAGCCCATGGCACTGATGCCACATCCAGGCTCACCTTAAAAACCTCCAGGGATGGAGAATCCACCCCTTCCCTGGGCAGCCCATTCCAAGGGCTGAGCACCCTCTCTGCAAAGAAATTCTTCCTAATCTCCAACCTAACCCTCCCCTGGCACAGCTGAAGCCCGAGCCCTCTTGTCTTGCTGATGGTTGGGTGGGCAAAGAGACCAACCCCCAGCTGGCTCCCCCCTCCTGTCAGGGAGTTGCACAGAGTGAGGAGGTCTCCCCTGAGTCTCCTCTTCTCCAGGCTGAACAGCCCCAGCTCCCTCAGCCTCTCCTCACAGCACTTGTGCCCCAGTCCCTTCCCCAGCCTTGTTGCTCTCCTCTGGACCTGCTCCAGGACCTCAATGTCCTTCCTGAAAGACTTCCAAGAGCTTTAGAGGGGTGGGTTCAGTCCCCACACCGAGGCCAGATCAAATCCATTGCGACACCAGAGGAGGGAAGTGTAACCTCTGCTCTTGTTTATCCATGGAAAGTCCAAGGAATTAAGCTGGTGTGTGGTTGTTCCAAGTGAAGAAATACAGTTAGGTCTGTAATTGCCTCTTGCTTAACAACACCCCTGACTCTGCCCCAGCTTGTCTGGCCTGCAGTTGCTCAGCAGCTTGTGACACTCCGTTGGGCAACAGGGTTCCTAGAAGGGCGACCTGAGGGAGCTGGGAAGGCCCAGGAACCTCCCCCAGGAGGAGGGAAGGCAGAGCCAGAGGGTGACACTGTCCCCCAGCAGTCTGGAGGGCCCTTCACCCTGTTTGCCCCCCCAGCTCCTGGTGCTCTGCACCCACCAAGTGCCGCTGCTGCCCATCGGTCTTCAGTGGATTTTTCTCCCAGGGATTTTTAGGCCAGTTGAGCTCCTGGCACCCAAACCCACTGCCATGGCTTCCTTATCCAGTTCTCCCATGGGGAAAATGCCTTTCAGCTCATTCCAGGGCTCTGCAGATGCCATCACACCCCGGGGCTCTGAGCCCTGGGGGTGACAATGACCTTGCAGGGCACAGACTCCAGTGAACTCCCTCCCAGCAGGGATGGGAGAGACACTGGTGAAGACTGAACCTCCACAGCCATCCCAGCAAATCCTGACATTGGGATACCCCTAAATCCTTCCCACCTGCACCACTGGAAGGGGCTGCCCAGGGAAGAGGTGGAGTCTCCATCCCTGGAGGTGCCCAAGGAAGGACTGGATGTGGCACTCGGATGGGGCACAGGTTGGACTGGGTGCTCTGGGAGGGCTCTTGTGGCTGATCCACCCCCATCCCACCGAAACCAGATGAAGGGATACACAGCCCTTGGTGCAGCCTCACGCCTGGAAACACAAACACTGGGCTCCTGGGAAAGCCACAGCCCTGGGAAACGGGCGCTGAGCAACCTGCAACCCCGTGCAGTGGATGCTTTTCCAAGGGGAAGCTCCAGAACTGCAGCAGAAGGTGACAGGGAGGATCCCTTCCTTGGGGGACACATCCCTCCAAGCTCATCAAGGCCCTCTGGTAATTAGCTGCAGCTCAGCTTCCAAGGCAGAAGTCAATAAAAGCGTTTTCAGGTCTGAAGTCTCGATTCTCTAAAACCACCCAAGGCACCAGAAACCACAAAGCACTTTCACACACACCCTGGGTTAGACCAAGGAAGGGATCAGAGCCGAGTTCAGGACTTTAACCCAAGGTGGGTTTACACGAGGCCAAGCCAAGCAAATCACTGGATCTGCAGCAAATACTCTGCAAAAAAAAAAAAAAAAATCCCCCAGGAATTCTCTGCAAAGGGGCCTTGGCTCAGCAGCCAGCAGAATTCCAGACTCCAGCAGCAGCTGCCACTGCCCAAAGGCATCACCCCACACCAGGGAATTTGGCAGCCTCCAGCAAAGCTTCCTGTTCCACAGCCCTCCGTGCCCTGGAATGGAGCTGAAAATAAACCCAAAGCCTCCCAAAAACCCTCCTGGGAAGGCAGCAAGGACCTGAATTAGCTGGGAATTTAAAACCAGGTTTTAAACCTGTCACAGAGCAACCCCCTCCTGGGTTCCTGCACCTTCCCAGGCCACGGATGCTCCTCGGGAAGGGCTGGATTTTTGTGGTGCCCCGGAGAAAACCCCGCTCGCTGTCAGCGTGACTCAGCAGGAGCCACCTCTGCCAAGCTGCTTCCACCTGGGGTTTGGGCTCCAGTTTTCATTTCTCTGCCAGTTTGAACTTGAAGGCATCGCCCTGACCCAGCAGATCCCAGTCTCAGCCCAGTCTGTCACTGGGAAGCAGCAAACACCGTTTATATTTGGGTGTTGTTGGGAACTAACCCCAAGTATTTCCACCCTCACCGAGGGCCCAGTTTCTCCCACTTCACCCCAGGAGCTCCCATGACAGCACAGGACCCTCCTGAACCTCCTAAAACCCCACAGAGCCACAGGAAAATCAATTTACAGACCCCCTGTGCCCCAGCCTGGCTGGGAGCAGGGCAGGTTTTCATGGAGCAGGGATGTAACGTGGGGAGGCTTCCCTCGCATCAAAACACCAATTTAATTTTTGGGGTGATCTGAGCCACCCTAAAGGGGTTTTCAAAACTCACACCATAGCCCAGAGTAACCCACACAGTTTGAATCACCACCAGCACAGCCTGCTCTGCAGCTGGGCCTGTGGAGAAACCAGGACAGACAGCCCAAGGGATAACAAAAACCAGGACTAACAGCCCAAGGAATAACCAAACCCAGGACTAACAGCCCAAGGAATGACCAAAACCAGGACTAACAGCCCAAGGGATAACAAAAACCAGGACTAACAGCCCAAGGAATAACCAAACCCAGGACTAACAGCCTAAGGGATAACCAAAACCAGGACTAACAGCCCAAGGAATAACCAAAACCAGGACTAACAGCCCAAGGAATGACCAAAACCAGGACAGACAGCCCAAGGAATGACCAAAACCAGGACTAACAGCCCAAGGAATAACAAAAACCAGGACAGACAGCCCAAGGAATAACAAAAACCAGGACAGACAGCCCAAGGAATAACAAAAACCAGGACAGACAGCCCAAGGAATAACAAAAACCAGGACAGACAGCCCAAGGAATAACCAAACCCAGGACTAACAGCCCAAGGAATAACCAAAACCAGGACAGACAGCCCAAGGAATGACCAAAACCAGAATTCAACAGGACAGGCAGCCCAAGGAATAACCAAAAATCAGGATTTAATAAGCAAGCAGCCCAAAGAGTAGCCAAAAAACCCAAAATTAAATAGGACAAACAGCCCAAAGGCTGCAGTTTCTCAGGTGTGAAGCTGGAGATGTGCCCTGAGCAGGGCAGCCCTCACCCCTCCCAGCTCCTCCTGTCACCTATCTGCAGCCAACAAGCTGCTCTGGGAGCCTCACCCCCCTGATAAGCAGCCAAGAAATACTTCTCCACCTACTTCAATTAATCCCTGTTGCATAAGGCAGGAGCTCACAGGCCCTGCTAGTCCTAGTTCCAAAGCTTGGGCATAAAAAAACCCCTCTGTCACCCAAAGTGCCAGGCTGGGGCTATTTTGGTAATTCCTCAAGCACCTCCATAATTCCTCAAGCAGCTCCACAGCCCCCTCAAACAGGTGAGCTGCTGCCTGTGGACGAGCTCTGCTCCCTGGGTGACCTTTTTGGGAATATCCAGGGTGGTTTTCTCCCCACAGTTGTTTCCCCACCACGAGTCAGGGCTGGGTTTTGCAGCTCCTGCCCAAGGGGGGGGTCACTGCTTGGACGTGGCACTGGACAAACACACCCAGACTTCACTTGGCTTTGTTTTTCTCTCTTTTTTTTCTCTTTTTTTTTCCTCCTCCTGAACACAACACGCTTCCCCCCCCCCCCAAGTTCACATGACACAACCAGCCCAGAGAACACAATATGCCTTCACCAGGAAATCAGCAGCGTTTCTGCAGCAGATCCTGCCAGCTGGAGGAGGCACAAGCTCTGAATCCCCGTTTTCAGGGGGTTTATCAGCTGGAACAGCTCCCAGGTGAGCTTGTGGAACCCAGTTGTGTCTGGAAAACAGCTCAGCCCTGACTTTCCAGCACCCTAACACCATCTCTGAGCTGGAACAAGAGGAGCTGCTCCTCCTGGAGCTGCAGAACCTGCCACCACTAAAAGCCTAAATAACCACAGAGCCTGAATAAACCACAGTCACACAGCTCCCAGGTCACCTGGTGGGCTCTCAGGATCTCAGGGACAGGCAGAGAAGCTCCAAAGTCTGACTGAACCACTGAAATCCTCACCCCATCCCTCCCACCAAGCTCTGAACTCGTCCTCCTTCCCCTCTCTGGCATCACAGGGGTAGAGGGAGATGTTTCTCCCACCTTCAGCCCTGTGTGACAGCACAGAACCTCCTGTGCCTGTCAGGACCATGCAAAACCACAGGAAAAATCAGCTTGCAGACCCCCTGTGGCCCAGCTGGGTCAGGAGCAGGTCAGGTTCTCCTGGAGAAGGAGCTTTTGCCCCCAGTGCCACTGCAAGAAGGGAGGTTCCAGCCCTGCGACGCCTCCAGCTTCTCCCTGAGCTCTCTCCCATCACCAATTAGTCCCCAGGGGAGGAAAACTTCCTTCACATCCTCCAGGGATGTTTTCACAGCCTGTGGGAAATCAGCTCCAGCAGAGAGATCACCCAGTGGCTTCGGGGAGAGGCTCCAGGGGAATCCTCCACAAACTCCCTTCGGGAGTCCTCGACACACTGAGCTCCCTCCAATAAACCTGGAGATGGATCAGCCTTCCCAGGCCAGCTGTCCAAGCAAAACAAGCCCCAGCACTGTGAGAACAAGCAAAACACCACCAGCACCCAGCTAAAATCCCAAATCCAGGCCAGGGTGGCAACACCAGCAGTGTTCGGGGGGAAAGACAGAGGATTACAGGGGTGGGTGAGGCTGGAGCTCCAGGGGGGCTTTACCCGAGGGTAAAAAAAAATACCATTTATCATTCGGTGTTTTAGCTAATGATGGAAAACGGGGTAAATTTAGATGGGATGCTGGGGAGGAATTCCTCCCTGTGAGGGTGGGCAGGGGCTGGGATGGAATTCCCAGAGCATCCGTCTGGGAAGTGTCCAAGGCCACCCGGGATGGTGGAAGGTGTCCCTGCCCATGGCAGGGCGTGGAATTGGGATGGTTTAAGGTCCCTTCCCGCCCAAACCGCTCCGGGATTCCACGACCTCGGAAGTTGTGCAAGTGTCTGAAGCAACAATCCCCCAAATTCCAGCGTTTCCAGTTTCTCTTTCAGAGGAAATGACTCGCTGGAACCAAAACATTCCCTTCCCAGCAGGATCTCCCCAGGTGCCTGAAACGGCTCTTTCTGCAACATCCAACAACCCCCCCAACCTCCTCCAGCCCCTGCTCTGCCATTCCCAAGCCCAGGAACTGTTCTCCAGGAGGAAGGAGCTTTCCTGGAGGGTGGCACAGCTCTCCTGGGCAAGTGGAGGAGCTGCTTTTACAACCTGAGCTGGTCGCTCCCATCACAAGCAGAAAAACCCTTTTGGGGGTCACAAAAACCGAAACAAAACAAAACAAAGCCCTTTTTCAGGGTCACATCTCCCCTTTTCCCACAGCAGTGGGAGCAGGACCCGAGCCTGGAGCTCGGGATTTCAGTGCCTCACACACATGGAGTGGCCTTGGCCGGGCTCCACGGGAGTTTTCCCGCAGCCCAGAGCATTTTATCTGCTCCCAAACACTCCAAGGCACTTTGCTGAGCTGGATTATTGCCAGCCCGGGGCACAGCCAGGGAATTCACAGCCCGGTGCAATCATCAGGGCTTGGCTTTTCCTCCAAAGCACCTCCTGCTTCGGGAAATGGGGACAACCACTTTCGTTTTCTCCCTCCCCTTTCCCTCCCGCAGAGGAAATGTCCTCGAGCAGCCCCACAACTCCTCGAGCAGCCCCACAACTCCTCGAGCAGCCCCACAACTCCTCGAGCAGCCCCACAACTCCTTGAGCAGCCCCACAACTCCTCGAGCAGCCCCACAACTCCTCGAGCAGCCCCACAACTCCTCGAGCAGCCCCACAACTCCTCGAGCAGCCCCACAACTCCTCGAGCAGCCCCACAACTCCTCGAGCAGCCCCACAACTCCTCGAGCAGCCCCACGGCCCCTCGAGCAGCCCCACGGCCCCTCGAGCAGCCCCACGGCCCCTCGAGCAGCCCCACGGCCCCTCGAGCAGCCCCACGGCCCCTCGAGCAGTTCCCCAGATCCCTCAAACAGCTCCACAATTCCTCAGGGATGGGGCAGAAAACCCCAGGTTGGTTTGTGTGAAGAGCTGGTTCCACACTCAGGTGTCCCCGTCCCCCCCTGTCACATCCCAAGGGTAACAACCCAAATTTACCATCCAGGTTCAGCAGGGACAGACAGACCCAGAGGGATAACACAGCAAAAAAAACAGGGAATATTTTCCTTTGAGTGCTTATCCCTGCACACTGGCAACACCTGCAGCACCCCAAACCCAAGGCAATTCCTCTCCTCTCCTCTTTCTACTCTTTCAGGGAGCTCTGCATGGAAAAGAGGAGGATTTAGAGCATCTTTCCTGCTGAACACAGAGGATCCATCCACACCAGCAATACAGCACACAGGGGAGTTGGGTTTTCCCAGTTTTTCCTCTTTTTTAAGGGCCCAGAGCAGCAAAGTGGCAGGGCAGAGGGAGGGAATCCCATTCCTGCTGCTTCCTCCCACGCTGGGAAGCCTTCCCTTGCAGACTCATCCACACCAAAACTCACCCAGCAGCCCCTTTACAAGCCCTGACCCCAACAAAGCCACCTCTGCTGTGACACGAAATGGGGTTTGTGCCACCCTGGTGTGGCCACACCACCCTGTCCCACCAGCTGGGCTGGAATTCCAACACTGTGGGAGGGAAAAGCTGCCCAGAGGGCTCCTGACCCAGGCCAAGAGGGAACTGGTGGCATCTCCCATGCCAGGGAGCAGCACTGGGGCTTCACCTTTGCACCCCTGGGTGTGCAAAGCTCAGGATGGGTCCAGGGGGAGGGCACAGCTCCAGGTCCACGGGACATTTTGAGGGGCACAGCTCCAGGTCCACGGGACATTTTGGGGTGACACCTCAGGGACCTGCTCCCTGCACACCCCAGCACCTCGTGCCTGCTCCCACAGCCTGGTGCAACTCTGCTCCCTGCCAGGGGCATTCCCTGCCCTGGGGGGGCCCTGTGCACCCCAACATTCCCCTGCACACCCTCCCTACGTGCACCCCAACATCCCTGGCACAAGTTCCCCCTCTCAGACCCCGACACCCTTCACACACTCCCCTGCTGCTTGCACCCCAAAGCTCCTCGGACACTCCTGCCTTTCCTGCACCCCAACATTCCCTGCACACTTCTCTCCCTTGCACCCCAACACCCCCTGCACACTTTCCATATTTACACCCCATGTACCTCGACCCCCCTTACACATTGAGCCCCTCCCTGCACCCCAACACCCCTCACACCCCCAACAACCCCCTGCACCCTTTCCCCCCCCACACATCCCATCACCTGTCAGACACTGTCCCCTCCCTGCACCCCAACACTCCCCGCACACTTTCCCTACTTGGCACCCCAACATCTCTTACACTCTGCACCCCAACACCCCTTATACACTACACCCTAACAGCCCTTACACCCTGCACCCCAACACCCCTTATACACTACACCCCAACAGCCCTTACACCCTGCATCCCAACACCCCTCCCACACTGTCCACCCTGCACCCCAACATCTTACACCCTGCACCCCAATATCCCTTAAACACTACACCCCAACACCCCTTACACCCTCCACCCCAACACCCCTCCTACACTGTCCACCCTGCACCCCAACATCTCTTACACCCTGCACCCCAACACTCCTTATACACTGTCCACCTGCACCCCAACACCTCTCCCACACTACCCACCCTGCACCCCAACACCCACCCTGCTTTCCAGCACCCCAGCACCCCTTGCACACCTCCCCTATTTACACCCCATGTACCCCAACAGCCCCTTGCACCCCTTGCACACTCCCTCCTCTTCTTGCACACCAAGAACCCTTTGCACCCCCTGTACACTCCCCCCTCTTCTTGCACCCCAACAGCCCCTTGCACCCCTTGCACACTCCCCCCTCTTCTTGCACCCCAACAACCCTCTGCACCCCCTTTATACACTCCTCCCTCCCTGCACCCCAACACTTCTTGCACCCTAAACACCCTTCGCACCCCTTTGCACACCCTTACACGCCCCCTCTCTTCTCGCACCCCAGCCCCCTTTGCACGCCCCTTACACACCCCCAGCACCCCACGCGTGTTCTCCCACTGGCACCAGCGCAGATCCCGGCCCCCAGACCCCCATACACGTACCCCCGGGGCACCCCAGACCCCCGTACACCGCCGGTACCCCCCGACCCCCTCCCCGGTACCCCGGGCAGGTCCCCCCGGAGCATCGCGAGCACCCCCGATCCCCGCACCCCCCGGAGCATCCCGGGGTGCCGCGGTACCCGCATTCCCGCTACACCCCGAGCACCCCCGACTCCCGCACCCCCGGGGATGCCCCCCGTGTCCCCCCGCGGGCACCTTGACCGAGTCCACGGGGTACATGACCGTGTGCTCCATGATTCCCGCCACCGCCCCGGCCACCATGTGCGTGCCGAGCGCGGCGCCGCTGGGCAGGCTCTCGTATTCGTCCCCCTCCGCCACGGCGGGGCCGGGGGGCGGCCCCGGCCCCGGGGGCGCTGCGGGGGCGCAGCTCAGCTCCATGCGCGGGGGGACGCGGGGGGACAACGCGGGGACACGGCGGGGCCGGGCGGGCACAGGGACCGCGCGGCGCCACCGCCCCCCTTTAAAGCCGCGCCCCGCCCCGCCCCGACGCACTGATTGGCTGGCTTTCTGTAACGTCACGAGATTGGCAGCACGGAGACCGAATGGTAAAGAGAGGTGACGGAATGAAGAGTGACGATTGGCTGCGCTGTTGGGGGGCGGGCTCGGTGAGGGGGACGCGCGGTCCTAAAGTCCGGCTGAGGGCGGGGCTGGGGAGGGTGCGGGTCCTGCGCTGGAATTGCGCTGGATTTGCGCGGGAGGATGCGGCGCTCCGGCTCCAAAGCGTGGTTTAGGATGGAGAACGCGGTGTCAGACATGTGGGTGGCATAGGTGTAGTGTCCTCAGGAGGAAATAAAGTAATAAAGTAATAAATAAATAAATGTAAGAAATAAAATAAAATAAGAAAAAAATAAGAAATAAAATAATAATAAGTAAGATAAGCATCTTATCTTATATATAAGAATCTATAATAAGTAAAATAATAAAAATCATAAATAAAATAATTAATAAATAAAATAAAAATATTAATATAAATAAAACAACATAATAAAATAAACAAAATAAAGTAATAAAAATAAACAAAATAAAATAATAAAAATAAATAAAATAATATTATTTTACATATTAATGTTTTCTTGTTTTACTATTTTCATTATTTCATATTACGCATTTCTAATTTATTATTTATATCTTTTATATTATTATTTCTCTGTTCCACCGTGCAATCAGCCCAAAGCAGTTCAATTTGACCCTCTCAGAGAGCAGGAGGCAAAGTCTTCGTGGCCCAGGGCGCCGGGAACAGCCCTGACTTTATTTCATTCCTCCTCAAAGGATTATTTGGAATTCGACCTTGCAGGGAAGGAGGTGTTTGTGGCATGAGCTGAAATCAAGGTTAACCATTTCCACGATAATGCGAAGCAATTTATTGCTGAACGAGCCTCGGGGAGGAAGAAAAGCACCCTCAGAGCCCAGAAAAAAAGCAGGACAACAAAGTGGGTTTTTTTCCCATCCATGAAATTAGGTGAGAAAATCCGGGTCTGCTCCTGCCCTCACCTCCCAGGAGGGACCTGGAGAGATTCTGCACGTGCTGTCCTGCTCCCTCATTCCCATGGTTGTGCTGGGAAGCCTCTGTTCCCGGCGGGAACATGGAGCAGCTGGAGAAAACAACAATGACAACAACAATGACATGGCCACGCCTGACTGATTTTGGGTTCCTGGCAGTGCTTTCTGCACCCAAAGCGGGCTTTGTGCAGGAGGTGGGAGAGCTGGAGCTGAGACCTGGCCATCCCACCATCCCTGAGACCGGGAATCACCCACCTGGAGAAAGCAGAGACTCCAGAACCCTTGGCCAACACCAAATTTAACCCAGGAATTGCTAAACCTCCCCTTCCTTTCCCCCCTGGTAGAAGCCACGGGATTATCACACCTTTGTTTCGTCCCGAGGAGGCTAAATCCGGGCTGCTGACAGGTCTGACACTGTTTTTTCCAGCCCAAGGGACATTTTAGAGCTGTGTCCCCCCCTGGAATCCCAGCAGACAGCTCGCCCTGGGTCTGCCACACACGAACCAAACGTGGCCACCAGAAACTTCCCCTTCTGTGACTCAAGGAAATGCCTGAAATAAAACTCGCAGGGGAACATTTTCCACTATTGCTCCACAGGTTATCTGGGTTTTCTCCTCCATAAACGAGAATCAAAGGTGCTTTAATCTCCTCCCCGTGCCTTTGGCAGGGCAGGGAGGGGGAATTAAAGTGTCACTTACCCTAATGAGCCCTTTCCCTGCAGCCTTGGGTCCTGCTCCCTGATAATGACATGGATCAGTGTGGAATAGGTGCTGCTCCCAGGTAGGAACAGGTTATATTTTAACCCTGCAGCAGTGACATGAGGAATCCTTTCTGCTCCTGCTCCCGGGGCAGCTCCTCCAGCCTCGGATGCCCAAGAAAAAGCACAGGCTGAGGATTTTCCCCGTGTTCACCAAGAAGGGATGAAATTATTCGTTGTTAGTGCAAGGAAAGTGAGGCAGAGAGGCTGCTCTGGGTTCTGGGCTTGTTGTGTTCCATGTTTTCAGGAAAAGGGGCAGTTTGTGTGTCTGGATGATTCCTTTCCACCCCAGCCCGGCAAAGGAGAGTCATGGACAGAGTGAACTCAAATTTATCTGCAAAACCTTCCTTGGAAAAGGTCCTGTGCAGTGATTCCCTTGCTGTTCCCTTCCCAAGGGCACAGCCCCTGCTTGGTGAATCCCATCCTGGAGATCCCTGGGCTCAGCAGGTGCCTTGGGAATCTCCACGAGCTCCAAACTCCGTCGGAGCAGGGAAACAGCGAAGGGAAAATATCTTTGTGCTGCTAAAAGAGCATTTTGGCTGCAACAAGCTCAGCCTGGAAGTGTCCAAGGCCAGGCTGGACAGGGCTTGGAGCAACCTGGGAGAAAGGGAGGTGTCCCAGGAGGTGGGAGAGATGGGGATGATCCTGGAGAAGAGAAGGTTGTGTGGAGACCTCACAGCACCTTCCGGATCCGAAGGGAAGGAAGGATCTAAAAGGAAAGCAGAGGGGGGTTCTTCCTCAGGAATTGGAGTGACAGGACAAGGGGAATGGGTTCCCACTGAAAGAGGGGAAATTTAGGTTGGATATTGGGAAGAAATTCCTCCCTGTGAGGGTGGGGAGGGGCTGGGACGGAATTCCCAGAGAAGCTGTGGCTGCTCCTGGGTCTCTGGAAGTGTGCAAGACCAATGGGGACAGTGGAAGGTGTCCCTGCCTGTGGCAGGGGGTGGGACTGGGTGACCTTTCAGATCCCTCCCAACCCAACCCATTGCACGATTCCATGATTTACACACCCCCAAGTCTGTGGCAAACCCCCCCCTGCAATCTGCAGCCACGTTGCATCACCGTGGGCAGCCAAAGGAAGAGATGAATCAGCCCCACGGAGGGATCACAGCCCCAAAACAGCCCAAATGCAGCACAAGAAGTGAAGACACCGGTGCAAGGCTCCTGCTTTCCCCAGTCCCTGCCCACAGCAGGTGCCCACAGCCCCCTGGAGCATCTGCCTGGCACCCCCAGCTGATTACAGGGCCCTGGGCTGGCTTATCGTGCCCCTTCAGGGGCAGGAGCTGCTGGACCCACCCAGATAAGGCAGGAGGGTCCAGCTGGGAGGTGGGCACAGGACCTGGGGCTTTATCTCCACCACCCACCAGGTTACATTTGAATTTTTTTCCCCCCAGTTTTCAAACCTACAAACCTCTGTAACAGCTGAGCAGCACTTTGCTGGAGGGAGGGTTTTGTCCTTTCCACGAGGTGCCACCGCCTTCTCTGTGCAAATTGCGAGACATTTTAGTTTAATTGACAGATTCAGCACCAGATAATGGGGTTTTTCCTTCCCCTGGAGGGTGGGGAGGCCCTGGCACAGGTTGCCCAGAGAAGCTGTGGCTGCCCCTGCATCCCTGGAGGTGTCCAAGGCCAGCTTGGAGTAACCTGGGCTAGTGAAGGTGTCCCTGCCCGTGGCAGGGGGTGGAATGAGATGGTTTTAAGTTCCCTTCCAACCCAAACCACTCTGGGATTCCACGATTTTTAATTGTGGAAAGGAAAAGGCATCGTTTTATGGCCTTGTAGAAAGCCTTTAAGAGAGGGATCAGAGCAAATGGATGTGGTTAATATGTTTTTAATCTTATTTGCAGAACAACCAGCCTGAACTTTATACCCCCACGGCCATTATTTTTTTTTTTTTTTGCCAGCTTTGGTGCCAGATCCTTTTGCAGGAGAAAAAAAGCAGTTTTCATGTGGGAACTGCACATCCCAGGGCAAAATTCCCCATCCCACATCCCTCTTCCCAGCATATCCCAACTCCATCCTTCCTTAGAGACGCTCAAGGCCTCAAAATACAATTTAAACAGCGAGTCTGGACCTCACTCCCAGAGCCATCCTGAGCTCCAAGGCAGCATCAGCCTCAGGAGATTCCCTGGAAAAGGGTCCTCAGGCACCAGCCTGGGTTTTCCTGCCCACCTGGCTGCAATTTGTGATGCCCCTGGGAATGGAGAGCCACGGGGAAACATCATCTGCTCGGAAACATCATCTGTTCCAGTTATTTTGTTTATCTCCAGCTCAGCAAACACCAGGAAAATAAGCAAACAAACTTGTTTTGTCTTCGGGGTGTAGTGACCCACTTATGGGAGCACCAGCACAGGGCACCCCCGGGTTTGAAGGGGAATATTAATCAGAGGAAATATTAATCAAGGAAATATTAATCAGAGCAGGGATTAATGTGGGGGGTTAAAAGTGGGGAAGCCCATCAGGATAAACCAACTTGACTGTTTTGAGGAGGAGGTGGCAGAGCAGGATCATCCCCAGCTTTAAAACAGGATCATCCCCAACTTTAAAACAGGATCATCCCCAACTTTAAAACACATTCCTGCCTCCTTTTTGCCATGAATCACCAAGGAATTGGTTTCACAGCCAGGTCTACACGTGACAGCACCACAGGGCACGGGGCTGATGCCAGGGAGGGCCACCAGCAAAGAAAATTAGAGAGAACTGAGCCCTGCTGGGGCTCCAGGGGGGGTTATTCCATCCCCAAAACTGCCCAAATGGGAAAACCCAGCACTGCAGCTCCCCCAGAGCCACCCAAACAGCTCCAGCCCCCTTGGCACTTCTGCAGCCTCGGAGGTGAAGGTGTGGACTCCAGGAATTTGGCCTCTGGGTTTTATTTCAGCGCTCACATAATCTGACCTAATTTACCATTCCCGAGCTCGCTGGATTAGTGGGACAGGGAGAGGCCCAGTGTGTGTGTAATTAAAGGTGCTTTTGGATTATTTCCTGGACCAATTTTTTTTTTTTTTTTTCTCCTCTCCAACTTGCCTTTCTGGTTTGAAGCCCTGAGGAAACAATGGGAAGGTGCAGCCCCACGCTGGTGGTGCTCCCAGGGTGGACTGGTGGCACTGGGCAGAGCGGGCTGGGAGGATCCCACAGGGTTTGCTGGGTTTGGGAATGGGTGTCCTTTTGTTTTCTGGCTTTGTTTCTAGCAGTCAGATCCAGGGAAAAAAAAAAAAAAAAGGGGAAAAGCCCGGCTTGTGGTTCAGGGAATGTAAATTTGGGGATGATCCTGGGAAAGAGAAGGTTGTGTGGAGTCCTCAGAGCAGCCTTCCAGTGCCTAAAGGGGCTCCAAGGGAACTGGAGAGGGACTTGGAGAAGGGCCTGGAGGGACAGGACAAGGGGGAATGGCTTCCCACTGAAAGAAGGGAAATTGGGTTGGATATTGGGAAGGAATTCCTCCCTGTGAGGGTGGTGAGGGACTGGGATGGAATTCCCAGAGAAGCTGTGGCTGCTCCTGGATCCCTGGAAGTGTCCAAGGCCAGACTGGATGGGGCTTGGAGCAACCTGGAACAGTGGAAGGTGTCCCTGCCTATAGCAGGGGGTGGAACTGGATGATCTTACAGCCCCTTCCAACCCAAACCATTCCAGGATTCCATGATCCTGCTCTGCCACTGCCCCCTCTCATGGCCTTGGTCAAATTGTTTAACTGTGACGAGCTTCACCACTTCTCGTGGGCAAATAAATGTGATTAAAAGAGAAAAAAAAGGCCTGAATGAGGGCTCTGCAGATGAGGCTGGGGCTGCTGGGTAGTCTGTGCAGGTAGAGGAAAAAAAACAAACCAGCTTTATCCCCCCTAAATCCAGCGCGGGGCTCCCTTGGAGTGGGAATCGGGGCCTTTGAACAAATAAACACAGAAAGGCACGAAGGAAAGGCCAGCTGGGAGGCACAGCCCAGCTCTGCCTGCTCCTCCACGTCCCCCCTGACACCATCCCGGTCCCCGCCGGGGCTGTTCCCCCCCCGATCAGCAGCGGCAGCCGCGGCCGGTCCCGTATCGGCGCATCCCGGTGCCCGGCGATAGCGGGCAGGGCGCGGTGGGTGGGCGCGGTGCTCCCCCGAGATAGGGGCCAGCCCCCCCCGCACACCTTGCCCGGCCTCTCCGGGGTGTCCCAGAGGTGCTTTCCCCCTTGGAAAAGGCCCGATTCCCAAATCCCGCTGCCGGTCCTTCTCCGCCTCCGGTTGCTCCCGGTGATTTCGGCAGCGCCGTTTCATCCCGGCTTCCTCCAGAGCGCTTGGAAAAAACCTTCCTGCCGCGCTCCTCGGAGCAGCCCAGCCGGAATCCGGCAGCCGGTGGGAAGGTTTTACTCCCGCCGGTGATGACGGGAGGGAAAAATTCCCACCAACCCCCGTTTTTCCCGCACAAAACCCACCGCACATTCCCGGCCGGTTCCCGTCCCGTGCCGCCCGCACGCTCTGCCAGCAAGAGCGTTTAGCAGCAGCTCGGAAACTTTTCCCTGTTTTCCAATATTTTTGACCCCCAGCCCAGCCTGGGCAGAGCTCTGGGGACACAAAACCCCCGGGAAAACATCCCCTCAGGGCAGCTAGATTGATGGCTCTTTCCTTTCCCTTTCTCCTTTTCCCCTTTTCCTTTCCCTTTCCCAAATCCCAGCGCGCAAAATCCAGCGCCCGTTATTTCCCATTGTCATCGCCGGGATAAACTTTCCCTGTCCTCCAAAGGAATCCTGGAGCCGCGTGGGCACAAGTTGTGCTGCCACTCAGTGGCAACACACGGGAGGTTTCTCCCTTGGCCCGAGGATTTCCAGGCAAGGAGAGGCTTTTCCTTGTTTATTTTTAATCCTATTCATTTATTTATTCCTTACTTATTAAATATTTATATATTAATTCCAGCTGCTGCAACATCACTGTATATTTATAACGGTCTATTCCAAAATATTGTTGTTTTTATGGCTATAATTTGCTTTTTCTGTGTTGGTACACTGGGTTTATATTCCTATATATACATGTATTTTCTATATAGCTATATTTAATATTGGGCTTATATTTATACCTTTCTATTTATATATTTATATTTCTACACTGGTTTATATTTTCCAAAATATTCACATATTCACGGCTATAAATTTATTTGAATTATTTATGGCCATAAATTTTTATATTTGAAAATATTGACACACCCGCAGCTATAAATTTAATATACTTTAAGACACTGGCACATTTATAGCAATAAACACATATAACAGAATATTGACATATATTTATTTACATAAATATATATGAATTTAATATGTTTCAAAACAGTGCGCACTTATAGCCATAAATTTTATCTATTTCGAAATATCGACGCACTTTTAGCCGTACGTTCCCATTTCCACGCTTAAATCCCCGGTTTTTACCGATTTTTGCCCGTTTTTCCGCGGGCGCCTCTTGGCCACGCCCCCCGTGGCCACGCCCCTCAGATGTGACCACGCCTCCCCAACGAGGCCACGCCCCCGGGGAATCCCTTTCCCCTTGCCGGGGCGACGTCACCGCGTGCTTGCGTCACGTCCGGTCCGCACCCGGAAGTGGCGCCGGGGGAGGGCGGGTTGCCATGGAGGGGCCCGGGAGGTGACGTGGGGAGGGAAAAACACCGGGAATGGGGGTGGGATTGGGAATAGGGACGGGAATGGGGGTGGGAAAGGGGCTGAGAAGGGAATGGGGGTGAGAATGGGAATGGGGGTGGGAAAAGGGGGTGGGAATGGGAATAGGGACGTGAATAGGGGTGGGAATGGAATGGGAACAGGAATGGGGGGGAGAATGGGAATGGGAATGGGGGTGGGATTGGAATAGGGACGGGAATGGGGCTGGGAATGGGAACGGGAGTAGGGATGGGAATGGGGGTGGGAACGGGAATGGGAATGGGGGTGGGATTGGAATAGGGACGGGAGTGGGGCTGGGAATGGGGACGGGAGTAGGGGTGGGAAAGGAGGTGGGAATGGGAACGGGAACGGGGGTGGGAATAGGAATAGGGGTGGGAAAGGAATCATCCCGGTATCCCACCTAACCCTCCTCGTGCTCCAGTGCTTTCATCGTCTGGCCCCGTTCGGTCCCCGAATTCCTTGTCCTGGGGAGCCCCGAACTGGCCCCACGTGCAGCAGTGCTGGGAGGGGGGCGGGAAGGATCCCATCGTATCCCGTGCCATCCCATCCCATCCCATCCCATCCCGTGGGATGTGCCCGGTGCCGCGCAGGGAATGACCCCCGCTGTGTCTCTCCCGCGGCGCAGGGCGGAGGCGGCTCCGGGGCCGATGGATGCGCCGTGTCCGTCCGCGCTCACCGGCTGAGCTCCCGCCGCTGCTCGGGCCTGGCCTGATCCCAGGATGGGCAGGTGAGAATCCCGCAGGAACCGCCGCGTTAGGTCGGGATGGCTTCGGAGCGAAGGGTGATCGGGAATTCGGGGGTGGGAGAAGGGCAGGACATCGTGGAATCCCGGGGTGGTTTGGGTTGGAAGGGCTTTCAAATCATCCCGTTCCACCCCCTGCCGCGGGCAGGGACACCTCCCACCAGCCCAGGTTGCTCCAAGCTGGCCTTGGACACTTCCAGGGATCCAGGGGCAGCCACAGCTTCTCTGGGAATTCCATTCCAGGGCCTCCCCACCCTCAGAGCCAGGAATTTCTTCCCAATATCCCACCTAACCCTGCCCTCTGGCAGTGGGAAGCCATTCCCTGTGTCCTGGTCCTCCTGCCCAGCAAACTCCCAGTGCCCAGGGCTGTTCCTCCAGCACCCACAGAGGGCTGGGAAAACAGGATCCCAGAATCCTGGGATGCTCTGGGTTGGAAGGGACCTTAAAATCATCCAGTTCCATGGGCAGGGACAGCTCCCACTATCCCAGGGTGCTCCAACCCAGCCTGGGACACTTCCAGGGATGGGGCAGCCACAGATGCTCTGGGAATTCCATCACCCTTACAGGTGATGTGCTGTACTTTGTTAACCCAGCCATATATATATATAAATATATAAATATAGAGAAATGTATAAATATGGAAATACCTAGAAATATATAGAAATACATAGAAGTATATAGAAATATAGGGAAATAGAGAACTATACAGAAATATATGGAAATATGGAAATATAGAAATGTATAGAAATATAGAAATGTATAGAAACATAGAAATATATAGAAACATAGAAATATATAGAAACATATGGAAATGCAGAAATATAGAGATATATAGAAATATAGAGATATATAGAAATATAGAGATATATAGAAACATAGAGATATATAGAAACATAGAGATATATAGAAACATAGAGATATATAGAAACATAGAGATATATAGAAACATAGAGATATATAGAAACATAGAGATATATAGAAACATATGAAAATACAGAAATAGATATATAGAGAAATATAGATATATAGAGAAATATAGATATATAGAGAAATATAGATATATAGAGAAATATATAGAAATATGTGGAAATATAGAAACATATAGAAATATTTATAAATATAGAAATAAATATTAATATAAATATATAAACCCTGCAATTTCAATTAGCTGTGCTATCCCAAGGAGTCTGGGAAAGGCAAACCTCCAGCTCTGCACAGCACTACACTCCATGAAGATGTGTTGGATATAAGATTTTATTAGTTAATCAGTCCGGGGGGGTTTTCTTACCAATTAACAGAAGCCTTTAAGTAGGAAAAACCAACGGTGAAAACCGGCAGAGCCGCTGCAGGGATCGAACCGAAGAGGGAAGGCTGAGGGATTCGAGAGCAGAATTAAAGTCGTAGAAGGGAATTCTGGGAATTGTTACCTGGGGAACTAACGGCAAGGCCTGTTTGGCGTTGCAGGCTGAGCATCTCGTGCCTGCTGCCGGCCTCGTGGCACTTCAGCCTGGCCCCCGTGGGGTGCCCGCGGCTCCCGCACCCGTCGCTGCGGCAGCTGCTGCTGGCGGGGGGCGCGGCCGTGGCGCTGCTCTACTGCTCCCTCCTCCTGCTGCGCTCCCGCTACGGCCGCGCCAGGACCTTCCACAGGTGAGCAGCGGCATTCCCGGCGCATTCCCGGCGCGAGGATCCGCCGGGAGAACGCTCTTTGTTGGGGTTGGGGGAATTGTTAGTTTTTTTCTTGATTATTTTTATTTAATTCCTCGTTGTGCCGCTGCGTTCGGCTGTTTGAATGTTGTGTTCTTGTGTTTCAATAGTATCAGAGTAAATATTTGATAAGTGTTTGGGTAAATGCTTTCGTTGTGTGAGCAAATAATATATCAATAAAATATTCATAAATGTTGGTGTGTAATATATGGAATATATTATGTGTAGTATGTAGAATATATTGTGGGTAATAAATAGAATATATTATGGGTAATATATTATGTATATATTATGTATATATTATGTATATATTATGTATGTATTATGTATATATTATGTATATATTATGTATATATTATGTATATATTATGTATATATATGTATATATATGTATATAATATATATATGTATATATATGCATATTATATATATATGTATATATATGCATATTATATATATATGTATATATATGTATATAATATATATACAGTATATAATTATATATTATACAGTATGTATAATATACTGTATATTATGTATATATTATGTATATATTATGTATATACATATTATGTATATATATGTATATAATATATATGTATATATATGTATATATATGTATATAATATATAGTATGTATAATATACTATATACTATGTATCTATTATGTATATGTATGTATATACATATTATGTATATATATGTATCAAATATATTATATGGTATGTATAATATATTTTCTAGTATGTATAATAGATAATATACAATAGATAATATGTAATAGATAAAGTATATTCTAATGTATAATAAAATACATTTATATATACTATAAATATAGTATATAAGCCTAGCCATGAGTATATAAGTCATGGGCACTATATATATTATTATTAATAGTATTAATAATAATATATGTATTAATAATATATAACAATAATAGTATATATATAGAGATGAATATATAATAGATGAAATATATTTTAATGTATATTATGATACATTAATATACACTATATATTAATATAGTATATAAGTCATGGGCACTATATATATTTATATTAATAATATGTATTAATAGATAATATGTAATAGATAAAATATATTTTAATGTATAATATAATACATCAATGTATATACTATATATTAATATAGTGTATAAGTAATGTATATGATATATATTAACAACATTGTGTATTAATACTTAATGTGTATTAATACTTAATATATATTAATACATCATGTATTAATATATAATGTTTATAAAATATGCCTGATCTAGTGGAAGGTGTCCCTGCCCATGGAAAGGGGTGGACCTGGATGATCCTGAGGGTGCCTTCCAACCCAAACCATTCCATGATTCCATGTGCTGCTTTAGATGGGATATTGGGAAAGAATTCTTCCTCCCTGGGAGGGTGGGCAGGGGCTGGGATGGAATTCCCAGAGAAGCTGTGGCTGCTCCATCCCTGGAAGTGCCCAAGGCCAGCTTGGAGCAACCTGGGCTAGTGGGAGGTGCCCCTGCCCACGGAAAGGGGGTGGAATGGGATGATTTCAAGCTCCCTCCCAACCCAAAGCATCCTGAGATCCTCTGATGGAAATGATTGTCCCGTTTTGAGTCTGATTTTGAGCCGAGTTGCCCTGGAGTAATTCCCAGTTCTTTCCCAGGTATCTCGCCCGGGTGACGGACACGGAAGCCACGGACACGGCCAACCCCAACCTGAACTATGGCATCGTGGTGGACTGTGGCAGCAGTGGCTCCAGGATCTTTGTGTACTGCTGGCCCAGGCACAATGGGAACCCCCACGACCTGCTGGACATCAAGCAGATGAGGGACAGGAACAGGAAACCCGTGGTCATGAAAATCAAGCCAGGTATGGAAAAAAATTCAGTGGAATGGGATTTCCTACAGGGTTTCCTCTCCTAACTTCTGCTTTTCAACCCTCCCAGTGCCTGGAGGAAGGAGAGTTGCAGGTTGTGAGGGTGGAACTCCTCCAGATTTCTTTGGGTTTGGTTTGCAGGGGGTTTTTGTTGAGCTTTAAAACCTGAAACAGGGCCGGGGGAGAGGTTTCTCCGTGGACAAACCAGCTGCTGGTTCAGTTGTCATTTCACTTTATTCCTTTTTATTGAGTGAATAAATCACTGCCTTCCTGTAAAGCTGTTTGAACCAGTTACCTAAATAATTATAGAAAAAGGTGTTGTATCTCTATTATTACACTTTTATTTGTTGTTTAGAGGATGGTTAAGGATGAATTTCATTCTGATTTTCCTAGAGTTGATTCCCCACTTTTCGCTTGGGGTTTTCAGACCGATTCTTGGGGTTACAGGCTGAGTTATTCATTTCTCTGCCTGGTGGTGTTCAGGATTTCCCAGGCAATGCCCCAAACTTGAGTTGCTTCCCTTCCATGTTCCATTTTTCCCCAGGGATCTCGGAGTTTGCCAGCTCTCCTGAGAAGGTCAGCGATTACATCTCTCCGCTCCTGAGCTTCGCTGCCGAGCACGTGCCCCGTGCCAAGCACAAGGAGACCCCTCTGTACATCCTGTGCACTGCAGGCATGAGGATCCTGCCCGAGAGGTGGGTGCCTGCCTTATTTTTTTGGGGATTTGGAGCTCCCATCCTGGTGGCTCTGGCTGGTTTTAACCCTTCCCAATGGGATTTTGCAGCCAGCAAAAGGCCATCCTTGAAGACCTGCTCACTGATATCCCCGTGCAGTTTGATTTCCTGTTCTCTGACTCGCATGCAGAGGTGATTTCAGGCAAGCAGGAAGGTAAGTGAACTTTCCCAAGGTTATCTTTAAAATATTTACTGCTTTCAAGGTAGTTTGGCTGCTTTTTTTTTTTACTTTTTTTGAATTTTGCTTTGCTTGGGAGCCCTTTTTCCTCACTAGCAATGTATGGAGCGTGGAGCTGCTCAGCCTCTGGGATCTTCTAAATGTTTTCTGAGGAACAGTGAAAATAACTTGGCTGGGTTTAGCAGGAATTTCATCCATTTTCTTAGGGAGGGAGAAAGAAGGAGAAAGCACAACATTCTTGCTGGAAGAAGCTTTTCAGGGTGAAGTGATTTCTAAGGGAGAGATGTTGATGTGAGCAGCTCACTGAAGGCTTAAAATCACTTTAAAAGCCCACATGCTTAACTTCTTTTAAAATTAAGCCATCAAACTATCTTAAATACATTCAGTTAAGATTATTATCATAGCCTTGCAGAAGAGTAGAGTAACTTGTCAGGAATTAAAAATTTCTCAGGCAGGTTTAACTTCTAAGTGTTGTATGAAATAAAATGTGAGCAGTAATAGGTCTTAACTTATATAGGAAAAAAAAACCTCTTTATTTTTAAGTTGATATTCCAGCTATTCCTGTAATATCCCAATATCTTTCCTTGTACATGCAGGGGTCTATGCATGGATTGGCATCAACTTTGTCCTGGGAAGGTTTGAACACACAGATGATGGTGAGTGTCTGAATTCTGGGTGGGGGATCTGGGAGGGACTTGAGGTCAAGTCCTGTGCTTTAGGGGATGATTTTTTGGACAGAGTCTGGGGACTGGGGTGTTTTCAGACATGTTGGTGACTGCTTTTAGACAAATTCTGGTGACTGGTGTGGTTTCAGCCAGATGTTGGTGACTGTTCCCAGCCAGCTGTTTGTCCCTGGGGTGTTTTCAGCCAGATGTTGGTGACTGTTTCCAGCCAGATATTTGTCCCTGGGGTGTTTTCAGCTGGATGTTGGGACTGTTCCCAGCCAGCTGTTTGTCCCAAGGTATTTCCAGCCAGATGTTGGGACTGTTTCCAGCCAGATGTTGGTCCCTGGGGTGTTCCCAGCCAGCTGTTTGTCCCTGGGGTGTTTCCAGACAGATGTTGGTGACTGTTTCCAGCCAGCTGTTTGTCCCTGGGGGATGTCCAGCCAGATGTAGTGACTGTTCCCATCCAGCTGTTTGTCCCTGGGCTGTTCCCATCCAGCTGTTTGTCCCTGGCCTGTTCCCAGCCAGCTGTTTGTCCTTAGGTCTTTTCAGCCAGATGTTGGGACTGTTTCCAGCCAGCTGTTTGTCCCTGGGGTGTTCCCAGCCAGCTGTTGGTCCCTGGGGTGTTCCCAACCAGATGTTGGGACTGTTTCCAGCCAGATATTTGTCCCTGGGGTGTTTTCAGCTGGATGTTGGGACTGTTTCCAGCCAGATGTTTGTCCCTGGGGTGTTTTCAGCTGGATGTTGGGACTGTTTCCAGCCAGCTGTTTGTCCCTGGGCTGTTCCCAGCCAGCTGTTTGTCCCTGGGCTGTTCCCAGCCAGCTGTAGTGACTGTTCCCATCCAGCTGTTTGTCCCTGGGCTGTTCCCATCCAGCTGTTTGTCCCTGGGCTGTTCCCATCCAGCTGTTTGTCCCTACCCCACGTGCGGGTGCCGCGTTGCCTCGACTCCCACGTGCCCCTTCCCCGCCCTCCCTCCGAGCAGCTCCCCAGCAGCAGCTCCAGCTCTGGGCCCTCTCCAGCTGCATCCCTCTGATTTTTCCCTGTTCCCTGCAGAGGAGGAGGCCATGGTGGAGGTTCACATCCCAGGCAGTGAGCACCAGGAGTCCATATTCCGTAAGAGGACTGTGGGTATCCTGGACATGGGCGGAGTGTCCACCCAGATCGCGTACGAAGTCCCTAAAACTGTAAGCTTTGCCTCCTCACAGCAGGTTATTATCTGTGCAACTTTCCTCTTTGCCTTTGGAAGTTATTTTAATGCATATTCCTCTTTGTTTTCTTCGTTTTTTTGAGTCCTCCATCCCATCACATTCCCCAGGCAAGGCCAGAGGCGATGACGGGAATCCTCCACCAGCTAAGAACTCATTTGTGTTTTGTTCACCCTTCCACTCCCATAATCTGCCACTCATTTTGGAGTTTTATTCTTTGTGTGTGTGTGCATGCTTAGTTTTAAATCTGTTAGGCAGTAAAAAAACTGGTATTCTGGAGCTCAGGAACCAAAAATATGTGGTGGCTCTTATGTAAGAGCTTATATAAGAGTGACTTTGTCCTTCAAGTTGTGTTGGGAGAGACTGAAGTCACAGGACACGGGGGTGACAGGTTTGTTTAAATATCACCCACACCCTCAGCACAGTTCAGCTCTTGCAGGAAGCAAATTGCTTTGTTACAAGTCTCAAATTGAATGTAAATTGCTCCAGCTCCACTGAGTTCTAAGCAAATCCTGAATTTTTAAGGTTGAACCTCCCATTAAATTAACTGAGAGTTAAAAAGTGATAGCAGCAGAAAAGCCCCGTGTTTTGGCTCTCAGTGCACTGTTGTAATGATCTGTATATTGATTTTTTGAAGCCTCCCTGTGAAATGATGTGTTTTCGTGGTTCCAGGTTTTAATAACTCCAGACAGGTGGTGTAACAAAGAACTGGGGCTGTTCAGTGTTTAGATCCAGAGCAGGCAAAGATGAGCTGGGAATTTGGTGACTATTGATGGCTCTGTCTGAACATAAACTGCTATAAAATGGGTGTTTTGGTCATTAAACCTGTCCTGGCAGTCAGTGCAAAGGGGGGACTCACTCTGGGGTGGGAACACTGAGTTTAGTGGCCACAACACACATTTTTTTTTATGGGAGAAGATACTTCAGGGTCCTTGGGAGCTGTTCCTGCTCTTTGGAGTTCCTGGAGTGCCAGGAGTGCCAGTGCAGTTCTCTGCAATTAATATTTTGCTTTCCCTGTGAAGCAGAAGGTGATTCCCTTGGTTTGGTACAAATGAGGGGGGAGATGATCATCCCTGAGGAAAAGTCTGGAAATATTGGGGTTGTAAAGGGTTGTCCAGGACAGTGATGGAGTCCTAATCCCTGGAAGTGTTAGAAATATGTGGATGTGGCACCTGGGGACGTGGCTTAGTGGTGAACACGGTGGTGGGTTGATGATCTTAAAGGTCTTTTCCCACCTTAATTCCCTGGGATTCTCTGTTGACCTGGGAGAAGCAGAACAGATGAGTGAGGGGTGAAGTCAAAAGATGTCCCAGACCCCCAGTTGTGCAAAGAACTCGTTTTAGGTCCTGCTTTTCACCCTGTTCACCCCTAATCCTGGTGCTTGTGTTGCTGCAGGAGGAAGTGGCCAAGAACCTCCTGGCAGAGTTCAACCTGGGCTGTGATGCCCATCAGACAGAGCACGTGTACAGGGTCTACGTGGCCACATTCCTTGGATTTGGAGGGAATGCAGCCCGGCAGAGATACGAGGACAGTCTGTTTGCCAGCACAGTGCTTAAAAACAGGTACCTGGGGGATTGACCCTGGCAGGGGGTGGCTGCCCCATCCCTGGAAGTGTCCAAGGTCAGCTTGGAGCAACCTGGGCTAGTGGAAGGTGTCCCTGCCCATGGCAGGGGGTGGCACTGGGTGATTTTCAGGTCCCTTGCAGCCCAGACCATTCTGGGATGAGGGTTCTGGGCTCACCAGTGACACAAAGCTGAATTCCCACCCTGAGGTTTCCTTGCTCAGGGGGTGTTTGGTCGGTGCTGTTGTTGGGTCTCAGAGCTCCATCTCTCTGACCTGCCCTTTGCTCTTGCCCACAGGCTGCTGGGCAGACAGACTGGCCTGAGCTCTGATTCCCCAGTGCTGGATCCCTGCCTGCCCCTGGATGCTCAGGATGAGATCCAGCAGAACGGGCAGTCCCTGCACCTGCGGGGAACGGGAGATTTCCACCTGTGCCGGGAGCTGATCCAGCCCTTCATGAACAAGACCAACGAGACCCAGACCTCCCTGAACGGGGTTTACCAGCCTGCTGTGCACTTCCAGAACAGCGAATTCTATGGATTCTCTGAGTTCTACTACTGCACAGAGGATGTGCTGAGGATGGGAGGAGATTACAACGCTGCTAAATTCACTAAAGCTGCCAAGGTAAAATGTGCCGGAGATCATTTTTAGTTTTCTTAATTCAAAACATCCACCCTCGAGGAGAATTTTGGTCCAAAAGTCTTGCAACAAAACTTTTTCCTTCAAAGATCCCAAATCCTTTTTTTTTTTTCCCTGCAGTGAACCCTCACAGGGCTCTTAATTCCTCATCCAAAGTTGGACGGGGCTTGGAGCTTCCTGGTCTGGTGGAAGGTGTCCCTGCCCGTGGCAGGGGGTGGAACTGGATGATTTCAAGGTCCCTTCCAACCCAAATCCATTCCAGGATTCCATGGTTGGGTTTTCTTTTAGAAGATTTATTTTAAGTCACAATAGTAAAATTGACTTTACAGGGAATGGGATTTGTGGTATCAAGTTCCAGCAGAATTGCTGATAATGGGAAAATCCGTCCTTGCTTCTTTTTAGGAATGCCTTAATCATTAAAAAAAAAGATCCTTTTCCTCCTGCTTTATACCTTTTGTGCCAGTTTTCCAGGTGTTATTCCCAAAGGGATCAATCTGCTGGGGACAGGTAACACTACAACATAAAGCAGAGGAATAAGACAATTATCTGAGGCCTTAAAAACAGCTTGTCTGTTTTCCACCTCCAAAGTGCTTAAGTGGTACTGAACATTAATTTAACCCCAAACTCTGGGTTACAAATTTAAAGAAAATACTCCTGAAATTTGTGATCTGTGCCAGGGAAGCTGTTCAGGTGTTTCAGAGCATCTCACCCCGTGGCATTTTTTAACCTCGTGGAGGCAAAAGCGCTGTTGAAATGTTGATTTTCTTCGCCTTTTTTTTGTTTCTCTTGCAGGATTATTGTGCCACTAACTGGTCTGTCCTCTTGGAGGCAGAAGCACCGTTGAAATGTTGATTTTCTTTGCCTCTTTTTTTTGCTTTCCCTTGCAGGATTATTGTGCCACTAAGTGGTCTGTCCTCCGGGAGCGCTTCGACCGTGGTCTCTACGCCTCTCACGCCGACCTGCACAGGCTGAAGTGAGTGTTTTGTGTTTGCCCAGCAAACTCCCTCCTGCAGAGCTGCCAGGCCAGCCCTGGAGGGCAAGAATAAATCACTGCAAGTGCCAATAAAGCCTTTAAAAAGCCCTGATAATTGCGGGGCTGACTGTGCTCCCCGGTGCCCCCGGGGCGCTGTAACTGCTCCCCTGAGCTTATCCCGCTGTTCCTGACTGTTCCTGACCCCATCCTGCTCTCCCTGCTGCAGGTACCAGTGCTTTAAGTCAGCCTGGATGTACGAGGTGTTCCACAGTGGCTTCTCCTTCCCTGTGGGTTACAGCAACCTGAAAACAGCCCTGCAGGTTTATGACAAGGAGGTGCAGTGGACCCTGGGGGCCATCCTGTACCGAACACGCTTCCTCCCTCTAAGGTACCTCTTCTTCCCTCAAATACTTGGGAAGAGCCCTTTGGGGTGGGAGTTTTGGGGTGGGGAAGAGCGTGGTGGGACCTCAAATTGTGCTTTCTAAACACTGTGCCATTAAAATGGGCTCCCATTCCTGCGGGGAGAGAAGTCGCACGTGGAATTTTGCCTCCCGAGTTATTCCCGGGGTGTCCCTTCTGCTGCTTTCCAGAGACATCCAGCAAGAAAACTTCCGTGGAAGTCACTCCCACTGGAGAAGCTTCTCCTTCGTTTACAATCACTACCTGTTCTTTGCCTGTTTCCTGGTTGTCCTGCTCTCCATCCTGCTCTACCTGCTCCGGCTCCGGCGCATCCACAGGCGGATGCTCCGCAACGGCTCCTCTCCCTCCCTCTGGATCGAGGAAGGCCTCCCACCACAGAAGATGGCAGGGCCCTTGTGAGATGCTGGGATGGAGAGATTTTTTTGGGTTTTTTTCTTGGACTTGTTACACAAAAAAAGCCATTTTTGCCTCAGGGTTCCTCCCTTTTTTTGTCCCTCGAAACCGTTGGAGAAGCCGAAGGAAACGCGGGAAAACGGAGTCCCGTGGTTTGGTCTCACCAGACAGTTCCTGCCAAAAATGACTTTTATTTGACTATTGCACTTTTGTGTGTCGTGGGACGAGCTCAAGCTTGAGAGCAGAGTGAATGTGAGTCCTCCCCCTCTGGGAGAGGCTGGGAAATCCCGGGATGAGCGAGGCCTGCCTGGGTTTCCTTTTCCAGATTCCAGGATTGGCGTCGCTCGACTTCTCAATCCTGAGTCTCAGTCAAAGGAAAGGAAGTGTAGGGTTTTCAGAAGCAGAAAGAAAACCCCCTTTTAGGACAGTTTTCTCTGATTTTTTTTCCCTTCTGGATTCAGTCCTGTGACGGAGAAGAAAAACCTCTTGCACCCAAAGCTGTGCTTCCAAAAAACAAAAACCTGCTTCAGTCAGTTTTGTTCCATTGTGACACTTCCCCCCTTTCTCTTGGAAGCTTTATCCTCATGGTGGCACGAGCCACTGCTTTTTAATCCTTTATTTCTCTTCCATAATCATGCAGAGATCTCCCAGAGACTCCAGGAAGGGGAAGAGAACTGGAAAAACTTTTTGTTTCATGCACAGTGTCTTTCTTTCTCCGAGTCCTCTGATCTGTTAATTTATATTTTATTTAAAAACCGTTAATTTTACTTGAAAGTAAATTCGTCCCTGATTAAAAGTGGGATTTCTATGAGCCTTTGGGGTGTGGATATTTTCTTGCACAGTGTCACTTTTTGTGGCACTCCACAGCTGTGTTTCCCAGATTGAGGTTGACAGATTCCTGGGTGCCTTTAATTGCTTTAAGGGCTCAAGGCACAGCGAGAGGCAGATTTTCAACAGCACTCAGCCAAGTGCCAAACCCAAAATCCCTGGATTTCCAGCTCCTCTGTGCTTTGGGTGCTTGAACTACCCAGTGGAAAACGAGTTTGCAAAATCAGCTCTTCCCTCCTTTGAAATCTGGTTGTGGCAACCCAAAAATGTGTGTGTGTGTGTGGTGGTTTTCTGGTTTGTTTTTTTTCCCCCCTCCTCCCCACACAAGGCTTTGTAGGGTGGCACAAGGGCTTTGGAAGAGGAGGAATAAGTTGGTGATACCTCCTCAGGAGAAAACTAACCCTGTGTTATTCTTGCAGCTCTTTTTTCAGCTCCAGCTGAAAGAGGGGGGAGAAAAAAAAAGGAGCTTTTCCATCCCACCCCTGGCCAGGGAAACATGAGTCCTGTCAGAGCCTCAGCAATACCTGTTTTCACTGGGGGCCTGTTCCCGGGCTCGGATTCCCAACCCACAATGGGAATGTTGATCTGTTTGTGTCTGGGTCTGCATTAACATGTTTTCTTTTCTCTCTCCTGCTTCTCCCCTGTCCCTGCTCCTTTCTCCAGGCCCATTAAGGCACTCAGGGAGCAGAGGGGGGGAGGGCAGGGCCCTGCTCCCTGACCCACCCCAGTGACCTGGAATGGGCAGGTGAATGACCCCGAAGCTTTTGGGCTCCACGGGCTCTTAAATGCATCCCTTTGCTCTTTGTTGGGGGGAAATGTCCAAATAAACCCAAACACGGCCCCTGATGGAAGAGGTAGGTGGGAATCAGAGAGTCACAGAATCAGCTGGGTTGGAAGGGACCTCTGAGACCATCAAGTCCAACCCTTGATCCAACCCCGCTGTGGTTCCCAGCCCATGGCACTGATGCCACATCCAGTCTCATCTTAAAAACCTCCAGGGATGGAGAATCCACCCCTTCCCTGGGCAGCCCATTCCAAGGGCTGAGCACCCTCTCTGCAAAGAAATTCTTCCCAATCTCCAACCTAACCCTCCCCTGGCACAGCTGAAGCCCGAGCCCTCTTGTCTTGCTGATGGTTGGGTGGGCAAAGAGACCAACCCCCAGCTGGCTCCCCCCTCCTGTCAGGGAGTTGCAGAGAGTGAGGAGGTCTCCCCTGAGCCTCCTCTTCTCCAGGCTGAACAGCCCCAGCTCCCTCAGCCTCTCCTCACAGCACTTGTGCTCCAGTCCCTTCCCCAGCCTCGTTGCTCTCCTCTGGACCTGCTCCAGCCCCTCAATGTCCTTCCTGAGCTGAGGGCCCAGAGCTGGACACAGCACTCGAGACAACAGCAGCTCCCTGGGAAAGGCAGGGAATGCTGGAGAGACCGTGGCTCTTCTGGGAACACCTTGGAAGCCAAAGGGTTTTCAGTCCCTGCAGCACTTTGGGGACAGGGAACAGCAGTGGCCTGGGGGTGTTTCTGAGCAGGGGCACCTTGTCCTGGGCCATTGTTTGGGCCATTGTTGCTACCAAATAACGCATGAAGCTCGTGCAGGACCTGCCCTGTCCCTGTCCCAGCCTGGCTGGGCACAGACCTACCCCTGGCAGGGGCTCCCAGGGCACCCTCCCTGTGTCTGCACAGGGGGGGACAAGGACTCTCTCACCTGCCTGGGCCTGAAGGGCTTTGGGTCAGTAGGAAGTGGGGCTGGGAATTTTTTGGGACTGGGTTAGTGGTGTCTTCCTAAATACTGGATGATCCTTCCTAAATCTTTCCTAAATACTGGGTGATCCTTCCTAAATCTTTCCTAAATACTGGGTGATCCTTCCCAAATACTGGGTGATCCTTCCTAAATTCTTCCTAAATACTGGTTGATCCTTCCCAAATACTTCCCAAAGACCAGGTGATCCTTCCTAAATCTTTCCCAAATACTGGGTGATCCTTCCCAAATACTGGGTGATCCCAAATACTTTCTAAATACTTCTAATACTTTCTAAATATTTCTATGGATCAATGAGATCCCTTCTCAGATCAGATATTTCTCTGGATATTTGAGATATTTCTCTGGATATTTGAGATCCCTGGCAGAGCTCTGCTTTAGGAGGGGGACTCTTGCCATCTAGTGGGAAAGGATGGGACCTCCAGGACCTCTGTTATCCCTCAGGATAAGGCAAAATGCCACCCTCTATCCCAGATTTTTGGTGCTTGATGTGGGATTATCCCTTCCTGCCTTCCCCCAGTGTTGTCACTGCCTCCAGCTGCCTTTCTCCCTCTTTTCCCTCCTAGAAATCCCACTCTTTTCATATTTTTAGGAGCAAAACTTAGTTTCCCTTGTTCTGTGCTCATCTCCTGGATGGCTGAGCTGCACAGGGGGAATCTGCCAGGAATTTGGACATGGAGAGCAGGATGTTGGCTGGATGGAGGGAAGGATGTGGCACCTGCATTTTGTCAGGACTTTCCTTGGGGGAATTTGCCTTTCAGCACCTTCAGTCAGTGCCCAAGGGCAGCCAGGATCCCTGAGGAATCCCTGAGGAATCCCACACAGGGAATGGGAAGCACTTGTTGAGTGCCTCGTGCTGGGTTTTTCCTTGCTCTGGGAAAACCAGGAGCTCACATTCCAGTGGAGAGATCTCAGTGCTCACTGATTTCCCACCACCACCCCTTTCCTGAAGTGTTGAAGAGGGAAATACAAGGAAGATTCAGTGATTTCTCTGGGAATTTGCTGCCTGGGGCTGAGAGGGAGAAGCTGCCCTAGAAAAGGGACTGTGGCTGCCATGGAGAAATACAACTCCAGCAAGGATTTCTCTGGGATTCAGGACTTCACCCACCTTGGTTATGAGCCTTCCAATAGGTGGGGTTAATGGGGGGGGTTCCCAGAGAAACTGTGGATGCCCCATCCCTGGAAATGTGATTTCCCCATCCCTGGAAATGTGACTCTCCATCCCTGGAAGTGTCCAAGGCCAAGTTGGAGCAACCTGGGCTAGTGGCAGGTGTCCCTTCCCAAGGCAGGGGCTGGAATTAGATGAGCTTTAAGGTCCCTTCCAACCCAAACCACTCCAGGATTTTAAGCTGTAGGAATTCCCACCAGGATTAAACAGGGATGAATTGGTTTATTGCTTTTTTTTTGAGGGAACCACAGACCTGCTTCTTCAGAATTTTTGGGATTTTTTAGCCCTCTGGGGATCTGGCTCTTCATTTCCACCTTGCAGGAACTTCCCACTGGAGCCAAGGGTGTGAGAAGTTCCACTCTTACAGAGCCCTGGGGTCCTGCAGCTCTTGGGGGATCACCAGGAGCAGCTTTTAGGGATTTTTTTATAGATCTTGGCGGATCTGCTCCAGGATTTTGAAAGGTCAGGTCGCCCCGTGGCTCCAGAGAGTCTCCAGGGTGCAAACAGGAGGTTTGGGGAGGCAATGAGCCTTCCCCTGTTAAAAGGCCTGCAAATTGGAGAGGGGAGGGGATGGAACCAAACAGGCTGTACCCAATTTTGGGGAGCAGGGAGCGTGACTGCAGCTCCTGGGGCACAGCCAGGAGGGACTTGCCCCCGTGGCAAAGGTGTGTCCTCGAGGGAGATGCAGAAGAAACCACATGGGAAGAATCAGAGAATCAGCTGGGTTGGAAGGGACCTCCGAGATCATCCAGTCCAACCCTTGACCCAACCCCGCCGTGGTTCCCAGCCCATGGCACTGATGCCACATCCAGTCTCACCTTAAAAACCTCCAGGGATGGAGAATCCACCCCTTCCCTGGGCAGCCCATTCCAAGGGCTGAGCACCCTCTCTGCAAAGAAATTCTTCCTAATCTCCAACCTAACCCTCCCCTGGCACAGCTGAAGCCCGAGCCCTCTTGTCTTGCTGATGGTTGGGTGGGCAAAGAGACCAACCCCCCCCTGGCTCCCCCCTCCTGTCAGGGAGTTGCAGAGAGTGAGGAGGTCTCCCCTGAGACTTCCCTCTGGGACTTTTTCTCTGCGATTTTGAGAAGTTTTTAAATACATCTTTTGTTTTTCCTTAAGCGCTTTTCCCTCGGTCTTAACCAGCTGCAGGATGAAGGGGGCAGCAAATTCCCTGCATCCAGCGTTTTCCCTGGAGGAGCTTTGCTGGATTCCTGCTGAATGTTTTCACTTGATGCAAGCAGGGAGCTCTTCCATCAGCTGGAAGCCTCCCTGGCATTATCCTCACCCGACCCGGGCCCTGGGCTCAGCATTCCTGGGCTCAGCATTCCTGGACCAGGCTCTCCCATTGCTCCATGCCCTGCCCAGTAGACACTCACACATTCCTTCCCCTGGCCAAGCTCCTTCCAGCTTCCTGCCAGTCTGGGATGGCTCTGGGGAGCTTTTCTGGGCCACCTTTCTCCCCTGATGTCCCTGAGCCAGGTGAGTCCAGCTGGATCCACCCTCTGCTGCTGCTCAGGATGCTGATTCCAAGTGCAGGGTTTCTCCCTCTTTCCCAAGCATTCCTGGTGCTGGAAGGGACTTTAAATCCCGTGCAGTTCCACCCCCTGGAAGCCCAGAGTGGTTTGGGTGGGAAGAGACCTTAAAATGTCATTCCAGCCCCTTCCACACCTTCCACTAGCCCAGGTTGCTCCAACCTGGCCTTGGACACTTCCAGGGATCCAGGGGCAGCCACAGCTTCTCTGGGAATTCCATCCCAGAGACCTCCCCACCTCCACAGGGAAGAATTCCTTCCATATATCCAATCCCTTCCCTTTAATGCTGGTGCCCAGTCCAGTGCAATGTCCCTTCCCAAGAAAAGGTGAGGAATTGCTGCCCAGCAGGGCCAGAGCAGCTGGAACTCGGAGCAAAATCTGCTTTTCCCGGGGTTGGGAAGGTGGATTTGGGCTCTGAGCAGGAAGCAGGAATTCCCTGGCGTGGGTAAATCGTGTTTGGGAAGTGATGGAAAGGCTGGGAGAAGTCTGAGGGTCCTGTTCTTGCAGGGTTTGAGGTTGCACTGCTGGAAATGTGCATTTAGCCCTGGAGGTTTTAAACATAATTAAGAGAATTAAGGTGAGATCAGTGTGCAGGACTAACCCCAAAGGGTATTTATAGGCAGCAGCCTTGGGCTAGGCTAGAAAATCCCATAAAAATAGGAATACACTGGAAGAAATGGGGATATTCCTTCCAAAGTTACCTTTTGGGAACATTGTGCAAAATTGGGTCAGAAGACAAAATTTCAAGATCTTCTCTAACAGAGATTCCAAACCTGCTGTTCTCCTGTTATTCTCACACTCACAGCAAATGGAAGTTCTCTGGGAAGAACCCGGGAAAGCATTCATATTCCTAATCCTCAGTATTTGTTCTCTGGGAAGAACCTGGGAAAACATTAATATTCCTAATCCTCGATATGATCCTCAATATTTTTCTTCTAGGAACACCCTGGAAAACATTAATTTTCCTAATCCTTGATATAATCCTCAATATTTAATCTCTAGGAAGAACCTGGGAAAACATTAATATTCCTAATCCTCAATATTTGTCCTCTGGGAAGAACCTGGGAAAATGTTAACATTCCTAATCCTCAATATTTGTCCTCTGGGAAGAACCTGGGAAAACATGAATATTCCTAATCCTCAATATTTGTTCTCTGGGAAGAACCTGGGAAAACATGAATATTCCTAATTCTCAACATTTGTTCTCTAGGAAGATCCTGGGAAAATATTAATATTCTTAATCCTCAGTATTTGTCCTCTGGGAATAACCTGGGAAAACATGAATATTCCTAATCCTCCACATTTGTTCTCTGGGAAGATGCTGGTAAAACATGAATATTCCTAATCCTCAATATTTGTCCTCTGGGAAGAACCTGGGAAAACATTAATATTCCTAGTCCTCAATATTTGTCCTCTGGGAAGAACCTGGGAAAACATGAATATTCCTAATCCTCAATATTTGTCCTCTGGGAAGAACCTGGGAAAACATTAATATTTCTCATCCTCAATATAATCCTAAATATTTGTTCTCTAGGAAGAACCTGGGAAAACACCTAATCCTCAATATTTGTCCTCTGGGAAGAACCTGGGGAAAATTAATATTCCTTATCCTTTATATAATCCTAACTATTTAATCTCTAGGAAGAACCTGGGAAAACATTGATATTCCTAATCCTCAATATTTGTCCTCTGGGAAGAACCTGGGGAAAATTAATATTCCTAATCCTCAATATAATCCTAAACATTTGTTCTCTGGGAAGAACCTGGGCAAACATGAATATTCCTAATCCACGATAAAATCCGAACTATTTAATCTCTGGGAAGAACCTGGGCAAACATGAATATTCCTGACCCTCTTCCCGGGCAGCTCCTCCCGGCTCTGCCCCTCCATCCCCGCTCTCTCCCCGCGCTCGGATTTCAGGACGAGCCCGCGATTCCAGCGCCGGAGCTGCCGGCGAGGGGGCGGCTCTTGGGAGGGGTTTGCTCCGCTAACTCCGCTCAAATTGGCCACGAAGCGGCGGCTCCTCGCAGCATTTTTCCCCGCCTGCGGGATATTTTCCAGCGCGGAGGGGACCCCTGAGCCCGGCCGGGAGAGCTCCATGAAGCAGGACGGGGCAGAGGTTCCCCCCAGCACAGCCGACCACTAATTCCCAGGTAAATCCAGCCCCTGGAGCCGCAACTCGCTGGTATTTCTACAGATGAAGGGGCCGATCGATTAATTTAAACGCTTCTAACTCCCTCGCTCCGGGGCTGAAAGTTTGATTTCCCTTCTTTTTTTTTTTTTTCTTTCTGAGGGAAAAAACCCCAGATATTTCTTCTAATTCCCGTCCCCTGAGAGCGGATTTGGCAGGGGTGGGATGGCACAGAAACTCAGCGTCGCTTTTTAAACATGTTGTGGCTTTTCTCCTCTCTTTGCAACACGTCTTTTTTTATTATTATTATATTATTTTATCCGAACGTGCAACCGCCTGCAAGTCCGGGCAGTGCGTTTTTCTGCAGCATTTCCCCCAAATATGCTGAATTTCGAGCAGAGAGCTCCAGCACATGCCATCACCATTGTGTAAATGTTACCCGGCTCAGCCGGGCAGGCAGTTTGAATTCTCCTCTCTCAACAACTCTGCTCTTGCCGAGGGAAAAAAAAAAAGCTCCGGCGCAGATGTTTCCCATTGGCAGGAGGTGCGAAATGTGTCCTTAATTAAGGGACTTCTCCGCTGTCATGGCTTGGGATTCGCAGCCCCTCGCGAAGCAGCTCTCAGGCTCCCAGTGGCTTTTTTGGGGTTTTTTTAAAGCTGTTTTCTAGTGAGGCGATCGCGGTAGTTTCCAGGAGAACTCCGGGATGTGCCGGGGTATCCACCTGGAAAGCTGCACCACAGAAATGCGGGATGTTCCACCCAGCCCAGGCTGGGTGCTGCTCCTTCCCGAACAACTCCTGCTTTCTCTCGGAGGGATTTTTGTCGTTTAATTCAGCGGACGTTACTCTGTGCAGATAAAAAAAGAGATCTAAAGATAGTTTAGAGCACTAGAGAGAAAGCTCTTAGCTCAGAAACGTGGGAGTGCAGCAGGAAAACTGTTTATCCTCTCTGGAATCAGCTCGTGGAGATGCCACCGCGGGGCTCTCACACGTGTCCTGGACGCAGGCTGGAAAAAAAAATCGCTTTTAGGCTTTTCCCTCCCCAGTTTTGCTCTGGATTGAACCACCCACAGAGGTGGAATTTCTTTGGTTGGAAGGTAGAGAGCAGTTAAAGGACATTAAATGGAATATAAGCCTGACCTGAGACAGCCCCCCCTGCCCGTGGGGTGCCGGGTGTTGCTGCAGGAGGGAATTTCGGGTGTTCCAAGGGCGGGCTGGGGTTGGGAAGCACCCCCAAAAATGGGTTTAATATTAATTATGTGGTGGTTAATATTAATTATGTGGTGTTTAGTACTCCAGTCAGGTGGCGATGAGGCTCAAAATTGCTCCCCAGTCAAACCCAGGGGGAGCTTTGGGAGTGCAGGGATGAGAACTTTCAGGGAAAAGAACTTCCAGGGAGTTTTAGCAGCTTGGAAAAGCCCCCAAGGCTGAAGAGCTTTAGTGATGCAGCAGAGGACGATGCCTTTGCCTTCAGCAGGGGGATTTAATGGAGAATCCATGCATTTCGCTGGAAGTTCTGTCCCTTTCCAAGGTAAGAAACCCCAAAACGCCTCCCTAGCAATGAGCTCTGGGGGTTTTTTATCCACAGTTTGACCCCAAAGTTCAATGTCTTTACAGCACCAGCGACTCCCCTCCTGTTTCTCTTTCTGTTTCTGGCTTTTATTCTCATTTTAACCTTTCATTCTTTCTCCTCCTGAACGGTTCCACACCATTCCCGGTGCGGTTTAAAACCAGAGCTCCCGGGATCGGGGTGGTTTGGGATGATCTGCCCTCTCTGAGATGCTCCGGGGGGCCACGTGTGGCTGCAGAGCCCGCGTTTGCTGCGAGACCCGGCTGCAAAAAAACAACCCCCCCCGAGGAGGAAAAGTCCCACTCCTAATCCGCGGCGATGCCAGCGGGAGTTTGTTATTCCAAGGGATGTCCCGCAGGAATAACAACGGCGCTGGTTCGGAGTCGATCTGTCCCACCGGGGGATTAGGGGGCATTAATTAAGTCAGCAACCCCCGGGGGGTGAGGAATGATCTCCTCCTCCTCCTCGGGGGATGTTCGGATCCACCTGCAAAACTTGGGATGTTGGGATCGAAACCCGAGGGAGTTCAGACCATTCCAGGGAAAGATCCTGGTTTAGAAATCTGGGAGTGTAGTAGGAAAACTTTATCGTCTCTATAAGGATATATTTATCCCCAGAAGGATGCATTTATTTCTCTAAGGTTATATTTATCTCTCTAAGGATATATTTATATCTCTAAGGGTATATTTATCTATAAGAGTATATTTATCTCTCTAAGGGTATATTTATCTCCCTAAGGAAATTTATCTCTCTAAGGGTATATTTATCTCCCTCTCCTTCTTAGAGGATATTTGGGAGTTGCTGATGCTCCTCCAACTTGGATCATGGAGATGTTTTCCTGGTTCTGTGAGTGTGTGTCAGCTGTGGTACCTTTTTGTGGGGTCTTTCTTAATGAACTAATTCTGGATGTCATGAATTAATTGTGTGTTTGATGGAAAGAGAATTGAATCATATATATATATACATATATGTGTGTGTTTGTATATGTATAGTTGCCACTGGTGGTTGTACTAAGTACAGATTGCTTGGTCATCATAATTACATTTTAATTAAAGAATTTATACTGCTCAGACTAAAAAAAAAAAAAAAATAATCATTTTTTCTGTTTAATTGTCCTGGAAATGTATTTGGGGATTGGAGAATCTCAGACTGCTTTGGGTTGGAAGGGACCTTAAAGGTCATCTTATTCCACACCCTGCCATGGGCAGGGACACCTCCCACTGTCCCAGGTTGCTCCAACCTGGCCTTGGACACTTCCAGGGATCCAGGGGCAGCCACAGTTTCTCTGGGGATTCCTTCCCAGCCCCTCCCCACCCTCCCAGGGAGGAATTTCTTTCATATATCCCACCTAAATTTCCCCTTTTTCAGTTTGAACCCACTCCCCCTTGTGCTGTAACTCCAGTTCCTGACGAACTGGGTGAGTTCTGGTTCCTGGAGGGAACAGCTCCAGGTCCTTGGAGCAGCAGCTGGAGCCTGGAAGTTGTCAGGATCCACATCCCTCCTCACCTCCCTTCTCCCAGAGATTTATTGTCGGTGTATCTGGCCCTTTAGGGCTTTGTTTTTTTCAGGGTGTGAACAAGAAGGGGATTTTAATCCAGGGGGATTTAATCCTTGGAAGTGGCACCCCGGGCAGGTCTGGGCCTCTTGGAAGGATGGGAGAAGGTATCCAAGCTCTTATCCAAGAGAGGGGTGGGGTCTTTACTCGTTCCAGTGATCCTGGAGAGCTTCCCAGCGGGAATTGCCCTCGTGCTGCTGGAGAACTGCTCCCATGAAAGTGGGAAATCCCGTTCCCATGCCAGGCTGTGCCCGCTGCCTGCCCAGGGAACGAGCTTTGGGCACTGGAGTGTGGAGCTGGGAATGCAGGGTGTGGGATTCCCAGCTCCAAGTGGCTGAGCACCAACTGTCTGGTGCTCCTGGCCCCGGGCCAGAGGGATAATTGTCCCATCCTCCGAGGCATTCCTGGATCTCCAGGCACAAAGGACTCCCAGCCACCGCTCCAACCCAGCCCTTTGTTGTCTGGGTGAGGATGTTGCTGGTTCTGTCTGAGCTGTTCTGTTGTTTGGAGGCTCTGGGGGAGCTAAAAAGGGGTTTTTTTCTCTGTAGGATCCAGGTTTTCATTCCGGAGGTGATGAATGAACTCTTTAGTTTCACCTGTTGGAGTCCCCGGAGAAGGAAAAGCTCGGGATTATGAGCTTTTGGGGGCTTTTAAAAGGAGGGAGAGGGACTTTTTATACGGGCAGAGAGTGGCAGGACAAGGGGAAATGGCTTCCCACTGCCAGAGGGCAGGGTTGGATGGGATACTGGGAAGGAATTCCTGCCCGGAAGGGATTGGGACGGAATTCCCAGAGAAGCTGTGGCTGTCCCATCCCTGGAAGTGTCCAAGGCCGGATTGGAGCATCCTGGGCTAGTGGAAGGTGTCCCTGCCCATGGCAGGGGTGGCACTGGGTGGGCTTTGAGGTCCTTTCCCACCCAAACCCTTCCAGGATTGTGCTGATCCTGTTCTGAACTGAACCTGTTGTTGTTCCCTGCTCAGCCTTGCTCTGTTCCCTCCCAGACCCAAGCCTGGAGTCCCACAAAGGGCTGAGTCAGCATCCGTCAGGAACACGCCCCAAAGCCTTAAATGACACGTTAATGTGGGGCTGGAGTGTCATCTGATAGCCTGAAATCCAGGATGGAGAGCCAGGAGACCTGGAGTATTTCCTGGCTTCTCCACTGCCTTTATTCCATAGAGTTTTTAATGTTGTGTCTTGGATTCTTCTGAATGGAGAGACCAAAATATAGAATCTGACGTCATTAATAAATCTGGAGGTTATTAGAGGGTGTGAGGGGAGGACTGAGCCCTACAGTAAAGGGAAAATCCAGCCCAAACCAAACCTCCTTTAATTTAAAGCCTGGATTTGTCCTTGGGGAGATCAGCAGGGGCAGCTTTGAGACTTGGGGAAAGGGGGAAATGTTTGCAAATCTTGGTCCCAGCAGCAGGGCAGTGGGTTTGCTGAAATATTTTCCGTGTTGAGTTTTGTTCTTGTGGCTCCTCTGATGCCTCCAGAAGTGTGTGTGTGCCCTTGGCTCCTGTCTGACACTGCTCCTGCTCTTGAAATGCTCCAAGTGAGTCTGTGCTTGAATCACCAGCGTTGCAGCTCAAGAGCAATGATGGTTTTGTTTGATATTGGTGCTGTAAAACATCTTGGAGCTGAGGAGGGAGATTTGAGGAGGAGCCAGGGGAGAATAAATCCTGGATTTGCTCGGTTGTTGTGCTGTGGAGTGAAAGAAGTGGTGTAAAATGTGCTTCATAAGTGCTCTGGAGCAGTCCTGTGTTCCTGCTGGGTCTGGGATCTCAGGGAGAACTGGCCTGGATGGTTTGGATCACAGAGCCATGGAATGGTTTGGGTGGGAAGGGACCTTAAAGCTGCCAAGGGCAGGGACACCTCCCACTGTCCCAGATTGCTCCAAGCCCCATCCAGCCTGGCCTTGGACACTTCCAGGGGTGGGAAGCCCACAGCCAGGAGATACCCAAGCCTCTCCCATGCCAGAACTCCCAGTTGTCCCTCCTGCCCCATCCTGAGACCCCATTTCAGGGCTGCAGCCCTCGGAGGCTCCCCTGGGTGCTGCTGCTGAAGTTTCCCCTTTGTACCTGGGCTGCTGCTCCTCGTGGAAACACCAGAACATTCCTGTGCCCAAATTCCTCCGGATTCAGCTTTTCCTGACAACGAGCCTCGGTGTGAATGGTCTCTCTTGAGCACCTCCACAACCAGGAGCTGTGGGAATGGAAGGTTTTATTTCCGGGCAGACACTGTGGAGGCTTTGTCTGCTGGGCAGGGACAGTTTGGAAGCAGATGGAGACATGACCTGCAGGAAAAGCTGTCGGTGGTTGCTCCACACACACATGCCTGTGTTGTCTCCTGAGGTGTCTCCTGAAGCATTCCTGCCTCCAGGATGCACTTTTGCAGGTGGAAAAGGATTTGTGAGTGGGTCTGCAGTGCCTCCCCCTGCAGGAGCCCCTCCTGGTCCCCACCAGGATGGGACAGGATGCTGTGGGACCCGAGCTCCAGGTCTGTGTGCCCCTGGTGAAGGTTTGGGAATGTGCTCATTCACCCAGGCTTCTTAAAATTCCTTTTTGCTGCTCACCCTTCCCTCTCTGGAGCAGGGAATCTTATCCTCCCTCCCCTGTGCTGAATGGGGGGCTTTCTTAGTCCCACCCTTGTGGGTCCCTTCCAGCTCAGGGTATTCCACCATTCCCAAGTCCCTGAGCTTTTAGGGAGCAAAAGCAAACCCTCCTGTAGTTTCCTTTTTGCAGCCTGACTCAGCCAGGCTTTGCCAAGAGAGGGAGAATTACCCCCACAATATCTGCTACAACCTCAATTAGCGTCTCCCCGACTAATCTGGGGATCAATTAAAACAACCTGGAAGTCTGCTGTGACCTTCCCCTCCCTTCCAGCTGCTCCTGGAGCCCGGGATCTCCCTGTGCTGGGACTTTTGGGAAGGCTCTGGCCCCTGGCAGCGCTCTGTTAATTAACACTTGAGGGAGCACAGCTCTCAGCTGGGAACCACCACATCCCTCCCCGAAAGGTTTCCCCAAATTGTTGTGTCTCTTGGCTCCAGTCCTGCAGTGAAAGGGCTCTGGAGAGCTTTGCTTTGAGCAGGAGGAGCTCTGCAAAGTGCAGGTCACAGCCTTTGGAGCTGCTCCTTGGCCCCCCTGATCCCGAGGGACCCCCTCACCCGGGGCTGACACGGGGCACTGTTTGCCTTGGCACCCCAGCTGGGTGAGAGCTGCTGCTTTATGTGCTGCTTGGTCCTCCTTTTCCCCTCTAAAATATTCTGCTTTGGTTTGCTTTGAGCTTTCTGGAGGCTCATAAACAAAACAAAACCGTGACCCAGAGGGGAATTTGGCATGTTCTGTTGATGAGGTCAGCCTGTCACCTTATCTCTGGAGGGCCTGACTGGGAGGTCACTCACCACGTTAGCTGCCCTTTTTCTTCCCAAATATCCTTCCTGGGGCTGCAGGACCATCCAGCTGCTTCAGAAAGTCCCAGAAACATAAATACAAACATATATAAACAGAGCTCTCTGCTCTTATGCCATGTGGGACAAGCCTGGGAAAGTTTTATTATGACTTATTGAGGAACTCAACTGTGAGTTTGCAGCTAAACCAGGACTCTGCTACTCCTCACCTTTGTTTTTTTGGGGAGAGACTGTGGCAGCCCAGCTCAGTTTTTGATCAGTGTTGTTACAGATGCTGGCTGTGCAGTAGCAAGAAACAGCAGCCACGGCAGATGAAGCAGATCCAAACAGATGTTTTAAGGATGAAAAACGAAAAGCAGCTTTTCCTGAGGAGCACGAGGCTCGTGGTTGTGCTGGGCTGGCAGCTGAACACCTCCCCTTCAGGATTTTCCCCCACAAGAAACGTGTGTCCTGATCTAAGGGGATCACTGGAATTTTTTGTACATCCATGACAATCTCTCTGCCCGCCTGTGTTTATCCCCTGGGCTAGAAAACCATCTTGTATCCATGAAAAACGTTGGGAGAGGTTTGTTTGGAAGCCAGTGCTGGTGGGGATTGAGGTCAGAGGTGTCTGCCTGGTGCTGAAGTGCCTGTTGTTCCCCAGGACACACGGATCCTGCCCTGTCAACTGCATTTCCTTTGGGAAAGCCCCTCTGTTTGCTCCTGGAGGAAATATCAGCTGTTTTTCCTTCCTCTCTCCCCCTCCAGCTCCCTCTGACGTGAGGACAGGATTTTATTCCCCTCTCTCAGCCTCACCTCCTGACCTACAAAAAAAAATTGGCCCCTCTGCACCAAAGGTTTATTTTCCAAGGACATTTTGCTGCATCTTCTCCCCCTCTCCCCCCTCATCCTGATTTATAAGACCTGTTGTAAAGCCTCCTCTTGCTTTTCCTGCTGGATTTTTAACCCACGTGCTTCTAGTTAATTCACCTCTTCCTTGGGCAGATGCCTTTCATTCCCAAAGAATTCCAGCCCCGTTTAACACACGGGGGGAAACTGAGGCACAGCCCTGGATGTGACTTGCCTGGGGTCACTGTTGGAGCTGAGGTTTGGACTAATGGCTCTGGAATTTTGGGCTGCTTGCCCGGGATTTCTGATCCACCTCCTCACCAAGGGCTGGTTAATGTATTTTGCTGGGTCTTTGTGTGTGAGGATGTGACTTCCTGGTGGTTTTTTTTTTTTAGGGACAGCTCAGACCTAGCAGTGGGTTTGAGTTTCTAGACATCTGGTTCTGGAGCCAAGTCCTCCCCCCCTCGGTGGTTGCCAGGAAATAATGGAGCTCTGAAAGGTCTGGGGAGGCTTTTCCCACTGTGCTCTGGCATTGCTTCATTTGGAAACTATGGAATCCTCACCCCCCACGTGTGCTCCTTGACCGCTCCATGTGCCTGGACGGAGGCTGGGGAGGACAGGAGTGGGAAGGAGGCAGGAAAAGACCAGGATCTAAACCCTGCACGGGGCCTGGATGGAATTCCTGGATGGAATTCCTCCCGTGAGAAGCCGCCTGTTCACACCTTAAACGACTGAACTTATTTAAGGATGGAGCACTTGGAAGACAGCAACTCCCTATCCAGACTTAGCAACCAAAAACTGGAGACATTATCCACCATCCTATGGGACATGATTATCCAAGGCTTCTGCCAAGTGTCTGTGTCCAGTAACATGTTGATTTTCTACAGATGAAACAGGACATGCTGGAACAGAAATAAGTCTTTTATCACATTGGGAAAACAGGCTTCAGTATAAATCCCTCCCTGCCTCCCATATTAGAATATATTTCCTTCCACTTCTGGTTTTCCACTGTTAAAGTGGTGGGTTTGGCTTCTTTGTTGAAGGAGCTATGGGAGAAAAATGGTTCAGTTCTGTCCTGGTAGGATTTGAAACGAGGTTTTCTGCAACTCATCAGAGCCGCTGAACTCCTGGACTTGCAGAGGAACAGGAAAATCCATTGCTGGCACTTCCAACCCCCAGAATTTTACCCTGGGAAAATGGATTTTTCAGCTGAAACTGTTTGGCAAGCCGACCTAAACTTACAAATGGTTTTAATGGGGTGGGTTTGGGGATTTTTTATTCCAGTTTGTTCGTCCGCCCCACAAAAAATAATTTGCTTTACGGAGTCAGATGCAGCGTCATCCTTAGAGATGTAAAGGTTGTATCATTACCAAGCCTCACTCAACTCTTATTTCCTTCCAGAACAGCCCCACAGCCTCTACCTGCACTGCCTGGGCCGGGCTCTGAGGACTGGGAGCACCGAGGATGGGAAGACCCAGGGCTTTCCCCCATAACCACTGTCTGCTCGTGCTGCTCCTCGCCGAGCTGAGCCTCGCCCAGTACGAGCACTGGCCCTACCTCCCTGGCTACCCTGAGCCCCCTCCCCAGGAGTACCAGCCCCCTCAGAGACCGGCTGACGTGCCCAAAATCCAGCTGAGGCTGGCGGGGCAGAAGAGGAAGCACAACGAGGGCAGGGTGGAGGTTTTCTACGGCGGCGAGTGGGGCACCGTCTGCGACGACGACTTCTCCATCCACGCCGCCCACGTGGTCTGCAGGGAGCTGGGCTACGTGGAGGCTGTGTCCTGGCTGCCCAGCTCCAAGTATGGCAAAGGAGAAGGTGAGGGCTTCAGCTGTGCCAGGGGAGGGTTAGGTTGGAGATCAGGAAGAATTTCTTTGCAGAGAGGGTGCTCAGCCATTGGAATGGGCTGCCCAGGGAAGGGGTGGATTCTCCGTCCCTGGAGGTTTTTAAGGTGAGACTGGATGTGGCATCAGTGCCATGGGCTGGGAACCACGGCGGGGTTGGATCAAGGGTTGGACTGGATGATCTCAGAGGTCCCTTCCAACCCAGCTGATTCTGGGATTCTATAAGGTGGCTCCAGAGTCACTGGGGGGGTGTCCCCGAGCTCCCGCTGACCCTCGGAGGGTCGGTCTGGTCGGAGGCATTGTGGGATTTCTTTGCAGTCTTGAGTCTCTGTGGCAGCATTTTGGGGCGTAAAAAAGTGGTAAAAAGGTGTTAGGGAGCGTCCAAAGGTGGGGAAGGGTCTGGAGGGGCCGTACTGAAGGCAGTTGTTCTGTTCAGCTGGAGAAGAGGAGACTGAGGGGGGACTCATCGGGGTGGGCAGCTCCGATCTCTGCTCCCCGTGAGCAGGGACAGCACCCAGGGAATGGCTGGAGCTGTGCCAGGGCAGGGTCAGGTGGGATCTCAGGGAAAGGTTCTCCCCCCAGAGGGTGGTTGGGCACTGCCCAGGCTCCCCAGGCCAGTGGGCACAGCCCCAAGGCTGCCAGAGCTCCAGGAGGGTTTGGATGATGCCCTCAGGGCCAGGGTGGGAGCTCCAGGTTTGGATGAGGGTGGGAGGTTCCTCTGCAGCTGCACCCGGGGCTGGTGATGCACAGATAGTTCTTTTCCCTCTTCACAATTCCACTGCCCTGCAGTGAGTCAAACAGGGCCTCTCAGCACTCCTTCCTCCTGTTCCTCTTTCCCTCTGAGCACTTCAGGCTCTGAACACACTGCCTATGGGATGTTATCCAAACTTTTCTTTTTCCTGTCAGCCTCTCCAGAAAATCCTGCACTGTGTTCTGCAGCACAGACTGGTCTGTAACCCCAAAGGAGCCTGCACAGTTCATATCCTATATGGGATCATATTGGGAATAATCATCCTGGATGCTCTCGGGCTGTTCCTGCGGGGGGAAAGCTCTTCATCCCCACCCCAAACTGTGCATTATGGAATCATGGAATGCTTTGGCTTGGAAGGGACCTTAAAGATCATCCAATTTTTCCATGGGCAGGGACACCTTCTACTGTCCCAGGTTGCTCCAACCTGGCCTTGGTCCCTCCCAGAGATGGGGCAACCACAGCTTCTCTGGGAATTCCATCCCAGCCTCTCCCCACCCTCCCAGGGAGGAATTCCTTCCCAATATCCCATCTAACCCTGCCCTCTGGCAGTGGGAAACCATTCCCTGTGTCCTGTCCCTCCTTGTCCATGTCCTTTCTTGCTCTTTGATGTCATACACGATGGATATGTGAGAAATTGCACCTCCTTCCCAAACATATCCTGAACAAAGACCTTGAAAGGTGAATATTTGTGTGTCACAGCAGCGAGTCCTTACACTCACAAAAATGATTTCTTTAAGTGAGTTTGAGAGAGAATAACTCTGAAATAACCCAGGAATAATAACACATCTTTAGAACAGGAGAGAACCCACCAGGTTTATTGGGGTTTGGTGTGTTGGCAGCTCAGTGATGACCTGCAGAGGACTTTTCCTGCCCACACTGGAACCTGGCACTCTGGTGCATCCCACAGATGGATCTTTCCACTGCAGCAGGGGCTGAACGTGCTCTTTGGCTCTCATTTAGCACTTTACAGGGCTCACACCTCCCCTTTTTCCCATAAAAGAGCAAACAGGCCCCAGCAGGGACTGACTGACATGTGGAGCCTTGAATGTGCTCCCAACCTGTGGATTTTGGCTCTGGGAGGAGAGCAGGAGATTTCCAAGGGAGGAAGAGGCCGTGACACTGGAAAACAAACCAGCTTGGCCACGTGATTTAGTGGGAATGAGCGTTCCCTGAATCCCAGGGTAAATCCTGACACATCCAAACGTAGGTTCCAGGTTTTTTTGGGAGCTGCTCCCCTTTTCTGGGAGATCCATCAGCTGGTGATCCAGCTGGGATAAAGCTGGGACAACCAAGTGACATAAATGGCTGCAGAATATCCCAATGGCTCCCAGGATCAGGCAGCACTTTTATCCCAAGGACACATTACTCTGGAATCACTGAGGTCGGAAAAATACCTCTCAGATCACCCAGACCAGACAAGCAGAGCATCTGCCACCCTAAAATATGGGAATTGCTTGCTGGCCTGTGATTCAGGGAGCAAATTCCCTGTGCCCAGCACGTTTCCAGGGGGAAAACAGGCACTTGGAGAAGACGAATCTCGGAGGTGCCGTCGGGTTTTTGGCTCTTGGGGAAACACGACCTGAATTTTGGAGGTGACACCTGCTGGGTTTTGTCTGTTCATCTCAGAAAGGAGTTTTAAGGCACCTGATTTTTAAAAAGGCATATTTTGTTTATATATATGTATAAATATGCATTGCACACACGCTTTTAGCTGGAGGGAAAATTGTAATTACAGGCTGGAAACTGGAGCTGGCATTTTGTTTTCCAAGAGCACCCCAACAGCAGCAGGATCCAATCACCAGGGGCTTGCTGGAGACGGGCAGAAATCTGCTTTTTAGAAGCCCGAGGCATTTAAGCAAAGCCTGAGCTGCTCTTGCAGGAGGTTTAAAGAGGATTTGATGAGGAACGATGGAGGGAGAGAGGAGGGATGAGCTGGGGAGTGTGATTAGAGGGCTGGGGCTCATCAGCCTAATCAGGGGACCTGGTGACTTTGTGTGCTCAGAGCTGTCCCCAGAGCAGGGCAGAGATCCCCGGGAGCAGGATGGGAGGGTGGTGGATATTCCCACCTGGATAAGGGAAGGGGAAAGCTGCGGGGCAGAGCCCTTCCCACTGTTCCTCGGCTGCTTTCTCCAGGTTTATTCGAGCAGAAATCCCACTCAAAGCCCGGCAGCTCCCCCTGCTTCCAGCACAACCCGGCTTTACCCTCTTCGTGAGTCTCAGCTCTATTTTTTCTTTGCCCTTCAGGGAAAATTTGGCTGGACAATGTCCACTGTACTGGCAAGGAGAGCACCCTGGCAGCCTGTACCTCCAATGGCTGGGGAGTGAGTGACTGCAAACACACCGAGGACGTGGGAGTGGTCTGCAGTGAAAAGAGAATCCCCGGCTTCAAGTTTGACAACTCATTGATTAATCAAATAGAGGTAAACACACTTAAAAACCTTGAGCTGATGAGCCAGAGCCTCCTGGGGAACAGGGATGGCTGTGGCTTAGAAGTTTATTACCTATTTATCACTTATTTATCACCTATTTATCGCCTATTTATCACCTATTTATCCCAGCTGAGCTGGGCGGTTAAAGCAAAGGTTTAAAAGGCAAAGGTTTAAAAGGCAAAGGTTTAAAAGGCAAAGGTGCAAAATTCAGATCCCAATTTCAGCTGGTCAGAATATTTTAGACATATAATGAGAATTTTAAAGGGTTTTTTTATAGCATAAGAATAAGGGTAAATGACAATAAATGAGTCGTGGTAAATCCCTGTAGTTCCACGATCGATTTTTTCAAAACTGAAAACTGGGTTGTTGTATTCAGAAGGATTAATTTAGAGAGGTAAAGTGTGTTCTGCACACGCAGATTTTGTAGGTTTATAGTATTAAATACTGACTTTTCTTTCCCCTTGGTGCCTCCCCTTGGTACTGGGACCAGTTTGGAGCTCTCTGGTTGGGTTTGGAGGTGAACAGGACTTACAGCCATGGTTTGGAATGGGTGGATTTGCAGGGAAAATAGATGTTTCTGCTCAGTTTGACTCAGCAGTGATGAAGAAACCATGATAACAGTATGGAAATATTTGTGGGAATGGGGGATTAGTGCTGGGGGACACGGAAGGAAGGCGTGGGCTGGTCACTGGGGGAAGGTTCTGGGCTGTCACTGGGTCAGACTGGGAGGCTGAGGGGGGAAATGACAGAAGCCAAAGGCTCAAATCAAATCCCAGGGTGATTCCTGCAGGATCAGGAGCTGGGGTGAGCTCTGTGAGTTAAAGTTAAGGTGGCATTTATTCCTTCAGCTTTTCAGGCTGGAAAGGGCTGGTGGTGACCCCACAAACACCCCCCTCGTGTGGGGGGGCTCTGGTGCCTCACTGTGTGAACTGCCCTTGGCCAAAATTCACCCAAGAACCTCAGGCAGAGACAGGGAATCCAGGATGTGTGGTTCCCACGGGTGAATCCTGGGTTTGTTGTGATCTGAAGGGAGGGATCCAGCCCGTCTGGATCAGCATTCCATGGAAGGCAGAGGTGCAGGCACAGGATAGGAGAGATTAAATTCTCTTCCTTGCTGGGGAGGGATCCCAGGCTGCCTCCATCAATGGCACTGTTGTTTCCCAGGGAATGAGGTGGGATCATGGAACACCAGCCATGGCTTTGGCACACGTGTCCTTTCCCCAAAGCCACAGTGAATCCTCCAAAAAGCCTGGAGGAAAAGCTGCTTCAGTCTAGGCTGGAGGTCACTTCACCCTGAGCTGCTTCAGATGTTAATCCCAGGAGCTTTGGAGGGCTCTGCCTTTCCATGAGCTCAGACTGGAGCTGGGATGAGGAGCAGAGCACAGCACAGGGTCACTGGGGGTTGGTTTGGCTGCTGGGTGGGTGCTCCAACCTCCAGGATGAGAAGGAAAATGAATCACGGGGTTGCAGCAGCTTGTGGAGCAGAAGCTTTGATTCATCAGCGGGGGAAAGGGGTGTAAAATAGAGAAATAACTGAGCAGGGGAAAGGGGTGTAAAATAGAGAAATAACTGCATTTTTCAGTGCCTGCACTAAGCAGGGGGTAAAAGTGGTGTGTTCTCTGGCCAGTGGCTGCTGTCACCCCCAGCTTCTCCCCTTCCTGCTTCCAACTCCCAGAGGGCAGCTTTAGGTGGGATATTTGGAAGAAATTGTTCCCTGTCAGGGTGGGGAGGGGCTGGAATGGAATTCCCAGAGAAGCTGTGGCTGCCCCTGGATCCCTGGAAGTGTCCAGGGCCAGGTTGGAGCAACCTGGGCCAGTGGAAGGTGTCCCTGCCCATGGTAGGGGGTGGAATAAGATGATCTTTAAGGTCCTTTCCATCCCAAACCATTCTGGAATTCTCTCTCTCTCTGCCTGAATTTTAGGAACAAATTCCCACCATGCTGCTGCTCCCACTCTGCACAACCAAGCTGATTTTTCTCTCTCTCCCTGTGAGATCAGTGGCAGCTCAAGGGCTCTTCCTCTGTTGTTTTCCTTGCAGCAGGATTAAGGCTAAAGGTGATGTGCTTAAATTTTTAGGATGCCACTGGGGAAGCTCTTCTCACTCACAACTGGCTGTCAAATATTTCAACTCTCTCCCCCTCTCTGAGCTTTCCTCCTCTTAATCTGGGCTTTATCTCTGCTGTGACATAGTTGGAGGATGAGCCCAGGGTGACTCACTGGGGTCACAAACCCCAAACCAGGCGGGTCAAAAGCCTCCTGTGTGAAGTCAAGTTGAAAGTCTTTGCCCTTTCCAACGTGCCTGGGAGTGCTGCCCTGTCATACCTCACATTCATCAGGGCAAACATCACCCCCCTGGGAGCTGCTGGTTCCTCAGCCCAGAGCTCGTGTGGTGACGTTTGCTGTCTGGAATGAGCTCAGGGGGGTGATGAGGGGCTTGGAATCTTCTCTGAGCAGCAATTCCGTGGTCAGGGCTCTCCACCAGCTCAGTTATTGCACTGACAGAGCTCAACCAGCACAGTCCCACTGAGATTCCCGATGGAATATATTCCAGTTTGTGCTCCAGCAGGCTCTGCTCAAACTGGGCCTGGTTGGAGGTGCTGCACGGGGTTTATGGGTTGGATTCCACCTCGTGATTCCCAAATGGATCTGGCTGTTTGCAGACTGGTGGGATCCAGGCAGTGCATTAACAGGAGCAAGGTCTGACTTTGGGGACCCTGTTACCCGAGGGAACAGCTGGAGCTGGGCAGAAAGAGGGATGTTGGGAAAAGGTTTTCCACCTTGAGGGTGGCCTTGGACACTCCCAGGGATGGGGGAACCTGTGCCAGGGCCACCCCACCCTCCCAGGGAGGAATTTCTCCCCAGTATCCCATCTAAACCTACTCTCTGTGCATTTGAAACCATTCCCCCTCGTCCTGTCCCTCCAGACCCTTGGAAATAGTCTCTCCCATCCTTCTTTTAGCTCCTGGAAGGTCCCCGTTTGGTCCCTCTGAAGCTTCTCTTCTCCAGGCTGAGCAATCCCAATTCCCTCAGCCTTTCAGTTCAAATTCCCTGGGGGATCCCAGGGATTTAACCTGGAAAACCAGCACCTTTAAGACAACACTCGACTTCATTTTGAGGGAGCTCCAGCTCAGGGGGGGCTCTGCAAAACTGACATTTTTCTTCCCCAAACCTGCCAGGAAGGAAGTTCACACTCTTTTAAAAGCAACTTGAGAGCCCTCAGGCAGAGTTTCTTTTTCTTGGACACCCTCCATGCCTCCCCTTCCCAGAAAAAGCTGCGGATAAGTGGCAGAGGCTGAGATTTTCCACCCCCATAAATCACTTGGCTCGTGGATGTTTATGCTCTGGCAGATCTTTTCCCGTCCCAGCTCATAGTTTGGGGGTTGTGTCACACCTCTTCCCGTTCCCTGAGCCTTTCCATTCCCTCTGCTGTTGGGAAGGGGCAGTGCCTGATCCCTGCTCCCGGGACAGGCCCAGGGGGAAGGGTTTGGGTGTGGGATGAGAGATGGGAGGGGTGTGACAAGGATACAGGACAAGGTTAAACCTCCTGAGCTCGGGGCAGGGCTGAGATCCATCATTCCCTCACTAAAACACAGGAACTTCCCTCAGCTTTGCTCTTTTCCACCCCCAGGGCAGCTCCTGGGACTTGTTCCAAGGCTGATTTCTTGGAGGGTGATGGATGTGCAGGGCAGGGCAGCCCTTTGCTGGGCAGCAAAACCCCAGAGCCTCGAGCTCAGGGGCTGCACTGAGGGTTCCTCACCTTGTTTGGGCTGCCCTGAGGGGCAGATGGAGACAACAAGTGCATTTATTTCACAGAGAGGCTTTTCCCTCTCCTCTTAGAAGTTTGTAAACTAAATAATCAGACAGATTCTCATTAATGTGGGACCATTATTATTATTATTATTATTATTATTACCATTATTATTATTACCATTATTATTATTATTACCATTTTTATAGTTAATTTCTATTATCGATTATATTATATATTATCTATAAATATATATTATATATATAATCAGATAGATTCTCATTAATGCAGGGACATTACTATTATTATTATTATTATTATTACCATTTTTACAGTTGGTTTGTATTATCAATTATATTATTTATTATATATATAATCAGATAGATTCTCATTAATGCAGGGCCATTATTGTTATTGTTATTATTATTATCGTTTTTATAGTTAATTTCTATTATCGATTATATTATATATTATATATAAATATATATATTATATATGTCATCAGATAGATTCTCATTAATGCAGGGCCATTATTATTGTTATTGTTATTATTACCATTTTTATAGTTAATTTCTATTATCGATTATATTATATATTATATATAAATATATATATTATATATGTCATCAGATAGATTCTCAGTAATGCAGGGCCATTATTATTATTATTATTACCATTATTATTATTACCATTTTTAAAGCTAATTTCTATTATCGATTATATTATATGTTATATATAAATATATATATTATATATATAATCAGATAGATTCTCAGTAATGCAAGGCCATTATTATTATTACCATTATTATTACCATTTTATAGTTAATTTCTATTATCGATTATATTATATATTATATATATCATCAGATAGATTCTCGTTAATTCAGGGCCATTATTATTATTATTATTATTATTATTATTATTACCATTATTGTAATTTTCTATTATCAATTATATTATCTATTATATAAAAATTATTTTTGTATAATATATTATATGTTGTATATTTATATTTTATATACAATATATATTTTATAATATAATAATTATTTTATATTATATTTATATTTTATATTATTTTTGGTCAAACCTGTCTGTGACTTTACTTTGTTTTCCACACCCTTAATTCCCATCCTTGGCTGGATGTACAGCCCAGGTCTGACCAGAACATGTTTTACCCCCTTTATTCCCACTGGGAATTCCTGTAGGCATTAAATGTGGCAGGAACGTTGTGAGGAAAAGAAAAATTTAATCAGGTTGCTTTTTAAACCTCCCTGAGAACACAAACCCTGTTTGCTGCCTCTGGTGGGGTCTGGGGGGAACAGACAACCCGAGCTGTAAATCCAGACCCTGCCCTGCAATAATTCCAGGCTTGGGAGGCAGAACAAGTGGGATCTGCTGCTTTGGGCAGGATTTCGGAGCTCCTGGGGCTTTGTGCTGCCTGTTTGTCCCGGTAAGGTGAGCCAGCAAGGGGAGGGGGAAGGTTCCAGGGGCGAAGTCACTCCCCTGGGAGCAGAATCTGTGCCCTCGGACTGTGCTGAACTCTCTTTGCCGCGGCAAAAGGCACCAGGAGCAGGATAAATCAGCGCAGAAACACCTCCTGGCTGCTCCTCTCCCGGTGCCTGAGCAGCCCAGCCCTGCCCTGGGGTCCCTTCATCCCGTGCCAAAGCCCGGAGTGGAAATGTGTGCACAGCCCCCAGTGTTTCCCTAAGTCTTTGCAGGATGCCAGAAGCCCTGAAATCAAAGGATTTAATGTGTGTTCCCAAAGCTGCGAGCAGGGAATGCCGTCCCTGCTTTTCCAAACAGCACATTCAGTCCCTCTGGGTTATCCCAGCTCAGCCCAGACCCACCTGGGACTCCCTCCCTGGGCTGCCCAGCAATTTGAAGACCACAGTGACTGAGTCCCACCTTAAGATATTTCTTAAATAAACGCACCAGAGGTATTTTATTGAACGTATTCCCCCCCCAAAACATCCTTAGCAAAATATTTGTCGTCTGCCCTCTTCCTCTGCGTGCACCCACACGGGCTTCAAATAGGCCATACTCTAAATATATCGAATTTCTGCAGCTTTTTAGAGGTTCACAAATAGATCTGGGTACCTGAGAGCAGCCCAGGGCTTTGGCCAGACAGTGGGCAGACGAGGTCTGGCTGAACACCCCGGGCTGTGCTGCTATTTCTGTCCTTCCTTTCCCTTCTGGGTGGATGTGGAGCATGAAAAACCCTCAGTTCAAAGCCCAGTGTGGCTCCAAGGCTCTGGTTGTGCCAGGTTAGGAGTGGGTTGAACCATCCCTGGCAGTGCCCAAGGCCAAGCTGGAGCAACCTGGGCTGGTGGAAGGTGTCCCTGCCCATGGCAAGGGGTGGAACTGGATGAGCTTTAAGGTAAATCCTCCTTTTTCCCACTGGAAATCAGTGGGAACTCTCTCCATGACCTGGGATGGTCCCCACCATCTCTGCGTCCTCCAGCTCCCAGAAATGTTTGACTCTAAAAGCTTTGTTTGCCCGTTTGTTATGACAACAGTGTTTAAAACATTGTTTCTTTCAGATTTCTTTCCCCTCGGTGTAAATGTTTACTTCTCTAAACATAAACCCGAGTACAAAGTGACTTCTGCTGCCCGGAAGGGTCTTTAGCACCTCTTTATTCCAGACAGATGTCAATTAAGGTGGTTTTGGGGACAATCCTTAGCACCTCTTTATTCCAGATAAATATTAAGTTGGTTTTGGGGACAATCCTTAGCACCTCTTTGCTCCAGATAAATATTAATTAAGCTGGTTTTGGGGACAATCCTTAGCACCTCTTTCCTCCAGATGAATGTTAATTAAGCTGGTTTTGGGGGCAATCCCCCGTGTTTTAGTGTTGTAATTTCCAAGCCAATGTGGTAATTTGTACCTGTGTCCCTCAGGGGTTGCTTTGTGATGCTTTTTGCACCTCAGGGGGCTGTAAACAGGACTCAGAGGAGGGTTTGGGTTGGAAGGGACCCTGACGACCATTTCTCTGTTATGATATTTGACTTATCCCAAGGCCAGGGTGTGATGGTTGAGTTGACAAGCTGGTGGTTGGGCAAAGGTTGGATTTGATGATGCTGGAGGTCTTTCCCAACCTGATTGATTCCGTGTTTCTGACCTTCCTGGAGGTCTTTTCCAACCCAGTTGATTCTGTGATCCTTCTGTCCTGCCCTGTGGTGATCAGGTGATGAATCTGCCCAGTTTGCAGTGTCTGCTCCAGATTGTCCTTGAAGCAGAATGGAATTCTGCCCCTGGACTCAGCGCTGGTGAGGCCACCCCTGGAGTGCTGTGTCCAGTTCTGGGCCCTCAGCTCAGGAAGGACATTGAGGGGCTGGAGCAGGTGCAGAGAAGAGCAACGAGGCTGGGGAAGGGACTGGAGCACAAGTGCTGTGAGGAGAGGCTGAGGGAGCTGGGGCTGTTCAGCCTGGAGAAGAGGAGGCTCAGGGGAGACCTCCTCACTCTCTGCAACTCCCTGACAGGAGGGGGGAGCCAGCTGGGGGTTGGTCTCTTTGCCCACCCAACCATCAGCAAGACAAGAGGGCTCGGGCTTCAGCTGTGCCAGGGGAGGGTTAGGTTGGAGATTAGGAAGAATTTCTTTGCAGAGAGGGTGCTCAGCCATTGGAATGGGCTGCCCAGGGAAGGGGTGGATTCTCCGTCCCTGGAGGTTTTTGAGGTGAGCCTGGATGTGGCATCAGTGCCATGGGCTGGGAACCACGGCGGGGTTGGATCAAGGGTTGGACTTGATGATCTCAGAGGTCCCTTCCAACCCAGCTGATTCTGGGATTCTATGAAACAGGGAGTGTCAAAGCTCTGCTCCTCAGGACACCCTCAGATCCTACTGCTGCCAGGACAGAGCAGCACCTGCCCCAAACTGAACCTCCAAAGCTCTCCAGGGCTCAGTGCTCCTGCTTTACCCCCCTTTTTGACATCCCCAGCTTTTCCTTTCCCATTGCTGCTCCATCCCTTTCCCTTGGCAGCGAGTGAACCTTTCCCAGCTTCGCCTTTTGTCACCCCGGGTTTGCTCCTGGCCCCTAATCCCGAATTTCACTCTCAGCCCCGACCCTTTTGTGCTGCTCAGCCCCAGAACAAAACGTGCCGGTGGCTCCATCCCACCTCCCGTTCCCAGGGGATCGTCTGTGCCGCAGCATCTCCCTCCCCGTGTTTATTTATCAGCCGGGACGCTGCTGGTGACTCAGGGGCTCGGCTCCAGATGTTTGAACCCAAACAGATCCCACCCGTTCCCACGAACGCGGGGAGAGAAACTTTGAAAAGAGGCGTTTTCGGGGGAAAAAAGAGGCGTTTTCAGGGGAAAAAAGTCATTTTCAGGGGAAAAAAGAATTATTTTCAGGGGAAAAAAGGGTCGTTTTCAGGGGAAAAAAGGGTCGTTTTCAGGGGAAAAAAGGGTCGTTTTCAGGGGAAAAAAGGGTCGTTTTCAGGGGAAAAAAAGAGTCATTTTTAGGGGAAAAATTTGTCATTTTCATGGGAAAAAGGATCGTTTTTAGGGGAAAAAAGAATTATTTTCAGGGGAAACAGAGACATTTTCAGGGAAAAAAGGGTCGTTTTTAGGGGGAAAAAGAATCATTTTCAGGGGAAAAACTGCATTTTCGGGGGAAAAACTTCATTTTCGGGGGAAAAAAAGAGTCATTTTCAGGGGGAAAAAGTAATTTTCAGGAGAAAAAAGAGGCATTTTTAGGAGAAAAGGCTCAGTGGCTGAGATTGTAGGAGAAGTGAGGGGGCGTTTAAATGCAGGAGAGAAGGTGGGATGAGCAAAGCCCGAGTGGGAAGATCTGGTGTTGTGTTCTTAACTGAGGAAATAACCGATTTATAGTCCGAGTTTCAGCCTTATTTCCCGGTGTTTGGAAGCCAAGAAATCCCGGAGCTCTGTTGTCAGCGAACAATTCTGTTATAAATGGATTTTGCACTGAAGGGGCAGTGGGATAGGTCAGGCTTAAGGGGGGAAAGAGCAGTTTGAGGGGATGATGGGGAGTCTTAAAAGAGGAGAGCAGCAAATCTGGGCTGGTCAGAGACAGAGAACTGTGAGGAACCTCCCAGGAGGAGCTGATGATTCAGCACCAGGGCAGTGTCTGCAGCCCGTGGAGCTGCACTCGGGTTTCTAGGAATGGGATCCGCTCCCTGGATTGATTCCTGCAAAAGGAAAAGATATCTCAGGGTTTGGGCGAGGAGAAGGGCACAAACACCCCGGGCTGGGCACAAAAACCCAGGGCAGGGGCTGAAAACAAACATCACCAAAGTCGTGTCGGGTTTTGCCCTCGGATCCGAAGCCGTGGGGGGGGGGAAGCGTTTGGTTCAGAGGGTGGAAACAAAAGCCACTGGAGGCTCCTGTGAAAACTTTTCCGAGCCAGGAATCCTTTTGTGAGAGCTCCAAACCCACCCCCTTTTCTCTGGGCTGTCTCCGGGCAGGCCCCGGGTCGCTCCGAGCTTTCATAACAGAGTGGGGAGCGCTGGCTCTGCCCGGGGTTTGGTGGCCAGGGCTGGCCAGCAGGCCTGGATGTGGCTCCTGGCAAGGAAGGGAGCAGGGCAGGGGGAAATACAGCCCAGTGTGGAACAATCTGACAAGTTTTTAGCTCGTTTTTACACTAATTTGTGCTGTAGCTCGCTGGAGATCATAAAACCGTGGAATGGTTTGGGTCGGAAAGGACTTTAAGGGATACCTTGTTCCACCCCCTGCCAGGGACACCTTCCACTAGCCCAGGTTGGTCCAGTCTGCCCTTGGGCACCTCCAGGGATGGGGCAGCCACAGATGCTCTGGGAATTCCATCCCAGGAAGGAATTTCTCCCCAGTATCCCACTAACCCTGCCCTCTGGCAGTGGGAAGCCATTCCCTCTGTCCTGTCTCCCCTCTCCATCACCTCCGCTGTGTTTAACCCCAGCTCTCTCCTGCTCTCACAGAGGTGTCCCTGCTGTAGGTTTTCCTCTCCACGTGTCCCTCAGGGGGAATTCCAGAGCCTGCTTTAGCTATTAAATGTTGTTTGCTCCCGATTTTCCTCCGGAGCCTGTTTTCCCCATCAGCTGCTCCACACGTTGGTGTTGGGAGACAAAACCTTTCTGCTGCATCTGCATCCTCGAACAGTCCTGGTGTAACAAAACCTCTGCAGGGAAAGGAAACCACTCAGATCTCAAGGAGAAAGCTCTTGGCAGCCCTTTCTCCCCGGCAAACCCGCAGTTTTGATCCTTTGTTCTTGAATTTTCCAAAATTGAATTTTCCAAAAGCCGAGCTCTGCAGCGTCCCGAATTCCTCTCGGAGGCTTTGCTGCCTGCTCAGACTCAGTGCAAACCCTTTGAGTTGCTCTGTCAATAATTCCCTGCTCAAAACCAGCTCTGGAAGCAGAAAAGGGACTGGCTGGGGGTTGGATTTGCTCTCAGACAGATCATGAAAATGCCATTGTGGTCTGCTAGACCTATCTGGAGATTAATACCCTCCAGGGACTGAATTATGCCTTATTTCTTGCTAGTTTGGTCTTTTTTTTTTCCCTTTCTTGGCAAATACAGGCAAAAAACATGACAAAGGAGTTGGATTCTCTAAGCAGAGTCCTGAGCTGGAGCAGGATTTCTTTTTTGTGTCTGTGTCAGCATCTCTGGGGGGAGGGAGATGAGTTGTGGCACCTTTGTGGCAGAACCTGAGGAGTCACCTTGGCCCTGGCGGCATTTCCTCAAATCCAGGAGCAAGAAATTCCACTTACACCTTATTTTTCCCTGCTGTAAAATGACCAGCGAGGGCAACTAATCACTCAGGGGAAAAGCCAAGCCCAAACATCGAGCCTGGATGTGGGAAATGCAGGAATCTTGAGTCCTGGAGTAGGTCAGGGCACCCCTGGGTGCTCCTGCAGTGGCCAGAGCTCTTCTGGAAAGACATGGAAAGACAGGGAACACCCTGTTTATTGGCTAAGCTGTAGAAGTGATTGCAAAATTAACAGACAAATCAGAAGGTTCCTCACAGCATTCCCAAGCTTCCCATTTTTCCCATAGCTTTTATTTGTTTGCATCATTGTGGCTTTTCTCTCTCTCTCTCTCTCTCTCTCTCTCTTTCCTTTTCAGCCTCAGTTGCTTTCTCTGATACCATAAATCCCAGCAAGGGATTCCCAAACCCATCCAGGGCTCTTGAACATTAAAATACACCCTCTGGCTTGGGAAAATCCAGGAGATAGAGATGTTTGGAAGCTTCAGGAGCACAGCAGGGAAGATTTGCTCCCCGTTTCCCTGTTCAGCTGCTCTTCCCTCAACGTCTGGCGTTGGCAGAGACAGGCTGGATGTCCTGGGATTTGTGGGACACAGCTCCTGCCTGGCTGGAGGAGTGGGAAGGAGAGGGAAAAACCCACATGTGCTTGGTCAGAAGAAAAACCCAAATAGTCTTGATCACAAGAAGAAAAAAACCAAATATTCTTGATGAGAATGCGAGTGCTTTAGAGGTGGAGGGTTCTTGATGCTCCCTGATGCAGGAGGAGGTTGGGGTTGAACCCTCAGGGTCCTGGATGTGATTCCCTGCCCTTGTGGGATTTTGGGGGAAGCAGGTTGCTCTCCCTGCACCTCATTTCCCTGCAGAAGGAGGCTGGGAATCGCTGCTCTCTCCCAGGAATCATTGAGGAAAACACCTCCTAGATCATTGAGTGCAACTTGGAGTCCTCTGTTTGCCTTGGGGGTTTTCCCAGGTTTGTCCCCCCTTTTCCATCCCCAGGGAGGGGGATGAGTTTCTCCCACCCCCTGTGATGATCCAGCAGTGAGAACAGGGATGTTTAAGGGTGACTAACACGGGAATGATGATCCAGGGAAGCGTCAGGCAGATGTTTAACAGCTGGAATTCTAATTCAAACAGGGGGAGCAAGTGCTGTCAGAGCAGCTTCCTCACCAAACCCAGGCACCTGGACACCATCCCTGGGTCTGAACTCACCCTCTGGCATTCCAGGGACGGGCTGTGGCCTCCAGCCTGGCTAAATCCAGGGAAAATGGAAGTGGTTGTCGAGTTAAAGCCACGTGTGGGTTTTAGCACGTTGCTGATGTCGGGTCTAGTCAGGGAAAATGTTCCTTTTCTGAGACTTTACCCATCAGCAGGGCTGGTCCTCCTGGAACCACGTGTGGTAAACTTACTCAGGGCTTTCTGTGGGGTGGATTCATCCCGTGGTCACTGATGGAAAACTCCCTCTCCCACTTTCTCAGCTGTCAGGGCACATTTCCTCCCTGGTTCCTGCCTTTTCCTGTGCTTTTCCAGCCTGATTTGAAGCTTTGGCCCTCTGGCCTTTTGGGTTAATCCTCTGATTAAAAACACCTTGAGATCTTCAGCGCTCAAAGTGGATTTAAGGCTTTGGTTACTCCTCGTTTCCCGGGGAAGAAACCAAAGCAAAGGGGGAGGGAGCAGGAAAAGAAGGTTCTCTCTGACAGCACCGGGCTGGAGCTCCAGGTAAACACACTCCAAGTGAAAAACTGGGAATATTTCATGAATAGCACCAGGGAAAGCGAGTTCCAGGGTTAAAACTGGGAACATTTCATGAATTGCACCAGAGAAAGTGAGTTCCAGGGTTAAAACTGGGAACATTTCATGAATTGCACCAGAGAAAGTGAGTTCCAGGGTTAAAACTGGGAACATTTCATGAATTGCACCAGAGAAAGTGAGTTCCAGGGTTAAAACTGGGAACATTTCATTAATTGAACCAGGGAAAACGAGTTCCAGGGTTAAAACTGGGAACATTCCATGAATTGAACCAGGGAAAGCGAGTTCCAGGGTTAAAACTGGGAACATTTCATTAATTGAACAAGGGAAAACGAGTTCCAGGGTTAAAACTGGGAACATTTCGTGAATTGAGCCAGGGAAAGTGAGTTCCAGGGTTAAAACTGGGAACATTTCATGAATTGAGCCAGGGAAAGCGAGTTCCAGGGTTAAAACTGGGAACATTTCATGAATTGCACCAGAGAAAGTGAGTTCCAGGGTTAAAACTGGGAACATTTCATGAATTGCACCAGAGAAAGTGAGTTCCAGGGTTAAAACTGGGAACATTCCATGAATTGCACCAGGGAAAGCAAGTTCCAGGGTTAAAACTGGGAACATTTCATGAATTGAGCCAGGGAAAGTGAGTTCCAGGGTTAAAATTGGGAACATTTCATGAATTGAACCAGGGGAAAGCAAGTTCCAGGGTTTGGAAACCATCCTGGGGAAGCCTTGAATGCCCCCGAGGCTCCACCACCTTCCTGGCAGCACGTAGGCAAAACTCTGCAGTATTTGAGGAGGAATCTGCCAAATCCAGGAGGATTCAGTGCTGTAAATGGATTTTTCAGGCTGCACAGGAGCTGTTTCAAATTTACTCCCCCATCAGACCCTTTCAGCGCCTTAAAGTGTCTCAGATGTAACAAGTTTGGGTGTCACAGGGGTTGTTTTTCCTTCCTGAGGGTTTCAAAATCAAAGCCCAGGTTGTGAGCAGCACTGAGCTACTGGGTAAATCAAATCCCAGTGTCCTGTTTTCCAGGATTCCCGGGGGTGTTTGGTGGATGCTCCAGCTGGGAGATGCTGGAGGATTAACTCCAAAAGGAGGAATCAGTGACTGTTGTAAAACTGAGTGGTAAATAATACAAATATTTTATATATCTGAATATTTTCTACATCTAAACATTTTATGTAAATAGCTGTTACATATAAATAGATAAAGATTTTTGTAAAACTGGATTTGTAAATAATACAAATAGTTTATATATCTAAATATTTTATATAAGTAGCTATTATATAGAAATGTATAAATATTTTTGTAAAACTGGGTGGTAAATAATACAAATATTTTCTATATCTGAATATTTTATATAAATAGCTATTCTATATAAATATATAAAGATTTTTGTAAAGCTGGGTGGTAAATAATACAAACATTTTATATATCTAAATATTTTATATAAATAGCTGTTATATAGAAATATTTTCGTAAAACAGGGTGGTAAATAATACAAACATTTTTATCTATCTAAATATTTTATATAAATAGCTATTATATATAGAAATATAGAAATATTTTTGTAAAGCTGGGTGGTAAATAATACAAACATTTTATATATCTAAATATTTTATATAAATAGCTATTATATATAGAAATATAGAAATATTTTTGTAAAACTGGGTGGTAAATAATACAAATATTTTCTATATCTGAATATTTTATATAAATAGCTATTCTATATAAATATATAAAGATTTTTGTAAAGCTGGGTGGTAAATAATACAAACATTTTATATATCTAAATATTTTATATAAATAGCTGTTATATAGAAATATTTTCGTAAAACAGGGTGGTAAATAATACAAACATTTTTATCTATCTAAATATTTTATATAAATAGCTATTATATATAGAAATATAGAAATATTTTTGTAAAGCTGGGTGGTAAATAATACAAACATTTTATATATCTAAATATTTTATATAAATAGCTATTACATAGAAATATTTTTGTAAAACTGGGTGGTAAATAATACAAACATTTTATATATCTAAATATTTTATATAAATAGCTATTACATAGAAATATTTTTGTAAAACTGGGTGGTAAATAATACAAATAGTTTATATATATATATAAGTATTTAATATAAATACCTGTTGTATATAAATATATAAATATTTTTAAATTTAAAAAAAACCCAAAAACAAAAACAAAACAAAACAACAACAACAACAAAAAAAACAAAACAAAAAAAACTAAAAAAAAAAAAAAAAAGGAGGAGGAAGAAAAAAAAAATAAGGAAAAGGAGGGGGGAAAACTTGAGTGAGTGGCTTGAGCAGAGCTGTGGGTGAGGAGATGCCAGAGCCTTTCCCTGGCCCATTCCCTGCTCCAGGCAGTTGTTTCCCCTTCCCTGGGCTCTCCTGGTTGCATCAGCAGCTGGGGAAGCATCTGGGGAATGGCTGAGCCACGTCACTGGCAGGACTCAGCACGTCCTGCTCTGACCTCCTGGCCTCCCCCACCCCGGGAGCTGCTGATCCAGAGGGAGCTGCTGATCCAGGGCCTCGTGGCCCTTTAAAGCTCCAGGCATTTTTTTTTTTTTCCAGGCTATTGAATCCTGGAGAAGGGAGGATTCCTCGGTCCTGATGTAACCCTGAGCCAGAACCACGTGGGTCTGTGCATAGTTGCCGGTTCAGGGCTGCTGGATTGGGGTTTATCCGTTTTTTCGGGAGCTCTTTGGTCGTGGCCACGGCGGATGTTTTCCAGCCAGGTTTTGCTCTGGGCTCGGGGCCCTGCAGGGCTGCTCTGTGCCCTCACTTTTAGGGCTCCACGTGTGAAATCCATTCCACCCCCGTGACTCATCTGCTGCCCCAAGTCCTGCCTCAGCTGGAGGAGGAACCAGAGAAATGCTGCTGTCAGCACAGTGGAATCCCAGATTCCACATGGGCTCCCTGAAAACCCCAAAGTTTTCCCTTACAGGCTTTTCCTGCTTTTCCCTAAATGATTCTGTCATTAAGATGGCCCTAAGAAAGCTGGGTTTATTTTCACAGCAGCTGGGACTAAATTAAGGTCCCTGTGCTGCTGAAACCAACACTGGGATGGACAAGTGCTTAAGTGATAAAGGAGGTTTGTTAAGTGGCTACTTATAAAATAAACTAATGTTGGGTTTGGGTTTTTTTAATGAGAAAGAGCATCCTCTTAGCAGGATGCAGGCTGGATTTGCACGGGGTGGAGAGGTTTGTTTTATAAAATCCCAGAATGGTTTTGGGTCGGAAAGGACCTTAAGGATCATCCAGTGCCACCCCCTGCCACGGGCAGGGACACCTTCCACTAGCCCAGGTTGCTCCAAGCTGGCCTTGGACACTTCCAGGGATGGGACATCCTCTGGGAAACCCATTCTGGGGCCTCACCACCCTTCCTTCCCAATCTCCATCTGGTCTGAACCCATTCCCCTTTGTCCTGTCCCTCCTCTTTGCCTCCCCGTTGTCCCTCCCTGCACATCCCGTCCTTCCAGCCCTCACAGCTGGGGTTTCATCCCACCCTGAAGCTCCACCACCCCTTTCCTCCTGGCCCAGTGTGACTCCTGCTTGCTCTGTGCCTGCAGAACATGAACATCCAGGTGGAGGACATCAGGATCAGGGCCATCCTGGCCACCTACCGCAAGCGGGTCCCCGTCACCGAGGGCTACGTGGAGGTGAAGGACGAGGGCACCTGGAAGCAGATCTGTGACAAACACTGGACCATGAAGAACTCCCGGGTCGTCTGCGGCATGTTCGGGTTCCCCAGCGAGAGGAAATACAACACCAACGTGTACAAGTAAGGGCAGAGCTCGGGGTGAGCCACAAACACCCTCCTGGGAACACTCAGGGCCTTGGGCATGAAGGCAAAGTGTCCAGTGACACCTGGGGGCTTGAGGGGGAATCAGAGAATCCCAGAATCAGCCGGGTTGGAAGGGACCTCCGAGATCATCCAGTCCAACCCTTGATCCAACCCCGCCGTGGTTCCCAGCCCATGGCACTGATGCCACATCCAGGCTCACCTTAAAAACCTCCAGGGATGGAGAATCCACCCCTTCCCTGGGCAGCCCATTCCAAGGGCTGAGCACCCTCTCTGCAAAGAAATTCTTCCTAATCTCCAACCTAACCCTCCCCTGGCACAGCTGAAGCCCGAGCCCTCTTGTCTTGCTGATGGTTGCCTGGGAAAAAAGACCAACCCCCAGCTGGCTCCCCCCTCCTGTCAGGGAGTTGCAGAGAGTGAGGAGGTCTCCCCTGAGCCTCCTCTTCTCCAGGCTGAACAGCCCCAGCTCCCTCAGCCTCTCCTCATAGGGAGAAACATCCGACTGCTTCATTCCTTCCCATCTTCATTCCTTCCCATCGGGTTTTCCTGCCCTGTAAATGTCTGAAATGTCAAGAATTTCCTCGTTGCAGGCAGGGAGGGGGCTTTTGATCCTCAGCCTTTGGCTGGAGACCTTGTGCAGGATGAGCTGGAGGTTGTGCAGGATGAGCTGGAGGTTGTGCAGGATGAGCTGGAGGGTTTGATATCGGGCCTGGAATGGGAGATGGGCACAGTTGGCCCAAGGGGTCTTTCTGGTTTTTAATTCCAGCCCCAGGACAGGCATTTCCTCCCCCAGTGATGGTTGTGTGTGCTGGGCAGGGCAGGGATGGGAACAAACTGCTCACACTGCTCCAGTAAATCCATCAGCTGACAGAAAATCCTGGAATGGTTTGGGTTGGAGGGAATGTTAAACAGCACCTTGTTCCACCCCTGCCATGGGCAGGGACACCTTCCACTGTCCCAGGTTGCTCCAAGCCCCGTCCAACCTGGCCATGGACACTTCCAGGGATGGGGCAGCCACAGCTGCTCTGGGCAACCTGTGCCAGGGCTTCCCCACCCTCTCAGGGAAGAATTCCTTCCCAATATCCCACCTAAACTGCTCTCTGTCAGTTTGAAGCCATTTCCCCTTGTCCTGTCCCTCCAGGTTCCTGTAAATAGTCTCTCTCCAGCTGCTCATCCCACCCTCCTGCAGAAAGCCAGCTTTGGGATCAGTTCTGGCTGTGCTGGAAGCTCCAGTCAAGCCATGTTGGAATAAAAGGAGCCTTTCTTGTGCTTCCTTGCCCAGGTTCCTCCTTCCCACCCCTTCCTGCTCTCCCACCCCTCAGGACACGTTGATCCACCAGCAGCTCTGGCTCTCGTGGAGGACTCACTGTCTGTGGGTGTCCAGCTGCCAAATCCCCCCCAAAGGGACAGTCAGCCCAGGGAACATTCCCCTGGGAATGTCCCACTGTTGTCAACCCCAGTTCAGCTCCTTCAGCACTTCCTCAGGATCCCAGGCTGGAATTGCTGCCAGTCACCTCCAGCTTTGTCCATTAAACCTGCTAAAAACATCACTGGTGCCTCCATCCTGCTCTTCCCAAAGTTCCTCCTGCCTGTGCATCCCAGCTGGTGTTGGTGGAAGGACTCAGTGTGGAGCAGTTGTGATCTCAGTGCTGCTTTTTCCTCCTAAATTTGTAGATGCCTCTAAAAAGAAGAAACCAGTGATCCATAGGGAGACTGTTGTGTTTTCCAGAGCTGCAAGCTGAAAGGCTTGGGCTGCTTTGCCCCTTTCTTGGAATCCAGGAGCTCTGGTCTTTCTTGTTGTCGTTGTTTCACCTTGGATTTTGTCACCAGACGTGCTTCTTCCCACTCTTGTTCCTCAGAAAAAAAAAACAAAACCACCCTAAAGCAGATGGAAAACAGTTCAAATGAAATTCTGTCTCCTCTCTTTCCTACCCTGTGACCTGTGGGGTGGGAAAGCAGCAGCTGGGTGAGGGGGAGAGCAGGATTCTCCAGGCAGGAGCTGTGGTTTTCCTGCCTTTTTTAGGCTCCTTTTGGCCTCTGGAATTGCTATTTCTGGAAGCTCCCCCCTGGACCTGCCTGGCCACGTTTCAGTTCTCTCATTAGCAAAATCCCAATCCATTGGTGAGGTCCTCGGGCTGGAACAGTGTGAAAGAATCTGAAATAAGGACTCCAAGTGGAATTTTGTCCACAGGATTCCCGGGGAGACAAGCAGTGAATTGATAATTGCTACCAGGCCAGGCTCAGACACCAGTTTGAGGAGTTTTTGCTTCCATCACTCCCTCAAACTCATCCCTGAGATTCCCATCCCCTGCAGCAGAGCAGGAGCGAGGGATAAGTCACCCCTAAGAAAGACAGAGGAGGTTTTTCCTGCTTCCAGTTGTGGTGCTTCCAAGAAAAGCATTAAGTTGAGCAGCTGGAGCCATCTGCCTTGAAAAAAAAGGGTGCTTGGTGCTTGTCCTGTCCCTTACACACACACACAGAGATGGAAAATCTGAGGCAGGGCTGTCCAGCACCAACCCAGCAGTGCTGGAAATCCCACTGCTTGGAGCTGGGAATGTGCTGTGCTTCCAAAAGCCAGGCTTGGAGATCTCTGCTGCTCAGCCAGGTTGCTGGAGACCCCCAATTCCCCCGAGCCCTCTTTGCTGGTTTTCAGCTCCTGCACCCCCAGATGTTTTGGGAAGCACGTTGGGTGTTATCCCAGGGGGGAAGGAGGATGGGAGGGTATTTTATTGGGCTTGTAAAACGTTGGCAGCTGGACAGTTTTGTTTGTTAGCAGAGTGTAAAAGCTGGATTCTTCCTTGGGGTTTGTGTTCCTGGCAGACCCACTGGGCACAACCAGTGTCACTGGTCACCTTAGTGGGGAGGGAAACCTCCCAGTTCTGGGCTGGGAATGTCCCAGGTGACCTTTCCTTCATGGTCAAGGTGCTGGAATGATGAGCCTGGGCCAGGAGAGCTCTGCTCCCTGCTTGCCCCTGTTGTTTTGGAGAGGGAAGGGCTCATCCTGGCTGGTCCCTGGAGCTGAGCCCCCTCTCCATGAGCCTGTGACCCCTCAGAGACGTTCTCCTCGTTCCTCAGGCTTTGCCCTCTCTGATTTGTGAATCCCCTGCTCCCCAGGAGTGGATCCTTCTCACAGAGATGGGCTGGGATCAGGTTTCTGCTGGGCAAGGCTCGGAGTGCCCCTTCCCACATCCCCCCAAAGTCCAGCCCTGCCTGCTGAGCTTGCAGATCCCCTGCTCCTGCACAATGGTGGGAGGTGAAATGATTTGCAGATGGATCTTGCTTGAAAGAAAACAACTTAGTTCATCGTTGTCCCAGTGCCAGGGTTTTATTCCCGAATGCAACTCGGCCTCTGGAGCTGACAGAACGATTTATGGGAGGAAATGAAACCCAGCTCAGTGTTGTTTCCCTGTTCTTGTTCATTCTTCAAAGTGGTTTTATATACAGGGGCTGCTGTTCACTCCTCCTCCCAGTTCCTGCTCTGGCTGGGAAAGTAGAGCAGAATTTAATGGATTTTGCTGATGGAGAGAGGAGAAATTTGGGATCAGGGGATGCCTGAGGCAGAAAGATGGACCTGATGCCTTTTTAAGCTTTAAAGCTTTGTGATTTGTCAAAGAAAAGGCTGGAAATGCTGAGCAGCTCCAGGATCCTCCGTTCAGTGTCAGCCCAAACAGCACCTCCCAGTTCAACCAGTCTGCTCCTCCCACTACAAACCTGCTCAGGTGTGTAGGGCCGTTCATCACTTCAGTTCTTGCAGTAAAAATCCTCGTGGTTTGGCTTCTCCCAGGATCTGAAGGGCTTTGGCAGGTGTGGCTTCCCTTCTGCCCTCCCAGAGGCCAAAGGCAGTGGCTCCTTCCCTTCCATAAACACTTGAAGGGTTTCCCGGGGGGACAAACTTTGTGCCCCCAGCCCAGGGGGAGTTCACAGCCCCTGCTCTGTGGGGTCTGGGTGACTTTTCCTGCCCTCTGGGTGTGTGTGAGGACTTGTTTTCTCCTCCCCAAGTCGTACAATCATGGAAGGGACCCCCAAGGATCATCCAGTCCAAACCCTGGCCCTGCACAGACACCCCAAAATCCCACCCTGTCCCTGAGAGCCTTGTCCAAACACTCCTGGAGCTCTGGTAGCCTTGGGGCTGTGACCAGTTCCCTTGGGAACCTATTCCAGTGCCTGAACACCCTCTGGATAAAGAATCTTTCCCCAGTATCCAACCTGTCCTGCCCTCTCTTACCCAACAAGGCTTCTTTAACCACTTCCCACAGCCCCTGGGCTTCACCTCTGCTTTGCTTAAAGCTTTTAGGTGATGAAAGCCCATCTCTCCTCACCAGCAGGAGTGGTTTGAACTCTGACTTGACCTGGCATTGGCTGAACTCTCCCAGCCAGACAGTTCAGTGCCACCTCTGACCTTGTTCTTGGCCAGGGAGAGCTGTTTGCACCCTTTCTGTGTTAAAAACTAAAAGGCAGCCATGCCCCGAGTTTCTGCCTGTAAAGATCATCTGTATTCTGCTTTTATATATATATATATATATAAATATGCAGTCTGGGGAGCTGAGGTGGGGTTTTATTTCTCCCCAGCCTACCAAGGGCTGTTAATACCAACCAGATGTTGATGCCTCATGAAATTTCCAGGATGAGGTCATTGTTTGCTATTCTAAGGCATCCCCATCGTTATTTCCCCAAGACAGGCTGTTTCTTGTCTGCTTTGGAGTTCATGGAGCTCCCTGGGCCTGTCTGTGGAAGGTGAAAATATTCCTTCAGGTTCTCACTTCCAGCTGGGAAGTGGCTGGTGCTTCGTGCCTCGCTGGTTTCGTGGGTTTATTTTTTTGGATTTTAATTCTCTCTTCCCATTTCCCATTCCTTCTGCCTCCATTCAGGGTCCCTGACAGCTTCTGCTCTGTGTTGACAGCCAGTCTTCCCCTGGGAAAGGCAGGATCTCATCCTTGCTCCATCCCTCCCAGCCCCACATCATGTGTTGCCGTTGCATCTCCATCTCCAGCCTGGCTGGATCCATCCCCAACCTCAGCCCAGGGAAATTTGGCTCCAGAAGGGATTAGTCAGTGGCTGTGAGCCCAGAGAACTGCTGAGCTGGTCAGCAGAGCTCAGTGAGCAGGAGGGAGGAGAGGAGAGTCCCTCCAATCTCTGTGACCCTGAAAATCAGCCCCCGTGCTGGGGGGAGAACCTCGTCCTGGCCACTTGAATTCCAAACCAACCCCTGGGAAAGGCTCTTTGGCCCTTCCCAGCTGCTCTCCAGGCTCCCAGTCCCACAGGGATCCGCTGCAGTTCCCCAGAATTGGTGCTTTTCCTCCCAGAAGTTCCACCCAGCTTTATTTCAGCCTCCTATTCAATCCCAGCTTTATTTCAGCCTCCAAACAATTCCTGTTCCATCCCAGTTTTATTTCAGCCTCCAAACAATTCCTGTCCCATCCCAATTTTATTTCAGCCTCCAAACAATTCCTGTCCCATCCCAGCTTTATTTCAGCCTCCAAACAATTCCTGTCCCATCCCAGCTTAATTTCAACCTCCAAACAATTCCTGTCCCATCCCAGTTTTATTTCAGCCTCCAAACAATTCCTGTCCCATCCCAGCTTTATTTCAGCCTCCAAACAATTCCTGTCCCATCCCAGTTTTATTTCAGCCTCCAAACAATTCCTGTCCCATCCCAGCTTTATTTCAGCCTCCAAACAATTCCTGTCCCATCCCAGCTTAATTTCAGCCTCCAAACAATTCCTGTCCCATCCCAGTTTTATTTCAGCCTCCAAACAATTCCTGTCCCATCCCAGTTTTATTTCAGCCTCCAAACAATTCCTGTCCCATCCCAGTTTTATTTCAGCCTCCAAACAATTCCTGTCCCATCCCAGCTTTATTTCAGCCTCCAAACAATTCCTGTTCCATCCCAGTTTTATTTCAGCCTCCAAACAATTCCTGTTCCATCCCCATTTTATTTCAGCCTCCAAACAGTCCTGTTCCATCCCAATTTTATTTCAGCCTCCAAACAATTCCTGTTCCATCCCCATGTGCCATTTGTCACAGCCCATCCTTGGATCCCAGGGAGTCCTGGAACCTGGAGCAGCACAGGGATCACACAAAGCCACGTCAGGATCCCAGCAGGGCGTTGACTCCTCTGTGCCTGCATTTTTAACTTCTCCCATCTCCCTTTTGATGCTGATCTGACCCATATTTTGTGTTTGATCTGACCCACAATTTGTGTTTCCTTGCCTCTCAGCTCCGGAGGTGGATTCCTTCCCTTCCAGAAGCTGGATTCCTTCCTTTCCCAGTTTATCCCACGTGCCCCCTTCCTCCTCAGGAGCACCTGGAGCAGCTCCAGGCAGTTTGGGAGTGAGGAGCAGGAGCTGCTGCCAAGCTCCTCTGCTGTGAACATGTCAGCAAGGGAACTGCTCCTGCTCTCAGAAATTGCTTCCAGGGTCGGGTTGTTCACACCGAGGTTTGAGAGGAGCTGCAGAGCTGGAGGGGTTTTTTTTCCCCCCAATCTGCCACCTCCCAGCTGAAAGCAGCAAAGGGAGAGGATTTTTGGGGCTCTCCAGGCCAAGCTCACCCCAGTTTGGTCACTCAGTTTGAATGAGCTGAGCCCTGTGTGATGCGGGAATTTTCTGCTCCTTGGAGCTGCTGGAGCTGCACCTTTGATTTATATTCTGACTTTTAGCTTTTGCAGGTGACCTGTTTAACCCCAGGTGGTTGGACTTGATGATCTGGGAGGTCTTTTCCAACCTTAATGATTCCACGATTCTAAGTGACACCTTAACAAAGAGAATGTATGTTAATGTATCAACCTCCAAACAATCCTGTGCCATCCCGGCTTTATTTCAGCCTCCAAACAATCCTGTTCCATCCCAGTTTTACTTCAGCCTCCAAACAATCCTGTTCCATCCCAACTTTACTTCAGCCTCCAAACAATCCTATTCAATCCCAGTTTTATTTTGGCCTCCAAACAATTCCTGTTCCATTCCTGTTTCATTGCGGCCTCCAAACAATCCTATTCAGTCCCAGCTTTATTTCAGCCTCCAAACAATTCCTGTCCCACCCCAGTTTTATTTCAGCCTCCAAACAATTCCTGTTCCAACCCAGTTTTACTTCAGCCTCCAAACAATTCTGTTCCATCCCAATTTTATTTCAGCCTCCAAACAGTCCTGTCCCATCCCAGTTTTATTTCAGCCTCCTAACAATTCCTGTTCAATCCCAGTTTTATTGTGGCCTCCAAACAATCCTATTCAATCCCAGTTTTATTTCAGCCTCCCATCAGTTCCTATTCAATCCCAGTTTTATTTCAGCCTCCAAACAGTTCCTATTCAACCCCAATTTTATTTCAGCCTCCAAACAGTTCCTATTCAACCCCAATTTTATTTCAGCCTCCAAACAACCCTTTTTCCATCCCAATTTTATTCCAAGGCATCCCCCCCCCCCTCCCAACCCACCACCACACCAGCGCAGGTTTTTTTCCGGATTCCCGACTTTCCCCTGCCTCCTCTTTTATTCCCCTCAGGATGTTTGCCAGCAGAAGGAAGCAGCACTACTGGGCTTACTCCATGGACTGCAGCGGGAATGAGGCTCACATCTCCAGCTGCAAACTGGGCAACCACCTGGCCGTGGGCTCGGGGAAGAACGTGACGTGCGAGAACGGGCTGCCCGCCGTCGTCAGCTGCGTCCCCGGCCGGGCCTTCGCCCCCAGCAGCCACAGCGGCTTCCGAAAAGCCTTCAGGCAGGAGGTGAGCAGGGAGAAAACCCCCCTCTGGCCCGGAACCCCAGCGTGGTTTGGGTTGGAAGGCGCCTCAAAGGTCGTCTGATCCCACTTTGGTCAGTTTGCTCCGAGCTTGGGCGCTCCAAGAAACTGGAGCGTGTGAGAAAGAGAAACCCAGTCGGGTAATTTCCAGTCAGAATTTATTATATGATAAAAGCAAATTCAGCGTTGGGTGATCAGGGAAGGGGTTCAACAACTCCCAACGCCTGTCACACCCAAATAAGTTGTTCTACATTTATTTCCAGCTACTACATGAATATTCATTATACATAAGTATAAACATTACACATTGTTAGGTACATGAGTATAAACATTATTTCTTAACAAGAATGTTATCTATAAGCATAATATATTGTTAAATCAGACATTCAGCAGATGTTTGCTTGTTATCTATAAATTTTAAGAAAGGTGCTATTATCTAGCTAACTAAACAAAATTCTCTCACTATAAATCCTACACAAGGTAAAAGGGAGGTAACTTGTTTTATCTCTTTATAGGGGCCCAATTAAGTTTTACCATTTGTTTTTCTTTTCTCTCTCCAGGTCATATTGACCTTACACTGTTTTCTCTTAATTAGCCCAAATCATTTTCTCAGTTTGTCACAAGTGCAAACCTCCGGCTCAGCAGGTCTGAGGGCTGAAATGATGGGTAAAATCCAGCTTTTTGCTTCACTTTGGAGGGTCCCATCCCCAGGTTGAATATCGCTGTGGTGAGACCTCCAGGAAGCTGCTGCTGTTCCATCTCCTCACACAGCTACAGAAGCAAATTAAAAATTGCCTTTTGGGAGTTAAACACTGAATTGGACACACTGAATCTTTCCCCCGAATTTCTCCAAGCACATGGATACATTCTCCAGGCAATAGGCATTTCAATTTCTATCTTGTATATCTTGGTTTTTTCCCTCGGCTGAATTTTCCAGTGTGTTGGTTTGGCTGGGACAGAGTTAATTTTGCTCACAGGGTTTTGAATCTGTGCTGTTAACACCGAGAGAAGTTTTTGGTGTTGCTGAGCAGGGCTGCACAACCTCAAGGCTTTGAAAGACTGGAAGGACACAAGAAGCTGGGAGGGGACAGAGCTGGGACAGCTGATCCCAACTAACCCAAGGGATGTTCCAGACCCTGCTCAGGAACATAAAGCTGGGGAAGAGTCATGGAATCCTGGAGTGGTTTGGGTTGGAAAGGACCTTAAAGTTCATCCAGTGCCACCCCCTGCCATGGGCAGGGACACCTTCCACTAGCCCAGGTTGCTCCAACCTGGCCTTGGACACTCCCAGGGATGGGGCAGCCACAGCTTCTCTGGAAAATCCTTTCCAGGGCCTCCCCACCCTCCCAGGGAGGAATTTCTCCCTAAAATCCCATCTAACCCCCTGTGTGTTTGAGCAGGAAAACCCTGGGGGTGTAAATCCACCATCAGCTCTCGGCTGCAGGACCCGAACACCTCGTGCCAACATCCCCTCTGAGTATTCCCGTCTCCCTGCAAGCCCAGCTAACCCCTATCCCAAGAAATTCCTTCTTCCTTGCCTCCTGGAGGATGGGAGCTGGCAAAGCTGGGAGCAAGGAGTGGGAAAATCCCCGGGTCACGTTCCTGTTGGAGCTGCTCTGTCCCAGCCAGTTGAACTGGTGCCCGGTCGCTGCCGGGCTTTGCTGTTCCACAGCCACTGGAATCCTGCTGGGTTGGTTTTCCCTGTGGAGGGACGAGGGAAATCAGTTGGCATTTCCTCTACCTCTGCATTCCTCGGCAAGGAAATGCCCTGGGAGACTGGGAAAACAGGAAGGTTGGGGAGCTGTGTTTATTTAGTCTAGCGAGGAAAGGGCTGTAAAAATCCTGGGATATGCAAAAAGCCTTGTAAAACAACCCTGGAGCTGGTTGTGCTCAGGGTCAGGGGGGTGACTGAATAGGAAAGAAGAGCTTAACGTGCAGCAAACATGGTTCAGTGGATGCCAAGGGAAACTTTCCAGCTGCAGCCTTAGGATATGGGGATGATTTTGGGGTCTGGAGGTCCCAAATGCTGGGTTAGAGGAGTTTTTCCAGGGGTGCTCTGGGTGGGGTTGGAGCTGCATCACCCAGCCCTGGATCTGTGTGGATTTAGGAGGATCTCTGGGCTCTTCTCAGGTGGCAACACCTCCCCAAAACTGCTGTGCTGGGAATAGTGCAATCCCTGCCTGGATCCCGGGCTCTTCCCTGCACGAGAGCTTGAGGGATTTAGGCCCGAAAGGGGAAAGGTCTTGTAAATCATGACTAATCTTCTGAGCCACACACGCTGCCAAGTAATTCCTTAAGCCTTTGTTTGGGCTTTGCATGTCCTTTGTGTGACCCCAGCCTGCTGCCAGTTGGAAAAGTTAAGGATTCTTTGGTGTTCCCAAAGCTTTGACTCTGCTGCCACCAGCACAACCCACCTCTCAGGTGCAGCAGCAAGTGGCAGGTCTGTGCCTGGCACTGGGCAAAGCTGTGGGTGATTGATAGATAATAAGATAATAATAGAAAAGTAGAAATAAATAATAACATAATGATATCAAACCAGGAGTGAGTGAAACTGGAGCTGTGCATCTCTGTTTGGGATCTGCCAGATCACGGATTCCACTGCTCAGAACTCAGCAGACAGGTGGGTTTGAGGTGGCTTGAGCTCCACGTTGGTCCTGGATTAACCCAGGAGCCTGGTCTGGAGGTCTGAACAGCAAAGAAACACTTTTAGTGGCAGCCAGGGCATGAGAGTTGGGCACCAGCAGGCTTGGGGCCATTCTCCAAGGGACATGACTCCCAAGGGACATGAGAATTGGGTTTTTCCATGTCCAGCCTGTGTGCACCAGCAGAAAAAGGCTCCTAAATCCAAACACTAAACCTGCAGAGAACTAAAATATCTTTTTTCAATTCCCTGCCCATGTGTAGGGACATGAGAAACATCTGTGCATCCCATGAGTGCTTGCAGGTAAAGATCTCCTTCCATCCAGAAGGAATTGTGTGGGGGGTGGTTTTAGTTCTGTGGTTCTCCAACAGTTTTGGGGGCCCAGCTTTCCTGCAGACAGGAGCTGCAGAGGGCAGGACGTGGATTTGGGCAGTGGGAGTGGGAATTAACTCCTCTCCCGCCTCGTGTCTTGCAGCAACCACTGGTGAGGCTGAAAGGAGGAGCCAACACGGGCGAGGGACGAGTGGAAGTGCTGAAAAACGGGGAGTGGGGGACGGTTTGCGACGACAACTGGAACCTGGTGTCGGCCAGCGTGGTGTGCCGGGAGCTGGGCTTTGGCAGCGCCAAGGAGGCCATCACAGGAGCAAGGCTGGGCCAAGGTAAGACCCCCAGGGGCTGCTGGGGCCTTGTCCAGCTCCAAGAGCCCTTTGGGATATGGGACAGAGTGTGTTTTTACCGGAATATTTGCCTCGGGGACCAGAAATGTCTCCTCTGACCTTAACAAGTCTCTGGAGGCCAGGCTGGAATATGCGACTTAAAAAGATGCTCAAGATTCCTTGAAAGAAGTTTGGGGATGATGAGCTTAACCTTTTGCTCAGGCAGCTGTTCCAGTAATTAATTCTTCATTATCACATCTGTTGCTCTAAAGCTCCCTTTGAGTCCTCTAGAACCACACCATGGTGGAATGCATTACTAGAAGGTTCCTGGCAAAAATGAGTCCTGGATCCAGACTTCAAATGCTCCAATTTAAACCAGAACAGTAATTTATAAAGTCATTTATAAGCCCATTATAAATAGAAGGGCATTTGAACAGCTCAGAGCCAGGTTTGGGTTTGGATTTCCTGTGTCTGGGAGCTGGTTTAAATCCCAAAATGTGGGAAATGGTAACTCAAAGGAGAACTTACACCCTCTGAAACCACCTGGGGATTCTCACACCTTGCTCCTGTGGTGGGAATGGGAAAGCAAATGACACCAAACCCTTCCTGTGAGAACAAAGGAAAGGGTGAATCTTCTTTGGAGGCTTGGAGGAGGGGAGGGAAGGAAACAACACGTGGTGTCCTGAGTCTGGAAAGCTTTAAAACGTGACCCGTCCGCTGGATTTGCCAAAACCCTCTTGTGGTGGGATGAAATCTGCTGGAGTGTTTAGCTGCATGTAGGAAACAGCTTAATCATCGTTGTGGGGAGGGGAGGAGAGGCTGCCACGTGAGGGAGGAGAACATGGAACGCTCCGTTCCCTGCTGTCTTCCCGCAGCCTGGAAACTCTCGGCGGCGGCCGATTCCCACAGGCTTCCCCTTTCTTCTCCTGCTCAGCCCCGGCCATCCATCAGTGCTCCCTGTCAGAAGTGTCCTTTGGGATGGCTGAGCTCCCCCCAGCAGCGGGATCATCCCGTTGTGGCAGGAAAAGGAGCTCTGCTGGCCCAAACTCCCCTCCAGCTGCAGAGGGGAGACTCTCCCAGTTAACTCCGTGTCCGTGGTTACACTTTGGTTTGTTCCAGCTGCAGGGCTACAGGCTGGGACAGAGGGGCTGGAGAGCAGCCAGGCAGGACCTGGGAGTTTGGATGGACAGGAAGCTGAACAGGAGCCAGAGTGTGCCCAGGTGGCCAAGAAGGCCAATGGATCCTGGCCTGGCTCAGGAACAGTGTGGCCAACAGGTCCAAGGAAGTGATTCTTGCCCTGGACTCAGCACTGGTGAGGCCACCCCTGGAGTGCTGTGTCCAGTTCTGGGCCCTCAGCTCAGGAAGGACATTGAGGGGCTGGAGCAGGTGCAGAGAAGAGCAACGAGGCTGGGGAAGGGACTGGAGCACAAGTGCTGTGAGGAGAGGCTGAGGGAGCTGGGGCTGTTCAGCCTGGAGAAGAGGAGGCTCAGGGGAGACCTCCTCACTCTCTGCAACTCCCTGACAGGAGGGGGGAGCCAGCTGGGGGTTGGTCTCTTTGCCCACCCAACCATCAGCAAGACAAGAGGGCTCGGGCTTCAGCTGTGCCAGGGGAGGGTTAGGTTGGAGATTAGGAAGAATTTCTTTGCAGAGAGGGTGCTCAGCCCTTGGAATGGGCTGCCCAGGGAAGGGGTGGATTCTCCATCCCTGGAGGTTTTTAAAAAGAGAGTGGATGTGGCATCAGTGCCATGGGCTGGGAACTGCAGCAGTACTGGATCAAGGGTTGGACTGGATGATCTCAGAGGTCCCTTCCAACCCAGCTGATTCTATGATTCTATGATCCCAGGGTGTTCTGAGGCTGGTTGGAAGGACCAGCCTCATCCTGGATGCCTCTTGCCCTCCCAGATTATTCCCATTTGTCTCCCAGCACCTCTCTGCAGTACGGAACCATTGATATTCACTGCTGTGTTGGAGCCCACACCACCTGCCCCAGATTTATTTTAGTGACTCCTCATCCCTCCCTCCCTGTGGTTTTCTGCTTTATTGTCCCAGCAAACGTGTCCACGGCCCAGTTAAATGTCAGGGCTTGACTGGGAGCAGATTCCAGCACACAGACCCAGCCAAAAGGTCATAATTTGTGAATTCCTGCAGCTGAAGTTTGTAAATTATGTAGCAGTGGAAACTTGGCTGTTTCTGGGGTTCTTGCCTGCCGGAGCCCCGGAGAACACTGGCAGGAATTTAACAGTGAAAATATTAATAAGGATATTGCAGCTTTTTGGTTTGTTTTCACATGAAACCAGTGGCTTTTTTTTCCAGGGTGTTTGGAACGCTGGAGGCCGGCGTGGTGTCTGCAGGGTATTAACATCTCCTCCCCACGCAGCAGCACAGGCAGAAAGCAAAAACCTCTTTTTTTCCTTCTTTCACCCCCCTCCAAGGGATGGGCCCGATCCACCTGAACGAGATCGACTGCACAGGCTTTGAGAAGTCAGTCACAGACTGCAAGTTCAACGTGGAGTCCCAGGGCTGCAACCACGAGGAAGATGCTGCTGTGAGGTGCAACGTCCCCGCCATGGGCTTCCAGAACCAGGTGAGGAGCCGGGTGATCCGGGGGCCAGGGAATGTTTGCCAGGTGTCTGCACGCTGGGGCCTCACCTGCCAGGGCACAGCACTGGGAAGGAATCATTTCACCCAAGCCACGAGGAGGAAATGAGGAGGAATTTAGGAGGGGAAATGAGGGCAATGCTCCCTTTTTAGGCCGAGCTTTGAGCTTCCTTTCTTATAAATGAAGAAAGAAAGGATGGAAGGACATGGGAGGTTTAGGTTGGATATTAGGAAGGAATTCTTTACAGAAAGGATAATAGGGCATTGGAATGGGCTGCCCAGGGAAGGGGTGGATTCTCCATCCCTGGAGGTTTTTAAGATGAGACTGGATGTGGCATCAGTGCCATGGGCTGGGAACCACGGCGGGGTTGGATCAAGGGTTGGACTGGATGATCTCGGAGGTCCCTTCCAACCCAGCTGATTCTGGGATTCTATGACAGGGCTTGGAGCAGCCTGGTCTAGAGGGAGGTGTCCCTGCCTTGCTTCTCATTCTCTTCAATGAGAAGATTTTTAAGGTCCCTTCCAACCCAACCGTTCCATGACTCTGCACAAACCTGCCGCAGGTTCCCCTGAGCCAACGCTCCTTCCAGAGCTCTAAAGGAGCAGGGAAGGGAAGCTTTCCCAGGGAGTGTGTTATTCCTGCAGCTGCTCCAGCCCCCTTGGAGCTGCAGGGCTCGGCTGGACCATCCCCTACCCTGGGTGGGAGGTGACCCCGACTACATCAGTGCCCAAACTGAGCCGTGTGAGCTCGGGGACTCCCAGCCCCGAGGAGCCCCCGGGCGCTGCCCCACGTCCCCTGGGGGGTTGTGCCATGGCCTCACTGCCCCTGGGGGTGTCTGTGCCCTGCAGCTGCGCCTGAGCGGAGGCCGCAACCCCTACGAGGGCAGGGTGGAGGTCCTGGCCGAGCGCAACGGCACCCTGAGGTGGGGCACGGTCTGCAGCGACAACTGGGGCACCGTGGAGGCCATGGTGGTGTGCCGGCAGCTGGGGCTGGGCTTCGCCAGCCACGCCTTCCAGGTGAGCCCCTCAACCCTTCCCTACCGGGGTTTGGGGGTCTGGGGGTGGGTTTGGGTGTCTGGGGGTGGGTTTGGGTCTCTGGGGGTGGGTTTGGGTCTCTGGGGGTGGGTTTGGGGATGATGGAGGAAGAGGAGGAGGAGGAAGGTTCAGGAGGCCATGGTGGTGTGCCGGCAGCTGGGGCTGGGCTTTGCCAACCATGCCTTCCAGGTGAGCCCTGAACCCTCCCCTGCCCGGGGTTTGGGTCTCTGGAGGTGGGCTTGGGTGTCTGTGGGTGGATTTGGGGGTGATGGAGGAAGAGGAGGAGGAGGAAGGTTCAGGAGGCCATGGTGGTGTGCCGGCAGCTGGGGCTGGGCTTTGCCAGCCACGCCTTCCAGGTGAGCCCCTCAACCCTTCCCTACCTGGGTTTGGGTGTCTGGGGGTGGGTTTGGGTGTCTGGGGGTCGGTTTGGGGATGATGGAGGAGGAGGAGGAAGGTTTAAGAGGCCGTGGTGGGGCTGGGCTTTGCCAGCTACACCTTCCAGGAACTCTCCCCTGCCTGGGTTTTGGGTGTCTGGGACTGGCTTTGGGTGTCTGGGGGTGGGTTTGGGTCTCTGTGGGTGGGTTTGGGGATGATGGAGGAGGAGGAGGAGGAACATTTAGGAGGTCATGGTGGTGTGTCAGCAGTTGGCACCTTCCAGGTGAGCCCCTGAACCTCCCCAGCCCAGGATTTGGGTGTCTGGGGGTGGGTTTGGGTGTCTGGGGGTGGGTTTGGGGATGCTGGAGGAGGAGGAAGGTTTAAGAGGCCGTGGTGGGGCTGGGCTTTGCCAGCTGCACCTTCCAGGTGAGCCCCTGAACCCTCCCCTGCCTGGGTTTGAGTGTCTGTGGGTGGATTTAGGGATGATGGAGAAAGAGGAGGAGGAGGAGGAGGGTTCAGGAGGCCATGGTGGTGTGCCGGCAGCTGGGGCTGGGCTTTGCCAGCCACGCCTTCCAGGTGAGCCCCTCAACCTCCCTAGCCCGGGGTTTGGGTGTCTGGGGATGGGCTTGGGGATGATGGAGGAGGAGGAGGAGGAACATTTAGGAGGTCATGGTGGTGTGTCAGCAGTTGGCACCTTCCAGGTGAGCCTCTGAACCTCCCCAGCCTGGGGTTTGGGTCTCTGGGGGTGGGTTTGGGGATGCTGGAGGAGGAGGAAGGTTTAAGAGGCCGTGGTGGGGCTGGGCTTTGCCAGCCACACCTTCCAGGTGAGCCCCTGAACCCTCCCCAACCTGCCTTTTGGGTGGGTGGGTTGGGGCTGCTGGAGGAGGAGGAGGTGGAGGAGGAGGAAGAGGAGGGTTTAGGAGGCTGTGGTGGTGTGTTGGCAGATGGGGTTGGACTTTGACAGCCTCACCTTCAAGATGGGCCCCTGAACCCTCCCCTGCTTGGGTTTTGGGTGTCTGTGGGTGGGTTTGGGGATGCTGGAGGAGGAGGAGGAGGAGGAGGAGAAAGGTTTAGGAGGCCATGGTGGCACCTAACACCCTCCAGGTGAGCCCCTGAGCCCTCCCCTCCCTGGGTTTTGTACTCCTGTGGATGGGTTAGGTATGCTGGAGGAGGACAAGGAGGAGGAGGAAGGTCTATCCAAAAAACCAACCCCAACTGCAGCACTCAAATTCCAGACATGAGCTGGAGAGACCCCAAGGGTTAAACCCTGTTGCACAAGAGCCACGAGGAGGGAGGTTTGGAGCAGAAGGAACTGCTGCAGCTCTGGGCAAAGCTGTTGTTTTCGTCCTGCTCCAGGCTCAGGTTTCCCTGAGTTGGTCCTTGAGCAGTGACCAAGTGTCAAGGAGGAGGGTGGGGAGGCCCTGGAAAGGATTTCTCAGAGAAGTTGTGGCTGCCCCATCCCTGGAAGTGTCCAAGGCCAGGTTGGACAGGGCTTGGAGTAACCTGGGCTAGAGGAAGGTGTCCCTGCCCGTGGCAGGGGGGGTAGAACAAGAAGATCTTTGGGGTCCCCTCCCACCCAGGCCATTCTGGGATCGATGACCCGTGGCACACACTGGGTCATGAGTAGATTCCAACCAATCCAACCATTTCTCATGGCCAGAGAGGGGATCTGCAGCTCCCCAAGGGATTGGAAATCCAGCAGGAAGGATTCCCCTGCACCAGCTGCTTCCCCCCTGCAGATCCCAGAGAACACCCACCTCCCTGAGCACTGGCCTGGCTCTGTTGGCACAGCCCTGAGAGTCCAGCAGGGAACAAGACATTTTTTCCTTTAGCTGAGGCTGCTGGAATTCCAAACAGAAAAGGCCCTTATGCTGCCCCAGCTCCAGGAGCATAAAGCCCCAGTGTGCAGAACAGGGCAGGCTGTGTGTGCAGCACTGCACACAGGGCTCCCAGACAGCCTCTTGCCATGGGAGCCATGGCACAGATGGGGTTTCTTTTCCTGGAAACGGGCTCCCAGTTTGGACACTGAGAGATCTGATCGGATTTTTTAAGTTCTTTCTTCCTCCCCCTCCCCGCCCCCCACCGTCCACCAGAGTTGTGCCATCAGGGGTTTGAGTTTGTGAGTTAATTAAGTGACATTTCTCGTGGGTTTGGTGTAACTGGGGGATGAAGAGGACCAGGGAACTTCATCAGGAACTGGAGTGATAGGACACACAGTGGCTTCCCACTGCCAGAGGGAGGGTTAGGTGGCATATTGGGATGAAATTCCTCCCTGGGAGGGTGGGGAGGACCTGAAAAGGATTTCCCAGAGAAACTGTGGCTGCCCCATCCCTGGCAGTGTCCAAGGCCAGGTTGGAGCAACCTGGGCTAGGGGAAGGTGTCCCTGCCCATGGCAGGAGGTGGAACTGGCTGATTTTAAGGTCCCTTCCGACCCAAACCAGTCTGGGATTCTGTGATCTCTGAATCCTCCTCAACCCCAAGAGATGCTGCCCCTGGGTCAGCAGATCCTGTTAGTCCTGACACTCCTCAGATTCCTTGTTCCCACTGGCATTTCCAGCATGGCTGTAACTCTGCCTCCCCTCCCTGTGCAAGCAGAACCCCTGGCACTGCTCGTGGCCCTCCCAAGTGCCCAGATGTCACAAGGCAGATGTGGTTTAAGTGCTGGGCACCCCTCCCAAAGGCACAGCCCCGATGACTTCCAAGAGCCCCGGGATGAACTCGCCGGGGTGGAATTAAAAACAAGGGGAGATTTAAAACAGCTCAAAAACAAGGAGAAAGATTTGCTGAATGTCGTTGAGATGTTTAGGGCGGGGAATATGGGACTGGGGTTAAAAATCTGGGTTGATCAGCCTTCTGCTTCCCTGAGTTCACTGAGATCCTCCTCCCGCACCGTGTGGGATCTCACACCGACCTTCACCGGAGGGAGAATCCCAGGTTACAGGGGGGTAAATATTCCTCAAAGAGCCCACTGAACCCCGGGGAGTGTGTGAGACTCCTTTTTTTCGTGCCTTTCTGCCCAGGAAACCTGGTACTGGCACGGGGACGTGAGCGCCGACAGCGTGGTCATGAGCGGGGTCAAGTGCTCGGGGACGGAGATGTCGCTGGCCCACTGCCGGCACGACGGAGCCCACGTGTCCTGCCCCAGGGGAGGGGGCAGGTTTGGAGCTGGGGTGTCCTGCTCAGAGAGTGAGTAACTCAGGGTTTATCCCACCTGGCCCCCGGTGTCTGCCCCAAAATTCCCAGGGGGAACGGGGTGACCTGTGTTGTACCTTGGACGTGGCAAAATAGGGGTGGGTTCTTACACCCGGAGGAGCTCTGGCTGCTCCATCCCCTGGAAGTGTCCAAGTCCACATTGGGGCAACCTGGGATGGTTGAAGGTGTCCCTTCCCATGGCAGGGAAGTGGGAATGAGATGAGCTTTAAGGTCAGCTGTTCACATATGGTGAATAGTTACACCCGCAGCTCTTCCTCCTCCAACTGCCGGAGGGCAGGGGTAGGTGGGATGCTGGGGAGGAATTCTTCCCTCTGAGGGCAGAGGAGCTGTGGCTGCCCCATCCCTGGGAGTGTCCAAGGCCAGGTTGGAGCAACCTGGGCTGGTGGAAGGTGTCCCTGCCCATGGCAGGGGGGTGGCACTGGGTGATTTTACGGTCCCTTCCAACCCAAGCCCGTGGTAGGGGAGTGGGAATTAGATGAGCTTAAAGTCCTTTCCAACCCAACCCATCCTGTGATTCCGTGACTCAAACTGCTGCTGCCGAGGCTGAGGAGCACAGGGTGAGGAAGGGGCTGACCTTCACCTCTGGCAGACACTCGTGGGGTGTTTTTAGCCCATTTAACCCCTTCCTCCCCTCCAGCCGCCCCCGACCTGGTGCTGAACGCGGAGCTGGTGGAGCAGACTGCTTACCTGGAGGACAGGCCCATGTTCATGCTGCAGTGTGCCCTGGAGGAGAACTGCCTGGCCAGCTCTGCTGCCAACACCTCCATCACCTCGGGGTACCGGCGCCTGCTGCGCTTCTCCTCCCAGATCCACAACAACGGCCAGTCCGACTTCCGCCCCAAGAACGGCCGCCACGCCTGGGTCTGGCACGACTGCCACCGGTGGGTACCTCAGCTGGGCTCTCCCCCCACCCCTTCCTGCTGCCTGGGGGGCTGTCCTGCTGTGGGAGCACGGGGAGGAGGTGCTGGGGCTGTGGGTGTGGGGCTGTGACGTGTGCCGGGGTCGCTGTCACCCCCCGAGAGCAGGGAAAGCATCTTGTTGAGAATGGGATATAAAGAAGGCAAGTGGGGAGCTTTCCTTGGCAGAGGTGTCTGGCCAAGGGCACTGTATCCGTGCCACATCCCTGGAAGTGTCCAAGGTCAGGTTGGACAGGGCTTGGAGGAACCTGGTCCCCTGGGAGGTGTCTCTGCCCATGGCAGGGGGTGGAACTGGATGAGCTTTAAGGTCCCTTCCAACCCAAACCAGTCTGGGATTCTGTGATCTCTGAATCCCCCTCAACACCAAGAGATGCTGCCCCTGGGTCAGCAGATCCTGATACTCCTCAAACTGGATGAGCTTTGAGGTCCTTTCCAACCCATGATCCTGTGATACCTTCATATGTACAGACAGGACCCATCTTTCCACACACCCACCACGTGTAGAAAGGTGCAGCCACCTGAGCTGCCTCCCTCCCCTGGAAAAGGACTCCAAAAATCCTGTCAATTCTGCATTTTTAAATGCATCCCCACTCCACTAAAACAGCTGGGAGATGGTTTTGTGCTTGTTTTTTGACCAACAGTAAATTCACCCCCATAAACGCACCACTTTTGAGGGGGAAAGACACTTTCAGCTGAACCAAGGGAGGAAAAGGAGCTGGAAGCCATCCAGGTGCTTTGCTTGTGGAATGATGGCTGATACAAGGTTGATTTTTCTCTCCTTTTGGGGTAAAAGGCAGCGAAGTGACTCAGTGCACAGCTCCTGTCCTGCCCCTGGTGCAAGAAAATTCTCAAATCTAAGAGTTCTTTGTAGTCTTTATAAAGAGCTGAGCGAGGTGAGACGGGGATGAGGGGGCACTTGGAAGTGAGGTGAGACAGGGAAAGGCTGAGGGAAAGGCCACGAGCCGTCTGTGCTTCAGAAGTGGATTCTGTTCAGAGGGAGGAGGATGAACTCAGTCCCTCTTCAGTCTTTCCAGTCTGTAAACAGCAGAATGCAAACACCCCTCGGGGTGGTTCAGACATAGTTCAGAATCTGAGTCAGACCTGAGAGCCTCCAGCTCCGAGCAGAGGCAGCCAAAATGTGCCCCAAATGCAGAGCCCTGTGCCTCTGCTCTCCCTCCAGCACTGGGAGCTCCTGTTCAGCTGCCTTTGGATGTGGAAGCAGGACAAAAATGGGAAAGACCTGGAGCAGGGAGTGAAAAGTGATTCACTTCTGGCTGATGGGAATTTATGTGTTGTTTGGTTTTTTTTTTTCTAAGTCAGGGGAGAGGCAGGAGGAGGTAAAAAGGAAAAATTTCCTCCCCTTCCTTCCTCGCTCCTTCTTTATCTGTAAATCCACGTGCAATTATGGTGATGGGAAGTTTTTAAAGCTTGATTATTTTTACAGCTGGAAAGGAGAGGATTTATGCACTTTTTTCCTCTTTTTTTTTCTTTTTTTTTTTTTTTTAATTATTTAATTCTTAAGCAAGTGATTCTGATTTAGGGCCTTTGCCTCACTCAGAGCTGAGGTGTGCAGCTCCCAGAGCTGGGACAGACATTCCCATAGCTGGGACAGACATTCCTATAGCTGGGACAGATATTCCCATAGCTGGGATGGACATTCCCAGAGCTGGGATGGACATTCCCAGAGCTGGGATAGACATTCCCAGAGCTGGGAGAAACATTCCCATAGCTGGGACAGACATTCCTATAGCTGGGATAGACATTCCCAGAGGTGGGATGGACATTCCCAGAGCTGGGATGGACATTCCCAGAGCTGGGATGGACATTCCCAGAGCTGGGATGGACATTCCCAGAGCTGGGAGAAACATTCCCACAGCTGGGATAGACATTCCCATAGCTGGGAGAAACATTCCCATAGCTGGGATGGACATTCCCAGAGCTGGGATGGACATTCCCAGAGCTGGGATAGACATTCCCATCCTTGGACAGATATTCCCATAGCCAGAATGGACATTCCCAGAGCTGGGATAGACATTCCCAGAGCTGGGATGGGTGATGGTGCCACACAGGATTATCCCCAGGGGAACATTCCCAGGCTGTGGTTTCTCCCACTCCACCTCCTGTAGCCCTTTCGACCTGGTAATTAAAGGGCTGTTTTGCCTTTAATTCCCTTTTGATTTCATTCCTAAGGATAATTGTCCCTGTCTGTGACCCTCAGGCACTACCACAGCATGGAGGTTTTCACCCACTACGACCTCCTGAACCTCAATGGCACCAAGGTGGCCGAGGGACACAAAGCCAGTTTCTGCCTGGAGGACACGGAATGTGAAGCAGGTGTGTGCCAGAGCCCTGGGAACTGGGAATTTATCCCTGTCCCCGGGGCTTCCAAGGGCTAAATGTGGCCTGGCAGGAGCCAGAAACCAGCCCTGAGGTGATGGGTGGATGGATGGAGGGATGGATGGAAGGATGAACAGACGGATGGATGGATGGATGGTCGGTCTCAATTCCCTCTGTCCCTACTCTGAGCTGCCCCAAAACCCAAACTGTGCTTTTTTCTGATCCCTGTCAAGTGAGGAATTCCAAAATGTGCCTCCAGGTGACGAGGTTGGAAGGTGGCAGCTCCCTCTGTGCAGTTAAATCTCATCCCAAACACTGCCCCCGTATCCCGTCGCTGCCCCCAGGGGAGTTGGGAACAACTGGGAATTCCCCAGGGAAACACCCAGCCCGCCTTGCCAGGGGTGTAACACTTTGTTCCTTGAACCTTTTCTGGCTCAGATGTGCAAAAGCAGTACGAGTGTGCCAATTTTGGGGAGCAGGGGATCACCGTGGGCTGCTGGGACGTGTATCGGCACGACATCGACTGCCAGTGGATCGACATCACCGACGTCCCACCCGGAGATTACCTTTTCCAGGTGAGGAAAAGAGGGTTGGAGGCACTCCTGTGGCTTTTATCTTACCCACCCTGACAAGAGTTTACCTAAAGCTGTTTATCTGTACACCTCCTGCTTCTGATTATAAAGAGATTATATTCCCGGGATGCCCAAAAGGGAGAGGATTCCCTACAACACACACCTCCAAGTGACAAATCAGGGCCAATAACCACATCTTATAGCCTTCAGAATTCCATGTCCAGCTCCCACTGGGTTGTCCCAACCAGCCCAGGAGCACCTGATGTTGTTGGTATGTTCCAGATGCACAACATTCCACTGCTGTCCTGGTTTGGAGCTGTTTGTGAGCAACACTCCCTGAATTTGGGGATCAAACCGTGCTGTTTGTGGGGTGTTTGCAGGAGCTCAGGCTGTGTCCCCGGTCTGAGCACTCTGGGGAGGGGAGTGGGGGGAATTCTTTGGCTCTAAAACCAGCCCCTTGCTCCAGAGGGGAGGGAAGGGAGAGGAATTATTTTTGTCTGCGCTGTGTGAAATGGAAAAAAGGGGTTGGAGGGGAGATTTTGGGGGGATCTTGGTTGATCAGAGGGATGGAGCAGCTCTGCCAGGAGGGAAGGCTGAGGGAACTGGGATTGTTCAGCCTGGAGTGACTCAATTGTGGCCTTCCAGGACCTGAAGGAGCCAACAAGAAACATGGAGAGAGACTATTTCCAAGGGATGGAGTGACAGGACAAGTGGAAATGACTTCCCACTGCCAGAGGGTTAGATGGGATACTGGGAAGGAATTCTTCCCTGCGAGGGTGGGGAGGGGCTGGGATGGAATTCCCAGAGAAGCTGTGGCTGCCCCATCCCTAGAAGTGTCCAAGGTCAGATTGGAGCAACCTGGGCTAGTGGAAAGTGTCCCTGCCCACATCAGGGGGTGGAACTGGATGAGCTTTAACGTCCCTTCCATTCCAAACCATCCTGGATTCCGCGTCTGACCTGCTTTAACCGAGCAGTTCCCGTTTCCCCGCAAAGCGAATGATTTTTTTTTTTCCCATTGTAAAAACCTCGTTTTGTTACAAACCAGCTGACTCTGCCTCCCCCCCCAGCCCTCCTTTTTTAAAATAACCTCCCCCTGTGCTTCTCCCCTCCCTCCCCAGGTCGTCATCAACCCCAACTATGAAGTGGCTGAGTCAGATTATTCCAACAACGTGATGAAGTGCCGGAGCCGCTACGACGGGCAGCGCATCTGGATGTACAGCTGCCACATAGGTGAGAGCCCTGCTGGCCTTGGGCCAGGCTTAAATCCCTCAGCTCGGGCCTAACAGGGATAAAGATGCTCCAGCAGGACGAGGAAATGCATGGTTTTGCCTCCCCAGGAAAGCTCTGGTGTCTATGTGGGTCTGGCTTGGCCAACACCTTCTCCCCAGACTCAAACTCTTTGGCACTGAACCTCTTCAAGACCCCAAAGCTTCTCCCCTCTTGAAAAAAGGAAATAAGAAGAGGTGGAGCTCAATCCAGGCATTAAACTGCTCTGCTGTCGCTGGAGTATCAGGGGAAACTTCTGTGTTCTCTCGGAATAATATAAAACGTTATCCTTCGGAATTTTTATCTCAGAAATATCAAAGCCAAACCGGTTTAAACGTGTCACTTGTCAAGACCATTTTAAAATGGAAATAGTTCATTATCAGGACCATTTTAAAATGGAAATAGTCCATTATCAAGACCATTTTAAAATGGAAGTAAGTTGGGGGCTTTCTAAGATAAGACTGTTTTTAACACCTGCTGTTCCACTTACGATAAAATTCAATTAAAATTCAAATTAATTAGCCCAGGAGAATCTCCGAGCCCCTCCCTTCCCCAGTAGGTTCTGCTGTTCTCTGCCTGCTCTTTGTGCCCTGAGCTGCCTCTGCCCCTCCCTGCTCACCCTGTGCCCCCTTTGTGCCCCCTCTGTGCCCCCCCAGGTGGTTCCTTCAGCGAGGAAACGGAGCAGAAATTCGACCACTTCAGCGGACTCACAAATAACAGAGTGGCCACCCGGTAATGGGACCCCCCCTCCCCACTATTTAAAGAAGGCAGGACTCCTGCCTTGCTCCTTCCCAAACCACTGCACCACCAGGAAATCAAGGAAAGGATCCAGCTCCGACTCTCCAGGTGAATTCTCTCCCGCAGACGCCTTCGCTCCCCGCCCCTCCTGCGGCCCCGGAGCCCCAAACCCTCCTTGGCTCCGTGTCCTCCCCCTTCCAACCTCCTCCAAAGGTTCCTCCCTCCACTCTGTGTCCCCTCACAGCCGCCTTGCCTTCGTTTGGGCGCCAACAACCCCAAAAAGTGGCTTCACCCTTCGCTCTCGAGGCCTTCATTTGGCATCTTTAAGCTCTTTTCCACGCACCGAACGTTTGTGCTGCTGCTTCTTGCACAGCTCCTCCTCCTCCTCAGACTCCAGCTCAGCAAAGAAATACAAGGAAAAGAAAGTGAAAAAAACAACACACACATACACAAAAAAAAAAAAAAAGGGAAAAAACAAGGAGCAGCTTTTTTTTTCCGAGCAGAACAGTGTAAAGCATAATTTAATTCCGCAGCGAAACTCCCGGGTCCAACAGTCCCAACCCAGCGACCTCTGGAAGAGGAGCAGAACAGATTCCAAGATTCCAACAGACCACTGGAGCTCCCTGGAGCTCCTCCACCCGCCTCGGACACCCAGAACTTTGCAGATTCCCGGCGGTGAGGCCGCTGGAAACTGGGAATTCCCATCCCAATATCCACCCCACAAACTCCACACCCGCCCAGCTCTCGCCTCCCAGGCTGGACATTCCCTGTCTTCTCTTCCAAGGATGAATTAGTTTTTTTAAGGCATTGTCTCCTGGCTGTTCCTTACAGAGGGAATTCCTGGCTCTCATCCTTAGGGATCTGCACCGGCCCCACTGGAAATTCATGGTGCTACCCCCGTGCTCCTCTGTTTGTTTGAGGACACCCCTTTCTACACATCTCCAGGCACAGCTGCTTGAATAAAAACCTTTTGACCCAGAAAAAAAAAACAAAAAAAAAATGGCTTAAATGCCACTTGTGGATCTCTACTCCATGAAAGCTCACAATTCCTGGTACTTTAGTGTTGGTTGTGGGGGGTTTCTTTTCCCCTCTGTATGGAAGACTTCTACAAGCAGTTGAATTTTAGAGCTGACCAGGGGATTAATCCACGGGGGATTAGAACTGGCTGCCAACTTGTGCTCCCCAAAACCTACCTCACAGGGGTGTTGTGAGGCTCAAAGGCTGCAGAATTATCCTGCTGAGGCCATTTATCACCTGGCAAAGGTGTTTGTTTTTTTTTTAGCCTCCTCTTAAGCTGGAAAACTCCATCTTTTCCCTCAAGACCTGGAGCACGAGCAGAGCCAAAGGGTTTTCCAGCCCCTTAAAACCAGGCTCTGGGCCAACCAGAACAGGCAAGTTCTGCTTTTTCTTTTCCTAAGGAGCACGTGGCAACTCTTCCTTGCTTAACAGGGCAACTCCAGGCTGTGTAAATATGGAAAAAACACCCTGAACTCACTTGCATCCACTGCCTGGCAGTTTTATGGGATATCTCAACAACAACACTACAACAAGGTATAAACGTGGAACAGCTTTTTTGAACTCCTGTTCTTACCCCCAGTTGGAATTTTGGCCAACAAAACACAATTCCCTTACTCTTATTTTTTTGTTTTTTGGGTTTTTTTCTCCAAACCCAGAGGAGGCTTTGCTGGAAAACTCCTCCTTTCACTCCTGCAGGTGAGCGATGGGAGGCTCCAAAAATACCCCGAACACTTAAAACTCCCCCTTCCTTCCCAACTCCAGGAGGATGGTGCTGATCCCAAGGAAAATCCACCCCCTGTGGTACCTCCCTGCTCCACATGCAGTTGGGACAGCACAGCCATGCTCATCTTTACAGCAGGTTTTTTTTTTTGGGGGGGGTGGTGGTGGATGGATGAACCAGGGAGGGGGGAGCCGAGGTGCTGCTTTTTTTTTTTTTTTTTTTTTTTTATTCCTGCTGGTCCGAGGTTTCCAGCTGGAAAACTTCAGTTCCTGAGCCTTCCTGCTGCCTGTGCCTCCAGCCCAGGGCGTGGGACACGAGCCTCCTGGCCACGGCCGTGTCCGTCTGGGGCCGTTCCTTCCCGAGGTGAAGGAGTTCTGGGAAAAAACAGGGGGAAAAAACACTCAGCTGGGTGCTCACTCCCTGTTTCCTCCACAGCAAATCCATCTCTTCCCTATCCCTTTGGAATGACACAACTCCACACATCCCAGATGGAAACTCTACATGAAGTTATTTGGCCACAACAAAGCTCTCCAGGGCTTTTTTTTTTATTATTATTATTATTATTATTATTGTGGGAGAAAATTCTCCCCCCACCTTTCTCTTCCAGGAACTGCTTATCCCAAGAATTCCGGGCAAAATTCATCAAAGTTGGATTTTTGTTTCAAGTAATTAAAGCCAGCAGCTTAAATCCTCGGAAATCAGGAAAAAAGGAAAATCCTCAGAAACCAGAAGAAAGGAAGAATTCTTTTTAAATCCTCAGAAACCAGGAAAAAAAGGAAGAATCCTCAGAAACCAGGAAAAAAAGAAGAATATTTTCTAAATCCTCAGAAACCAGGAAAAAAAGGAAGAATCCTTTCTAAAACCTCAGAAACCAGGAAAAAGGGAAGAGTCTTTCCTAAATCCTCAGAAACCAGGAAAAAAGGAAAATCCTCAGAAACCAGAAGGAAGGAAGAATTCCTTTCTAAATCCTCAGAAACCAGGAAAAAAGGAAGAATCCTTCCTAAATCCTCAGAAACCAAGGGAAAAAAAATAATCTGCATTTTCAATAATATCTCCATATTCCAGCTGCTTTGGGACATCCATTTTTTGGGAGACACTTGACCTGTTAAAAATGGAAGGGGTGAATATTCCAAGCTTTGACCAGGAATCCGGATTTGGGAATTACCTAATCCTTTATCAGCAACTGTTTGCAGAGTTATTATCCAGACAGCAAGGGGGGCTTGGTTTTTGATTTTTTTTTTTTTTAAGTTTCACTAATAAAGTTTAAAAAAAAAAAAAATAAAATAAAAAGAGACATTCTCAGCCCATTAAAATCCAAATTTCTACGTGGAAAAATTCAATTTAAAGGGAATGCAAATGGAATTTCTAAGGTTCCCCAGGAGGAGTTTATGGCCTGATTCACAACGAAGGGGAGACAGCAAAGAAATCTCATTTTTGGACGTGTCCTTTGCCTCCAGAAGTTCTTAAAAACTCAGGAACTTGTGGCTTTCGAGCATTAATTTTGGGATTGTTTCCACTGCAGTGAACTGGCAAATAACAGGAGTTGGACATTGCAAGTCTCTGTTGCTAAAAAAGGTTCCTGGCATTTCTTTCCTGCAAATAGAACTGATCACAAGCTGATTTTTGAGGGGTTGAAATCAGTAAAATAATGTTCATATGGCTCAGCTTCACCAGATTTTGGTTTCCTTCACCTGGTACTGAATAAAATGATTCCAACCATGAGGTGTAATGTTAATTTTAGAAGGGAAAAAGGCAGCATAAAAAAAGGTGAAGGGAAGATAAAAAGGGGGAAGGGGGAAAGGAAAAGGGGTAAAAAGAAAAAGGGGGAAAAAGTGAAAAATGAAAGAAATGGAAAAAGGAAAGTAATAAAGGAAAATAATAAAGGAAAATAATAAAGGAAAATAATAAAGGAAAATAATAAAGGAAAATAATAAAGGAAAATAATAAAGGAAAAGGAAAATAATAAAGGAAAATAATAAAGGAAAATAATAAAGGACAATAATAAAGGAAAATAATAAAGGAAAAATGGAAAATAAAGGAAAAATTAAAATGTAAAAGAAAGGGAAATACAGGAAAAATGTAAAATAAAGTAAAAACCTAAAATGAAGTAAAAATGTAAAATAAAGTAAAATGTAGTATTAATTTTAGAAGAGAAAAAAGTAACATAAAAAAACATGAAGTAAAGGAAAAAAGGGGGAAGGGGAAAAAGAAAAAGGGGAAAAAAGTGAAAAATGAAAAAAGGAAAGTAATAAAGGAAAATAATAAAGGAAAATAATAAAGGAAAATAATAAAGGAAAATAATAAGGAAAATAATAAAGGAAAAATTAAAAATAAAGGAAAAATTAAAAATAAAGGAAAAATTAAAAATAAAGGAAAATAAAGAAAAAGTTAAAATGTAAAGGAAAGTAAAATAAAGGAAAAATGTAAAATAAAGGAAAAACCTAAAATGAAGTAAAAAATGTAAAATAAAGAAAAATGAAGAAAAATGAAAAAAAATGAAGAAAAATAAAGTAAAATAAAATAAAGTAAAATTAAACTAAAAATGTAAAAGAAAGTAAAAATGCAAAAGAAAGTAAAATGAAGTAAAATAAAGTAAAAACCTAAAATGAAGTAAAAACGTAAAAGAAAGTAAAATGAAGAAAAATGAAAAAAATGGAGAAAAATAAAGTAAAATAAAATAAAGTAAAATTAAACTAAAAACGTAAAAGAAAGTAAAAATGTAAAAGAAAGTAAAATGAGGTAAAATAAAGACACAAAATAAAGTCAAAGTAATATAAAGGAAAATAAAGGAGAAAAGTGAAAAGAAATAAAAAAAGTTGGAAAACAGTAAAAAAAAGTACAAAACGTAAAAAAAAGGAACAAAAAAATAAAAAAAAACATAAAATATAACAAAAAAATTTAAAAAAAATTAAAATAACAAAAAAAAATTAAAAAAAAATTAAAAATAACAAAAAAAAAAATTAACACGAAAATCATCGTGAAAAAATTAAGAAGAGCATCCCAATATTAGCTAAAAAAAAAAGAAACACTGTGAATTTGGAACCCTTGGTCTTACTTGGTCGCTGCAGGGCCCTGAGCTTGGACTGTTTGCTGGCGTGGACCAGGGGCCGGATCTTCAAACAGGGGTAACGTCGGCCCAGGGCCTGAGATGCTGCAAAGAACCACCCAAAAAAATCAGAATATGATACAAAACCACCCCAAGAAAACATCAAGATGTTTGTTTAAAAGGTTTTGACGCTGTTGGATGAATCCCAGGAAAAGCCCGGGAGCTGTTGGGATCCACCTGAGCTGGGTGGGAACCTCTCTGACCTCAGGGTGGGGGGGTTTATCCCAAAAAAAGGGCAGTTTTTCCCAGAATTTTGGTGCCACCCCACTCCCTGGGAGGTTCCTGAGTGTTTGGAGGAGTTTTGTCCAGTTACAGGAGTTAAAAAAGATGGAAACCCTTTAATTTCCAGGAGAGCAGCACAGAAATATCCTGATTATTTCTCTTTCATCCAAGGCAGAGTTTCCACACAGCACCACAGCAATTCCAGCTTCCCAAGGCTCCAAATCCTTCCCAGCTGGAAGAGAACAGGAAGGAAAACACCCCAGTAGCTCCAATCCCACCCCCAAATACCTGTGGAAAGGCTGGAGAAGATTCCCAGGGCGTGTGTATCATCCACCCACTGGATTTTGAAACCACTCTCGCTGAAAGACAATAAAATATTAATTAATATAGAGAAAAATAAACCCACAGTAAACCCCAGCAGCCCCCCCTGGAGCTGCCAGGAATATTTAGTCATTTTTATTATTTATTTATTAACATTTAGTATTTATTGGATTTATTCCCATGGAGGCAGCTGGTGCTTTTTGAAGCATTATCCCCATTTTAAATGAGGGAAGGAAAAGAAGGAAGAGAGTACATTAAAAGTGCCCCTTTCAAGACCACAAAACTCCTTTTTCCTCTTAAAAAAAAATAAAAATAAACCCTGGCCAAAATCAACCTCAATTTCAGGGACTGTGTCTTGCAGCACAAAAATATTGTCATTTGTGAAGTGCTTTGCAAACAAACACCCCCCTGACTGCTGAGACACAACAATAACAAGGAAATGTTTGATAAAAGTGGTTTACAAAGCTCGGGGTGAAGAGATTGATGGAAAAATCCAATTAAGTCAGGGGAAAATGGGAGTTTTAAGAGCAGGTGACTGCTCAGGTGGGATCCCCCCAATTTTCAGCTGAGCTTCACTCCCAGCAAGTGGAAAAACTACAAACAGAATTAAATGTAATTCAGGGGTATATATAAATAGAAGGGATCCCCAGTGAATGTTCCCAGCTGGACTCAACTTTGTTATCACTGAACTTTGTCCTGCTCCTGGCACTGCTCCAACCTCACTCCAGGCATTTACACAACAAATCTTATCTCCAAAGAGCAGGATCGAGCCCTTTCTCCTTGCAAACACTGAGGGAAGAACCTCACTCAGGCAGCTCCTAAAATCACCTGAAGAGTTTGGCTGGAGCCAGGAGGGGCCTGGATGTCAATAAGTGTGTGTGTGACAGAGCCCTGGAGGACCAGCTGGGCTTTGAATTCCATATAAAATGCAGGAAAAGCCTCCTTTGAGGCTCGGAAACGGTGTAAGACACGAAGGTGAAACTAAAACTCGGGGTTAACCCGGTTCTGCTGCAGATTCCGACCTGGATGCTGCTCCCTGAGCTCAGGGGGGTACTCACTGGAAATCTGAGAACATTTCCATCAGATCCTCCGTTTTCAGGGATGAAGGGAAGTCGTAGATCTCGGTGACGTGGCCGAAATCGCCCTCGCTGACCTGGGCCTGGCCGTAGCTGGAAGAGTCCACGCTGATCCTCTCGATGCTGATGTCCTTCACCGTCAGATTCCCCATGATCTGAGGAGATTCAGGAGGAACAATCAGCAAAATAGGGTGATTATTAAACTAAATTAAAACCTCAGGGCTTCCCTTCCCAGCACAGCCCTCCCCTCGGCCGCTGCAAACCGCTCTCTCCACAGGGACATTCCCAGCACAGGGACCCTCCTCCCACGGGACGTTCCCTCCCCTCGGCCACCAGTTCTCCCCCAAAATTTGCCCTCCCCGCAGCCAAACTCTACCTCTGCCAAGAGCTCTGCAGTGCAGTCGTCCTCCAGGCTGCTCTGCTCCTGCCTGCTCCCCCTCTCCTCCTGCAGCTCCCTCCAGGGCACATCGGCCACATCTGAGGGCTCCTTGTCCTCCTCCTCCTCCTCCTCCAGCGGCACCTTCCCACTGTGGCTCTGCCCTGGAGCACCCACCCAGTGCTCCCCCTGCCCCTCAGGAGCTGGTGGGTCACCACCAACACCCAGCTCAGGCGCAGCCAGAGGCTCTCTCAGCGTTTCCAGGGGGTTCTGCTCCGCACTTGGGCGCTCCCGATCTTGGCTTTCCAGCGTGGAGGAATTCCCGGAGACCTTGCCCTGCTCTGCAGGTGCTGGCAGGTTCCTGCTGCTCTCCAGGCTCTTGGCAGCAGGGCTGCTCTTATCTTGGTTTTCCAGCACCACAGCCGGGTCTGGACAGGAGGTGCCACCACGGTTTTCCAGCAGGGAGGTTTTCCCACTCTCCAATGCTCCCGTATTCCCGCTGGTTTGGTCTCCGTCCCGCAGGAATTCGCTGCCTTCTGCTACAACGGTGTTGTCATGGCTCAGACCTTGCTCTTCTGCTTTGGAAGGTGGGGGTTTACTGTGCCCAGAAGAAAGGGAATCACAACAGTCTTTATCCCGACTTTCCTGCTCGGAGGAATCGTTGCTATTCCCTAAGGACGGGACGTCTGTACCACACGGAGGATGCTCAGCGTCAGTTTTTCCCGAAAAACTTCCTTCACCGGGCTCCTGCTGCTTTCCAAGAGCCACAGGGACACCCCCTGGGCCTTCTCCAGACTTGCCCAGCTCCTCCCGGGCGTCCCCCGTGGAATTTCTGGGGCAGATTTCATCTCCCTGCGCCGCGTCCCCTCCGGCTTCTCCGGGGCTGTCCCGCTCCCTCCAGTTCGCCTTCTTCCTCGTCACCTTGGGCACGTACAGGGCTTTGTCTGGCTTCCTCCTGGGGGGCCTGGTGATCCTGCCAGAGCCCACACAGGCCCGGGAGGTGTCCCCATGGGTGTCCCCTCCGTGCCTGGGCCGGGCCCCCCGGCCCCCCCGGCCCCAGGGCTGCGCGGGGCGGTGGGGCCGGGCCGGGGTGGGGCCAGGTTTTGGGTCGCTGGTCTCGCTGGGCAGCCTGGGAGCAAAGGGAATGGGGAGATGTGAGCGAGGGGAGCACAAAACAACACCCAGGGGACGTGGTGTTTGCAAGGGGAAAAGGAGGAAAAGCAGCGAATCCAACGTGGAAGTCGGCACACGGGGAAAAGTGCTGCTCGTTCTGTCAGGGATGGAAGATGCTGTTGGTAAAGGAGACCCCACGGAGAAACACCATGGAAATTTTGGGATCCATCCAAGGGCTGGAGCCCCTCTGCTCTGGAGCCAGGCTGGGAGAGTTGGGGGTGTTCACCTGGAGAGGAGAAGACTCCATGGAGACCTGAGAGCCCCTTCCAGAGCCTAGAGGGGTTCCAAGAGCTGAAGAGGGACTGGGGACAAGGGATGGAGGGACAGGACACAGGGAATGGCTTCCCACTGCCAGAGGGCAGGGTTAGATGGGATATAGGGAAGGAATTCTTGGCTGTGAGGGCAGTGAGGGGATGGGATGGAATTCCCAGAGGAGCTGTGGCTGCCCCCATCCCTGGAAGTGTCCAAGGCCAGGTTGGAGAGGGCTTGGACCAACCTGGGCTAGTGGGAGGTGTCCCTGCCCATGGATGGAACCAGATGAGCTTTAAGGTCCCTTCCAACCCAAGCCACTCCAGGATTCCAGGATTCCTGTCAGCTTCCACAAAGCCCCAGGAGAAGCAGCACCACCCCAACCCCACCAACCTGACAGCTGAGTGGCAGATGACCGTCCTCCTCCTCCAGCCTTCCCCCACCGAGAAGCTGCTCAACAAATCCATGTTTTCCACGGTCCGATGGATCAGGTACCGGAGGCGACTGGACAGAGGGGGGAACAGGAGCACCCTGGAAAGACAGAGAGGGCTCAGGGCACCAGCAACTTGCAGGAGGGAAAAGGATGGAAACGAAGTAAAAATTTAACCACCTCTCTCCCGAGTCATTCCCAGTCCAGGGCTTAAATCAGAGCCCAAAAGCCAAGCAGGACTTGATGAAAAGAGCCCAAATCCCTTCTCTATCCCAGATGTGGAGCCAGACACAGTTTCTTTGCATGCAGCTCTGGAGCATGGGGCAGCTGGGAATGCCTGATCCCAGGTCCTGGCCTATATCCATGGGGGAAAGGCTGGGAAGCACCAGCAGAATGCTGCTACTGGTCCCATTCCTCCCACTCTGGGTGTGCTCCAAAAACCAGCAGCAAAACATGAATGGATAAGTCAACAACTCAATTTCCCTGCATCCAGAAGGTTTTTTTCCCACTTCAGTTTCCTTCCCGAGTGTTTGACAACTGCCCAGGTGACTTCCCCGCCAAAGGTTTATAAAACAAAAGCAGGGAAACAAATATTGAAAGGTCATCACAAGCTGGCAGGGAGCTGAACTGAGCAATCCCAGCCCTGCTCCTGCCCAGCACCCTCTTTTTGGCCACCTCAAGGGCTTCAAAGGTCACTGGATCAGGGGGTAGGTCGGGGTAAATGCAGGGTGTAAAAGCCACCAGTGCCCACGGGGAGTGGGAAGAGGGGAGGGCACATGGTAGATCCTACACTGATCCCCGGCCCACAGGGAAGTTCTGAGCCACACAAACCTTGGAGCCAGGCTCCAATTGCTGCTGCTTTCACCCCAGAAAATGCAAAACACAAGACAAGAGTCACGACACCCCTGGAGGGTGTCGTCGCCCAGGGACTGCAGAGGGTGGCAGGGAGAGGGTCAGGTCACACGGGGACCCCCCTGCACCCCCCTGCCCCAGCCAGGTCCCCACCTGTGGTGCTGCCCCTGCTCCATGAAGTGCTCCAGCTCCTCGGAGATCCTGCCCACGAACTCATCCTCGTTGGGGGACAGGAACACGCCGTCCATGGGGCGCAGCGCCAGCGTGGCAGCGGGATGGGGGGGCCCTGGGGAGGGACAGGGGGCGAGTGGAGGGGTGGCCACGAGGCCCCCCATGGGTGCCAGCACCCCCTGCAAACCTCACCCACCCTCTGTGCCCCCGGATTTATCCACCTGCAGCCCTGGCTCCCACCCACCCTGTGCACCCCCGGGGTCCTGTGTGACCCCCCCCAAATCCCCTGTGCACCCTCAGCACCCCATCCTGCTCTGTGCCCCCTTTATCCCCTTTCCCTGTGCACCCCCCACACCGCATCCTGCTCTGTGCCCCCTTTATTCCCTTTCCTGTGCACCCCCGGGGTCCTGCATGATGACGTGCACCCCCCAAAACCCCTGTGCCCCCCCAGCACCACATCCTGCTCTGTGCCCCCCATTATCTCCCTTCTCTGTGCACCCCTGGGGTCCTGTGTGACCCTCGTGCACCTCCCAAATCCCTGTGCCCTCCCAGCACCCCATCCTGCTTTGTGCCCCCCGTTATCCCCCTTCCCTGTGCACCCCCTCACCCCCTCCTTTCCCTGTGCACCCCCAGCACCTCATCCTGCTCTGTGCCCCCTTTATCCCCTTCCCTGTGCACCCCCGGGGTCCTGTGTGACCCCCCAAAAACCCTGTGCACCCCCAGCACCCACTGCTGCTCTGTGCACCCCCTCTGCACCCTCCTCCTTCCCCTGTGCACCCCCAGCAGCCCATCCTGCTCTGTGCCCCCCATTATCCCCCTTCCCTGCGCACCCCTGGGGTCCTGCATGATGATGTGCACCCCCAAAACCCCTGTGCCCCCCCAGCACCCCATCCTGCTCTGTGCCCCCCGTTATCCCCCTTCTCTGTGCACCCCCCCACCCTCTCCTTTCCCTGTGCAACCCCAGCACCCCATCCTGCACCCTCAGCACCCCATCCTGTTCTGTGCACTCTTCTCCCTCCCTTAAGCACCCCCAGCACCCCATCTTGCTCTCTCACCCCCTCCCTTCCCCCAGCACCCCGCCCTGCCCTCCGCACCCCTCTGCACCCCCTCCCTTCCCCCTGCGCCCCCCTCCGACACCCCCGCGCCCCCCCAGCACCCTGTACACCCCCGTGCGCCCCCCGACACCCCCGCGAACCCCCCGCCCTCCCCGCGCCCCCCCAGCACCCACCGCTGCCCCCCCTTTCCCCAGCGCCACGTGCTGCCTCCAGCTCCCCATCACCCCATTCCCGGCCCCCATCCCCGCGCTCCTGCCCCCCCATCACCTCCATCCCCGCATCCCCCGCGCTCCCTCGGACCCCTCCCAGGTCCTTCCCTTCCCCAGGTCCTTCCCCCCGGCTCCCCCGGCCCCTCCAAGCCGGGCTCCCCCGGTCGCTCTCACCGCCAGGCCCGGCCGGAGCAGCGGATGCCGGTGCGGCGCCTGCGCCCGGTCCCGGCTCCTCCCGCTCCGTCCCGGCTCCTCCTGCTCAATCCCGGCTCCTCCTGCTCGGTCCAGGCTCCTCCCGCTCCGTCCCGGCTCCTCCCGCCAGGCATCGCTACCCCGCACCGCCCCGGGACGGGATGGATGGGATGGGGGTGGATGGGATGGGGGTGGACGGGATGGATGCTCTGGGCATGGATGGGGTGGATGTGCTGAGGATGGACGAGATGGATGAGCTGGGAATGGACGGGATGAACGTATGGGGATGAACGGCAGGGATGCACTGGGGATGGACGGCAGGGATGCACTGGGGATGGACGGAATGGATGGACAGCAGCCCCCCGGGGACGTGGTTGTACATGAACTTGAGCCTTGCCAGCGCTTCCCCAGGAAAATCCAAGCGCCCACCTCGGAGCTGCTGTGAGCTCTGCTCCCCTCCCACCCTGTAACCCGACTGTAGCTGGGCTCTATTTAACAATTACCATCACTCCGTAATTATCGCTCGCTGATTTTCCCCTTTGTTCCCGTTTCCTGGGGAGGGGGGAGAGGCTTTTCTGCCGTGCCAGGGAGCTAAAGATGTCTGGGATCCAAGACGACGCGGGTGTGCCGGGCGCTGCTGAGGGGGTTTAACCAGGCACGGATCAAAACACCTTCCCCGAGTCACCCGTCACAGCCGGAATGAAACGCTGGGGGCTGTTCCTGCCCCCGGTTATCAGACACGAGCTCCCAGAGGCTGATTAGGGAGCACAGGGGAGCGAGGAGGGCTCGTAAGGAGCCTTTATTATTGAAATGAGGCAGCAAGGGAGGCTGAGCGGATGGATCCTTAATGAAATGGGGGAGGAAGGGAATTAGAGGGAGAACAAAGTACAAGGGGGATGAAACAGTCTCGGAAAAGGAGGATCTGGCTGATGGAAGATGTGGTGGAGGCACAGCGACCAGAGCCGTGTTCTTGCTTTTACATCTGCTTGTCTCCTCTACCCTCTGAAGGGCTCAGACTCCCTCATTCCCAAAGGCTCCCAGCAAACAGCCCAAAGTCCAGGGGTTAAAACACAGTTTATATCCAGCCCAGGCCACCCTCAGCTGTGCATGTCCCAGCTCAGAAAGGCTGATTCCCACTCCATGGCCAGAGCAGCCCCTCATCCTGTCAAATCCCTCCTGCAACACAGACAAATCCTTCCTGCTCCCAAGCACAGCCCCGGGGATCCAGGGAAGGTTCCTGTCCAGAGCTGCAGGAGAATCTGCCTGAGCAGCAGACACAGCCAGAGATGAGCCAAAGGGATTATCCAGGCAAATCCATCACCTCCTTCCTGCACAGCCCACTGGGGAGGTGGGTTTCCCTGGCTAAAGCTGCTGCAGAGCACAGCACCATCCCACCGAGCTCCAGGCAGGATTCTCCAGCTCTGCCAGCAGCACTTGGCACCCAGGGAGCAGCTGGGTTTGGCCAGTGCCCATTTACCAGCCTGGGGCCAGTGACCAGTTGGATTTGGGCCATCCAGCAGCCTCACAGGACACGGGCAGTGCCCAAAGCAGCCCCTCTCCCCACAGCCACAGCTGGGTTTTACTCCATGACCACACAAGTCTTTGCTTTCTCAGCTGAAGTCACCAGGAAAGAGGAATTCCAGCCCCTCCATTTACATCTTTTGCAGAAGGTGTTGGGGTTTTTTTCGTTTGTTTTTTTTTTCCACGGGCCAGCTAAAGAAAGCAGCAAACACTGATCCCCCCTGGGCTGGATCCAGAACTGAGTTATAAAAACAGGGATCTGAGCCCCTGGAGCCACCTGGAGAACCACACTTAGTAATGCAAACAGACTCCTCAATAAACAAGTAACAGTGTCCCAGCTCCCACCTCTCCTGGAGACCATCCCACCACCCTTCTCCCTTTCCCAGCTCTCAGTGGAAGGTGCTACTGGCGGGAGGTGGGACCTTCCCCAGCGAGGGTGAGGAGACCCGGGAAACCTTCTCCGAGGAGCCCTCAGTGTCTTCCACCCCCAGAACAGCGTGGGGGAGAAGCTGGGGGTAGCTGAGGGTCACCAGCTCCCCCTGGAAGGCGGTGTCTTGGTGGTAGGACACCAGCTCGTTGCTGAGGGTCGGCGTCTCCACGGTGCGGCCGCAGCCCAGGAGGGCGGCGAAAGCCCCCCGGAATTCCGCGTTGAAGGCGTAGATGATGGGGTTGAGGGAAGAGTTGGCCCACCCAAACCAGACAAAGGTGTTGAAGACGCTCTGGCCGACGCAGGGAAGCTCTCCTGGCTCGTGGGGGCCGGGCTCGCAGAAGGGCACCACGCAGTTGAGCACGAAGAAGGGCAGCCAGCAGCAGACGAAGACGCCCATGATGACGGAGAGGGTCTTGAGGACCTTGGTCTCCTTCTTGAAGGAGCTCTTCGGGGAGGCTTCCCGAGGGCTGTGGCAGCTCTGGGCGTGTCCCAGGGCCCTCTCCAGGGAGGAGATCCTGCGGATCTGGCGCCGGGCGACGCGGAAGATGCGGGTGTAGGTCACCAGCATGATGGCGACGGGGATGTAGAAGCTGATGAGGGACGAGGAGATGGCGTAGGGCCTGCTGAGCCTGGGAGCACAGCTCTCCTCCTCCCCGGAGGCGTTAAAGCCTGGCTGCTTTAACATCCCACTGTCCTTGTGCCACTGGAGCTGCACAGGGATGAAGGAGATGAGGAGGGACAGCAGCCAGGCCACCCCGATCATGACGAAGGCCACGCACCACGTCATCCTCCTCTCGGAGCGGAAGGGGCTGCAAATGGCCCAGTAGCGCTCCAGGCTGATGATACACAGGTTGAGGATGGAGGCCGTGGAGCACATGATGTCAAAGGCCACCCACACATCACAGAAAGCCCCCCCGAAGGGCCAGAAGCCCAGCACGTCGGTGGCAGCCCTCCAGGGCATCACCAGCACGGCCACGAGCAGGTCGGACACCGCCAGGGAGATGACGAAGGAATTGGTGACCTTGGAGCGCAGGTGCCTGAACTTGGCCACGGCCACACACACCAGGGTGTTCCCCAGGAGGGTGGAGAGGATGAGGAGGAGGAGTAGGGCTGCTGTCACCACACGGGAGGACAGCTTGGAGCTGCTTTCCTCTGCCCAGCTGGTGTCATTGGTCACGTCCTGCCCATCTCCTCCCGCCGAGGAGTAAATCCCATCCATGGGTACCTTTTTTTCCAGTCCCTGGAGAGGCTCCACAGCTGTTCCAAGTCCCCACCAGTATCCAAACCCCATTCTTACTGCTCCACAGGCATCTCAGAAGCACCAGCTGCACTCCAGCTCTCACACCCAGCTCCAGGAGAAGCGCTGGAAGCTCTCACTCCTTCCCAGGTCTCCTGCTGCCAGCGCGGCGTTCGGATTTTCCCTCTTGCCTCCCAGCCCACTCTCCTTTCCCTGCTGCTCCCAGGGAAGGCTGGCACTCACCTCCGGGAGCTGGAAAGGCTCTGCTGCAAACCTTCCTCCCTCTCAGCTCCTCTTCATCTCCTGGTGATCCTGTGTCTGCTGCAGAATCCCAGCCCTTCCGTGGCCAGGCTGGGACTCGCTACCAGAAGCCAGAGGGAATCTGAGCTCTCTCTGCTCGTGCAGATGGACCCTCCCTGCTCACAGACCCGGCTGCTCTTCCCTCTGGTGCTTCCTCGCCTCTGGATTTCACTCAGGTGGGATCTGTCTCTGTCCCTGTGAGCTCTGGAGAACCCGCAGTGGACAGGGGGAGTTGCTTGGGAATTAGACCAGAGGATTGAAGGGGCAAAAATGACATTCAAGTGGGATTTGAGGGTCTTCAGTGCAAATCAGCGCAGAAATGTGCTGTGATCTCCGAATAAAAGGCACCTAAATTCACTGCACAGGCACCGAGTCACAGCTCAGACATGGCCCTGATCCTTTCCTGAGCTCCTCCCTGTCCTGAGCTGCAGGTGCTGGAAAAACTGGCCTCTGCTTTCCACTGCAAAATTCCTTCCAGGGGGGAATAAAAAAAAGAAAAAAAAAGAAGAAAAAAAAAAAAGGGGGGAAAAATCACACAGACAAAATCTTGTACAAATCTGGAAGTGTTTTTTGGGGTTTGGTTTTCATTTTCCTGAAACTGTCACACCAAAGTTTCAGTTTATTCAGGGGAGGTTACATGTGGGACCACTGAGGGTGCTGAACACCACCTGGGTAAGCTTTTAATTAAGTGTGATCATCAAAGGTGTGCCATCACCGTGGTGCTGCAGAGCTGGGGGATGCTCTGGAGGAACAGGCAGGGAATCCCCCCTAAAACCACTGCTCCTCCTCCCCCACAAAGCTGAACCCCAGACTCACAAGCCAACAGCTCTGCAAGACTCTCCCCTCTTACCTCAGGAGGAAAACCACGGGATAAGGAGCCAGTTGTGACCTACTAAGGCTCAGTTTAGCCTTGGAATCCAGCACTTTGCAGCCAAAGCCCCTCTGCAGGAAAAGGGCTCGTTTGGTCAAGAAATGTCCTTCAAAAAATGTCATTTGATCAAGAAATGTCCTTCAAAAAATGTCATTTGATCAAGAAATGTCCTTCCCAAGGCGTTCCCTCGAGTGCTGCCTCTGGGGCAGCTGCTTAAACGGGGACCTGCTGCTGAGAGGAGCCTCACTGGTGACCTGACCAAGGTGGGAAAGGGCAGCCCAAGGTTTGCAGATGACCCTGGACACACAGCATTAATTCCCTCCCCGTTCCTTAATTCCCTCGGAGCCCAGTCCATGCCCTGGGCCTCTCCCTGCCCCTTCCCCGCTCCTGGAGGGAGCAGCAGCCAAACCACACACACAGAGACACTCGGATTCCATTCCCTAACCCCTCGACCCGGCGTTTGCAGGAGCCCGGAGGGAGCAGGAGCTGCCCGGGAGCGATTCCCAACAAGGGCGCGATTATTCCCTGGAAGACGCAGCCCCCAAAGCAAACTCCGCGCTCGGGTGTCCGCGGCACTCGTTGCCAGCACGTCAAGGCATCGGCTCGCCGGGGTTTTGTTTAATTAAGCCTCATTAGTTCCACCGTCTGCAGCCCGCGCCTGCCAAGGGCCGATCCCAGGGAGAGCGGCTAGATGGCACCAGGAGCCGGCTCGTGGATCGGCGCCTTCCCTTGGGAATTCTGGGGCGGGATTCCGCCCTAGGGTTTCATCAGCTGTGCCAGGGCAGGGTCAGGTTGGATCTCAGGGAAAGGTCCTTCCCCCAGGGGGTGGTTGGGCACTGAACAGGCTCCAAAGCTGCCGGAGCTCCAGGAGTGTTTGGATGATTCTCCCGGGGACAGGGTGGGATTGGTGGAGTCGGATCAATGATCCTCCCAGCTCAGGGTATTCCATGATTCCATGACTGCCCACGACCCTGGCAGAGCACTAACCCACACTGTCCTCTCTGCCCCAAAGGGCATTTTCCTCCTAATCCCTGCACTGGACATGAAAATTTTAGGGATCTAAGGGAGGAGCCACAAGTCACAGGGCAGAGCGGCGATGGCAGGTGACCTGGCACACAGCAGAGCTTTGGAGTGGGAGCTCCTGGCACATTTAGGTGGCACCTGGGAAGGCAGGAGGCATTCCAGGAAATCATTCCTCGAGACACGAGGCAGCTCCTCCTCAGGAGCTTCCAAATGTAGATTCATAACACTGGTAAGGTTGGAAAAGACCTTTAAGACCATCAAGCCCGACTGTGAACTCAGCACTGCCAAGGCCACCACTAAACCACGTCCCCAAGTGCCACATCCATGTTTTTTGAACAATTCCAGGCATGGTGACTCCACCACTGCCACTGTGCCAGGGCTGGACGACCCTTTCCATGGAGTTTTTTTCCCCAATATCCAATCTAAACCTCCCCTGGCACAACGTGAGGCCGCCCATCTAAGAAAGGACCTCGCACACAACTTGGGCTGGAGCAGAATTCCAAAGCTGGGCTGGTGGGGGAAGATGGGATGGGAAGGGATCCAATTTATCACCCAATTCCTGCACATCTTGGAGTGCACCTAATGCAGAAATCACTGTTAATTCTGCTGTCACAGGCAACCAAACACAGGCTCGTGTTCACAGACAGCTCCTCTGCCTGCAGGACCAAATCTTCTCCACAGATAAAACTGTTCAGTGCTTTAGATTATAATAAACAGTTGCTACATTCCCTTTTTCTTTCAGCAGCTATTTTTTTCTAAGACTCGAGTTAAGTACTATTTTAAACAGCACTCCAATCTGATAATATTTCAGTTGGGTGGCAATTCAGCTCTAGGTTTTTATATTTAATTTCCTCACCCAGCACGACGCTGCCCTCGATTTCCTTTCCCTGCTGTCTCACCAAAATACACTTAAAATTCTCCATTCAGCCATCTTGATTACATCCCACTTTGCATCAAAGGAAGAAAATTACCAGCCACTTGAAATCAAGCAGCAGCTGCTCGGGTTTAACTCCAAAATGCCTCTTCCAGCATGGCTGGCACAGGCAGATGCATCACAGAATCCCAGGAGAGTGGTTATTCCTGCAGGAATCCCTCTGGACTCGCAGAGAAGGGACAAGTCCTGAGAGCAGGGGAGAAATGAGGGGTTTGAAAAGCAAAGATCCAGGTTTGAAGCAAGGCCTGAGCCCTGAAAAAAAAACTATGGGAGCTCTCCAATGTGCCAGTTGGGGTCAAAGCCAGAGGAAATGGGATTAACAGCCTGGAAATTCAAAGCTTCCTTCAGGCATCAGAGGGAAGGAGGAGTCATTTGGTTTGAGTTTATACACCAGGTTACTCCATTTAGATTGATTTTCTTTAGGCAGAGGGTAAACCAGCCCCAGGCTCCCAGTCTGTGCTGCTTAATTCCAATTAGAACAGGTAAAAACTGACCCAGGATCAGCTTTGGGAATTGTTTGGTCCAAAACCAGGGGGTTAATTAGGAGAAGTGACTTCCTGGCACAGCAGTTTCCTCCATGGCCAGAACAATGTGGTTTAGGCAAAGGACTTTACCTGTGTGAGCCTTGAAACTGCATGTTTGGGATGCACAGTGGGGAAAAAGAAGTGGAAAGATAAGAAAAAGCAGCAAGTCTTTCCCAAATGGTGCTAGAAGTGAAGGCTGTCCAGCCCAAAAACCAGCACAGGCTACTCAGTGGAAATAAGAACAATTATTAAACACTGTTGGGGTTTTTTAAACACAAAGAAAAGACTCAGGGAGATCAAAGTCTGGTAGAGCAGTTGTTCAGTTTGGGTTTTGGCAAAGCAGCCCAGGAATGGGCTGGGATTTCAGCAGCCAGGTTTTACAGGGGCAGCAGCTGGAACAGGGAAAGCACAGAGGGCACAGGGGTGGTTCCTCCCCTCCCCTTTATTTACAAGCAGGCAGAAAACACAGAGGTTTTTCTCCTGTTTACTTCCAAAGGAAAGGAACACAGAGCTTCAAGTCATTTTACATAATTCCATGTACAGCCTGGGTGAACTGTGAGCTGGATCCAGGACACCTTCCCTGGCAGAGCCTGCACTCGTGCACAAAGTGACAGTGGAGCCCCAGCCCAGGCAGAGCCCTGGGGACACCTGCAACCTCCCTCCCTGTCCTCTGGGGCTGAAGCTGGGTGGCCAAAAAATAATGAAAGGGATGTGGGGATTCCAGCCCTGGTTCCCATTCCCCCAGGCCGCCATCCACAGGGCTCAGCCTGTGGAGCCTGGGACAAGAGGCAGCGTGGAAGTGCTGAGGGGGATACATTCCGAGTCAGGGGGAGGTGCAGGGAGGGGAGGGCTGGTTTTCCTTTCAGCAGGCAGCCAGTCCCTCCCCTGCCACACACACAGGCTGTGCAGAGAGCCCAGGGAAGAGCACATTCCCCTCCTGGAAGTTCAGCTGTTGAGGGATCAGGACTCCTGCTCTTCCACGTGCACACACGAGGGATAAAAAAGTGACCTGCAAAAGAGGAGGGGGCGAAGGCAGCCCCCAGACCAGCTGCAGTTGGTGTGTTCAGGGGGGTCTGTGCATTAAAAACATTCAGAGAGTTTGGGGTTGGGGCTTTCTGGTACCACAGAACCTCGGGGGATTGCAGGAGCAAGGCTGAAGGCAAAGGTAAGGCTGTGAAGCTGCACTCTCCCCAGAGGGGGAACAGTGCATCCGTTCTCCTCACCCCCCAAATCACTCCAGGGGAACCCCCAGCACACCACCCTGCAGCCCCCAAGGAGTTTTGCTAACAGGGGAGATAAAAAAAAAAATCAGCAAACAGCTCGAATTTCAAGTAAGAGCAAGCAGAAAAGTTGGATTAACAGCAAACCCCCAGCCTTTGACAGAGCCTGAAACTCCTTCACCGAAATCTTTTGCAGGTCTCCCTTTTAAGGCCTTAACAGAAAGAGGAATTCTTTTGTCTTGTGCTTGCAATCGCTGCCCTGTAGGAGGAGCAGCAGCCAAATCTCCTACAAACGTAACAGTTACAGTGTCTAGTTGTCCACGACCGTGCAAAGATACACACAGGGAGGGGGAGAACTATCACCGGGTGTTTTAAGCTTGTTGCAGGTACGTCAAGGTCGGGATTTATGTGCCAAGTGTTCGAAACAACCACACAAAGCAGCCAAATGTTGAGCAACTGCAACACTGCTGCAACTCAGGATCTCGACATCAGCCACAGCAAAGGAAGAAAAATAAAAATAAAATCAAATAAAATAAGAAAAATAATAGAAAAATACCCTCAAAACCAAACCAAAACTGAGCACTGTTATGGACACAGAAGAGTTTATCTTCACTGGAATTGTATTCCCAGGAGGGAAGACTGGATGTCAGAGAGACTTGGGGTCACCAGTCAGGTTGAGACCAGTGCAGATGTTGGCACAGAGATGACAAACACCAGCTGGGGCCAGTTCCAGAGTGGATTGTCATGGCAGGAGATCCTGTTGCTGAGCAAAGTTGATATCCATGGAGAGGAAGAGAGAGTGACCCCTCTCCTTAGAAGTTCTAGTCATGAGTTAAGGAACCTTAAGACAACTTCCCAAACAGCAGCAACAGGATTCTGTTGGGTCTTCAGAGATTCAGTCCCAGAGCTGTTTTGGGTTCAGAGGAAGCAGCTGCAGCCTTTTGTGCCAAATCTGTAAAGAAAATTGCAAAAGAAGGAGGTCAGGTTTTATCAACCACATCCACAACCAACCAGTAAAATTCCAGAGTGTCTCAGCACTTCACTGCTCTGCATTCTCTTGGAAACATGTTTGATAAGGGATGCTCTGAAAACTGGGATTATCAGCTGCCCAAATAGGAAGAAAACGACATGGACAGTGCCATGTAATTGTTCATCAAGATTCCTGAAAGGAATTGAAAATGGAAGCCTATTTACCCCTGTGCCACACAGATCCAGGGAAAGTGCAGCAAGCAGTTCGAGCCCACAAGCTCTGGTCACTCACTGCTACTAAATTATGGAATATCCTGACTCAGAAGGGACCCAAAAAGATCAATAAATAGTATTATTTATTTATCAATCTTATTGTTTATTTACTTATCAATAAGTAAATAAATTCAAGCAGACCCCATACCTGCACCACATAAGACACACCCAGCATTGCAGGACAGGGAAGATGCCCATTGCTTGACAATTTATCTAATTTATCACTCTGAACACTGCCTGCCTTTGTTAAATGAGGATGAAAAATTCATCAGTCCAAGCAGCAGCTCCCTCCCAGAGCCTTTTCCTTTTCCCTCCAGCCCATGGCAGAGGCCAGGCAGAATTCCTAGCAGAGGGCAGTTCTTTTAAGACTCAGACTTAGTTCTGCTAACATCTTTTGCTCTGCAAGGTTGCCCCAGGTCCCCCCAGGGCCTGCTGCCATCCCTACCTCCATCACAGACTGTCAGCTTCTCCAGCTCAGCTTCCAGCTCAGCATCAGAAATGGGGGGATTCAGCACCTTCTGAGGAACAGGAGGCAGATCCACAGGCTCCTTGGTCGAGTCCTGGAGGAGACTGTCCAGCTCCTTCTCCAGTTCCTCGGTGTCCATCTCTGCTGGTGAAAGAAAACACTCAGTTCCAAGAAGAATTAACCCAGCACAGGTGGAAATCTGAGTGAAACACAGGTATTATTGCTCCCATCCCTTGCTACTCGTGAGGAACTTCCTGTGCTTCCTCTAAAGGTCTGAGAAATCCAGGGCTGATTCCAGGGAAAAGGATTTCTCCCATCAGAAAAACCTTTGCACTGAGGCCAAGGAGTGCTGGCACATCACAGCAGAGACAAACAAGCTGCAGCAACACCCAGGCCAGAGGAAAAAGCTCCTCACTTCAAAAACAAAGCAGCAGCCGCTCTAAAAATAGAGTTGAATCAACATTACACAACCCAGAGCTGAGATCCAGCAGCAACTGGAGCCTACGAGGGTTTGGAGAGGCCCAAATCCCAGTTTGCAGGGAAAGGAGGACAGCAGGGAAGGGAGGAGCAAAGGATAAGAACCCCAAGACATACCCAGGCCATTGATCCCCACTCCAGCCAGAGTCTGGGCTACTTCATCTTGAGTGTCACAAAGCTGAGGAAAAAACACACAGAGTTGGATGTAGAATATAAACTTCTGCCTTCATCAAAGCAGAAATAACAAAAAGAATTCAAAAGTTGACTTAAAAGCAGCAGAACACTTCCATCATGACTGGTTTTTCACTGGCAAAAGGAGTAACAGGAAGATTATTTGATAAAAGTGCTACAAGGCCAAGTGGGAGGTTTGAGGATCAAACCTGAATCACAATTTCACAGTAAAAGTAAAAAAAAAAAAAAAATCCCTCTCATTTGAGCTTTTTCACATAAATAATGAGTTTATATTGCAGCTTAGCTACAATATTATTATATATAATGTTATATATATTAATATAATATTTATTATTATTATTATATTAGCTACAAAATGAGGAAGCTAAAGTCCAACACAGCTCAGCTACGACACTTTGCAGCCCCTCAGCTCATGAGCTGAAGTCACAATTTGAGCTGACACTGCTAAAAAACAAAAATTAATCCTTTGCTGGTTTTCACACCAGCTTATGCAGACAGATTCATTTTAATTCACTCAGAATTAACTCCTTTCCCTCACTGAACTGCACAAGATGATGGGTCAGGCAGCTGTTTTATGCCTGTAGTTGCATTCCAGCTTCCAAGGGTTTGTCTGATATTTCTTTTTTAACACACCTGAACATTTTCTAGGAAAGCTGTAGGCTTGCCCAATATTGCTGAGCAAAAAAGAAATGCACAGATTTAATGTAATACAATGAAACCAAACACAGAGTTCTCTGCAAACCTCTTCTTGCTGATCTCTGAGATCAAAATTAAGTCAGTTTGCTTTGGTGACATAAAGAAAAGAAAATAAACAGCACCAGAGGCCTCAGCATAAATATTTGGGTTTAATTAATTCACAGGTTTGTTCCAGTACCTCTTGGATCTGATCCACCAGGTTCTCTGCCCTCTCCACAGTCACATCCTTCATGGACAGCTTCAGAGCTCCCACCCCAGCCTGGTAGGCATTAAACACCTATAAATGAAAATACAAAAGAGAAAAAAAGATGCACGTTGCTGACAAAGAACAAACAAGAAGCTTCTCCCCAGGCCCCTCTGAGAAATATCAAGGAGCCAGGAGCAGGTTTGCCAGGAATAAGTCCCAACACTCAGAGATCATCAAGGCAGAGAGATTGGAGGCAGGAGCAAGTTTAATCAGGGGGATACTCTTGGAATAAAGTTCCAACCCTCAGAGGTCATCAGGCAGAGAGATTGGAGGCAGGGAGCAAGTTTAATCAGGGGGATACTCTGGGAATAAAGTCCCACACCCCTCAGAGACCACTGAAGCAGAGAATGGAGCCAGGAGCAGGTTTAAGTAGGGGGATACTCCAGGAATAAAGTCCCAACCCTCAGAGATTAGTGAAGCAGAGAAGAGCCAGGAGTGGGTTTAATCAGGGGGATACTCCAGGAATAAAGTCCGAACCCTCAGAGATCACTGAAGTAGAGACTGGAGGCAGGAGCAAGTTTAATCATAGGGATACTCCAGGAATAAAGTCCCAACCCTCAGAGATCACTGAAGCAGAGAATGGAGCCAGGAGTGGGTTTAAGCAGGGGGATACTCCGGGAATAAAGTCCCATCCCTCAGACACAGGCTCTGCCAGGCAGCTAAAGCACCAGGAGTGGGAAGAGAGGGGCTGAAGTGAGAAGGACAAGATAGAAGGAGCCCAGTACCATCTGGTCGGTCTGGGAGGCGTAAATCCGATCCAGGATTCCCTGCACTGCATCCAGCTTGGAATGCAGCTCCTCGATGCGCCGCTCCGTCCTCCGCTTGGACTTGAGGCACCTCAGAGCCTGGGGACACAAAAGACACAGCCTGGGTCACAAACCAAACACAGCTGGAGCTGTTAGGACATGTTTATACACAAATCCCAAGAGTCTTCAACTCCCTGAGTTTATTCCCACCCACGAGAAAACTTGGAGGAAGCTCTAAAAGATGGGGGACAAACAAGTGTCCTCCAGGGGTTCACTCAGGTATTCCTGGGTCACTGCTCAGAAGCAGAGGAGTCTTGGATTCCTACTTTGGAAAGGTCAGGCCATAGAAAAATATGCCAGTTGGCACCTGCAACTGCTCAGATTCCTGGTGGCTGACACTCCCTTCAAAAAAAAAAAAAAAAAGCAAATCACAGGGGGTTTTCATGTTGGTTAAAAAAATTAGCATGTTGCATTATACAGAAAAAAAGCAGAGGAAGATTGTGAAATATGTAGTTGTGTTGGTGCAATTTTGTTCAGAAATCACCGTGGTCTGTGAAGTAAAAAAAAAAAAAATCACTGCCAAATAAAAAAAAATTAAAGGAAGAAAAGGTGAAGGAGTTGGGACTTTGATGATCTAAGTGGGTCCCTTTCAACGCAGGATACTGAGTGAAAGTGTCTAAAAAACCCAGCAATCCCTGAGGCACACACACAACAGCTGCTTTGAAGAGTTATTTCCATTCCCTTCACTCTGGATAAATATATCCTTATCTTCACCTTAAGGAGGCTTCAGACCCACCCCTGTCAACCCACAGTGTCTAACCCTGGTTATGGACCAGCTCCAAGGACATTCCCTTGCACTTCCACTCACCAATTGCTTTTTCCCAGCTCTACAAGCACTCCGGGCATCCTCTTACACCTGGAAGATTCAAGAAGGAAAAGAACTCATTCCTTTGCCAGCAGTGATTTCACAAAGCAGAAACCACCCTCTGTGCCTTGCTCTGACCCTGAGGTGACCAGTGAGGGTGCATTTGGGATACAACCACCCTTAAATGGTTGCTGATTCCCAGAAGGAGCCCTTGAACGCATTCCAAATCTTGACAAACATTCCTCACACCCATTCACTGCACCTTGTTTTCATGGGGATAGGGAACAAAGACTGGGAAAGCTGCCCTACCCACGGCCGGGACACAAACAGGAAAAGAACAACACAGAGAAAGCAGCTTCTAATTATGCCACAAAGTTCTACATCACACAGACGTTGTTCCCCCCACCACCCTTGCCCAAAATTACTTCTCTTTCCTGGGAAAGGGACTCCACCTTCTGTGACAGCAGCTGCTCACTCTGCATCAGCTGGTACACCCCGATGTCCACGTCGTTCATCGGGGACACCTTGGCGTGGAGACCTCGGGCGAACTTCACGATCTGCCAAGAGAGCCACAGGCTTGAGCTCCCAAAATACCTTCACTTGGAAGCAAGGAAAGATGCTCTCACACTCCCAGTTTAAGCCTTGTTAGTGATGAGCATGCCCCAGTCAGCACGGATCTGATATTAAACTGGGCAGGATCGAGCAGCATCAGCGTGAAAGCAAAAAGCCTTCACGGAACAACCTGAGGATTTAAAGCTGTCCTGGAAGTGGATGGGAATGTCACACTTCCAAGGCCTTCAGGACACTGCAGGAAAAAGTGCACTCTCAGAGCTGAGAGTGCCTGTATCTGGGTACTGACAGAAAAGAATGGGATTCCAGGCTGATTCCAGTGGCATGGACTGATTTTACTTTGGATAACCGGAACAATCGACCTGCAGGCAGATCAGACCTAACAATTTTTCAGCTCTTAAATTAAAAAAAAAATGTTAAAAACTTTGGAAGAACCTGTCACACAAGAATGAGGATTTCCCCTCACCTACAACCCCGTTACAGCACTGGAGAACAAGGAATTTACCCCTTCCAGACACAGAACACCCACGTTCCACCAATAAAGTTTTCTTCCCAGGCAGATGGAATGCAAGACAGGGGTTATACCACCCAAAAGCAGTCACCTTGACCCTGTACCTTCTCTCCATTCTGTTCCAGGATCGTGACCCTCTTCTCCTTTTGCAGCTGGAGCAGCAGCAAGTAGAAGGTCCTTTCATCTGGGCACACACTGGCACAGAGGGACTGGAGCTCGGAGAGGGCGACGACGGGGTGAGAGGAGAGCGCGGAGTTCTGATAGAGCCGATAAACTTCCTCTGCCTTCTCCTGCAAGGACAACAGGGATACAGCTCACACTGCTCCCCCTCCTCACACACACACTGGAGGGGAAAACTTGGGACAGTTCCTCCTTTGGCCACGGTGACTTTCAGAATGAACCGTGCGAAACTCCCAAGGCAACTGCAGCGCTTTGAAAATAATCCAGTTGGCCACGGAAGCCAAAACTACACCAGTTACATCCCCTGAAACGCTGTGGAATGGCACAGGGATCACACAGGCAAGAAGTTGGCTCCACCTGCACTTCCTGGAAATCCCTCCCCTATTTAAAACAGAGTAAAATTATTCCTTTAAAGATTTCCTGCATTTCTGCCGGGCACAGGAATTTAGACACCACTTGCAACAGCAGCAAGTCTTGGGCTCATTTTTAGTAACACAGAGAGAGAAAAGGGGCTGTGACAGGATCCAAGGGTTCTAATCCCATGAAAGGCAAGCTGGAAGCACAGGCTCTGAGTGACAGAGCAGGGAAATGCCCCGGGAGTGGGGCTGGAGGGGACACGGGACTGACAGGCAGCAACTGCCCCATCACCTGTCCCTGCCCAAAGCAGATGGATGTCAAAGCTCCTCTTGTGTCCTGCATGGGAATGAACTCCAATCTGGGATTTACAGCAGGCTCACAGCACAGTGCTGGCCTTCCTAGACAAACAGGGAATTCTGCCCCTCTCCTGTTCTTGGAAGTCAGTGAAAACTCACTATCACAGAACCATGGAATGTCTGGGGTTGGAGGGACATTAAAGATCACCCAATACCACCCCCTTCCACTAGACCACAAGTCCAAGCTGGCCTTGGACATTTCCAGGGATGAAGCAGCCACAGCTTCTCTGGGAATTCATCCCAGCCCCTCCCCCCCTCACAGCCAAGAATTCCTTCCTGATATCCCATCTAACCCTCTGGCAGTGGGAAGCCAGTCTCTGTGTCCTGTCACTCCATCCCTTGTCCAAAATCCCTCTCCAGCTCTTGGAGCCCCTTCAGGCCCTGCAAGGGGCTCTCAGGTCTCCCTGGAGCTTTCCCTTCTCCAGGTGAACACTCCCAGCTCTCCCAGCCTGGCTCCAGAGCAGAGGGGCTCCAGCTTTTGCATCATCTTTATTATGTTAGTTTGAAACAGCACCTATAGATCTAAATTACTTCTTATCCCCAAATTACTCCATCCATCTCTCTCCAGGCTTTTCAACACCTCAGGGGCACAAATGAAGATCTACTCAGCTCCTTCCCAGCACATAAAATGACTCCTGGTTTTCCTGGAGATGCATAACCTCGGGAATGCTCTCAACAACACTCACCTGAAGCAGCTCCACGTAAATCAGAACCTCCTCTTCCTCAGGGATTTTGCTGTCCCCCAGGACGCTGGAGAGAGTCCACTTGAGGGGCTTCAGGATGAAAACTCCCACACCCCAGGAGATCCAGCTGCTGTCTACACTGGCCATGAAGTCTGACTCCCTCTGGAGCTTCCCACGTCTAGGGAAAAGATAATTCACGTGGAACTGAACACAGCCAGTCCAAATCTCAGAGATCCTGTACATCCCCAGCCCCAGATCCAGTTGAAGTTTGAGAACTCCCTGCAGGGCATGGAAGGACATGGAGGTCTCCACTCCTCCCAGGCTTCCTCTGGACCCAAAGGATGTTTTGTTTATTGTATTTCCAGGTTTTTTGTGTTTACTGTTTTTCCAGTTTCGGGAGTTTTCTCCCAGTTTCCTGACTCGAAACCAATGAAGCGCCACACAAGGAAATGGATGGTGAGGGCCAGTTTTTGGAAGGGTAACTGGTAATTCCAGGATACTTCAATTCTGTGTTAAACTGCAGTTCTCAGATCTAGTGATTTTGATGTCACAGACAGAGCTGCTGCTGTTCTGAAATCTCTTCAAGCCATCACTCCCTGGCTCTAATGTCATCACACAAAACATCTGGATGCAAACAGTAGTTTGTCACATCCCCAGTGCCACGGGCAGCTGGGGCACCACAACAACAGCAGGGTGAGCTCCTCTGACTCCCTGCCAAGCTTTGCCTCGCAAATTCCCCTGACTCCCTGTTCACAGAACCCTGGAATGGTTTGGGTGGGAAGGGAGCTGAAAGATCAGCCAGTCCCACCCTGTACCCCCCGTTCTGGGGCTTCTCATCTTTGTCCCTGCATCCCCCGATCCAGGCAGGAGCAGCCTTGTCCCCTGTGCCATGGAATCATGGCATCCAGGAATGGTTGGGTTGGAAGGGACCTTAAAGATCATCTCATTCCACCCCCTGCCATGGGCAGGGACACCTTCCACTAGCCCAGGTCGCTCCAACCTGGCCTTGGGCACTTCCAGGGATCCAGGGGCAGCCACGGCTTCCCTGGGCAACCTGTGCCAGCGCCTCGCAGGGCAGAATTCCCGACACCCACGCTGGCACAGGGATCTCTCCCCACCCGCATCCATCTCTCCTACGCCCCCCCTTTCCCCGCCGGCCCCCTTTACCTGAGCAGCTCCCTGAGGACGGTGCCCAGCCCCAGCGGGACGCTGCCCCGCCGCTCGAAGCCGTTCTGCAGCTCCCGGAGGCAGGTCCTCACCGCGCCCCTCCTGCGGCCGCGGGCCAGCACCAGCCCGACCCAGAAGGCCATCTTGCTGTCCCTCGGTGCTGTTCACCTCGCGGCTCTGCTTGAAGGCCGAGAACAGGAAGGCCATGCGCTCGTCGTCGCTGTCCCACTCCGGGGCAGGTCGCCGGCCGGGGCGGGCCCAGGGGGGGCCCCCCCCGGGCTGCACATCTACGCGAGCCCCCGGCTCCGGCCGCGGCCTCCGCCCGGCCCGGCCGCCCGCCTGCCTCAGGGGAGCCGCGCACGGCGCCTGCGCGGGGACAGCGCCACCCCTCCGGCGGGACTTGGTACGGCCCGGGCTGCACCCCCCCTCCCAAAGGGAGCGGTGGTACGACCCGGGCAGGGCGGGCCCAAAAAATCCAGGGGAGGGCATGGAGTGACGTCATGTGTGACGTCATGTGTGGCGTCACCGCGTGTTGTGGGGAAATTCTGCAGGATGGGGACTGCATTTCGGACTGCTTCGGAATATATTTATTTTATATATATATATATATATCCAATCAGTCCCCCCATATAAATACTATTATTATATTTTATATATATATGAATATATATATGAATATATATATATATATACATATTATATATATATAAATATATATATACATATATATAGTCACAGTAGTATAATAACCGTTTCTGTTGCTCTTGTTATTATCATTGTCATTATTCTTTGTATTGGTCCCCGTATATAATATATTAATTATTTATTATCTATCTATATCTATATTATATCTATAATATTTATAGATATATAATACTGTGACTACATATATATAGTGTCACAGTATTATAATGATAATTGAGTTTTTTGCTCTTATTATTATTGTAATTATTATTGTTGTGCCCTATATATAATATATTAATTATATATTAATATATTATCTATCTGTATCTGTACCTATATTATATCTATAATATTTATAGATATATAATACTGTGACTATATATATAGTGTCACAGTATTATAATAATAATTTTTCTGTTGTTCTTATTAATATTGTTGTTATATTATTATTGTTCCCTATATAAATATTAATTATATGTTAAATATATGTTTCTATCTGTATCCATAGCTATATTATATCTATAATATTTTATATAATATTATACTACATATAACGTTATACATGTATTATATATATTACTTTATATTATATATTGACTATTCTATGTTCTATAATAACAATGTATAAAATAAAAATATATATTATATATATCTAAATATATATATAAAAATATCTATATTATATATAATATATAAACCATATATAAAAATATAATAATATATAACAACATATAATAATATATTACAATATGTAACAATAAAGTATATTTAATATAATAAAGTAATAATGAAGTAAAATATAAACCAATAAAGTATTAGTGATCAATATATACTGTGATAATAAAACGTTTTATGTATATATCTAATATGATATTAGATATTAAACAATGCATCATATATAATATGATACTAAATAATAACTAATATATATATAGCTAATGTACTGTATATCTAATATATTATAATAATAAATAAAATATTTGTATGTATCTAATTTAATATTGCATATAGGATTATAATATAGAGAGAGCAAGCTTATATTTATAGATGTATAATTCATATATATATTTATTGCGATATACGTGTATTTTATGCATAGACACACATATATATAATTACATGTAAGGTGTGTATGTCAATTTATATAAATATAAATAAATATAGAAATAATTAATTGTATAAATATATAAATAAATATATAAACAAATATAGAAATAAATCTAGAAATAAATAAGTCTATAAACAATTAATATATAAATATAAAAAGAAATCTATAAATATATATAAATATAATATATAAATAAATCTATATAATATAAATAAATCTATAAATAATATATTAAATCTATAAATATATATAAATAAATCTATAAATATATATATATATAAATATTAAATAAATAAATAAATATAAATAATATGTATAATATATAATATATATAAATAAATATATAAATAATAAATATATATAAATATATAATATATATAAATACATCTATAAATATAAATACATAAATATATAAAAATAAATATATCTATAAATAGATCTATAAGTATAAATATATAATTATATATAAATAAATCTATAAATATATAAAATAATATAAATATAAATATAGTAAATATATATAATATATAAAATATATATAATATATAAATAAATATGAATATATACATAAATATAAATATATAAATATATAAATATATATAAAGAAATAATAAATATATAAAAATATATATAAATATAAATATATAAATAAATATAGAAATATATATATATATGGGTCCTCTTTTTTTATACATATATATATTTGGGCCCCCTTTGGCTGGACAATCACCAGCTTAACCCTCGCTGGGGTGCACGGGGAGGATCCATCCAGCCCTCGGAGCCCGGGACACGGAGCTTTCCCCCCGCTGTGCCTCCCTGGGGGGGTTTTCCAAGGCTGCCGAGCGGGGCTGGAGCTCCGGGAGAGCTCTGGAGCCTCGGGAGGTGCTGCCTTCCTTTCATCCAGGGCTTTATTTTCCCACATTCAGAGCTGAGATCAGTGTCTTAGGAGGCAAAGGACGCTGAAATAGGGATAAAAAACCCCAGTGATGGTCCGAATCCCCCGGGATTTGGCAACACCACCTTGGGTCCCCTCCCCTGGCAGCCCTTCCAACCCACCCATCCCACGGGAATCGGGGTGACTCAGCACAGGCAGGAGCCTATTTTTAGCTTCTTCTTCCAAGCTTCGAAATTTTACATTAATCCTTCCACTTCCAGCCCCAAAAGAACGCCGTCTTCTGCCCGGGAAGCCATTCGTCCCCGAGGACCCGGGATGGCTTTGGCCAAAAAACCAGCCTGGCCCTGAGCAGGGCACGTTTTGGCCGCTGGCAGCCGAGCAAACACCGCTCCGGGAAAGGGAAACGGTGGCACTGGATCACGAGCCCTGTTCAAAGGAGCCACACGGGGCCGTGTTTACACACCTGAGAGATTTGGCCTTGGACCTGCACGGCACCAGAGGCGGCTGGAGCGGGGGCATCACATGTCTGGGGGTGAAAAGAGCCAAGGGATGATCTGATCTCCTGCTCCGCTCCAGAGGAGAAACGCCCCGAAGTGGCTGAATCCCAGCTGGCAGCTCAGCCCCACACAGCTGCTCCTTCACTCCCCCACAGCGGG